>NC_092383.1:79423420-81823420 GCF_030028105.1 Mobula birostris | reverse complement strand
AAGTCGCTCATGTCAAGTCTTCCATTAGTTTCCCTTAAACCAATATTCTTATACAGATACTACCCTTCTTGAACAGTTTTAAGATTTCTAAGCCTCCCAAACATCCTGGGTTCACAGATCTATCCTCACTCATGGAACAGAATAGTAGATTACTTGATCATTCATACACACAATTTCCTCTTGGAAACACAAAATGCCCTCCTCCTGTTGCTACACTAAATGCATCACAACTCAAGGAAAATATATTATCCAACATGCTAGCTACCAGAAATCAAACAATGCCATAAAGGTTATGAAATTCATATCGCTATGAGTCAGGGTATCTGTACAGCTCTTGGTAGGTTAATTAAGCACAAGAGCACAATAAATGAAATTGCAAAACATTACGCACCATTTATAAACTAGCAGCCCAGATGAAATTACTTCTGGCAACCTCCATCGGTTTTAAATTAATTTACTTAACTTTCTCCAAATTTGTTTGACTGTCGCAAAGTGATCCACTCTAGTTTCTAGACATGGGACGTCTTGATCTATCATTCTCTTTCCTCATCTGGTAATATATAGACCTAAACGACCTTGCCAAACGCATACAGAGGAAACATCCCAAAAACCTAAAGCTCGTAGCCATTACACATGCTCATCTTTCAGAAGAGAGACTGACTAGCACTCCTTATAAGTAATCTGGCCATTTGCTCATCGACACATTGTGAATGTTGCTGATAAAGCCAGCAGTTGTTTCTCAAACTGAACTGAGTGGCCAGCTGTGCCATTTTTCAGAGAATGGTGGAAAGCTTAGCACATCATGGGTCTGGAGACACACAAACCAGACCAAGTATAGTCAACAATTTCCCTTCCCTAAAGACTTTACATGGGTTTTAAATCATGGTCCAGTAACTTTGAGACCACAGTGATGAGATATTGTACATTTAATTACTCAGGTGAAAATTCCACAGCTACTCTGATGAGACTTTAAGCATATCCAAATGCATTAATCAATGTAAGAAATTAAAAGTAGCCACGATACTGCTGGCTTGACAAAAGGCACTACTCAAAATTAAACTATGCAGCAATCAAACAAAATGCTCATCCAGCAGTACACCAAGAATTTGATTGACGACCCTAATGTAAAAGCTTTTAAGCATTTAGGAGAAATGAAAGGTAAAATAGATGAAAATCAAAGGTAAGAATGTAATAATTCAGACAGCATATAGAAATGGGGTGACTGAATATCTTCTAACCTCATATATTCTATAATAATAGATAGATCAGCAAATAACACTAACCTGCTTGATCTGCTCCCAAAGCAGCCGGGAAACTGTTGAGCCTGAGTGGAATGTCACCTCAACATGATATGCAGCATTTAAAATCTATGAAAAGACACCATTATTTACCACAACCCTGAATAACTAAAACATTAAGCAATAATCCTCAATACAAGAAAATTGTGACACAGAATGTTTCAAGCACAGCACATCTTGGAAGAACTAAACCTCTTGGTCCCAAAGTTCACCTTCCTCACATCATATCCAAAAACAAACTAATAGATTATTATGATTAGGCAACAAACCTATCATTAGCTCAGAGACAACCCATGTATTGCATGACATACACCTTGGACTTCGAACAAAAATTTGTAATAGAAAGACAAAATTGAAGTGTATGGCCATAGAGTTTTTCAACAGCACCATTTGAAACAGATGAGCCACATGGTACGAGCCAAGACGTGGGGAATTCACTTTCAAAAACAGTATAGTTTCGGCTTCCCTTAAAGCAAGATCTTTAACAGCATTGAAGTACAGAGGGACATTGGGGTTCAAATCCATTGCTCCCTGAAAATGGGCATACAAGTTGATAGGGTAATAAAGGTGGATAGTATGCTTGTCTTTGTTAGTCAAGGCACTGAATTCAAGATTCAGGATGTTGCAGCTATTTAAAACTCTGGTTAGGCTTTACCTAGTTAATTTATTCAATTCTAGCAGCCCATTACAGAGGGGAAGGAATTGGGAGATTTGAGATAGGGTGTGACCTGGATTAGATGGCACATGCTCTGACAGTTTGGACAGACTTGGATTGTTTTCTCTAGAGGCCAACCCTCGGAGGCAATAATATAGCTAATATATGCCCCCCATTATTCAAGCCCTTCAGTTATTTCAGTTGACATTATAAGAGGATGCCCTGGCTGAGTAGAACAGCTTCATTCCTACCAAAGAAAAAATACAAGGAAAAAGCTCTGCAACATAAATTTCTTCCTCAACATTATCTTACAAGTTCCAGGATGTCCCCAGTTTGCTCAATGTGGCAATCTTCAAAATTCTCACTGGGATTATTATATCCCAGGACTTGAATTACCATGGGCAAGCATCCCTAATTTAAATTCCCATACTTTAAAAAGGATTAATTATAATCTCACACTACAGCAGACTTCCTCCCATTCACATCATCACAGTACAGGAAAAAGACCAAAATGCCATTCAAGCGTTATAACAAAGACAACTGACACGAAGATTTTTCAAACAGAGAAAATTAACAAACCGGGGACAATGCCAAGATTATGACAACATATTGCATAGAATTTGCACCACAGATACAGATTATTCCACCATTAGATTAACAATACTTGTTATCTATACAAATCTCATTGTGTCTGTAGCTCGTGTGCGGTTTCCATACAGATCACAGGAGACAAATACCATGTCAAATAGCAAAATCCTCCACCAGCTACGTCCCCTACCCTATATTCAAACTTCTTTTATTTGGTATTATATTGAGCACATGAAGTTTACATTTTGTGGAGCTAGTTGTTCGGACATAACATTTCCTCCAGCATTTTCTGTGTGTTTGTTATCTTTATACTGTTGGCTCACTGGCAGCTAACTATCAACAGGATTGAATTACTTAGATGACTTCAAAAATTAACTTTCAGATTAGAAACTTGAGATGGAGGACAGAATAAGTCTGTCTTATTTCAGTTCTGTTGCACAACAAGCAAAACAGACAATAGCACCATCATTGTTTTGACTTGTGAGAAAACCTAAGCCAACAAGATTCTTTATAATAGTCAGAGCAGATTACTTTATTACCGATTGCCTAATAAAGTAGCACAAATGTTCTTTCAGCCACAGTTACGAGAGGTGGTACACAAGTAAAAGTGCAAAGACAATAATAAAAGAAATAGAATAGGAGAGAAGGGGATTCATCTTATTTCTGCTCTTGGATATACCTAGCCAGCTTATGTCATTTTTTTTCTGCATTGCTCTATGAATAAACACTACAACTTTTTTTTCCTTGAAATGAAAATGCCTCCACCAGCCTTCAAGGTGCTGTATTTCGGATTACTGATATCTGTGCAACATTTCCTCCTCTCCCCTCAAGTCAGTACACAGATTTAGTTACGATACTGGCTAGAAAATACCATCTAAAGCAAAAAAATACATGAAGCCACTAATGAAGTTTCACAATAACTGCTGCACAGTGCTGAAAATACTTGCATGCCCAAGAGCTTTTGTCATCTATTACCCACTTTTGACACACCTGCTTCAGATGATTGCTGGCAACATTGTTCACTGCAGAATCCTGGCTGGATTTCTCCAGGCTCTTCAGGCACCGCTCGAGGGTCCCAACAAAACTCTCTCGAAGGTAGTCAACAGAGCTGATCAGCTTATTGGCAACCGCCTGATTTAACCGAGTAATAATCAACTCCTGAATCTGTTTGATGCAGCATTTAATATCCTTATTGCCAACAGTCTCACCATTCTCAGAGATGATTATGTCTGTGGTTGAGGGTGGGGAATGAGGGGGGAACAAAAGAAAATGAGAAAACAAGCTTAATATGTTAAAAGCATTCCAAAAATTCAAATTACATAAATACTGTAGTAAAATACTTCAGTTCATTTTAAGAATAGCATTACAAAACCAAAAAAGGTTAGGAAACCTACATTTAACCAAGGCAAAATTGTCACAGTTAAATTACACTTCAATTAAAATGGAAGTAAGGCAGAGTGGCAAAATTCTATAAATGTGGGCAAGAGTCATACATCACAGAAATACATCTTTAGGCCCAGCTGGTCTATGCCGTTCAAGATTCCCATTTGCTTGCACTTGGCTCACATCCCTCTAAAGCCTTTCCTATCTGTGTCTCTGTCCAGGTCTTTTAAATGTTGTTAACGTACCTACCTCAACCACTTCCTCCAGTAGCTCATTCTATGTACTGATCACTCTCTGGCTGAAGTCTTTAAGTCTCTTCCCTCTCACCTTAAACCTACAGCCTCAAGTTCAGGGTTTTCACACTGGGATCCACGGACCCCTCAGTTAAAGGTAAGGGCCCATGGCAAAAAAAAGATTGGGAACTCCTGCTCTAATTCTTGATGCTGTAAAAAAAACCACTATGCACATTCACTATCTATGCCACTTGTAATTTTATACATTCTATCAGATCACCCCACAATTTCCTGTGGTCCAATGAAAATAGTCCCAAGCTGTTCAACATGTGTCCGCAGCTCAGTCCCTCAAGTCCCAGCAGTATTCTTATAAATTCGCTCAAATTCCAACTTAATGGCATATTTCCCATTTGATGGTGACCAAAACTGAATACAATATTCCAAATCCAGTTTCATCAATGATTTGTACAACAAGCAAGACACTCAGTATTGAATCCAACTTCCATACTCAAATGCCCTGACTGATGAAGGACAGTGTGCCAAAAGCCACCTTCAAATAAAGTAATCAAGGTACTTGAAGATAAAAATACACAATATATCGCAATGAAATCTTGAAGTCTTATGTAGTGAAGTATAACCAGGATACACGCAACTCTGGATCTAGTGAGATTGCCAAATTTGGATCAAATCAGTATGGGGTAAAAATATTTCAGGCTGTAGGACCATCACTGGAAGTCTCTCAGAATCAAGAATAGGCTAGCCAGTCCCTGAATTCTGTTCCACTTTACAAATTAAATGCAAATTTTAATATCAATTAAAGCTAACATACTAAATTAAGAGCCCAACTTATTAAGTTGGTTTAAGTGTGACTAAACTACTCCTACCAAAGATTATTCTCCTATATAATTAATGCACCTCAACTCAAACTGCTACATAATAACATTGAAGTTAATTAATAGTACTTCATATAGCCAGGCTGGGGTCACTTATTCAGAACTGAAATGAGAAATTTTAATGGTTTGAATACCTTCAGTACCGAAGTTTGTGGTTGGTTACTTGTATTCAGGATTGAAATTGGAAGATATATAGTACAGTACTGTGCAAAAATCTTAGGCATATTATCTATATATATGCACCTAAGACTTTTGCACAGTACTGTATTTGTGAACATGGAGTCGAGACTGAGTTTGTAAATCTGGTGGGAACAAAGGATGTTGGGAATGGCGAGGGTGGAGCACAACGGGAAGGGTGTTGCACAAGTAGCAGAGAAGGAGTGCTGGGGAGGGGGTGGCATTGATGCAGACACACCCAACATTGAGACACCAGGCAAGGTCATTTAATTAGTGAAAGGAATTTTTAAACAAGTATTAGCAGAATACACTTATAGTGGTACACTGCCTGCTCCATTGATTTTTATAAAGTGACACCATTACTAGTTCTGGGTATTTAGATAGTATCAATAAATGACCGAATACCATTTTACAATCCAACTACCACCCTGAAAATCCTGTTGATCCCAGTTCCCAGTATTTGTAAGGGGGGGGGGGGGGAAGAAGAGAGAAGGTAGGGTTAGAGTTAAGAACTTGCTATTTATAACCCTTATTTATATCATAATCTGTTCATTATCTTTTCTGAGCACACTAGAACTTTTAACTGTCAATGCATTCTGTGCTTTCTAACACTAGGTGGTGCTACTGCTCCCCAAACTCATCCTGCAGAAGGGTCCTGACGAAGGGTCTCAGCCTGAAACGTCGACTGCACCTCTTCCTCGAGATGCTGCCTGGCCTGCTGCGTTCACCAGCAACTTTGATGTGCGCTGCTCATCCTGCAGATCCAATTTCTCCAGGTTGCATGTAATCTGTCCACTTAATGAGCTACTGTTCAAAGTATTTCCTCTTTGTGCTGACTGCTGTACCACTAGTTGCTTTTTTTTGGCTTTTCCCCACCCCACCACCATTGCAACATGCTATTCCTGTTGGCTTCTGGCAAGTTAGATTCATTCTAGCAGCAGCTTTCACAATTTACCCTTGGCTGTGAAGTGTACAGAACATAGTTAACAATGTGATGCAGAAACAGATAATTTAGTTTCCAAGCTTAATATACTGTACAAATCATTACTAACAACTTAGAAATAAATAAATGTTAGAATCAAGGAGAGCCCCTGTGCTTTGATATCACAATTGGATCAGAAACAGCAGTTATCATGGCATCTTCCAGCATTGATCAAGCAGGGAATACACAAAGTGAACACAACCAACATTACATTCTTGAAACTACTGAAGTGGCAGGCTATCAGGAGGACTAGGAAAGAGGGAAGTATGGGAGAAAACAGTGGGGACAAAGTTGACAGAGAGAAACAAAATAGACTAACATGCATTCAAATCATCTTTGTTGAATAAAGTTCAGAATTTCCAACTACAATGTACAGTATTGGCAACATGGTTAATTTAATTAAGAATGGGGTCAATTCTGAAATAAAGCACCATGTTGAAGCTCCATCTTGCATCATATAAAAGAGTCTAGAAAAGATGTTCAAACACGAAAATCCTTCAACAACTAAATAAGTTTTTGCTTTTTCAGGAGGAAACTGAACTAAGGAAACTTTACTCCTAGCTCAAGAACAGCAAGTACTGAATGAGGATGCACCATGTTCATGGCCATTAATCACCTGTAAGAGGGAAAACTCCCGTCTCCTACTGAACCAAGTAGAAATGTTGCATGGATCAAAGTAGAACACAGCAAGTTATTTTTCAGTGCATGACTACTTTAGAAATTCAGCATTTCTATTGTCAACTTGATATTTTCTGACATGTTCTGAATTAAGGAAATGATTAGCTCATTGCTTTACTTCGGGTGGAATACTGTTCTGCTCTCCCTTTCAAAAAGTACTCAATGCCAATAAAAATCTGAATACCTCTTTGAGCAATTAGATCCTCGATAGCCTTACTTGGTTTACCCAGTCATTTCAGATTGGCAGCATCTCCTGCACAATCTTCATCAGCACAGGTGCACAACATGGCTGTGTGCTTGGGCTCTGCTCTATTTGCTTTATACTTAAGACTGCAAAGCTAAACAGTCTCAATGCCATATTTCAATTTGCTGTTGGCCAAATCAAAGGTGGTGAGGAATCAGCATTTAGGAGGAAAATTGTGGTCTTCAGGAAGGGTAAGACAAAGGAACACATACCAATCCTCAGAGAAATCAGAAATGGAGAGAGTGAGCAGTTTCAAGTGCCTGGGTGTCAAGATCTCTGAGGATCTAACCTGGTCCCAACATATCGATACAGCTGTAAAGGTGGCAAGGCAATGACTATACTTCATTAGGAGTTTGAAGAGATTGGTATTTCAAATCCACTCAAGAACTTCTACAGATGATTATTCCAATCCTTTAGCTCATTTCCTACATTTGTCCTGCCAACCAGTGGCAACTGATGCCCACTTCCTTAATTGACCCAGAGAATTAAATAGAGGTTGATCCATAGGGCAGTTCCCAACCACTGGGCCGCGGACTGATACATTGCCGCGAAGAATGCAGCGGTGGCCGGAACGCACCCAGCAAGTCTTTAAGAAAAAAGCCGAAATAAACAAACTAATTAATTAGGTGCCGCAATCGGCAATCGCCTCTGATCTGGGCTGACATTTAACATGCTGGGTAGCACCTAATTAATTAGCTTGCTTATTTTGGCTTTTTTCTTAAAGATACGCTGGGTGTGTTCTGGCTATTACTGCACCCCTGCATGCTTTGCGGCAATGTATCGGTCTGTGGCCCGGAGGTTGGGAACCACTCCCATAGGGCACCAAAAGCAGTTCATTCAGGACTCATAGATCAGATAAATTTGTACAACTTTAGACACAAGAGGCATACATTCCACCAATTGGTAGGTCAATTCTAACATCATGAACAAGGTGGGAATAAGGGCCCAGTACATGCATGCAGGCCAGAGTCAACAAGCTTGAAAAATCAAGACTCACTGTGATCCAATGAAATGTTGTTTCATTTGGTTGTATACATATACTCGAACTTCACTGTACTACTGACCTCTCTTTTGGGTGACTGAACCAATTTACACTTTGACATAGATCTAAAAGTTGCCATTTGAGGACTTTACCCTTAAATCACTAATCATTAGTTTGGACAATATTTAATGCTCTTTGTGGAGTTTCTAAATTTAACAGACTTGCAAAATTTGGCTCTACACATCAGTACAAGAGCCAAGGGAACTGCAGACACAATTTAGCTCAAATAAGAAACCAGAGGAATATAATCTCTAGTTGTTATGCTTCTCTCTAGTGTAGCAATTCCTAGAGTCTCAGTGAAACCACATATAGATTGCTGCTTAACTGGAACTGATGAAACCCAACTCTTACACCAATCATATTGCCCAGATTAACTTAAAGATCCCTTCCTCAATTCCCCTGAACCCTGTTTGTTTTTGAAGCTACAATCCAGTCTTATTAAGTTCTCTGATCAGTCTCCCTCCATCATGCAGCAGTTGTGTCAAACCAAGCTGATGAAAAGGACACACAAAATACTGGAAGAACTCAGGAGACCAGGCAGCATCTATGGAAAAGAGTAAATAGTCGACGTTTCAGGCTGAGAAATGTCGACTGTTTACCCTTTTCCATTGATGCTGCCTGACCTGCTGAGTTCTTCCAGCACTGTGTGTGTTGCTTGGATTTCCAGCATCTGTAGAGTCTCATGTTTGTGTTACCACCAGAGGGTGCTCATTCCCCTGTTGTCACTTCCTACCACTGCATAATAATGATTTACAATCTTGGGAGGAGTGAGGTGCTTGGATGGTGGAGACTGAGATTTCCTTGAATAAACATATTAAATGCAATTACTCTCATAAAACACAGCAAACCAACACAGACACAACCACAGATTGTGGGTTCACTGTGGGTTGTATTCAGCACAAATGTGCCAAGCTTTCAACACCAACAGCTTCTGTATGAAATCACCTGCAACAGATAAAGTAATTGCAAACAGAAATGAGGAAAATGCTTGCAAAATCCAACAGCCTCCAGGTATTGGGAAGAAAAATTAAACTCCCACGCTGTTGAAAATGACAAAGGGCACAGTGGGATGGATGGATGGTTTGTTTTTAAACTGGGCTTGAAAGAAACCTGAACTTAAATTGTGACCTGATCCCTGATTTGCCCATACCCCCCATTTTAAAAATAATTTTTCATGTACTAACTTGAAGAGTTCTGAATCATTTCGTCTATCAGGCCTTAGCGAATTCAAATAAGTATCCAAATCATTGCCTTTGTTACAAGCAACTTACTTCTCCACACATGGCAAGTTTCTCCTTTCCAATTTAAACACCAATTCTTATTCTGTATTTTAACATAGCATCCTATTGGGATTTGCTCTATACAAAATGTGATATGCAACAGCTTGATACGATGTATACAGCAAATCCCAATAGGATGCTATGTTAAAATACAGAACACATTACTACTCCAAGTTAAAGGAAGCAAACAAGATCATGAAGGTGACAATGGCTAATTACAAATTTAGTGTTTCTTTTAAAAAACTGAAATATAAATCAACCCACTTCCCAATTTAGTTACTTCGAAATCATAGATCAATTGAATCGAATTGTTTTCTATATCAACTGGCCATGTATAAAATAAAACAATTCTTTAAATAAATTGTTAATCAATTCATTCCCACAAACTAGATATGAGTGGTTTTAAACTGGGGAAGAAAGCATGGAAAATTTAAAAACTTTAAAAGCAAATAGCTTCATACAATGCTTGAGGAATAGAGCGTGCTCTCCACTTGTAAGAGTGTGTCAAATACAGAAATCAGTTATGTACAGGAGAAGTGGCAGCATTACAAACTTGTGCACCAAACCCGACACTGTGCAGTCTCCAGTGTCATCTAATAGATCACAATTACCAATCAGAAACCCAGATCAGCATTTAATATGTGAGCACAAAGCAAAATAAATGGACTCAAATAAATATTCATTCCAAATAAAAACTGACAGGCTAAACTCACCTTTGAATTCCAAGTTTGCTGCTTCTTCCAAAAGCTCCTCCTTCATGCTGCTCAGCGTCTCAACAATCATATCTCTCATTTCCTCCTGTTTCCTATTTGCAATGCTCATCAGAGACTGGTACAACTCATTTTCCTTGTCCCTGGTGTATTCCAATCGCTTGGGAGTAATCTGTAAGTCCCTCTGCATATCGAAGGCCTGGTTGATGAAGATATCAAGGCAGCGGCAGTGGACGCCATTCAGCACAGTTGCTGCATCAACCAGATACATCTGCACCACCTGCTTTGCAAAGGCTCCAAGTTGCTTTAACTTCTCAAAGTGTTCTACCAACACACTTGGGACTTTGTTGGTGAGAGATATTCCACATCCTGTGGGACTTAAGTACTCCAACTTTGTGAGCTGACGATAAAGCAAGCTCTTTTCTTTTTCAGTTTTTGAACTTTTCAATAGGTAATCCTTGTCTGGTCCTGAGTGAGATTCTGGGTGGTGACCTGTCAATTGTTTTGGTACTTTGATGAAGAAAATAGGTAGGGCATGTTTCTTCTTCAAGTCCTCCAGCTCCCTCTCTTCATTGTCTGTCAAACGGTCCTCACTGATAGCGTAGACAAGAATTGGCATGGAGTGTCTCAAATAATCATCTAATGTGCCCCGTTCTGCCTGGGCTTCATGGCAAGGTACAACTAGGACATCCATTTCCTAAAAAGGAAAGACAATGTTAGAAAAAGAAAAATTTACTTGCCTCAGAAGCATTTTCAAAGACAAAGACAGATTCATGCCCAATTTCAGCTACATGAGTACACAAAGCCAGAGAATTCCCAATGTAGTATTGTTAAGAATGCTTCAAAGGCATCTTTAACTTCATGCCAACAGCAAGTTTCAGTCACAAGGATCCATTGACTGGTGGAGTCAAAAAAACTGCACTGCAATGGACTGTTGGATTCCTGTGATATTATAAGGCAATGAAAATGAAATACAAATGACAGTGATTAGCGATACAAGAGAAAGGCCGCCAGTCCTGTGAAGGTTAAGTATAATAAGGGCCTATGTGGACTGAAAAATGGCAGATGGAATTTAATTCAGGTAAGTGTTGCACTTTGGGAACTTACATTGAACGTTAGGCACCGAGGAGGGCAGAAGGACAGTGGGGCCTGAAAATACAGATCCACAAGTCCTTGAAAGTGGTGCCGTCGGTAGATAGGGTTGTAAAGAGAGGTTTTAGCACATTCCCCTTCATAAATCCAAGTACTGAGTACAGGAGTTGGGATGCTGTGTTGAAGTTTTACAATATGATGGTGAGACCAAATTTGGAGTATTGCATGCAGTTCTGTTACCTTCCTATAGGATAGATATAAATAAGATTGAACAAGTACAGAGAAAAGGTACAAGGATGTTGCTGGGACTTGAGGACCTGAGATATAGGGGAAGATTAAATAGTTTAGGACTTCTTCTTCCCCTGTAGTGTAGGAAACTGAGGGGAGATTTGATAGGGGTATATAAAATTATGAGAATAGATTGGGTAAATATAAGCAGGTTGTTTCCAATGTGGTTGGTTGAGATGAGAACAAGAGATTATAGGTTAAGGGTGAAAGGTGAAATGTTTAAAGAGAACATGAGGGGGAACTTCTTCACTGAGGCTGTCTTAAGAGTGTGGAATGAGCTGCCAGCAAAAATGGTGGACACGGGTTTGATTTCAACTTTCAAGAGTAGTTTATGTAAGTACATGGATGGAAAAGGTATGAGGGCTATGGTCCAGGTCGATATAACTAGGCAGGATAATAGTTCGGCATGAACTAGATGGGCCAAAAGGCCTGTTTCTGTGCTGCAAAGCTCTGAAATCCAGAAATGAAGGTCAGTTCTCAATCAAGCACATAGTAGCTCTTTGAACTTCTGCAGCCCTAACTATACCAGAGTAGGATGGCAGCTCCTTTCGTCTTTAAATTGGATCAATGACTACTGCAATGACAACTGAGCATGACATAGCATTGCATACTAGTTACAGTCCATTTTGATGATGTCATATGCAAATAGAACCATTTTGAGCTAGGAAAAAAAAATGTCGCTACCAAAATAACTGAAATGATTGCCAAACCAAGTACTTCTGGGAACTGGAACATATGCAACTTGCCTACCACCCCTACATAACCAGTAACTGCAATAAGTTACAAGGCATTAAAAGACAAAATTCTGCAGATGCTAGAAATCTTCAAGAACACACAAATGCTGAAGGAACCCCACTGGTCAGGCAACACCTTTGGAAGGGAATCAACAGTTGACATTTAGGCCGAGATCCTTCATCAGGACTGAAAAGCCTCTTTCCTTTCCTTTCCAGTCCTGATGAAGGGGCTTGTCCTGAAACAACAACTGTTTATTTCTCTCGATAGTTTCGGCCTGACTTGCCGAGCTCCTCCAGCATTTTGTGTGTGTTGCTACAAGTCATTATTGTTATGGGTTTTTGGAACTTAAGTTGCTGCATTAATAAAATCTTCATGATCTTGAACCCAGAGTTGTCCAGATATGTGCATAAACTTCCTTTGAAATTATAATCTGCATTTACAGTGCCCCCCCCCCAAAAAAAGAGCCAAATAAACCACAGGAGCTTACAGTTTGAAATCAAATCTATTTGTACAAAGACAGACAGGACTGAGGTCTCAAAATCGCAGTGGCAACTTGACAATGAAAATTCATAATAATCACAAAATTAGGTAATAAAAGTGATCTCATCCAGTTCTCCAATAAATCAATTGGAAAATGTAGAATTTAAGAACATATTTAAGAGTACCTGACATTTCACACAACCTTCTAGGCCTTATGTTCCTATGAGTTTTTGTGCTGATGTTGACCAAATGAAAAGATCAAGAGGTTTTTTGCCTCTTTATCTGAACCTGCAGCTGGAATTAAGGAACCAATCCATTCTGCTCCTATGCTGCCACACTCAAGTTTACATGGCCATGTACTATCAACCCTCAGCCAATGGCCTAACTCCCCTACAAACCAAGTGGTCAATCTTAATGAGGGGAGCAAAATTTTTAAAAAAAACAAACCTGGATCCTAGGTAGGATACAATAGTGACCAAATTAAAGTACCTTAATGTGATTATTTGATGAGGGTGGAAGAGGAAATAGCCACTCTAAACTGGTTATTTTTGTCTTTGCATTTACACTCTGCAACTCAATAACAAAGTAAGTAACTCAAGGGGTAGGGGATGCAGTTGAGAGGGGAAAGAGAAGAAAGGAAGAACCAGCTGTTTCATTGACTTCTTGCTTTTACTTACAAACCACTAGCCAATTTTATTATTGATTTTGCGTACAAGAGCAGCACATTTCCAGGAGAACATTTCAAAGAGGTTTCAATGTTATATCAAAAAGTCTTTTCATTTCCTCCTGGTGAATCTTAAACCAGGAAGATTTAAGCTCCTTGTTAAAATCCTGGCTGAGTAAATAAAATTGGCTGTACATTCACAGAGACCTCACTTAGCTCTTTCAAACTAGCTTTCAACTAGTTTGGGAGGGGATGGGAACCAGGGCACCAGGTCAGAGAGCAGATGGATGGAGGGGAAGGTAAATGTCAAGACCAGTAAAGCAGGCAAGACAAATTAATACATTATGATGGGACAGATAGCTTGAAATGTGTATATTTTAATGCAAGGAGCATTGTAGGTAAAGTTGATGAACTTAGAGCATGGATCAGTACATGGAACTATGCTGTGGCCATTACAGAGATTTGATTGAGAGAAAGACAGGAATGGGTGCTTAATGTCCCAGGATTTTGATGCTTCAAAGAAGACAGAGGGGAAAAGAGGCAGGGGAGTTGTACTACTAATCAGAGACAATATCACAGCTGCATTCAGAGGGGACATAATGGAGGGCTCATCCACTGAATTTACATAGGTAGAACTTTAAAAAAAAGGGTGTAATCACTCTGATGAGATTTCACTACAGACCCCCCCCCCAAAAAAAATAGCCATCCCAATATAAACTGGAACATTTTAAGTGCAAGAGGTTCAGATGGGCAAAATTTGTTTGGAGCATCCAGGAGGTTTTCTCAAATCAATGTGTAGATCAGGGGTAGGCAACCTTAAGCACAAATGATTTTCTAGCATGCTCTATTCATTAATTTGAGGCAAAACATAACTAGATGCATTTAGATGGATAATTCCCAAATTTCAAGTGTTTTTTGGGCATTTATCTGGCCCACTGTCCACTCATTAATAGGCGATCCAGCCCACAGAGGCAAAAAGGTTGCTGACCCCTGGTGTAGATAGTCCAACAAGAAGAGGGGTTGCACTGGATCTAGTGTTGGATAATGAGCCTGGCCAGATGACTGACCTTAGTGGGCGAGCAGTTAGGGAACAGTGACCACAACACCCCAAGCTTTAATATAGCTACAGAAATAAGGTCAAGTATGGATCTTACAGGAGTGTATCAAATTGAAGCAGGGCAGGGAAAGGACAGGATCGCAAGATAAGAGAATCTTGGATGTCAAGAGAGCCGATGAACAGTCTAGGAGAAAAAGGAAAAGTATATAAAGCTTAGGAAGACAGAATCAAACAGAGCACTTGAGGATTATAAGGAAGCCAGAAAAGAACTCAAGAAGGGAATTAGGAAAGCCAGGAAGGGCCATTAAAAGTTCTTGGCAAGTAGAGTTCAAAAGAATCCCAAGGCATTCTAAATTTACTGTACATCAAGATCAACTAGGCAGAGTAGCAAGGTTAACTAGGGAGAGTAGGACCACTCAAGGATAAAGAGCAGGGGAGGGACAATTTGTTTTGATGCTGAGGATGTGGGTTTAGTCCTTAAATGAAAGCAACACACACAAAATGCTGGAGGAACTCAGGTCAGGCAGCATCTATGAAAAAGACTACAGTCAATGTTTCGGGCCGAGACCCTTCATTAGGACAAGAAGAAGAAAAAAAAAAATAAGGAGTCAGAAAGAAGGTGGGAGGAGGGGAGGAAGAACCACAAGATAATAGGTGAAACCAGGAAGGGAAAGGGTGTGAAGTAAAGAGCTGGGAAGTTGATTGGTGAAAGAGATACAGGGCTAGAGAAGGGGGAATCTGATGGGAGAGGACAGAAAGTCCATGGAAGAAAGAAAAGAGGGAGGAGCACCAGAAGGAGGTGATGAACAGGCAAGGAGATAAGGAAGGAGAGGTAAATGGGAATGGGGAATGGGGAATGGGGAAAGGGGAGGCATTATCGGAAGTTTGAGAAATCGATGCTCATGCCATCAGGTTGGAGGCTACCCAGATGGAATACAAGGTGTTGCTCCTCCAAACTCAGTGTGGTCTCATCATGACAGTAGAGAAGGCCAGAGACTGATGTGTCAGATTGGGAAATGGGATTAAAATGGGTGACTGCTGGGAGATCCTGTTTTCGCTGACGGACTGATACGTGCTCGGAGTGACCACTCTCCGCTGAACATTGACGGCTCCTCCATTGAGATCATTAAGGGCACCAAATTTTTTGGTGTTCACCTGGCAGAGAATCTCACCTGGTCCCTCAACACCAGCTCCATAGCCAAGAAAGCCCAGCAGCGTCTCTGCTTTCTGTGAAGGCTGAGAAAAGTCCATCTCCCACCCCTATCCTCAGCACATTCTACAGAGGATGTATTGAGAGCATCCTGAGCAGCTGCATCACTGCCTGGTTCGGGAATTGCACCGTCTCGGATCGTAAGACCCTGCAGCGGATAGTGAGGTCAGTTGAGAAGATCATTGGGGTCTCTCTTCCCGCTACTACAGACATTTACACCACACACTGCACCCGCAAAGCTAACAGTATTGTGAAGGACCACACGCACCCCTCACACAAACTCTTCTCCCTCCTGCCATCTGGAAAAAGGTACCGAAGCATCCGGGCTCTCACGACCAGACTGTGCAATAGTTTCTTCCCCCAAGCCATCAGACTCCTCAATACTCAGAGTCTAGACTGACATCTACATTATTTATTATATTGTAATTTGTCCTCTACTGTGCCTATTGTCTTGTTTATTAATTATTGTACTGCCGTGCAGTGTTTTGTGCACTTTATGTAGTCCTGTGCAGGTCTGTAGTCTAGTGCAGTTTTTATGTTGTTTTACGTAGTCTAGTGTAGCCTTGTGCTGTCTCACATAGTCTAGTGTAGTTTTGTGTTGTTTTCATGTAGCACCAGGATCCTGGTGGAATGTTGTTTCATTTTTACTGTGTTCTGTACCAGCAGCTTATGGTCGAAATGACAATAAACTTGGCTTGACTTGACATTAAGTTAACAACAATGGACTTTAATGCCAGGATGTGTTGATCCTGACTATGTGCAAAGACCTCCAAGGGACAAATAATTCCCATCAATTTGTGGCTGATGCCAAAAACATTTGCTGAAACAAATAGGAGTTTTAAAAAAAAACAAAGCAAGATAAAACAATCAGAATTTCAGTTGGTTTTGCACTTTTAGAGGAGGCCACATCGGGAGCACCAGACACAGTACATGATCCCAACAGGCTCACAGGCGAAGAGTCATCTCACCTGGAAGGACTCTTTGGGGCCCTGAATGGTAGTGAGGGAGGTGGTGTAAGGGCAGGTGTAGCACTTGTTCCACTTACAAGGGTAAGTGCCAGGAGGGAAACCAGAGGGGAGGGACGAACCGACAAGGGAGTCGCATAGGGAGTGATCCCTGTGGAAAACAGAAAGTGGAGCTAGGTGGGAGGGAGGGAAGTGTGTGCTTGACAGTGGAATCCCATTGGAGATGGTGCAAGTCACAGAGAATTATGTTAATTGCTGAGGCTGTTGGGATGGTAGGTAAAGACAAAAGGAACCCTCACCCCTGGTGGAGTGGCGGGAGGATGCAGTGAGGGCAAATGTGCGTGAAATAGATGAGGTTGAGGGTGGAGGAAGGGAAATCCCTTTTTTTGAAGGAAGAGGATCTCCTTAGTTCTGGAATGAATAGCCTCATCCTAAGAGCAGATGCAGCAGAGCTGGAGGTGGCATTTGAGAGGAAGAGATGTCTTCTTCCTGGTCAATGACCAAATGGGAGCAGTTAGAATGAGAACACAGAAGACAGAATAGAGTTGCAAAGTGCAGAGCTGGAAGGCACACTCAGCAGGTCAGGCTGAGCATGCCCTCCACTGGGGGGGGGGGGGGGAGAGGAGGGAAACGAGCAAGCAGAAACATCTGTACTTTTAGAATCAGGCCCATCATGTTTGAGAAACAGCACCTCATCTTCCATCTAGTTCTGCTGCAGTGTTCTGGTTTCACTATTGATAACAATGCTGGAAGTACTCAGCCAAGTCAGGTCATACAATATTAAATGGTCAAACAATGAATAGGAGCAATTAAAAACTGAAATCATCGAACATTACATTGTGTTCCAACATCGGAGGCAACATCTCTTCACTGACAATCAACACTAGCGCACCTCAAGGATGTGTGCGCAGCCCACTGCTCTACTTCCTCTACACCCATGATGGTGTGGCTAGGCACAGTTCAAACACCATCAACAAGTTTGCTGTCAACACAACAATTGGAACAATTTCAGATGGCATACAGGAGTGAGACAGATCAGGTAGTTGAGGGGTGTCGCAACAACAACCTTACATTCAATGTCTGACAGATCAAGGGATTGATTGGGGACTTCAGGAAGGGGAAGTTGAGGGAACACACCAGTCCTGAGAGAAATCAGAAAATGAAGATTGAGCAGTTTCAAGTTCCTGGGTGTCAACGTCTCTAAGAGTCTATCCTAGGCCTAACATATTTATGCAATTACAAAGAAGGCACAACGGCAATTATGTTCCATTAGGAACTTGTGGAAACTTGGTATGTCACCCAAAGAACATGCAAATTTCTACCGATCCACTGTGGAGAGCATTCATACTGATTGCATCACATCTGGAATGGAGGGACCACTGCACAGGAATGGAAAAGGATGAAGAAAGGTGTAAATTCATCCAGCTCCATCAAGAGCAATCAGTTCCCCAGAATCAAGGGCATCTTCAAAAGGCAATGCCCCAAAAAGGTGGGATCCATCACTAAAGACATTCATCACCCAAGATATGCCCTCTTTTCTTTGCTACCATCAAGGTGGTGGTAAAGGAGCCTGAAGACACACTCGTGCCAGGAACAGCTTCCTTCTCTCTGCCATCAGATTTCTGAATGGACATAAGCCCATGAACACTACCTCAGTATTTTCCTCTGTGTATTAATAATTTATTATTAATACCCGCATTGTGTAAAAGACTTAGACGAATGTAAAAAAAATCTGTAAGCAAAGTTGCTTTCAAAAATAATAAATGGAAAGTTTCTAAATATCAAGAGCAGCAAACAGTAAAAAAACTAAATCAAATCAATACCTGGTGTGACTGTCCTTTGCCTTTAACACTACATCAATTCTCTTTGGTACACTGTTGTGCAGTTTAAAATCAGTTGGTTGGTTGTTCCAAGCATCTTGGAGAACTTGCCACAGTTCTTCTGCAGAATTTGGCTGTCTCACTGGCTTCTGTCTCTCTAGGTAATCCCAGACAGCCTAAATGATTTTGAGATTAGGGCTCTGTGGAGGACATACCATATGTTGCAGAACTCTGTTCTTTTCACTGAAGACGATTCTTTATGACCTTGGCCATCTGTTTGGGATCATTGTACAGCTGCAGAATGAAGTTGGGACAGATGGCATTGCATGATGGAGGGCATTTGTACTTCTCAGCATTGAAAATTCTATTATTTTTGACTAGATCACCCACTCGGTTTACAGAAATTCAGCCCTAAACCTGCAGGAAACCTCTGTTGTTCTTCAATGTTGGCTGTAGACACCCATCCACTCATCCAGCTCTTTTAAAGGACAATCTACCTCTTGTTTGAGCCAAAATCTTCAAAGTTTGACTCATCAGTCAAGAGCACTTGCTACCACTGTTCTGTCCTTGTGTTTTTGTGTGTAGGCAAGTCTTTTGGCTTTGCTTCCACTTTGGAGGAATGGCTTTTTGGCAGCAACTCTTCCTCGAAGGCCATTTTTGACAAGACTTCTCCAGACTGTAGTAGGGTGTAGTTGGGTTCCAGTGAGTTCAGAGCTGATAGCAGTGCTGGACTTCTTTCGATTTAGAGGGAAGTCAGTCTGATGTGCCTCACATCAGCTGAACTCAGTTTCCATGGCCAACCACCATTTTTCTGGTGTTCAACCTTACCCGTTTCATAGTGCTTCTTTCAGAACTGCTTGGACAGCACATTTGAAGCTCTTGCGTCACAAAATTTCGGCTTGGGAGAGACTTTGCTGATGCAGAATGGCCACCTTGTGTCTTGTTGCTGTGCTCACTCTTGTCATGTTGTAAGAATTGATAATCTGAAGGTTAAACTGTCACATCTGCCACACACTCACCTTTTTGTTTGGCTGTCCTTCACCCAGTTTGATTGCTTCAACACCCATTAGTGTTTCAGATAATCAGCTTTGCTCATTCAACTCAAAATGTCATTGATCATTAGCAACTGTTTGTTATGTTTGTTTAATCACGCATTGGGCAATATACCTACAAAGTAATCAAGTTTTTATTTTAAAAGTTGTCTATTACTCAATGTTACTTTCTTCAAAGAAATTTTTGTATTTCATTAACATTTAATTTTTTTGGGAAATTAATGTTTGGAAATCTAAAACGTTCTCCAAAAATGCTTCCCCTCTTAGATGAAACAATTCATTTAAATATCAAATAAATTTCTCATTGTTCCTGAGGTTGCTCTTGGCAATGCTGAGTTGGAAGTTCATATACACCAACTCCAGGGTAATCCTTGAAGATTTGCAGCCAAGCTTTCAAACCACATTAAGTTGCTACTAGATCTCATCACAAAGCTGTATTTACGTCAATGACTCATTGTTAGCTAAACCACAAACAACTTAAATGGTGAGCTGTGGGGAACAAAACTTTGAATACAAACATTCTAATAATCCTCAACTTGAAGACCAGATTTCTTATAGTCTTAACTTGAATTAACTAGATTGAACAAAATGACAGTTAAGGGATTTCTATTTTAAAATGACTTTTTCTTAATGAGATTTTTGACAAAAATCACAACTTTCATCAATATATCTCAAGTGTATAATAAAATGAAAGTAGACAATTTATGAAAAGTATACCTACAAACTGAAAGACACTACTGATACACTAATTTTTCTGGGTGCCAAAATGAAACTAGGCAGCTCATTCTACAACTGCAGACAAATATTAGCATTTTCTAAAACAATAATTGCACCCCAAGATTCAGTCCGCTCACACATACAGGAGCTTGAAATCACAATTGTCACTTTCAAAATGAAAATCATTGTGCCATGGGCCAGTAATAGAATCAAATTTTTGCCCAGTGCTTATTCGTCCACAATGTGCTGCACACAATATCTAACTATTGAGCAGCATTCTACTCTCACAAACACTGCACAATCCACTGATCAAATACAACAGAACTATATATTTTTTCCATCAATGGCTTCTGACAACTTAAAATCCCATTTTTCTGTGTCAGTGAAAAGCTAATACTAAAGCTTAATGGAGCGCTTTCGATAATGCATTGTCAAATGGTAGCCCATGGCAAAACCCTCTTCTGATTACAACCATCAAGGAGGAAGATACAGGAGCCTGAAGACACAATAAAGAAAAGATTCTTCCCGTGCCATCCTATTTCTGAGCAATCTGTGAATACCACTTCACCATTCCTCTTTTGCGCTACTTTTTGAATTTTTATTGAAATTTTGCATTTTTGTCTTGAACTGTACTATTGTAACAAAACAAATATTCTGACATATGTCAGTGACAATAAACTTGATTCTGATCCAACAGTTAGGATTCTGAGCCAAAGGCACAAACAAAATTTAGGATTCATTTGCATGAAATCTCTGTATTATAATTGCCATTTCTATTTAAAAGTAGCTTTGGCTATTAATTTTAAGTGCTTATTCCTTACTTAATGTCATTCTACCCCAACCCCCAATCACTTGCAATCTAAAATCATGCTACAAAGGACAAGATGCTAATCAAGATGTAATCTAATAAAAATTCTTTCAAAAAAACTCTCCATCATAATTGACTGTGCCTTTGCCCACAAGAGGCTGAGGAATGAATGATGAATTTCATCTGCTCCCACAATGGAGGCAGTCAGTGGCATCTCCAAGAGACCACACAAAACGATGCAGAAAAAGGAATTCAGTCACAAGCTAATGAAACTGTTCAAAACTGAAGGACTAACTTCAGCCTGATGAACTGGAATGCAGTGCGTAGTTAAGGCACAGAAAATGGCAACACCAAATTGCAAATTCTTTCTCCATGATCCAAGCTGATGGACCACTATTATCAAAAGCAGCAATGAAATTGTCCTTGGTGCTGCTCTTTTAGAGAGAGTGCTAAACTCATTGGCTTCTGATCACTGTTCACCCATAATATCTGGTTAAAAATCTAATGAATTTTACAACCTAGTTCATACCCGTTGCAGCAATCTCTCCCATCCACCAATTCCCAAATCTACCCAAGTAGCAGGAAAATGTTACAATACTCATTATAGATAAACAAAATCACCACTCACCAACTCCAGCTCCAAAATGTGAATAGAGTTCATCAAGTTTCAATCATGTTTCTACTGCACCACTCTACCACAAGCCTTTCAGGAGTTAAGTTCAAGTGCCATTCAACCATACACAAATACAGATATCAAAACAGCATTACTCAGAGGCCAAGCTGCAGAACACAGACCAACAGTCACACACAGTACAAAGCACATACAGGATAGATAGCACATACAATACATTCATGACTGTAGGGGCAGGAGGAGAAGATGGCGGCGCGATGCAGTGCACGCAGCTCTCTGGTGAAATGATATCGTATTTGTTAAGCAGGGACCATGCACAATTCTGATTTGATGGAGACAGACATGAGAAGCAGAGGAACATCTGGAGAAAAACTTCTGAAATGCCCGGTTCGCTGCCGCTGCTACTGTGCAATCGAGATTCTCTCCGAAGGGAAGGCCCCAAAATCCCCAGCTTTGCCTGCTGCTGGCGACCAAAGCTGAGGTCGAAGTGTTTGGCAGAGATGGTGCTCGGTACTTGGTATCGGAGGGCTGATCGGAGGCTCTAAGTTTTCAGAAGACTCAGAGTCGGACTGTGGTCGGGCATGGCAGGGAGAGTTTTCTTCCTTCTCCTGTCTGCGTGAGATGTGGGACTTTGGAGAGACTTTGAACTTTTTTTTTTACTGTGATTATGGCCTGTTCTTCATCAAGTTATGGTATTGTTGCACTGTTGTAACTATATGTTATAATTATGTGGTTTTTGTTAGTTTTTCAGTCTTGGTCTGTCCTGTGTTTCTGTGATATCACACCGGAGGAATATTGTATCATTTCTTAATGCACGCATTACTAAATGACAATAAAAGAGGACTGCGTGTCCTCATAATCTAATCTAAATATATAGTCACACAAAGAAAGCCCAAGGGCCTGAGTCCGTGAATGTTGCAGTATCTGCAGTTGAACATAACATTGTTTGTTTTCTGCTGAGCAAATACTTTGGGGGCAGCACCAACTCCCGCTTTGACGCTGCACCACACTGTCTCCAGTGGAGCGCACTGACCCTGACGGCTCTCTTCCGAGCAGCTGTAAGCAAGGTGACACTGAGGCCTCGTCCTTGCAACGATCAAGGCCATGCAGCTCCCCCGCTGCCTGCCAATAAATCAGTCAATCAGATTTGCGGCATTCCACATTAATAATGTCCAACAGGGTCTCGTGATCACAAGAAAAGCGGCTAAGAGAATCATTCGTTGTTAGAGCACACACCGCCTTTGAGCACCAACTCCTCCAATGCAAGCAGCGGCATGATACACACCAAGTCCAGCGCCTTCAGTTTCGCCGCCAATGAGCAACTTGCTGATGGTGTAAGACATGCTGCTTTTAAGCTCTTAATGTCTAGCAGGGTCTTGCCACCATAAAAAGTACATTAAAAAAGACCACAACAACCATGGTTGACCCCGTAGAAGGTGCAGCAATCAAATGCATTGCCATTTTACCAGAATCATTTTTTTTTAATTAACAAACTTTTCATAACATTTCAAAACAATCTTCCTCAAAAGATCATTTGCAGGTCAGCTTTTTTTTTGAATTATGCTCCTAACTGTGGAATTCAATAACTATTAGAGATGCAGACCCAGTTGACACTTAACACAAGCTCAAATTCAATTTTTGTAAACCTTGCTTTTAACCAACAACTTTTTAATGTTTATTTTTATTTTCATGCTTGCAGTTTTATCCCATTGTAAAGCACTTTGAGCTAAATCTATGAAAAGTGTTCTATAAACAAAATTATTAGCATTTTGGCCCCAAATGTTGACTTTACTTTTTTTTCCACAGATGCTGCCTGGCCTGCTGCATTGCTCCAGCACTTTGTGTGTGTTGCTGACATTTCTCAAAGTTGACTTTGAGTTTAAATTTGCTTTTGTTCATGCCCCGAATTTACCCATAGTATTCAAGCGGTGGCTTTTCCAAACCATATACCACCTTTAAACTGCACCACAGAAAGAAAAGGCAACTAGTTTCTAGTTTTCATTTAGTTCAAACCCCCAAGTCACTCGTGCTTGTTTCTTCTCTTCACTGTTCCCGTTGGACAAATATCCTCTTTGCTTCTTGTTAACTAGAACAAAACCCATTTTATGGCTAAGAGTTAACAAGGACTTCATTCTACTTTGATGTGATTTACAGTCCAAGAATCCTCGGTCCCCCTACACCTCACCTTTCTAACAGTCCTGAATGTGTTTTCCATTTATGCACCCAAATGTCAGCATGATCATTTGGCATCCTGCACTCTGCTTCTTCCTTGTTCAACCCAATCTAACACTTCTCATAATAAATTCATTGCAACATAACAATTCACCTTTAATTGATTCCCAACATTTACAGTAAATTAAGCATACAAAATCAAACCATATCACATCTTGCACAAAGCAATGCAATCATGGACAAACAATCTTTTCCAGATAGATCTTAGCTGGGATTTGCAGGGTCATCACTGGAAAGTTAGTCCTGATGAAGGGTCTCGGCCTGAAACGTCGACTGCACCTCTTCCTACAGATGCTGCCTGGCCTGCTGCGTTCACCAGCAACTTTGATGTGTGTTGCTTGAATTTCCAGCATCTGCAGAATTCCTGTTGTTTACTGGAAACCCAAGTTCACTTCTGGTGATTGTCTTCATTCAATAACACAGCATGCAGGAAAATCAATGAGTCTGCCATTGCCCAGGCCACATCACCCTTTTGGAATATATTCCCCACTGTCTTCAAATACAAATCACTGTTTTCTCTAAACACGCTCACATGGCCATTCTGGACATCAAATACCTCCTCTACTGTCTTTTACATCAAAGTCATCAAGTTATTTGTTTAGCAAGGAAACTGGCCCTGCAATCCATGTCAATCAACCTCTCAGTTATTCTGTATCTTACATTTATCCCATTTTTATTCTCTGTAAATGGTCATTATCCTCCAAACTTACCAAAATGCCAGGACAAGATGCAGATCAAAACCTGAGCACCCAGAAGAAATTCTTCAGGTGTCACAGAAAGATGCAAACTCCACAGACAGTAGCCAAGGTCAGCAATGAACCCAGGTCACTGAAATGAACAGAATCTATCCCTTGTTTTGAACCCTGCATGCCATCTCCAACAATTCATTTATAGTGGCTGCTCAAACTGTTTAACTCCATTCCAGAATGATATATTGCTCACAACTCTCCGATGAAAGAAAAAACATTAGAAATATAAAGCATGATCTTTTACTCATCCACAACTCAGCTCATGTCTACATCAAGTTTTCCCTCAATAATTGCCCTTATTGTTGCATTCCAGAAACCAACTGGATGATACAGTTATAACTCAACCTACTGTTTTGCCCTTTTCTCCTTAGCATTTCTAATTAGTCTCAAGTAGTTTCTCATTTTTCAAGCATTGCTTCTACACAACCTTCCCTTTACACAAAAAGGTTATTGAGCCAGAATGGGTCTGTTGATACTCTGACTCATGATATTTAAACTATTTATAATAACACTGAGGAAAAGAGCACTAACATTCAGAGTGCTAAAGTTAACAGCAGATAAATTTTTACTGCTGCTTTTCCTATATTGAAGCACTGAAATTATTTTGTCATGTAGTAAACCACATACTAGAGTTCAAGCATTTACATGTTTCTTCCAGGACAAAATCCATGGTATAGACTGTCCCTTGAAATTTAAAATACACTTTGATCTTGAGAGAAATCTTAATCAATAAATCAATTCAATAACTTCAAATCAATTGAAAAATAATTCAAAAACTTCAAGCAAATCCCTTGAAAAGCACTCAGATTAAAAGGAACCGAGAGACTAGAAACGATTGGAAGAACTCGAATTAATTCTACCAAAACGTGTTTGATAACAGCATTCCACTCTTCTTTTGCAACAGCAGCTTTCAAACTGTTAGTAGCTTACTGAGGAACTTTGCAGGTTGCCAGAAGTAGCTCAGGTTTGATCATTTCTTCACCCCGACCACCTCACAAACCCATCTGGCTGCCCATCCTCCCAGTAAAAAAAGGCATCACATACTCTATAAACAAGAGATTCTGCAGATGCTGGAAATCCAGAGTAACTCACTCAAAATGTTAGAGGAACCTGCTTAGTTCCTCCAGCATTTTGTGTTTATCACAAACTCTATTGTTGCTTTAAATTAAACACGTTAATTTGACAAACAATCCAACATAAAATGTAATAAATGTCAAGTATACAAAATAACTGCATGAAAAGCAATTTCAGAAATTACTATGTCCCAATCAACACCAATCAGATACAGGGCAGAAACTGTCGTAAATTCATTACAGAATCTTCCTGCTAAGACCTGAAGTTCATTCTTTCTCAATGATGCTTAACTCTCTGTTCACAGTCCTCACTCCAATCGGGCCACAGTTCAGTCATGGGCACATTATAACCAAAATAGTGAATGTCAACTTTTCTGCTCCACAGCTTAGCTCAATTGCCTCTTCAAGAGTGCAACTGAAATGTGAGCCAATGCACTTCTTTCTCCAGTGCCAAAGCCAATCCTTCCTATTTTACAGACATGTCCAAGATTGATCTCTTTAGATCCCTCTGAGCCCATGAAATTCTCCCCTCATCAATTCTCTCTCAACATTTACGCATTGAATTGAAGTTATGCCAAGACACACTAAAAATGGAGTTCAATGTATTTGCTGAACTAGCTTTTAAGTTGCATACAAGAATAACTGCTTGCAACTTGAGCATCTTATGCTGCCTCTCACTAAAGCAGTAAAAGTTTGAAAAAAGGATAGAAAATTCCCAACATTAAGTCCAGAATCAATAACAAAACCAGTATATACACAAAGCAAATTCAATCATAGCTACTTATCTCAAAAACTGGAGCATTTTTAATCATGAGCTCTAAATGCATTTTTCATCTAGACATGCATACTACACATTGCTTCTTTCTTCTTTAATGATCGAGGCAACAGGGTACACAAGCCCCATCCGACACTCAAACAGATCATTTCTAAACTTTTCTCATGTCACAACAACCAACACCATCCATTCATTAGCTCAGTTCTTATTTAAACTATCTAACAATGATGACAAGGCTTCAATTATTCGATGCACAGATACAAGTAAGCAAAAAACATTAATGAGATTACTGCCTTCAATTTCTTTAAGTTTTGGCAATTAATGGAATTTAGACTCTGCCCACTGAGAAGCTATATTAAACAGATTTCAAAATACTGCAACTATATCAAAGAACAGCTAAGTTCCTACTTTGTGTTGTTCATTTCCCCTTCTCCACATCTCTGTAGCATTTGAAACAAGTTAAACATTATCCTTAATACAGAAGTGGATATTAAGTTTGCAGTTCAATAGTACAGTACAAGTTAAGATCATTTGTAACAACTGATCATTCAAAATAACTAATCACAAAACTGAGACTAGAGGTTATGTAGATACTAATGATTGTGAGTAACACACAAAATGCTGGTCCAACTCAGCAGCTCAGGCAGCACCTATGGAGGAAAATGAATAGTCAAGACCCTTAAACTCTTTTTTTAAATGCTTCATGACACTACCTTCAAATAAATTACTGTAAAATGCACCTCTCACTTGATGCCTGATACAACAAAATGGGTCAAAAATAAGCCAACAGTTTGCAATTTGGGGTTGGACAGTTTTCTGAATAAATTGTGGATAGTGGTGCAACCTAATTCTTCTATTGATTATATGCTTATCTAGAGATGTTAAATCAGAACATGGCTATTGCTTTAAATGCATGCAAAACTCCAGAACTGGGCAGGCTTCGGTTAATTATGCAACATCCAACAAAAACTTGTGTTTTAATATTCAGTTACTTTTCAAAACAGACACAGATGTGTTGCAATGAGAGTTAGGACAGGAACGGAAATAACTGGAGCAGACAACATTGCAGTTTCCAAATGACTCAGCTTCTATAAGAAACTCATGCATCTGGATATCATCACCACAAGCTATCAAGCACTGGAACCATTCAAGCTCATTGCAATGATTGAAGTCCACCCAACTTCAGAACATGCTCACAAGTTTGTCAAATGATAGCTGAAAACAATGATAGGTTATTCAATACTTACTGCATCTCAGGACTCACCCTTTGGCACCATATACACCCAGTGGTAACTTCATTAGGAACACCTGCTCGTTAATGCAAATATCTAATCAGCCAATCATGTGGCAGCACTCAATGCATAACAGCATGCAGATATGGTCAACAGGTTCAGTTGTTCAGACCAAACATCAGAATGGAGAAGAAATGTGATCCAAGTGATTTTTTTTTTAAACTGTGGAATGATTGTTGGTGCCAGAAGGGATGGTTTGAGAATCTCAGAAACTGCTGATCTCCTGGGGTTTTCATGCAGTCTCTGGGGGAGTTTACAGAGAATGGCGTGGAAAAACAGAACACAACCAGTGAGTGGCAGTTCTGTGGGTGAAAACTCCTTGTTAATGAGAGAGGCCAGAGGAGAATGACCTGACTGGTTCAAGCTGACAGGAGGGTGACAGCAACTCAAATAACTACACTTTACACCAGTGGTGTGCAGAAGAACATCTCTAAATGCACAACATGTCGAATCTTGAAGTGGTTGGGCTATAGCAGAAGACCGCAATGGGTTTCACTCCTGTACCTAATAAAGTGACCAGAGTGTAGTTCTTACAAGAATGCGGATACTGTTTCTATTATAACAGCTGGAGTACTTGACCAAATGTTGATTGTAACTACAAGTTGTTCTCTGCATTCTATACATGACTTTGGCAAGACAAACAATCCAATGTTAGTTGATTTACGAGGAAACTGTTAGTTGATTTATGAGGAGGGAGGAGAAAATGGTGGCGCAACGCAGTGCACGCGACTGCTCTAGAAATTATATCGGTATTTGTTAAGTAGGTACCGTGCACAATTCTGGTTTGACGGAGACAGACGTGAGAGTACGGAGGAACATCTGGAGAAACTTCTGAAATGCCCGCTTCACTGCCGCTGCTATTGTGTAGTCCAGAATCTCCGGAGAAGGCCTCTGAATCCTTGGCTTTGCTTGTTTTGGTGGCCAGGACGAGGTTGAAGGCACTCAGCAGGCTGTGTCGAAGGGGCTGCTCGGAGGCTCAAAGTTTTTGGACGGACTCAGAGTCGGCTGTCGGGTGCTTCCAATGCACCCGCAGTTGTCAGTTGTCGGTGCTTGGAGGTTTACGGCAGGGAGAATTTCTCCCTGTTGCCGCCTGCTATCAGGGACTATTGGAGTCGATTGGGACTTGAGACTTTTTCTTACTGTTCCCATGGTCTGCTCTTCATCAAATTATGGTATTGTTTTGCACTGCTGTAACTATATAATTATGTGGTTTTGTCAGTGTTAGTCTTTGGTTTGTCCTTTTTTTTGTGATATCACTTGAGGAACATTGTATCATTTTTTAATGCATGCATTTCTAAATGACAATAAACAAGGACTGAGTGCCTTCATAATCCAACCTAATCTAAACTGTCAGGAAATGGGAAGATTTATCAAGTATGGACAGCACGTGCCATTCCTGCCAGTGCACAACCAAACTCCTCATTCCAAACAGGCTTCCCAATATTCAACTTGCTTTCAGCTGAAGAGAGAAAAGAGGGAAAGGAGGGAAAAAAGATACCACACAAAGTACACGTTCAACACAGCATTGTAGGCCGAAGGGTCTGTATTGTGCTGTAATTTTTCTATGTTTCTACATCAACTTTAGATTGCATTGATTTCAATCAGCACATGTTCTTAAGATATTATCAAAATTCATAAACTGCTGTCATGATACAGCTATGCTTATAAACTGAAGGGCATTAGATCATAACTCTTTACAAAACTTTCAGATAAAGTAAATCCCAAATCAAAAACAGATTAAAATTTACTATGCTGGTTTGCAGATAACACTATAGTGGGCTACATCTCAAATAACAATCAGCTGGAATACAGGAAGGTGATTGAGAGCTTAGGGACATTGTACAAGACAGCAACCATTCCCTGAATGTCAACAGTAGAGCTGATCTTTGCCTCCAGAAAGAGGGGGCAGTGCACACACTCCTATCTTTATCCAAAAAGTAGAGGTCGAGAGTGTTAAGAGCTCCAAGCCTATCCTGGTTCAACTATGTTAATATCATTGCCAAGAAAGCTCACCAACACTTCTACTTTCGAGAGAAAAAAAATGACACATTCCTGTTGACCTTTATTAATTTTTAAATTGATGCACCAGAGAAAGCATTCTGTCTGGATGCATAGCGGCTTGGTATGGGAACTTCTCTGCACATCACATCACTGAAACCAGTCTCCCTTCTGTGAACTGTTTATACATACTGCTGCCTCAATAGAACAGCCAGCATGATTGAAAGTGCCACCCACCCCAGACGTGCTCTTCTTTCCTCTCCAACGGGACAGAAGATAGAAGCGTGAAAGCATGTACCAGTCTCAAGGCCAGCTTCTATCTCACTGTTATCAGACTCTCAAACAGACCTCCTGTATGATAAGACTCTTCATCTCTCAATCCACCTTATTATATTGCACATTATCGTTTACCTGCACTGCACTTTTTTTGTAACCCTTACACTTCATTCTGCATTACTGTTCTACCTATTCTACCTCAATGAATTGTGTAATGATTTGATCTGTATGAACAGACAAAACAAGCTTTTCATTGCATCTTAGTACATGCGCCAATCAACCAATACCATGATCCTTGAGGTAACACTGTACAGAAAGAACCTGCAACATCTTTTAAATGTATCAATGGGGCAAAAATAGATCAACTACTTGTGAATCAACCAGAAAAATTGAACATTTTATTTTCAGTGATGATACTGTCCTATAGATTTGCTAAATATGCTCACAGGGAAAAAAAAAGGATCTCAGGGTTGTATGTGGTGACATGCATGTATTCTGATAATACATTTTACTTTGAACTTTAGACTGGAAAATGTTTGTCCTGGCATTTAATTAATTTGAAGCTAACATACAGCTGCAGCTAGAAATTAAAAGACCAAATGGTATTTTAGTTTTTATTCCAAGAGAATTTTAATGCAGGAGTTACAATACCTTACCGTCTTATACAATCCTTTAGTTACACAAGATCTTCACTACTATGAACAAATTTTTCAGAGCAACTACAGAATCTCTTGTATTTATGTACAATATTAATTTCCTTATCAAGAAAAAGATATCCTTGCAGGAAGGCATGAAAGAACTTCATCAGCAACACACAAATGCTGGAGCAGGAACTCAGGAGGTCAGGCAGCATCTATGAAAAAGAGTAAACAGTTGACATTTCTAGCCGAGGCCCTTCTATAGGACAGATTCATCAGACTAGTTCCTAGAATGCCAGGTTTGCCATTTGAGAAATTTAATAGACAAGTTCTGTGTGCAACCAGTTTAGACAAGAGGTAATCTCACTGCACTGAGAAATTTCTTCACTCAGGTGTTAAATCTTTGGAATTCTCCTCTCCAGAAGGCTATGGAAGCTCAGTCATTCACTTCAACCAAAACTAGTCAATATATTCTATATCAACAGAATTGCAAATAGTGCAAAAAAGTGCCACAATGATCAATGAATGGCAAAACATGCTCAAAAATGGCCAGATGGTATACTTCTGCATCTAATTATACTTGTCTTTTTAGATTTGTGTAATGCATTTTTAAAAGTTAAAATCTCCGTAAGTTTTAATGCTCTGATTGTGTTGCAACACAGACAAATTAGAAGTTCAAGCCAGGGGATGACTGGAGGGATCCATTTATTTTTATTCCAAGATACTGAGATCTTGATTCAGAGCATAATTTAGGCAAGATTTAAGAATTGTTTACTGTTCAGTAGTTAAAAACATGCAATCTAGGCCAACATTCATGGCACCAGAGCATGTTACACTTTTAAAAAATGTTTTCTGCTATGCAACATCAAATACAGTGGCATGCAAAAGTTTGGACACCCCAGTCAAAACTTCTGTTACTATGAATAGCTAAGCGAGTAAAAGATGACCTGATTTCCAAAAAGCATAAAGATGACACATTTGTTTAATACTTTAAGCAAGATTACTTTTTTTATTTCCATCTTTTACAGTTTCAAAATAAAAAAAAAAGGAAAAGGGCCCGCAGCAAAAGTTTGGGCACCCTCCATGGTCAGTACTTAGTAACAACCCCTTTGGCAAGTATCACAGCTTGTAAACGCTTTCTGTAGCCAGCTAAGAGTCTTTCAATTCTTGTTTGGGGGATTTTCGCCCATTTTTCCTTGCAGAATGCTTCTAATTCTGCAAGATTCTTGGGCTGTCTTGCATGCACTGCTCTTTTGAGGTCTATCCACAGATTCTCGATGATGTTTAGGTCAGGGGACTATGAGGGCCATGGCAAAACCTTCAGCTTGCGCCTCTGGAGGTAGTCCATTGTGGATTTTGAGGTGTGTTTAGGATCATTATCCTGTTGCAGAAGCCATCCTCTCTTCATCTTCAGCTTTGCTTTTTTTTTTACAGACAGCATGATATTTGCTTCCAGAATTTGCTGGTATTTAATTGAATTCATTCTTCCCTCTACCAGTGAAATGTTCCCCATGCCACAAGCTGCAACACAAGCCCAAAACATGATCGATCCACCCCCGTGCTTAACAGTTGGAGAGGTTGGAGAGGTGCTCTTTTCATGAAATTCTGCACCCTTTTTTCTCCAAACATACCTTTGCTCATTATGGCCAAAAAGTTCTATTTTCCATAGGACTTGTTTTCAAAATGTATCAGGCTTGTTTAGATGTTCCTTTGCAAACTTCTGACGCTGAATTTTGTGGTGGTGAGGGCACAGGAAAGGTTTTCTTTTGATGACTCTTCCATAAAGGTCATATTTGTGCAGGTGTCGCTGCACAGTAGAACAGTGCACCACCACTCCAGAGCCTGCTAAATCTTCCTGAAGGTCTCTTGCAGTCAAACGGGGGTTTAGATTTGCCTTTCTAGCAATCCTATGAGCAGTTCTCTCGGAAAGTTTTCTTGGTCTTCCAGACCTCAACTTGACCTCCACCGTTCCTGTTAACTGCCATTTCTTAATTACATTACGAACTGAGGAAACGGCTACGTGAAAACACTTTGCTATCTTCCTCTAGCCTTATCCTGCTTTGTGGGCATCATTTATTTTAATTTTCAGACTGCTAGGCAGCTGCTTAGAAGAGCCCATGGCTGCTGATTGTTGGGACAAGGTTTGAGGAGACAGGGTATTTATAAAGCTTTGAAATTTGATCACCTGGCCTTTCCTAACAATGACTGTGAACAAGCCATAACACTAACAAGCTAATTAAGGCCTGAGACCTTGGTGAAAGTTATCTGAGACCTCAAATCTCTTGGGGTGCCCAAACTTTTGCATGGTGCTCCTTTCCTTTCTTTCATTCTGAAATTGTACAAAACAAAAATAATACACTAATCTTGCTTAAAACGTTGATCTTTAAGTTTATGATTTTTGGAGATCAGTTCATCTTCTACTCACTTTAACTATTCACAGTAACAGAAATTTTGACCAGGGGTGCCCAAACGTTTGCATGCCACTGCAAAAGTGCTGTCTGTTGAAGTTATTACATTCCAAATGGAATGTTGCTAACAGACAGCTCACTCTGCTTCCTCACTACTAATCTTTCCTCAAGCCATGAATGACAACAAACAGATTACATAACCTTTGACTGAGGGGCTACTAAACCTAGGTAGTCTCAAAACACTGCATGACCCAGTTTCTAACCTTGGGTGCCATTGAAAATCATCTCATTCCAAACTGCAAATTAGCTTCCCCTTTGGCAGTCCCATGTGAAATCTGTCAACCAACACTGATATAACAATAGTTTTGATGAACATGGTGTCATCATTCACTTTGGTCACGATAAAAAAAAGAAAGCTTTAGAGTTATGGGGAAGTTGACCAATCAGCTTCAGCTGAATCCAGCTTTCCAATTATTGATCCATAGTTTCACAGGTTACCAAACATCAATTTGTTATTCCTGTACTTAGTATGCAGTCTCAGCTTCACCCAGTCCTCATATAGCTATTTCCAAGCCTCAAAAACCTCTGAAAAAACAACATTACAAAGGTCTTTCCTCTTGTAACCAGGAGGCTGAAGAGAACTGGACTACACACATCTGTACTCAAGTCAATTTGCTGATGCACAGTACAGAGCATCCTAAAAAGCTGCACAACTTCATGGTATGCAGCACACAGCGGTCAGGAAGGTTCTTCAACAGGTAGTCAAAGCTGCCAAACGCATCACTTGCACTAGCCTACCCGCCACCAAAGACATACATTCAAAAAGGTGCCAGAAAAGGGTCTGTAACATCATGAAGGATCTCACCCACCCTGCTTATTGGGGAAGAGACAATGTAGCATCCACACCAGGACCACCAGATTCAAAATCAGTTACTTTCCCCAAGCAGTAAAGCTGATCAATACCCCTACCCACAAACCCACACCACAACACCCACCACCCATCATTTCTTGTCAGTCAATTTATATAGACACTCCTAAGCCTAGCATCACTCTACGGATATACAATCAATCTACACAAACCTTCTTATATGTATTTATTCAGCATGGTGTTTTTTTTTTACTATGTTCTTTATCTTATGCTTTTTTGTGCTGCATTGGATCCAGACTAACGATTTCATTCTGCTTCACACTTCTATACTAGAAATGAAATTAAACAATCTTGAACCTAAACTTCAGCTGTTGACTTTTGCTAGAAGTAGTTGTTTCTTCCTCACCTATGCCCCAAGTTGTGTTTCAAAAAGAAAGGCCAACTAAAATTCAGATCTGCGGGTAACTTTACCATTCTTCCTAATGCAAATCAATCTTAAAGCCTTGATCTAAAATAATCTTTTATAGAGTCCCAACGTATCCTCTTCCAACCCCATTTGTCTTTTAACCTCATTTACTTGTTCTGTAAAATAACATATTAAAAGGCATGCTCTTTAAAGTCACAACTCTGCTATGCCTTCAATTATTGTGAATTCCCTTCCCTTTACCTGTTATGCTCCCACCAAATGTATTACCTCAAACTTAACTTGTCCAGAATCCATTTGCACTTTCCCGGGACACAATTTTCTTCTTCATTATGAGCTAATCTGTAAATTATATCTGCATATTTCTTAATTACACTCAGTAAATCCAACTTTAAACATTTAAAAGAAATGAATAACAAATAGTCTTACAAAACCTATTTTCAGCCTATGGTTTTCCATTATTGAAACATGCCAGTTTCGTCACATTCCCATGGACTTCTTAATGACAGACTGCCTTTTTGAATAGGCTAGGGTTAAATCTGGGGTTGCTGGGCAGCACGGCTCAAAGGGTGAGTAAGGATTTCCCTTACTCACTCTTCCTTCAGTTAGTCCTGACGAGGGGTCTCGGCCTGAAGCGTCAACTGCACCTCTTCCTACGGATGCTGCTTGGCCTGCTGCGTTCACCAGCAACTTGATGTGTGTTGCTTGAATTTCCAGCATCTGCAGAATTCCTGTTGTTTACACGGCTTACAAAATGTTTTTCCACAGCATCTTGGTGAATATGGCAACAATAAATTGCAAACTGAAGCATTTTGATTTTTAACATTTGGGTGCAGCTGGGAATGGGCATCATCTAGATTAATCACTGGAAAATGTCAGCTATCAATTACTGCTTAATTCTGTTAGATATAGCCCAAAGAGATATTTGACTGTTCACCTCATCATGGACATCGAACAACTACACCTTCAGCAATAAAGCACACAACTTCATAATGCAGTATTACAATACTATTTACTTTCAAACAACTTTGGATATAACATGCAACTTTACCCAAGATCCTATAGGCTTTTATTTACAAACTTTTTTTAAGAAAAAAAAGTCCATGGCCATTTAACTGCACCTTAAGAATGAAAAAAAAGCATCAATGCTTCATGTCAGACATGGCCAAGTAAAGAAATATCAATATGACTTAATACGGTAAGAAATCTGCAGCCCTTCATATCAGTGACTTTACTTAGAATTGTCCACATTAATGGTTATCTTGTTACCTGCAATAATGGATGGTGTAACGTTATTTCCAAATGAGCTGCACAATTTGCAGGATCTTCACTCTCTTGGATTTCTAGGTCCTCCTCAGGAATGGTGTCCCATTTGCCCTGCTGTGCAAGATGATGGTGGACCAATACATAATGTCCGGGCAAAGCCAAGCTAACACTTGTCCTCTTACCATGGGTGAATTTCAGCCGACGCCTTTTACACTTATTTTCATTGCTGCCCTTGATAACTGGCAAAAGCTTTTCACCCATGACACTGTTCAGTACATGAAACTTGGCCCAGCAATTCTGACCCAGGATCATGATGCAGGGAAAGCAGCCCACTGTTGCTTGGAGGTAGTCCTCTTCATGGCGTGGGAATGATATGCAGCATAAAGCACCTAGAAAACAGGAATTAAACATTTGAAATTGTAAACTCACCATGGAATCAATGACAATGTCTGAACTAATTTCCATACTTGGGGACCTGTACCTTTGCCCAAGCCCAGATGCTAACGAATTAGCAATGAGGTCCATGCTCCTCAACAGAACCAAAAGTCTGACAAGGCTCAGAACTGTTAGGAGCCATAACTTGTTGGGTGCAAAGTTAAATACAGCCTCAAAGCAATTATGAATGGGAGCTTTCTTCCACTGCTATCAGGTAACCTTCAATTATGCATCAGACATGCCCTACAAGGACAAGAGTATTACATGTAAAGTGAACCATCAGCAAGACTAAATGAGATTCAGCACAGATCAATGAATGGCAGGTATTCTGGCTCTACTGTGCAGGCTGGAGGAGCAACATTAATACCATTAGTCATTGATAACTCTGTTCAGTGGAATTTGTTTTGGTCCATCAAGTCTGAGGGGCATCTAATATCCAACTTATATCATCTCACTTCCATCAACTTAACCCCCGCCCCTCCCCCACCATGCAACCTCCAGCCAACATACATAGTGCAATTTACCTGCCTAATGAATCTACCAGCAAGCATGTCAATGGGATGAGAAGAGAAATCAGAGCATCAGGAGAACCAAATTTGTCTTCGGGAGAATGTGCTAACTCCACACAGTTCAGGATCAAACCCAGATTCCTGGAGCTGCCAAGAGCCTTACAAAGCCATCTATTTTTTTAAAATTATTAAATATGCACTTCTGGTTTCAGAGAACAATAGAGGAGGATATTTATCCCCGTTCACTCAGACCAGCACACCTTTTGGGCAATTAGATTTCCTCATCAGAATGATTAAACCATGGTGAATGACCTACACTGCTTCACAGTGAAATCAATTCAAGCAAGGATAACTTCTGATCTGAGTATTTCCACATCTGCTTCTACTCTTTTTCTTTAATATCTACAGTTGCGCTTTCCAAAGGGCTTTCCCTTTCCTCAATTTGAGGTGCCTCCACATTTTGCATCCTTTTATCAAGCTAACATTTCCCAGTTTTCACGAGTGTATACAAGTCCTGCAACTCAACATCAAGGTACCACTAACCTCAGAGGCTAAAGAAAAGGCCATAAAAAAAAGAATGGAAATACATTATTACACTAAATCACAAACTCATCAATATCGACTCTTAATTAACTACAGCTTAGTATTCAATACTATCACTCCCTCAAAACTAATCATTAAGGTTCAAGCCTCAATACCTCCTTGTGCAATTGGGTCCTGGATTTCCTCAACTACAGACCCTAGTTAGAATGGATTGGTAACAACTCCTCCACAAGTTCAAACAGTACAAGTGCACCATGAGGCTTCACCCCCTGCTCTACTTGCTTTACACTTATTACTGGGTGGCTAAACACAGCTCCAATGCCATTTTTAAGTTTGCTGACGTCACCACTAAATTAAAGGTGCTGACAAATCAGCATCTAAGAGGGAGACTAAAAATCTGGGTGAGTGGTACCACGGGAACTATCTCTCACTCAATGTCTGCAAGACCAAGAAGCTGATTAATGACGTCAGGAGAAGGAAACGAGAGGTCCACGAGCCAGTCCTTGCAGGATCAGAGGTGAAAAGTGTCAGCAACTTTGTTACTACCTTGGTGTTAACATTTTGAAGGACCATCCTGGTTCGAGCATGCAAATGCAATTACGAAGAAAGCACAACGCCTCTTTGACAAACTTCTATAGATGTGGGAAGGATAGAAAACTGACTGGCTGCATCAGAAATTCCTACAGTCCAGTCATTCATGGGTATAGCCTCCCCACCATTCAGCACACCTACACGAAGCATTGTTGTAGGAAAGCAGCCTCCATCATCAGGGATTCTCAACACCCAGGCTATGTTCTCTTCTCACTGCTGCCAACAGGAAGGTGGTACAGGAACCTCAGAACTCAACACCAGGTTCAGGTATAGTTACTACACCTCAACCATCAGGTTCTTGAACCAAAGGGGTAACTTCACTTGCCTCATCATTAAAATGTTCCCACAACCAATGGACTCACTTTCTTTTAATCTCATGTTTACGATATTTATTGCTTATTTATTATTCTTTCTTTCTGCATTTATAGATTTTTCATCTTTTGCACACTGGTTAAACAAAAATGGTCTTTTTTTTAATACTTTATTTTCAAAATACAATGAAATCAACAGGAACATATAAGCTCAGACATGTGTAAAAATAAAATAAGAAAAAAGGGACAAAGCATTAGAGGGATGCTTATTGAACAAAGTGCTCAAAAGTGCTAAATATTAAGTCTCAAATGAGGGCTGTGAGAAATCAGCTGGAGGGAAATTACTCATCTGGTCTTTCAAAAAATAGACTTTATTATGAATTTATTGGGTATGCTGCAATGGGTATGGAATGTTGGAGGCCACTTGTCTTTTTGAGAAGAGAGAGGGATGGCTCTGATAAAAGGCAACATGGAGGAGGGATACAAATTTGGCGAAAAAAAAAATCAGGTTGTACAGGCAGTACGAAAACAGAAACAAGGAACAAAAGATATAGGTGGAAGATGTCTATATGCAAACGATTTTTCCAAAAGCGACGTCCTTCAGACAATTCATGAAGGAACTGCTTTCAAAATATGATTCTGCCCTTATTGGAACCTGTGGCTTACATTTTGATGGTGTGTGTTGGGTCCAAATGAGCAGTCTAGTGTTTTGCTGTCTCTGAGGGAGTTCAATGAGGTTTTAAGTGGAGTGTGCAGCTTGGAGATGGGGAGCAAGCCCGTGATTGACACAGTTTCTTGCCGATCTCACTGATTGAAGAGTTGAGCAAGACTGAAATCAATGAGGACGAGCGCAGAACGCAAGCAGGTGTACAATACCGTCTGCCTGCGTTTGACTAGTATCTCTCTCTCCTTCGTCTTGGGAAAGGTTTAATTGACATGGTTTGTGCATTGGGCTCTATGGTTCATGCCATAAGCATTTGGGCTTCTGGTTATTCTTTTTGTTTTGTTGCTATTTTGATCGGGGCAGACTGACTGCGGCCTACAGTTTACAAACAACACAGCTCTAAATTGAATTGAACATTTGTGGACTGTTTCAGTGACTCCGGTTTGATGTTTTATATTGTCTTTCATTTTTTTTTACCTTTTGCACTATTTGTTTTTTGTGCGTCTGGTTTTTGATGTTTTCTTTGAATGGGTCCCATGGTGTTTCTTTGTTTCATGGCCATCTGTGAAAAGGTAATCTCAGGGTTGTATACTGCATACAAACTTCGATAATTAGTGTATCTTAAATCTTCATTCAAAGCATTGCAAGAATTTAGAAACTAAAGGCACATTTAACGGGGGCAATACAATTATGGGGGACTTGAGTCTACATATAGACTTAGCAAGCTGAAAAAGCAGTGACTGAGGGGAAAATAATCATGTATGAGATTATGGTTTGCTCAATTAAAGTGCTGACAAACCAATGAAGGAACAAGTTATTTCCGAAATCAGATCTAAAATAGCAAAGGGCAACTCAGTGATCTGGAAACTACTAGACCTTTTGCAAAGAATGGTCGAACTATGAATCTCACCCCACTCGTTGGAAAATGGAGTCACCTCTTTCTCCCTTATTAGGAGAGAAAAGTATGTCGAATTATCGGGTGAACAATGCAGTCTCTGAGGTAACTGCAAGTCTGTGTCTTTGCTATTGCTTTACTCACGCTTGAGTGCTGGTAGTGGGTGCGAGTTTTTTTTTTGCCGGTGGGGGGGAGAGGGATTGTTGCTCGCTGCTGCTTATGCACGAGAGGGATGGGAGTTGAGGGGGACTTTGGGGTTCTAACATTTAACTGTCATTCATTCTCTGGGGCACTTCGCTGTTTTTGTAGATGGTTGTGAAGAAAAAGCATTTCAGGATGTACATTGTATACATTTCTCTGACAATAAATTTACCTTTGAACCTGTGAACCTATGATACAACTTTAGTAATTCTGAAAGATATTTACAAACTTTGTAGTTCCATCTGAAATTTGGTCTGAAATCAAACCAGAAACAATGAAGTTATGAAGTACAAGTTAGCTGTGGCAAATTGAAAAACCATGATGAGGTAACAGCATTAAGATTTAAGTAATAATTTATAACATTGTATATTCTTCTAAAAATCCAAACGAATTTAAGAGCATTTAATTGAAAGGAAAACACTTAAAACTGTTGCACAAAAACATTTCAGAATTGAGCCAAAGAAGTAATGCATGGAGATGTGCAGGAAAAGAGAACACATAGTAATCATGCAGGTGACAATACACTGCAATAAATTCTATGTATAGAACTAATGTGCACCCTTTCAATTATTCCAATAATGACTCAGAAAACCAGGCAAAAATAGTGGACAATAGATCAAGTGTCAATAAAGTGCCAAAAGAAATTACCCTTCATTTAAAATGAAAAGATATCCTGTTGAGACTAGAAGCCACCAAATCTGCAGGATCCTATGTGACAAGATTGTGAATGATGGCAACCACTGAAATAGTTCCAATGATCTATAAAGTGAACAAATGTAATCCTACCAACTGAAAGACACAACTGCAGGTCATTTAAATTAATAAATCAGGGAAATGCTAGAGACACTTTTTACAAAGTGACAAATGGGACATTGCACTACAAACAGGAGAAATAATATGACAAATTTGGCTGTTTAAAGAGTCTACAGCACGAGTCAAGTATGAACCATTATATATTCTAAAGAAAGCTTTCATTAAAAGAAAAAATAAAATTACTGCATATGGTTTTGGAGTCAATAAAACAGAACAGCTTAAGAACTGGTGAACAGAAAAGAAAAACCACAATTAATAGATCTTTGCTGGATTTCAAGACTTATGGCTGTGATAATGCAGGAATTGGTTTCTCCTATTAACAACCCAGGATTATGTGCATGAAGAGACCAGATCTAAACTTAACATGTCTAAATTTGTTGATGATACCAAGTAGGGTGGCAGAGGGGGATTGGAAAGATGCAGAAGCTTCAGGTGATATTCTGTCATAAAGAAATAGAGATCACTGGTGAGAGTATGCAATGGCCTGGTATTGAGAGTGTGAGGAGTTTGTCTGATGAGGACAGATTATACTATTTTTTTTTATTTTTTTTTTAAAAAGGTGTGAAAGACAAAGTTGCTGAATAATATAATTTTTTAAATGGGCCTATACAAGGATGATATTCACTCTGTTTTGATGTCCAGAGTAAAAGTCATGGTCTCAAAATAAAACTGAACCTTTCAGCAATGGAAGAAGAAATTTCGTCAGAAGTTAGTGTGTCTTCAAACTATTCTATCCAATGCAGATTTGGATAGACTTTTGGATATTAATCATACTAAGGCAAGGAGCTACAGCAAGGTTTAACATAGTCATGAATCCTGGAGGAGACAAAGGACTAAATAACCCACTCCTGCTTTTTAAAACCATTAAATTCAAAGATTTAACAGCGAACCGCAAGCCAAAATAAGACGAGACAAAATAATTGAGGATATAAAAAAAACATTTTGAACCTATGTAACCCCTGGCTAAAAGAACAATTGGGATTCTTATAGGAATTCTTGAACGAAGTAAACTCTGCCTCACCAGTTCTCCCCAGCTTACAGAGAGACAGTGAGAGATTGCTAACATTGTACATTGTTCTCTCGTTTCAGTAGGGGAGGAGGACTCACCGATAAGGACAGGAATGAACATCCAACTGTAATTAAGTTAGGGCCTAGCAAAGGGAATAACTGATAAGGACTGGACAATACATCCATCTGTAATTAAACCTTGATGTAGCGAACTCTCTTATCTATGTAATTAAGTTTTGCACCGACAGACTTGTTGGGATATACCAGTTCAAATAACATCTTGCAACAGTAATGTATGGGGCTTACTATGTATAAATATACGGCTGTAACCGGAGAGAGTGGGGCCACTTGTTGGATCGTGGCAGTATTACGTGCCTTTCCTCTGACAACTGGGTCTCAAACTCCTGCAGGAGGGTGCGCAATAAACTGCTATAACTATAAGAAGCTGGTCTCCGGAGTTTTATTCAGATTCAACTTTAACAAAGGAATTAGGCAGTGCAATGACCTAGACAGAAAGATGAACAGGCAGAAGCTAGTTCTCAGAAACAGTGTTTTATTTTAGGGCTGAGAAACTAGAAGAGCAGAGCATGAAAATCAGATGGATTAGTAAAATTAATCCATGTTTTTAAAATGGGGGATGCCTTTTTTCCAAGCTTGCCAAGTGCCTTTAGTAATATACGTGTTTTACTGAGTTTAAAGTATGCTTCTGAACAATCATTCAGTATGCAATTTTACTGTGCTCCTGACTCAAAGAATTTTACCCATATTGCTCTGTTTTGTGATGTATTAAACAGTTACTAAATAAAACTTACTTTAACTATTAGTCGCCTTCTCTCTAAATCTCTTAATCGCAGGATTTGCCTTCTTATACTCAGCACGATTTGTTCTTTACTCAGGTTTTATTATTAGTTGCAAAAGAGCCTGATAAAACTAATAAACCTAAACAATATATAATCAATACATAACTAGTGAAGCATATCCACACAAAGCAAAATACTGATATCTGAAATACAATCAAATTCATTTTGAAAATAGTTTTTAAAAGTCAAGATCCTCAACAGGTCAGATGATCACAAGTGTATGTATGAACTAGAATTTTTGCCATAAAGCAGATGAAAGCTCTACATAGACCTTCAATAATACATCTTTACTCTAAGATTCATACATTAATTTTAACCCCATTCCAGCATTAACCGCTCAAACTTGTTGTATCCAAAAGTATGAGTTTCCCCAAGTTATTAAATAATATTTATGACAAAAATGTTAAGCATGCCTTGGATCAAAGTCATTACTGAACTTCTAGATTGCGCACAGGGTTTTTCCACTACATGTGCAACACCTGGGTAGCTGTAAATCCTTTACTGAATTAACAGCTAACTTTCAACAAGAATCATTTTGTGAACCATGCTGCACTGAACTCATTTTGACAATTCAATTCAGGGATGAGGAATGACAGAGCTGCATGGACAGATGAAGCACCTTTGATAGGGTGCAGACACCACATCACAGACTTTATGAAAACAAGAAACATTTTAAAATGTGTATCCTGTGCCTAACTAATTAACCCTTGAGTTGCTGGCAATACAACACAAAGCAAAATGATGATTAATACATGCATGCAAAATTCTACACCTTAAGGAGGAGATTTTGCTGGAATGGAAGCAACCAAGAGGTCATTTATGAAGTTATGATAATCTACAGCAGCAGTGGGAATGGCATCCCATGACTGGCAGCAGGGAAAACAATTCCAGGGGATCAATGAACCAAAAGTCAAGAGAAAGTACAGTCTCAACAGGGCAGCAGTGGGAGGATTGGCAAGGTTGCCAGGCACCAGACACACAGCACCTCAAATTAACGATTGAGCACAGACCATTTTTAGTTGCTTCCAATAAAGTATCTTAAATTAGTAGATACAAATACTCAGCTACATTGAATATCTACTTCCTTTAACTGGAAAAACTTCTATTCAGCTTAAAAAGCCACACAATTCTCACCTAGATTTGTTACCGCAGCTGTTATATACTACAATGATTGTTTTCTTCACAGGATACAAAACCCATGGTAAGAAAGTGCCCAATTTAAGCTACAAATTGAACTTTGTGTTTGAGGTACAGTCAAAAACACCATTAGTCAGTAAAATGCAGAGCAAAAGAATAAGCAGAGAGACCATAAAACAATAGAAGCAGAATTAGCCAGTTGGCCCATAAGTCTGCTGTGCATTCTATCATGGCTGATTTATTCTCCCTCTCAACTCCATACTCCTGCCTTCTTCGCCCTAATACTTGACATCCTTACTGATCAAGAACCTATCAACCTTCATTTTAAATATACCCACAATTTAAGCGAGAGATCAGAAAATAAAATATTCCAACAAAGGCTATTGAATGTAGCACAAAGATTTCTTTTATTTGTAGCTTCAGATGAAATTTGCAAACATTAACACTGAAATTCACAACACTGAGCTAATTTCCACACACATTCAAAATTAATACCAAACACAGCAAATTGTTGTCCACTTTTTCTTGATCAGAGATAACATTACCATCATAAACATCCCTCAAGATGTTTCTTCACTGGAAATATATCCAAGTCAGTTTAAAATAAGCATTTTCTCCAGGACAAATATCAAAGAAATAGGTTTGTTTTCTTTGTGCCTCATCTCAATTCGATTGTTTTCCCCACAGTTCATTTTACTGATTAATGCTGCATTTGACTGCATCCCAAACCAAAACTTCAATCTGCTGCTTAAATTGGGCACTTCTGGATCATAGGGGTTTTATATCCTCCGTAGATAAAAATCATTGAAGAAAGCAAGAAGGGAATTCATCCAGATTCTTGAAGCTTAACACTTATGTACAAAACCAGCAACCAGTTTGCTCAGATTCATCACTTATTCAGAATGCAATTATTTTAAATCATGTCTGCATCCCAAGTTAAAAATCAAGCACAAGCCACTAAGTGCAACAATGATGCTGGTAATAATTATTTTCAGGACAATTTAATCTAACAATCTCCCTTCATTCCAAATTGCACAGTTCAACTTTTCTTCCTCCTTCCAGGATCTCCATGACTTCTAAGCAAAGCCTTCCAGGTTATGCTTTGATACTTCAGTAGTTTGAATTCGAACTTGTCCTCATATTTAAAGCTCTTGAGAGTTACTTTCTGAATTTAGCGCTTGAGACAACACAAGCAGCAAAATTCAATTCACACATACGTGCAAAAATAAAAGAGCAGCCCTTTTTTTGGGGGGGGAGGGAAGAGAGAAAGAAAATGAGAGTGAAAAAGGAACTTAAATGATGTCAAAAAATATGAGACATTTAAAATAAAACACAAATCAGACAATGAGATTAAATTGCTCAATGAAATAAATGTGTTTAATGGCAAATTTTGAAGTGTTATGGATTTCAGTTAATTAGGACACGAGGGACCAATACATTCTGGCACAATTAAATGGCTGCTCACAATTAATGCAAGTTTTATAAAAAGTATAAAAAACTGTTGTTTAAATAAGTAGCAGTATTTAAATAAATATAGAACAAATTAGTGAACTACCAATACTACCACAGTATTATAAAACTACATTAGTTCCCAATAATTATCAACAGCGGAAATCATCCAATATATGTTGCCAATTAGTGCAGACAGTGGACTGCCTTCACAACAATCCTTTCCATGATTGCATCCTCCAAACCTTTTTTCATCGTAACATGAAAGATGCCGTCGATACCTTTGAATTCTTCGTAGTTCCAATTTGAAGTAGAGAAAGGGTTACATTTTCACTCCTGGTCATTTCTGACATCAACAACCCCGAATGCTCGAAACTACAGTGAGCGAAACAGTTCTGAATTGTCTTATTACTTATTTTTCACCAACTATCTGTGACAAAAACCACTGGTTTTTGAACACACAAGCAACTATTTAAAGACTGTTCACTCTAAGCACAGTGTAGTGTCTAACAACTACACAAGTGCACACAACTGATGCTAATGAGAAACAGTTCAGTAAAAGTCTCCTGCCCCAATTAAGCTGCATACTGTCCACAATAATCCAAGGGGATCATGACTATTTTCTCTATTGGTTTTTTATTTATTTAGCGATACAGTGTGGAGCAGGCCCTTCAGCCCTTTGAGCCATACCATCCCAGCAATCCCCAACAAATCCAATTAACCTAAAGCTAATCACGGGACAATTTACAATGACCAATTAACCTACCAGTATGTCTTTGGACTGTGGGAGGAAACCAGAGTACCCAGGGAAAACCCACAAATTCCACAGGGAAAACATACAAACTCCTTCCACTTTAAGAGTTGTCAAATAAGTGGCCCAATTAACCGATTAGCCAATTAACCAAAATCTACTGAATTTACCCAATTCTATTTGGAATATGCAAACAATTTTGGGCTGCGGTGAAAAGACACCAAGTATAAATCAAAAATGAACAAGAGGAGAGAACAGAAAGTTTCTCAACAAATACCTGATAAATGGTGGCAAATGTGAGTATCCATCAAGGCGGTGGGGGGGGGGGGGTAGTTTTCCTCGATGGCTAGGGACCACAAAACAAAAACTTTGAAGGATCGGGGTCCCTGGACACATGATTTGCACAAGAGTAATATGCAGTACAGGAGGTAATTAATAAAGCCATCATTGGGGAATTGCATGGAAAATTAAAGTCTCAGTAAAGACACATCTGGAAAACTGCATGCGGCAAAGGTCTCCGCTTAAACAAAGGTGTTATTGTGTTGAAGCAATTAAGTGAAGATTTACAAGGCCAAAAACCTTAGATAAGGGTAGACAAGACTAAGCATGCATCTGCTTGAGCTTTGAAGATCAAGAGCCAAATTGTTTGCAGCAGACAGGATTCTGAATCTCTTGACAGAATTGAAGACGCCAATATTTTGTTTGTGAGATAAACTTAAAGTCCAAGGAGAAATCACTATTAACAAAAAATGAAGGATCACCCATTTAAGGCAAGGGGAGGTAGTGCAAATTTTTTGATCGTCATGAGAGTTTTGGTTTTCATTCCTAAAAGGGAGAACACGTTTTTCAATATTTTTACCTTGAAGCTAAATTTTCACCTTGTAACTTTTCACCCTCCCCCCCCCCCCCCCCCACGGTTATTTCAGGCATGATCTTACAAAACAGCAAGATAAAACTGAGGGGTTCAAGTGGTCTTAACATACCTCAGTATGTTCATATCTACAAATTAAAACAAGCAATTCATTTTTGCTCAAGTTCGTTTGTATTGTTACTCCAATGTATTTGGATAGTTAATGGCCTCCATAACCTTCGTGAGTAGAAAATAATGATTCAATCAGTCTCGGCCTGAAACGTCGACTGCAGCTCTTCCTAGAGATGCTGCCTGGCCTGCTGCGTTCACCAGCAACTTTGATGTGTGTTGATTCAATCAGTGCCCTTTGGGTGGGAAATCTATTGAATGATCAATTCTGTTTTTGGAATTAACCCCAGCTCCAGACTGTCCAGCTGGGCAAAACTTTGTCTAATCATGCCAAGTACTAATATTAACATATATATATCTTTAATATATTAATATATATATTTCTTTACTCCATGTACATTTGAATATGTAACGAAGGCTATCATAGAATTTACCCAAGTACTTGATGCAGCTACAAATTTACTTTCAAGTAAATTGCACACAACGACATCCAGGCACCACATGAAAGCAGACTCCATTGAAAGTCTTAACATGTGAAGACTCATGTTGACACTTAAAACATACAACTTGATATTTTTGAACATATTAATCTATGTCCATTCCCCTTTCATTTATCCAGCCTACATCCTCATGAAACATCTCTGCAGCCCTTCAAACTCCCATGATCCGGTTTACTACTATCAAAGATGGATGTGGCACTTAATCCCACATCCAAATCACCTGAAGATGTCAAACAGCAGAGGCCCCAACAACAAACGCGTGATTGATGGCTGGCATGGACTTTTTCTCCACAATGTCTCTATGACCATGACAACCAATCCCAATGGCAGCCCACTATCCAGTCATCCAAACTGAACTAACTTGTGTCTTCTATTGATTAACCAATTTTCAATCCATGCCAGTTAACTACTACTAAACCTCAGGTGCTCAAATTCTATGAAACTTCAGGTGGCAGTTAAGTTCCATGTTCCCTTTAATCCATAACTTCCAAAATTTCCTCACGTATTCTTCCAGTTACAACCTCAAAACTAACATTCATCAAAAAATTTCCCTTCATAAATCCTTATACCACTCAATGCTAAGCTCTTCAGTGATTACTCAATAAGTTAACCACCACTAAACGTCACATTATTCAGCCTTCAGTTTCAATTCATCTCTCCCATTAGATGTAATAAATGTTACTTTTTAATCTATGAGAACCATTGAATATGCAATTTTACACCCAATATCTGCAGATGCTGGATATAGAAAAGTTGTTTTTTTTTTTAAAAAACTACAAAATATAAAAACTAATTTCCTCCCCTCCTGTCTTCTCCTACCATTTCAGATCTCCCCCTTGCCCTCTCAAATCTCCATCTCTTCTTTCAGTTAGTCCTGACGAAGGGTCCCGGCCCGAAACATCGACTGTACCTCTTCCTATAGATGCTGCCTGGCCTGCTGCGTTCACCAGCATTTTGTGTGTATGTTGCCAGGAGATAACTGGTGTTTGTTCATTTTTTATTTAAACTTGAAGTCTGAGCTGGTGGCATTATGACATATGACACTCATATAATATCACATACAACCCTTAATTATTTGAACAAAGAATTCTTAAACAATACATTTACAATATTACTCAAATATTACTGAATTATTAAATTCAACATTCATCCCTGTTTAGCTATAAACTCCAACTCAATACAGAATGCATCTCAACAACGTACACAGTGTATACTATAACACACCAACTACATAGATATCCACAGCAGAGAAAATTTTTAAGATGTCCCATTCAAGCCTAAAGATTTAATCATTGTGAAGGATTTCATACTCTTGTGGGATAATGTCTTTCCTAAACAGGGAGATCACTCTGCTAGGAAGGTGAGACTTGTGGCTGGGAAACAATCTTAGGGTCTGGGGCCTCCTCTGTGGTAGTTTTGTGTTAACCCTGGGGCTGCAGGAAACAGTTCTGACAGCTCCAGAGTTGACTCTGGACGTATTTCTTTTGTTTCTTTTGGACATGATGGCATCTCAAACTGAGCATGGCAAGCTTCAGTGGATGATGTGGATCATAGCATGTGAGTACAGTGTCTGACATCACCATTTCCTTTACCTTTTGGAAAGCCACCTCACATTGCTTTGTTCATTGCCACTTCTTCCCGATCTGTAGTAATGAGTTGAAGGGATGGAGCACAGTAGCCAGCTTTGCAGGAGCCTATTATGGTAATTAATATACCCTAAAAAGATGCAACTCTGACACATCCTTTGGTCTAGGGGGCATCCACCACTGCTTGAAGGTACTTAGCATACTTGTGTAATCCTTCTGTGTTAGTGAGACCACAGTAAATGATGATTGTTTCAAAGAATTTACACTTGTTGCATCATGCTCTGAGCCCATAATCTTCTAATCCTTTTAACACTGTCTTGGGTTTTTAGAGAGATTCCTTGTCATTCTCACCGGTAACAATTAGGTCATTCTACGTAACATTGCATGCCTGGGCAGCCTTGCAGCACTTGGTCCATAGCTTTCGGCCAGAGTGCAGGTGCAGATGCTATTCCAAAAATAAGCCTATTATAGTGATAAAGCCTTTTGTGAGTGTTTCTGGTGAAAAATACTTAAGGCTCTTCTTCCATCTCCATCTGTAGGTAGGCTTCAGCCAAGTCCACTTTGCTGAAATGGTTTCCTTCGGAAAGGTTTGCAAAGATACCCTCTATCCTGGACAAAGGATACTGATCAACTTTCAGTACCTTGAAATCACTACAAATCCTGGCAGACACATTCTTCTTGGCTACTGGGACCACTAGTAATGCCCATGGGCTCCACTCAAACTTAGAAAGAATTCATTTAGCCTCCATGCGATCTAGCTCACTGGCTTTTTTTTAAATCACAAATGGTACAAGGAACAGGATGGGCTTTCCAAAACTTGGGTGTGGCATTTTCATTTAACAGTATTTTACCCTTGATATGTTTTGAGTTGTCTAATGCCATCCTTAAACACTGCTGTGGCATCATTCGCTTGCAGTTGACTCTAATTCTGGGGATGTGACATGCAAGTGATAGCTGGATCTTCAATAAAGTTGCAGTTGTCTCAACCACTCACATCCTCAAAATGCTGGTGCTCTTGTGTTTTTTTTAAACCACATACAAGCCTAAAGTGGCTTCTGGTTGTTGTATTTCACTGTAACAAATGTCTTTCCCACAGGAGATATCTTTTCTCCAGTACAAGTTCTTCATTGGATATCTGAAGGCTTCAGTTTAGTACTTTTGAAATGCCATTCAAACTCATGTTGTAGAATGACTATGAAACAACTCAACCTGTGTCCAATTCCATTTTAATTAATTTGTCATTCACTCCTGTTCTAAGCAATACTGCTTGTGTCTTGCTTTCATATTGTAAATCTCAAGGCTACCTAGTCCAGTGTCACTCTCATCATTATCAGATCAGATTTCATCAACATCATGCAGATTTGTGCCCCTTTTGAAACTGAAACTTTACTTTTTAGCTTTTTCTTTTCCCTTTTAGCTTATTTTTGTCTGCCCAACATGCTCTTTGTATGTGTCCTACTTTGTTGGGTGTCCTACGTGTTGGCGCGTGGCCAAGTGGTTAAGGCGTTCGTCTAGTGATTTGAAGGTCGCTAGTTCGAGCCTTGGCTGAGGCAGCTTGTGTGTCCTTGAGCAAGGCACTTAACCACACATTGCTCTGCGGCAACACCAGTGCCAAGCTGTACAGGTCCTAATGCCCTTCCCTTGGACAACATCAGAAGTGTGGAGAGGGGAGATTTGCAGCATGGGCAACTGCTGGTCTTCCATACAACCGTGCCCAGGCCTGCGCCATGGAAACTTTCCAAGGTGCAAATCCATGGTCTCATGAGACTAACGAATGCCTATAAAAACTTTGTTGCATTTTCTGTAAGTTTGGCCTTGTTCTGGTGTAAGCAAGCCCCTGTCACAATGGTAACCTGGCTGGTTTCTGTTTGGATGCTGCCATTTTGTTCACACTCACTTTCATTCCTGACTGCAACTCAATTCTTTGTCTATTATTTCCACTGATACAGGTATTTCAACTGCTCTTTACATGTGAGCTGTGCTTTAGTTAGGAGACATTTCTAAATGCTTTCTTACACAATTCCACAAACTAAACATGCTTAGTGCATCATTAAACTGATCACTGAATTTACAATGCTCAATCTCTTCAATTCAGCCACATTTGCTGAAATGGACTCCTTCATTTTGATTCTGCGTATGAAACCTAAAGTGTTCTACAATCAATGGTTTCTATTCTAAATGTTCCTGCATAACTTTCATGATGTCAGCAAAGCACATTTTTGCTGGTTTGGTTGGAGAAGTTAAATTTATAAGCAAACTGTATGCCTTTAAACCCAAGGCAAAAAGCAAAATTGGCACTCGCTTCTTATTCAAAATAATGCTCAATTAGCTCAGTATACAAGAGCTAGCTGTCTATTGAGCCATTGAACATATATCTTTCTGATGGAGCCAGCCGTTTCTGCTTTTTAATATGAGTATCACATGATATTCACTGCTTATTAACTCCAAACCTTTCCCATTTTCTATCTTTTTAAAAATAAATATGACAGTCTCTGTCCATTCCCAAAGAGACACTTCCTACACTGTTTATTTTTTCACCTGACCGTTTCTCACATTTTTAAAAAAAAAGTCTAACAGCTCACTTTGCTTCACCAGGTAGGTAGTCATCTCTGGTTCATTTAAACCTTGTTCATTGCAACTGTTTTACTCCAAATCAAAAAACCTAACTGAAAGGAAAGCAAAGCGAGCTGGAAGATAATTCGTTTATGTTTATTTACTTAAAGTGAGGCGATTACATATGACATCATGGTGTATGTCATCCACATACTATTACATATAACCTGTAATGATTTGAATATGAATACTTAAATATATCTACAATATTTCAAATATTACTGAAATTAAATACACCAGAGATGTATTGATGTTTATGATCATAAATTTCCCAGTCATTTCGGACTGTGATAAGAATTTCTTCACCCACAAAGTGGAAAATCTCCTTACCAAAGAGTGCATTGAAAGCTTATTAGCTCTCTAGTTTCAATGTACCTTCCATTAATATCAAAAATCTATTGATATGTGTTAGTGCAGGAAATTGATGCCAAGGAAAACGATCAGCCCATTAATTGCACCAATATGTTTTTAAGTTATGCAGTTCTCTTTCAACTTATTCCTTGTAGAATGATTTGAAATGCTTAATGTTTATATTGAACAAAACAAATTCAAGTTCATACTTCCCCTTGGGTCTATAAACTGCTCCAATTTAATAGAAAAGAGATTTACCTACTGATGCTGCAAATGGGCTCTCAAATCATAGGTTTGTACATATGCTCATAGGCACATGTACAAACACAAGCAGAGTTTTTAAATTACATCATACTTCAGATCCAGCAGACTATTCATATGCATAACTGTAAAGTTATTACAATAAAGAGACTGTTTCATCTCCATCCACTCAGGAAGTTCCCTCAGGAGTTAATGCTCAATGTTAAATCTTCAGAGCAGTGTCTACAGCACATTCACAGCAGTAAATGCAACCAAAGGTTAACCTGATCAGCTTTCATAGTTTAAAACAGCTTCCAAGCTCCTTAGGTTTCGAATATTACCAGCAAGATAAAGAGTTCATCTATCAAGACCATGAAAATTTTGTTAGATAATGTTTCACCCGACTCTGATTTTCTAAGCATAAACACACCTTTTCACTCACCTGCATATCTGTGACAGGTCAAAAAGTAATCCCAATTGCCAGTTAGGAAAATAATCTGAAAGGTAAACATTAATTCCTTGAAGTGCCACAAGAAACCCTTAAATTCAGATCAAAAATTCTGAGCTACTAGAAGTTTAGAAGATAACCAAGTTCAAGGCCAGGATAGAATTAAATTACTTTTTAAAGTCTTAAGACTAAATGTTACAGACTACAGACTTGGGGGGGGGGGGGGGGGAAGAGAGAGAAAAAGACAATTTAAAACCGGCATTTAAGTTAGTTGCATATTTTTCCTCAATGCTGTCTGAATTATATAAGAAATGACACTGTAAAAAATAATTAATTTTGAATTCAGAATAAAATGCACATTTTAAATTGCAGAAGTGAGTTCAAATAGGCACATTTCATCTTTTAATGCGAATGGCTGTGGTCGAATTCTCTCCTAGAGGAAACACTTCTCTATTTAGAGCAATACTGAATAACTACAAAAATCTGTATCTACTTTAAATATTTCCAAATTGAATGATGCAGAATTTTGAATGTGCAATAAATATGGAGGTGCTCACACAAGGCATTGTTTATTTCATCAAAACCACATTTTGGCTTCTGCAGGAATATCCAGTGCTAATTTGAAATTTCTTAACCAGGCCGATAATACAATTCTGCAGCATAAATTTAAGTTCAAAACTTGCATTGGTGGTAATGCTATTGTGCTCCATGATTTGCAGTCACAATCAGGCAAAGTTCCTCAATTGTCTCACATTAAATGGCCACGACCAGTTCTCATCCATTTTAGTGGTTTTCATATGTTTAACATCAAGGCAGATATAGTTTTGTTTTTGATCAAGCTATTTTCAACTCAAGTCAAAGCACATTTTGCCTTCTAAGCAATAGTTCTTGCTTTAGCATTGCAAACATACCAGCCAATAGCCAGGCAGCAACCACCCACAAAATATTAAAATAAGGACTTTTTTTTAAAAAATATGGTAGTCGATCGGCATAAAATGTTAAAAATTCATGAAGATTTATCAATTCTTCTAAAAGACAACTGCACTCCTTCAGTTGGACCTTGATTTTCCACTCTGTCCTACACAATGAAGCTGGCCATAAACAATCTGACTCAATAAGCTAAAGTGGTTCCATTGATCTAATTCTATCCTCTTACCTCAGCCAAATCTATCAAAACTGGCAGTGAATGATGACATGGACTTCTGGATAAGCCGATGAAGCTCTTTCATTTGCATGGAAAAATGCAGAACAAAACCTCCGACCCATCTTTATTGCTGTGTTTTATCGGTTAAGTTGCAATACTATACAATACACCCAAAACACGACTGTATCAAGAACTGCACACTTTACCAGGATCAGCCTGACTACAACACCAGAATCAGAATCAGGTTTAAAGTCACCGACATTTGTGTTTTTGCAGCAATCATAATGCAATACAATTTTTAAAAACTGAATTATAGCGCATGTATATGTGTGAATATATATACACACATTTTAAAAATAGTTAAATTAACTAAGTAGTGCAAAAAAATTGCGAGGTAGTGTTCATGGATTCAATGTCTGATCAGAAATCGGCTGGCAGAGGGAAGGAAGCTGTTTCGGAATCGTTGAGGCCTTCAGGCTCCTGTACCTCCTTCCTGATGGTAGCAATGAGAAGAGGGCATGCCCTGGGTGATGGGGGTCCTTAATGATGGATGCTGCCTTTTTGAGGTCACTGTTGTAGCTGTCTCTACAAGTGAAAAGTGCAATGACATGTTTCTTTTTTTAAAAAAAATAGACAAACATAATCCAATTTATTAGGGTCCACTTAATTTCAGCTTTGAAGTTAGAAGTATAGACAGAAGCAACATAATCATACCATCATTTGCCACTTCAGTCAAACCTGATCTGAATGGAACAGTACAAATTGACTAACGAACATGCAGAGGCATCACAAGTTCACATTTCTGAGTGAAAACATCTTAAGCTGGACATGTATTCCATATATCAGACACCTCCCTACCCTTAATATTTTCTTCATGGAAACAAGCCCTTTGGCCAAACATTCCTGCTCATCATAGAGACCATTTAAATTAGTCCCATATCCCTCTAATAAAGGGTTCCCAACCTGGGGGTCCATGAATCCCTTGCTTAATGATATCGGTCCGTGGCATAAAAAAGGTTGGGAACCCCTGCTCTAAAGTTAGTCCATGGCATTAAAAAAAAGATTGTGTCCCCTTGCTCTAAAGCTTCCCCAAGTAACTTAAACGTTCTTGTAGCTGCTTCAACCACTTCCTCTGGCAGCTCATTCCACATACAAACCACCCTCTGAATGAGGGTACCCATAAGGTCCCTTTTAAATAATTCCCCTCTCAATTTAATCCTATACCCTCTAGTTCTTGTTAAATTTTCCTCGGGGGGGGGTGGAAAGGGTCTGTGTGAATTCATCCTATGGCCCTCATGATTTTGTATACCTCTAAAGTCGAAGTCATAGCCTGTTGGAATACAGGAGGATCAAGGTAAGTAAATCTGGACATACATCAACCTCACAGCACTAGCCTAGTGATCCACACAAAATTTAAGTACATTGACCAGTCGATTAAAGTTTCCACGTACTTTGTAACATCTTGAAATACATTCCAATAATGCAAGTAGGTGGGTTTATTGACAGTCTTATTGGAGTCAAGATGGATGGGGAGCGGCCAAAAGCTTCAGTAGTTTGGTGAGCAAGTTCAGGAGCCTGAAACCCAAGCTACAATCATCAATAGTGGAAGAAAGAAAAAAAATCATAATCAGCAAAAATCTCAAATTGGAGTGCTGGCATCCTCAAGGTCGTAAGATGTGAGCTACAGATCTGCCAATTTAAGTGATCGAACAATACCTATCAGAAGTGATTTAGCCCATAAGAAAACAGCATCAATAATGATAATCACACACTTACTTTGTTCTTCCCAGTGTTTACTTGGAGAACATTCAGCTCATCATGAGATGACAACTTGTACACCAAACTGAGATAGCCAAGGAGTTGAAAGACAAAGGGTGACGTGACGGTGGGTACTGACAATGTACTTCACACCATGACTGCTGGTAAAATAACACACTCGTTGCAATAGTTGAATAGCAAAGGACACGAGGGTACAAAAGGATAGTTTAAGGAAGAATTTAAATAAGCAAATGGCAATAGGAAAATCATTACTGCCAGTATCCACTGATCAGGAGAAAAAAAATGCAGTTTCTCACCCCACCTTCTGCTGTTTCAAAAGATCCTATGCAACTTCATTTGAAATGACAATCATCTGCCCCCCCCCCCAACACCTGGCTATGGCAACTTTAAGAAAACAATTCCTTCGTATACTAACAATTTTAATTTTTTAAAAAAAAGTGGACAGGGAAGATGGTGACCGAAAACGGTGCCAGGGCAGGTTATCACAATATCCACACACTAGGACCTTGTCTTGCACTATATTGGATAGATAGATAGATATACTTTATTAATCCCGAGGGAAATTTGGTTTCGTTACAGCCGCACCAACCAAGAATAGAGCGTAAATATAACAATACAAAAACCCCCAACAATCAAACAACAAAATGCAAACTATGTCAGATGGAAAATAAGTCCAGGACCAGTCTATTGGCTCAGGGTGTCTGACCCTCCACGGGAGGATCTGCATGTTCGATGGCCACAGACAGGAACGACCTCCCGTGCCGCCAAGTGTTGTATCATGGTGGAATGTGGCCGAAGTCCAACAGTAAAAAGTTCAATATCCAGTCTGCAAACACATTCCTCGATCGTAATATGCCCCGGATTGCACCATCTGTTGTTAACCAGATCAGTAAGCACCCAACTCCTTTACCTTTACCGCTCTCAGTGAACTTCCAGTCAGCCGGAACGGTATTACCCACCGAACTCCTCTTCTCCAAAAGTCTCTGTTGTCTCGACCTGGTCCTCTCTCCTCAGCTTTGTAATCCCCCTCTGCATCCTCTGTGTGTTTTCCTCCGGGTTTCAGCAGGGGTGTCCACCGCTCTGCTCACTAAACCGCTGGTATTTGCTGGTCCGTGGAATACACAATGCGACCTTGCTTCTGTCCCGCGTGTCAGGATGTAACCATTTCCAGCGCTAAAGAAAACCCAAATAAAACTCTCTCTACCAGCATGTTAGAGAGGGTGCAGCTTCGACGTGTTACCGTGAGAAAAAAAATACAAAAAATAACGTAAATTAAAAAGTAAGAAGAAAGTAAGAATAGATCGGAACAGCTGTACCAGGCTGCATGCATGACCAGCACTCTTCAGACCTTTAGAATTCTTCAGAATCTTCAGTCCTCTAATGAAAACTGAAGTACATACACCTTTGCACATGAAGACATACTTGAATTCCAGCAGCTATGCCTAGAACATAGCACCAGTTCAGTGCAATTCCTTACCACCTGTTGGAAATCTGGACTGAATCCATGCCCTTTACTGAAACTCTGCACTCACAAGTCATCTTCAACTATGTGCATGGACAGGACTGGGGAAAGCAGTACAGCCCGAAAATGTGGAACTCAGGATTGCTGGGGGCATTCAACACCATGTGTTGTCAGATTGCCAGGATTTTCAACAACCCTCTATCCCATTCTGCTGCACCAAGCTCAACAGCTGGCACCACTGAAATCAAAGATAAATAACTGCACTGGGAAGACTGTGCATCCAAACAAACTGGGTAAACTGCAGCAAAAAGTAACAACGACTGCAGCTGAATGTGGCCATTTGAGTGACTGTACGTTCCCAGGAATGTGCAAACTCATGGAACTGGTGAAAGATCACGTCAGCCAGGGCACATCTATGTGCCATGCCAATAATGGGTGGCTGCCCCCTTTGCCCCAACCCATTCATCACCTTGGCAGCACATTCATCCTCAAAGAATGTGGTGGTAAGATCACAGTAGACACTGATGCTGCTTCAGTACCAAAGGGTGGCTCTCAAAGGTTCCCTGCATAGCACCTGTAACAAACCACTCCACACATTTTAAAACAACACCTTGCAGCTGTGGTTCCATTCTTACTGCCAACACTGGAAACTCAACCCGAGTTGCAAGATAACCACATACAGAAATTATTGGGCCTACAATAAAATTCTTCAACTGCAGTGTTGAAAATCCATTTCCTCCACAAATGCTGCCTCACCCCACTGAATTCCTCCTGCATAAAAAAAATCATAGTAACTAACTCATTCAAGTGACACACACAAAATACTTCAGTCCTGCCGAATGGTCTTGGCCCGGAATGTCGACTGTACTTTTTTTTCCCACAGATGCTCTCTGGCCTGCTGAGTTCTTCCAGCATCTTGTGTGTTGCTTGGACTTCCAGCATCTGCAGATTTTCTCTTGTTTGTCATTCAAGTGAAATCTTTTCCTCTTCCATTAAGTGAGCCATTTGTTTCTCTTAAGAAACAATCAAAAGTAATGAGAAAGGAATGACAGTGGAAATCAAGTATAAATAGGGCTAGTGAACTGCGGGCAGAAAACAACATACAATTTTGTGTAAAAGCACATCAAAGTCTTGGCTTTGATATGTCTTTCATGACATGATAAAGCATTAAACTATGACTCAACATGGAGTTGATTTACTTAGCCATTAATGGCTTCTCCTAATGCACTGGTAGCACTGCATTTTAACAGAGTATTCAGCCAAAAAATATTGCAGCTATCAGTCATGATTTGTCAAGATTAAGTTTCACAGAACGTACACTGCATTTAACAATTTAACTGTTGTGTCAGAAACATCAACATCACCCAGTAATCATAACCTTTGTTACTGCCATTATTGGAAAACCTATCATCAAATATTCCAGGCTGACAAGACTGAACATGCACAATGGCTGTTCAGATCATTTTTATTACTGCTGTTGAAGGACAAAATGTAATTAACCACTAGTTCATCTTCCATTTTTTTTTAGAAACACGGCTTAGAAAATGAAATGCATATATAATGCTGACTAATACAGGCAGATCACTTCTACCAATTTACGAAAAAGTACCTGGCTAACAAATATCCCAGTCAGTGTATTTTCTACTTCACAAGTTACAAATTTTCTTTGAAGTGGCAAAAATAATACTCTGACACCAAAATGTGAGATTTGGCAAGAAAAAGATTTAGTAGTGCTTCAAGGCTGCATTGAGGAATTATGCATCCTTCAGTAAATGTGAAATTTCACTACTCCCTGCTATTGATTACACGCCTTCACATACTGCAGAGAATTAGCACCAACTGAAGTATAAACTAATTAAACAGTTAAAGCAAGATTCTATGAAAGTGACAATGTGTTTGATAAATGAATCAGGAAGGATGCAACTAGCAGGGAAGCAATTCCTTTAGATTTCCAAAAAGGCATTTGAGAAGATACAACACTGAAGGGTTACATCGGCTGTGGTACAATATTTATACCAATAGAAGAATCGCTCAAGACAAATCCTATGTTTTCAATTACAATATCCATGAGTCGCTTTGACTAGTGGTTTGATCGATACTGCCTAAAAAGGACACGGTCAGAGTACAGCCAATGGGATGGTTGCAGATGGTCAGCACTGGCAAGGTGAGCTGAAGGCCTGTTTCTGAGCTGTACAACTGACTACTAAAAAGCCACTTATAAGCTTTTGAAAAACATTCACTGCATAATCTATCACTTGTATAAAATTATTTTAATCATTTAATGCTATTTTGTCTGCAGCAAATGTCAATATTAACATACAGAATGCTGGAGGAACTCAGCAGGTCAGGCAGTATCTATGGAGGGGAATGGATACTGCACATTTCGGGCTGAGACCCATAGATGCTGCCTGACCTGTTGAGTTCCTCCAACATTTTGTGCGTGTTGTTCTGGATTTCAAGCATCTGCAGAATATCTTGTTTATGAAATGTCAACATTATCCACATGAATTAGAAGCACCAATATTTTTTTTCCTATCTCAGCCAAGATACACAATCTGGATCTTGTATTCAAGATTTTGGAAAAGAGTTTATTGCCACAACCTGTCTCAGGGGACACCAGCAATATAATTCCATATCCTGTAATGTGCCCTGCATTATTTCCACAGCTTAAACTAATAATCTAACCTTCCATATTTCATCATCTTTTTTATTCTGCAACACTTGCCTCAGCTACCAGAAAATGCTTGCTTGTTCCTCCACATTTTGTAAAGAATTCCCTACATTATAGCCGTGAGCTTGTTATTTCCACCCACTCGTCTCCATTCCATCCTTTATCCCCCAAAACAAATCACACTTAACTCTGTCATCCATTGCCATGCTGTACATTACTGGGCAGACTCCTTAAGTTGAGTATTGACTGCTCACATCACCATTCAGTTCCACCTTTAGTGACTACGTCCACTGAACAGCTTGATTCTTGTTTCAGTATACATTAAGCCCTCAGCCCAACTACTAAATCAGCGCCTTTGGAAAGTTCAAGGACAAATCACCATCTTTCTTCGAATATGTACTGCACATTCAATTAACATGCTGATTTCTTGCAAGTATTGCTTATGGATCCAAGAGACTGTACTCTGATGTTCTATGCTCTTATCTCAAACCAAACATCATGGAGTTGCCTCCAACCTGATGGCATGAACATCGACTTCTCTAACTTCCGCTAAGGCCCCACCTCCCCCTCGTACCCCATCTGTTACTTATTTTTATACACACATTCTTTCTCTCACTCTCCTTTTTCTCCCTCTGAATATACCCCTTGCCCATCCTCTGGGTCCCCCGCCCCCCATCTTTCTTCCCGGACCTCCTGTCCCATGATCCTCTCGTATCCCTTTTGCCTATCACCTGTCCAGCTCTTGGCACCATCCCTCCCGTCTTCTCCTATCATTTTGGATCTCCCCTTCCCCCTCCAACTTTCAAATCCCTTACTCACTCTTCCTTCAGTTAGTCCTGACGAAGGGTCTCGGCCTGAAACATCGACTGTACCTCTTCCTGGAGATGCTGCCTGGCCTGCTGCGATCACCAGCAACTTTGATGTGTGTTGCTTGAATTTCCAGCATCTGCAGAATTCCTGTTGTTTGATCATGGAGTTGCATATTGTTTATTAACTAACATGATATTTTACCTGTGTGCACAGTGGTAAAACATCAAGCAACTACAGCAACACACACAAAATGCTGGAGGAACTCAGTAGACCCAGGCAGCATCTATGGAAAAAAAAAAGTCGATGTTTCGGGCCAAAACCCTTCAGCAGGACAACTACAGATTCCCTGACAAGCTTACAAGAGGATGGACCGTGACAATGAACAGGGAACAAAGGTGTTTTACAAATCAGACCCAAGCAAATATCATTGCCCCCCAACCCTTAGCAAAATCCTCAGAAATAGCTATTTCAAATATCTTGTTATATTCTACAAAGGAAGGCAGATAGTAAAATTCACTTTTCATCTAACCAATAATTAAGGGGGGAAAAGCATAAACGTTCAGGCAAAGCACCAATGTTATCTAAATGAAAAAAACAATTAACAGAATAGGCAACAAATCAGCACATTTTTACAGGCCTATATTCCCATAAACACTAAATTAACACATCTACAATTAAACCCCAAAATAAAAACTCTACTTTACAACAAAATACTCTGTAAATGCTGGGGTCAAAGCAACACCCACAACATGCTGGAGGAACTCAGCAGGTCAGGCAGCATCCCTGGAAACGATCAGTCAACATTTCGGGCTGGAACCCTTCGTCAGGACAGACTTTGAAGTGTTCCGGCCCGAAACGTTGACTGATCGTTTCCACGGATGCTGCCCGACCTGCTGAGTTCTTCCAGCATGTTGTGAGTGCTACTTTACAACAAGACATTGTACAACAAGCCTCTTTCATGAACAGAGTAAATATTTCAAGGGTGTTCTCCACGTATCCTTGAAAAAAACTAACACCTCCAACAGGGAATAGGTGATAAACGAGGGTACAAAATGAAGGGCACTCAATGTTTCTACAATAAGCACACAGAACAAGCTCAGCAATAGAGGAAAAAATCAACACTGCAAATATCAACTGTACTCTTTTCCTGGATGCTGCCTGGCCTGCTGAGTTCCTCCAGCATTCTGAGTGTTTTGCTCAGATTTCCAGCATCTAGACATATCCTCTTGTTTATGATCACAAATAAATACCCTACTCTGCAAAAACTGAAAAATTGGAGAGACTTGAACATAGGAGAATTGGATCAAAAGCAAATGATCCTCAACTCCCAAGGATCACCCAAGAATACAAAACCATTTAAGTTACAAAACACAAGGGCAATAATTATTCATTATTTTAATCAATATGGCTTATTTACCTTTTACGATGAAAATGTATTTGATCAACTCATCTCTACCTGCCTTTTTCCAACCTCGCCAATCAAGGTACTTCATACTTCAACAGCAGCCTCTTGGGCAACAGCTACACTGATTCATTTCAGATAAAAATGGTACTGTATTTGACTTCATTTTATTCTTGACTATATAACATAATGTACAGTTATTTATCAAGGATAAACCACTAAATTGCTCACCAGTTATCATCAGGTCAAGCTTATTAATATTTAATCTCCAACAGCTGCAAATCTCTTTCACTCCAATAGCTTTACTAAAGGTATTGGTGTCTCAATGCAAAAGGTATGTTTTGTATCCCAACAATGCTCAGTGAGAAAAGCATCTGTATCGGAAAACATTGACCTGAGAATTACGTGTGGAACGTATACAGAGGTGTGGGCTTTTCAGCAAGTGGGCCACTTTGCCGAAGCCAGTGAAGTACATAAGTGGTAAGTGGTTTTCTAATACTTGATAGCATTTTATGTTACATGCACACACACAAAAAAAAATCCTAGAAATGCAGAAGTAAATTCAACAAGCACATTCTACTTCTTGCACACTGGAGGATTTTACAGTTTTAGACTCTGTTGTGCTTGTATACTAGCCAGTAGCTGGAATTAGAATGATTTTGCACAAATAGAATTAGACAAAAGGTAGTAGAATGGGAGGGGTGGAGTTCAAATACCAGTGTAGAGACATGAAGATAACTGAACCGTTCGAAATGTGCACAATTAAAACAAAATAGCAGCAGGACAACTAAATTGCAACGTTTCTATTTTCCCCAAGAATATATACTGGGTGAAAATATAAGACTTTCAGAGGTGAACAAGAAACCGATATCGATAAATCCCTTCAGATCGAAGAATTTGTTTCAAGTCTCTTTCCATATAAATACTTCTATAATTCACTCCTGCCCAAGCATGTCTCTTACACTCGACATTCTCGTCAACTATCACAAGCAATGCAAAAACCTTTTTACTTCTGCCTGGCTTGCTTTTAAACACAGGCTCTGGACTGTGTAATGATTCAAGTAAACAAAACCAGACCTTTTAAATAATGTCACTCAAAACAATATACTGTACAGGTTCGGACAAAAGATGTTCAGCAGTTTTTCCAACTTTTCTCTGCTTGTCACGGATGAGACAAATGTATCATACAATGTAAACAAAAGAAAAATTCAATTAAAACAGAAAATGTTGGAAGCAGCTTTTTATTTTTAATCCCTCGCCAAGTTAGCTTTACATTCGGGTTTGCAGTTATGCCCACCTTTACCAGCGAATGTCAGGGGCAGGTTGTGGACCCCAGTCCCAAGACCTCTCCACCTCCAAAACCTTACAAAACCTTTCCTTACCAGGGGAAGTTCCACAATCCCTGACGGGGTACCTCACCTTCCAAAGAGCCGATGCCATTGACGGCTTCGGCGTGCGCGGTGCTCGGTTCTGCCGGCTGTTCGAGCTGGGGCCCGGGGCTGCTGCATTGCGGCTGCCGTAGCTCTTTAAAGTACTTCTTAGTCTCCCGCAGGTTCTGCCTGAGGTACGAGCAGTGCTTATTACAGCTGCCCATCATCCGGAGCAGGTCTCTGGCCGTTGGGGTTAGGCAGCGCCCGCTGCTGCTACTGCCGCCCGCAGCCTCCATTTCCCCGCGCTGGGGACGGCAGTGGCTGGGCCCGGCTGCAGCGATTCTCGCCTCGACTCGGCGCCACCCCTCGGCCTCCCTCGCTCGGGTAACACCCGCCTGCCGCTCCCTGGGTAACCGAGGCCTCATGGGTAGTACTAACAACGCACTGGCCGCTGGGAATTGGAGTCCGCCAGGCTTCATTTGACAAAGCTACAGTATTATCTGATAGCGAATGTGTAACCACAATCACTCCTGGGAAATAAACCGACGTCTCCTGGGTAATGTAGTCCATATGGCTTATTCTAATTAGAATTAGTTTATCATGTCACATGTACAAAGATATAGTGAAAAGCTTGTCTTGCATACTGTTCATACAGATAAAATTATGACACAATGCATTGAAGTTGTACAAGGTGCAACAATACCACAATGCAGAATAAAGTGACATGTACAGAGAAAGTGTAGAGCAAGTAGACAATAAGGTGCAAAATGATAAGATATACAAAATTATGAGGGGTAAATGCAAGCAGGCTTTTTTTTCCACTGATGTTGGGGAGAGTAGAACTAGAGGTCATAGATTAAGGGTGAAGATTAAGGTGCACAGCTGAGGGGAAGCTTCTTCACTCAAAGGGTGGCACAAATGTGGAATAAGCTGACAGGAGAAGAGGTGGATACAGGTTTGATTGTAACATTTAAGAGATATTTGGAGAGATACATGGATGGGAGGGACATAGAGGAATATGGTCCAGCTGTGGGTTGATGGGACTGGGCAGCATAACAGTTTGGCTGAAGTGCTGAGGTGCTCTTTGACTCTATAATTTAGTATATTGTCAAAATGTTTCAGTATCTTATGTTTAAAAAGAGATCAGTGCTGTGTGTAGTACTCCAGTTGCTGTTTGGCAAATGCCCTCCATTGCTGAGGTGTAACTTCTCTACTTTTGCATGGAGTTCCTCCAGCAATGAACAAAATCATTGTGAATTTTCTGAATTTCCGCAAAATGTACTATTAGATACGTTTTCTTGAGCAACTTAGTCTCGCTTCCTGATTTTTTTTTCAATGTCTTCACCGTGCTTTTGTTTCTCCACACTCATCTAAATCACTTTCCTTTCCTTTGCTCACACCTTACTTTCATCCCACCACCCCTTCCCCACACCCAGGCTGCTCCTTAGTTTACTTCTATCTATGCGCCAGTTAAAATTTGCCTCTTGTTATGTGGCCTACAACCCTAAGTCTGGTTCGGAGTACTTTAGCCACAGAATGAGAGTTCTAAGTAGAATTTATTGCGGCCACAGGCAGATCCGTTGCCATATCATGCCGGGATGCATCCGGATAGGATGCTTTCTGAGGTGCCTCGATAAAAATTTGTAAGGATCAATGGGGACGTACCAGTTTTCTTCCCCCCCCCCCGAGGAGGTAGAAGCATTGGTGAGCTTCTTAAACCAGAATTGGAGTCAAATTTATTATCACATAACAGGAAGTGATATTTGTTGTCTTGCGGCAGCACACTCCCATGCAAAGGCTATAAATAACAACAAATAAATAGTGCAATAGGTAGTGTTCACGAACTGACAGTGGAAGGGAAGAAGCTGTTTCTGAATCACTAAGTACAGTTCTCCTTTGCTTCATCAGTGCAGTTAAAAATAGTCCAACTACTTTTCCCTGTCTTGTGCAGCCCTGGCTTTGTGGATATGGCAATCTCAAGTAATGCAATGGACCCCCTACTTCTCAGCCTGCTCTTTCCTGCATCCTGGACTTCCTAGAAAATATCAGAGTCAAAGGAGATTTTATTGTCATTGGCACAAGTACAATGAAATTCTTTCTTGCAGCAACGTCGCAAGCACATAGCATCAATTAAGCAGCATTCTCAAGAAAGACATCAATTAAACCTATTGGGTCTGCTCCTCCATTCAGTATTGTCCTATTTATTACCCTTCTCAACCCTGTTCTCCTGCCTACTCCCGGTTACCTTTGGCACACTTACTAATCAAGAACCGATCAACCTCCACTTGAAGTATACCCAATAACTTGGCCTCCGCAGCAACTTGAAACAATGTATTCTACAAATTCACCACCATCTGACCGAAGAAATCCCTCCTCATTTCTGTTCGAATGGCAAGTCGTTGCATTCTAGGCGGTGCCCAAGTCCAAGACTCCCAGCCATTGGATGCATTCTCTCCTCATCCACTCTAACTAGATCTTTCAATATATTCAATCTTTCCAAGAAGGAACACAATTAGAATTAAAAAAAAACATCAATCTTAATGCAAAGTGTTGCTCAACTGTAGTGATTGGAGTCGTGCTGATTGGTTCAAGAACTAAATGGTTAAAGATAAGTTGCTGCTCTCGAACCTGGTGGTGTGGGACATCAGGTATCTGCACCTCCTGTCTGATGGTGTAACCCGGATGAAGAAGATCTTTGATGATAGATGTTGCTTCTTTGAGGCAACTATCAATGATAGGGAAGAATATACCTTGTTTAATGATTTTTTTGAGTTTCTTTCTGCACCTTGTGGCGCATCTGGTGGCAACTTTGCTGCTTCTTTAGCATTTGTCTGTTTTATATGAGGCTGAGTTGCTAGCTCAACGCTCAACCCCAGCACGGATGGAAACCGTGCAAGGAGCCGGCTGGATTCGAACCCGGGACCACTCACCCTGCAGTCCGGTGCAGATGCCACTACACCACCACCAACTGCTGTTTATTGAAGGAAGTGATGAAGAACACGCAATTCTTCATTGCTTCCGAAGTGCAATAGTATTGTCCATCCACTTTCCACTGTCCAATGAAACCTTGCACCCCTCTCAGATATAGTGCCCAGTCCGTTGATTCCCAAGGAGTGCAGTGGATACCCTACTTCCTCGTGCTGTTGGCACTTTCCTACATCCCAGATTCCAGGGTTTTCTGGTTAACATGGTGCAGAGCCCCTCTCTTCACCCCAACTTCCATCCTCCATTTCTTGCTGCACTCCTTTTCATTAACCACCTTCCAGGACATGCATTTATATGATTTATCAACATAGAATGGCACACTCCTCATTAATCTATCAACCAGATGGCTTTTTCAGTACCTTATCACCATGACAATCCTTGCCCCACCTTAAAAAATGCATTCTATTTCTTCTTTACCTCCCACCCTCTCTGCAGCATAAAACTAACTTACTTGTCTCTCTTTTCTGATCCTAATGAAATGTCTTTGGTCTGAAGCAGGATTTTCTGCTTTTCTTTCCAATTTCCAGTATCTGCTGTTTACTGATTTTTCACTCAGTCCGTTGTTCTGCCCTTATGCAAGTATACCGCAAATATTTATCCATCTTTTTTTAATGCTCTCGACTCTCTCCAGTCCTAAAAGTAATATGGCCCAACCATATTAACAGAGGAGATCAGAAATCAAGTGCCTGCCTTTTACTTGTCTGCAGTTTTGAAGTTCTCCATTTGATAGATTTATACTTGTTAAGATTACTTCAGTACTTATCCCATCCCGAGTTTTAATTAGCTTCATTCTTATGTTACCATCCATGGCTTGGAAGACAGCAGGTGACCAAGATTGTACGATTGCATTAAATATACTTTGAATACCCCTGAAACTGACAAATGGCCAAATCCTCTGCTTGAAATTATTATTTTCAACACTCTTTTAATTGGTATACGGTCTTCAATACAACAATGAAAACAAGTCCTATCGCCAACACAAAAGCAGCAGCTCTTAATCAGGTTTGCCTCAAGTTTCCCCCCTATTTTCCATTTGTTATTATTTTACATTTTTAACATTTACCCTTTGTTTTCATTTGAGAGCAAATTTTGGGAATACAAATTTAGAAATAGTAACTGAAGTAGTTCACTTGACTCCTTTGGCCTGCTCTGTCACTTGATCTGATCACTGTTACCATAACTCTATATTCCCATTTAGCCCCAGTAACCTTTCACTCCCTTGCTAATCAAGATCCATCTACTCCTGCTGAATATATTCAAAGGCACTGCTTCTACTGCCCTTCTGGAAAGAGAGTTCCAATAATCATGACCCTTTGACAGAAAAAAGACATAGCCTTGTCTCCAACTTAATTCTCACTCTTCTTTATTCTCTGACATTCCATCATCCCAAACACTACACTCAGTGGCCAATTTATTGGGTATCTCCTGTACCGAGTTACGTAGCCACTAAGTATGTGTCCATGGACTTGTGTTGCTGTAGCCCATTTACTTCAAGATTCAATGTTTTGTGCATTTGGAGATGCTCTTCTGCACGACACTGTTGTAGCACGCGGTTACTTGAGTTACTGCTGCATTTATTTCAGCTTAAACCAGTCTGGCCATTCTCGTCTGAACTCTCCCATTGACAAGACTTTTTTGTCCACAGAATTGCCACTCACTGGATACCTTCTCATTTTTCACACCATTCTCTAAAGCTCACCCAGTCTTATCCAGAATTGCTTCCCTCCATTTTACCTATATATGTACTCCATCTCCACCGTTCCACCACTGCTAGCTGGCCTTCTGTTATCTTGATATCAACACCAAACCTCCTCGTTCAATCTTTTCTTCCACTGCCCCCTCTGAAATCATCTCTGACTTTCTTTAACCCAGCTTCAAACCACCTATTCATAGAAACATAGGAACATAGAAAACCTACAGCACAATACAGGCCCTTTGGCCCACAAAGTTGTGCCGAACATGTCCCTACTTTAGAAATTACTAGGCTTACCCATAGCCCTCTATTTTTCTAAGCTCCACGTAACTAGACCTTATTGTATCTGCCTCCACCACAGTCGCCTGCACTCACCACTCTCTGCGTAAAAACACCCCTGACATCTCCTCTGTACCTACTCCCCAGCACCTTAAATCTATGCCCTCTTGTGGCATCCATTTCAGCCCTGGGAAAATGCCTCTGACTATCCACACAACCAATGCCTCTCATCATCTTCTACACCTCTATCAGGTCACCTCTCATCCTCCGTCACTCCGAGGAGAAAAGGCCAAGTTCACTCAACCTGTCTTCATAAGGCATGGTCCCCAATCCAGGCAATATCCTTGTAAATCTCCTCTGCACCCTTTCAATGGTTTTCACATCCTTCCTGTAGTGAGACGATTAGAACTGAGCACAGTACTTTAAGTGGGGTCTGACCAGGGTCCTATATAGCTGCAACATTACCTCTCAGCTCCTAAATTCAATTCCACGATTGATGAAGGCCAATACTCCGTATGCCTTCTTAACCACAGAGTCAAACTGTGCAGCTGCTTTGAGTGTCCTATTCACTTGGACCCCCAAGATCTCTCTGATCCTCCACACTGCCAAGAGTCTTACCATTAATACTATATTCTGCCATCATACTTGACCTACCAAAATGAACCACTTCACACTTACAAGCTTACATTCCAACAGATTGAAAGAACAATCTCCATTCACCAGCACATTTCACAATCTCAGAACATTGACAATGATTTACAGCCAATTGAGTATTAATGTAACAGTAATATCATAGGAAATGGCATGCCAAATTGCACACAAGTCCCTGACAAACAAAGGTGTGATGAAAAAGTTGCCTCCATGATGGTGACCAGACCACTGGCAATAACTCTAGCGCTCTTCTTCAAAGTAATACCATGATCGTTTTCGTCAGCTGGCAACAGGTTTGGTTTGTTAGGTCATATGCAAGATGGCATCTCCATCTCTGGTGCAGCCTATCAGCACTTCCCTGCAATGCAAACTTTAGTTTTCTACACAGGACTCTGGAGTTGAAATTGAACCATTAACCTTTTAAATCCGTGGCAAGAACGGTTCCTCTTGAACCACCGAGAATAAGGGGCAGGGTTTAACATTTCTTTGATAATTACCCTAAAATATCTTTATCCCATTAGAGGCTACTTGCAATGGTAGAGCGAGGTAGGGAGGCATGACGGCATGGTGGCTAGCACAACGCTTGACAATACCAGTGAGCCCGGTTCAATTCCCACCACTGCCTATGAGAAGTTTGTACGTTCTCCCTGTGGTCATGTTTGAATCAACCTAGGAATCATTATTTATTTATTTGCTGAGATACCGCGCAGAATAGGTCCTTCTGATTGGGAGGTTAATTGGTCATTGTGACTGTCCCGTGATTAGGCTAAGGTTGCTGGACGTGCTGGAAGGGCCTACTCCAAGTGGTTTCATCCCACTTCCCATAGATGTACGGGTTAGTAAATTGTAGGCATGATGCTTTGGTGCCAGAAGCAGGGTGACACCTTCAGGTTAGTATGTTAATTGGTTACATGGGTGTTACTGGGCTTGTTGGGCCAGGAGGACCTGTTACTGTGCTGTAGCTCTAAAGAAAAAACAACTAAGTGAGTCAACATGAAGCTCAGTCAAACAGTTGGTGAACAGGTAATCTCAGTATTCCCCCCCCCCGCCCCATTCACAGAAGAAAGAAACAAGACAATCATTGGAAACACAGTCCAAAGTTCAATTTATTATGCAAGTATACTTATCCTGTACAATCCTTTTGTAAGTACTCACAAAACAAAGACAGGCAATAGAATTCTCTAATAAAAACACACACACAACAAGACCGCCCCATATCCGTGCAGATAGTTTAAAAAGAGCAAATAAACCAGATGAAACATGAACTGCAGAGTCCCCAAAAATGAGTCTGCAGCTGCAGAGTCTGTTCAGCACTGAGGTGAGTGAAGTCCGTCTAGGAGCCCGATGACTGCAAGGTAACAACTGCTCCCAAACCCGGCAGTGTGGGACCCAAGACTCCTGCACTTCCTGCCCAACGGCAGCAGCAAGGAGAAAGGGAGACCAGGCAAATGCAGGCAGATGCCACCAAATACCTGCTTGTCTTCCACTCTCATCTGTGATGATTTTAATCCTGCTCGGTGCTTTAATCGGTGCAGAGTAATGGAGCCGACCACAGGTTCTTCTTGCGCTTTCAGGCCTTGATGCGGTGTCCACACCCAGAGATGGTCACCCCGGCCGTACCTGTACTCTTGAGAGTCTAGTTTACTGAATCCCAGGAAAATGCAAAAATGCCAGATTATTTAGTCGGTTCAAAAGGGAAATTACAGGCTGCTGACTGCAGTGATTGCAGTTCAGAAGTATACCTACTAGAGTATCTAGTAGTTTTGTGAGTTGTCTGCAAACCAGTTGCAACAACTAGGGGAAAGACAATTCTGGATTGGGTGTTGTGTAATGAACCAGATTTGATGAGGGAGTTTAAGGTTAAGGAACACTTAGGACTCAGTAATCATAATATGATATGTAGAATTCACCCTGCAGTTTGTGAGAGAGAAGCTAAAACCAGATATATCAATATTACAGTGGGCTAAAGGGAATTACAGAGGTATGCAAGAGGAGCTGGCCGAAGTTATTTGGAAAATGACACCAGCAGGGTTGATGGCAGAACCACAATGGCTGGACTTTTCTGGGAGCAAATCGTAAGGTGCAGGATAGATACATCCCAAAGATGAAGTACTCTAAAGGGAGGATGAGCCAGCCATGGCTGACAAGGTAAGTCAGAGACAGCACAAAAGCAAAAGAGAGGGCATATTATGTAGCAAAATTTAATGGGAAATCCGAGGATCACGAAGATTGTAAGATCAACTGAAGGCAACTAAAAGTCAAAAGGAGAGAAAAGATGAAACATGAAGGAAAGCTAGTCAATAATATAAGAGGATACCAAAAGTTTTTACAGACATATAAGGAATTAAAGAGATGCAAGATGGGATATCAGACAGCTGGAAAATGACGCTGGAGAGGTAGTAATGGGGGACAGAGAAATGGCAGACAAACTTACTATGTATTCACGTCAGTCTTCACTGTGTAAGACACCAGCATTAGGCCTGAAGTTCGAGAGTGTCGGGGGAAGAAGTGAATGTGGTTGCCATTACTAGGGAGAAGGTGCTTGGGAAGCTGAAAGACCCAAAGGTAAATGTCACCTGCACTAGATGGACTACACACCAGGGTTCTGAAAGGAGTAGCTGAAGAAATTTTTTTTTAGATTAGATTATGAGGACACTCAGTCCTCGTTTATTGTCATTTAGAAATGCATGCATTAGGAAATGATACAATGTTCCTCCAGAGTGATATTCACACAAAAACAGGACAAACCAAAGACTAACACTGACAAAACCACATAATTATAACATATAGTTACAGCAGTGCAAAACAATACCATAATTTGATAAAGAACAGACCATGGGCATGGTAAAAAAAGTCTCAAGTCCCAATCGACTCCTATAGTCCCTGATAAGCAGGCGACAAAAAGGGAGAAACCCCCTGCCATAAACCTCCAGGCACCGACAACTGACAACTGCTAATGTACTGGAAGCACCCGAACACAGCTGACTGAGTCCGTCCGAAAACTTCGAGCCTCCAACCAGCCCCTCCGAGACAGCCTCCTGAGCGCCATCCTCTGCCGAGCACCTTCGACCTTGTCCCGGCCACCAAAACAAGCAAAACCGAGGGTTCAGAGGCCTACTCCTCTGGAGATTCTCCATCGCACAGTAGCAGCGGCAGCAAAGCAGGCATTTCAGAAGTTTGTCCAGATGTTCCTCCGCGCTCTCACGTCTGTCTCCATCAAATCAGAATTGTGAACGGTACCTACTTAACAAATACAAATATCATTCTGGAGCAGCCAAACGCGCTGTGTCACACTGCCATCTTCTCCTCCTCCTAGAGGAGGCATTAGTAATGATTTCAAGAATCACTGGATTCTGGAAAGGTTCTGGAGAACTAGAAAATTGCAAATACCACTTCACTCTTTAAGAAGGGAGGGCAGCAGAAGAAAGGAAATTATAGGCCAGTCAACCCAACTTCAGTGGTTGGAAAGATGTTGTTTCCATTATTAAGGATGAAATTTCAGAGTACTTGAAGGCACCTGACAAAATAGGGTAAAATCAGCTTGGTTTCCTTAAGGGGAAATCTTGTGTGACAAACTTGTTGGAATTCTTTGAGGGAATAACAGGCAGTATAGACAAAAGAGAGTCAGTGGATGTTGTTTTCTTAGATTTTCAGAAGGCCTTTGATGAGGTGCAGCATATGAGGCTGCTTGACAAAATAAGAGTTCATGGTTTTTCAGGAAAGGTACCAACATGGATAGAAAATCGGCTGACTGGCAGATGGCAGAGTGGGAACATCTACACATAGCACTGTCACAGAAAAGCAGCATCCATTATCAAGGACCCTCACCATCCAGGCCATGCTCTTTTCTCACTGCTACCATCAGGAATAAGGTACAGGAGCCACAGGACCCACACCACCAAGTTCAGGTACAGTTATTACCCCTCAACCATCAGGCTCTTGAACCAGAGGAGATAACTTCACTCATTTTCACTATCTCCATCAATATCTTCCCACAACCTATGGACTCACTTTTAAGGACTCTTCATCTCATGTTCTCGATATTTAGTACTTTTTTTTCTTTTTGTATTTCCAGTTTGTAGTCTTTTGCGCAGTGGTTGTTTGAGTAATTGTCCTGTTGGGTGTGGTCTTTCATTGGTTCTATTATGTTTCTTGTATTTACTGTGAATGCCCACACAAAAATTAATCTCGGGGTTGTATATGATGACATTTTTGTACTTTGATAATAAATTAACTTTGAGCTTTGAATTTTTTGAACTTTATTTGGTAGGGTAGTGGTGTTCCACAGGTGTTCGTATTGGGACCGCTTCTTTTCATGTTCTATGTCAATGATTTGGATCACAGAGTTGATGGCTTTGTGGCCAAATTTGTGGATGATATGAAGATAGGTGGAGAGGCAAGTAATACTGAAGAAGCAGGGAGTCTGCAGAGGACTTAGACACATTAGGAGAATGTCCAAAGAAGTGGCAGATGGAATATAGTGTAGGGATGTGTATGGCCGTACACTTTGGTGTAAGGAATAAAGGTATAAACTATTTTCTAAACAGGGAGAAAATTCAAGAATCAGGGGTACGAAGAGACTTGGGAGTCCTTGTACAGGATTCCCTGAAGGATAACTTGTAGGTTGAGTTGGTGGTAAGGAAGGCAAAAGCAATGTTAGCATTAATTTTGATTATAAAGCAAGAATGGAATGCTGAGGTTTTATCAGACTTTGGTTGGACCACACTTAGAATATCGTGAGCAGCTTTGGGTCCCTTATATTCAAAAAGATGTTCTGGCATTAGAGAGGGTTCAGAGGATGTTTGCAGAATTATTCCAGGAATGAAAGAGTTAATGTATGAGGAGTGTCTTATGGTCCTGTGCCTGTAGACCCTGGAGTTTAGAAGAAGGTGGGGGGGGGGGGGTGGTGGAACCTCATTGAAACCTATTGAATATTGAAAGACCTAGAGTTAGAGTGGAAATGGAGAGGCCGTTTCCTTTTATTGGGCACAGCCTCAGAAAAGAGGGATGTCCATTTAGAACAGACATGAGGAGGAATTTCTTTAGATGGTGAATCTGTGGAATTCATTGCCACAGATGGCTGTGGAGGCCAAGTTATTGGATATATTTAAAGCAGAGACTGATAGGTTCTAGATTAGCCAGGGCATCAAAGGTTATAGGGAGAAGGCAGGAGAATGGAGTTGGGAGGGATAATAAATCAACTATGATAGAATGATGGAGCAGACTCAATGGGCCGAGTAGTTTAATTCTGCTCCATTATCTTATGGTCTAATAAAAAGAAGAAGATGGGACGGACTTATGTCTATTCGGGACCATTGCTTCTCCAGAGCATGTCCCTTTGCGGTCTTGACATTATCACCTAGCAGCTTCTGTCACCACAACACACAGCTCCCTTTCTCCTCTCCTTTCTTTAGCTCCTCTTTTTAATATTCAACATTGAAAATAAATTTATTATCAAAGTACGGATATGTCACCACAAACTACCCAGAGATTCATTTTCTTGCAAGCATTCACAGTAGAGCAAAGAATTATGATAGAATCAATGAACAACTACTCAAAAACACAAGTTTAATTTTTTTCTTAGCACCCACCCTCTATTCCCAGGTATTATTTCCCTGACTCTCACCAGTGCCAATGTAGAAAATGTAACACAATCATGAAGTTAAAGAAAGATATGGCACAGATATAGGTCCATTGGCTCTCTAGTCCACATTGACCATCAGCACCTCCCTTGCATTAAACATTTATTAATCTGTTTTTTTAAAATCTCCAAACATTCTCATCAATTCCCCCAAGCTTTATCCACTCAGCAACAGACTCGGGCACTTTGCAGAAGCCGATTTTGCGAATATGACAGGAAACCAGAGGACAGAAAGGAAAATGCGCACAGTCCCGCGCGAGAATGTGTAGGCTTCACACAGACAGCGTCTGAGGTCAGGATTGAATGCAGGCCTCTGGCAATGCCTCTGCTAGTTGCACCACAGTGCTGTTTTCCCCATCTTACTGTTCATCTCCTCTTCAAAGAGCTGTCTCAAGCTTTCCTTTCAGGTGATAGCACAGATTACGTGCAATTCATAGAATGCCCCCATCTCCTCCCTCCTGCACTAAGGAGGTTAAACATAGTTTTGTTGACTATTCTTGCTGAATTGTCTATTCCCTTTGCTCTCTGTAGCTCACCACAAACCTCCTCCCCCATTCTGATGGCTCATGGACTTGTCCATTGTACCATTGAATCTTAACATAAAATCTCATCTTTCTCCCATGCCATCGGCAATACTTTCATCCGTGCAATGACAAATAGACTTTCAGGTCAAGGGTCATTGATCTGAAATGCTGTTTCATAATGCTGTTGGACTAAGTATTACGAGTGAATTCTATTTTTATTTGAAACATCACTTCTGTGTTTGTTTGGTATCACCAGCACATATAGGATTTGCCTACTTCTGGCATTTGTTAAAGAGATAAACATTTTTTTCTTGGAAACTATCAAGGATGGTCTATAAAAATGCTGGAAGAGTGACTGGTTGGTCTGCTGATACAATGCAGTTACTGTCTGTCCAAATATGACTAAAATGTATGACAGTAATGCACTGAGCTATACTATATTCACCAGCTTCTTTGCTCCAATGTTAATGTTTTAATTTAATTTTGAGTGGTTTTCTTAGTTTTCAATATCCAAAATGATGAAGGGGATTTGACAGAGAGCAAAGTGATGAAGTGTTTCTAGAGGCAGCAGGATTGATGATCAGAGGGGATAGATTTTAGAACTTTTCCAAAGGAAGATTATTAAATTGTTTATTTACTGGATTATGATCCAGAAAAGACTGACCAGTAGAACAGCAAGAAACTAAAAGTCTGAAAAATAAAGGATGGAAACTTGTAAAGCCTTTGGAATAAGGCCATGGGACTAATTTGATTTATGCTGTTTCAGTGAAAAATGGTTAGGTTAATAGACATGCATCACAGTGGCCTGGATTGACATTCTCGTGAATGGAACTCAATTCCTTATACATTGGTAATGGAAATCTAATTAATTAATTAATTAATTAAGGTTGGTTTGTTTGTTTTTTTTTTTGAAACTTGCATGTTCAGTGACCAGAGAAATATCTTATTTCCGTATTTATTTTAAGAAAAGGAATTCTTTTGACTTTATTCAATGTGGTCAATATGTGACTCCTTATCTATGACAACATCATTAACTCTTCACTCTGTTCCATTAATGGGCTTGGTAATCTACCAAACTGAAGGGCAATTCCAAATATGTAATAAATGCTATTCTTGTCAATTATTTGAAAAAATGGTTCTTGCAACGACTCAATGGTCCAAATCCCTCCATCTATGTTACATGATTTTGGCTGCATTTAAAGTTTGCAGAGATGAATGATGAAATGGCTAATAATAAAATACTTCTAAAAGTCCCAGAGCAGCACACAGCAAATGTAATTTAACTTACTCAGATATCATGAAACAGCAGTTCTGAAAATGACATTTCAGCTCCTTTACAGGAGAGGAAAGGAAGTAAATTAATTTTGGGACTGAATGAATGGGAGCTCCATGGATTTTATTTCAAAGTATAATTACAAGAGAAGGGAGATTGAAATGAATTAATTATTGAACACCTGTTCGTTTTTTTTTGCTGAGTTTTCAAAAACTGAACAAATCCAATTAAAAATTGATTCGTCAGAAGAGGGACCACAGAGAAACCAAATGCCCCTTGTAAGGCATCCTTTAAGAAAACCATTATAGAAAGTGGGTTAAAATAGTGTCCTGTTGAACTCAAGGCAACAATGTCCTTAAATGTTAAAACCAGCTTGTATTTGCACAGCACTTACATCTTAGTACAATATCCCATGCTCTGAGCAATCTCATCAGTACCAATCCTCTACGTGTTCACTGGTAACCTGCTCTCTCACTCATTCTCTCGTGTTCTATTTTGTGCACGCACACGCACACACACAAACACACACCAGCTTCTCCTGATTTTCCAGCCTCCCACCTACAGAAGAGGCAATTGGTAGGCCAGCTAACCTACCAACCCACATTTCTGGAATGTGGGAGGAAACCAGAACTACAGGAGGAAACATACAATCACAGAGAACTTGCAAACTCCACTCAGACAGCAACTGAGATGAGGCACAGACTCGAGTTACTGGAGCTGTAAGGCAGCAGGTCAAATTACTCTGCGACCATGCTTGAATAGGAACGTTTTAGTACTAAAATTCAGGTCACAAGGGGTGAATGCTTCAATACCAAAGTGTAGCAAAAATAAGAGTGTGACAGTCAATGCTGGTGAGGGAACACTGAAGATTTCTAGCTCTCTCCCTCTTCCTCTCCCTCTCCCTCCTCTCTCCCCTTCTCCCCCCTCCTTCTCTCTCTCTCCTCCCTCTCACTCCCCCTTCTTCCCCCCATTTTTTCTCCCCTCCTCCCCCCTCCCCTTCTTTCATACTGCATAGCTTTGGGATTGACCTTGAGACATTTTACATATAAGCTATTTGTTGTAGTACAGTCCAGACTGGGAAATGCTAGACCTACCATTCGTTTGGTAAAATCGTTCCTCTTGATTTTCTAATTTTCTATTGTTGTCCTTACACTGGTTTCTATTGTGGATTCCTGCCGCATAACCTACCAGAGCAAGTTGAAGAGATGGGAGACCTTTTATTTGTTCAGTCTATGCTAAATTCAAACCTTGATCCCAGAGCCTACCCAAACAGTACTTAAGGCAACTTTTACAAAGAGTGGCGTGCATATAAAGCCAAACTTATGGAAAAAATGGAAATAAAAGATATCTGCAGAAAATGCTACAAATACCCAACTGGTCAGGCAGCCTGCCAAAAGATAAACAGAAAAAAAGTCTCAGGTTAATAACTTGTCTTCAGAATCATGCCATTGATTGTTTCCTGAGGGGAGATGTGCATAGCACAATCACATCTCATCACAGCCCCTGTCCAATTTGCCACGGAACTAGGACTATGATTTAATGGCATAAGTTCCCAAAGCACTGTTGGAAGAAGAACAGGGCACATCCTTTCATGGCTTCACCAGAACTTATCCTTCAATTGGCTTCACCAATGGAAGAAATGCTTTCCAATCACATTTTTGTTGTGGGGTATGGTGGCTTGCTGGCACAAATTACCTTCCTTGCCTCCTAAAGCAGTGACACAAATTTTTCATGAAAGCTTCATCATGGTAAATAAATCCCCTGAGTCTTTGTAGTGTTTCTTCAAATTTCAGTCTTCATTCTCCATTCTGCAAGATAGCGGAGTTCCAATCCTGAAATGATAGCTTGTGGAAAATAATTAAAATAAATAATCATGAAATTATCTGGATTATTGTCAGAGATTTGGGTGGTTCCAAACAGTTCTCAGAGAAGGAAATGAACAACCTCCAAGAGAAGGAAAATGCCTTCCTTATCTGATATGGTTCACTTTATGGCAGCTAAACTTTCAAAATCTTTAGAGCAAAAAGTACATAAAAATATATGTATATTGCTTCTAACTTCACAGATTAAAGTAGAAAGTGGAATGGATAGCAAATCAGAGTTTCCAGCTACGATTTATACTCCCATTGAATCTCAGTTTCTTTAGTAGAGAAGGAGGCCATTCAGTCCATCACACATTATCTGGCTCTTTCAAAAAGTATTTGAGTTCTCCATAACCTTCCCTCCTTCCCTCATTTCTCAGGAAGATTCTTTTTTCTCCTTTAACAATTTATCTGATTCCCTTTTAAAAGTTGTTGTTTAATCTTAAATGCCATTCACTCACTCCGTCATTTCACAAACTGCCTTTAAAACTGTATGACTGATCAACCCTTTGCCCATTTGAAACTGTTTATTATTTTTCTAACCTGAGTGAACTCTTCATTCCATTCATTGCTCTGACAAATTTCCTTGGTGTCTTCTCTACTGTAAAGTGAACAACTACAGCTCCAAACTCTATCCATGTTTCTGGACACCTTCATTCCCAAAACCATTTAGGAGTTCTTTTCTATATCAACTCCAAAGCCTTCACATTCTTCCATGAGCATGCTTCCCAAAATTCAACACGATATTTAACTTGGGCTTAATTAGGTTTATTTAAATTTCTTGAATTAGACTCTGAACTTCACTTCTAAAGCCCCTAGCTCTGATGCTGTGTCCTATTTATTTGCTACAAGTACAAAATCCCTGTTCTTTCACCCTCTTAGAAGCGTATCATTTAGCTGTTCTGCCTCTGCTTATTCCTCTAACCAAAGATGTATCAGGATTGGGTCTATCCCTAATCACATTTCTCAAAGCACAGTTCTTACTCTGTCCTCAGATCCATGCTTGATGCCTTGTGGTAACACATGTATATGCTTTCAGTATCTCTCTGCAACGCACCACCTCACTCTGTCTCAAAGCTGTACTGGTCCATAGTCCCACTTCATCCTTCCTCTGCAGGTGACACAAACGGTACAGTAAACAAAAGGGGAGAAAGTACCTGACAACATGAGGAGCATACAGACAGTCTGCTCCAAGGAGCAAATAAAGTTTATTACAGAAAGTGTGAATTGATAGATTGGGATGAGTTGGCATCTGAAAAGAAAAAAAAATCTTCATTGCAGCGCAGAATAGAAGATACACGGTTAAGGTAATTGGCAAAAAGAAAGGCTGGCATTTACACAGATTTCTACACAACCACATGATGTTTCAAATTATTTCTCTTTTGATGTGTGCTCACTCTCATAATTTGCAGAACATGATAGCACAGTAATCTCCCATATACCGAAATATGATATACATAAGTTAATATGAATCAGGGGACAGCATTCTTAGCTCTGAGTTAGAGATTTCAAATTCACCCTGTTGTAGAAAAATATCGAACAAAATCAAAAGCAGACTGGACACCTTCATTCACCACAACACTGCACTATCATTGAACATAACCTTTGGGCTTACTTTCAAGTACTCTACAATTCATGGTCTCTATTAATTTACTTATCTATCTATCTATTTATTAATTGTGTACTTTTTTGTATTTGTACAATTTGTCAATCTTCGTGTGTAGTTTCTTACTGATTCTACTTCACTTCTTTGTTTTACGGTGAATGCCCGCAAGAAAATGGATCTCAGAGTAGTATTTGGTGATACATACGTACTTTGAGTTGGGGCACAGAAGTTCAGTCGGCCATCTAGTACATACGGCCTCTGGATCCCATCCTCCTGCTTCTTCCCCATACGTTTGAGGTCTCTCCCATCAGTCAATCAGTGCATGCAAAGCCTTATCGCAGTTGTCATTAGAAAGATGCCACTTCTGACAGCACGCTGCTCTCTCAGTGCTGCCTGCTTGTATCCGATCTGGGGCTTATAGCCAAAGGCATCAGACTCAAATTAAATTAAAACCGTTAAATTGAGACTGACATGCAGAGATATTGATGGTAGAGTGCAGTGGTCAAGAGGGACACTGATACAACAAAATAGTTCAAAAGAACCTTGGGTGATGTGAGGATTTTTTTTGTATTTATAGCGTGCTGCTATGATCTGGATCGCAATGCCTTCAAGTGACAGGAGAAGCAGAATCAAATGTAACCTTCAAAAAGAGTTAGATAAATGTTTGAAGGGAATCATATGCCTGCCAGGGGAAAGAGCATCAAGGTGGGATGAGTTTGATAGTTCTTTCACAGCACAGATATGGTGGGCTTAATGATTGTTAAATTGTTTTATCAATGTCTCATGCACTGAGGCATGCTGAAAAACTTTGTTTTGCACACCACCCATTCAGATCATTTCCTCATATCAGTACTTCAAGGGAAAATCTACAGGAGAATGAAGAATATCGTGTTAAAATTACAGAGAAAATGCAGTGCAAGTAGATGATGAGGTGCAAGTCCATGATGAGGTATATTCAGTGGTCTTATTGCAGGGTAGAAGCTGCCCTTGAGACGGGTGGTATGTGCTTTCAGGCTTTTTTATGTTCTGCCTGATGGTTGAGGAGATGAAAGAATATCTGGGATGGGAGGGTGGTCTTTGATTACATTGGCTACATTGCCAGGGCAGTGAGAAGTATAGACAGTCCCATTCTCTGCTGAAGAAATCTGCTTCGCGGCAGCAAAGAAAACTGCTCACACCGAACAACCACCCAACTCTAAATTAAATCAGACTATAGTATTCCTCAACAAATTCTCATCATGTTAGGACAGAAAGAACAGGGCTTCCATTTCCTTATCTTTGTCCAGAGGGTTCAACTGGAATTTATCCATGTGTGAGTGTTGGCAGAGGAAAAGATTCTGCTTGGATGTGATGTCCCTCACAGTAACGGAGCCAGTTGACTTTCAATATCCAGGCTCATAAATGAATAATGGCCCCTGGTGCAAGGAACCAGCGATTTGTAACAATGGAATCATTTGAAACAGTTGCGAGTCCTTGTGGACAGCAGATGGAAGCATTCTGTCTTCCAGACAAAATTAAATCAACCAATTATATCCGACTTTTAAAAGCATGTGATCCCAGATTGAATTTTAGATCAAATATTTCTGAGCCTTGTTTTTTAAACATTTTTATTTTACTTTATTTAGAAGTTCTCTGCTGTACTGCCCATTATGCCACTAGCTTTTAGGGCAGAGATGAAGGTCCTTCCTTCTCAGATGGAGTTCAGGGCTTCCTTCATCATGTCTCTAGCTTCCTCTCATTTTCATTGCTGTCGTTCATGAAAGTTCCAGGTGGAGACTCAGGAATACCATCGCACTCAGATATAGAAGGAGTCTTCATTGCTGTTTCCGTAACAATTTTGTTTTACCAGTCAGGGTGGTTAACCCTGAGCTAAACCTCCGAACCTGGAGGACCAGTGGACCACTCTCAGTCTGGCCTCTACCCCTTGACCTGTTTGGCATGGGTGACCCTTCTAAGAGCCAAAGCATAAAGCCCTGACTCCAGCCAACATAGATGTCGTTGAGGCACGCAAGCCTCTGAACCCTACAACCGCTGAGGTTGTGATCCTCAGAGGTACAGCACAGAAACAAGGCCCTTCTGGCCCAATGAGCCCTTGCCGCCCAATTACACCCATTTGACCAATTAAATTGCAAATCCATACGTCTTTGGAATTCAGGAGGAAACCAGAACACCTGGAAGAATCCAATGTTATGTGGGTGGAAAGACTTTCAGACCCACAAAACCTTAGCCACTGAAATCCTCATCCAGACTTTAGTTATTACATCTGGACTTTATTCCAAATCATTTCTATTGCAATGAAAGTGCAGGGAAAATTAAAATAGAGGACAATCACCAATGTTTTATAAAAGGAAAATTGTATATGATAAACGTAAGATTTAGAATGTACTTTACTGAGGAAATAAAGGGAGAACCATAGATGTAGTGTATTTGAATTTCATAAGGCAGTCAGTGAGGTGGCACATGAAATGTAAAAATTCATGGTCTTAAGGCAGGGGTTTTTCAACCTTATTTATGCCATGGACCCCTACTATTAACTGAGGGGGTCCGTAGTCCCCAGGTTTGGACCTCCTGTCTTAGGGGTAATTTATTACCAAGGTTTGAGGATTGCTCACTCATAGAATATAGAGAGTTGGGATCATTATGGCATTTCTAGGTTGACGAACTCCAGTCAGTGCCGTGCCGCAGGAATCAGCACTGAGATCTCAACTGTTTATATTTTTAGTACTGGCTATTTGCATGGATCAAGTATGCTGTCACCAGGCAGGCAGACACAAGATAGTCGGGCAAGGTAGTTTCACGGAAAACACAAAGAATCTGCAAAGGTACCTAGACAGGCTAAGTGAGAGGGCAGAAACTTTGCAGATGGAATGAAATGTGAGGAATTGCAGCATTATCCATTTTGTTGAGAAAAATAGAAAACCAAATTAAGGTTTAAGTGGTTAGAGACTATAAGATAACATACTACAGATATACCTGCTTGAGCTTTCTTACTGAAGAACAGAAAGTTGACATCAAGGTACAGTAAATGATGAGGAGGTAACTGAAACGCTGGCATTCTCTGTAAGGTGGACGAAGTACTCGATCTGTACAGAATGCTGGTGAAACTGCCCTTGGTGTACAGTTTGGTCTTATTGCAGGAAGGATTCAACCTGCCTTGAGTGGAGAGGTTAAACTTGCCACTTTCTGCCAGTGTGTTAGGACATTTTTACTAGCAGTCTATAAAACACCAGTCGGCAGCTAAGCACAAAGGAGAGCTGAGTGAGTCAATGTTGCCAGTGGAAGTATGTATCTTTGCCGCAGACAAATCATTTGTTTGCCTGAATGTGATGACATATGGAGACTGTGTACCTTCTGATCCCAATCCTGGAAAGGAGGAAGAGACAGATGTGCATAGTCAGAGAACCTGACTATTGATTTCAACATTTAGGAGAAGTTTGGATAAGTACATGGATGAGAGGAGTGTGGAGGACTATGGCCCAGGTGAGGGTCGATAGGACTAGGCAGAACAATAGCAGAGTGCAGGTTATTTTTGCACTATAGTGCTGTATGACTCTACACCCACTGGCATGCGGGCATGCCATGGCACTCACAAACCAAACCTTTACTACATTGGTTTGTGGATATTATGAAAAACAATAAGGCTGGGAGTAAAACCTGACCCCCAAAAAAATCTGTTATGGATTGCAAAAGTGGACTGATGCCTGGCGAGATCATTCTTCTAAACAGCACTGATGTCCAGCTGGCCTATTAAAGTCAGAGCATCATAGGGAACTACAGCACAGAAACAGGCTCTTTGACCTATCTAGTCCATGCTGAATCATTTAACTTGCCTAACCCGATCGACCTGCACCTCGACCATAGCCCTCCACACCCCTCCCATCGATGTACCTATCCAAACTTCTCTTAAACGTTGAAGTCAAAATCATATCCACCACGTGCTGACAGCTCGTTCCACACTTTCACCACGCTCTGAGTGAAGAAGTTTCCCCTCATGTTTCCCTTAAAGATTTACTCTCATAATTTTGTTTGCCTCTATCAAATCTCCCCACAATCTTCTATGTTCCACAGAATAAAGTTCTAACAAACTCACTCTTTCCTTATAACTCACGTCCTCCAGTCCCTGCTTTAAGTTTTCTCTGTACTCTTTCAACCTTATTTACATCTTTCCTGTAGGTAGGTGACCAAAACTGCACACAATACTCCAAATTAGGCCTCATCAACGTCTAAGACAACTTCAGCCTAACATCCCATCTCCTGTACTCAATACTTTGATTTATGAAGTCCAATGTGCCAAAAGTTTTTTTTTAAACAACCCTTTCTCTTTTTAAATCTTCTTATTGAATTAGTACACAAAAGGTAAATCATATATCAACCAATACCTTGTTATGATATAGATATACAAGAAATATTAATACAAAAAAAATGCAAACAACATAGGTAAGTTATAAAATAACAAGGTAATATAATTGTATACTAGTTTTCCATATATATCGATAAAGAAGGAAAAAAAACCCCAAAAAACCACCCCCAAAAAAAACTACTGTGCAACTAAGCTACAAAGCAAAGCAATGGGCTAACTAGGTATATACCAGATTAAACAATCACGTCCTCAAACCCGACCTCCACTAATAGCAGATAAAATCCATGAAGGGAGTGTATATATAATCAAAGAGGGAAAATAGTTACATTAAATGAAAATATTGAATAAAATATCTCCAGGTCTGTTCAAATTTAACTGAAGTATCATAAAGATTACTTCTGATTTTTTCCAAATTTAGACAGTATCGTTTGAGAGAACCAAAAAAAAAACGTTTCACTATTAAAGTAAGGAATGCAATCATTCTACGCGCTGAGGGGGGTAAATTACCAGAAGTTTTAGGTAATCCAAACATAGCAGTAATTGGATGGGGAGAAATATCACTATCCAAAACCTTTGAGATAATATTAAAAATGTCTTTCCAAAAAGTTTCCAGAGTAGAACAAGACGTGTGGGTCAAGGAAGCTATCTCCCCATGACATCTATCACATAGAGGGTTAATATGAGAATAAAAACGAGCTAATTTATCTTTAGACATGTGTGCTCTATGGACAACTTTAAATTTAATTAAGGAGTGTTTGGGACAGATAGAGGAAGTATTGACTAGTTGTAAAATATGAGCCCAATCATCCGCCGGGATAGTAAGGCCCAATTCCTTTTCCCAATCAGTCCTAATCTTATCGAATTGAGCTATCCTAAGTTTCATGATAGTATTATAAATAATAGCCGTTACACCTTTCTGACACGGGTTGAGGTTAATGATAGCGTCTAAAATATTTGTAGGGGGTAACACCGGAAGGGAAGAAAGTCTGGTATTTAGGAAATTTCTAACTTGCAAATATCTAAAACAGAAGTGTTCTTGGTAAATTATATCTGTTAGATAGCTGTTCAAAAGACATAAGGGAGCCATCTGAAAATAAGTCCGAAACAGTGATGTACTATAAAACAACCCTCTCTACCTGTGCCACCACTTATTCTGAAAGACACATACAAGCTTTGTACTCTCAAGATTTCACTTTTGAAGACCTCCCACGTACCAAGTACACCTTTGCCAGAAAACAGCCCGTCCCAATCCACATCTGCCAGATCCTTTTTTGATACCATCAATATTGGCCTTTCTCCAATTTAGACCTATCTTTTTCCATAATTACCTTGAAACTAATGGCATTATGATCACTAGATGCAAAGTGTTCTCCGACACAAACTTCTGTCACCTGCCCTGTCTCATTCCCTAATAGGAGATATAGTATCACATTCTGTCTAGTTGGGACTTTTATGTACTGATAAGGCAACCTTTCTTGAGCACATTTGACAAACTCTATCTCATCCAGTCCCCTTACAGTATGGGAGTCCCAGTCAATATGTGGGAAGTTAAAACCACCTACTATCACAACATTAAGTTTCTTACAACAGTATGCGATCTCTCTAAAAATTTGTTCCTCTAAATCCCACAGACTGTTGGATAGTCTATAATATAGCCCCATTAAAGTGGTCATACCTTTTTTATTGGAAGAGGTACAGTCGACGTTTCGAGCCGAGACCCTTCGTCAGGACTAACTGAAAGAAGAGCTAGTAAGAGATTTGAAAGTGGGAGGGGGAGGGGGAGGGGAGATCCTAAATGATAGGAGAAGACAGTAGGGGGAGGGATGGAGCCAAGAGCGGGACAGTTGATTGGCAAAAGGGATATGAGAGGATCATGGGACAGGAGGCCAAGGGAGAAAGAAAAAGGGCGGGGGGGGGAGCCCAAAGGATGGGCAAGGGGTATAGTGAGAGGGACAGAGGGAGAAAAAGGAGAGAGAGAAAAAGAAAGTGTGTATATAAATAAATAAATAACAGATGGAGTGGGACATTAGCAGAAGTTTGAGAAGTCAATATTCATGCCATCAGGTTGGAGGCTACCCAGACGGAATATAAGGTGTTTTTCCTCCAACCTGAGTGTGGCTTCATCTTTACAGTAGAGGAGGCCGTGGATAGACATGTCAGAATGGGAATGGAATGTGGAATTAAAATGTGTGGCCACTGGGAGATCCTGCTTTCTGTGGCGGACAGAGCGTAGATGTTCAGTGAAACGATCTCCCAGTCTGCGTTGGGTCTCGCCAATGTATAGAAGGCACACTCAGGTTGGAGGAACAACACCTTATATTCCGTCTGGATAGCCTCCAACCTGATGGCATGAACATTGACTTCTCAAACTTCCGCTAATGCCCCACCTCTCCCTCGTACCCCATCCGTTATTTATTTATTTATATACACACATTATTTTTCTTTCTGGCCTTTTTCTCCCTCTGTCCCTCTCACTATGCCCCTTGCCCATCCTCTGAGCTTCCCCTCATCCCCCTTTTCTTTCTCCTTAGGCCTCCTGTCCCATGATCCTCTCATATCCCTTTTGCCAATCAACTGTCCAGCTCTTGGCTCCATCCCTTTGCCTCCTGTCTTCTCCTATCATTTCAGATCTCCCCTTCCCCCTCCCACTTTCATATCCCTTACTAGCTCTTCCTTCAGTTAGTCCTGATGAAGAGTCTCGGCCCAAAATGTCGACTGTACCTCTTCCTAGAGATGCTGCCTGGCCTGCTGCATTCACCAGCAACTTTTATATGTGTGTTCCTTGAAATTCCAGCATCTGCAGATTTCCTCATGTATACCTTTTTTATTCCTCAGTTCCACCCATAAAACCTCACTGGACAAGTCTCCAGTCTGTTCTGACTGAACACTACTGTGGCATTTTCCCTGACCAGTAACGCCACTCCTCTCCCTTAAATCCCAACCCTTTACGTCACAGTCCAGTGTTTGTGTGGGGCATCTACTTGGACCATAGAGTCATAGTATTGACTTATAATGCACAGAAGCTCATCGATCTGTTCTGAATGATGATTCTAAAGGTTCGAAGATTCGAAGTACATTTATTATTAAAGTATGTATATAGAACACAACTGAGAAACACCCTCGCGCTATGAAACAAAGAAACTCCATGAAATCCATTCAAGAAAACACTAAACACCCAGTGTGCAAAAACAGAACAAGTTGCGCAAATAGCAAAAGTCAGGTCAACAACACAGAGAATATCAATTATCAAACCAAGAGTCGAATAGCATTCAGTTTAGCCCAGTTCGGTGCCGCTTTGCTTGTGATTGGCAGGTTGCAGAGCCATTCTTCGCCAAAGCGCATCGGTTGCCCTGATCAAAACACTCAAACCCAGCAAAAAATAGAGTAACCAGATTCCAGAAACACATGCAACATGAACTTCAAAGTCTCCCAAAATGACTGTCCAGCCCCATCAATCTACACCCAGACCATAGCCCTCCATACCCTGCCATTACATGTATCTATCCAAACTTATCTTAAATGTTGAAATCAAACTTGCATCCACCACTTCTGCTGGCAGCTCGTTCCACACTCTCTCCACCCTCTTATTGAAGAAGTTCTTCCTCATGTTATCCTTCAACATATCACCTTTCACCATTAACTCATGATCTCTAGTTCTAGTTCGAGCAAATATCACCATGACTACCAGGCATGAGTGAGGCTCCTGAGCCATCATAGATAGGGTTGCCTTTCTCACTCCCAAATAAGGGACAAAAGTAGCAGTCAAATACAGGACACTTGTGTTTTCCCCGAGAAAGACTACCACGACCATGAAGCCCTGCGTGGGTACCTGTGTGCACATGCGTGATGTGAGCATACGTGATGCGCGCATGCGTGTATGTGCTGATTTTTTTTTCTACAAATCGGTTTTGGCTTAATCTTCCCGATTCTGTTAAGTGAAACTACACTGTACATACATTATTTCTACTTTATATAGGCTGTGTATTTATCATATCGTTCCTGCTTTTACTATATGTTAGTGTTATTTTAGGTTTTATGTGTTATTGGTATGATTTGGTGAGTTATTTTTTGGGTCTGGGAATGCTCAAAAAATTTTCCCATATAAATTAATGGAAATTGCTTCTGTGCTTTACGCCATTTTGGCTTACGAACGGAACGCTCTACCTTAGCGGGGGAAATATGGGACAAGGACGGTCCTGTATGGGACAAACCAATTTAGCCCAATATATGGGATGTCCCGGCTAATACGGGACAGTTGGCAACCCTAATCATAGATGACTTTCAAAATGAAGCTGAGCATTATTCTACAGCAAGGAAGGTATGCACCTGAAGACAATTTAGATAACATTTACTTGGTTGATTTCTCAGATGAGTGGGTTGCCTTATGTGAAAATGGTCGAACAGGTTGGTCATTAGAATTCAGAAAATGTGTTCTTATTAAAACAACTAAGATTCCGAGGTCATGACAAGTTAGAGAGAATGTTTCTAATGCCGATGAATCTGAAATAAGAGGAAACATAATGAGGTTTCAGGATAAGGCTGCATCAACCTAAGACAGAAATGAAGGATAATTTATCCTTCAAAAGGGCTGTGAACCTTTTGTAAGTCTTTAGCTGAGAACTGTGGAGAGAGAATGAGTAAACATATTTACAAATGAGATGAATTGTTGCACTGTGGGGAATGGGGAATTGGTAGGAAAATGTAATGGTCTTTCGCTGCTGTCTCTGTGAACCTCTGGTGATCCATAACTCTCCTGCCTGCGTCCAAGTCTGATTTATGAATTTAACCTCCACACTGACCTACATTATCGCCCAGTCAGGGAATGTCTCAATTATTTCCAAATCTCTTAATGCCTCTTTCACTTCCCATCTGTTATCCTTCAAGATATCTGCACACGTTGACTTCAGGCTTCTTGCACAGTTCTGATATTAACTGGTTTAACATATCTCGTCAGCTGCTGTGTCCAGACCTCTGGAATTCTAAGCTTAATCTCTTTAAGAGGTTAAAGGCCATCAGGAAGTAGATACAGAAGCCTTAGGCCCCACACCACCCACAGGTTGAGGAACATTTGTCACCCTTCAATGCTCAGGCTCCTGAACCAGCATCGATAACTTCACTGTCCTCCGTGCTGAACTGATTTCACAACTTGTGGAGTCACTTTCATGTACTCTACAAGTTATGTTCTCAGCGTATTTATTATTCGTTTATTTTCAGATTTGCACAGTTTGTCTTTTGCAGGTTGGTTGTTTTGTCAGTCTGTGTGTGTTGTGTTTCATCGATTCAATTGTATTTCTTTGTTCTACTGAGAATGCCAGCAAGAAAATATATCTCAAGGTTGTGTATGTTGACATATGGTGGATTTGTGACTCAGCCTAGTTTTGATGAAAGAACATTGACCCAAAATATTTACTCTGTTTCTCTTTCCACAGATGCTACCTGACTTGTTAAGTATTTCCAGTACTTTGTGCTTTACTTCACACTTCAATAATCCTTTTGTTGCCAACAAAGCAGTTTGTAATGTGCTTAAAGTATATTATTTAAATACAAATCAAAGAACTGCAGGTGATGGAAATTTAAAAAAACAGACGTAGAGGAACTTCTACCTGCAATATAAACAGTAATTTTCCTTCCATGAATTCTGCCTGACTTGATGAGAGTTTCAAGTATTTTATGTTTTTATCTTATAATCTATAAATTCACTTATTGGTTTTATTTGTCTTCATTTTCCTTCATGGCAGTGTCAAATTTTTAGAGGGCTTGAATTTTTCCGGTTTAACATTAAAAACCAAGGAAACACCACTGAAAGCCTACTTGAAAAACAATCTTTGTTTTCGCTGACAAAACTCGGCATTGGCAGTAAAGGTCGACCATGCAAAATTTGCATTTTCATTCATTTTTCTTCAAGAACACCACACGCAGCTTTCAATGTGCACACACAGGCACATTTTTTTGTTTGTGTGATGCACGGGGCAATGGTTTAATGGTGGTGATGTTGATGTAAATATGACTTTGAATATGTATATTTTGTTGTTATTAACAATGTCAATTTAGTTGCCCTTGGTATTTCAGGAACAGAATGATTAGTGACAAAGTTCAAGACACCTCTTGTTTCATGTTTGCAGGTGACAAAAAATGCTGATTTTTGCTGAAAATGAATGAAAATCGTTGAAGCACTTTAGAATTAAACCAAAAATGTAAAAAAAAACTGAAGCTGCAATATTGTCCTTGTGGGGATTCTGGTGATTTAAAGATGCACCAGCAATAGCACTGAACTACCTGATCCATGCAGGGGCGCTCTAACAGCCTGCTGCCTCTCCATCCATTACTACTGTATTCACACCCCGCCAAGCTGCAACCGAACTTGAATGTGGCCTCACAAGTCCCGCCCCCACCTGCTCATACGGCTCTCGCTGCCTATTGGCCAAGGCTCCTCGCCATCACGCTCCCTCGTCACTTCCGGCTGGTCGGGGAAGGTTTGGTTGGAGGCGCAGAAAAAGGGGCGGCGCTTGCTCGCATTCTCCCTCCCCCTTTGGACAAGGCTGGTTCTCTGAGTGAGGCAGCGGCTCGTCCTGAGATCCGGCGATGGCGGTTTTTGCTGCAGCTCTTTGTCGGCGGTGATTTGAACCGGCGGGCTTCGTAGATCCATTGCGTTGGCTGTTGCTCATTTTATCCGCATGGGGTGATTTTCAGGAGGGGACGGGGTTGATGTGATGAGGCGGTGTCGCTATGAGAGAATCCAAATTTTATCCCTCAGTCATAATATAATTATCCATTCAGGATGTTTTCCTGTAAACGTCAACGGTTTATGGGGAGGGACCAGTGGAAGGGCACGTTAGTAAGCTACTTATAAATATTATCCTGTTCTGGGCTTTCTTCATCATCTGTTGGGGTTGGTGACAGAAATTTACACAGGAAGATCCCAGTCACCGCCAGCACTTGCTCCTCCGAGTCCAACTCCCACTCCCTCCACCCTCCTCCTCTCCCCAGTACTTTCCCTCCTTGTTGCAGATGAAGCGGTGTAAATCTGATGAGCTGCCCCTGGATGAAGAGCAGGGGGTGAAGGCAGGAGCTGGCGCTGATGCTGCGGTTCGACAGCAGCGTGATGTTGCTTCTTCAGAGGTTGGCTGCCCATCGCTCTCTTTGCCAACATCGACCCGCAGCATCAAAACTCAAGATTCAAAGGTATAGTATACTGCTGCTGCTTCTTTCCGATCAGCATAGTTCACAGTAACACAGACCGAATGAGAAAAATAGGGTCTTGGCTGGGGATGTTGATCTGTTTCGCTTCCCACAGATGCAGCCTGATCTGCTGAGTATGTCCAGTATTTATGTCTGATATGTTGTTTTTGATCTAGATTTAACAATTTGCTTTGAATTTTTGGCTCCAAATATTGCCTGTGTTCTTGGATTGTTCAAGATTTCTTATAGCAGTCAGTGGTTGCTTTAAAACTTGAATGTTTATTTGAATTTTTAAATCTTGAAATACAACATATCCTGACAATACCTAACAGGTCAGGCTGCTCTTGTAGAAAGAAAAATCTTTCAACAGTAGGATAGTCCTGGGTATTCCTTTCTTTTCCATGTGTGTTGCTTGATCTGCTGTATGTTTCCAGCAGTTTTTGCATTTTTGTTTGTAGGTTTCCATTGACTTTTTATCTTGCTGGTTTAAATGAGGTTAATGTTGAAAAGCGTGTGGTTTGACATGATGTGGAAATTACACATCAAGCAGTTTTAAGGTGAAGAAAGGAAATATTGCTTTGTTATCAGATTTAACATATTTCTAAGCAAAATGTTGTTCACTTACAGAGGATAGATTATGGGGTGTTGTGCCCAATTTTGGGTTCGTCAGTGGATATGGAACTACGCATCACTACTCCCAAATTCCCAAATTTTTATTATTTACTATTCACTTTTTTGAATAAATTGTATTTCAAATTATTTTCAAGTTAGTGATTGAGCTTATTCAAAGTACATTTTTTGGAATAGAAATGCAAGGTCAAGTAGGGTCTAGTGAGTTTAAACAATTAGTTTCAAAGGAGGGGCAAAGAGTCTCTGAAAGATGCAAGTTGAAATTAATTTTGAATTTTTCTGTTGTGAGGTATTATTCTTTGTTTGCAATGTAGTAGTGTAGTAATGTATGCTGTTGCTTAATTCCAGCTGAGCAGACATATGGGTGGGGCAATTGACCACTGTCTCTCTGCCAATTGAATGAAAAATCAAGTCAGGGTTTACAGTATTATGCAGAAAATCCTGTTGGGATGTTGGTTCAAGGATATTGACTGAAGATGTAGTAGATCAGAGAGGTTATGTCCACTTACTTAAGTCACATGTGTAAGATAGACAGTGGGGTTAATTGTCAGATGAAAACCATAATCCCTGGAGAAGAACCCTCAGCAGAAATTTTTTGCAAGTCCAAGAATCCAATCCAGTTTGTTTTCTCATTTCTTTTGGAATGCAGTTTACTGGTCTTTCAAGTAAAGACCAGTAAAGTTTAAAATCATGACCTATGACTGTGGTTGTGGAAATAAATGGGTAACATTTCAGTTGTGTGGTTCAGGACTTTGTTTAAGCCTTTTAATGTCATAACTCTTTCCATTCAATTTACTTCAAGTTATTGCCCCCTTGTGCTGACAGTATTCATTTATAGCACTTTGCTCGTTTTTATATATAAATGGAGCTCATCACTTGATCTTGATGTTATTTATGTGAAGGCAGTAATATAAAGAAAATTTATGAGCCATGTTTTTAATTTACATGAATAATACATGCTGGTTTTATGTGCTACGTTCCAAATTACCTTCACCTCAGTTTTGGAATAGGGTGAAACAGTTGGCTATAGCTGCAAGGGTGGTATCTGAATGTTGAAAAATTGTGGATCTTGCACCTTTCTGTAGAAGTGGTATGGGGATGAACCAAAATTCGAGAGACCAATTAAACTAGTGGTGGGGAAAGTTATCTAAATAATTGGCAACTATCACTGGGGCATTTCTGGATTGATAAATGAAAGCTTGGATTGATTTGTTACAGCAACTTGTGCGAAACTGAAATGATAGTTTATTTTTAGATGATGTTACAAGGTGTTGAAATTTTTGGTATACAGTATGTGAATTTCATAAAGGTGTTTGATAAGGGGCACAAGCTGACCTTGTCATCCAGATTGAAGGCCATGGAATAAAGTGATATGTAGCCGCCTAGGCACAAAGTTTACTGAAGCATCAGGAAACAGAATAAACGATTGGTCAGTGAAGTAGTGTCCACAGGGGTCCATACTAGCATCAGTTTTCTTAAACTATATTAATGATTTGGACTTTAGTTTGCAGGGAACAATTTCTAAATTATTTTAGATGACACCAATCTGTAGGCCTAAGAAACTGTAAAGTGGATAGTAATAGAGTTCAAGAAGGCACAGGCAGTCTGGACCATTAACTGGTGGGTGAAAATTAATGGTGAGAATGTAATTGGTTTCAGTGATGAGAAAAGACCGTTTTAAAAGGAGTTCAACGACGAGATCTGATGTTATGTGTGCATAGTTTGTTCCAACTAGCAGAATAAATTCAAAAACATGACTGAGCCTTGTCTTTATAAACAGCAGGACAGAGTAAGGACAGAATAATAAATCTTTCTAAAATATCTGAAGAACAGCAAGACTTTACAAAGGATGGCATGGTCTGCTGAGAGGATCATCGGGGTCTCTCTGCTACCCATCTGAGATATTTATCAGGAGCTCTGCGTATTCAGGGCCCGTAATATTGTCAAGGATCTGTATGATCTGTCCAACAATCTCTTTAACTTCCTACCATTAAGCAGGAGCTAACATAGCATTAGGACAAGTACTGCTAGGATAGGAAACATCTTCTCCAAGCCTTGAGACTACTGAACTCCTGCCACCACCTAGGTCTTGTTACTGTATGTATGAAATGCTGGTACTGTAGCGTTATACTGTTTACTTTTTAACTTGTGTCATAAGTGCACCTTATGCTAACTGTCAATCTCCTGGAATTTATTTCTATTTTTATTTGTGGTAATACAGTAGATTATGGTTAATTGGGACACATTGGGACCAGTACATTGTACCCCAATTTAGTGGCTGCCTCAATTAGCCGAAGTTTCATGGAAATAGTTAAAAGGGTATTTTTCAAAAAAAGATCATCTACCATTTAACTGAGCAGCAAAATACAATATGTATTTAAATGAAATAGAGAACAAATTAATTATACTACTACAATACTATAAACCTGTGTATTATTTCCTAATAGTTAACGATGGAGGAATTCATCGGATGTATACTGCTGTGTTTTTTTACTCTCACTTGCTTACTGCCTATTGCACCCGCTAGTATTTAGGGCAGCAGTGAAGATCCTACATCTTGGCGGTATTTAGGGCTTCCTTCATTGTAACAGTTGCTTTCTGTCAGTTTTCCCTATTGTTGGATGTGCAAGTCCCAGATGGGGAATCAGGAATACTGTTGCACACAGACGTAGAAGGACTCTTCTTTGCTTTTACCGTTAACAGTTTTGTTTGACCAGTCAGGGTTGTTAGCTCTGAGCTGAATCCCTGAATCTGGAGGACCAGAGGGCCACTCTTAGTCTTACCTCTATCCTTTGACATGTTTGGCATGGGTGACCTGACCAAGAACCTAAGGCAGCGTAGCTCACTGGGTCATTCAGGCACGCAAGCCTGGAGGTGTGTTCTTTTGATTAATTGTAAATGAACAAAATTAGCGCCAATGCCTGGTGCATATAATGGGCTGCCTTCATACAATGCTTTTGTTGATTGCATCTTCCAAATTTTCATTTTCATTGTAACATTCAAGATGACTAGATACATTCAAATTCTCACGGTTCCTAACTTGTTGAAATAGTGAAATCGCAAACAAGAGAAAATCTGCAGGTGCTGAAAATCTGAGCAACACACAAACTGCTGAAGGAACTCAGCAGGCCAGGCAGCATCTATGGGGGATAAAAAAGCACAGTCAACATTTCAGGCAGAAATCCTTTGGCAGTGAAATCATTTCATTTTCATCTTCATTTTGGCATTTCCAAGCTTGAATGCTTAAAGCTGCAGGGAGCAAGACCATCCTGAATTGTCTTACTGCTTATTTCTCGCCAACTGTCGGTGACCAAAAATCACCTCTTTTTGAACACAAATACAGTCGGTCCTCCTTATCTGCGAGGGATTGGTTCCGGGACCCCTCGCGGATACCAAAAAACGCGGATGCTCAAGTCCCTTGTTTAACCTGTCTAAGTGTGGTGGATCTTAGGACCCAGCGGAAACCCGGACCTTATTTAACCGATCTCCGTATGGTGGACATTAGGACCCGGCAACAGAGCTCTGAATTTGCAGTGTTTCTGATCACAAAAATAATCACGATTGCTATTTAAAATAAAGTGGAAATAATAAAGCGATTGGAAAGAGGTGAAACGCCATCGGTCATTGGAAAAGCGTTAGGCTACAGTCGGTCAACGATCGGAACAATTTTAAAGGATAAAGTGAGAAAAGCCCTGTCCCGATTAAAGCTACAATTATTACAAAGCAACGCAGTGGTTTAATTATAGAGTTTTGGGGTTTTGGGTTATTGATCCTTCACATCAACCCGGCAGGGATGGAGAGCACTCGGGAACTGTCTGTCACTGGATTAAACTCAGGAATTTCCGTTCCGGAGCCCGGTGCTGAAACATACGTTTCTTAAGTGTTTTATATGCATAGAAAGGTAAAATGTATACTATATACTAAGACAAACGTTTGACTAACTGATGATAAATAATACCGGATGTACCTGTTCGGACTTACTTAGTAAGAGAACTTCCATTTTTTTTCAATCCTGATCCACGATAACCTATGCATATCCTCCTGTATACTTTAAATCATCTCCAGATTACTTATAATACCGAATACAATGTAAATGCTTTGTAAAGTAGTTGTTATACTGCATTGTTTAGGGAATAATGACAAGAAAAAAAAGTCTACATGTTCGAACAATAAGTGCTGGAAGACCACTTCCGGGTTTTCTTGATTCGCGGTTGGTTGAATTCGCGCATGCAGAACCTGTGGATAAGGAGGGCTGAGTGTACATGCAACTGATTTTAAAACTGTTCACTCTAAGCATGGTGTAGTGTCTAATGGCCACAAAGGTGCATGCGACTGACACTAGTTGGAAACTTTTCGGTGACAGTCTCCTGTTCCAATTAAGTGGCATGGTGTCCCAAATAAATCAAGGGAATCCTGGCTATTTTCTTGATAAGGTTTTGTTCTTTAAGAGTTTTCCCCAAATGAGCAGCTGCCCTGATTAACTGATGGCCCAGTTATCTGGCATTTACTGTATTACTTCGTGTTGTGTGTGAGTTGTTTGTTCTGTGTTGTGCACCTTGTTCTGGGGGAATATTTTGTTTGACGATATATATGTATATAGTTGAATGACAGTGAATTTGAAAGCAACCCCCCCCCCGCCCCCCACAACTGGAGTAGAGTGTCCAATTCTGAGTTTTACTTGTAGGTAAGATGATTCCAGGTGCGAGTTATATGGATAGACTGGAGAAACTGGAATTGTTTTACCTGAAACATAAAGGATTGAAAAAAATAGTGATAAAAGTATTTAAAATTGTGAAGAGTTTGAGTAAATTGGATAGATTTATCCAGGGTGCAGGTAATTGGCAGAAGAATCAAAAGAGATCTGAGACAAAAGTGTTTTACACACTGAGTATCCAAGGTCTGTATTGAAGTGAAGGTAGTTGTCGTGTAAAGGGAGTTAGATGTATATCAGAAAGAAAATAATTTTAGTGCTCAGGGCAGAGGAATGAGGTGAACTGGATTGTACGTACTTACATAGACATTTTGTAGGCCGGATTGGTTAAATTACATTCATGATCTCTGCTATCCATTATTTGGCCAGCTTTGTATCCTTGCTGTAAATAACCCTATTATTCCATTGGCTTGAATTTGAGTTGAACTCATCAAAAGCCTACTAGAAATTCATAGACATTGTATTATTTAAATCAACTCTGTTTCATCATCAAAGCAATATCAGATTAGTTAAAACGATTTGCCAAAACAAATCTGTGCTGCCTTGACTTTATCTATTTTCTTCTGTTTTACTCAAAGGTTTCCCACCAGACTGGGCTGTAGTTGCTGGGCATATCCTTAATCTGTTTTGAATGAGGGAATAACATTTGTACTTCAGTGGCGTCATTCCATCCAGAGACCTGGAGAATTATAAGTATATCGCCTTTAATCCTGAGTGGTGCTCAAGTGAAGTGCCTGCTTTGTAAATATTTTACTGTACTTCCTCCACCTGTCATGGTCTCTGTATATTCTTCATGTGTTTGCCTGATTAAGAAGATAGAGTTTTGTTTGCATTCAAAATTTATATTCTAAGTTTAGTTTTGCTCTTGGTTTGTATCTCACCTCCTTTTTACTTCACCTCCAAGCCCCTGAAATTTTGCAGAGTGGGTGAATCACCAGCTACAAAATCAGTCAGCAAATCAGGCACACACTACATGGATTGGTTCAGGTAATAGGGTTTTACAAGGAAGGCATACTCCAAATTTAAGGAAATTGCGGTTTGCTTCAGTAGAAAATATGGTGGTGTGCAGGACTATTTCATGTAGAAAATCTTGTTTTAAAATGTAATGGCAGGGAGGAATCTCGCCATTTATTTCAGTTCAAGGGAGAGACATGGAACTGGTAATTAAGGGATGGTGTCTGTAATAAAAACCAAAGTTGGAGCCTTTGCTCTTCTGAGCATTTATTGTCCATCCTTTGTCTTTGAACTGGAGCTGACTTCTCATGAAAGAAAAGAATCATAAAACACAAAATTGCAGTGCAAAAAAAGAGGCCATTTAAAACATTCTGTTCATGCTGCCTAAAATAGAGCTTTTCAGTGTTCACCCACTTACAGTCTCATTCTGTTGCCTTGTGTGTTACTGCTCTTCATGTGGTCATGCAGGTACAGTAATGTTTAAATCGAGTGTGGATTTTTGCTTGAACCTCTTTAAAGCATAAAATGCCTGGTCACCGCAACTGTCCGTGAGGGAACTTTCTCTCTATCTTTTCTTGTATTTCAAAAGTTTGAGGTAAATTTATTAAAATACACATATGTCACCATCTACAACCATGAAATTCATTTTCTTGTGGGCATATTCAATAAATCCATAGAATAATAAGCATAACAAATCAATGAGAAGCTACATCAACCTGGGCATTGAAACAGAGTGCAGAAGACAACAAATTGTGCAAATACAAAAAGAAAGAAGTAACAATAATAAATAAAAAGCAATAAATATTGAGAACATGAGATGAAGAGTACTTGTAAATGAGTTCATAGGTTGTGGGAACAGTTCAATGATGGGCAAATGAGGTTAGGCGAAGTCATTCCTTTGATTCAAGAGCCGAATGTTTGAGGGGTAGTGGAGTGGTGCTAGAAAGTTTGAACCCTGTGGAATGTTCTCTGTTTCTGCATAAATGGCTTAAAATGTGATCAGATCTTCACTATGTCCCAAAACTAGATAAAGAGAACCCAATTAAATAAATAAATAAAAACATTATACTTCATTTATTTATTGAGAAAAATGATCCAATATTACGTATATTTCTTGGCAAAAGTATGTGAACCTCTGGGGTGATGCCTTTGACAAAAGCTATTTGGAGTCAGGTGTTTCAATCAATGGAATGAGATTGAGGGTGTGGGTTGTAGAGGTGCCCAGCCTTATGAAAAAGACACACAGTCAGGTTACAGACAGAGCCTTCTCGTCCCAAGAAAGATCTGTTTATGTACATCATTTCTTGATCAAAACAACTTTCTGAGCAGCTTAGAAGAAGAATTGTAGAGATGCATGAAACTGGAAAAGGCTACAAAAGCATTTCTAGAGACTTGAGTGTTCATCTGTCCACAGTAAGAGAAATCGTCTACAAATGGAGGAAACTCAGTACTGTTGCATTCTCCCTAGCAGTGGGCATCCTGCAAAGATCACAGCAAGAGCACAATGTGCAATGCTAAATGAGGTGAAAAAATATTCAAGGGCAACAGCGAAAGGCCTGTAGAAATCTCTAGAACTTTAAGTCTCTGTTCATGTGTCCAGTATAAGAAAAACACTAAACAAGAATGGTGTTTATGAAAGGACACCATGGAGGAAAACGCTGCTTTCCAAAAAAAAAACTTGCTGCACATCTGAAGTTTGCAAACGACCACTTGGATGTTCTACAATGCTTCTGGGATAATGTTTTGTGGACAGATGAGACAAAAGTTGAACTTTCTGGTAGAAATGCACATTGCTATGTTTGGAGGATAAAGGGCACTGCACACCTACACAAACCTAACCCCAACCGTGAATCATGTTGGAAGGAGCATCATGGTTTGGGGCTGATTTGCTGCCTCGGGGCTTGGACAGCTTGCAATCCTTGAGGAAACAATGAATTCAAAATTGTATCAATTCATTTTACAGGAGAGTGTCAGGGTAGCAGTCTGTCACTTGAAGCTTAACAGGAGTTCGATAATACAACAAGACAATGATCCGAAAGGCGAGAGTAAATCAGAATGATTTAAAAAGAAGAAAATTCATGTTTTGGATTGGCCATGTCAAAGTCCTGACCTTAATCCTATAGAAATGTTGTGGAAGTACCTGAATCAAGGAGTTCATGCAGGGAAGCTCACTAACATCCCAGAGTTGAAGGGATTTTGTAAGGAGGCCTAAAAATTCCTCCAAGCAGAATTGATCAACAGAGACCGGAAATGTTTGAGGTTTTTGCTGTACAAGAGTGTCACACCAGGTACTGAAAGCAAAGGTTTACATTTTCTGACAAATAGTCATAGTAGTCGTAGTCATACTTTATTGATCCCGGGGGAAATTGGTTTTTGTTACAGTTGCACCATAAATAATTGAATAGTAATAAAACCATAAATAGTTAAATAGTAATATGTAAATTATGCCAGGAAGTAAGTCCAGGACCAACCTATTGGCTCAGGGTGTCTGACCCTCCAAGGGAGGAGTTGTAAAGTCTGATGGCCACAGGCAGGAATGACTTCCTATGACGCTTTGTGTTGCATCTTGGTGGAATGATACAATACATGTAGTATTGTGTCATTTTTCTCAAATAAATGAACAAGTGTAATGTTTGTGTTATTTATTTAATTGGGTTCTCTTTATCTAGTTTTAGGACAAATGTAATCACATTTTAGGTCATATTTATGCAGAAATGGAGAACATTTTATAGGGTTCACAAACTTTATAGCACCACTGTAACTGTCCCTGAACCTGTACCGTCCTGATAGCTGTAGTGAGAAGAGAGCATGTTCTGGGCGGTTCGGGTCCCTGATGATGGATGCTGCTTTGCTGTGTTTTATGTAGATGTGCTCAATGGTGGGGAGGGTTTTACCTATCTGGGACTGGGCTGTATCTGTTACTTTTTGTAAGATTTTCCATTCAAGGGCATTAGTTTTCCCATACCAGGCTGTGTTACAGCCGATCAATGTACTCTCCACTACACACCTAGAGAAGCCTGTCAAAGTGTTAGATGTCATGCTGAATCTTCACAAGTTCCTGAGGTAGTGGAGGTGCTGCTGTGCTTTCTTTGTAATTGCACGCGTGCTGGGCTCAGGACATAATGACACTGAGGAATTTAAGATTGCTGGCCCTCTCCACCTCTGATCCTCTGAGGACTACCTTACGGACCTCCTGGTTTCCTTCTCCTGAAGTCAATTAACTTAAATTTATGTCCTCTGATTTTAAAAACATCATATTTTAGATTTCTTATACTTCCAAATTTAACTTTGAAATTTAAAAAATCTTTTTTGATCTCTTCTCTTTCTTCACCTTCAATTTACCTCTTCTCTAGACAGATTTGCTGCAATTAATAAACTTTCTGCATCTCCATGTGGTATTAAGAGAATTGAGGGATATTGGTATGGTGCAGGAAAAGATAGCTTATATTCATTTATTGATTGTCTGTCCATAAAGTGATGCACGGCATAGGAGTCTCTGCACTTAAGGTGGTAGACAGAAAATTATATAATAGTGGTGGTTGGGGGTGTGGAGGAGTGGGTTAGTGGGTTAAGGTGTTGATGAGGCTTGCTGCTTGGGGAAAGCAACTATTTTTGAGTTTAGTGGTCCTTGCGTGGATGCAATATAGCCTCCTCCCTGATGGGAGTAGGACAAATAGTCCGTGAGCAGGATTGGTAGGATCCTTCATCATGTTACTGACTCTTTTCTGGCACTTTTCTGTTTTTTTTTGTCGTTGATGTCAGGTAGGCTGATTCTGGTGATGTGTTGGGCGGTTTTGACTACTGATTGTGAAGAATGGCACAGAGGTAGTGGATCTTGATGAATCATGGAGTTAACGAAACAATCCACTTGTACTTTTTAATTTCTTCTGTTCTTTGACCCAACACCAATATCACCTGTGGCATTCAATCATTCTTGACCACCACTATATTGCACATGTTCCCTTTTTTGTTTTTTTTCCCTTTCTCTATAATCTAAAACAGGTTTGTTTTCTTGTTCTGGTGAAAGGTCACACATCTGAAACATTCATTCTGTTTCTTTACAGATGCTGTGAAACTTGCTGACTATAATCAGAAGATTTTATTTCAGACATTCTGCTTGTAGAGATAAAAACAGAAATGCTTGAATCACAGTCAGTCAGATAGACATCCCACCTCTCCCGGAACTTCCGGGAGTCTCCCGCATATTAATAGTGGCTCCCTGATGCCCGCAAATTATATACAATATCGCAGAAATCAGTTTTTTTGAGAGCGAGCGAGAAAAAAGCAAGAGAGAGCGCGAGAGCGACCACGAGAGAGAGCGATAAAGCAAGAGAGAGCGCGAGAGCGACCACCAGAGAGAGCGAGAGAAAGCAAGAGAAAGCGCGCCAGCGAGAGCGAAGGCAAGCGAGCCAGAGGGGGAGAGAGAGCGAGTGAGAGAGAAAACAAGAGAGAGCGCTTGAGAGTGCGCGAGCAACCACGAGAGAGAGAGAGAGAGGGAGAGAGTGCGCCATTGCAGAGTGTTCCAAAACAAAACGTACGTCACCCCAGACTATACTGAAGTGTACCCCTGCCTAATAGGGGTCAACAATAATGACAGTGTTGCTCACTGCACTGTTTGCAACAGTGACTTTTCTATTGCCCATGGTGGGTTAAGACTGTAAAAGACATGTTGAGGTGAGTTTAACAGGTGTCATTCGTTCATTAGCATAGCTAACGTTATTTAAACTAGCTAGCTAGCTGCTAAGGAGCTACTCTATTGCAGACGTCCCACCTCTCCTGGAAGCCTCCCACAAATTGATGGTGCTACCTCCCTGAAATGAGTTTTTGCAGGGTGGGATGTCTGGTCAGAGATCCATCAGCTGCCCAGGTGCTTTGTACCAGAAAAGTTAACTTTGTTTCTCTGCAGATGCTACCTGACCAACCGAGTATTTCCAGCGTTTTCTAGTTTTATTTTTGTTTCTCTGCTTAATATCCTTTTGAGAAGAAGAAACTACAGTTGATAGTTATCCTTTCCTTTTTCTCACTTAGCTTGGTTCTTTGACTTGATCACAACTTTACCCTGGATATGATGGGCTGTTACTTTCTTGATCAGTTTTCCACTTTGGACTTGTCAAATGCTTTACAAACTCCTTACCATGCTGTGTTTTAACATTTAGTCAGCTTTTCATTTCCCTTTAAGTGCTGGCTTGCACGGTCTCTCATTTTTTTTCCTAGCATGCCCTTCTGTAATGTTTCATTGATTGGCTATTACTGTTTTTTTTTGTTTCTGAGCAGTGTCACATTAATGCTGTTCTAGTTCCTCTGTCCCATACCTATTGCTAAGAGAATTGGAAAGTGACAGTCATAGCCTGCATTATTTTCTTTTTGTTAAGAGGGTGGGATACATTTTATCTTGGCCTGGTGACTTAATCATTGCTTGAGCTAGACTTTGTATGTACTCTTTCTCTCTTATTATTGTATTACCACATTCTTTGTCTTAGCAATGTTTTTATCAAACACTTCTTCTGTGAAGCTATCTGGTTTCTATTTATTTAAGACTACATATGTCTTCACTTCTGAAATTAGGCTACTGCTTAGAATCTGTTCTTTATTGTCTTGGGCAATCATTCTTGGCTCACTTTTGGACTGCTGGAAGTTGTGTCTTTGGTTTGGATCGAAACAGCAATGAGGGATGCTGCTGAGAGTTCCTAGTTTAATGTCAGCTTACCACTAAGGAATATTGGTGGTTACATTGATGGTTTGCATCAATTGTCACCACTGTGTTGAGACCACAGTCATCAATGCTTCTGTTACTCTGTTGGTTCAAAGTGCACAGATGGGGCAGTTATTGGCCTGATTTATCTTGCTTTTGTGAACTGGACTGAACTTGGCAAATCTACACTTTGTTTGGGAGATGCCAGTCTTAGATCTAGCTTCTACAAGGCCACATACTTGCACATATGCAAAGGCATTTGTTAAGTGTGAACAATTGACTTCAAATGACAGCTATTTGTCCAGTCCGGATGATGTGCCTTCCAGTTAGTCATATGATCGTTCTCTGTTGTGATTTGTCTTGCTGATGCACTTCTTGTATCATGGTGATAAGGTTCCTTTTGAGTAATTTTGCTCCTCTTTCCTCATCTTGCTGACTCATCTTGAACCAGGCTCATTGCACCTGGACTTCATCCGTCTGTTTCAAAAGGAGTTATGATTTATTGTTTTCTGATTCTGAGCTCAGTTATGCAGAACAAATGATGTGTTGGTGCTGAGGATGAGGTATGTGGATTGTGGAATACAGTACTTGAAGCTTCCCTCTTTTCCCACAAGAAGTTAAAAATTAGATTAATATTGATTTTTTTTTTAATGCTGTTGGTCAAGGCATGACCTGGTGTGATGGGCATAATACTGAAGGCAACTGCTTGTCTTTGGATGGGGTGTAGGAAAGAGGAAAGATTTTAAAAAAACAATAAATGCTTCCCCCTTGCTCTTGCTTAATGTTTGCCTATGTTGTGTCTTAGTAATAATGTAAAGCGTGGAGGCCCACATGATTAATTTCCTGTTTGTTCTGACCTGATATAATTATAAGCTGCAGTTACTCAAACGTGCAGCTGACCTGTATTTTTACATATTTTGAAAAGAAAGTCAGCATTGCATCAGCCTTCCATCACATCTTTGAGTGTTGTGCCTGTTGAAACCAATCCCACTTAACTACATTGATGTAATAATTCTCTGCCTTACTCATTCAAGTATCTGAATTTGGGGCAGCATGGTAGCTTAGTGGCTAACACAGCATTTTTACAGTACAGGCGATCCGGGTTCAATTCCCACCACTGCCTGGAAAGAGTTTGTACATTCTCTCCATGATTGCGTGTCTTTCCTCTGGGTGCTCCAGTTTCCTCCCACAGTCCAAAAATGTTCTGGTTGGTAGGTTAATTGGTCATTTTAACTTGTCCCATGATTGGACTAAGGTTAAATTAGGGGTTGCTGGGAGGTGAGCCTCAAAGGGCTGGAAGGGCCTATTCTGCACTGTATCTCAATAAATAAATAAAAAATAAAGTATCTGATCAGTTCTCTCTTAAATGTTACTGTTCATGCCTCTGTCAGTTCCATTGGCAGCTCATTCCCGAGACCAACGACTGACACAAAAAGTTTACCCTTCATACTCCCTTTTAAACCTCTCCCTTCCACCTTTGACCTGTTCCCTTCAGTTCCAGAAGCTTCTTCTTTGGGAGACAGATCTTCTTTATTCAGAATCAGATTTAATATCATCGACATATGTTGTGAAAATTGACCCTATGCCTTTCTAAATTTTATAAATTTCCATATGGTTGCCTCTATTGCTCCAGGGAAAACAGGCCCGATCTCTAAAATCTCTCACCATAACTCTGATCCAGGCAGCATCCTTGTGAATCACTTCTGCACTATATCCAGCTTAACTAGATATTTCCTATAGTGTGATGATCAAACTGCACTCAGTACTTCAAGAGCAGTCGATTCAATATTTTGAGCAGCAATAATATGTCCCTGCTCTTTCCTTGGTGGCTTGGCTAATGAAGGCAAGCATTCTAGACATATTCCTCAGATGTCCAGATGTGCTGTATGTATAGGATCTATGCTTCGTACCTTTAGGTGTCTTTATTCTGCAGTGCTCTACAGGACCCTGCCATTTACTGTGTACATTCTGCACTGGTTATTTTGGACTTCGCACTTGTCGGAGTTAAATTTCATTATCCGTTTTCTTACTCACTTTCTCAGTTTCTCTATCTTGTTGTAACATTTTTGCAACCTCCTCCCCTGTCTGGCAAACTTCATCTTCTTGGTTATTTTGCTGGAGTCTGATTGTGTTTCTGAATCTGCAGTTTGAGATGAAATATGTTGGATGGAATGCTGACGTGAGGGAATTGCATTTATGGATGAGAATGTTCCTTCAAGAACTGGAGGAAGGATGGAAGAATGACTTTAAGATCATGAAAAAAGATGCAAAATAGTTTTGTCAAATGTCTGAAATAATATCCTTCACTGTTATAATCCATCATGTTCCAGTTTTTTTCTGGGCACATCGATTTATCTATAGTTATAAGCCATAGACTACTAAGTTGGAGTACTGTATACAGTTCTGGCCATCCCATTGCAGGAAGAGTGGAAAAGGGTGCAGAGGGGAACCAAGATGCTGCCTGAATTAGAGGACATGAGCTCTATGAAGAGGTTGGACAAACTTGTGTTCTCTGGAGATTCAGTGGCTGAAGAGAGATTTAACAGAGGCTTAAAATTATAACAGGCATAGATAAGGCAGACCGTCAGAACCGTTCTTCCATGTTAGAAATGTCAAATACTAGGGGCCATGCATTTTGGGTAAGTGGGGGGAGGAGGGGTGGGTGAGGAATTAAAAGAGATGTGTGGGGCAATTTTTTTTTCACACTGCGGTAGGTTCCTGGAATGATCTACCAGGGGTACTGGTGAGAGCAGGTACAACAGTGTATAAGAGTCTTTTAGATAGACATACACATATGTAATGGATTGGGGGGATAGACCATAAGACAAAGGAGCAGAAGTCAGCCATTCGGCCCATCGAGTCTGCTCTGCCATTTTATCATGAGCTGATCCATTCTCCCATTTAGTGCCACTCCCCCGCCTTCTCACCATAACCTTTGATGCCCTGGCTACTCAGATACCTATCAATCTCTGCCTTAAGTACACCCAATGACTTGGCCTCCACTGCTGCCCGTGGCAACAAATTCCATAGATTCACCACCCTCTGTCTAAAAAAATTTCTTCGCATTTCTGTTCTGAATGGGCACCCTTCAATCCTTAAGTCATGCCCTCTCGTACTAGACTCCCCCATCATGGGAAACAACTTTGCCACATCCACTATGTCCATGCCTTTCAACATTTGAAATGTTTCTATGAGGTCTCCCCTCATTCTTCTAAACTCCAAGGAATACAGTCCAAGAGTGGACAAACGTTCCTCATATGTTAACCCTCTCATTCCTGGAATCATTCTAGTGAATCTCTTATGTACCGTCTCCAACGTCAGCACATCCTTTCTTAAATAAGGAGACCAAAACTGCCCACAGTACTCCAAGTGAGGTCTCACCAGCGCCTTATAGAGCCTCAACATCACATCCCTGCTCCTATACTCTATTCCTCTAGAAATGAATGCCAACATTGAATTCGCCTTCTTCACCACCGACTCAACCTGAAGGTTAACCTTAAGGGTATCCTGTACGAGGACTTCCAAGTCCCGTTGCATCTTAGAACTTTGAATTCTCTCCCCATTTAAATAATAGTCTGCCCATTTATTTCTTCTGCCAAAGTGCATAACCATACACTTTCCAACTTTGTATTTCAATTGCCACTTCTTTGCCCATTCTTCCAATCTATCCAAGTCTCTCTGCAGACTCTCTGTTTCCTCAGCACTACCAGCCCTTCCACCTATCTTCGTATCGTCAGCAAACTTAGCCACAAAGCCATCTATTCCATAATCCAAATTGTTGATGTACAATGTAAAAAGAAGCGGCCCCAACATGGACCCCTGTGGAACACCACTGGTAACCGGCAGCCAACTAGAATAGGATCCCTTTATTCCCACTCTCTGTTTCCTGCCAATCAGCCAGCGCTCTATCCACGTATGTAACTTTCCTGTAATTCCATGGGCTCTTATCTTGTTAAGTAGCCTCATGTGCGGCACCTTGTCAAAGGCCTTCTGAAAATCCAAATATACAACATCCACTGCATCTCCCTTGTCTAGCCTACTTGTTATTTCCTCAAAAAATTATAATGGTTTTGTCAGGCAGGATTTTCCTTTAAGGAATCCATGCTGAGTTCTGCCTATCTTGTCATATGCCTCCAGGTATTCTGTAACCTCATCCTTGACAATCGACTCCAACAACTTCCCAACCACCGATGTCAAGCTAACAGGTCTATAATTTCCTTTTTGCTTCTTTGCCCCCCTTCTTAAATAGCGGAGTGACATTTGCAATCTTCCAGTCCTCCGGAACCATGCCAGAATCTATCGACTTTTGAAAGATCATCGCTAATGCCTCTGCAATCTCCACAGCTACTTCCTTCAGAACACGAGGGCGCATTCCATCTGGTCCGGGAGATTTATCTACCTTTAGCCTATTCAGCTTCCTGAGTACTTTCTCTGTCGTAATTGTGACTGCGCACACTGCTCTCCTCTGCCACCCTTGAGTGTTCTGTATACTGCTGATGTCTTCCTCAGTGAAGACTGATGCAAAATACTCATTCAGTTCCTCCGCCATCTCCTTATCTCCCATTACAATTTCTCCAGCATCATTTTCTATCGGTCCTATTTCTACTCTCACCTGTCTTTTACTCTTTATATCCTTGAAAAAGCTTTTAGTATCCTCTTTGATATTATTTGCTAGCTTCCTTTCATAGTTAATCTTTTCCCTCTTAATGACCTACTTAGTTTACTTTTGTAAGCTTTTAAAAGCTTCCCAATCCTCTGTCTTCCCACTAATTTTTGCTTCCTTGTATGCTTTTGCTTTAACTTTGGCTTTGACTTTTTTGTCAGCCATGGTTGCATCCTTTTTCCATTCGAAAATTTCTTTTGTTCTGGAATATACCTGTCTTGCACCTTCCTCACTTCTCGCATAAACTCCAGCCACTGCTGCTCTGCTGTCCTTCCCGCCAGTGTCCCTTTCCAGTGAACTTTGGCCACTAAAATTTCCTTCACTCCACTGAAATGCCAACACACCAGATTTCGGCTTCTCTTTTTCAAGTTTCACAGTGAACTCAATCATGTTATGATCACTGCCTCCTAAGGGTTCCTTCACCTCAATCTCTCAAATTACCTCCGTTTCATTACACAATACCCAATCCAGTAGAGCCGATCCCGTAGTGGGCTCAACAACAAGCTGTTCTAAAAAGGCATCTCGCAGACGTTCTACAAATTCTCTCTCTTGAGATCCAGTGCCGACCTGATTTTCCCAATCCACTCGCATGTTAAAATCCCACACAATTATCATAACACTGCCCTTCTGACAAGCCTTTCCTATTCGGCATATGGATATGGGGCATGTACAGACAGAAATAACTGAGTTAAAGACACCAAAAGCCAAGCCCCTGTTACTGTACCGCACTATTCTGTTCTACATTCACAATCTGAATAAAACTCAACGATTTGATGCTGTGAATCGTGCAACTTCATTTATATATGAATAAAATAACTGGGAGCGCAATCAATAACAAAAATCATCATGTTACAGGTTAATAGTAAAAGTTGAAGTGTCCCTTTTGAACAAAATATAATGTCTAAAAAGGATAAAATTTTACAGCTTTTTGTAATGCCTTTCCATGTGTGCGTAAAAGACGTTCCTGAATGTTATTTCCTGTGTCCCTCCTCCCGTTAAATTCTTGGTTTACAGCTTCTTCCAGGATGCAATTTGCATGTGTTATTGTATACACTGAATTACAGTTTAATTCATCTCCTTACTTTCTATTTTAAGTTGCCTTGACTTGCTTTCTATGTGACATCTGATGTAAAAAAAAATCGTGTTTGGGGTGGTCATTGCCTGGCACTTCATTCTAGCTGCTTATCATTACACATCTAAAGTTGTCTATGTTTAACCTCATGTATGCAAAGCGGAATTGTTCAAGTTGTGAAGTGATAATAAGGAAACTACCAAAGGATATAGATATGTTATCAAAGATAAGCAGGGAAACAGACACAGCCGAGGGCGAAGAGCACAGGACAGAGAGACGGAAATACCATTGGAGAGTAGAGTAGAACTTCTGGTTAGACATTCTTGCAAGAGAAGTGGACGTGAATTCAACAAGTAGCTGAAAATGAAATAAAAGTGCAGCTGCCAAAAATCTGAAATAAACAGAAAAGATTACAAATACTCAGCTGGTCAGGCTACATCCGTGGGAACAGAAACAGAGCTAAAGTTTCAGGTCTAAGACCTTTCATCAGATAACAAGCTCTTTTTCTCTTTCTCTCTCATGCAGCCTGACCTGTTGAATAATACCAGCATTTGCTGTTTCTATTTCTTATTTCCAATATCTTCAGTTCTTTTGATATGACTAGATTAATGGGTCAGCAAAGATCTAACAAATGGAGTATAATTTGAGAATACTCTTTTATTGGCATGAAAAACAAAGAAAGCATATTTAAGTGGTGAATCTAAATTGTAGAGAGTTTCAAAATAATTATTTGTGGAAGGCTTGTATGCCGAAGCAGCAGGGAGGCTAAGCCAGAGAATAGAGGGGTGAAAGGAGATTAGGTTGAAATATATAGAATCCCTTGGGGTCTTGATATGTTGGATTTGGAAAGGTTATTTACACCAGCGCTCCCCAACCACCAGGCTGCGGACCAGTACCGGGCCGGAAAGCGTGTGCTACCGGGCCGCGAGGAAATGATATGAGTCCACTGCACCTTTCCTCATTCCCTGTCACGCACTGTTGAACTTGAACATAGGGTTGCCAACTGTCCCGTATTTGCCGGGACATCCTGTATATTGGGCTAAATTGATTTGCCCCCTACGGGACTGCCCTTGTCCCGTATTTCCCCCGCTAAGGTAGAGCGTTCCTATGAAACCGTTCGTGCTGAAACGGCGTAAAGCAAAGAAGCAATTACCATTAATTTACATGGGAAAATTTTTTGAGCGTTCCCAGGCCCAAAAAATAACGTACCAAATAACACATAAAACCTAAAATAACACCAACATATAGTAAAAGCAGGAATGATATGATAAATACACAGCCTATATAAAGTAGAAATAATCTATGTACAGTGTAGTCAGGAAGATTAAGCCAAAACCGATTTGTGGGGGAAAAAAATCGGCACATACGCGCATGTGCACGTCACGCATGCGCACACAGGTGCCCGCGCAAGGCTTCATGGTCATGGTAGTCTTTCTCGGGGTAAACACAAGTGTCCCATCAACACACACCAAAAATGCTGGTGAATGCAGCAGGCCAGGGAGTTTTTATAGGAAGAGGTACAGTCGACATTTCGGACCGGGACCCTTCATCAGGATTTGACTGCTACCATTGTCCCTTATTTGGGAGTGAGAAAGTTGGCAACCCTAACTGTGAAAGACATGTTGAGGTGAGTTTAACCCTACTTGAACACTGCCCCCTCCCCCCACCCCCCAGTCGGCTGGTCTGCAAGAATATTGTCAATATTAAACCGATCCGCAGTGCAAAAAAGGTTGGGGACCCCTGATTTACACCAAATCTAGAACTAAGGTATACTGTTTAAAAATGGATACTTTGTTATTTATAACAATGAGATACAATTTTGTTTCTTTCAGAGGGTCTTAAGTCTTTGAAAATTTTTGAACAAGCAATTGACAGCAGTGTCTGAATATTTTTAAGGCAGAAGTTTATAGATAAGGGTGCAAAATGGATTGTGATGTTTTTGGAGTTTCCTGTTTCTTTTACAGTTGAACTGTTCACCAACATCAATGCCTGGGTGTGGTAGGATGACAGAGGGTTGATTTAATGTGTTGATTTTGAAGTTGTTTGGCTTTGTTTGTCTTCTGTTTTTGCTGTTTAGTGTGTATACAGTCTATGAAGACTGTCTTGGGTATGTGAAAAAACTGAAATTTGGCTGTGTTCCCAAAGTTATTGCAGAAAACCAATCAGATGCTCAAAGCTCATTTTGATACATGTTGATCAAGGTAATTTGTAAGTTCTCCACTTAACATCTTTGTTGGTGAAAACAATCTTATTGACAGGTGAGTGGGAATATTGAGTATATGCAGAGATGAACCACCATAACAATGATTGATCACCATAGATATCATTCGGTCTGTTGCAAGAATACAGTTATCGATCATTCTATCAGTTGTGGCATAACTGATGGACATTTGCTTTCTGTAACAGGTTATTTGGTTTACATTTGAAATGCAGGATGTAATATTGCTTCAGGAATGTATATCAGTTGTCTATTCATCATTGGAATCTTGGCATCTTTGCTGTCTAAGTTGATATGCAAGCCAGGGCAGTATGATATGGAGAGCAAACTGTTGCCTATGCAGCAGGGTCCCCCTTTCCAAGCAGCTGATGAATCCAAAGGAACGGTATGGTTTGTCCTCTGGACTGAATGAGGTGGTCACCGAATCTGTGTTTGGCTTCTCCATTGGGGACGAAACTATGTTATGAGTACCAGTACATTAGATAGGTGGAAGAATAGGTTCAACATATCCATCCCTTAACTTCTCTGCTATTCAAAACTAACTTATTAGCTCTCTTTCCAAGTTCTGACAAAGAATTGATGACCTGAAGTATTAACTCTTTTATCTTCCGTGGATGCTGCCAGATCTTCTTGTGTCTCCAGCACTTTCTGATTTTATTTCAGATTCTCAGCTTCTGCATTTTGTGTAATTTTCATAGATTGATATGTTTGAGTTAGTTAATCTTTCACTTGTTCTCATTCAACCTTCCCTGGCAGCAATTTCCAGGTTTGGCTAGTTACTATGTAACTATGCCACTCCTGGTTAGCACTGAATTTTCCCATCCAGAGATTTTTTTCAGACCCCTTTCTTATCAAAGTCTTATTCTGTATGGAATGGAGCTGACACAAATGTGCGATGAAAAGTATTCAACTTGTCCTGAGGTCCTGTGGTAATGTGGGTCCTGAATTAATGTGGACTGCATCTCCGCGGGTTCCTGGCTATAACACCTCTAGGCATCGTGGGCATTCATCATTTCAATCTTCATCCCACTGATGGATATGCTAATGTCTAGAGATGGAAATACAACTGTAGCAAAAAATAGATTGCAAGAACAGCTCAGTGATTCAAGCAGTATTTGTCAAGCTGGAGGGATGGCTGATGCTTCAGGTCCAGACCCTATATTAGGACTGAGAATGAGATGGAAATAGTATTTAAGGAACTGAGGGAGATGGTTGTGGCAGGTGCTGGCAGGTGATACGAAGAGCCATGTGAGAAGGAGTTGATAGTTACTGTTGATGGAACCATGGGATAAAACAATGGAATTTGAAACAAGCCGGGAGACGGCAAAGACAGCTGGGATGGTGGAATCTGCTAAGTAAGGAATGTAATATGTGGATCCTGATGAGGGAGGGATGATGGACAGATGGGATCAGTTGTGGAAAAGGATGGAAGGCCCAGTGGGTTGAGTGCGTATGTGAAAGACAGATGGAACTAGATGGGTGAGGGAGAAGACACTGGATAGATTAGAATAAAAGAGAAAGGAAAATAGTGTGCAGATTCAAGATAGCCAATGTGGACAGAACCCATATGCTTGGAAAAGCAGTCTACGCTTGGTCTTTCAGATATAGAGAAGGTCAGATTGAGAGCACTGAGCTCATTCAGCAAGGTAGGAGAAACTGTTGCATCTCCTACAGTTGCAGGGGACAGGGAGGGATGAGTGAAATGGAAGGGGTTTTGATCGAATTGTTTCAGTCTGAGTTGAGTCAAATTGATTAATTTCTGGGATGGCGCCCTTAACTTAGGGAGGTCCTTGGTGAGGCTGTTACACCAGTCCAACTCACCAGATCATCCTGTCCCCTGTGATTTACTCTGCCACTTAGTAGCACTGAACTGTGAAGTCAGACAGCCATGAGGAATTGTGAGGGAATCACGTATTTATACAATTCATGCGTATTTACATGCACTGTTTATTTCAAATTGTTCAATTAACTAATCATCCTTTAGGAACAGGAGTTCAAATTTCAGATTGTTGGTCTTATTTGAATTTTGCTCCTAGTGCCTTGATGGTTGATGCTCTGTAATGGAAATAACAGTACTTGTTCATGTGGACATACTTAAGTGTGGCACATATTGTGTGATGCCATTCTGTCAAAATTTACTGCAGGAACAATGTAGACTGAATATTGTAGCAATTCAGTAAGCTATCCTTAAAGTAATTGTATATTCTTTCTTCCTTGCATTATCGAAATTCTACTAAAGCAATTGATAAGCTGGCTTGCAAGCTCTGCAATTACGTAGGCACTGGCTGAAGCATAAATTCATGTGGGAGAAAGTATATCTAAGGATGAACTTATTACTACCAAGTTTCAAGTTAAGCCAATTTAGACAGTAAAGAAAATGCTTGCAGGTAGATAGTGTTCCTGTAAAGTGTTGCTGTGCTCTCTCTTGTTCCAGTAGGTTATTGTAATTGGGTTTCTTCAATTACCACATCAGTTTATTTTAGTTTAGCACAAGCTGAAAATGTGCTACAAAATCACAAACAAGAGAAAATCTGCAGATGCTGGAAATCCAAGCAATATACACAAAATACTGGAGGAATTCAGCAGGTCAGGTAACATCAGGTCTTGGCCCAAAACATCAACTGTTTACTCTTTTCCATAGGTCTGCCTGGCCTGCTGAATTCCTCCAGCATTTTGTGTGTGTTGTGCTACTGAATTTCCAAAATATTTTTTCTTATTAATTCATTGGTAATATTATTTTATTCTACTTTATGACATAATATTTTAATGGTATTGAAAGGTAGTCTGAAATAACATCTGACTAATCCCTTTCTGGATTCTCTAATGTTAATTTTTGCAGTTGCTAAGAACAACTGACTGTGGTTCTGACCATCGGTCGTCTATGTATCTTCCAACCCACAGTCTGTCAGTTTATCATGCCGTAAACAATGAATTCAGTTGAATACCTACTTATGCTACAATGCAAGTGGTTAACTGTGGTTTGGGTAGGATGTTTGCTCAACCTCTAATCTAAATGTATGGTATTCCATGCAAGAAGGTACTGGTGAACCACAGCGATGTTCTGTGGGCTACATACAATACTTCTAAATATACCTGTTTTTAATTACTCTCTGCAATCTATACAGATTTCATGTTCTTCAGAAGTATTCGTACTTAACTCAAGCAAGCAGGCACGGCGCCTTTAAGCGGATGAAGTTTCATCGCTGGAAGTGAGGTGGGGTGGGGAGGGGGTGGAACTCCAAGTCAGGTTGAAACACAGAATGAGACCTCCTCTACCCAGCATCTTGTTAGCAAATGTGCAGTCACTAGAGAACAAACTTGAGGACCAGAGGATATAATTGGAATATTGAAGGGAAATGAGAAATTGTTGTACTCTGTTTTACCGAGACGTGGCTTAGATATGGCGATCAGACCTGAAGGCTTCGTGTTATAACAGGATGGACTCTCTGTGGTGCTCTGATGTGGCGGCTTTGTCAAATTTATGTTTTGCCTGACCTTGAGCATCAAACAATCAAAGGCTGTCCATTCTGTTTACAACAGAGTTCTCCTCCGTGATCCTGACTGCAGTTTAAATACCACTCGCCAACTCTAATCAAGTGCTTGAGATACTGCATGATGCCATCTCCAAACAAGAAATAATCCATCCTGACACATTTCATATCCTAAATGGATTTCAGCCAGGCTTGTGTGAAGAAATCCCTGCCCAATTACTACCAGTATTTAACCCGTAGCACCAGACGTCCCCACACACTAGACCACTTTCATAATAAGATAAGAAATTCCTTCCGTTTTATCTCCAGACTGCATTTCGGGAAATCTGGTCACTTGGCTCTGCTTCTGCTTGCACTCAGGCAGAGGCTAAAGAACAAGGTTCCAGAGATTAGGACAACAAAGAGGTGAGGTGGTCATGGGAGACAGAGGAACAGCTATGGGATTGCTTCACGTCAGCGGGCTGGACTGTGTTCAAGAAATTGTCTGTGGATCTGAATGAGAACACCGTGTCCCAGACTTTATAAAAACAGTTGCAGATGAGTGTGTACCCACAAAATCTGTCAGAGTCTTCCCTAACCAGAAACCCTGGATGAATGGTGAGATCCACAATCTGCTGAGGGCCAGGTCAGATGCATTCAGGTCTGGCAACGAAGAAAGTTGCATGAGGTCCAAGTATGATCTCCAGAAAGCCATCTGAAGGGTAATGTGTCAATTCCAGACTAAATTTGAATCAATGAAGGATACTCAACAGTTGTGGCAGGGCTTGAATACTATCACCTCTTATAAAGTGAAATCAAGCAACACAGGTGAAAACAGGGCTTTGCTTCCAGATGAACGCAATGCCTTCAATACTGGCTTTGACTGTCAAAGTATGGAGGACCCATCACAAATTTTCATTTCCCCCAATGGTCCTGTGATTTTGATCTTTCATCTTTCAGGAGGGTGAACCCAAGGAAAGAATCCATCCCAATATGCTTCTCAGAACAAAAGGTCCACAGCAGATGCCATCTCATTGGCTGTTCACTCAACCCTGGAACATCTGGACAGCAAAGATGCATATATCAGGATGCTCCATATCGACTGCAACTCAGCATTAAAAACTATCAGCCCCTCAAAGCTAGTCAATAAGCTTCAAGACCTTGGCCTCAATGCCTCCTTGTGCAAATGGATCCTCTATTTCCTCACTTGCAGACAATTTGGATTGGCAACAACATCTCCTCCATAACCTTCATAAGCACAGGTGCTGTGTGCTTAGCCCCCTTTTGTACTTGCTTTATGCATGTTGTGTAGCTAAGCACAGCTCCCATTCCATGTTCAAGTTTGCTGATGACGCCATTTTTGTCGGTTGAATCAAAGGTGGTGATGAATCAGTGTGTAGGAGGGAGACTGAAAACCTGGCTGAATGGTGCCACAGCAACAGCCTCTTACTCAATGTTAATAACACCAAGGAGCTGATTATTGACTTCAGGAAGGAGAAAGTTTCATGAGCCAGTCTTTATTGGGGGAACGGAGGTGGAGAGGGCTAGCAAGTTTAAATTCCTTGGTGTTAGCATTTCAGACGGCATGTCCTGGGCCCAGCACATAAGTGCAATTATGAAGAAAGCATAATACCTATACTTCCTTTGCAGTTTGTGAAGTTTCAGCATGACATCCAGAACTTTGACAAACTACTACAGATGGAGAGTACGTTTACTGGCTATACCACAGCCTGATGGAAACACCGATGCCCTTGAACGAAAAATCCTATAATAGTAATGGATATGGCCCAGTCTATCATCTACACAGAATTGTCACAAGAAAGCAGCATCTATCCTCAGTGACCCCTAACACCCAGGATATGTTCTCTTCTCACTGCTGCAATCAGGAAGAAGGTACAGAGCCTCAGAACTTGCACCACCGGGTTCAAGAACATTACTTCTCAACTATCAGGCTCTTGAACCAAAGGGGATAACTTCACTCAGTCTCATTTGTCCCATTACTGAAATGTTCCCACAACATATGGACTCACTTTCAAAAGCTCTTCACCTCATGTTCTTGATATTTATTCATAATTTATTAATTATTATTCATTTTTATATTTTAACAATTTGTTGTCTTTTGCACACTGTTGTACACTCAGTTGGTGCGGTCTTTCAATGATTATTATTTATATACTACTAAAACTCTCATGCTCTGTTTGTGACCTTCAATTAGCGCAAACGGTGCATTACAGCGGCACTTTTTTTGGCTAAATCGAATTAAAATGAGCTAACTTGCAGAATGCAGGCAAAGTTCAGGGCTATATATTTGTATAAAATTGCTCATTCACCAAAAATCAACAGGTTGGCTTTCACCCGAGACCCTATCGGCTATCACGGAGATTGGGACGCGACATCCCGACACATGTGCACGGCCAGCCTCAACAGCGACGCCTGCCGGAGCAAAAGGGCAGGACAGCTCTATTTCGAGGGGTCACATTCTGCTAATAACCATCAGCATGTGCAGGATTGAGACAGATCTAACTGCCACCCATCATTAAGAGATAATTAAATCTTATTGTAATGACGTACTTTGAGACACCCATACAACCTTTTGCTGCAGTCAAAGGACAGCAGTGACTATATCACGTCCATTTAGGAGAGCGTCTGCCACATCATCAAGAGTAATCAGCATCCTTTGGTGTTACTGCTTCGTATCTTCTAGCCAGCATTAGGGTAAAAAAAAAAATGGTCAGCCTAATTATGCCTCGTGGAGAGGGAATGGGGACATTATGGGCAAGAGATGACGCCAAACGTCGTTGGGAAGCGGCAAGGAGAGCGAGAGAACAAGAATCGGATGAAGCCAGGGCTGCATAACTCCAGGGTCAAAGAGTCAGGACAAAAAAAGATGAGAAAAGAATAGACAGAGGAGGAGAGGCATGCACGTCTCCAGGATCAGAGACAAACAACAAACAGCAGAAGAGATGAAGAGACGGGGGATGAAAGGACTGCACATTTCCAGAATGACAACGAGAGGCACAAGGGTGGCAGATAAACCAGAAATGATGCCATCAAAAGTGTCCTCCGTTTAACGAGGAGGAGCTATATTTGCTTCGCTACGCGTTGTTCTTTCATAAACTGAGGTTTTCCACTTCAGTTTCTAAAGCAAAGCGATACCAATAGCATTCAGGAAAATTTAATGTTCATTCTGGTCACATCAGACTGCACTACCCTTCTCTCAAAGGGTGCCCCAACGGGTCACCCATTGTCTAGTTGTTATTAGACTTATTGAGAATGTCTGCAGGAAAATGAATCCCAGGGTTGTATATGGTGACATGCATGTACTTTGATAATAAATTTACTCTGAACTTTTAAGAATTGTGTAAGTTTCAGTCCCTCCAGAGAAACAAGATGAAATTATTGCAGGAATAGAGTTTCGATGTATTGGTTAATGACGTGTTTCAGATGGTATAGCTCAAAATAAAGCTAAAATATTTGAGTTCCAAGTATAAGGGTTACAGAGTGTCAAATCGTATGTTAGTCAGTCTTATAATGGTGCCGGAGATATAAATTCACTTTGTTGTACTCCGTTAACATAACTAATTAAGTTACTAGATCAGTGAAATTCTAATTTGCAATTTCAAGTTCCTGGGTGTCAATATTTCTGAGGATCTAACTTGGACCAATTTCCCCCGGGATCAATAAAGTATGACTATGACTATGACCCAACGTGTCAATGCAGTTGTAAAGAAGGCAAGACGGCAGATATATTTCATTAGGAGTTGGAGGAAATTTGGTTTATCACCTAAAACACTCAAACTTCCACAGGTTAACTGTGCAGACCATTCTGACTAGCTGCATCACTATCTGGTATGCTGGGGTGGGGGGGAGGCACTACTGCATGGGATCGAAGTAAACTGCAGAGAGTGATAAAGTTAGTCAGCTCCATCATGGGTACTAGCCTCCATAGTATCCAAGACATCTTCAAGGAGCAGTGCCTCAGAAAGGTGGCATCCATCATTAAGGACCCACACCATCCAAGACATGCCCCCTTCTCATTGTTACCATCAGGAAGAAAGTATGGAAGCCTGAAGACTCACACTCAGTGATTCAGGAACAACTTCTTCCTGTCTGACATCTAATTTCAAAATGGACATTGAACCCATGTACCCTACCTCACTACTTTTTTGTTTCTGTTTTTGCACTGCTTATTTTAATTTAACTATTTAATAGACATATATAAAAACTGAATTACAGTAAGTATATATAAATTATTATGTATTCCATTGTACTGCTTCCACAAAGTTAACAAATTTCATGACATACGCTAGTGATATTAAACCTGATTCTATTCCGATTTGAAAATGGCTCCCACTCCCTCCCAGTTAGGTGGTCAATATCCAGTTTTGCTTTTGTTATTGGCTAGTCTCTGAAAGTTGGTAGCAATTATGCTTTGCTATGGTTTCATGTTTCTGTAATTTTGTATTTGGGTATCAAGATTAGGTGAGCATTCAGCCTTTGAATGTGCATTCCTTTCAACCAACCTTACTATTGTGTTATCCAGCGTAACCAGTGATTCCTCCGAGCCTGAAGATGCAGAGGTTAAATGTGATAGCTGCTGTAATTATATTCTACGTACAACAGGGAGTGGATCAGAGGTGGCCTATGTTACTATTAATGTAGGTGTCATGTTCAATAGTTGTACCACTGAGGGGATAAATGATTTTCTATTTGAAGAAAATAATCCTAAAATCAAACAAATTAGCAAGTTATCAAAGGGGCATTTCCTACATTAGTGACTTAAACTGTGGGATATCAATTAACTTGTCCACAGACCGATTTGCTCAAAGTTTATAATTATGCCAAGTTTAAAAATAGGAAATTAAAATGGCTGTGCAATCTTATGGCTATTAATTTCTGCTTTTGCCAAATTATAAATGGGAAACCTAGAGGGCATTGATTTAGGCAATATCTTAAAAGATCTCGAAGGTCTAATCCTCTTAAGATGTAGCATGACAATTGATACCTAGAATGCACTGTCTTATAGGGTGTTTTTTTCAAAATCAGGTTTGGCATGTGTCATGAAATTTGTTGACTTAGTAGCAGTAGTACAATACAATACATGATAATATGGAAAGAAAGAACTAAAGCAGTTACAGTAAATTGTGTGTGTGTGTGTATGTGTGTGTATATATATATATATATATATATATATATATATATATATATATATATATATATGATGACAGAGGGGAAAACACTGTTTCTGAATTGCTGAGTTTGTGATTTCAGACTTCTGGACCTCCTTCCTGTTGGTAACAATGAGAGGGAGGCATTCCCTGGGTGATGGGGTGGGGAGGGAGGTGGGTTCTTAATAGTGATGTCACCTTTCTAGGGCACCGTTCCTTGAAGATACCTTGGATATTCTGGAGGCTAGTAACCAAGGTGGAGCTGGCTAAATTTACAACTTTTGGTCCTGTGCAGTAGAAGAAGGTACTTCTAATAAGTGTCTAGACGAGCACTTAAATCTCCAATGAATGCAAGTTATGGGTCAAACTGTTGACTTCTATGGAAATTATTTGAGGTTTGGTATGGACCTTGTGGTCCTGGTCTTATTTCTGTGACTTCATGTTCAGCTTGTCTATTCGTAGTTGTACTCTGAGATAGTAACCATCCCATGTGGAAATGGTGTTGTAACATTATAGGTTTAGACTATTCTTTAGATCTCACTTCATTGCTGCGAGGATGTTCTGCATTGTGAAATATGTAAACCCAATGATAATTAGTCGAGATTTTAGTCACGCTTTGAAACAATCATGCTGGAGGGCAGTGTAATGGAAGACTAGTCTCCTTTGCTGTCTCTGATCATTGTTGGATGACTATTGTTGAAGTGTGTCATCAGAACATGCTTGAGCTTGACTGAGCTACTACTTGTATTTGAATAGTGTGCCACAAGCATATTTCATGATGCATATAGTACATAGCCAAGGTTTAAATTAAAGATTAGAGCAGCTTGGGCACGTAAATTAGATGGGTGCTTTTGACTGGACTGCATTGTGAGGTATATTTGGGTGAAAAAGGTAAAAGGTCACATTGAAATTGTGCCTCCAAATACCAAGTAAACAACTGCCTCAGCTCAAGCAAACCAGGTCCATTTTTCACCTTAATCTCTCTCTGCATGGAGTTTGTATGTTCTTCCTGTGAACTCAGAAGTTTCCTGTCTGCTTTCCTGTCAACGACAAGAAATTGGCAATAGACTGTAAGTGTGAGGTACCAGCTGGGGGAGTTGATGTAAAAGTGGGGAGAATAAAATGGGATTAGCGTAATTTTGGTGTAAATCTGTGCTCAGTTGAAGCAGAAGGACCCGATTCTGTATTGTGTGATACTATAACAACAGAAGTAATATCTGTTAAGCAATCTGTTGGCTTTGTGCCTTTTCTTATTTATTTGCAAATCTTTGTAGATTTGCAAATCTTTGTAGACTTCCCCTATGCATTTTGTCTGTTAACATTGAGGAGTTGTATGAAAACTTGCATTTATTTTGTTTCTTTTCCTTTTGGTTGGAAATGTCTATACTCTGATTCTGTACCACTCATTGAAAACAAAATTTCAATGAAAGGGTTTTTTATTGCAGACAAGAACAGACTGATAACATTGGACTTGGAGGTGGGGGGCTATACATAGACTGAAGCAAAATCATTTATATTTGTTATTGACATGAATAATACATAGTTTTTTTAAATTAAATGCTAAGAGGTGAAAGCTTGACATGGAACTGATTGAAAGGTCTTTGAAGCAGAATATGTGGGACCATTGAGGACCAAGGGATTGAATAATGACATTTTATTTTTTTTTTTGTCTTTTAAGAAAATCCAGCAAATATCGGAAGGAGGTGGTTCAGCTGGTATGTTTGGACATGGTTTGAAGCAGCTTTTCCATCATCGAAAGCGGTCTCGGGAGCGTGATCAGAGTATGCAGGATTCATCCCAGCCCTGCCACCATCCTTATGGTCACTCCGATCATGACTCTGCCGATGAAAAGGAGCGATCTCCTGAAATGCACCGCGTGTCCTATGCTGTATCCCTTCATGATCTTCCTGCTCGTCCCACAGCCTTCAACAGGGTATTACAGCAGATTCGGGCAAGACCATCCATTAAGAGAGGAGCTAGTCTCCACAGCAGCAGCAGGAGAACAAAAAGTGGATCAAGTGAAGCCCAGAAAGGAAGTCCTCATCTTGTGCGCAAAGCACCTCAGGATAGTTCACTGACTGCAATCCTGCAACAGCATCAATACAGGCCCAGGTCATCATCCACTACGGACACCTCAGTTACTGCCGGCGATTTTAACATTGCAGCAGGTGAAGAGCCAGAAAGAACCACTGAGAAGGTAAAGACTGTCTTTGAATTCCAATATCACCAAGTACAGCAGAATGGCTTTGGGGAATTAGTCAAGTTGATTGTATTCTATTATTAAGATTGTGTGTTGTCAAAGTTCACCATTCTCTTAAATGGGTGAGGTCAAAATTAAGCTGAGGTTGGATAATGAGGCAAATAATAACTGGAATCAAAGTTATTTAGGAGGTAGATATTAAGGGTTTCCAAGGAAAATAACTTTTAATGGTTTGTTATTTTGGATCATTTATTGTTCTTAATAAATTTTTAAGGTCAGGCAGCATTTGCAAATTTGTTGATGTTCAACAGTTATGATTTGCTTTACTGGATCTCCTCTAGCTTTATTATATTTATTTCTAAGTAGTTTTCCTTGTATCATAAAACTTGCATACTGCTGTTTGCTCCTATGGCTGTTCGTAGCAGCTTCCGGTGCTGGAATAATTGTGGTTTGTCTTGGTAAGTGCAGCTGGGCTCTGACTAGAGACTGATGTGACCTGAGCAAGATGTTTGTCAGTGCTTCAATTAAAATTAGGAAAGTTTAAAAATGATTATTAGTTTAGTTCAATTTAGATTAGATTAGATTCAACTTTATTGTCATTGTGCCGAGTACAGATACAAGGCCAATGAAATGCAGTTAGCACCTAAACAGAAATGTAAAGAATAGTATTATTTACAAAATAACTGCGAATTAAAAGGTAAGTGCTACATCACACAAATATAAAAGTACTGAGACATTACAATATGGGTGCGATATTGCTTAGCGCGAGGTTCAGCAGGGTCACAACCTCAGGGAAGAAGGCTCCTGTAGCGCCAATGGGATGGGAGAGTTAAAAGTACATGGTTAGGGTGAGATGCATCCTTGATGATGCTTTTCGCCCTGTCCAGGCAGTGTTTATGGTAGATGTTCTCAATGGTGGGCAATTGGGTGCCGATAATACGCTGGGCAGTTTTCACCACACGCTGGAGTGCTTTGCGATCCAATATGGGACAATTGCCATATCACGCTGAGATGTAGTTGGTGAGTATGCTCTCAGTGGTACAGCGGTAAAAGTCTGTCAGTATCCTGGGACAGAGGTGAGCTTTCTTGATTCTCCGCAGGAAATAAAGGTGCTGTTACGCCTTTTTGATCAGGATGGAGGAGTTCAGGGACCAGGTGAGATCCTCGGAAATGTGGGCACCTAGGAATTTGAAGTTTGATACACACTCCACTACAGCTCTGTTGATGTAGATGGGGACGTGAAATGTGATTTCTAGAATGCCTGAAGTCCACAATGATCTCCTTGGTCTTCTGGGTGTTAAGGACCAGGTTGTTGTCGGCACACCACGTGACCAGGTGCTGGACCTCGTCCCTGTAGACCGTCTCGTCATCCCCTCTGATCAGGCCAACCACCGTGGTGTTGTCTGCGAACTTGATTATGGAATTAGAACCATGTACAGGAATGCAGTCATAGTTGAAAAGGGAGTATAGAAGAGGGTTCAGCACACAGCCTTGAGGCACACCAGTGTTCAGGGTGAAAGTGGAGGAGGAGAGGTTGTCTAACTTAACTGATTGGGGTCTGTTAGTCAGAAAGTCCAAAGTCCAATTGCAGAGGGATGAGCTGATACCAAGCTAGTGAAGTTTGGCGATCAGTTTGGAGGGGATCACAGTATTGAATGCCGAACTAAAGTCAATGAACAGCATTCTGACATAAGAGTTGGGGCTGTCCAGGTGGGTCAGGGCAGAGTGAAGTGCCGTGGAGATAGCGTCCTCTGTTAACCTGTTGGTGCGATAGGCAAATTGATGGGGGTCCAGCGTAGTGGACAGACAGGATTTCAGATGTGATAGAACCAGTCTCTCAAAGCACTTTGCAATGATGGGAGTGAGTGCAACTGGGCGGAAGTCATTCAGGCCCGTGGCAGTGCAATGCTTCGGCACTGGCACGGTGGTAGCGATCTTGAAGCTTGTGGGGACAACTGCCTGGGCCAGGGACAGATTAAAAATGTCAGTGAAGACCCCAGCCAACTGCCCTGCCCAAACTCTGAGCACACGGCCAGATATTCCATCCGGAATAGCTGCCTTCCGTACATTCACCCTACTCAGGGTGGCGCAAACATCAGAGGTAGAAAGTGAGGGAGGCATTTCACCAGGTGGGAGATCCGCTTTGAGGGTGGCCTGAGTACAATACCGTACTCAGTGGTTTGAAGTCTGTAATGACCTGTATGCCGTGCCACGTGCGCCGGGGGTCCAAGAAGTTGAAATGCTCCTCGATTCTCTGTTTGTATATGTGTTTAGCCTGAAAGTTAAACCAGCATACATTTATTCAGCACTTCCAATTTAATCTGTTGTGTGTCAAGGGGTTTCCCATGAGTACTGCCATGCTAACTCCGAGACTGAGGTCTTGGAATGAATAATTAAGAAAAGTAACTGAAAGCTTGGTCAAAGCCAGGTTGTCATTAGTGATTTTTAAGGGGCAGGAAAAGTGATGAAGTTTAACTGCTTGATGGATGAGTTTATAAATATGGGCTTTGTACTTATGAAGGTAATATCCGTTTCATTCAGAAGAAAATCTATCAAGGTCTGGGGGAGAAATACTCTGCTTCTTTTGAAATATTTTTATTGCAAACTAATTTCCCACATCCATTTCAAAATGCCAATAAGCTAATTGAACCTGTTGTAAGATACTTGCAACACTGCAAGGTGGTTACAAAAACCATGATATTTACAACATACTGCACGGGGTATTATTTTCATTGTGGTCCATACCTTAATGCTTGAAATAACTATTGTAAATGAGCTGCATAAACAAGGTATTACAAACTGGAAATTGTAGTAGTTAATAATAAACAAGCATTAGAATTAATATTATTTCTACCAATCAATTTTTTTCCATTAGAAAAAAATTACTAATTTTGTAAGATGATTGAAAAGAATTGTCCTGTTCACAAAAAGTTGGAAAAATTCAGGCTACTTAGTTACTGCCAATTAATCTGCTCTCAATCATCAAAATTAAATGGTGGAAGCTGTCATTGACAGTTTAATCAAAAGACTCGCTTGCCATTATTATAGCTGCAGATTCCCAGGTTAGATTTTTGCCAAGACACATTTGGTTCCTGACCTTGAAAGCTGTGATTCTGCACAGACCAAAGAGCTGAGAGTGATTGCCTTTTCCATCAGTGTAATATCAGACCAAGTGTAGCATCAATCGCTTAAGGGATCTGGATGCTTGTCATTATGGACTTCACATTTTCTTTCTGCAACTCTATTTGCCCTCATTATTTGGTTTCTTCTCATATCCCAAATATGCACTAGTAGGCTAATTAGCTACTGTAATTTGCCTCAGTGCAGGTTAATGGCAAAAAGAGTCTGAGTTTAGGGCCATGTGTTCAAATAACATATTTGTTATTCCAGTATTAAATTCGCATCCTAGCTGGATTCTTTATGTACCTGAAATGTTTGAGTTGTTGAGATTGATCTTTCCGGAGTTAGTTTTGACAAGATTTCATCCTTGAGGAGGAGGGTGGTTGAAGAAATCTTGAATGCATTCTTTCAGAAAATGAAATCTGAAAGCTCCTCAGCATGAGAAGCAGATTAGTAAATGATCCTATCGTTCGTGACATTTCACAAAGCAAGATGCATTAGTCAGCATCAAAAAAAAAACTACAAATTCTAGAAATTTAACATTAAAAAAATGCTGGAAATACACATCAGGTCAGGCTTCAAGGGTTGAAAGAGAAACAGAGTTAACATTTTAGTTCAAAGCTGTCATTAGCTGTCATGCATTACTCAAAGCTGTCAATTTTGTTTATTCAACTGGAGCCACATCCTAGTCTATAAACCCAAAGCAAAAGAGGCAGATACGATGGAGATATTTAAGAGGCTCTTAGGCACATGAGTGTGAACAGAAAGGTTTAGTTTAAGCATCATTAGCTTATTTAGTTTGGCACAGCATTGTGGGCTGAAGGGCCTGTTCCTGTTCTGTACTATTGTATGTATGTCACTAGCTTATGATCTTCCACATGTATCCCATTGATTCAGATAGTTGGTGCAAGATATCAATTATCGATTTTATCTGTCCAATATATGGCACACATTAAATTAAGTTAAACTTCTTGTTTCAGTAATAGGTTTACTTTCACAGGTTGCTAATAATGGGGCAGCCTTGTGTGTATTTTTGTGTTCGTACTATCAATGATTGCAGTTGTCTTGGATTTATTGTGATATTGCCAATAACTCTTGATAAGGATCTTTCTTGCAATATTTCTGGGTCATGGGCTTTATGAATCCAGTAGGGTTCCTTTGAACTACTGCCAGCTGTAAGATATGTTGGAAAATAGCTAGCCCCTTTGAGAATAAAATTGGCTTCTTTTATGATGCTGTCCTCGTAACTTGGTTCATGAAAGAAGCAAGACTGAGTTTGCACTTAACGAGCCATGCAGTGTGATTTGGTTCTCAAGGCATGGAGAGTTCCTCTTTTGAAACAATTTTTACTTGGTGTCGAATTATTTTCTCATTTCCTCTGATAGGCTGACTGATTGTAAGGTGACTCCATTCATTGGAGGCCTTTCTCTAACAATTTATCTGGGTTAAGTTCTCAATAAATGGGACTTGCCAGTACAGGAAGTTGCTGAGAATTTTAAGTAGTGTTGGGTCAAAAGAATAATGACATTGCTGAAATTAATTGATCATGCTATTGAAAATAGATGAGAATTTTATAGAATTTACTGCTGCAGAATTTGCATTGCTGTATCATCAGCTCAAATGAAAAATTAGCCTTCCTTCAGTGAAATTGAATTTGGGTGGGATGGCATCAAGGTAGAAATTGATATCAAGGCTGGCAGGCTGCAGGTGGTTGTTGCATGGAAGTTCATAATGATTACAAACGATTGCAACGGAAACATCGATGAATAGCATTAAAAATGGAGTCATTGTTATCCTTGCTGATGAACAGGAATTTGCAACATGTGATATCTTGCAATTTTTAAACACAAAGTTCCGCCGATGCTGGAAATCCAGAGCAACACTCTCAAAATGCTGGAGGAACTCAGCAGGCCGGACAGCATCTATGGAGAGCAATAATTAGTTGACGTTTTGGACTGGTCCTGATGAAGGGTTTCAGCTGGAAACATCGACTGTTTATTCATCTCCATAGATGCTGCCTAACCTGCTGAGTTCCTCTAGCCTTTTGCGTGTCACTTACTATTTTTAAATGTCCTTAACTTTGAAATTTTTAAAGCCACAAACTTGAATGAATTGGAAACTTTCTTACTAGAGAAGTGAACACTAATAAAGTGAAAGTGAAGTGAAAAATGAATTTAAATTGCTTCTGCATTTATGTGTCTGTTTTTGTCTTAAATCCAGTGAAAAAGCACCAGGATAAGCACCAGTTTTTTTTGCGTTGCCATAGAGTCATGGATGTGCAAGTTAATTTGCTCATTTTATAGATGCACGGAAGGTTTATTACATTCACATCTGATTTGTGCATTTTGATGTCATCTTCATCAAGGTACGGCATTTTGAAGGAGTATGGGGTCCATAATGAAAAGTAGTTTGCATGTAATTTGGTGAAACATTGCCAATTTCTTCAATTTTGTGCATTGCTAACACATGGGAGAAAAACAGGAACTGGGAGAAAAACAGGAACTTGGCGTAATGGTTCTTTCCTTGAACAATCTGGAAGCTGATTTTAAAATATTGTCTTAATTTGTATATCATTATATTAAGGGTGCAGTTGCATCTTTCCATGTTGTTACATTGCAATGCTTCAGATACTCATCATGAAATACTTGCTCCACCAATAAACATTTGTAATTTGTCAGACAAATAGTAGCCCGTCTAGTGTATTTTTCAAAATAATTTTGATAATGTAATAGATCTAAAAAAAACAAAGAAAGGTGCAAATAAGCTTGTGCCTGTAGAACTATATATTGCACATTCCAGTGTTTTGAAATTCCATTTTCAACATTGTGTATTAAAATTGAATCTTTGTTAATGAACTTCCATGCAGCACTTAACAAATATTATAAAATATGTTAGCTTGTCAAGTCTTGAAGAATACATGGTGGAAGTAAGGTTCCTGCATCTTCTGCTTGTTAGGTCCCGTAATTCATGAAGAGAAGTTCAGATAGCCAGTGTTTAATCTGTTGAAAAGTTTAAATGTATGAAACCATGGTTTACTGTAGAAACGATGTACACAAGCAGCAAGATTTTTTTAGAATACTCTCCAATGTCTGCAAAGACAAGAGTACAAATGGTGAAATAATATTAAATTACCTTTCTGAAGAAAAATCTTTCTAGAGGGTAATGACATGTTGAAACAGAATTATTTATTAGCCCGGAGTGATGTATAATCTCATGTAAGTTGCCTGGTGATGGGAAAAAAAATCTTGTATTTTGAGCAAAGTACAGTCCATGTATATGTATTTTCTCTTTGGGTAAATTCTTTGTAAATGTACTTCAATCAATCTGTACTTCAATGTGCAAGTTGCTGCAGCAATAGTGTTTTTGTCTGATATATTTGGATTATGGCCTTCTCTAGCACAGACGGCCATTTGGTACTTGGTTTCCTAATGCAAGGATGCTTGGAATTGTTAATTTTACTCCCATTCTGCTGTTACATTCCCTTCTTTAACTCATACTGGGAATTTGTTAACTGCCCTTGTACCTTGTACTGACCGGCATTGAAAGTTGGCAGCTGTTTCTTAGTGGCAGCTCTCATGCCAGAGCTGATCCTGTTTTCTCTTTTGGGCATCAAGGGGTACTTTCCAGAAGCATTCTTAAGCCAGCATTTAGGAGGATGAATTTCAGGCTAATTTAACCTTAATCAACTAATAGAAATGGTATGATCTCTGCTGACATAAAGAGAATTACAGACCTGACTAGTTGTTTGTTAATGTTCTCCCTATTTTCTCTGACTGTATGCCTAAATCTTGTGCTCTCTACAATTATTGAGAGATGCTGCCGTGGTATCTGTTGTTGAGGAAAGGGATCAAAGCAAGAAAATTGGTTATACACTTTGGGTCAGAAGGCATCAAGCCTTTTGTCAGAGCCAAGGCAGTTTGGCTGAAAGGCCTTTAATAAAAATACTAAATCTGTTGCTGCAGATGCTTGTTGGTCTCCTTAGTATTTTCAGCATTTTCTGTTCCTACCTCTGCAGTATCCTGCTTGTTTAGGGAACTCTATCGCTGTTCCAGTTCATGTAAACTCACAAACATTGGGTTGTCCACTTTTTCAGGCATTACCTTTGCCAAGACCAAATCAATATGCCCTCCAAACAGAAATTGTAGTATCAAGGAAAGCTGTGTATTAGGCCTGAACCTCAAGCTTCTGACAACTATCAATGAACCTGAATCCTATATCTATCTATATATATTATTGTAAGATTTTTCATGTCTTAAAACATTTATCAGTAAGTTGAGACATTTTCAACATGTCAAAAAAAAAGCTGCCTGTTTAAGTGGAAAGTAGCCATTTTAGGAACCAAGTAATAGATACTTCATTGATCTCAAAGGAAATTACAGTGTCACAATATACACCCATATTAAAAGATTTTACCAGTGTAGGTTGAGGACTGGACATTTTATCCGGATCCATGCTCAACTTATGGCCTGTTGTACCACTGGCATTGAGGGCAGAATGAAGGTCCTCCATCTCTGGTAGTGTTCAGGGCTTCCTTCATCATGTCAATGGCTTCCTCTTGGTACTCAATACTGTCAGTCCAGCAAGTCCAGGGTGGAGACTCGGGAATACCATCACACTCAGGTGTAGAAGGGTTCTTCATTGCTGTTTTCGTAACAATTTTGTTTGAGCAGTCAGGTTTGTTGCCCTGAGCTGAACCATTGAACCTGGGGGACCATTGGTCCACTCTTAGAGTAGCCTGTAGTCTTTGACCTGTTTTGCATGGGTGACCCTACCAAGAGCTAAAGCATAAAGCCCTGACTCCAGCCAACATAGCTCTCTGTATCATTGAGGCACGCAAGGTTGTGGACCTCTTGGAGGATCTATGCTCATATATGACAACTAATATGGGCCTCTTCCAGAGTAATGTATTTAAGGGTAATGTAAGGAACCACACAGAGTTTGGTCAGATATTTACATTGGTGCTCCAGGTAAAAATAATGGGATGTTAGCTATTACAGCTGTACGTGGAAGACAATTTTGAATCTTCAACTGTGAAAATTAAAGCTGGAGAGCTGGGTGTAGGGGAAGCATGATTGAAACTTAATTATGCAAAGCCAGCTGGATAGAATAAATAAGTCACTGACAGGGATGTTATATGTGTAGGATATGTAATAGGAGATGACTTGTGTCACTTATTTTAGGAGAAAATGATGATATAGACATCCGCATGTGGCAGCAACTTGACATGTAAAAGCATGCAGACATGGTCAAGAGGTTCAGTTGTTGTTTAGACCAAACATTAGAACAGGGAAGAAATGCGATCAAAGTGACTTTGACAGTGGAATGATTATCGATACTAGATGGGGTGGTTTGAGAATCTCAGAAACTGCTGATCTCCTGGGATATTCTTACACAATAGAGTCTTGAGTTTACAGAAAATGGTGCAAAAAATACAAAACATCCAGTGAGTGGCAGTTCTGTAGGTGAAAGTGCCTTGTTAATTAGAGGTCAGAAGTGAATAGCCAGACTGGAAGGCGACTGTAGCTCAAATAACCATGTGTTACAACAGTGTTGTGCGGAAGAGCACCTCTGAACACACAGCATGTTAAAACCATGGGCTTTAGCAACAGAAGACTACAAACAATCTGCCTAGAATTTCCCGAGCCCATAGAAGGAATGGATTTTCAGTTCTTTGCCATTTTTACTCGTTTGTCTTTTATCTTTAAATTTAAAAAAAACTCTGGTTAGGCCACACTTGGAGTACAGTGTCCAGTTTTGGTCACCTCACTATAGGAAGGATGTGGAAGCATTGGAAAGGGTACAGAGGAGATTTACCAGGATGCTGCCTGGTTTAGAGAGTATGCATTATGATCAGAGATTAAGGCAGCTAGGGCTTTACTCTTTGGAGAGAAGGAGGATGAGAGGACACATGATAGAGGTGTACAAGATAATACGAGGAATAGATAGAGTGGGTAGCCAGCGCCTCTTCCCCAGGGCACCACTGCTCAATACAAGAGGACATGACTTTAAGGTAAGGGGTGGGAAGTTCAAGGGGGATATTAGAGGAAGGTTTTTTACTCAGAGAGTGGTTGGTGCATGGAATGCACTGCCTGAGTCAGTGGCGGAGGCAGATACACTAGTGAAGTTTAAGAGACTACTAGACAGGTATATGTAGGAATTTAAGGTGGGGGCTTATATGGGAGGCAGGGTTTGAGGGTCAGCACAATATTGTGGGCCAAAGGGCCTGTAATGTGCTGTACTGTTCTATGTCCTAAGTTCTATGTAAATACAAAGAGTTCCACATGTAAGTTAAGGATGTCCAGTTTTGCTTTGCCATGACCTTGCTAAAGCAGTTTGTTGTGGCTTTTCACACTGTTTAACTGACAACCAGGACTAAATGAGCAGAAATTTCTTCCATCGAACATACTGGGAAAATCAAAGCCCTCTGTTTTTCAACTGAATTGCAAATTCAGTTCGCAGCCACTGAGTTCAGGTCTAATCCTGTCAACTGTATAAGGATGTATCACAGTGTTTACAAAGCAGGTACCTTTGAATTTTCCGATCATATCTGCGTGAGTGTTATCTGCTTCTACCTGTAATTTCTCAATCGATATCTGCTTTATCTCATGTCCCCATCACTCTCAGTTATTTACACCTGTGATAATCTCTGTTCTTGTACTTGACATTTGTTAATCTGGTTGATTTTCCTATCCATGCCACAATGCTTGATTGATCTTTTCCAAAAATCTACGAGCTGTACATTAACTCGTCAAGTTCTGTTTGTCTCTTTTGATTGCTTAACTTCCACTGGCTTCTGGTCCTGCAATACCACAGTTAAGCAATTTCTATTTTAATTTTCAATTTCCTTCGAGGGCATTGCTCATCCCAGTCTGTTACTTTATGCAGCTCTTTGATCTCTGTACTCCTTGATTTTAATTATTCCACCATTTGTGGTTGTAAAGCAAGGTAGATCTCTAGATCATCATTGCAGGTGTTTAAAGAAGAAGTAATTTTTTGAAAACTGGGGACAGTTCAGTCTTAATGTACATTTGACATAGTGGAGTTGGCGATGTCTAGGCCAATTACCTTTGTTCATGTTAAATGGCAAAGCAGGCTTGAGGGACTGAATGGCTTCCTGCTCCAGTGAGTTCCTTGTGTTCAAAATGGGCATGCAGTGTGGAGTGGTTTAACTTTTGAGGGGTCCTCTCTTCAACAGGCTGAAGAATGCTTGATTTGAAGGTATTAAGTGTTGATTTTCTGATGTTGAGGCACCAAGGGGAAATGTGTGTATTTTTAAGTGTTTTTTTAAAAAAACGCTTGACCAAGCATTCAAAATGCATATAATTCTCTTCCTAAATTGTTCAGATTAAAATTTGAAGAGAGCAATGCAATATCCAATGGTGTTGGATGTACACTCGATGCCTTTTCTGTTAAGTACAGGACAGTACTGTAGCCTATCCACTTCAAAGAACGACATGTGCATTTAGGGATGCTATTATGCACACATCAAATGCATGGTTACTGGAGTAACTGTGTCCTTCCTGTCAACTTAAACCAGACTGACCATTTTCCTCTGACCTTTCTCATTAACAAGATGTTTTTGCTCACAGAACTGCCACACACTGGATTTAACTTTTTCTTTCACACCACTGTCTAATCTCAAAAGACCATTGTGTATGAAAATCCCAAGAGATCAGGAGGTTGAGATGTTCAAAACACCCCATCTGGCACCAACAATCATCCACGGTCAAAGTCACTTGGATCACTGTTCTTTCCTGTTCTGATCCTGGTTTGAACAACAATTGAACCTCTTGAATATCCACATTCTTTTATACATACGTACATTTTAACTTGGGTCTAACTTTTGTTCAAATTAAGTTTTTGCTTTTCATTTAACTTCATGAAACTAAGTCATTTATTCGGCACAATTCATGGTCATAATTACTGCGTAGAACATTTACAGCCTGACAGGAGGTGATTGAAGTAGCTGTTATTTTTCCTTCAACTGCACAGAGACATTACTGGCATCTCGTTATTTTATATCGGCAATTTCCCACAAATTAGACTACTATACTCATGACTGTGTGGCTGGTCATAGCTCACACCATCTATAAATTGATGACATTTCTGTTGGCAGAACTTGGATGCCAATGAGGTGACATGCTGCACATTCAAAAGTGAGATAGTTTAACTGGTTGAGTCCTGTCATAACAGCAACTTTGCACTCAACGTCAGCAAGTCTAAATAATTGATCATGGATTTCAGGAAGGGGAAGTCAGGAGAACACACATCAGTCCTCATTGATGGGTCAGCGGTGGAAAATGTGAGTAGCTTCAAGTTCCTGGATGGCAGCGTCTTAGACAATCTATCCTGGACTCAACATATTGGTGCAATCACAAAGAAGGCACCCCAGCATCAATACTTCATGGGGTGTTTGAGGAGATTCGATCTATCACCAAATACTCTTTTAAAGGTTTATATTTGTGTGGTGGAGAGCATTCTGCTTGGCTGCAAAATAGCTTGGTATATAGTCTCCAATACTCAGGATCGAAAGAGGCTGCAGAGGATTGTAAATCAGGTAGTGCCATTGTGGACACAACCCTCCCCTCTGAGGACATTTTCAAGAGGGACTCATGTTTTAAGAACAGCTTCTGTCCTACCACTGCCAGATTTCTTTACTGCCTCATTATTATTCTTTTGCACTATTTATTTGCAACTTGGAGTAATTTTTATGTACTGTTGCAAAATAATGAAGTTTATTATATATATAAGTGATAATAAACCCAATTCTGATAAGAGATCATCATAAAATATAATACCATAATACTTGTTTAAATAAAATGTGGGCTTAATTGGTCATTGTATATTATTGTCAGTTTTGATGTTAATAAAGAAAATTCTCAAGACATTTTGTATGTACAAACTCCTTACAGACAGAGGCAGGATTGAACCTGGGTCACTGGTACTGTAAAGCGTTGTGCTAACCTCTACACTACCATGCCAATCTGCTGATTATCGTACACCAAACAGATCTTTTTAAAAGCAGTGTAAACATTCAGTAGATTACAGTACATCTGTTTTTAGAATGAAATGTTTTGCTGTTGACTGAAAGAACATAGAATAGTACAGCACAGTACAGGTCTCTCAGCCCACAATGTAGTGCTGACGTTTTAACCTAGTCGACAGTCAATCTAACTCTTCCTGCCCCCCCCCCCATATAGCCCCATTTTTTTTCCCATACATGTGATAGAAAAGTGTTTCTTAATGCCCCTAATGTATCTGCCTTTACCACCACCTCTGGCAGGTCCCACAGGTCAGAGATTTGGCGGGTGGGCCGTGGTTCTCGAAGGGCTGGGAGGGCCTATTCCATGCTGTATCTCAATAAACAAACAAATCTGAATGGGTGTCTTGTTCTGTAAAGGATGGGTGTAAGTAACTGCTTGAACATATATTGCATTGATGCCCTGAGCTGTGTGGACTTCCTTCTGTGACAAAACAGTCATGGTAGTCTTCATAAGGGATCAAAATTAGTTCAAAGAAGTTTCGAATTCAAATGAAAGATGGGCTTAACTTGAAGATTAGAGAGCAGGCCCAGTTGGAGTTTATCCTCAAATATGAGAGGGCAGACTAAGCTATTTGTGGGAATAAAAATCTTTCAAAGATGAAAATGTAGGCTCTAATTTGTTATTTTATAGCAAATTTACATTAATGGTTTATGTAAAGTACGGGGATTATTATGTTTGTGTCCAGACTAGTTTAAAAATAGTCATGTTCACTGAAATGAAAGGGTATTTTTGCTGTCCTTTCATTTAATAGGATGTACACAGCTATTTATGATCTACTAAAAAGTAAAATGTTGCCTGTAACAAATTGCAGTTCATTCTATGGCTAAATACAGTGTAATCTTCAGTTTAGAAAAGGAGTATGGGTGGGGTTCCAACACTTTGCTGATGTCCTCAATAACTTCTATAAAATTAAAGAAGCTTTTAACTGGAACTTTTTAGTTGTTGCATGCTGAATTTGTAGTTGCAGGCTGAATTTGTAGCTGGCATAATCTTGCCATGGATGTTTTGGAAACGTAAAATGTGAAACTTGCTTGAAATTGTTTTAAACTTATTGAAACATTTGTAGAGCACTGCTCAGTGCACAGGAGTGATCAGAACCTTCTGGTTGCCTGCCACTCCACCACTCTCCTTGCACTCTGACCTTTCTGTCTGAGGCCACCTGCGCTATAACAATGAAGCACAATGCAATTTTGAGGAACACTGCCTCATCGTCTGTCTGGGCATATTGTAGCCTCCAAGACAAGATATAGAATCATTTGACTTTTGGTGAATTAGTCTTTCTTCACTTTGTATGAGAACTGGCCATTTTAGTCTGTTAGCATTTTGGTTCATTTTAAATAATTTTTTCCTTTGTATTGTCTGGCCTGCTGGGCATGTCCCTGGCCTTACTGTGGGGTACACTATGCTACAATAATACACTATGTACGCAAAGTTTAATCTGATCTTAACTGCCCCTTCAGTGCTACATTAGGCGATCCTGGCTCAAACTATCAGAGAAATACCTGTTTCATCAATTTCTGTCCCCTACATTTTGTAACCTATACTAACTGTTTTTTTTCTTTCCCCTTTGTGAAGGGACTCCTCTAATAGAACATGTTAACTGCTTTCCACACATGCTGCCTGATCAGCTGAATGTTTCCAACAACCTAGATTTTTATTCCTTTTATTTAAGATATTTGCTTTGTTAATGGCAGTGACATGTGCAAACTAGGATATCAATATTGTCAGTTTCAGTTTGCAAGCACCGAAAAGTGGAAAATTAATGTGAATTTGCTTCCTGTACAAGAGGTTTGTGTGTGTATGTGTATGTATATGTACGTTTTCTATATATATATATATTAGCTATATTGATTGGTGTGTGGGTGTTTATTTTTGTAATCTTGTGTGATGGACTGCAGTTGAGTGACCACTGATGGAAAATGAGCAGTAGACGGTGATGAGGTCAACATTAGTTGTGAAATGACACCATTCTGCTGTTCATTACTTTGTGTTCCTCAAGGTCTAAAATGGGGGGAAAATATGTACGGTACTTGGGAAATATGTTACCCCTCGGGAAAATTCTTTGCTTGTACTGGTTGTGGGAGGGGGGGGGGTAGGGGAATTATGACAGGAAGAGGGAGGCAGTATTAGGGTGCAATGTCAGAGGAAGGAACAGAAGCCTTAGAAGGAAGTTTAAGGTGTTAACCACCCAAAGTCATGTAAAAGGTGGTTGTATTTTGCAATGTATTCATTTAAAGCTGTTATTCAGAAAAGGCAAAATAATTCTGTAGGAGCAACAGGACTGTTTAATATCAAGGATCTAACATGAATTTATCCAGTGAAGAGGAAAGAGGAGCTGCTTGCTGTCAGTTGAGATGAAAAATTCAGCTGTTGGAAGTAAATGCTACAACTTGCATGTCTCTAAGTGGTACAATGTGAGAAACCTGCGCTTACCATGTTTTTAGTTCTGTATTGCTGTTGTTAAAGTTTGAAAGCTTCTGCAAATGTCATTGAAAAGTTCTGAAAACTGTTATTTTGGCTCTTTCAGTTATCACTTTGAGACCTTAAATGCATTTTGTCTTTTTATATTCAGGATGTGCAACTTAAATACTGTACAATTTGTTTAACAGATGAAAGGACCATTCATTTGGATTTTGTTGAAAATTAAAACGAATTGATGATCATTTTCTAGTTTACTATGGGACACAGGTCGTTGAAAATCTAGATCTTTTGGATAATTCAAGTTTCAAAATTTTAAGAAAAGTTTGGATGGCCTCCTTCATAGACTTGGATGTGGTGCAGATTTCTTCCTGATGAACAGAAAGTGCTTCAACATAAAATATCTTTTGCACATTATACTTAGTCCCAATGCTCTCTAGACTGAATAAAAGTGGATTTTTGTCATTTAGATTGAGACTATTCAGTTATCCACTTCTATTAATTTTGATTCCTTTCCCCAGTTTAAGGGGCCAATGTTCACCTTGCCGTAGTCACAAACTCTCTTCAATTCATTCGTATCACCTTCATGCCTTTCATGAAATTGCATTGTCCTTGAGATTCACATACCAAGAAAGAACTGATCACATGACATTCTTGTTCGTCTGTTAGTTGTTGTTATGTATCGTTTGCCCTCCTTGAGCACCGTTTCCTTTTACTTCAAATGTGATGCCGTCACTTCTTCACAGAAGCAATCAGCATGTTTCTTGTCACATTTTAAAACAAATTCGAGAACCTAGAAGTCTCCAAGTTTCATGTGCATCTTATGGAGGATGGCTTGGCTGAAGTACTGAAATAGCATTGCTGGAAATCTTTGAAGATTTTCTTCATGATTGTGACAGATGATATACCACCCTGATCCCTTTGACCTGAATGAAGCTTTTGACACAGTTGGCCATTCCATCCTCGTGCTTGCCAGGTATCCAAGATGGTGCTGGAGCATGGCGTCTCATTGCAAACTGCTCTCTGCAATTTTCTATTTTACTTGTATTATAATTGTTCTACTTTTTGAAATGTAAATTCTGTTTACCTCAATGCACTGTTGTAATGAAATGAACTATGCGAACACCATGTAAAACAAGTATTTCCCTGTACCTCAGTATCTGTGACAATAATACACCAATTTCCTAGCTTCCTGGATTGGATTCCATAAATCTGTTTTCAATTTTTATAATCCAAAACATGAAGAAAAATCAGCACTATTTGATACTGCATTTTTCTGTGGTGTTTGTGGCTCTATCCTACATCCCTCTTGTCTGCATTTTGGCCTCTGGCAAAGTCATCTAAAGACATGCAGTTTCCACATCTTTGCTAATGACATATCTTTTGACTGTTAATTGTCAATTTGCTCAAAGTAAGAGAAGACAGAAGGTATTTGTCAAAGATTTCATTTGCTGCATTTATCCAAATGAAGAAATGATGTGTATACGTTCACTCCATTTACTGTTTTTTTTTGAGAAACCAGATTTCACCCTGTTGGAAAGACATTCTCTTTTGAACCAATCCATCTACCTCTTACTTAATAACAATTTAAAATTAGCTTCCTAATTTTGATGAAAGGTCTTTGTGCTGATACTGCCTGATCTGCTGAGTGTTTCGAGCATTTTCTGTTTTGTTCATTTGGCCTTTGTCTTCAGTCCAAGATCAGCAAAAGGATTTTAAATTCTTTCCTTTTTTCACTCGTTCCTTTCTTTATTTCTTTTAAACATGTAAACTTGAGAAATTCCTACTTTTCCAATTTGAACATCCTGGGTTTTATTTTCTGAGTTACCGCATATTCCTTGAGTCTTTAGGGTCAAACCACAAGAACTTCATCGTGTAACTTTGGTGCCCTTCTTTTCCACTGGAAATAGTTGATTTAAAAATTGCCACCTTGATCAAGCCTTTGCTATTAAGTCCCAGTATCAATTATGGATATGCTTTGATTTTTTAAATTTATTTACTTATTTTGATATATATATGTACTTCTCGGTAGCAAATATACTTCTGTAATTCTGGTACCAAACTGAAGTTCCCTAAGGATGCAGTTCCAGGTATTAGTTCCTTGCCAACTTATACACACCCATGAATGATGATACAATTAAATCCAAGAATGTCCAAGGGCCAGCATTGAAATCTCAAAACTTGTGAACCAGTTTCAATAATCTATAGAATACAGTTCAATTATGACTGCTTTTGTTTGGCTGAAGATGAAAAGACATTACTAAATGGCTCAGTGAATATAAAGAATGTACTCTGTACTTCCTGGTACAATACTTATTTTTGTCTCAGCTGTAGCTTGTTGTGACTTTATTTGTTTGCCTTGGAAGCTGTTGCACCAAAGAAAATTCCTGATGTGGTTATAAAGAAATGCCCATTTATGGTGCACAGCAGAGTCTAGTCTTCATTTGTAAGGATCTTCCACGGGTGTCATGGTCAGGATGAGTTGAAAAGCCAGTTTCTGTGGTGTATGACTATTGATTTTATAGAGTTGATACTGAAGTTAGGATTACAATTGCAAAACTGCTGAAAAAGGCTGAAAATTGTCCAATATATTTTTCTCTTTTAATAGTTGCATTAGTTTGTTGGATGTATTTTTGAAGTATTTTTACTTAATACCTTCACGAAAACCGGCTGGTGGCATCAGCGCTGGACTTTGGGACAAGAGGTCCCGAGTTCAAATCCGGCCAGCTCCCTTGCACGCTCTCCATCCGTGCCTGAGTTGAGTGTCGAGCTGACAACTCGACCTTGTTAAAAAAAACCTGGAGAGGGATGGGCTGCGCCAAGTTTCAGGTGCCCAAGACGCACCGTATGATGAGCATACCAAAAAGATCGGTGCAAAAAGCTTGTCATGACGGCGCCCCGATGACTCCACTAGGAGTTAAGGGTGCACACACACTTTCATGAAGTATAATTGTGAATATCATGTTAAATATAGTTGAATGATAAGTACTCCAATGTCGTAAGAACTGAAGGCTTTGCTTGCATTTAGATTTTTGTGACCGTCTGGGCTTTCCGAGGATGTCCAGTTTTCTCCCACATTCCAAAAACGTGGATTTAGAAGGCTAGTTAGGTACACGGGTGTAATTGAGTGGCACGGCTGGAAGGGCCTGTTTGCGTGCTGTATCTGAGGTAAATTTGAAGCAAATGAGAGATTCATTCAGGTTACTTGTCTTAAGAAAGGAATTAGAATTGGTTTATTTATTATCACATGCACTGAGGTACTGTGAAAATGTTTCAGTTGATTTTACTTTATTAGTTAAACAAATACTAACCGATCTGAACTTGAGTAATCTTACAGTAGGTTAAAAGGTTGGCACAACAATGTGGGCCAAAGGGCCTGCACTGTGCTGTAATGTTAAATGTTCTATGACTTAGCAAGAACATAATTGTTCCCAAGGCCAGCTATTTGGAAACAAAATTGAAGTTCTTTAATTTAATGCTATTTAAAGCTCTACCTTGACCTCTCCTGTGTTTCTTCAACACAAGTCCTATCGTCACCAACTTTTTTTCTGTCTGTATCTTAATTCCCATTGTTATGTAATCACTCCTACTTTTCAAAATCAAACTTTCCTTCATGATGTCTGCTCCTGTTTAAAAATGATTGCAACTTCAACTTGTTGAGTTTTGGTTGAAGGTCAATGGATCAGCAGGTGAAGCAGCACCTCTCTGAGGATTGTGTCTCTTTGGAAAAGTATCATCACATTGAAGAGTCAGTTAGGAGTGCAAGTAAAAGGACAGTGGCACGATACAGTTTTAGGGACAAAATATCATAAGCTGAAGATTTGTGGTTGATGTCTGACCGATTCCATTTGTGCAAACACTTGTAATTTGATTTTTGTTCCGAAGTCAGAAAATGCACAAAAGTCAGCAGATATGGTAACTGTACCTCCACAGTATTGTAATGAATGGCACTGGCTTCTAAGAAAGAACAATTTGGTGTGTATGTGTGTGTTTGTGTGTGAGTATTAGTTCCGCCACACATAGAAATGAACACATATACGTACACTAACTTTTGAATTTAGCTCTTCCTTCAGTTAGTCCTGACGAAGGGTCTTGGCCCGAAATGTCGACTGTACCTCTTCCTAGAGATGCTGCCTGGCCTGCTGCGTTCACCAGCAACTTTGATGTGTGTTGTTTTGAATTTAGTAACGTGTTGGGAGGTTGTTTGTATGTGGGTGTGCCAGAGAAAAGTATTCATGTTTTGGGAATAGCTTGTGGTCAATCTGTTGAGGGAAATAAATTAACAAGCCTTACTATGAACCACAACTCATTTTTGTTGTGCATTCATTTTAATTATTAATCTGTTTTTACTTGAGTCATGTTCATTAAATAACTGTAATTGTGTCCAGTATGCTGATGAATTATTCAAAAGAGTTGCACAATCAACTTTTAACCTCTTTGCTCTGGAAGACCATTTGTCTAAGGGTAGAAGTCAACAGACTAGAGAACATTCTGCTTAAAATAATCATCCCCTTAAATTTGTAATTTAATGTATTTTTGATTTGTATATTGACTTTTGCTATGCAGGCCATATTAATATTCGCAGTCCAAGGTTTATTGTACTGCTCTGTTTGTTTTTATACTACTGCAGATGCTTATGATTTTAAATGTTGGATTGTGGTTCCCTTCCATGCACATGATTTCACCTGTGAAGCACTTAGAGCATTTTTAGTTTTTATTTTTAGAACACAGAAATTGAGGACACCATATCTGGATGCTGCCTTTTTTAAAGTGATGAATGACAATAGCTTGGGTTCAGTCATGGAACACAGTTCTACACTAAAGGGTCAGATACATTTTGCATCCAACTCTCTGGCATTCTGATGGCCAACAAGGCTTGTAATAAGTAAATAATTACTTCCGTTGGGTTTGGGAATTTTGATTAAAAAGATTAGTGCAGCTAAGGAGATTTTTTTCTTTATTTTACTTAATCTTTGTGCTTTAATTTCCAATAGTTCAGTTTAATTTTTTTTAATTTCAAAGATTTTAAGAAATTAAATGTACTTAAACTGTTTTAAAATAACTCTGCAGCGACTGCCCAAAGCTGTCTGAACATTCTGGGATAGGACCTCGCATCCATCAACTGACTCATTGAGGCATACTGCACAGAAATCGGCTCTTCACCACATTCTGTCCATGCTGACCTCTTTTGGTCACCTACACCAATTCAAATTGCCTGTATTAGGACTATATCATTCTGTGCTTTGCCTGTTTATCTAAGTTCCTCCAAAGCGTAGAATAGTATAAGATTCCACCTCGTCCTTTGGCATTGTGTTCTGGATATCAGCCTGTGCCTTTAAAAAAAATCTTGCCCCACAGATCCCCTTTAAAACTCATTCCTCTTACCTTCTCACTATACCCTTGTTTTTGGTATCCTGCAGTAGGGGAAAAATGATTTAGACTGTCTTCCCTGTTTGTGCCTCTCTTACTCTCTTAAATCTTGTATAATTCTGTCAGATCACCCCTTAGTCTGCTTTACTTGAGGGAAAATGAGCTCACCCTGTCCAATCTCTCCTCATAACTTAAGTATCCCAATTTTCTGGTGAATTGCATCTGCACCCTCTCCAGTGCAAGCACACACAGCCAGCGGAATCAAAAGAGGGATTATTATCCTAAGAGAGAAACTGCAATTGAGCGAATTTCAGAGGGATTTGGGGGTGTTCTACGACATGAGTCGCAAACTGCAAGTTGCCAGCTCCAATGAGTAGTTAAGGAGGCAAATTTCATTTTTGCTTTCATTGCAAAAGGACTGGAGTTCAGAAATGTGGAGGTTTAGCTGCAATTGTGAGGTGAGGCCTCACCTAGGATACTGCGTACAGTTTTGGTCCCCTTACGAAATAAAGTAATATTGGAAGTAGTGCAAAGGAGATTCATCGGGCTAATTCCTGGGGTTAGAGTATTGTCCTATTGAGAGAATCTAAATAGTTTGGGATTATATTTCTGGAGACTGGGGAATGAGCGGTGTCCCAATTCAAATATGAGATTCTAAGGAGGCGTGACAGGGTTGATGTTGGGGGTAGAAATTTCTTCCTGTAGAGACTGGTGAACCTCTGGAATTGTCTGCCTTGGGGAGTGCTGGAAGTTATTACCATTTGAAGTACAGCTGGGCAAATATTTGATAAAATTGAGGAATAGATGTCTTTTGAGAGGCGGTGGTACAGAAGAGGAGATGAAGCTAGCTTAAAGCAGTTCTGATCATGCTAAATGGTGGAAGGTAGACAGCCGAAGTCTCTTATTTTCTTGTGCTCTGTTAATCAGGCCTATTGGGTTGTTCTCTGAAGTGCACAGGCAATTTCATTTAGTTGTGATTGGAGCTAGTTTGGAAGCTTTGAAGTAATTGCACAATATTTTATTGTACCTCAAGACCAAATTCAGCTATACATGTAGAAAACATTTCATGTTGGTAATAGATTCTTAAATAAAAAATATTGTTTGGTGTACAATCCAAGGTACTAGCTATCATTAGTTCTATCAGTGACAAATTATTTTGGAACCACATGATGATGGTTTTCTGACTTATTTATTGCAGCACTGCAGATGACTGACAATAAGTTGGATGTGGCATTCTGCATTCCGGTTGAATGCCTCTGCCTCACAATCCAAGCTATTTTTGCACATAATGTTATAGCCTATTTTAATGTTTACACAGACCACCAGGGAATACAAATTTAACACTCTGAGAATCTTTTCTAAGCAAATTTTTGATTTTTGTGTCATTTACTGTATTGATCTTGTTTTTGAATGCATTTTCACCATAATGAAGACATGGGATCCATTTTTAATGAAAAATATCCATCAATCATTACACAATGTTACTTTGTTCTGTTAAGCATTTTGCTCTTGATGTGTCTTTACATGCTGTGATCCCAATTACACAACCTTTTGTCAAAAAATTATTCTGCCTCAATTGAGTGCTTGTTTAGTAGCCAACAAGACCATGATCTGAATCTGACTGCAGATATATTTCCCTGTCAAGAAATTACCATTCTGAACTACTGTCTGTCGTCCCTTCCACATTTTTGTCCTCTTCTCCTTCATGATTAAGGCTTGATGTTTGTGATGTTTTTGTCTTCACTTTTTTCCCTTGTAGTCTTACCTGCTTTTTAATACCTATCTGAATCTCCACATGTTATGAGGAGCCTGGATAGTGAGCTGTGAGAGATTCTTCCTTTTGTGACTGCAGACAACCATTATTGACCCTACTAAAACTAAGTTTAGCTGTAGAGTCTGCTGCTCTGCTTTCAGGAATGGGGTGCTAGAGCAGATTTAGGGTACTTTTGGTCATGCAAAATGCTGTAAATCCTGATTACATGCAAACTGCAACTTGACAGTAAATACACTTTTGTGGGAAATGTACAAGTGAAATTTATCTTGGACTGTTCTTGTTTTTCTAATGGAAAAAAAATATAACTTTTTTCCCTGATTATTTTTCAGCATGAATCGTGTCTTTCCTCTTCACACGTATTTGTAATGCTGACTTATTTTATTAGTTATAAAGCATTTCAAGACATGTTGAGATTCTGAAAGGCACTGTAGGATTTTTTTCGTCATTTTATAACTTCACATGGCAATAGTTGACCAAGTGCATCATGCCAAGCATTTTACAGGCATCCTTGGATGAATGGAAATGAACTTGTACCTTATTTTGTGTATTATCTGATGCATTGTGCTTCTGGCGCCTTGTATGTATATCCTGGGTTTTTTGAACAAAATGTAATTTGATGTTAGCTGGAATCCAGTGTATTTTGAGTCTTCAGTGTAAGTACACTAGTAATTTGAACATGTTGCTGTTTGGGGAACATTAGATACTACACCCTTAGATGAAGAACCATTGGAACAAAAGATAAGAAAGTAGTCACTGCTTAAATTAACATTTGAATTTGTTATTTATTGATGGTTTCAGAAGAAAGCAATCTACATTGTTGTGCATTTCATAAGAGGAAACACCTGTTAATCGCTGACAAAGCGCAGATGGGCTTAAGCGTTTTTATTCCTTCTCTGTAAATTCGACATGCAGTTTTCAACAAGAACACCGCAGATTGACCTAGAAACCCATCATGTTTGCTTACATCTAGTGGACAGTGTCACTGCATGGCCTACTGAAAAAGAATCCAGTGCTTTCCCAGTGTTTATCATGAATAAACTCTTCTTGGGCTGCAAGCAGGGTACAGGTATTGGTTACAACTGACGTTTTGATGACAAACTCTGCCATCATATTCTGGGCAGGATGATGCCTGGGCATGTCTAGTCTGGTGGTATTTATACCCCTGTTGTCCATCCCTCCTGATTGGTTAGTCTTCAAACAGTCCGGTTTCTACTGTCCCACCTTGTTTACTGTCAAATTGCAGTTCTTACTTAGAGTAAGACCTTCATCTTTGTTAAAATTCTTTTTCTCTAGTTTTATTTCGTTGCCTTCCTGCACTATACGGTCCCAAAAGTCATTGGTGCAACACAGTAGTTTTGTGCTGTCGAAGTCAATCCTGTGGCTATTGTGAGTGCAGTTCTGCTACTGCCAATTTCTCTGGGTAACTCAAATAGATACATCTCTTATGCTCCTTGATGCGAGTTTCTGGCCGATATAAACTGCTCTGCATTCACAGGGAATCCTGTAAACGCCAGTACACCCGTACACCTGCTCATTAATACAAATATCTAATCAGCCAATCATGTGGCAACAATGGAATTATTAAAAGCATGCAAACATGGTCAAGAGATTCAGTTGTTGTCCAGACGGAATATCAAAATGGGGAAGAAATGTGATCCAAATTACTTTGACCATGGAATGATTGTGGTTTGAGTACCTCAGAAATTGTTGATCTCCTTGGGTTTTCATATACAACAGTCTCTAGGGTTTACAGAAAATGGTATGAGAAATTTTTAAAAAAACATCTAGTCAGTAGCAGTTTAGTGGGTGAAAATGGTTTGTTAACGAGAGAGGCCAGACTGGTTCAAGCTGACAGGAAAGTAACAGTAACTTAAATAAGCACATGTTACAACAGTAGTATGATGATGAGTATTTCTGAATGCACAACATGTTGATCCTTGAACCCCACAGCAGAAGAAGACCACACTGGGTTCCACTGCTGTACCTAATAAAGTGACCACTGAGTGTCTAACTCTTGATACCTGCTGACAAGTGATGAGGTTTAAGCAGAAATAAGGTTTCAGCAGAGATTATGTGATTATTTTGAGTTATAGTTCAGTTCTAACTTTAATTTTGTGTGGAGCACAGGATATTATCTGAACGAAATATAATGCTATGCAACTGTGTTGGATAAAACTAGTGGGTGATGATTGGTTGATGTTACTTGCAGAGAGATTTGAGAATTAGCTGGCTCTTGTAATCTACTTTATGAATTGTCTTTTGTCAAGGCCACTCAGCACTTTCTCTACACAGCTTTGCATTATGATGAGTCACTTAATTTAGAAGAATATTGTTTGAATGTCTGATGTAGTTTCATTGCAATTGTTTTTGTAACATTGATATATTGGAGGAATTACAATTAGACTTTCTTCTTGGATTAAGTACTTCTCATTTCATACAATCCAAATATTCATATAACATGAATTATGAAATAATATGAATTGCATGATCTTAATATAATAAACACTGATCTTCAGTATTGATATTAATTTCAATTTTTCCCTCTCACAACTGCAGAAATTCTCTTTTTCAATAAGTGGGCATTCATTCTTATTTTGTTCAGGCTTTGTCAACATTCTGTTTGACTTTTTGAAAAAAAACATTGCTCAGTTCAAGTCAAAATTTTTCAAAACTGCAATAAAATGCTTTTTTTTCTGAGAATAACCTGTTCACTGATGCTCAGTTTGGACGTTGCCAGTATGATTTCCAGATCGTGTTACAGCCACGCATACAATGTTTAGTGTGTTACTTCATGAGAATGACTGCCTTCATATCAAGGCATTATTTGTTTGTGTTTGAAAAGATGATTCTGATATGATTATAGCCATCAGCAGCCATTGTGGCATGTCAATATTTGACTCTGCTACCACCGTTCTCACCAAAGCAGAACTAAATCTTCTTTTAATTCTGTTTACTCCACTCAATATTGGGAAATAAACCCTATCCTCGTTATACATGAGGGGTACGTTCCTCGAAGTTGACGCATAATGTGAAATCGCATAATGTGAATAATTATTTAAATGGAGAAAATAGGGATGCGTTTCAGAGGGCTTCCTAAATACGTTTTATCTGTAATTTATTCACATTTTCATACCAATACGACACAAAAGCAGTACTACAAGACATTTGTATTATATTTAATCAATTTAAGGTAATATTCAATGTAATAAATCATAGAAAGTTAACATCCTCTAGTGTACAGTACTGTATCACAGTGTCCTGGATACAACAAAAACTAAAAATCTTCATAGCATCCTTGATGTTGTGTAGGCCAACTTGCCCTGCTTCAACAGCAGCAGCAGCAACACCTGTGTTTACATGCCAATGTGGAAAACTGCCAAGTGATGTTGTGTACACAGTGATAGATTTGGATCCCAGGCAACTACTGGTAAGGGTACAGCATTTGAGGGCAAAATAACCAGGTGTCCCATTTCTGTATGTTCAGTGTCTGTCAATACTTTGGGCTTTCAGATTCATGGCTGTCTGAGGGCAGAAGTGTGGGTGTGGGGGGGTGTTGGGGTGCTTTCAGGAGGAGAAGAGTTGAATGGCTATGATGAGTTAAGAATGTCAGCCCTGACATCAGTGAGACTTGATCAAGTGTGATGTGAAGAACTCAGTAAAAATGAAGACAGTGGTACTGAGAGTGATAGAATCAGAGAATAATACTGCATGGAAACTGGTCCTTTGGCCAACCAACTCTTTATGCTCATCCTACATTAACTCTTTTTTATTCTCCTCGCATTCTAATTAACTCCCTCTAAATTCTACCACTTGCTGACAAAGCAGAGGTTATGTAATAGTGGCTCATTAACCTATCAATCCGCATGTTTGGGTTGTGGGCGGTACCTGGAGCATTCAGGTCGAAACTCACATGCGGTTACAGGGAGAATGTGGGAACTCTACACAGACAGCTCCCAAGTCAGAATTGATGCAGGTGCTGTCTGCATTCTCTAAGGCACCGGCTCCTGTAACTGCCCATTGTACTGCCCTGAACTGGGAGGTGTCTCCATTGTGGTATTATTGAATGAGGACTACTCATGATAGAAACATAGAAACATAGAAAATAGGTGCAGGAGTAGGCCATTCGGCCCTTCAAGCCTGCACCGCCATTTATTATGATCATGGCTGATCATCCAACTCAGAACCCTGCCCCAGCCTTCCCTCCATACCCCCTGATCCCCGTAGCCACAAGGGCGATATCTAACTCCCTCTTAAATATAGCCAATGAACTGGCCTCAACTGTTTCCTGTGGCAGAGAATTCCACAGATTCACCACTCTCTGTGTGAAGAAGTTTTTCCTAATCTCGGTCCTAAAAGGCTTCCCCTTTATCCTCAAACTGTGACCCCTCGTTCTGGACTTCCCCAACATCGGGAACAATCTTCCTGCATCTAGCCTGTCCAATCCCTTTAGGATTTTATACGTTTCAATCAGATGCCCCCTCAATCTTCTAAATTCCAACGAGTACAAGCCCAGTTCATCCAGTCTTTCTTCATATGAAAGTCCTGCCATCCCAGGAATCAATCTGGTGAACCTTCTTTGTACTCCCTCTATGGCAAGGATGTCTTTCCTCAGATTAGGGGACCAAAACTGCACACAATACTCCAGGTGTGGTCTCACCAAGGCCTTGTACAACTGCAGTAGTACCTCCCTGCTCCTGTACTCGAATCCTCTCGCTATAAATGCCAGCATACCATTTGCCTTTTTCACCGCCTGCTGTACCTGCATGCCCACTTTCAATGACTGGTGTATAATGACACCCAGGTCTCGTTGCACCTCCCCTTTTCCTAATCGGCCATCATTCAGATAATAATCTGTTTTCCTATTTTTGCCACCAAAGTGGATAACTTCACATTTATCCACATTAAATTGCATCTGCCATGAATTTGCCCACTCACCCAACCTATCCAAGTCACTCTGCATCCTCCTCACAGCTAACACTGCCACCCAGCTTCGTGTCATCCGCAAACTTGGAGATGCTGCATTTAATTCCCTCATCCAAGTCATTAATATATATTGTAAACAACTGGGGTCCCAGCACTGAGCCTTGCGGTACCCCACTAGTCACTGCCTGCCATTCTGAAAAGGTCCCGTTTATTCCCACTCTTTGCTTCCTGTCTGCTAACCAATTCTCTATCCACATCAATACCTTACCCCCAATACCGTGTGCTTTAAGTTTGCACACTAATCTCCTGTGTGGGACCTTGTCAAAAGCCTTTTGAAAATCCAAATATACCACATCCACTGGTTCTCCCCTATCCACTCTACTAGTTACATCATTGGATGCACTCATTGTCCCTGCTGAAAAAATTACTCTAGGTAGGTTCTCCAATCCCGCCATCTTCACTTACCTTCATTAATAACCTTCCTGTCATCATAAATCAACTGTTGATTAGATGCGTTTCTTTTCTGATTGTATGTCCACTGACGGCAGTCCATGTCTGTGCACTGCAAAACCTGGAGAGTATGAAGTTGATGACTGGTGGGTGGCAAATGATGGTCATGCCACTTCAGTATCAGACAACTGGCATCTGCAGTGAAATATGTTCATAATCTCACTTTCATACTCAGTGGCATTCATCAGCGTTGAATTCTTTGCCAATATCATGGAACTGAGCAGACCAGCCATACGTATACCATGAAAAAGCAAACTGGTTATTCTGTGATAATTCTGTTTTCTACTGCAAAGCTTTTCCAACATCTGAGGCCTGAGATAGTGTGATAGAATACTCTACTTTTTTTGAGTGCACTTCCATCAGCTGTTGTGAAACACGATGCCATCAGACAAAGAAGTTCACTTGAAGGGCATTCACCAGAAAACATGGTATGTATTCTGCACAGACATTGTGGGGACGGCAGGAGGTGGGGAAAGGTGCAGAATTGCAGTGTGGAAGATTTAAGTAAGTTTGAAGCAATGCCATGGCTTTGAGTCCATTTGGTACTGTGATTGGACCTTTTGGTGAATCTATTGTTTAGGATCCCAGTTTGCTTATCCTTATTTCACAGATGTATTATGGTATATGGTTGTTGGTACTGTTCCAACTTTGACATAGTGGAAGCTGTGCCACAGAACCCCCTTGTGACTTGTACTGTCTGGAAGGGAGAGTTAACAAGCACACAGGAACCCCACTATCCATACATACTCCACTGGGCAACCTCAACCTTGGAGAAGTATTTTCTATTCATCATTATCAGTGGGTGAAAATCTTGAAATATCTGACCTTGCAACACACATGGATGGCTCATAGCAGCACTGGAGTTGGTGCCCAGCCAAGTTTTATTTCCTGAAATGACAACTTTTCTTGGTTCTTTGGTCATTGCTATATTAACAATTCTGGGAACCTGCTGAACATGCATTTTACATCACATTTTTCTATATAACGATTAATGATTGCATTAAGAAAACACTTAATTAGCTGTGGAATGTTAAATGGTGCAATACAAATGCTTGTTTGTCTTTTAATAAAAAAATCAATCTTGTACAATAGAAGTTTGCACATGACTGGAAGAATGCAATTCCACATTAATATGCTGGGCATTATTTTTATGGTGTAGTGGAGATATTTTGTAAGGGTTATTGCAGGACATTTTAATCTATACTGTTACGTACCCCGTAACTGGGTTGCCAAACCAGCAGAAATGGACCACTTAGTTGGAGTCTGGATTACTGGAACTAAGAAAGTTTTATTAAAGAGATAAGTAACACAGTACTCTAATAGTAAGGATATAAATGCAACAGGTTAGCACGGATGAAACACACATGTACACAGAACTAGGATAATAGGATCAATCAAGCTCTATCGCAATCTGGGGGTAAAATGATCAGTCTCAAGTGACACAGCGTTCAGTTTAGTTCAGTTCGCAGTAATCGCTGTTGTGCCGTGGGAGAGAGAGAGAGAGAGAGCGAATGATGATATTCAAATCGGATTCAAACAGACCTTTGATATTCCTTGCAGTTAGCTTTCGGGCGAGCCCTTTGTAATGTTTTCTGAGGTCACCGACTGTGACCCCCCCCCCCCCCCCCCGTTCCGGATACGATCGTTCTTCTGCGGTGAACCTGGCACCCAGGCAAGGGCGGACACACACACCAGGTTCCCACCGATCGTACCTTTCCACCCTATGCGTCTATGGTCGGTCCCGCGACCAGACCTCCAAAACTTCCACCAACTTGTGGGGGGGGGGCACAACGCACTTCCAGGGTCTCGTTATCTCGTGGTGTCGTGGTGTGTCTCTTGCCTTAGCGAACCTGTTCCTTTTATCCCCCTGCTGGGGTATCGCCTGTCCATCAAACTTCAAACAGCTCAGGTTCAAAGCAACCGGTCTGACAATACTCGGAACTGTGTCTCTTTTTGTTAATCTCTCTCGTCTCTCATATTAGCATTTTGAATGTTTCCCCATTGTCTCTTTTATCGGCATCAATCTTCTGATAACTTGGTCTTTTGTCACAATACCTAAAATTTATTTTCTTGACTCTGAAATGGATAGTTTGCACATAAATTGCCCTAGTTGACCACAGGGTAATTTGTTATTGTAGATCTTGATGTTGTATTGCCTTTTACTGTAAGTCCTTTGAAAGTGCTATCATCTGTTATTTTTAGGAAGATAAGATATGTAAGCAATGAGGTTTTAAATATATTAATTTTGACTGCATTTTCATCCCTCGTCAGTTGTAAAAATTTTAAGGATATAACAGCACAATTTATATCAGTTTGTAATTGTCTGTTATATCCTACAGCTGTTATTTGTGAAATGGCTGGGGGAGATTTGTGATTTTGCTTGTCACAGAGAGAGGGTTTTGTTTTCTGAGTTTGTTCAAGTATTGGAGTCTATTAAACATGACGGTAAAAGTTAATTGTATTTTAATTAATGGTGCTTAAAAAAAACTGAGAAGATTTGACCCTGATAGTTGGCTTACCTGGCATATCCAGAACTCAGACTGAATTCTCCTCTCAAAAAGAGATGAACAGAGTTATCCTCAATGTCCTTTTTGTTTTCTTTCCTCAGTTCTTGTAGTTGTGTTCTACAGAGTGTTTTGTCTCAGTACCAACTGCATGATTGAACACAGTTTGGGTTTCATGAGTCTTACTGATAGGAGAAGGTGCTAAGAGCATTCAGGTAAGATTTTTTTTAATCAAGAAAAGTTTAAATGAACAAGACTGCAAAAAAATCAGATGGTGGAAATATTTAAATTAAACAGACTACTTAGGCAGCATTTGTGAAGAAAGACAAATAAGTTAGCTTTTCTGGTTGATATAATTTCATTAGGACAGTGTGATGAGCAGATTAGAATATTAACTTTTTATCTCTAAAAGTGTACATACTTCATAGCAGATTGTTTCAAAATAGCAAATAGACCTAGAGACACTGCTTAATTAAACTTTCCTTCCTTATTGTGCCGTTACCATGCCTGAGACTGTAAAACTGACTGCAGACATAGAAACAAGGTGTGAATTTTGATAATACTTAAGATTGAGTAAATTTGTAATTACAGTTTAACTCCTTATCTGGCATGCTGTTCAGTGCAATCAAAGTGCTATGTGACCAAGTTCTGTCTACTCGTCTTTGTCTTGTTCAGTCTTTTTAAAAGCACTATCAGTTTTGGTTTAGAAATTTATTTAGTACTTGTGTTTGTTGTTGGGGAGTGGGTTCCAAGTCTGAGCTTTTTGTTGAACTATTTCTGAACCGTACTCCAAAAATACTGATTGTTTTTAATTTCAATACCCAACTCATAAATTTATCAACTAATGGAAATAGTTTATTTTCATCTAGCCAGTCAATTCCACTTGTTATTTTCTACCCTATAGATGCAAGGGTATGTAATACTACTACTTTAGCCATGTTATATATTTAATTTAACTCATTGGCTCTAGCTATCATTATGCAAAATTTACCCATATAGTTTTTTTTTGGTCAGGCCTGTAAATCCTCCTGCAGACGGGGTGCTCTGAGCTGCTCACTGTGTAACAGATAGGAATTAGCCAGCTGTTTCTACAGCCCTAGCACAAGATCTACTTTGCACTTTGTATCTTGATCAATATCCACATAGGAGCAAGAATGAAAAATTAAATATTTATTTAAAAGGATGACAATAAAAAATGTCACGGTACATGGGTTTTTTGCTGCTTGATGTATGAAACAATGAAACACAAAAGATTGGCATGCAGCTTCTACAAGCAATTCAGAAGGCGAATATGTTGATTGTTATTACAAATGGAGTTTTAAAGTTGACATGCTGTACAGGCAATTCTTTTATTATGGAAGTTTAGGTAAGAGAAATTTGACCTTACAGAATTCACAAATCACTACCAAAAGTTCTGGGGTATTAAATAAAAGTTTGCTCTTGTGAGATTTAAGAGGTGGAAAATTAAATAAATGATATTCTTGCAGCTTGGATTTCTTGATACAGATGATGCAGATTTTCATTACAGAAAATCAAAATATGGACTATTTTCTAGGAAGGCAAGCCCCCAGTAATGTGGGGTCTTGTTAGTAACTTTGCCGAAAATGACATCTGGAATGATGCATTCAGATTTGGTTTGATCTTCCCGTTTAAGGAACTTGCATGCTAGTATGGGAGAGAAGATGCATAGGGCTGATTCCTGCTTTGAAGGTGTTGAATTCGAAAATAATGTTCAACAGAAGAATGAGAGGTGATTTTTATTGAAACATAAAAGATTGGCATGGATGAATGCTGAGATGATTTCATTCACCTAATAGGATTAATTGGAACAATTGGTTGCCCATGCAAGGCGGGTGTTGAAAAATTCCTTCTCTAGGGGTTATGACTCTTCAGAATCTCTTTCCAAGAAAGCTCCTCCCCAAAGAGCAATTCAAGTCATTGAATGAAACCTATTTGAACCACAAGGGAAAAGCAAGTAATGGTGAAATCACAGATTTGTTTTGAGTTCCATACTGATAAGACTTCATCTCATTGAATAACAGAACAAGGCTGAGTGGTTTTTGACTTCCCGTTCATTGTGTTCTTTTTCAGCAAAAGACTTGCAAATGTATTTTCACCACATTGTTTCAATGCATTGCGATTGAGTATTTATGTAGTCTACTGAAACCAAAAGAAATTATTGGGTAGGTTATTGGTAGAGAAACACAATGTCCTCAGCTTAAATTGTTCTGAAGCTATATCCACTGAGTTATCCATTTGCTGCCTCTATTCAGTCTTTCATTTTACATTTTTTCCTTTTGGCTCACTTCCCACTATCAGAGTTAGTGTAATCTGATTATAATTACTTTTGCATGTTCCCATTATATGTATGCACTTTATATCCAATCACTGTTAAATCTGGGCATCCAAATAAGGAATGGTTAAATCCTCTTACTGGGCAGAAAATGTCATCAGCTTTTTAAAAAAAAGTGGAAAAACTTGGACCTCAACAGTGACAATTGTCAGTGCCTTGGATTTTGAAAAACCATAAAGGTTGTTCTTAGAAATTGAGGGGTAGTAAGGCTTGTTATACTCTCTCAGCTGAGATGAAGGGCCAGATCATTAATGCCATATCTGTCATCATCATCCCCCTCCTCAGTCAAGGTTGCAAAGAAGAGAGAAAAGCTGCTTTTGTTAAATGATTATTTTGGGATTGTGTAATTTCTTATGGAAGCAGATGAATGTCACTTCAATTTACCACAAATAGTGGAATGCCCTCTATAAACTGAAACTTGGTCCTCTACTCCCTTTTTCTGTTCAGTCTATTGATTAATCCTAAGTGGTTATGGATGACTTTTTGAAGCTATTTGCAATGTCTTTCCTGTTCTGAGGAAGAATATTAGCACATCTCTTGACACCAATTTCAGTTCTGGTATGGTAATACCTGAGGCAAGAACAAAAGGGTGGCACCATCATTAAGGACCCCCATCACGCAGCTCATACCTTGTTCTCATTGCTGCCTTCAGGAAGGAGGTACAAGAGCCTGAAGGCACAGACTCAAATGATATAGGGACAGTTTTTTATTTTCCCCTGTGCCATCTGATTTGTGAATGGACATTGAACCCATGAACACTAGCTCACTACTTTTTTATTTTTGCACAACTTGTTTAATTTATCTCTTTTCCCCCCTCCCCTTATATAAGTATGTGAGGGGGGAAAAATGGCTTGAAAGCATGTGGAAAGAAAAAAAGAAATCTCTTGAGGTTTTCAGCGAGTAAGGAAAATGAATGAAGGAAATGCTACCAATGATAAGTTGCAGTTACTGGCTGTCAGTTCATTGCAGCTTGAGGATTGGACACTTGCCTGGAGATTTAAGTCAGTGACAAGCCAGTTGTGTTTGTTGCTGACTTTGGGACTCATTTATGATTCATAGCAGGTGCATTCCACAGTGAGTACTTGACTAAGGTAGCCAAATATTTATGATGAAGGCCCTGTGCTACAGCTGGGCCTTCAGTATATTAACTTCATGTGGGGGTTTCGAACAAGCTCTGTGCATGAAACTCACAGCAAAAAACTGATAAATGACTGTTAGTAAGAGTAGCTGACTTTCAGAAGCTGGAGTATTTCTGATGTGCAGGCATATTTTTAATGCTTTGGAAGTTATTTTATTTATAAAGCTATTTAAATATGTTGAAATTATTGGGGAAAAGAATGATAAATCCTAAAGCATTTGAAGATATTGATTTAAGCTCAACAGTTTAAAAAAAGATCTTACCACGCTAACACTTAGTCCCTAACAACATTCAAACCATTCAGGATAAAACTGCTGTATGGAGCAGTTTCCCACTGTAAATGATGTGGAATTATTGCAACTGCAACTGACCTCAACTTTGAGGAGTGCAATGCTGGAGTATTGTTGTAGAATCACCGACAAAGAGCCATTAATAAGATTGAGCTATCGAACATTCAAGCGAGTGTGTTCAGGAATCCTACAATTACTGGCACTTAATATGGGGATATGCTTACAGTTTGACATGGAATTTTTGATATTCTTCATAGAATTTGACTGTTGTACAACAATGTGCAGGTTCCTGGAGGTAACAAGGTCAAGGACATGATGCCCTGGGAGAGTAGAATGAAAAGAGATGATCAAGGAACCTTGATTTTGTTGTAAAGGCTGTTATCAAAAAGGACGAATACTCTAAACTGAGGCTTATTGCATGCTGCTACATTTCATCTCTGTCAGGACTTTTCCTCTAGGTAAATGAACCTGGAGCATCTTGTATAATTGATGGTTAGGCATGAAGATGTTGACTGCTCTTAATCTGTGTATGGAAGTGGTGTAAAGTATTTTGGCAAAACAAATGTAACAAAATATATACATGAGAAGAGGAAACACATCCCCAGTGTATTGCTGAAATCCAGATGCTGAGTATCTGCGATTATTGTCATGTGTTTACATAGAAACTGAGATCCTAGGACCTCCTGAATTTTTTTTGATCCATTTTGGTATCTTTAATATTTTCAGCATAAAATAGTAATTTGAAGATGTAGATAGTTCCTTGATGGTGATCATATTTGATTTTATTCTTCAATGTATTAATGATATGTAAGAAAGCAGGATTAATGATTATTTATGAAGCAATTCAATTAAGCTATTTGACAGATTTCATTCAGCTGAGTTTTGTGACAAATTACTTTTTTACCTAGAACATATTGTAGCACGGGAACAGGCTTTATGGCCCACTTAACTTATCCCTTATGCTGACACAATGTCCATATCCCTTTATTCTGCTCATATTTGTGTGCCTATCTAAACATCTCATAAAAGTCCCTAATGTGCAGAACAATAAAGGCCCAAGAGGGAATTGAAATATTTGGAATGTATGGGTAAAACAATAACAGTAAAACTAACTGGGTGGTGGAGAGAGAGAAATGGCACAGTAGACAGAGCTTTAGCATGTCAGTTTTTTAAAAAATGTATTCATTGTTAGAGCATTTCCTGACACTTAGGAACTCAATGGTTTGTTACAGTTTTGTAACAAATTTCTATTCTCATATGGAAATGGTACATTTGTTTAAGGTTAAAATAGCAGTTTTCTATGTGGTGCAGTGGTGTCTAGTGTCAAGCTGGACCTTGACAACAGTTCCCAGCTCAAAGCTACCAACTTGGTTGAATAATAATGTATTTGTGCTCAGGACTGCAAGAAAGTATTCCTTTCTAGTTGGTTTGTTCCAGAGATGATGAAGACTGCCCTGTGGCAGTGTGCTTCTGGCACGGATAAGCCTGAGAAGCAGTTGTTGATTAGTGTGAGTGAATACGGCTTGTCAGAAGAATTGAATATCAGAATTGGATACTGAGAGCAGTAAAACTAACTGAGTCAGGCCATTGTTTGAGCATTGTTTAATCACTCAGCAGTGTGCTCTGCAGAGCTTGCAGATAACCCATAAGGCACTGAAATTAATATCTGGTTAAAATGATTTTAATACAGCTATGAAGTCCAGCAATAGTTTCTCAACTCTATTGTCTTTTTTTTATTCTTCTCTGTACCTTGCTACTACTAGTCTCCCACAATTCCCTCTTCCCCACATTGCTACTTGTTACTTTTGAATCTGCAAATTCCTTATTTAACACTCCTTCATAGGTTTTGACAGTCCTCTTAATCATTGCTAAATGGACACTCCCTTGTTTTTAATATGTACAATAAGTGAGTATTGATTGCTTCAGCGATTGGGAATCTCACAGACAAGTCTAATCATGTCAGTGTCTGTACACTGAAACTTTTGCTTAGTGGCATAGTGAGTGGGAATGTCAGTTGATCTTGTTTCACTGCAAGTTTATTTACACTTGTTTACTCATTGTAGTACACAATCTTGTTGTGGTCAGCTTAAATCAGAAATAAAAGTGACAATGTATGACTTAGAGTCACACATTGCCATTTTTTTACTTACAGCACAGTTGCGTAGTGGTTAGTACAACAGTTTACAGTACCAGCAACCTGGGTTCAATTCCCACTACTGTCTGTAAGGAGTTCTTCCTGTGAATGTGTGGGTTTCCTCCAGGTACTGTGGTTTCCTCCCACAGTCCAAAGCCATACTGGTTGGTATGTTAATTGGTCATTGTAAATTGCCCCGTGATTAGCTTAGGTTAAATCAGGGCATTGCTGGGTGGTGTGGATCAAAAGACATATTCTGCACTGTATCTCCATAAAAGAATAAACAAATAAATGTAGATCTTACCGCCAATAGCTGCCAGTAGAGTTCAGCAATGGGCTTTTATGCACAGGATCTGATGAATTGATATCAATGATAAATTGTAATCTGCAGGAACACTGCCAACATTGGATTACAGAAATTTTTTGGCAACCTCACCTTTCAAAATTGTGTTTCTTTGTCAATTCAAGCCAGGTCCTGCAATAGAAAATGGAAAAATTAAACAAACATATCCAAAATATAAACAGTGCAATTGTAATATCAGTTTAGCTACTCATTTAAGTCAAAAGCAAAAGTTGTGTAGAAAAGAGACCCTTACTACACAACATCAATTGTGCTAGGAAGTTTGCTTTTCCTCCAGTCTGATCTCACAATAACTATAAAAACAATATCAGTTGATCAGTTTTTATTGTGTTTAATGATGGAAAGATGATTAAGCCACCATGCTGTACTTTGGGCAAAGGAGTATGTGAACTTGTCTCAAACAAAGTTCAGTCATGACTTTGTGTGACAAATTATACTTTATTGTCGCCAAACAATTGATACTAGAACGTACAATCATCACAGCGATATTTGATTCTGTGCTTCCCGCTCCCTGGATTACAAATTGATAGTAAATATTAAAAATTTAAATTATAAATCATAAATAGAAAATAGAAAAATGGAAGGTAAAGTAGTATTAAAAAAAAAACGAGAGGCAGGTCCGGATATTTGGAGGGTACGGCCCAGATCTGGGTCAGGATCCGTTCAGCAGTCTTATCACAGTTGGAAAGAAGCTGTTCCCAAATCTGGCCATATGAGTCTCCAAGCTCCTGAGCCTTCTCCCGGAAGGAAGAGAGACGAAAAGTGTGATGGCTGGGTGGGTCATGTCCTTGATTATCCTGGCAGCACTGCTCCGACAGCATAGTGCGTCCAAGGACAGAAGATTGGTTTGTGTGATGTGCCGCGATCTTCTGCAGCTTCTTACGGTCTTGGACAGGACAACTTCCATATCAGGTTGTGATGCACCCTATAAGAATGCTTTCTACGGTGCATCTATAAAAATTAGTGAGGGTTTTAGGGGATAGGCCAAATTTCATCAGTTTTCTCAGGAAGTGGGCTTTGGTGGGCCTTCTTGGCAGTGGACTCTGCTTGGTTGGACCAAGTCAGGTGATTTGTGATATTGACCCCAAGGAACTTAAAGCTTTTGACCTGTTCCACTTGCGCACCACCGATGCAAATTGGGGCATGCGGTCCGTTACTCCTTCTGAAGTCAACAACCAATTCCTTCGTCTTGCTGATGTTGAGGGATAGGTTATTGTCTTCACACCATGCCACCAGGTTCTTAATTTCCTCGCTGTACTCAAACTCATCGTTACCGGAGATACGACCTACAATTGTTGTGTCATCAGCAAACTTATATATTGAGTTTGATAGAAACTTGGCTACACAATCATGGGTGTACAGTGAGTACAGCAGGGGGCTGGGTACACAACCTTGTGGGGCACTGGTGCTCAGAGTGATTGTAGAGCAGAGCTTGTCCCCTATTTTTGCAGCCTGAATCCTGTCTGAAAGGAAGTTGAAGATCCAGCTGCAGATCTGAGTGCTAAGGCCCAGGTTCCGGAGCTTGGGAATCAGTTTATTTGGAATGATGGTATTAAAGGCAGAGCCTCAGGATAGCACTTCCTGAATGTGATGCTGTGCACTGAGACATCATTTTTGATTATGAGCTTCTACCTCCAATTCAGATCCCAATTCAACAACCTCTGAAATGGGATCAAAAATAACAAACTGATTAACGCTGCTAGATAAGTTATCTCAGCTGTACTGAGGTGCACACAGCTCTGGCAGAGAGAAATAGTTCCCTAAGGTCTTTGCCATTTACCCTTTATGCAGTCAGTCCCTCCTGCCTGATAAGGGCATGGTTTTGAAGGAAGTTAGTATGGCTGCAGAGTGCGGGTGAAAAGATGATCTTCATGCTAAGCTCATATGACTGAAATCCGAAGTTTGCTTGTATTGTTAATGCTTTGTAAACATGTAAGAGTTAACCTTGTGACAAATTGGATAAGTCTTACTGAAGTCTTGCAGCTTTTGTATTTTGGCTTCCTTTGTGCGCATGAAAGACACGGGATGTCATCTAAGCATAGAGAAATGATGTTTGCAGGCTTGGTAAAACATACTCACAACCCAAATTGGTAGGTGTTATAGGCTAAGGATTTTATTGTATCTAGAGAAATTAAAAATTGAAGAGCAGGTTCACTCTGTGCTTCTGCCTGAACCTCACAAATTCTACAACCAGAATTAACATGAGGAATCAAAGAGAGTTTCCTTTTCCCTTTGGGATTAAGTTGCATAGTCCTGCAATGCATCTTTGGCAGAGGTTACTGCAGGGCATTTGTTCCTTTTTATTCTTGGCTTGCTGAGCCTATTAGCTTTTGTGTTTCAGATAGATATGCAGGTTTAACAATAAGCCCTCTGTTCCAGGGAATTAGGGTAGTATTGAATAGGTTCCTGTTAGTGAGTGCAGAGGAAGCCATTTCCAGGGCCTTCAAGGTTTTGTGCATCACGATCCACAGAAATGGTTTATCTACAGGTATGTTTGTTAGGAATGTTGATTAGAGATTAAGAAGTTGGGGTTGAAAATCTAAAATGTGTTGCACTTTGTAATTTAAGATAAGTTTATTGTTGTTAGTTAACTGCAAGTAACTATCACTTTCCCTTGAAATGTGAAAGATGCATTGTTATTTCTGTAAAATCCGAGTATTGTCTGCGTAATTATTTTTCAAAAGGGTGGTAGGGGGAAATGACAGAGCAATTGGTCATTACATGTGGCATGAATTTTGTATCATGAGTAGCCAAGTGCATTCAAGGGAAGTCTGTTTATTGTTCATAGATTCTAGGTTAAAGGATCAGGAAGTGTATTCATACCAATCCACTGAATTTAACAGTCATAAAATTGTCATTAGCCTTATCCTTTTGAAAATGACCTTAAAAGGATTAGATTGGGGCACTTTATTGATGAATAATAAGGTTTTGGCTAGGTTTGCAACAAGGAGAGTAAACCTGTCTGATTTTTGGCATCAAGGAACATAAAATTCCCAGTCTACTTCCACCGAACTCTATTTGAGGATTCGTTTCAGGGTGGAATTGTTCTTAATGCAATACTGATTTCAGGGTGTATATACCCATGGAATTAATAGCAGCAAGGTTCTAACAGTGGATTCATATAGTTAGCTATATATTCTTGTTATTCCACAATTTGGTAACATCACTGTGACATTAGATATACCTGAACATATTTTGTTTTATAGATTTTAAGAATGTCTACTATTTGGCTGTCCCACTAGTTAGCATTATATTGCACGATACCCACCTGTTATTTTGTCTTGGTGCAAGTGAACATCTTGTGATGATTTTTTCTATCCAACTCATGACAACTCAAGGCTGAGATCACAAATGGTAAATACTCTATGTGGACCTGTTTTATTTCCCTCCATTGCAAGTGTGGCCCCAATACTTCCGGGCAGCCTCTTTGCAGAGGGAAGAGTTGAGATATGAAACTAGACAGGTGGGTTTTCAAAAAGATGGATTTTATCATGGGTGTGTTACGTACCCCGTAACTGGGTTGCCAAACCAGCAGAAATGGAACGCTTGTTGGAGTCTGGATTACTAGGAACTAATAAAATTTTATTAAAGAAATAAGTAATACAGTACACTAATCATAAGGATATAAATGTAACAGGTCAGCAATGATAATACACACACATATACACAGAACTAGGGTAATTGGAATCAACCAAGCTCTATCGCAGTCTAGGGGTAAAATGATCAGTCTTAAGTGAAGTAGAGTTCAGTTCAGTTTAGTGCAGTTCGCAGTAATCGCTGTTGTCGTACCGTTGGGGGGAGAGAGAGAGAGAGAGATGCAATTTGGTTTCAGGCAGACCTTTTGATGTCTTCGCAGTTGGTTTTGGGCAGACCTTTTGACGTCTTCTAATCCCGCTGTGGTCACTGACTGTGACCCCTCCGTTCCGGATACGATTGTTCTTTCACGGTGAACCCGGCACTCAGGCAAGGGCGGACACACACCCCAGGTTCCCACCGATCATACCTTTACACCCTGTGAGCCTCTGGTCGGTTCCCGCGAACCAGTCCTCCAAACTCCCACCAACTTGTGGGGGCACACTGCTCTTTCTAGGGTCTCGTGGTGTGTCTCGTGCCTTAGCAAACCTGCTCCTTTTATCCCCCTGCTGGGGTATCACCTGTCCATCAAACTTCAAACAGTTCAGGTTCAAGGCAACCGGTCTGTCAATATCTGAATTGTGTTTCTTTCCCGTTAATCCCTCTCTTCTCTCTTATAGCATTTTGAATGTTTCTCCATTGTCTTTCTTATCTCATTAGCATCATCCGTCCGGTACCTCTGCTGGGCATCACACATGACACCCCCACCCTTAAAAGGATTTTTACCGGGGTAAAAATTATGGGCATGAATGCACATTTTTAGACACACACTAATATACAGGTAGTCAATATTTGGCTAATACAGAGAACTTTAAGTTTTAACACCTTGACAGACAGTCAGCAATCACATTGTCCGTTCCTTTTATATGTTTTATCTTAATATCAAATTCCTGTAAGACCAGGCTCCAACTTAGTAAGCGTTTGTTTTTATCCTTCATTGTGGCCAAAAACACGAATGGATTGTGATCAGTGTAAACCATCAGTGGTTTCCGTGCCGGACTAATATAAACCTCAAAATGTTGTAATGCTAGTATGATTGCCAGTAATTCCTTCTCCACAGTGGAATAATTTCTCTAATGGACATTAAACTTCTTTGAAAAATAAGCCACTGGGTGATCGATCTCCTCTTTGTCTGTCTGCAACAGCACTGCCCCGGCCGCTTCGTCGCTAGCATCTGTTGCTAGGGAGAAGGGTTTTGAAAAGTCAGACGCATTCAGTACAGGGTGGTGACACAGAATCGCCTTCAGACTCTCGAAGGCTTGTTGACAAAGGTCGTTCCACACAAACTTCGCATTCTTCGGCAAGAGCTTAGTAAGAGGGAGGGTAATATCCGCAAAGTTTTTGCAAGACTTCTGATAGTACCCCACCAGCCCCAAGAACCTTCTCAGGGCTCTCTTGTCCGTCGGGATGGGAACTTCAGAGATAGCCTGCATGGGTGCCAGCTGCCCCTGTCCTACCACATATCCCAGATAAGTGACCTTAGCGTGGCCGAACTGACTTTTTGTGAGGTTCTCTGTCAGGTTGGCTTCAGACAGCCGTTTAAACAGTTCCTCTACTGCCACAATGTGCTCCTCCCACGTGTCACTCCAGACCACTAAATCATTAATATACGCTTCTGAGTTTTTTAACCCTTTTATCACTGAATTAATCATTCTCTGGAAGGTTCCTGGGGCATTTTTCATGCCAAAAGGTAAAACATTATACTCGTATAACCCGGATGGAGTGACAAATGCTGAGATTTCTCTAGCCCGGTTGGTTAAAGGAATGCACCAGTACCCTTTTAGCAAATCGGTCTTTGTGATGTACTTCTCCCCACTTTATCGATGCAATCGTCTATCCTTGGGATGGGGTAAGCATCAGTTTTTGTGATGGCGTTCACCTTTTTGTAATCTGTACAGAATCGTATGCTCCCATCGACTTTCGGGACAACCACACAGGGAGACGCCCATTCCGATTTGGATGGCCTCATAATACCTGTGGCTAGCATGTGTTCAATTTCTTTCTCCACTAGCTTGCTCTTCTCCAAGTGCATCCTATAGGGGTGTTGTTTAATAGGCTGGTCTGATGTGACAACAACATCATGTACCATTCCCTTGCATTGCCTCGGGACATCCGGACATACAACTGCATGCCGGTTAATTAGCTTTATCAGCGGCTCGCTCTGTTCGGGGGTTAAGTGAGAGACCTCATCAGCAAAGTTGGCCAAAACAATAGAGTTCTCCAATCTGGTCGGCACCATATTTATCTTTTCAAGGTGGGTTTCCCCCTTATCATTTGGCACCCCAGCCTCATTAATTTTCGTGATTACACCAACTAGATCTGCTTTCTGATTGTGGTAAGCTTTTAACATATTAATGTGTACTAATTGGGTTGGCTTATGCCTGTCTGGTGTCGATAACATAATTCAAAGAGTCTATCTTTTTAATCACTTTGTATGGACCGTGGAATCTCGCCTGAAGGGGGTTGGTTACCACTGGAAACAGAACTAAGACCCGATCGCCCACTTGAAATACTTGTTCGCGGGCACATCTATCATACCACAGTTTCATTTTAGTTTGGGAGTGTCGTAGATTTTCTTTGGCAAGGTCACAGATCCTTTTAAGCCTCTCACAAAGTTTTAAAACGTAGTCAATCACATTGACTTGTACTGCTGGACTGGACGATTGCTCTTTCAGTAAGGTCAGGGGTCTTCTGGGCCGATGATCGAAGACGAGCTCGAATGGGCTGAACCCCAATGACTCCTGAACCGTGACCCTTACGGCAAATAACAGAAGAGGCGAGGCATCATCCCAGTCCCTAGTGTTCTCTTGACAATAAATTTTAATCATGGTCCTTAATGTTGCGTGGAGTCTTTCCAACGCCCTTTGGGACTCTGGGTGGTACGCGGAGGCCAAAATCTGCTTTGCTCCCATCTCATCCAATATCCGTCGGAATGTGTGAGATGTGAGGACACTCCCCTGATCTGACTGGATTTCCCTGGGCAGCCCCACCGTAGTGAAGAATTTCACAAGCGCCTGTACCTCTGCGGGAGCCTTGACGCTTGCCAGGAGCACAGCCTCCGGAAACCTGGTGGCGGCGCACATCATAGTCATCACATACTCTCGCCCACTCGCAGTTCTGGGCAGGGGACCGACAAAATCCACAATTATTCGGGAAAAAGGTTCCCCGAAAGCAGGTATCGGTCGAAGGGGTGCTTTAGGCAGGACCTGGTTCGGCTTTCCTGCCACCTGACATAAATGACACCGTCTACAATATTCAATAATATCTTTCCTCATGTTCGGCCAGTAAAACTCTTTCATAATTCTATCGACTGTTTTCTTCACCTCAAAATGTCCTCCGAGGGGTATCTTGTGGGCCAGGTTAAAAATCTCGTCCTTATAAATTTTCGGCACTACCACCTGGTTTACCACCCCCCACTCCTCATCTGCGGGCACAGTACTTGGTCTCCACTTCCTCATCAGTACTCCTTCACATAATAGCCCACTGGTTCCCTTTTTATTTCCACTTCGGAGAGAGCTGTCTCTGTCAAAACCATCAGCTCCTCATCTCGTTCCTGTGCCTGTATAAATTCCTTCCTCGCTAATGATAAATCTGCCTCAACTCCCTCACTTCCTTCCACTCCACTATGCTCCTTCTTCGCACTTTCTAACTCCTCCTGGTACAAGGCTGGTGAAAACGTCTCAGCTAAATCTACATTCGCTTCGGCAGCCTTTCTGGTCATGCGCTGAGTCACTGCGCAAATGGGATAAACCTGTGAGTCCATGGGCGGGTCCTCAGTCCTGGCAGGCTTGCTTGTCAGCTTTACTGCTGGGTACACATCTCCGCCTGCAAGGTCATTACCGAGTAAGACCTCCACGCCTTCCATCGGTAGTTTGGGCCTTACCCCTGTCGTGACCGGTCCGGAGACCAAGTCGCTTTTTAAGTGTATCTGGTGCAAAGGTACTGCTTCAGTCCCTTTCCCAATGCCTATTATCACACTGACCTCCCCAGTCTCGGTCTCTGAACTAAATCCTAACACCCTCCTTAAGATCAATGACTGACCAGCCCCAGTGTCTCTCCAGATCCGTACTGCAACTGGGTTTGACCTCTCCTTCACTGACACCAATCCAGCCAAAATAAACTTCTCGCGCCCTTCCTGAACTCTATCAGACCTCTTCTCCCCTAGCGGTTTGTTTGCCGGCTCAATACAGCCAGTTGGAGTCGTCGTTTTTCCTTTCCCCGTCTCCTTCTTTGGGGCAAAACACCTGGACACAATGTGACCGGCTTTCCCACAATTATAGCATACAACCCCAGGAGACTTCCTACCAAACTGCTTCCTGTCTTCCTTATCCTTCTCACTAGTCCCCGACTTATTTTCTGGCTTTTCCGGAGGACTTTCTCCGCCCTTTTGACTACCCTTCTGGTAGCTTTTACTCGGGGTAAACTTTGCTTTGGGTGTTAACGCGTACTCATCCGCAAACTTAGCAGTCGCGGCTAAGGTGTCTGCCCCTTTCTCATAGGGCCTCATACCTTCAGAGACACAACCTTTAAATTGCTCAATCAGTATTAGCTGTAGCAGTCTGTCATAATCCCCAGTGACCCCTTTCGAGGCGCACCAACGCTCACAATACATCTGCATCTCACGGGCAAACTCTAAATACGTGCGGCCCCACTGCTTCCTCACATTCCGGAACCTTTGCCGGTATGCCTCCGGGACCAATTCATAAATTCTGAGTATAGCCTCTTTCACCACATCATACCTCTGGGCATCTTCTGCGGACAATGCCGAGTAAGCTTGCTGAGCCGTCCCCTTAAGTACACTCCGAAGCAAAACAGCCCACTTATCCCTCGGCCAGTCCTGACTTGCAGCGACTTTTTCAAAATGTAGAAAGTACCGATCAACATCGGCCTCCTCAAATGGGGGAACCAACCTAACCTCCTGGGTCGCCCCGAACCCTGCACTTTGGATTGGCATTTGGCCCCTCTCTAACGTTATCCTTAACTTCTCCAGCTCAAACTCCCTTTCCTTTTTCTCTTCTTCTTCTAGCTGCTTTACTCCGAACTCGTGCTCGAGTCTTAATTTTTCCATCTGCAGCTGCACTGCTTCTCCACCAGGTTTGCTCATAGACACCATCTCCAGCTCCCCTTGGGGAAACACACCTTTAGATATATAATGCTCAATGATAGCTCTGTGCATCTCCGCTCTCCTCATTGTCGGCTTCCCCTTAAAAAGATTCAACCATTTGGCAACAGTTGCCAATTCTGATTTCCTGGCATCCTCTAATGCCTCCAAGGTTGGCGCCTTTAGAAATTCCTCAATCTCCATTTCTGCTGTTTGCCCTTTTTTTTCTTTCGGGAATTCTAACCTAATCAATTTACCCAGTCCCAAATTTTGGCGTTCAAAATCCCGGACGAGATCCCCACTTATGTACCCCGTAACTGGGTTGCCAAACCAGCAGAAATGGAATGCTCATTGGAGTCTGGATTAAAGAAATAAGTAATATAGTACACTAATCGTAAGGATATAAATGTAACAGGTTAGCAATGATAATACACACATATACACAGAACTAGGGTAATAGGAATCAACCAAGCTCTGTCGCAGTCTAGGGGTAAAATGATCGGTCTTCAGTGAAGCAGAGTTCAGTTCAGTTTAGTGCAGTTTGCAGTAATCGCTGTTGTCGTACCATGTTAGAGGGAGAGAGAGAGATGCAATTTGGTTTCAGGCAGACCTTTTGATGTCTTCTAATCCCGCTGTGGTCACCGACTGTGACCCCTCCGTTCCGGATACGATCGTTCTTTCGCGGTGAACCCGGCACCCAGGCAAGGGCGGACACACACCCCAGGTTCCCACCAGTCGCACCTTTACACCCTGTGAGCCTCTGGTTGGTTACCGCGAACCAGTCCTCCAAACTCCCACCGACTTGTGGGGGCCCACTGCTCTTTCCAGGGTCTCGTGGTGTGTCTCGTGCCTTAGCAAACCCTGCTCCTTTTATCCTCCTGCTGGGTATCACCTGTCCATCAAACTTTAAACAGTTCAGGTTCAAGGCAACCGGTCTGTCAGTATCTGAATTGTGTTTCTTTCCTGTTAATCCCTCTCTTCTCTCTTATTAGCATTTTGAATGTTTCTCCATTGTCTTTCTTATCACTCTCATTAGCATCTTCCGTCCGGTACCTCTGCTGGGCGTCACACATGACAGGTGTCAGCATGCATGGTGAGAGAACATGAAGGGTTAGGAATAATGATAAGGTGAGATTGGTGTCAGGAGTGTGAATGTTATTTGGCATCTGCACGATGCTTATGAAGAGCTTTATTTGTCAAATGTACATCGAAACATACAGTGAAATGTGTAATTTACATCAAATCAAATCAGCAAGGATTGTGCTGGGAAGCCCGCAAGCGTCACCACGCTTCCAGTGGCCACTTGGCATGCCCACAACTCAGTAAACCTAATAGTACAGCTTTCGAATGTGAGGGGAAACCCATGCTATATGGAGAGAACACACAAACTCCTCACAAGCAGTGGCAGGGATTCAATCCCGATCATACAGATGGCGCTGTAATAACATTACACTAACCACCACCCGATGTAATAGCAGCTGAGAGCAGACAAATCAGATGACACGTCAGGAGTTTGTACGGGATAGTTTCTGGGATCATCAGTAATCACATCTGTTCCTTCTGGACTCTAATAGTGGGGGAAGAATACATATCCAAATTATCTGAATCTGCAAGGCCAAATCTGCCTGCACTTCAGGACTATTGTGGCTTTTGTGAGTTGCTGATAATTGTTAACAAAATCTGAAGTTGCTGGAAATCCGAGCAGCACACACAAAATGCTGAAGAACTCACAAGGTCAGGCAGCATCTAGGAAAAGAGTGAAGTTGACATTTCAAATGTTGATTGTACTCTTTTCCTAGATGCTGCCTGGCCTGCTGAATTGTTCAGCATTTTGTGTGTGCTGCTGATAATTGTTGTTGACCTGCAACTCTGCTGCAGCAGTTCAGATTCTGGATGATGCTGGTCACAAATTTAATCACCTTTATGCTGATAACAGAAAGATTTGAGAATATGGTATGTAGTTCATTCCTGATATTTTAGACTGGTATACAAACCAAGAGAACATTACGTAGTGCTATTCTGAATCTGTAGTCAAAGTGCAAAAAATAAGTTTCCACAGACCTTTCTCAGATATCAAGGATGTGGATCCATCTCTGTTGAAAGCTAAAATAATGAGGAAATCATGTGGTGACATTTTTTTTTATCTGAATTAACTCCAGCTAAAGTTGTCAATGTAGCTAAAATTCGTTGATGCTGACATTTTGAAATAAAAGTTCATTGGTTTGAAGAAGGCCAAATACTGGTGTATGAAATGTTTAAATGAGTCAGCTAAAGCCCTAAATTATCTGCAAATGATCTGTACATTGCTTGGCAGTGATTTGTCGTGACATACAGGCAACCCCTGCATTGCGGCCCTTCAGGTAATGGAAAATACACCCTTGCAGAAAATCACTACCCAAAATATTTAGCTATGGAATAAAATTTGTTGACAGAATTTAGGCGGGGGGGAGTTTTTTTAAACTCATGTTTCTTGAAGCATCTATAAAAAGAGGCTTCGGGTACGGAAAATTGCAACACAGTCTATTTTCTTAAAGCACAACATTCCTGTAACACATGCCTGCTGGAATCTAAACTTGGGTTGCTTCAAGATGCTTAACAGCATCCATTACCAGCCACAAGGGGGAGAGTTTACATCTTCATGCCAATAGGGACCTCTTGTGACGTACAATGGTATATGCAATTCATTGCCTTGTGCATAACAATTAATTTGTATATATTGGTCTGGATTTCTCAGTTTGGGTAGTATAAATGCTGTTCAATTTCCAGGTTGCCTCAAAGTGCAGTACATTTCCATTCATGTGGCAGAGCTCTGTAGGCAAATTCCTTGATACACTCTGTTGCTGCGTCTTGTTATTTTAAGGGCAGAGAAGAAGCTGGCTGAGAATCACCAACACTTGGAGTGGGTGTTCTGCTCTTGTCTTCTGTGCCAGGATAGAACAGCTGCTGCACTTACAGTTCCAAGAAAAAGCTTGTGAATCCTTTGCAATTACCTGTTTTTCTGCATTAATTGCTCATAAAAAGTGGTCTGATTTTCATCTAAGTCGCAATAATAGACAAACACAATCTGCCTAAACTAATAACCCACAAACAATTGTACTACTTCTTGTCAATACTGAGTACATTATTTAAACAATCATAGTCCAAGTTCAAAAAAGTATGTGAACCTCTGGCGTAATGCCTTCTACAAAAGTTATTTGGAGTCAGGTATTGCAATCAATGAGTTGAGATTGGAGGTGTGGGTGGTAGAGGTTCCCTGCCCTATGTATATTTTTTTTAAAAAAAGATACACAGTCAGGTTACTGACAGAGTCTGCTTTTCTCAAAAAGTATCTGTTTATGTGCACTATGCCTCGATCAAAATCTTTCAGAGAACCGAAGAAGAACAATTGTAGAGCTGGGTGAAGCTGAAAAAGGCTACAAAGGCATTTCTAAAGACCTGAGTATTGTCAACAAACGGAGGAAACCCAGTACTGTTGCTACTCTCCCTAGGAGTACGCATCTTGCAGAGATCACACCAAGAGCACAACATGTAGTGCTGAAGGAGGTGGAAAAGAACCCAAGGGTAATAGCAAAAGACCTGCAGAAATCTCTAAAACTTGCTAAAATCTCTGCTCATGTGTCCACAAAAGAAAAACATTGAACAAGAATGGTGTTCATGGAAGGAAGGACACCACAGAGGGAACCACTGCTCTCCAAAAAAAAATTACTGCACTTAAGTTTGCAAAAGACCTCCTCCTAGATGTTCCACGATGTTTCTGGGACAATGTTCTATGTACAGATAAGACAAAAGTTGAACTATTTGGCAGAAATGCACACTGCGTTGTTTGGAGGAAAAAGGTGGTATGTGAGGACAAGAAGAATCCTGTCCCTGGTAGCATGGCGGGAGGATGGGGTAAGAGCAGGCATGCGTGAAGTGGAAGAGATGCGATTGAGGGCAGCATTGATGGTGGAGGAAGGGAAGCCCCTTTCTTTGAAAAAGGAGGACATCTTCGTTCTAGGATGAATAGCTTCATCCTGAGAGCAAATGCTCTGGAGATGGAGGAATTGAAAGAAGGAGATGGTGTTTTTACAAGTAGCAGGGTGATATAGTCCAGGTAGCTGAGAGAGCCTGTTGGTTTATAATAGACATCGGTGGATAAGCTGTCTCTGGAGATCGAGACAGTGAGATCGAGAAAGGGAAGGGAAGTATTGGAAATGGATCAGGTGAATTTGAGGACAGGATGGAAGCTGAGGCAAAGTTGATGAAAGCGACAAGTTCAGCATGGGTACAGGAAGCAGCACCAATGCGGTAATCGATGTAGCGTAGGAAAAGTGCGGAATGGTCACCAATGTAGGCGTGGAACATAGACTGTTCCACTTAGCCAACAAACAGGCAGGTGTAGCTGGGACCCATACAAGTGCGCATGGCTATCTCTTTTGTTTGAAGGAACTGGGAGGACCCAAAGAAGAAATTATTTAGAGTGAGAACAAATTCTGCTAGTTGAAGCAGAGTCGTGTGGAGGGAACTGTTTGGGTCTTGTGTCCAGAAAGAGGCAGAGAACTTTGGAGCCTTCCTGGTGGGGTATGGAGATGTACAGGGACTGGACATACATAGTAAAAATAAGATGATGGTGGCCAAGGAACCCGCAATCCTTGAAAAGATCAAGAGCATCTTTTTTCCATAGAGAAAACTCAGCCTGACTTGCTGAGTTCTTCCAGCATTTTGTGTGTGTTGCCTGGATTTCCAGCATCTGCAGATTTTCTCTTGTTTGATGAAAAGTATAAATTTTGTGTGTTATCAGTTTAGGCAGATAGTGTTTGTCTATTATTGTGACTTTGATTAGATCAGACCACATTTTATAACTAACTAATGCAGAAAACCAGGTAATTGCAAAGGGTTCACAAACTTTTTCATGCAAGTGTAGTATTGCTCTTCATGAGTGCTGCGTGTATTTCAATTGTTAGAAAGTTTTAATTGCCCTCTTTGTAGCTGAGCTTGGGGTAGAAATCAATAACCTGTTTTTTGTTTCTGATATTATCTGTCAAGTCCATATATAAAACGGATCATATTTTAAATCTTAAATTATTTTAAACCATTAAAATGAATTGAAATTGACCATGAAGTTCTTCTGGGCTAGTTTTCCATTATCATATGAAGATTGAGATAATTCTGAAGGTTGGTGTTTTTTTTAAATGTGTGTGACAATAATGTGATGCAGTATTTTTATACAAATGTGTCTTGGATATGGTGAGTTTGGATGTCCATCTGTTGGGATACCTGGTTTTTCCAACTAACGCAATGCACAGCATTGTGGGCCGAAGGGCCTGTATTGTGCTGTAGGTTTTCTATGTTAATGTAGTCACTATCCTTATTGGAGTTATTTAACAAGAATTTTATGTATAATATGTTGATCAAAATATATGGCTATCACTAAAGGAACTTGAAGCATTGGCACCTGAATCCATTGATTGATTCCTAGCTACACAGCAACCAATTGAAAATTATCAAAAAATGCTCCACAGAAAGCATTGGGTCATTTCTATGACTGAAATAAGATCATTTTCCAACATTTTAACAAAACATAGAACATAGAATAGTACAGCACAGTACAGGCCCTTTGGCCCACAATGTTGGGCTGACCCTCAAACCCTGCCTCCCAAATAACCCCCCTCCCACCTTAAGTTCCTCCATATACCTGTCTAGTAGCCTCTTAAATTTCACTAGTGTATCTCCCTCCACCACTGACTCAGGCAGTGCATTCCACGCACCAACCACTCTCTGAGTAAAAAACCTTCCTCTAATATCCCCTTGAACTTACCACCCCTTACCTTAAAGCCATGTCCTCTTGTATTGAGCAGTGGTGCCCTGGGGAAGAGGTGCTGGCTATCCACTCTATCTATTCCTCTAATTATCTTGTACACCTCTATTATGTCTCCTCTCATCCTCCTTCTCTCCAAAGAGTAAAGCCCTAGCTCCCTTAATCTCTGATCATAATGCATACTTTCTAAACCAGGCAGCATCCTGGTAAATCTCCTCTGTACCCTTTCCAATGCTTCCACATCCTTCCTATAGTGAGGCGACCAGAACTAGACACAGTACTCCAAGTGTTATCAAAGTTATCTCTGAAAACTCATCACAGCTAATGTTGAAAAAAAAAATGTGCCTGGGTAAACTTTTTGATTTGTGGCAAGTTAACAAACAATTCACATCCATTCAAGGCTCATGTTGATTGAGCCACAGGGTCGTATGTCCATCTGCACCACTGGGTGGCAGTAATGCACATTTTTAAAAATCCTAATTTATCACAAACACAAAATCTGCAAATATTGGAAATCCAAGCAACACACACACACACAAAATGCTAGAGAAGTTCATCTTGGCTTGCAGTGTTAGGTTCTCTGACACAGAGTTTGATATTAAGAGATGTGTTGAATTTACATGGTGTTCTTCCTGTGATCATATTGGTCACAATCTGTAAACTTGTGACCAGGTACATGCAACATACTCTCCTGTGGGTCACCATTGATGAGAAACTTAACTCCACGTGCAGCAATTGACTTAACTCATGACATCCCAAGGTTAACTCAACATGCAGCAATTGACTTAACTCATGACATCCCAAGGCCTTGTCCCCATCTGCAGCACCAATCAAAGGCATACTGGGACATTTCTTTTTAGCTTGCTTGATGGGGATTCAACATCTCAAGAAATTTGATGCCATCCAGGACAAAGTAGTCTGCCTGATTGTTATCACATCCAGCACTTTAAATATTCATTCCCTTCTCCACCAGTCCACACTACTTGCAATCTGTACCACTTGAAAATGCACTGTAGTTAAATGTTCAGACTACTCTGCTGGCAACTGTATAAATCTAAAACCTAGGCCACCAAGGAGGATCAAGTTCAAGTACATTGTCACTTCAACAGTATACATGTGTGCCGCCAAACAAAGGAAGTTCCTCCAGACCAAGGTGCACAACACGGTGCATAAAACTTGCACATAACACATAAATAATATTACCAAAAACAAATTAGCAAATAAAAAGGTTCATTTGTGACACAAGTTTAATATGTGGCGAGACCTGGGTGGCAGGGAGTGCAGTAATTTTATGACCTGGGGAAAAACCTGTTTCCCATCCAAACAGTATTTGACCTAATGATACAGTATCTCTTACCTGATGGTAGGGGATCAAAGAGATTGTGGGCTGGATCAGAGGACTTCTGGTAAAATTTCAAATGGGTGAAAGAGAGATCGGCATGATTCTGTCAGCAGTCCTTGCAACCCTTTGTAGGGTCTTGTGGTCAGATGCCTTGCAATTCCTGTACCAGACAGTGATGTAGCTGGTCAGGACACTCTCAGTGGTGGTCCTGTTTTTTTAAAAAAAAGAATGGTGGTGGTTGGGAGGGGAGTTGGCCTCAATCTCCTCAAAGCTGAGACACTGCTGTGCTTTCTTTACTAAAGAGGTGGTGTTGAGGGACCAGGTGAAATGAACAGCCAGTTCATAGAACACCTTCATCACTTGTGGGTTCCCCTCCAACTCGCATGTAATTGCTAATTTGAAAGTGTTATATTTCTGCATTAAAATCCTGAAGCTGCCCCCAGAATTGTAGGAGTGCTTTTATAAAGAAGGACTGCAGCCATTTAAAAAATGTTTCAACCCCCACCTTCTCAGCCAAGAGATGGGCAGTAGGTACTGGTCTGGCAAACAGTATCCAGATGGCAACAAATGAAGAAATAAACATTGTTTTTATTGCCAAATGCTAGCATTTGGTGAGTAAATGCCCAGAGTCAAAACACTAGCTACTTTCAACATAAAAATAATAATGTTTCTTTATAATGAACGCAGTAGCATACTGAAGGAGTACTTGTTCCACTTCCTGGTTTTAAAAAAAAGTTTCCCCTCCCCCTCTCCTCTTCTATTCCCCACTCTGGCCTCTTACCTCCTCTCTCCTGCCTCCACCTCCCCTTAATGCACCTCCTCCTCCCCTTTCTTCTATGGTCCACTCTCCACTCCAATCAGCTTCTTTCTCCAGTCCTTTACCTTTCCTACCCACCTGGCTTCAACTATCATCTTCTAGCTAGCCTCCTTCCCCTCAAGTCAACTTCTTTATTCTGGCTTCTTTCCCCTTCTTTTCCAGACCTGATGAAGGGTCTCAGCCCAAAACGTCAGCTGTTTATTTCCATGGATCCTGCCTGACCTGCTGAGTTCCTCCTGCATTTTGTGCATGTTGCTTTGGATTTCCAGCATCTGCAGAATTTCATGTTCCATTTTTAGCTACTTTAGGCTATGGGGCGTACTATTAATGTTGTTTCCGTTCACTAGCCACATGAGTTGAGAATTTTTAAAAAAGTGACAAAATAATTTGAATGGTATTATGGGTAATGGGAGGGTAAAATTAGTTTAAAGGAGTCATGGAAGATAGTATTTCAAGAATTCATTGTTTTATTTTCAGACTTCAAGTGACTTCAAGCTTGGAATGAGTTTACAGATAACTGAAGCGAAAATAGTTGAATTATTTGCATGTGGTTATGGGTAACTGTTATCTTAAAGGGTGAAATGTGAATAAATAGATTCATGGCTTAAAGATTAAAGAAGAGGAACAATAAAACCAAGTGGAATAATAAAATCACTGCAGATGTGCGACATAGATGGGCTTTGAGGCAGCTTTCATCATCTACTTTTCCAATGGATTTCTGTCATTTAGCTGATGTTCAGTATGTTCATCTTGTATGACATTCATTCAGAGTTCCTTCTTTATCCACATTGTGGTGGAGTCAGCCAAATCAGAACTTGGCTTGAATACTGTAGTTTGATGATAGGTATTCTTTGGTGAAGGTCACCTCCCAATTTCCACCACCTACCCACAAGGCCAATAGCTCTCCAAGTTAATGGAGCTGGTTACAAAGGAGTCTGCTTTAAATGTCGCTAATCTAGTCACTGAAATGTCCAATATGTCAACCACAGGGATAGATAGGCTTAAACATGTGAAGTTCTCCACAGTCCAGTGCGTCAAATTGCCAAGGTGTATGAAGTTCCTGAAATTTTAGCATCCATCTGTCTCGAAGGACAATGGGTGATGATCATCATCCTCTCAAGCCTGGGCAGAAGATATGGAGATCCTGAGATCCCCACTCATCAGGATATCCCTCTTGCAGTATAGTCCAAAGGAAAGCTTATGAAGAAATACGTTTGGCACCAGCTTGGCTGTAGGAGCTGCAGGAAGTATTTTCAATGACGTCCAGCTGCCTTCGGGGCTGTACTCCAGATTTGCTGTCTGGGTTTACTCCCGTAGCCTTCGTCTCTCCCACAAGGCTTTGGAGCTATTTACCCATAGCTGGGGACCCGGTTAATGAGCACTAGGGAGTGTCCACATGCTGGAGGGCCTGCATGCTACATGTGCAGGGGCCAGACCTCCTCCCCATCCTCTGTAGTTCAGCCTGAGTCCGAAGGGAGTTCAGTTTCCATGTGTCGCCAGCGAGGAGGCGCTACATGAGGCTTGCTGTTGGAAAGGCTGTGTACCGGCAGGGAGAGACTCATACATTCAGCTCTCCTTTTTGCAAGACTGCTAGCTAGCAGTGGAAACTAAAAGTAAGAGCGACAGACACTATCCACCACGCTACCACACTAGACACATCACAAAAACCATTTTGACACACATATAATATTTTATATATTCACAGTTTTTATTAGTCTGCATTGCAATGTAGAGCCAGCTGGTGGCATAGTGGTATCAGTGCCAGACTTCGGGACGAAAGGTCCCGAGTTTGAATCCAGCTGGCTCCCCTGCACACTTTCCATCCGTGCTGGGTTACGAGCTGGTGATCTCTTTGCAAACTCACCCGGCAGAAGGCAATGGCAAACCACTGCTGTAACTTGCCTCGTACGCGGTTCTCCACTACGTCAGAGAGGCGTGGAGGGAAATCGTCTGCTAACCAGAGAAACTCCAGATGCAATGTACCTTTCTTTATTGCAATGTACTGCTACTGTACAGCAACAAATTTCACGGCATGTGCTGGTAATATTAAACTTGATTCTGATTCTGAAAATGTTCTTTAAAAATAAAGATTGCCATATGTTCTGAGCCAAATCTTGCAATACTTGACTGAGAAAGGACACCTGCTAAATTCAGTTTACTGATAGATTTTTACCTTTTGCTGTGCAGCAATGAGAAATAAAGCCAGCCAGCATTATTTGCAGTTGTTTTTGGCTGATTCAAAGCTCAGTTTCTTTGGGAAGTAGCTTGACGTTTGCAGCTGAGCTCAGCTTTCCATTTGAGGATGTTGTGGTTCAACTATCTATGCTGTTGATTCGGCTTTCAACTTTGTGACAGCTAACTCATTTATGATTCAACTTGCCAATTATAAGCAATCTATTTCAAACCACTGATTCTAGGGGGATGAATCTCAAAAGGATTGTAAGAGGATTTGATCACACGAAGGATTAATGATGGATATGTTACACATCTGAGCTGCATCCATTCCCCACACATGTACCCTGAGTGAAAATATCCTGTTTATTTGAAGTGCATTAACCTTCATTTTTAGGAAAATTGCATTTTTACTATCAATATCTTTTAAAAGGGAGGAAACAAATAACTTTACATCTGAGCAACACGCATCAAAGTTGCTGGTGAACGCAGCAGGCCAGGCAGCATCTGTAGGAAGAGGTGCAGTCGACGTTTCAGGCCGAGACCCTTCGTCAGGACTAACTGAAGGAAGAGTGAGTAAGGGATTTACATCTGTTCCTGTTTCTGAAAGCTACTTTTTCATCTCGTATTGAATTTTTCACATTTCGATCTTCAGGTTTCTTCTCAACACCAACATTTATTGTCATTTCCACTAATTTCCCCTAATCTCAGTCGATGCAATTAAAGTTTCTTTTTGCATAGATAGCTCCTCATTTGCTGAGTATTTCTCACATCTTTTCTTATCAAAGAGGTCTAATTCAACAATGCCACCCCCCAAGCAACTTGATTAATGGTAAGTATTAAGGATTTTGACCAAAGGTTTTCAATCTGAAACAAGAGTTATGTTAACTTTACTAATGCTGTCTGACTTGATGAGTATTACAGTGTTTTCCATTACTTGTTCTGATTTCCAGTGTTTTGTTTTTAATCTTCAAAGCTGCCAGATGCTTTGACAAAAAAAAACTCAGGTAGTTAATTTGTATCCCGCAAAGAAGGAAACTTGCTGTTTGAACTCTTAAAGAGACTCTAGAGTTCAGAATTTCTTTTTCAGGGTTCTTCAACCTTTAAACCATAAATAGAATTCTGCTTAGAACAAAGCTCAAAGTTTTTTTTAAAAAAAGTGTAAATTTATTCTCAAAGTATGTATGTATATGTCACCATATTCTACCCCAAGATTCATTTTCTTGCAGGCATTTACATTACATTAGAATCAATGAAAAACCGCACACAAAGACTGACAAGCAACCAGTGTACAAAAGAAGATGCTGTGCAAATACAAGATAAATAAATTGGGGCGGAACAGTGGTGTAGTGGCTAGCACAATGCTTTACAGTGCCAGTGACCCGGGTTCAATCCCCGCCACTGCCTGTCAGGAATTTGTGCATTCTCCCTGTGACCAAGTGGGTTTCCTCCGGGTGCTCCGGTGTTTTTCTACAGTCCCATGGTAGGTTAATTGGTCTTTATAAATTGTCCCATGATTAGGCTAGGGTTAAATTGGAGATTGTTGGGCGGCATGGCTTGAAGGGCTGGAAGGGCCTATTCTGTACTGTATCTCAAGTAAATATACTGAGAACAGGAGTTGTAGAATTGTTGGAAGTGACTCTATAGGTTGTGGTCTTAGGCCCATGTTCTGATGTAATTTCATCCACTTGATATGTTAATGTGAATCACTTACAATAGATCCTGCCTGACATGCTGACTATTTCTTGCATTTTCTATTAATGTTTTAGGTTTTCAATATCTGTAAGATTTCGTTCCAATTATTGTTGAAATGTTAAACTAACTTCTGTTAGCCAGCTTGGGATACACTTTCTATTTCTGCATAGATCAACAGATGTCCTGTGCCCAATAAGCCTAGTGTGGAACCCTTTGAGCCGCTGTCGTGTTCACGCATCGACAGGCAAACTAGTTATCATTTCTACTTGTACGCAGAGTAGAGCTGAATTACAGTTGCTCTATTGAATCTGAGATCTTGTGAAAACTTTTCAAAACAATTTCATTGAGTATCATGTAAATATAGGGCAGTATTAACTATTTGTCCTTTAGCCATGGTTTATATCAGTATTGGCCAGAAATGTTATTATATATAATTGAGGCAATACTGATAGTGTACTAATATACACCAGTAGCCACTTCATTAGGTACCTCCTCTACCTAATAAAGCTGCCTCTGAGTTTAGTTTGCAGTCTTCTACTGCGGTAGACCATCCATTTCAAAGTTCAAGGTGTTCAGATATGTTTTCCTACATACCTTTGTTGTGTTGCGTGGTTATTTGTGTTGCTGTCACCTTCCTGTCAGCTTGAACCAGTCTGGTCATTCTCCTCTGACCTCTCATTAACAAGGTCCACAGAACTGCCACTCACTGAATGTATTTTTTTTCTTTGTCACACTGTTCACTGTAAACTCTAGAGACTGATGTGTGTGAAAATCTCATGAGATCAGCAATTTCTAAGAAACTAAAACCACCCTGTCTGGCACCAACAATCATTCCACGGTCAAAGTCACTTAGATCACTTTTCTTCCCCATTCTGATGTTTGGCCTGAACAGCAACTGAACTTCTTGCCAGTATCTGCATGCTTTTATGTATTTAGTTGCTGCCACATGATTGGCTGATTTAGATATTTGCATTAATGAACAGATGTACCTCAGGAAGTGCCCACTTGGTGTATATTATACCGGATTACATTCATGTTTTTAGTCAGAGCATATGTCAGCAGTTAATAGTTGAAGGGGATCCTATAATGTGTGACGTCTGATAACATCAGAATACATTGACTAACTCTTTAAATGCTTCTGTGTTTATATTGAAGTATATGCTCCTTTATTACAAGTAATTAAATGCCCAAACCTTGAATCTTTGATGTTGGTAAGACATGACCTTATTACATGATGAAGCTTAGCCAATGGACTGAGTAACCTACTACTCTTTATAACTTGCATGTTCATATTGTTCCTTGTTTGACATTTGCTAATATTAGTTCAGCTTTTCAATATTCTGTGCTTGTAACAATTTTTGGTGCGATATATAAACTTCTTTGCTGAATTCATGTAGTTTAGTGGAGCGTAGGGCTACAATTTATTTTTACTTAATTTTTGCATAACAAAGCATAAAGGTTTCCTGAATATTTGGCATAATTCACATTCAACAAAAGGCTGGTGTTTTCAGCCCTGCTTAATATCCTGTGCATTTTCCCATGCAAGCTGCTGATTTATTTTAATTCCCAGAGAATGAATTCCCCAGTGATTGTAATGCACCTGCTTCATGTTCTATTCCCCACCACAAAAATGAGATTTAGCGCCCCCCCCCATCCTCCAGGAGCAATTATGTTAAGTGCCTGAATAGTGTCAGGACTGTGTAATTTTAGTAGATTGATTGCAGCAAATGTGCTTTGCATTTTGTAAACAGTTGTGGAGTGGTGGTGGGGCAGGAGGAGAAGGACATATCCAATGATGAACCCTTCATGGTCTGGCTTTTATTGGAAATTCTTTCTAAATTCATTTGTGTCAGCCTGGCCAAGTAGGTGTGGTACAGTAACGCTATAATCGTGATTCTACCTGACAGAACAAATGCACTGATAATGAAAAGGGCACCATGATGTTATTGCCTGATTTGATTCAGAGGCTGACTTCAGCTGGCACTTTGAGTGACAGTCGCTTTTGGCCTGGTTGGGTCATGTTGCAAGCTTGTTATATGACCAATAAGGCTGCAACTGTAAAACACCAGAAAGTGTGGAGTCCCGAGGTAAAGATCGGTGCAGATGGCATGAGGCATGGTGTGGAGACCTCTGGTTTCTTTAAAGTTCAATTTACTTGCTGCTTTTGTGTGTGAGCATAAGGAAGGAGAAGGTGGTATGGTAAAACGGAACTTTGAAGTCCTGAACCTTGAAGCATATTTGGGAATTTAACACTTTTTTTCAAGATGATATGCCAAGGCAAAGTAGTGAAGTATCCTTTTGAATTGAATGTTATTATTTAATGTGATTTACTTGTGTTTGTTCAGGAATGTGTAAAATATAAGAAATCCTATGAGATGCTGGACACTGTAAAGTGTCAATGTAACAGTTAAATAAATCTTGCTTAGAAAGTCACCTTCGGTGCCAATTAAAAATGAATGTCTGTTTTCACAGCCCCAGTTGCATTGCTGAAGGGGTATAGATATCAAGATAAATTGATGTGTCATTGAATAGAGAACCTGCCACCATTTGTAAAGAAATCAACTATAGTTTTGTGTGTTATCTTAAAAATCTCTTGGCCAGTGTTTACACAAGACATAATGCCATATGTTTTGATAATTCGAGGTTTTTTAAATGAACTTAGAATAAAGTTTAAGGAGTAGTCAACATAAATTTGGGCTAAACCATTGTACTTGAAGAGTAAGTTAGAAAATGTCCATAAAAATGTGTATAGTGGTTTTCTGCATTATGGTGGGAGTTTGGACCTCAACATTAAAAGTTACGTTGAATTCATAATGAATGTGGAATATAAAGATTTATTTTTGATGGTGTTGCCATTTTGTTCTTCATAATCTTTGACTATTGATAGACCAACTTGACTACCACAAATAGGAAAAACATTGGGAATTATCCCATCAGCAAAACATACTGCCATTTTCATGCTGCTTAAGATCTACCGTGCCCCACACATGGGCTTAACTTAGTCACCATAATCCAAGGACAATGAAGCATGTGATTTGATGCTGTTTTGAAATTTTCTAGCATACATTTATAACAATTAGTATTTAGTTTTAAATTGGACTGTGGGAATCTGAAGATGTTAGATATATAATGTATTGATGATGACACATTAGCTGCATTATCACATATAATACCACTTTGCCTTGTTCCTGATTTACAATGACTTGGTCAAAATTTATGTTATTTGTTACTTATAGTTAATTCTAACTGGGCAAATGCTGCAATTCACACCATTTTTTCCCTTATTGCCATCCTGTCTATAAAAAGATGATGCTATGTGGCACCACGTTTCATTCTTATAGTCACAGTGAACTCCTTACACACGCTTCAAATGTGTGATCATTTTTATTTGGCTTTGCATTGCAGTATTGCCATTGTTGTGATCATGGTAGCTGAGATTAACTTGAAGTAGAAAGTAGAAATTAGTTGGTTCATATACTCTAAATGTTGTGTTTTGTATTTAAAATGAAGATGGTGCAGATGGTGCCTGTGCAGTTTTTCAGGCATTGTAAAAATGGCGCTATTTAAACCAGCATGTGCCGTGGTATTCATCAGCTGTTACACTGTAGCTTTGAGAAAATCAACCTCTTTTATTTTCCTTAACTGCTGCTGGCAGAAGGAATTCCTCTTGCTGAGAGCTTCGCACTCAGTGATATTGAGAATCACAGTACAACTATTTACTTGATCCATTTTGTGTTTGGTGACAAATGGGGATGGAGCATTCCTCTGCAGACGCAAGATTTTTTCTCCTTAATTCGCTGCTGGGAACATTTGTGAGTATTACTTATTGCCCAGATAGGTTTAAACAAAAGTTCCCTGATTTGGTGTTGTGCAGCATTGCTCTCTGAACAGTAAGTGCTCATTGTTGGTTTCTATGATTTAGTTTCATATGATAGTAAGTTTCCACTGCTCTGCTGGCTTGCAGTAAGATAGTGTACCATGTGTTTCATTTCTAGTGCGTTCTCTGTCATGTCATTGCTATCAATGGTTCAATCTACGCTGATGGTACCTTTTGTGTGTTTTGCCATTAACTCTGGTACTGTGCAGCTTCATACAGAAACTGTGAGTGTGAATGAAGGGACTGACTTTGTTAGTGCCGGCCTCAATTACAGTTCGTTGTGTGACTGCTTTTCAGCACATTTTCTAAATGTAGTACTTTCAATTCTTAATATTACTGTATCCGTTAGCATTCTTCACAAGTCTTGCTTTTCCTAGCCATGTTGTTAGCATCAGTGGTATAGTTTTGTTTAAAACTGAAGTATCAAAAAATGTTCTGAAACTTCGGTCTTGAGTAGTTGGAAATGGCTTCTTCATTTTAAATGGAGGGATCAATTTCATTCTTGTTTTTCACTCTAAAATGCTGTTTATCCTCCAGACGTGATTTTTTTTATTCCCATAGTCAAATTTTGCTCTGCCCTACTTTTAAAGATATTGTTTAGTAAGTGAGATTAAATTGTTGCTTCATACAGATCTTTTTTTATATAATCAATGAGTATTTTTGTCATCTATTCATTCTGCCCAGTAGCTTAAGTTACCAATTGTGACTTGTACATATAAAATGCTTGTTTATTCATTTATAATTTATACCTGATATCAATAAAAGCATCATTGTAGGCAGTGCATCTGAATATAATGAATTATAAAGGCATATTAGTAGATCAAACAAAGGGGCAAAACTGTGGCAAATGGATTTCATTATGGCAAGTATGATATCAACCACTTTAGATCTATAAAGGAGAGAACTGTGGATGTTATCTATGGTAAAAAGCATTTAATGGGATGGAATGCTGTCTAGTCTATTCGCACTGAAATACAAAGGGGTAGAAGTTTTGCCGCAACTATACAATGATCCAGGTCATGTTTTCAACAGGAAGAGGAGATCTGGGAACACTATAAAGGATATATTGGTTTTGAGGAATGTGGTTCCCAATAAGATAACCAATGGTTAAATTATAAAGGAAATAGTATGCAAGTACTTTGAGTAATGAAGATGAATTTTAAAAGAAGACCCACTCTCTGCCTCTTTCTGAAAAATACAAAAAAACTGGTATTTAATGAAGGCCACTGTAGTTTCATCACACAATTGAATTGAATAATAATGCAAACAGGCTTTTTCCACTGAGGTTGGTTGAGACTAGGTTAAGGGTGAAAGATGAAATATTTGAGGGGGATCTTCACTCAGAGGGTGGTGAGAGTGTGGAATGAGCTGCCGACAGAAATGGTGGATGCGGGCTCAATTTTAAAATTTATCTTAAATTTGGGTAAGTACATGGATGGTATGGAGGGCTATGGTCTGGATGCAGGTTGGTGGGACTACGCTGAGTAACAGTAGATAGACCAAAGGGTCTGTTTCTGTGCTGTAGAGCTCTCTGACTATAATGATGTATCCTCTGTGTGATTTGCAAACTGGCATAGAATGTTTGTTTAAATTCCCTACTGCGAAAGGTGGGAAAACTCCGCAACGTTGCAGTTTCCGTACTGAACATCATGAAGAGGCTTGTGTTGTAATGTAGTAAAAGCAATCATGAACAATTGGCCGCAGCACCAGGTGGTTGTATGCACACATCCCAAAATTGTAGTTGGTTATGTGGTGAAATGTTGGCAGTCTCACTGAAGTTTTTCTGCCAAGGCAGGATGATTTTGAACCATTTCAAATAATGATCGACAATGCTTGCTTGGTGAAGCTTTTTAACTAAAGCTTGTCCTGTTTTTCTTATGAACACTTATGAAAGATGTATATGTGTACTTCACTATAACACTGAAGTTATGAGGTAGTGCCTGCCATTTTTCAGTCACAAGAGACTTGATGGCTGAGTCAGCTTTATGTAAGATACACTTATATTTTGCATTAACAACACAGATTGTTAATTGAATTCCTATCCCACCACACCAAGTAGAACTAAACTCAATCATATCTGTGACCTTAGAGAAGTATATCAATTAATTCACGCTGTGGTTGAAGGTATTAAATCCATAGTATTGTTTTAAATAGTGGATATGCTTTAAATTGTAGGAGTGATAATCCATTTTAAATTCATAGTCTGTGCCTGTGGGAATCTCAGTCTGTTGTATTCTGATTTATCTGTTGTTTAATATGCAGATGTTGTATTTATTTACATCAGTAGTTTATCCATATACTAAATGCACCACTGTAATTACAGGTTATGTGAATCTCTGACATTCTCAACTAAGTATTCAGAATCAGGTTTAATATCACTGACATGTTGTGAGATTTGTTGTTTTGCAGCAGTTGTGTAGTGCAATACATAAAAACTATAAATTACAGTAAGATATTGAATATAAAACTAGAGTACAAAGTTCAAAAGTTCAAAGGAAATATTATAATCAAAGTACCTTATACAACAATGAGATTCATTTTCTTGTGGGCATACTCAATAAATCTATAGAATAATAACCATGACAGAATCAATGAAAGACTGCCCAACTTGGACCTTCAGCCATATTGCAGAAGACAACAAAATGTGCAAATACAAAATAAAGAAAGAATAAATAAGTAAGCAATAAATATGGAGAAAATGAGATGAAAGTCCTTGAAAGTGAGTCTGTTGGTTGTGGGAACATTTCAATGATGGGGCAAGTGATGTTAGGTGAAGTTACCCCTTTGTTTCAAGAGCCTGATGGTTGAGGGGTAGCAACAATTCTTGAACCTGGTGGTGTCAGTCCTGAAGCTCTTGTGCCTTCTTCCTGATGGCATTAGCAAAAAGAGAACATGAGTGTTGGTGTCCTTGATGTTTTCCTACGACAGCATCTCATGTAGATGTGCTCAAAGAAGGGGGAAAAAAGTAGTGAGGTAGTGTACATGGGTTCATTATTCATTCAGAAGTCTGATGGCGGAGGGGAAGAAGTTGACCCTGAATCATTGATTGTGGCTCTTCAGGCTCTTGTACCTCCTCCTCAATGGTAGAAATGAGAAAAGGGCATGTCCTGGGTGATGAGAGTCATTAATGATGGGTCTTTTTGTTGGAAAACACACAGATTGTCGATGCAAGATAAACATTTACAGATTTTCCTCTTGTGGCTTTTTTTTTCCAAAACAAGAAAGTGTTTTTGTACATGTATCTTTATTTGGGGATTTCTGTCTTTTTCACACCTATAGGGATTTTTCACTGCTATTGGGTGTGGCTAGGAAGATTTGTATCCAAACTTGTATTATATCATTCAATTAAATACTTAAATTGATTTATTCTCAAAAACCGTGGACATTGTAGAGCTATAAAACACTACAGCACAGAAACAGGTCCGTTGATCAATCTAATCCATGCTGAACTAGTAATTTGCCAAGACCCATAAACCAGCACTGGACTGTAGCCCTCCAGACCTCTCCCATTCACGTACCTATCTAAATTTCTCTTAACTGTTTAAAACAAACCCGCATCCACCATTTCCACTAGCAGCTTGTTCCACACTCTCACCACCCTTGGAGTGAAGAAGTTCCTCCTCTTTCATCTTTCACCCTTAACCCATGACCTAGTCTCACCCAACCTCAGTGGAAAAAGCCTGTTTCCATATATCTTAACCATACCCCTTGTTGCATGAATGGAAGTCACTGGGGAAGAGTATTAGTAGATATGAAGCAGCCTCTTTATTGAATAAAACAAGATATGACAGGCAGGCATCATATGAAGACCCTTTCTGGGGGTGGGGGGAGATGGGGAAGGTCGCCTGTGCCCAACACTACACACATTTCACGTGCTAAAGATCAAAGAACATGCAGGACAATTCAAACAAATTCATATTTACAGTGCCTTCTTGAACTACACATTTTAACAATTTAAAATGTATGGATCTTCCCACCATTGCACCCAAAATAAGTGTATATTACTGTCATATCCATTAAATGGGATGTTGATTGGATCCATGCATATGTAGACAATCAGTTAAGGGCCTGTTTCTTGGTCTGTCTGGTCTGCATTTTAGCTTAATCTTCAATATATATTTGAATCTGAAGGCTAGTGGTCAAAGTCCATTCAGTTAATTGCTACATGTTCTATGCCCAAAAATCACCCTAGCACTCATCATAATTATGTATACCTCTATCAAATTTCCCCTCAATCTTCTATGCTCTAGAGAAGAAAGTCCTAGCCTTTTCAATTTTTCGCTATATCTCAGGTCCTCAAGTCCTGGCAACAGCCTTTCAAGTTTTCTCTGTATTCTTTCAATCTTATTGATATCTATCTTGTAGTTAGGTGACCAGACCTGCACCCAATATTCCTAATTAGGCCTTGAAGTTTGTACGACTTCAAGATAACATCCACATTCCTGTACTCAATACTTTGATTTATGAAAGCCTATGTGCCAAAACCTCCCTTTACAATCCTATCTACCAGTGGCACCACTTTCAATGAATTATGGATCTGCATTCCCAGATCCCTCTTCTACTTCTTATTGCTGCCCCCTTCAGCATTCAAGTTCTATCATGGTTTGTCCTCCCAAAGTGCAACATCTCACACTTGTCTGTATTAAATTCCATCTGCCATTTTTCAGTCCATTTCCTACCTGGTCCAGATTCCACAGGAAGCTTTGATCGCCTTCCCCACTGTATACTATGCATCTCAATCTTCGTGTCATTGCAAATTTGCTGATCCAGTATATCACATTATCATCCAGATTGTTTGTATAGAAGGCAAACAACAACAAACCCAGCACCAATCCCTGCAACACACACTTAGTTACAGGCTTCCAGTCAGAGACAACCATCTGGTATCACACTTTGGCTTCTCCCACAAAGCCAATGTCTAATCCAGGTTGTAAACACAAAATACTCTGCAGATGCTGGGGTCAAAGCAACATGCACAATACGCTGGAGGAACTCAGCAGGTCGGGCAGCATCCATGGAAACGAACAGTCAACGTTTCGGGCCGAGACCTTTCGTCAGGACTAAGATGGTATGAACATTGAATTCTCCAACTTCTGTTAATTCCCTCACCCTCCCTTCCCCCATCCCAGTTTCACTCTGCCCCTCCTCCAGCTGCCTATCACCTCCCTCATAGTTCCACCTCTTTCTGCTACCCTTTGTGCTTCCTCCTATTCCTTCTTCACCTTTCCTGCCTATCCCCTCCCTGTTTCCCCTCCCCCACCCCTTGATCTTTCCCCTTGTTGTGCGTGTGTCTAATCTAGGTTACTACCCCATCTTGTATGCCAAGCAACTGAACCTTTTTGACCAACCTCCCATGTTGGACCTTATCAAAGGCCTTGCTAAAGTCCATGTAGACAAAATCTACTGCCTTCGTCAACTTTCCTGGTTACTTCCTCAAAAAACTCTAGGATTGGTTTGACACAACCTACCACACACAAAGCCATGTTAACTATTTCTAATCAGTCTCTATGTATCCAAATACTTTTATAGCTGTTCCCTTAGATACTTTATGATTTAGAACTCAAGCTAGGTCCTAGGACATCAAATGCTTCCCCAGATTGTTCAACTATCGTGAAATGATTTGTTTTCCTTTTTCATTGCAAGCTTCAAGATGCAAAGGCTGCTATAGCATTAGGTTACTTGGGAGACTTAAGTGAAACTTAGCGGTGTTTAAATGGGCCATGAATATTATTCCAATATGAATCTGCACTATACACAACTGCAGTAATAAATTCTTCATCTTCAGTTCTATTAATGCCAGCATCTCTGTAACCACCTTACAGCATTTATGTAGGTGTGAAAGTCATACAGCACAGAAATGGATCATTGGGAAAGAAATAGGTGGGAGAGTCTCACTGGCCTGCTCTTTCAAAGAGAGTCATTTAGCAAAATGGCCCCCTTCTGTGTTTAACATTTTCTCTGAGAGTAATTCAAAACATTCTGTGCACTATTCATACATTTGCTATTTCAGTGCCACAACACAGCCCTAGGAGCACAGTTGAGGGAGAAAAGTTAATAATTTGGATTTTGCAGAGACTCCATAATTTTTGACCTCTGAATTTATCCATTAAGATTCAAGGATCTGAGAGGTATTAGGATCTCTAAACTCTGTAAAATGTCTACATTAGTTGGAAAGTCTGAAATATTTGGTAATAAACTTTTATGCAGCAAGCATGTATGTAGTTAATTGCAGAGATCATAAAACAAATCATCAAAGAACTTTTCCCATAGAGAAATTATAAGAATGAATTTTATTGCCTTCAGTCGTGTTTACATACAACAGTAAATACCAAGAGTGATTAAGTTATTGGTCTGTTACAAGTATGCATTTCATGAACAGTCTAAAAGATGGGATAGACAATCAATTGCAAGATAGGTGAAGAGGTTTTAAGGTTAAAGGACAAGAGACTGCTAATGCAAGAGAGACTGCAGATGCTGGAAATCTGGAACAGCACACATAAAATGCAGGAGGAACTTGGCAACTCAAGATAGAATTTATGGAGTGGAGTGAACAGTTAACTTTTTAGGCTAAGACCCTTCATCAGGAAACGAAAGGGGAAGAAGCCAGATTAAGAAGGTGGGGGGAGGGGGAAGGGGACTTGAAGTAAGAAGATGGGAGACGGTAGGCAGGATAGATAAAGGGCTTAAGAAGAATGAATCTAATAGGAGAGGACAGTTGTTCATGGAAATAGATCTGGCAGCATCTGTGGAGGGAAATAAACAGTTGTCTTTTTGAGCTAAGATCCATCATCATCCTCCATCCTGATGAAATATGTCAGCCTGAAATGTCGACTATTACTTTTCTTCATTGATGCTGCCTGGCCTGCTGGGATCTTCCAGCATTTTTTGTGTGTTGCCCAAGAGACTGCAGATACTGGAATCTGGAGAAAAGAACCAACTGCTGAAGCAACTCAGAATATCAAGCAGCCTATATGGAGGCAAAGGGATAGATGATGTTTATGTCTTCAATAAGCCAATAGTATTTTGTGAAGTGTTGTCAATGTGGAAACATATTTGGGAAGAGTGGGGTTCTCTTGCATCTTGGATTTATTTTATTTAGTGATTAAAAATTAATATAAAACCTTGATTAACTATAGGTGACTGTTCAAGGAACTATGAATCTGTATTCCCAAGTCCTTTGGTTCTATGTCACACCTCAGAGCCCTATCATTCACTGTGTAAGTCTTAATCCTGATTTGTCCTTCCAGCGTGCAACACCTCGCTTGTCTGCATCAAATTCCATCTGCAATTTTTCAGCCCATTTTCCCAGCTGGTCAAGATCATGCTGCAAGCTTTAATAGCTGTCTTCTCAGTCCGCTATGCCCCCAATGTTGGTGTCATCCACAAACTTGCTGATCTAGTTGACCACATTATCATCTACTTCAATAACATGCATGATAACCAGCAGCAAATACAGCACAGATCCATGTAGTACATCACTTGTCCCTGGCTTCTGGCGGCTTCTGCTAAGCCAATGTTAGATCCAAATTGGCTACTTCATCTCAAATACAAGCAACTTGACCTTTTCATTAGCCTCCCATCTGGGACCTTGTCAAAGGCTTTCCTAAAGTCCACGTAGACAGCATCCACTGTCTTCTTCATCAATCATCTTGGTAACCTCATTGGAAAAACTGTATAAGATTGATTAGATGTGACCTACCATGTACAAAGGCATGTTGACTGTCCCTAATCAAGTCCTATCTATCTAACTATTTACATTTTCTGACCATTCAAATGCCTTCCAATAATTTACCCATAGGTGATGTCAGGCTGTATGGGCTATAATTTCCCACCTCATTCTCAGATCATTTCTTGAAGAAAAGACCAATAATAGCTATCCACCAGTCCACTGACTAGCCTCTCATAAGATACAAGGTGATACCTTGTCAGGCCTTGAGGATCTCTCCACCCTAAATCTTGTCAAGTCAGCCAGCAGTACCTCCTTGTAATCCTGATAAGTCCATGAATTCACTACTTTTTTCCTCGGTTCTGTAGTTTCTGTGACTTGTCTTCGGAGTAAATCTGATGCAAAAAATTTAGTTAAGATTATCCCATCACTTTTGGCTTTATGCCATGGATGACCATGCTGATTGTCAAGAGGACCAAGTTTGTCCCTTGTTATCCTTTTGCTTTTAATATAGCTATGGAAACCCTTGGGATTCTCTTTCACCTTGTCTACCAGTGCAACTTCATGTCCTTTTTTAGTCTGCCTGATTTTTCTATTTCTCTTAACTGGTCTGTTGCTCTTCTTATGCTTAAGTACCTCATTTGATCTAACTGCCTATCCCTGATATGTGCCTCCTATTTCTTTACCAGGGCCTCAATATCCCTTGTAACCAAGGTTCTTTGCTTTTTATTCTAACAGGGACATTCATATTCTGTACCCTCAACATTTTATTTTTAAAAGCCTCCTGCTTACCAAAATCTCTTTGGTATCCCTACCCACACCTGCCAGATCTTTTCTGATGCCAACAAAATTGGCTTTAGAATTTAGAATCTCAACTCGAGGACCAGTCCTATCATTTTCCATAATTACTTTAAATCTAATGGAGTTATGATCACTAGATCCAAAGTGTTCTCTTGCACGCACTTCTGTCTCCTGCCTAGTTTCATTCCCTCAGAGGAGATCCAGTATTATACTGTCTCTGGTGGGAACTCTACATATTTAACAAACTATCCCTTCCAACTCCTTTACAGTATGGGAGTCAATGCATTCTTGGTGTTAGAGAATCACGTCATGACATTTAAATTCAACTTAAGTTGATAACTGACCAACTTACTAGAAATACAGTAGATTGTTCTTTCTCCCCTTCTCAGGAGTGAAACTGCTCTCTCCATGTATTCTGTTCTGTTCATTCCTTTGGTTGGCTGTGGGGCATCCTCTCTACTTTCTATTTTAAAGATGAAAGTGTATTTGGAATTCATCCATGTTAAATTTATTTGACATGCTTTATAAAAGTGTATTAGCTACTTTCTCAAAGTGCATCTCCAACATATAGACCATGCAAGGGAGTATTTGGTGATCATTGCTCGGTCAGCCAAATCTACATGAGACTAGTATGCACATCCGTTTGGCTGTCTGACAGACTCTGAATAAAGGCAGCATGCTAATGAAGACAGCAGTTTATAATTATCAAATCTCATGGTGCAAAAATGCCGTTTGTTTTCTACAACTATGTGCCAGATAACATTTTTCTTATTTGGATATTTAGAAACTGAATGACTGGGCATGCGTTCAGTACATTTAGTTTTTTAATAATACGCTCCATGCCCAAAGCATGTTGGAAATCAGGGATAGATTTAAAAACCATTTTCCATAATGACTTCTATAAAGTAACAATACAAATCAGGAGGCAATAGTATTGCTCAGTTCTACTGCAATGTGGACGCGCTAGAATGGACACCAAAGGTCATTGATCAGTTAAATGGAGTAGGGAAGCTGAAATTCGTTATCTTAACACAGAGGCAGTTCTATTTATTTACTTGTTTGTTTGATTGATATACAGTGCTGAATAGGCCCTTCCAGCCCTTGCAGCCCTTCCAGCCCTTCAAGCTGCGCTGCACAGCACAGCAACCCCTGATTTAACCTAACCTAATCACGGGACAATTTATAATGATCAATTAACCTACCAACCGGAATGTCTTTGGACTGTGTGAGAAAACTGAAGCACCTGGAGAAAACCTACGTTGTCATGAGGAGAAAGTATGGAGAAATTTAGCTGTGTTTAATATTATGAACAATATTAGTGAATTGAAGACATAAGTGAACTATAAAGCAATTTCTGTGGTCTAAGGATGCCCCAATGTGTTTTATAGGTGTAGAAATATCTTTGAACTTTAGTCATGGTGAGAATGTAGGAAGCTTAATTATAACAAAATAAAAAGAAGCTGTTTTTACTGTAGGAGTGTCAATAATGAGAGGATACAGATTCAAGGTACAGTGGATTCCAGTTAATTGGGACACATCGGGACCAGTACATTTTGGCCCAATTAAATGGCTTCCCCAAGTTTCATAGAAATAGTTTAAAAGAAAAGGTATAAATAAGGCCAACTCCGTTTACTTGAGTAACAAATTATGCATTTAAATGAAATGCAGAACAAATTAGAACACTTACAGTACAATAAAATGGTGTGTTAGTTCCTAATAGTTATCGACGGAGAAATTCATCCAGTGCACACTGCCATGTTTTTTGATTGACTGTAAATAAACAAAATCAGCGCAGATACCTATTGAAACCTAGAGCAGATAATGGACTGCCTTCATGTAATGCTTTTGGCGCTAACAGCCTCCAAATCTTCATTTTCATTGTAACATGCAAGATGATTGTCATACCTTCAAATTTTTCGTAATTCCTAACTTGCTGAATTAGTGAAATCATTTCAGTGTCATTCCCGACCATTTCCGGCAACTTGAAGCCTGAATGCAGTGAGCAAAACTGTTCTGAACTGTCTTACTGCTTATGTCTTGCCAACTGTTAGTGACAAAAATCATGGCTTTTCGAACACAAGCACATGCAACTGATGGTATTTAAAAATGGTTCGCTGTAAGCACGGTCTTGCAGCTAATGGTCACACAATGCATGTGACTAATGCAAGTTAGAAACTGAACAGTAACAGTCTCCTGTCCCAATTAAATGGCATAGTGTCCCAAATAAATGAAGGGAATCCCAGCAATTTTCTTGATTGGATTTTGTTCATTAAGAGTTGTCCCAAATAAGCAGCTACTCCGATTAACCAATGGCTCAGTTAACTGGAATACACTGTATTTAGCAATAGATGTAAAAGAAATATTTCTTTTCTGCTTTTGCATTGAATTAATATTAGTTAGAGTACATTACTCGAAATTCTGGTGGATACGGATTTGCTTCAACTTTCAGAAGGGAATTGAATCAGAAATCATTGCCAGAGCAACATGAGTAGGAATGATTTGATGATTTCAAAAAACATGAATATCGTGAACTGAGTGATTGTTATTTGTTTTGATTTTGCAAAGTTATGTCATAGTTGTAAGTTTCAATTTCTCCTTGTATGCTGAGTGAGGACATTTAAGAAATAGTAAATGACAATAATGATGGGAAAGAATAGAAACTGAAAGAGAAATCTTTGGTGCTAGGAGATATGTGTGTGTCCTGAATGAATGTTACGTGTCAGTATTCATCAGAGAACAAGTTGAGCAACATCTAGACAAGAGTTAGTGGAAGCAAATGCTGATGGTCTGAAACGTCACTCTGTTAGGAAAGAGGAACTGTTAGACTTATCGATTCATATTAAGATGGACATGTTCCTAGTGCCTTATGGATTCCATCCTCAAGGTATTATAGCGTGCAGGTTAATTTTCTGATGCAGACCTTTGCATAGTCTTTAGCAAAAGATGTGGCACCAGAAGATTGGAGGGTAGTTTTGCACCCATATTAAAGAGGGGCAGTAGGGTTAAGCTAGGAAATTACAGGCCGCTGAGCCTTTCATTAGTAGAAAGGAAATTGTTGGGAAAATTTCTTAGAATTACCATCAGTTGGAAAGGCAGGAAATGATTAAGGGGAGTTGGCATGATTTTGTGTTTGGAAAATTAAGCACCACGGTTGAGTTTATTTTTTGAAGAGGTTACAAAGAAAGTTGAAGGGAAGGAAATAAACAAAGTAAACAAGCTTAGAGGTGGAATCAATGCACGTCAGCTCTGGCAGAGTTTGCAGACCATTACTTCCTACAAAGTAAAACCTAACATCATGAATGGTTGTGATGCTTCACTCCCAGATATTTATTTACTTAATGTAACTTTATTTACTTATTTAATATATGCTTATGAAGGTATCTGACCTGGTATCAGGTCCTGACGAAGGGTCTCGGCCTGAAACGTCGACTGCACCTCGTCCTACAGATGCTGCCTGGCCTGCTGCATTCACCAGCAACTTTGATGTGTGTTGCTTGAAGAAATGTATCTTGGTTCATCTAATGCTAGACAGATGTAAGCAGGGACCTTAGAAGTTTTGATATACAGAGAGACCTTGAAATACAAGTTCACGGCTCCCTGAAAATGTCGATGAATGGTGATGAATGGATTTCATAGCCTAGGGCAGGGGTTCCCAATCTTTTTTGCGCCATAGATCCCAGCCATTGACAGAGGATTATGTTGACCCAGGTTGGGAACTTCTAGCCTAGAATATTCAATGTAAGAGTTGGGCTGACATGTTGCCATTTTGTAAATTATTTGTTTGGTCCCACTTGTGATATTGTATGCAGTTCTGACCACTATACCGTAAAAAGTATATGGCAGCAATAGAAAGAGAGTGCAGAAAAGAATTGCCAGGGTATTTTGTGGAATGGAGAGCTTTAGTTACCATGAGAGATTGGATGGGCCAAGATTGTTTATACTGGAGCAGAAAAGGCTAAGGGGTGACCTTAAGGAGTTTTATAAAATTATGACTGGCTTTGATAGGCTAAGATTGTTCTGGTCATTTTCCTAGGGTAGGAGAGTGTAAAGTGAGGCAATACTAGTTTAAAGGTACGGGGGGAAATATTTCAAGGAGATCTAAGAGACAAGTTTTCAACAGAAGGTAATGGTAAAAGAAATGAGCTGCCAGAAGAGCTGATAGAAGCAGGTACAATCACAGCATTTAGAAAGCATTTGGACAGGTGCTTGGATAGGAAAGGATATGAGCCAAATGCAGGAAAAGGATTAGCTTGAATGGGTATCTTGGTGTGAGCAAGTTTGGCCAAAACCGGCCCGGTTTCCTTGCTGAGTAGCTCCGACTCTGACTATAAGACTAAATGTGTTTTTTCTAGGTCTAGCTTGCATTAATGCTGAAATCAGCACTGCCTTCAGTGTTAATTCCAGCATCAAACAAGGAGGAAACACTTTGCTCCCGGTGATTTTTTTTTCCTATTCTATTTTGAGACCGCTGTGAATATCTTTGACTTTGACTCAGTAATTATTGCACTAGACTAAAACAGCATGATATTTTAACTCATTCAATTGCAAAAAAAAAAAGCAGATTATATGTTGTTAATTGGGATTTCTTGACATATGGCACCTGACATCTTGTTTCTGTTCATTTATGTGATAAAATACTGGAAATGTTCAGCGGAACAGACAGCTTCTGTGGTTGTGAGAAATGAAAATCACTGTTTAGATTAAAGATGTTTCATTGGTGGTTAGCTCTGTCTGAAAGACTATTGATCTCTTATATTGAAATGTTGCTCCTCTCTTTAACCATGTAGCATGACCCACTGAGTATTTTCAGATTTATTTATTTTTTGTTTTCTTTCATTATTTTGGCAATAACAATGCTTGGGAGAGCAGCATCCATCATCAGAGATCCTCACCACCCAGGCCATGTTCTCTTGTTGCTGTCATGAAGTCGAAGGTACAAGAGCATAAGGACTCACACCACAGGTTCAAGAACAATTATTCCCCTTCAACCATCAGGCTCTTGAATAAAAGGGGATTGCTACACCCACTTGCCTCATTATTGAAATTTCCCACAACCAATGATCTCACTCTTAACGACTCTTTTATCTCATTATCTCGTGTTCTCATTATCTATTGTTTTTTTAAAATATCTGCATTTGTACAGTTTAAAAACGCAAACACGAGGAAACCTGCAGATGCTGGAATTTCAAGCAACACACCTCAAAGTTGCTGGTGAAGGCAGCTGGCCAGGCAGCATCTCTAGGAAGAGGTACAGTCGACGTTTCAGGCCGAGACCCTTTGTCAGGACTAACTGAAAGAAGAGCTAGTAAGAGATTTGAAAGTGGGAGTGGGAGGGGAAGATCCAAAATGATAGGAGAACACAGGAGGGGGAGGGATGGAGCCAAGAGCTGGACAGGTGATTGGCAAAAGGGATATGAGAGGATCATGGGACAGGAGGCCCAGGGAGAAAGAAAGGGGGAGGAGGGGAAGCCCAAAGGATGGGCAAGGAGTATAGTGAGAGGGACAGACTGAGAAAAAGGAGAGAGAGAAAAAAAGAATGTATGCACACAATAATAAATAAATAAATAACAGATGGGGTGCGAGGGGGAGGTGGGGCATTAACGGAAATTAGAGAAGTCAATGTTCATGCCATCAGGTTGGAGGCTACCCAGATGGAATATCTGTGTAAACTGTAAAGATGAAGCCACACTCAGGTTGGAGGAACAACACCTTAATTTCCATCTGGGTAGCCTCCAACCTGATGGCATAAACATTGACTTATCTAACTTCCATTAATGCCCCACCTCCTCCTCCTATCCCATCTGTTATTTATTTTTTATATATGTATATATTCATTCTTTTTCTCTCTCTGCTTTTTCTCACTCTGTCCCTCTCACTACACTCCTTGCCCATCCTCTGGGTCCCCCCCGCCCCCTTGTCTTTCTCCCCGGACCTCCTGTCCCATGATCCTCTCATATCCCCTTTGCCAATCAACCGTCCAGCTCTTGGCTCCATCCCTCCCCCTCCTGTCTTCTTCTATCATTTTGGATCTCCCCCTCCCCGTCCCACTTTCAAATCTCTTAGTAACTCTTCTTTCAGTTAGTCCTGATGAAGGATCTTGGCCTGAAACGTCGACTGTACCTCTTCCTAGAGATGCTGCCTGGCCTGCTGCCTTCACCAGCAACTTTGATGTGTGTTACTTGCACAGTTTGTTGTCTTCTGCTTTCTGGTTGATCTTTCATTGATCCTGTTTTAGTTACTATTCTATTGATTTGCTGAGCATGCCCACAAGAAAGTGAATCTCAGGGTTGTATATGGTGACGTATATGTACTTTGATAATAAAATTTACTTTGAACTTTGATTGAAAGTTTAAAACAGCTCTGGAAACATCATGGTCTAATTTGTTTAGAAAGATGTGTGCAAGTTAACCTGCATTTATTAAAGTGTGGTTGTGTCCAGTACAGGTCATGATCAATCATTGTGGATAGCTTTAAATGCATTGAGAGATGTATTTATTGGCATCTAGCACTATTTACCAAAAAATTCAACTGCTTTTTCCTTTTGCTGATGATGATTGATTGGTTGTGCATCTCCCAATTTTTCCTTTTAATTTAATGCTATTTTGATTATCTGGTTGAAGCATCTCTCTCTGCGCAAAGCAAAGCTCCAAGTACTACTTATCTAAAAATATTATCTTGTAACCCATTTTTTTTTTGGGCTCTTGTAACTTTACTCTGTGTGTCATTGCTGATGGCAACACTCAGAGGACAGTATTGTAGCATAGCAGTTAGACTAACGCTTTACAACTCTGCTCTAGAGCAGAGGTGGCCAAACTTTTACATTCCATGTGTCAATTTTTTTCACGCGCAAGTTTAGATGCACCGTAGAACTCTTACACCCCTATTCAATTCTTGTAAAAATATGTTAATATAGACATATTTACATATTTAGCATTTTTACATGATATATTGATTTAATATAAAAACAAGATGAACATTACTTAATTTTAATATATTTTATGGTCTTTTGATTTCTTTCTTTCTTTTTCTTAATCACATATTCTCTCCGTAACTCAGACCCAAGCACTACCTTCAGTTTTCCTTCTAATTCAGTCTGATGTTGTGTTTTATAGTGTCTATTAAGATCATGTCTTCTATTATGTGAGAAAGTGTTTTCACAAACAATGCACAACAGTTTTCCTGACGGACCCACTATAAATAAGAACTCATTTTCCCACTGTTCATTGAATTCACACTTACTATCACTTTCTGATTTTCTTTTGCACTGATGGGTAACTGAATGTAAAAACAGGGTTTAATTTTTGAAAAAGTACAAAACTGCGAATGTTCACAAAGGATGAACAAAGCACAACTGCATAGTGCATGAGTGTCAATTGTAATCTGACTGGCAAAAACCTGCGATGCATCGCTGGTGCAGACACCTGGCGCCTCAGGATCAAACAAGTATCAAGCGTGTATTGAATAGTCATGGAACGACTGCAGAACAAATGTCCTTCTTTCTTAGTTTGACTCATTGAACATTTTTTAAAATTGAAAACAGATTCATGTGAAAGGAGATAACATTCGTCAAAAGATGTGCACAAAATAATAAAATTGCTAAAAATAATTGCTAAGTTTTAGATTCATTCTCAGTAAAACCCATTTCTAGCTCTAAGCTACTTGAATTCCTGTTATAGATTTTTTTCCTCTACAAATCGGTTTTTGGTTAATACTTTTTGCATGAGTAGGCTTTTTTATTATTATCACTGGGGTGCAAAGCACCACTTCTAATCATCCAATGTGCCATAGGTTGCCCATCCCTGCTCTAGAGCATGATCTTGATCAGGGTTCAATTCTCGTTGTTGTCTTTAAGGGTTTTGTATATTCTCCCTGTGACCATGCGGATTAGATTCAGATGCTCCAATTTCCGCCCACATTCGAAAAACCTATGGGTTGTGGTTAGTAAGTTGTGGGCATGCTACGTTGGCATGGGAAGCATGGTGGCACTTGTGGACTGCCCTAGCACATCCATGGACTGTGTTAGTCATTGATGCCATTGACACATTCCACTGTTTTGATGTTTTGATCTGCATGCAGCAAATACAGATAATATTATCTTAATCTTAAAAGAAGTTTAATATTTTGTCTGCATACTACCATATAATTGTTGAATCATGTTAATCAGATAATTAGATGAAAATTATTTTTTTTTAACCTTCTAACTTCTATCCTCTTAGTGGCAATACCTCCACAGATGTGTCAATTCATGTGTTTTTTGCACTGCAACTTGCTATGTAATTACCAGACTGAAGCAGCTCAACTGTTTCTTGTCTTTGCAATTCACATTTCATAAATAGTTTTGGCAGCAATCAACTTTATAAATGCCACTCCATACACCCTTCTGAACAAAAAAGATAGGATATTTCCTGAGTAATTTTCACCTTTCAATCATTTTATTTTGCCAGTTAGATCCCAGCATTGAAGCTATAAACATGGTACTGAGCTCTTCGGTTAAAACAGAACATCTTGAAATATATTCTGCAGATATTCACAATTGCTGTGAAGAAATCAGTTTGAGAAATGCATTGTTTGATGCTTATAACTTACTGCTTATTCAATATTAGATTCCTGAGATGTGAACCTCCAAATCATGTTTCTAAAACTTAACAATTTTTATTTTCTTTTTCAACTCTTTGGATATCAGTGAAGAATATTTAACTATTTCCAGTGTTAAATGTGTCTTGTTAGTTATTTAATATTACCCGTAATCGAGGATTTGATAGAGGTATACAAGATTATGAAGGTTATAGATAGGGTAAATGCAGGCTTTTTCCACTGAGGTTAGGTGGGACTACAACCAGAGGTCATGGGATAAGGGTGGAAGGTGAAAAGTTTAAGGGAACATGAGGGGGAAACTTCACTCAGATGTCTGTGAGTGTGGAAAGAGCTGCCAGCACAAGTGATGCACGCGAGCTCGATCTCAATGTTTAAGAGAAGTTTGGATAGGTATTTGGATGGTAGTGGTATGGAGGGCTATCGTCTTGGTGCAAGTCGATGGGAGTAAACAGTTTTAAAGGTTTGACATGGACTAGATGGGCTGTAGGGCCTGTTTCTGTGCTGTACTTTTCTATGACTCTATAATATTTTAATTCCGTTCATTTTGTTGGCAAAGTCACATTTCATTTACCAGCAGCTGTGGCATGTTGGCAAATTGTTTCAGTGTTAGTGTGTATGCCAGATAACAATTAGGATTTCTGGATGTCTTGGAGTTTGATTTTTGTTTCTTCTTTTCTTATATGATATGAACATTCACTTTCAGGATTCAAAAGCTGTTGCGATTCTAGCCCATTGCTTTGAGGATTCTTGCAACACCATGGAAAAATTAGGAGATTGAGAACTTGGCTTGCATTCTTGGTTGCTTCCTCTGGCATCATCTTCATAGTGTACAGTTATCTGCAAGGGAAACTTGCCCTTGATTACGTCACTTTCAAACATAGCATAAAATTCTAACATAATTACTGTATTATGTTTACGGCAGAAAAAATCTTCACACTTCTCAGTGATTTTTGACTTTAATATTTGTTCTTAGAGAATCTTTGATAGAATTTCTTTTCTTTTAACCATTGAAAAGATGGAAGGTAATTTTATCAGAGCAGTGTTAACAATGAAATTCGTGCAAAATGTTTAGATATTTGAACTATCTGACTGAAACAGTAAAACTATTTCCCTTTTAATTTCAGATCTGCTTAATTCTTTTAGTTCTATTTTGATATGGAAATCCCACACTGGATCCATCTGTACAGTAGGCTAAGTAGTGCAGCTCCCAAGGGAGAAGGAGACATTTTTGCTACGGGTCTTTGGTCTGAACCACTAAAGTGAAAATGAATTCGACAGGGGAGTAGAAGAGAAGAGGGAACTTGGAGAAATGTTGATGTTTGCCCGCAAGCATTAATCATTACAAAATAATGCTGTTGTTGTATTTAATGATGTGAAGCTTTTACAAAACAAATGAAATACATAAAACAAGAGCCTTTGTGTTAATTTGTAATTGTAGAGCAACCCTTGAAGATAATAGATAAATCAAGTTCCGAGCAGCTCTTTTCTATTTTATTTAATTCTGTGCTAAGTAACCTGTTTGAAGAACAGTGTAGCTGCTTTGACAATCAGAGCATTCGTACTGCAGTGATCATCATCCACACAAAAAAGTGCATCTAGAGCTGTCTGATTTCTGAATGCCTGTGATGTAGTAGAGAAGGGAGAAAGGCACAGGAAGACGAAAGAGAATTTTGAGGCATTAGTCATGCCAGGGAACGAGACTCTCCCGTTAACAGCTGACCGATGTCACCAGGATACAGTTAGTACTCTTCCTTTACACAGCAACACGGTAAATCCAGATGATCATGGTACTGTTTTTAATTTGCTGTACATCTCCAGAGGTGGGCAGAAAAGTACTTTGGATGATGGAGAGAGATACAGAATTTAACTTCATTTAATTTGCAGTGTTGAATGTCACTTTGTCCATCATAAACCTAAAGGGTTATAAAATGGAACAATGTCCTGATGAAGGGTCTCAGCCTGGACCATAGACTGTTTACTCTTTTCTGTAGATGCTGCCTAGCCTGCTGAGTTCCTCCAGCATCTCGTGTCTGTTGCTTAGGAATTCCAGCATCTACAGATTTACTCTTGTTGGCAGTGTATTTCTGAGTGATTTTATTAATTTTTATCTTTGATTCTCCAAGTTTTGAAATTTCTCTAATTTTATCCCTGTGTAGACTAGTTCAATTGAAGCTGCAGTTCAACACTGAAGCAATTTGAATAGATTACAGCAAAGTAAAATTTGATGCATATTAATATTTTAATATTTGGGACAGCACATGGGGCAAGGGTATCTGATAAATGGACAGTTCATCTTTTTCCCTTGTTTTCTGAAGGAACATCATGATGTGTGAAAGATTTTATTTAATGTATGAATGGAAGGAGTTCTATGCAGTAGCCTCAGTTACTAAGTAACTTTGTAGTATGTGGAGTAATAATGTTCTTGAATAGCAAGTACATAGAGTACAAACTAGTAATATTTTCTGTAAGGGGCTTTTAGCTTGTGATTTATGTAAATAAGCACAGTAACAGTTTTGTGTATCATTTGGTTATGAAAATGTTTTAATATAGATATAAAGAGAAATGTCATGCTGAATATCTGAAACTAAAACGTTAAAGATTGAACGTGTATACAAGGTCCAAAAGTATAATTTGAAGGCTTCTTTCTGACTTTCTTCTAAGTGTCTCAAATGACTGTTAAATCCTGTTGTATTCAAGATTATTTACTTTTCACTGGAGATTTCACTGAAGAGGTTTAAGGGTTGGGCGTTAATTTATTTTGCTAAACGTAATGTTTTTATTATTTTAATTTGCATTGGAAATCACGAGACATCTGAAATGTGTACATTCCTTAGAAGCTATAGCTCTGAGATTTACTATTTACCAATCCACCCTTCTACCTCCACATCCAGGTCGTTAATAAAAATCACGAAAAGTAGAGGTCCCAGAACAGATCCTTGTGGGACACCACTGGTCACAATCCTCCAATCTGAATGTACTCCTTCCACCACGACCCTCTGCCTTCTGCAGGCAAGCCAATTCTGAATCCACCTGGCCAAACTTCCCTGGATCCCATGCCTTCTGACTTTCTGAATAAGCCTACCGTGTGGAACCTTGTCAAATGCCTTACTAAAATCCATATAGATCACATCCACTGCACTACCCTCATCTATATGCCTGGTCACCTCCTCAAAGAACTCTATCAGGCTTGTTAAGACACGATCTGCCCTTCACAAAGCCATGCTGACTGTCCCTGATCAGACCATGATCATACCCAGAGATCCTATCTCTAAGAATCTTTTCCAACAGCTTTCCCACCACAGACGTAAGGCTCACTGGTCTATAAGATCAGAGTGTCATGAGTTAATTTTTCAGAAGCACATTATCTATTCCAGTGAAGTACAAAGGAAGTTTTGAGTTGGACAAGGTGCCATCTTTCTGATGAAAGGTTACCCCAATCCCTTCTGCCCTGCATCACTTCACTCAGAATGCAGAGGAGTGCTCCTGATCAACCTCTGGCCAATATTCATCTATTAACTACCATTACAAAAATGCATTAATTGAATATTTTCATTTTTTTGTTTGCTTGCTGATTGTGAGTTGGGTGTTTACTTTCATATACTACATTAGTTTCTGCACTTTGAAACTGCATAAATGGCTGTAATATATGTTTTGGAATGCCCTTTAATCACACAATAGAAATGTAACTCTGTTTTTATACTTGTGTTGGAGTTCTTGCATTTTCAAGAAGTGGATTGACCCAGATTCTTTGTGAAGGACACATTAACAACATGAAGCACATCTGTTATTGGATTCTCTGCAGATTTAGTTATTTTCTAGATTCTCCTAACCTGCTGAATGGACCCATTGTCTCTGCCTTTTAAATCCTGCATGTCTGGCGTCAAGTCTCAGGCATCACTCACCCTAATTTTCTTATGTACTGGTCTACTTTTAGCTGATATCTGCCACTCTAATTTCAGAGCTAAAATTGTCCGAACTGGTTAGAATGCTGTTTTCTGCCAAAACAGTTGCATTGACCTGGAAAGCAAAGCGAACTCGATGTTCTTTTCCATCTCTACAATCTTTCTCTTTTCTCCAACAGTCAGCTTAAGTTGTTCAATACTAAGATGCAGAATATAATCACAAACAAGGGAAAATCTGCAGATAGTCATAGTCATAGTCATAGTCATAGTCATACTTTATTGATCCCGGGGGAAATTGGTTAAAAAAAATGCCAGCATAAGCGCAATCAGCTGGTCCCTGGAATAAACAATGCAACCATCCTGCAGCCACGCTGGAAATGCTGGAAATCTGAGCAACATGCACAGTGATGGAGGAACTCAGCAGGCCAGGTAGCATTTATGGAAAAGAGTACAGTTGATGTTTTGGCCTGGAATGTCAACTGTACTCTTTTCCATAGATGCTGCCTGGCCTGCTGAGTTCCTCCAGCATTGTGTTTGTGTTGCAGAGCATAATGTCAGTTGCCTCTGCTGTATCCTATATTCTCTTTACCCACCAAGCTAAACTCCATCCTGTTCTTGGTCTGAAGCCTCTTCTTCCCTCTCACCCTAGTACTTCTGCAAACTCCTACCCCATCTGACTCTTTTCTCATCTACTGACCTTTAATTTTCCACATTTCCAAATGACTACAATACCCACTTTCTTTCCTTTCTGATTGGGCACTGCCCCATGAGTGCCAGTAACCCGCTATCTGTATTTTTCTGGATTGGTTTTATTTTGTATGTTTCATAACTACCATTTCACACTGAGTTTGTTTATGTCAGATGAGGGTTGATTGACCCCGACTGAAGAGAACTACAATTATTCATAAAATATTTGGCTAATTGTATTCCTCTATCTCCGTATTCAAAGTTAATTGAGCAGTTTTAACCTGCAATGACCTCTAACTACTGTCTAATGGGCCCCTTGTGCAGTCCTTGAGAGCTTTCATCATCTTGTACCAATGCTCCGAGTGCACTGATGTTTGGACCCAGGTTTATGGGGATTAGCAGTGGTCAGTCCTGCAGTCATGATTTCAAATAATGAAGTAATCTGACATCTGTCAGCATTTGATTGGCAGTATTAACATGACACCTTGTGCTTGTTCCTTTAACACAAAAGGATCCTTGTTCTGATGACGCTGTGCTAAAATGATTCTGTCATGAGAGGGATGCATTTGGAGTTGAATTTGCTCGGGCGAATCATTATTTTGGGGTGTACACCAGGACCCTTTCAACATCAACTGTACTATTTAAATCTTGATAGTCAATCTCACGGAGTTAGACCTGTATTTTATTTTTGGCTTGTTCTTAGAAAAAGGTGTAACCCTTTCCTTGCTATTTGAACTGAACACCTCATGCCTTTTATGTCTTAGTGCAGATGTCAAAACCTTAGGTTGCCAACTGACGAAGGGTCTCGGCCTGAAACATCGACTGTACCTCTTCCTAGAGATGCTGCCTGGCCTGCTGCGTTCATCAGCAACTTTGATGTGTGTTGCTTAGGTTGCCAAGCTATGTTGCCAGTGCAGCTTTCACTCTGTTACTGTTGGGATCATATGTGAGAGTCCTTGCATTTCAGGTTTGAATCTTCATATTACAAAGTGGAAGTTGCCTGTTAGTGGTTTATTTTAATGTGGCACAGTTGTTGTATACCAGCTACTAGGTAGAGTGATCTTCACCATTTAAAAAACGCTACTCTGTATGCTCAGTGATTTTTTTTCCCTCTATGGAATACGTGAATGTCCGTGACCTTTTGTTTCAACCTGATGTGGAGTAATTACATTGATGATCCCAATGCATACAAAGGTGGTCTTGATCAAGTGGCATGAGGCATCAGAAATGTTGGAATAACTAACTCAGTGATCTTCTGAAAGCCAGCATGGGCATGATGGGCTGAGTAGCCACTTTCTGTATTGTCATAAGTCATGGACCTATCATTATTTAAATATTCATATGCTACTTTATATAAAATAAAGCCTTTCAAACATGGAATGAATAACTAGGAGCTCTGTTTTTAGTAGTCAAGGGGGGAATTTTTCTTGGATGATTGAAATTTTTTTGTGTCTATGGGGTAATGGAACTTCTAACAAATTCCAAAGACAAATCTTTCTATTTACACTATTCTGTGCTGCATTGAATAAAGAACCCAAACTCCAGGAAACTTAATCCGACAACCAATTGAAACTGAGGCCTAACCTGAGACTGGCTAATACAAAAATTAATTTCTCCGATCAAGCTCGCCACAGCCTGTTCCATCCACCCAGCCTCACAAGAAGAGTGATTGTCAATGATTCAGGCAAAAAAGTAGATCAACTGTACTTTGTTTTGGATGTGAAATTTTTAAGGAATGTGTACAATGAGAGGCCACAGAAGAGCTTTAATAATTGAGCCTGGAGGCAACAGTGGTTTGTGAGGTAGTTATTGAGCAGAATGTCACATAGTGGGGGGAAAAAGGGTGATCTTTAAGTTGAAGCAGATGTTTTGCAGAAAGGCCGGGTCAGATTTCAGCGGTTTGATTCAGCTTGATGAAATGGAGGGAAGGAGTTGGTGATGAGGTTACATAGATTTTGCTTGCATATTAGATGCTGACATCAGATTTCCCAGTATTTAGCTAAAAGAAGTGAAAACTGGCACAAAATCGAACAATATGATTACTCAGGAGTTTGTGTATGACTTGATAATATTGTGGATGGTAGAATTCTGAAATGGTGGTGGTTGGTTGTCCATCGTGTCCAACAATGACAGGAAACCTGTGCGGGAGAGTTTTTAGAGTGGAAAAGCCATTGCACTGGGGCAGTTCCATTCTCTCGACCTCAGAAGTCCAGGTCCAGTGGTATGAACAACTGGAGTCTTTGTTAGTTGCAGTGGATGACCATCTGTGTCTTGTCATGCCCTTCACTCTCCATGGAGCATTGCAGTTCCACCTTCCTGGACGTTGGATCTCACTGTAGATCTCGTCGGCCCAGTCACTGGAGCTGAAATAGGTGACTATTCAATCATCTTTTATGTATCGCTTTTTACTGAGTTGATGAGTTGATTTTGTGTTTAAGGCTGACCAAAGATTTAGAAACTAGCTATTATCTGATCTGTTCAGGTCAGATAACATCTTGCCCTCCCTGTAGCTTAACAAAGATTAGCTTTATTTGTCACATATACATCAAAACATTGAAATATGTTGTTTGCATCAAATCAAATCAGCAAGGATTGTGCTGGGCAGCCCAGAAGTGTTGCCATGCTTCCGGCACCAACATACCATGCCCATAACTTACTAACCTTAACTGGTATGCTTTTGGAATGGAGGAGGAAACCAGTGCACACAGATGAAACTGCAGAACATACATTCTTACAGGCAGCAGCAGGAATTAAACTCCAGTTGCTGATCACTGTCTAGCACCATAAAGTGATGTTCTGCCCTTTTTCTCCTTCCTTGTTCTGCTGAAGGGTGTTCGGCCTGAAATATTAGCTTTGTGCCTCTTCCCACAGATGCAGTCTGACCTGCTGACCTTTCAAGCATTTTGTTTTTATTTGATGTTTCTGGTATCTGCATTTATTTTATTCCAATTAATTTTGAAGTATTATGAATTCTGAAATATACCCTCCAAATGCTTTGACTCCTTGATTTTACTTTGCGATATGAACCACTAGTAGGAGTTCCCAAAAGGGTTGTGTACATTTGTAGAATTTGTCGTATTTTGCAATGATTATCTTTACCCACTCATGGTGCAGTGTTTCTAAAGCAGAGAGACACAAATGAACTCTCTGCTTCCTGTCACAGGATCATAATAACAGTGACAAACGCCCTTAGCAAAGCACAATGCTGATGTAAAGCGATACGGTAAAGTGAGCCATCTGAAGCCTTACCTCATAACATGAATTCAAAGAAAAGCTGTGTCCAAGCTAACAATAAGGAACTTGGTGAAAGGAATACTTCAAAAGCTATATATGTCTGCTGCATGTCTCGTTACTTCAGCTTTCATAGGGCGGCACATCTTTTAAAGAAACATTTGAAACTCAGCAGAATAGAAAAGGAAATTAACTCTGATGCAACCACTGTTTGTTAAACTATGTGCACTAAAGCAACTGTGATGTAAATATTGGGAAATTCAGCTCATTTCAGCTGTCCCGTGTACTTTACAAGTGCATTTTCAGCAGATTGTTGCTATTGTACCTCATTTGTTGGCCTCTTGAAACATAAGGAAGATCTATATGCTTCCAGTAGCTAGTACACATGTGACAGAGAAGCTAGCTTGAATTTGTGGAGAGTTTAGATTCCTCGCTTTAAGCTGGTGAAGCTATACTGTTGGTAATGGACATTAATGTGCCCTGAAGAGCACTGAGATTTCACTTCACTGCCGCACATGCTGTAAGGAAATTCTGAGTATGCACACCTTCATCCTGGTTTCATCATGTGGAGGGACAAGTTTCATGCAAGTAAACCAAAGGTAAAGTAATTCTTTGTCTTGCTCTAATTTGTCTTTTCATATATCTTCAGCTGCAGCTTCCTGATTTAGAAGAGTGCTTAGATTGGCACTTCTGAAAATGCCTTTACAATTGTTGTAATTCTTTATATAAAACTGTTCTTTATAAAATTTGTTCATTTTTGTGGACTGATTGTGATATTTAGAAAATACACTAGATTTTGGGCGTACTTGTAAAATAACTTTTTTGAAGATTCATTGCAGGCCAAATGGAAAACATTATAATTGATCTTAACACGAATGCGTTAGATCAAAGCAAATGGAGAACAAATATTGATATTATTCTGAAAGAATTACTGAAGATTCTGAACTATTTATTGGTATTGGTTTATTATCATTATGTACCAAGATATAGTGAAAAGTTTTTGTTTTATGTGCCATCCAGACAGAGCATGCCATACATAATTACATTTAGTAAAAAGAAAACAATGCAGAGTATACTGTTGCAGTTAGAGGGTGTGCAGTGCAGGTACATATCAATGTCATAATTTTACTGTAGATATTGCAAGTTTATGATGGCATTCCTTTCCATTTTCTGAATTTGCTTTTGCCACAACAGCGCAAAATCTTATCTGAAAGAAGCAGCCAATTGAAAGATTAGTAAAGTTATGAAAGATGATTTATGATAAAAATGTAACATGGGACTTAGCGTGAAACCTCAGATAAAAGTATGGAGCTAAAATCTTTATAGACCATCTTTATATAGCTTTCCATGCTACAAGCTTATGGGGCATGCTCTGCTCTCATTATTAGCAAAGTAAGCCACGTCTTCAATATGTAAATGTTAAGCAGATCCCATTTAGTGAAATCAATTCCTACTACTGTATTACTATTACTGACCTCCTAAAGCAGCCAGTTAGATTTAGAGTATTATCGGCTATGGTGCCACAACATACGTGGGTTTCAGACTTTTTGGAAAGTCAGTCACTTACTGGTGCTGCAAAAACTGAGAGTCAGCTTTGGCGTAGTTGATGATTCTCTTGCCTTTGAGACAGAAGATTCAATTCCTACACTACTGGAGGCTTGAGTACAGAAATCTAGGCTAACATTTCAGTTCACTATTGTGTGAATCTGACTACTCTCTTGGATAGATGTAAGAGATCCAAAGAAACAATTTGAGAAAGAGAGGTGGTGTGGACCCTTGTGTCATAAGCAATAGTTACCTTTATAAATGATCTGACAATGTAAAATAATAGATGGTCATGTCATTCCTGCCCGCAGAACTCTCCTTAGTCTTCTGGTTTAAGATGGTGCTGGTGAAATACAGTGAATACTTACTGGCAGCAAACAAAACTACTAACTACTTAATTAATCACACTTCAGGAAAGCAATCACTGCAATCAATTCAATCAAAGAATGATTTTTTTGCACACGTTGGGTGTATGATGGATTTGATGAGTTCTACTGGGCTTATTTGTTTTGTGGCTACCTGTAAGGAGATGAATCTTAAAATTGCGTATAATATACATACTTTGATAATAAATGTACTTTGAATTTTGAACTTTGAACCTAATAAGTTCATAATAGTTGCTTTTATTAAATTACAGCAGTGACTACATTTCAAAATACTTTGATATCAAGAAAGGGATATAAGCTGTTTCATACAAATAAAAGCAGTCTCTCAGTGCAGAAGTCAGCCAATGTCACTTCAATAGAAATGTGTTGTGCATTTGCCCTGTTGACCTGGACTTCCAGTTTACCCTTAAGATATTTGGTACGGATTAGTAATTCATGGATTTGCAAATGTCATCTTCCTCTTTGGGCTCATTTATCTTAACCAATTGTTCTGTTATTTGCTTATTAGGAAACTTCCCCATTTTGCTGAGTTTTTGTTTGCTTTTCTTCCTTCCTGCTGTTTCCTGTTCATAGAGACTGAGGAATGATTCTGTGGCATTGGCACCTTCTGTTACTTTGTCCATTTGTGCTTTCTGTCCATTTGGGATAAGACCATGATGTGCACTCTGTGGCCATTTCCTGTGCCTAATAAAGTGGCCACTATGTGTGTCCATGGTCGTCTTTTGCTATAGCCCATCCATTTCAAGGTTCATTCAGAGATGCTCTTCTGCACACCACTGTTGTAAGGCATGGTTGTTTGAATTACTGTCAGCTTGAACCAATCTGGCCATACTTCTTTGACCTCTCTCATTAACAAGGCATTTTTGCCCACAGAATTCTGCTCACTGCATTCTCACGTGAGCATCCCTCTTCTCCAGATGTGTAAGGACGGTGTGTAGAGCACTGGCTATTGTGTCATCTGTCAATCAGTTGCCACCACCCCCACCCTAGGCAGTACATTCTAGGCACCTACCATTCTATATGTCACAAAAAAGCTTGCCTCACACACGTCCTTTGAACTTACCCCTCGCGCCTTAAGTGCATTCCATCTAGTATTAGATATTTTCTCCACGGGGAGAAAGATACTGGTTGACTACTTTGTCTATACCCATAATATTATAAGTTTCTCTAAGGTCTCCTATCAGCCCCCACTTCAACAGAACACACAAGTTTGTCAAACCTCTAATTATTACACATGCCCTCTAATCCAGGCAATATCCTGGTAAACCTCTCGTGGACCCTCTCCAAAGCCTCCACATCTTCTGTATAATAGGGCAATCAGAACTGAATGCAATATTCCAGATGCACCTAACGGGAGTTCTATAAAGATGCAACATAACTTCCTGAATCTTGCCCTTATTTCCTTGTTTTAAAAAAGGCAAGCATTGGATACACTTTACTAATCTACCTGCTCGTCTGGCTACTTTCAGTGGGATTATGGAATTGAAGCCCATGATCCTTCTGTACGTCAATGCAGTTAAAGGTCCTGCCATTAATTGTGTACTTCCCCCTTTCATTTGATCTCCTAAAGTGCAACATCTCAGACTTGTCCAGATTAAGTTCTATCTGCAATTTTTCTGCCCATACTTGCAACTGAACTGGAGAGGTTTAGAGGGCAGATGGAACCAGTTCAGTGGACAACACAGTCAGTATGGATGAGTTAGGTTGAAGAGTCTATATCTATGCTGTGTTAAGGCTGATTTATACTTCTGCGTCAAATTGACGCTGTAGGTACGGCGTAGCCACGAACCCTACACAGAGCCTGCGTGGATCCCTACGCCGTAGCCTGACGTGCATCTCTCCCAAAATGTAACTACGCGTTGCGGTAACACAGACGCAACAACTGTGATGGTCCGCTTGGTAGCATTGTATTTTCTCCTGCGCTGCAATAGCTTCCTATTGGGTGACTGAAGGGCAGGAGGAACTCTGGCTGCAATGCTTTCCGTAAAACTTTACAGACTTCCGAAATTATGGAGGACACATTTCACTTTTATGAAAAAGACGCTTGCTTTAAACTTGTTTACCCCGAAAAAGATTACCATGACCATGAAGCCTTGTGCGGGCAGGTGTGTGCGCATGCGCGACGTGCCCAAATTGCAGAGCAATGCAGACACACCAACACACAAGTATAAATGCTCACAACGTGTGTAGGCCACTTGCGTAGATGACGCCGTCCATTTGACACAGAAGTATAAATCAGCCTTTACTCTGATCTATATCCCCGCTGTTTTTTTTTTGGCAACCTTCTACATTATCTATACTGTCATCTGTCTTTGTGTCTTCTGCAAATTTACTAATCCACCCATTGACATGTATCACAGACAGCAGAAGTCCCTGCAGTACACCACTAGTCACAGACCTCCAGACAGAGTAAGACTCATCAACCACTACCCTCAGTCTTCTCTTGGGGAGCCAATTCTGAATCCAAACAGCCAAGTCACCTGGATGGCCCTACCACGATGGAGCTTGTCAGATGTCTACTAAAATCTATAAGTGCACAAAACCGGCTGTAGAAAACCACAACTGCCTTAGCTTACCACAAACTGTTTCAAATCTAGAGTCTCTTTAAGCTGTACTCTTACGAAGGCTTTGGAAGATCAGCAAAAGTCAGTGAGTAACGTGCGATTTTCGTAGCACACCAGACTATTCATTGAGATCTTTCTTCCACCCATCAGAGATATTTATCCGGAGCACTGCATACACAGGGCCCTTGGTATAGTCAATGATCTCTCCCATTCATCCAACAATCTCTTTGACCCCCTACCATCAAGCAGAGGTCAAGAACTGTTGGGATGGGAAACAGCTTCCCCCCTCCCCCAGGCTGTAAGACTACTGAAATCCCTGCCACCGTCCAGGTCTCATCACATATGATACACCAGTGGTGTTATACTGCTTACTTTTTAACTTGTGTCATGAATGCACTGTACGGGGTCTTTCTTTTTTTTGTATGTTAAATTTAAAATGGCTTCTTTGTTATGTTATACTGGGGAATGCTTCTTTGTTATGTTAAATGCTGAGAAAGTCTCTAGCTAGACAGTTGCTTGGGTTAATACAGACAGCAGGGTGCTATTAGCCAATGGGTGGTCATGTATCGTTTTGTTTTCGGATGACAATGCTGTATCATATGACTGTGTACGGGGTTTTGGCGGGGAGTCGGAGGAGAGACGGGGAGGACGGTGGACGTGCGGAAAAGCTCCGGTCAATCACTTCGGGTGGTCCCGAGCCGTGAGTCAACAGGATTCAGGTGGTCGTCAGGAATCAATTGAGCTCCAATGGTTGCGCGCGAAGAACTTGGACTTTGATAAGTCTTGATGCCTTTTTTTTTCATTGCTTCCTTTTCTGTATCAAATTTATATTAATGACATAGAATTGGTAATATCTATAAAGTGTACTCGGAAAAACGTACCGGGTGTGCTGAATGATGATTGATGTTTGGGATTGATTCGGGCGGCAACCGACTCTGTGGGAAGCGCTGAGGCAGGTGCTGGGTGGGATTTCCCCTAGACATATACGAGCCAATATAACTGAGCATTACAGCACCTTATTATTTGTTAATTTATTAATGGTAATATTACTTTGTGTTGTGTGTGTTACATGTACTGTGATTTGCACCTTGGTCTGAAGGAATGTTGTTTCATTTAGCGATACATGTTTATGTTGAATGACAATAAACTGAACTTGAATGATTACATCTATGTCACAGCAATATGAATAACTGGGTTTGTTTTAAACTAATGGTAAATTGATCCTATTTGAAATTATTTTCACAACTCAATTTGTTCCTCAGTGGTTAATAGATCAAAAATTCTAAGTCTTTTTTTTTCTTGCCCATGAGGTGTCTTGAGTTCTCACACCATATAATACATAGTTCAACAGCATTTATTCCCCAGTGAATTTCTTCAAGCCTCAATTTATGGTTTTGCACATTGAGATATAAAAGGTATTAGTTGAGTTTAAAATTCATACCTTTAATGCTATACATTGCACAAGACCTTATGCATATTATTTGTCACCAAAGCACTTGCAGCTTTTTAATACAGTACAGAGTAATGCACCTGTAGGCAAGGACTTTGCTCAGATGTGAAACTGCTGTGACTTAACAAATATAAGAACATTTGAAAAATCAAATACATTCACTTACGTCAGAGAGTTGGTAGTCTCCAAGTAAAACACTTCTCCATCTCAAGGAAGTCATAAGGCTTTGCATAGTAGGGGGATTAAAGGTTACGGGGAAAAGGCGGGTAGGTGGTGATGAGTCCAGGGCCAGGTCAAACATGATCTTATTGAATGGCGGAGCGGGTTTGATGGGCCAGATGGCCTAATCCTGCTCCTGTTTCTTATGTTCATATGCTAAGTGACTTTCCTGAGATGCTATTAAAAAGAATTTCTTGTATAGTGCCGATGAATTCTTTGCAAAGAGCTTGTATTGATAAAACACCTTTAACATAGAAAAGCATCTCAAGATTCTTAGAAACTGAAACCCAGGATGATTTTTAAGGAGCTTTTCAAAGGAAGTGGGAGAAAATAGTTTATAGGGAGTTGTTGGGCTTGGAGACAAGCCATCTTGAAAGCACAAGGTTTGAATGACAGCATCAGTTAGATTTTAAATTTGAGCTCTTACTCGAGAAGGGATTAGGAATGATTGAAAATACCCTTCATATTGTCAGGTGGTCCTAAATCATATTGAAACCAATGAAGTACTTAAAAGTATATCCACTGTTCTAATGTTGAAAAACAGACTTTATCCCAGAAGCAATGTTGAGAAAATGCCCAAAACAATTAAAAGAAAATAATATTGCCCATGAAACGAATATTGAACGAGGAAAATTCTCCTTTAACTTCCTCATTGTCCCTTTAAGAACTTGTCTGGGGGGCTGCATGGAACTTCTGTTTAATATCTCTGAATAAATACTGATCCGAGAAGCAAGGACCACTGGAGTTGCAGAAAGCGAATTGAAAGAATGAATTTGAAATAATGAATTCACTTGAGATTTATGCTTTCAGGAAAATAAAGGTCTGAAGAAAAGTGACTTACTGACTTGTTTATTTGGACTTGCAAGCTTAATTTCCTTGTGCAATTAATTGATCACGAATTGACCACATTTTTAGCTCCTACTTCTGCTAATTAGTGATCCTGACCACGTTTGATTTCTTTGCAAGATTTAGTACAATCTGGTGACCTGACAGGTCTTTGCTATTGTTCTGCATATAAACATTCTTTTACTCCCACATGGTATTTATCAATGTATGCCTTGGAAACATGTTTACTTCAACTTTTGCAAATGGCAACCTGTTCCAGGTTTTCAACATTCTTTCAAATTAAGTTTTGCCTTAATTTGCTAATGCGTTCAGTTGATATTGGAGGATGAAATGGTGAGGGAGGGGTGGAGAACAAGGAGAGGGGAAACAGACGATTCATTTATAATACAGAAGTAAAGATGTGAAAGTCAACTAGCAGCATCAACCTAACTAGAATACTTGTATTTTGCAGGTTCACGTGGCATTTTGTGTATGCATATTGGAAATACTGGAATTTTGAATCTTAGCCAGAATGAAGTGTCTAAATTAGCCTGACTTTGTGTTGCCCAGTTCTTAAACAAGAAACCAGAGGATCGCAGATCTTTTTTTCTTTGGTTTCTGTGGTTTTAGCTCCCTTTTCCAGTTGAGTAGTTAGGGGAACACCACAGCTAAGATTTGTGAAGGGTGAAAAGGGGTGACCTTTCTCTGTACATCTTGTTGGGATTCTTAGTGAATTGGCAGCCTGCTTATATTTTATGTAAATAGCAATATGGTTTACATTTTGTGAATTTAGTGGAAAAGAACAGAGGAGATTATATACAAATGTGTTACTGTAAGTTTTTATGTTGCTTGTGAGGGCCAGTTAGCTCCAAATATTTCTGACTTGAATATATAGAGTGAAATTAGACTTGGTTGGTCCTCTTGATTTGTTACCATCAGGAAATTGTATTCATGCAGTTACGTATAAGAACCTATTTGGGCTTGGGTCATGCATTAATGGTGTTGTCAACCAGGCTAGGATGTCTTGGGAATTAAACTGTTGTTCTCAGGGGAGAAAAGGCCTCTGAGCCTTTATAAGAAATGAAGAATATGAATTTCACATATTATTTTAATTAAAGTTTTATTTTCATTACAGCTTGAAAAGGGAGATGTGAGTTCACTCACCCTACCAGCAAACACAAGCTACGGAGGCTCAGACACCAACATCAGCCTTGAAGTGCCTGATGGCACCCCAGACCCTCATAAGACAAAAGCCGCCATAGATCATCTTCATCAGAAGATCCTGAAAATCACAGAGCAGATAAAAATCGAGCAGACTGCACGAGATGAAAATGTTGCAGAGTACTTGAAACTGGCAAACAATGCAGACAAACAACAAGCCTCCCGCATCAAGCAAGTCTTTGAGAAGAAGAACCAGAAGTCGGCACAGACAATTTCCCAGTTGCACAAGAAGCTCGATCACTACCGCAGGAAGCTAAAAGGTAACACCAAGAGTGGTTAACTAGGTTTTGATGTATTTTGGTGTGTAGTTCACTGTCAACTGCATGAGCCTGACCAGACTGACCCTAGGTAGATTATCCTAAATATTCAAAAATGATTTAAAAAAATTAATTAAGAAGCGTTGTGTACATCCAGTGCAGCTTCATTGCTTCGGTGTCAGTCCTGTTTGAAATAATAGTCTCATGAGCTCAAGATCCCTGGGGGTTGGGTGTTCTATTTTGTTCAGCACCAGATCTGGTCCAGGTCCAAGTGTAAGTTTTTAGAACTAGATAGAATAATAGTTCAGTATGGACTAGATGGGCTGAAGGGCCTGTTTTTGTGTTGTAGTGCTCCATGATCACAAGTTTGACTCAGCTTGAGATAACAGTATATTTAAGAAAAAGGAATACATTTATGTCAGGGTGTTGGAAAAATAGAACATTTGTAATTTATGTAAAATTATCCCAGATTAAAAATTTCATCGCTTTTCATCAGAAAGGTAGTAACTTCTGGTGTTTCATTAAGATGATTTCAACTGAGTATGAATAAGAATCCAATCAAAATAACAAAGTTTTGTTTTAAAAATCTAAAATCAGCGAGAACGTGATGAAACCTGTCAAATGTGCTTTTAGGATGTTGTTTTGCCTAAGCATGTTTTTCTTCTTCCCTTCCTGAAGTAATGACTCATTGGCGTGTAATCATGTCATGCCACTGCCTTTTCCAAAATGTGGCCTGGATAGTGAGGTTTGGTTGGCTTTTATAACAGAGTAAATCCCATCCTTAGTCATTTCCACAAATGATCACTTCTCACCTATTGATTGCTTCCCCCGGCTCCCTCCTCCTTCCACTTCTCCTATGATCCACTCTCCTCTCCTATCAGATTATTTCTTCTCCAGCCCTTGACCTTTCCCATCCACCTGGCCTCACCCATCAGCTTCTAGCTAGCCTCTTTTCCCCTCCCCCACTTTTTATCCTGGCATCCTGAAGAAGAGTCTGAGCCTGAAATGTCGACAGTTTACTTGTTTCGAAAGTTGCTGCCTGACCTGCTGAGTTCCTGCAGCATTTTATGTGTGTTACTCATCAGTAATTGAGAATTGGTGCCTTTGTTGATTTGAATGACATCCACCTGATGGTAAAAAGACTGTTAACAACCCTTTACCCTCTACATCAGTGCAGTCACCTATGTCAATGTAATCCAGAAGTCATACCTAGGATATTCTGCTTTATGGATTTTCTTAAAGCTTATGTAACTTCTATGATTGTATTGTCAGATTAGTAGCATGCTCTTTTTATGAGATGGTAACAGAAATGTTTTCTGGACTTCCAGTTGACTTAAAAGCTTGAAATTCAGTTGAGTGGAATGCAACATTTCCACTCAGTTTTGAAGTCAGTTTTGTTTTCACTGCCAACTATTCTGTGGAAACAAAAAGCAGAAGATAGGAAAATTAAATCTAGACCTATGAATGGTTGTATTCCCCACCCGCAATGAAACGTAATACAGCGAAACAGAAACCGAGACTTTGAACTCAGACTTTTAGGGAAATTTTAAAACCCATGTCATCTTCCTTATAATGCTGAATTTCAAACAAAACAATAGCAAATACAATCAAGAATTAAAAATAAAAGAAAAAGATTTTGGAACAATGAAGAGGGAGAATTGAATGCAATGAGATAATTTGTGTCACTGTTCTTCCTCATGCTGCAAAAATTAGTCTATATTCTGAATGGTTTAAATCAGGGGTCCCCAACCTTTTGCGCACCGCGGGCCAATTTAATAGTGACAATATCTTGCGGACCTCACATGCACTCAAGTTCAACAGTGCGACAGGGAATGAGGAAAGGTGCAGCTGACTTATATCGGTTCATATCACCAAATCATATCGTTTCCTCGCGGCCCGATAGCACATGCTTGCGGCCTGGTGGTTGGGGACCACTGGTTTAAATTATATCACTAATTTAAAGTGGGTTATCAACTGTTTCAGTTTTTTGGGCAAGTATGAATGTATGTTATCCGGCTGGTGGCGTAGTGGCTCCCGAGTTCGAATCCAGCCGGCTCCCTTGCACGCTTTCTATCCGTGCTGGGTTGAGTGTCGAGCTAGCAACTTGGCCTCATAAAAATAAGAACGCCTGCTAAAAAAAACGCCGTCATGATGGCGTCCCAATGTCTCCACTCTGAGTTAAGGGCTTTCTTTTTCTTCTTCTTCTATGAATGTATGTAGAGTGCTTCACTGGAATGTTAATCTGAACTTTTAAACACTGTTTAGAGAATAAAATTAGTATTGGCCATGATCAAATTATCTAAATGTCTTTTTACTGTGCTGTTGAGCAGTCCAAGATGCGTAAGAAGGCAAGGCAATATGTATCGCCATTTAATAGTAAAAAAGCTAAAGCTATAAATATTGCTTTCTGCATAATACACATATTAAAAATTAACCTTTACAGAGATAGAGCAAAATGGTCTTTCGAGGCAGCCAAAGGATGTTCTACGGGACATGCAGCAAGGTCTGAAGGATGTGGGTGCCAATGTCAGAGCTGGAATCAGTGGATTTGGAGGAGGTGTAGTGGAAGGTGTGAAGGGAGGTTTGTCTGGCCTTTCTCAAGTCACTCACACAGCTGTAGTTTCCAAACCAAGGGAGTTTGCAAGCCTGATACGAAACAAGTTTGGCAGCGCTGACAACATTGCCCATTTGAAGGACACGATGGATGAGTCACACCAGGAGGAGGCCACCAGGACTCTAAGTGGCAGTGCTACGTTGGTGTCAAGTCCCAAGTACGGAAGCGAGGATGAATGTTCCAGTGCCACTTCTGGCTCTGCGGGTGGTAGTAACTCTGGGGCGGGAGCTGGAGGCATGGGGAGTCCAAAGTCAAATACATTGGACAGTCATCACAACAATTTCGATACTATCCTGGATGAACTTCGTGAAATTAAAGATGGTCAGTCCCATTTAGAGGATGCAATGGAAGATTTGAAAGGGCAACTACAAAGAGACTATGCCTACATGACGCAGTGCTTGCAGGAAGAACGATACAGGTATGATTATTATTATTATTATTATTGTTATTGTTGTGGTTTGATGACAAGATAAATGAGTTATCTTCATGAGTTATCAAAAATCTAACATTTTTCATAAAGCTTTTTTTTATCCTCCTTACAACTGCCCTTAGAATAATAAGAAAGAAGATTTACACCTCAAAATGAAGCAAAATACTGTATCTATATGTTACTGTGCTCATTCCTATTACATTCACTGCAACACTGATACTTCTAGTCTATACTGATAGCCATAAAATGATATGCATTGTGATGGAATTTTCTTTAAGGTCAGTAGACTCTCTCCAGTCTTATTTTGGATGATGACAGTTCTCGATGGTAATTTGTAATCATCCGGTATGGTCAAAGGATGGATGCTCTTCTCTTATTTAAAGAACCCCTTTCACTACATAATCAATTTAGCTTTGGACCTTCAGTATATTTGTACTACATTTATCATAACATAGGAGTAAAGAGGAATTACCATTGGTTTCCTTTCATGAATATAATCCAGTTTCTTCTGTTGAATTACATGAGTACAGTCCTGTGCAAAAGTCTTAGGCACACATATATAGCTGGGGTGCCTAAGACCTTTGCACAGTACCATTTTTATCAAACTGGAGCAGAGAGCGAGTTTGTAAATCTGGCAGGGGAAAAGGATGTTGGGAATGGCAACGTTGGTGGATGCCACAGGAGGGGGTGCAGGATAGGTGGCAAAGGAAGAGTTCCAGGGACGGGGAGGTGTGGCATGGGTGCAGAGACACCCAACCCTGAGACACTAGGCAAGGTCATTTGATTTCAAACAATTGGCTTATTGATCATTACAGAATGTCACTCTGGTGCTTCCCATTCCCTCCTCTCTTCCTTCCCCTTTTTTCAACCATGATTCCCTTCTCGCTGCCCACTTCCCACTCTCAGTCCACAACAGAGACCCATATTAGAATCAGGTTTATCATCACTCATGTATGTACCTATGACTTTTGTACAGTACTATATATGGGTATCAGCTGAAGGCTGAACAGCTTCAAAAAAGATGCCCTCTGGTCTTGAGGAGTCATTCTGAATTTAAGTCATTCTCATTGGTGTCTGACACCCCTGCATAGAATAAAACTAGGCAAAATCTTAACTAGGATTTTGCAGTATATAATGTTCAAAAAATTGTTAACATTGAACCATAAGGTGGCACTATAGTTCTTGACTTAGCTGCTGCTCTAATGTTTCTGGTTGGACTGATATTACAAATGATAGATACAGTTAACTTGGGCAAGGTACTGATTCTAACTAAGCTGTTTTTTGAAAGTGTGTTGATTGGCTGCACTTATGGCCTTGTATGGGAACAACAATGCCTTTGCGCAGAAAATCCTACAAAAGGTAGTGGATTCAGCCTAGTACATCGTGGGTAAAATCCTCTCAACCATTGAACACATATACATGAAAAGTTGCCATAGAAGGTCAGTATCCATCATCACAGGTTCTCACCATTCAGGCTATGCTCTTTTCTCACTGCTGACATGAGGTAGAAGGTAAAAGTGCCTCAGGACTTGCACCACCAGGTTCAAGAACAGTTACTACCCCGTTAGGCTCTTGAACAAAAGGGATAACTACACTAATTTAAGGATTCTTATCTTGTTAGTTCATGCTCATTATTTATTGCTGTTTGTTTTATTATCTGCATTTGCACAGTTTGTTTACAGTTTACAGTTCTTGATGTGTACAGTTTACAGATCCTGTTTACAGTTACTGTTCTATAAATTTGCTAAGTATGCCCGCAGAAAATGAATCTCAGAATTGTATGTGGTCTGCTAATAAATTTTACTTCGAACTTTGAATTTTGACTGCGCTCTCAGCCCAACACAGGAATGGCCATTGTCCTTCACTGTGCTATAAAGTTGCAAAAGCCCTATAGACTACATAAATCTTTACTGTAACCAAATATAATGTGGATATGAGCTAGTCTAGTTGAATTAAAAAAAAATACTAAACTGTTTTTCGGCCACAAATTATTGGAGCAGCCCATTGATGAATCCTGTTAAGAATTGCATTTACAGACTTTTGCAAAATGCCCAGTGAGCATGATTTGAAAAAACAAAGATGATTTTCAGGTAGCTCCATGAAATAGGAAAACTGTGTGTCCTCAAAGAAGCAAAGCACTAAAACAATATAAGACCAATCACCTGAATAATCAGATTATCAAGTTCACTGATAACACAATGGTGGTGGGGCTCATCACCAACAATGATGAGACGGCCTACAGAGAGGAAGGGAAAGCATGCAAGACCTGGTGCCAGGCAAATAACTTCTTCCTCAATGTCAGCAAGACAAAGGAGATGGTTATCGATTTCAAAAGAACTCGCATCACTCACACCTTTCTTTACTTCGCGGAATAGCAATGGAAGTTTCAAACTCCTGGGAGTGCACATCTTGCACAACCATTCATGGTCCCAGAACACATACTACACAATCAGGAAAGCTGGCTAACATCTCTGCTTTCTAAGGAAGCTGAAGACAGCTGGACTATGTACATCTACTGTATGCTTTCACCTCACTACAGGAAGGATGTGGATACTGCAGAGAGAGTGCAGAGGAGACTTACAAGGATGTTGCCTGGATTGGAAGGCGTACTTTATGAGAATAAGTTGAGTGTACTTGGCCTTTTCTCCTTGGAACGATGGAGGATGAGAGATGACCTGATAGAGGTGTATAAGATGATGAGGGGCATTGATTGTGGGGATAGCTAGAGGCTTTTTCCCAGGGCTGAAATGGCTAACATGAGGGGACATAGTTTTAAGGTGCTTGGAAGTGGGTACCAACGGGGTAAGTTTTCACACAGATAGTGGTAGTTGCGTGGAATACACTGCTGGTGGTGGTGGTGGAATAGGATACAATAGGGTCTTTTAAAAGCCTGTTAGATAGGTACATGGGGCTTAGAAAAATAGAAGGCTATGCGCTAGGGGAATTCTAGGCAGTCTCTAGAGTAGGTTACATGGTCGGCACAACACTGTGGATCGAAGGGCCTGTAATGTGCTGTACATTTCCCATGTTCTATGTTCTTTCAAGTCATTCTACAGATGTGCAGTGGAGTATATTCTGACAAGCTACATTATTGCATGGTATGGAAACTACACTGCAGTGGACAGGAAGGCTCTATAGTGGGTAATAAAAACAGCCCAACACATCACTGGCACCAGCCTACCTTGCATTAAGGAAGTATATACAGAAAGGTGCTGGAAAAGAACCAATAACTTCATGAAGGATCCCACTCATCCTGCTTGTGGTTTGTTTACCCAGGCTCCCATCAGGGAGGAGGCTACATAGCATCCATGCCAGGACCACAAAACTCAAAAACAGTTATTTTCCTCAAGCAGTAAGGCTGATCAACACCACCACCCACTAACCCATCCCTCCACACCTCCAGCCACCACTACGTCATTTCCTGTTGGTCACATTGTTTACAGCCTAGTGTTACTTTATGGACATACAATCAATATGTATATAAGCTATCTTATAGATTTATATTTATTGTGTTTCTGTTACTATTGTGTTCTTTATCTTTGTGGGTATTTTTTGTGCTGCATCAGATCCAGAGTAACAATTACTTTGTTCTCCTTTACACTTGTGTACTGGAAAAGACATTAAACAATCTTGAATCCTGAATAAAGGCAGACCAAAGTAAGTGAACTTGAAGGAAAATAGAGTACTATCCCGTGGAGTTCCAGTTGGGGTTCAACCAAGGGTTCCATTTGTGACTCCTAAAATTCAGTTTGTCCTTTCAGATATTTTCATTAGTGTATATGTTATATTTCTTCTGATTTGGTTTGTATTTTATTTCTAATTAGCAGATCTCACTGCCTACTTGTGAGTTGATTACTTATTATCGCATTGTCATCAGGTTAACCATTTTACCGTTTGTACATTTCATTTAGATAAAAGCACTTTGTGAGAAGTCAAAGGAATTTTAATCAATATTTGAATCTACCTTTCACGAGAACGCAGAGAAATACTGGCTTTTACTCAGCTCCTTGTGTACTAAAAAGCAGTGGTGAATAATAAAACTGCCTTCAAACTACAACTACACCAGCAACACACATAAAAGTTGCTGGTGAACGCAGCAGGCCAGGCAGCATCTCTAGGAAGAGGTGCAGTCGACGTTTCAGGCCGAGACCCTTCGTCAGGACTAACTGAAGGAAGAGTGAGTAAGGGATTTGAAAGTTGGAGGGGGAGGGGGAGATCCAAAATGATAGGAGAAGACAGGAGGGGGAGGGATGGAGCCAAGAGCTGGACAGGTGATAGGCAAAAGGGATACGAGAGGATCATGGGACAGGAGGTCCGGAAAGAAAGACGGTGGGGGGGGGGACCCAGAGGATGGGCAAGGGGTATATTCAGAGGGACAGAGGGAGAAAAAGGAGAGTGAGAGAAAGAATGTGTGTATAAAAATAAGTAACAGATGGGGTACGAGGGAGAGGTGGGGCATTCGTGCCTATTCTGGTATCTGTCCCCCACTTTTCCTTCGCTACATCGACGACTGCATTGGCGCTGCTTTCTGCACGCATGCAGAGCTCGTTGACTTTATTAACTTTGCCTCCAACTTTCACCCTGCCCTCAAGTTTACCTGGTCCATTTCCGACACCTCCCTCCCCTTTCTAGATCTTTCTGTCTCTGTCTCTGGAGACAGCTTATCCACTGATGTCTACTATAAGCCTACTGACTCTTACAGCTATCTGGACTATTCCTCTTCTCACCGTCTCTTGCAAAAACGTCATCCCCTTCTCGCAATTCCTCCGTCTCCGCCGCATCTGCTCTCAGGATGAGGCTTTTCATTCTAGGATGAGGGAGATGTCTTCCTTTTTTAAAGAAAGGGGCTTCCCTTCCTCCACTATCAACTCTGCTCTTAAACGCATCTCCCCCATTTCACGTACATCTGCTCTCACTCCATCCTTCCGCCACCCCACTAGGAATAGGGTTCCCCTGGTCTTCACCTACCGCCCCACCAGCCTCCAAGTCCAACATATTATTCTCCGTGACTTCCGCCACCTCCAACAGGATCCCACCACTAAGCACATCTTTCCCTCCCCCCCCTCTCTCTGCATTCCGCAGGGATCGCTCCCTACGCAACTCCCTTGTCCATTTGTCCCCCCCATCCCTCCCCACTGATCTCCCTCCTGGCACTTATCCGTGTAAGCGGAACAAGTGCTACACATGCCCTTACACTTCCTCCCTTACCACCATTCAGGGCCCCAAACAGTCCTTCCAGGTGAGGCGACACTTCACCTGTGAGTCGGCTGGGGTGATATACTGCATCTGGTGCTCCCGATGTGGCCTTTTATATATTGGCGAGACCCGACGCAGACTGGGAGACCGCTTTGCTGAACACCTACGCTCTGTCCGCCAGAGAAAGCAGGATCTCCCAGTGGCCACACATTTTAATTCCACATTCCATTCCCATTCTGACATGTCTATCCACGGCCTCCTCTACTGTAAAGATGAAGCCACACTCAGGTTGGAGGAACAACACCTTATATTCCGTCTGGGTAGCCTCCAACCTGATGGCATGAACATCGACTTCTCTAACTTCCGCTAATGCCCCACCTCCCCCTCGTACCCCATCTGTTACTTATTTTTATACACACATTCTTTCTCTCACTCTCCTTTTTCTCCCTCTGTCCCTCTGAATGTACCCCTTGCCCATCCTCTGGGTTCCCCCCCCCCCTCGTCTTTCTTCCCGGATCTCCTGTCCCATGATCCTCTCGTATCCCTTTTGCCTATCACCTGTCCAGCTCTTGGCTCCATCCCTCCCCCTCCTGTCTTCTCCTATCATTTTGGATCTCCCCCTCCCCCTCCAACTTTCAAATCCCTTACTCACTCTTCCTTCAGTTCATCCTGACGAAGGGTCTCGGCCTGAAACGCCGACTGCACCTCTTCCTAGAGATGCTGCCTGGCCTGCTGCGTTCACCAGCAACTTTTATGTGTGTTGCTTGAATTTCCAGCATCTGCAGAATTCCTGTTGTTTACAACTACACCAGGACTGGAGTTTATTTATCTGTCTAGTTTAAGAAAATGGGGAAACTCTAGAACAAGGGCAGAATGATGTAAAATCATAGGTTTAGATTGGAACGTTTCTCTCCATTTATCCTATTAACAGATGGTTCAAAACCATGTTGGTCAGATTCAAAATGATGAGCAAGACCTGAAATATAAGGAAAGGCTTAAATTTGTAGGAGGTGGTTATGAGCTGGAGCTCATTGCCTGTGATGGACTTCAGAGGGTTCTTGTGCTGTGGAAGACGTCCTGCCCTCGTCCCTGTGCTGAAGATGCCGCGCCCCAGTGGCCTCAATGACTACTGACCGGTGGCATTGACCTCCCACATCATGAAGACCCTGGAGAGACTTGTTCTGGAGCTGCTCCGGCCTATGGTTAGGCCACACTTAGATCCCCTCCAGTTTGCCTACCAGCCCTGACTAGGAGTTGAGGATGCCATCATCTACCTGCTGAACCGTGTCTACACCCACCTGGACAAGCCAGCAAGCACTGTGAGGGTCATGTTTTTTGACTTCTCCAGTGCGCTCAACACCATCCGCCCTGCTCTGCTGGGGAGAAGCTGACAGCGATGCCTTCCTGCATGGATTATTGATTACCTGACTGGCAGACCACAGTACGTGTGCTTGCAACACTGTGTGTCCGACAGAGTGATCAGCAGCACTGAGGCTCCACAGGGGATTGTCTTGTCTCCCTTTCTCTTCACCATTTATGCCTCAGACTTCAACTACTGCACAGAGTCTTGTCATCTTCAGAAGTTTTCTGATGACTCTGCCATAGTTGGATGCATTAGCAAGGGAGATGAGGCTGAGTACAGGGCTACGGTAGGAAGCTTGCTCACATGGTGTGAGCAGAATTATCTGCAGCTTAATGTGAAAAAGACTAAGGAGCTGGTGGTGGACCTGAGGAGGGCCAAGGCACCGGTGACCCGTTTCCATCCAGGGGGTCAGTGTGGACATGGTGAAGCATTACAAATACCTGGGGATACGAATTGACAATAAACTGGACTGGTCAAAGAACACTGAGGCTGTCAGCAAGAAGGGTCAGAGCCGTCTCTATTTCCTGAGGGGACTGAGGTCCTTTAACATCTGTCGGACGATGCTGAGGATGTTCTATGAGTCTGTGGTGGCCAGTGCTATCATGTTTGCTGTTGTGTGCTGGGGCAGCAGGCTGAGGGTAACAGACACCAATAGAATCAACAAACTCATTCATAAGGCCAGTGATGTTGTTGGGAGGGAACTGGACTCTCTGACGGTGGTGTCTGAAAAGAGAATGCTGTCCAAGTTGCATGCCATCTTGGACAATGTCCCCCATCCACTACCTAATGTTCTGGTCAGGCACAGGAGTATATTCAGCCAGAGACTCATTCCACCGAGATGCAACACAGAGCGTCATAGGAAGTCATTCCTGCCTGTGGCCATCAAACTTTACAACTCCTCCCTTGGAGGGTCAGACACCCTGAGCCAATATGCTGGTCCCAGACATTTCCATCTGGCATAATTTACATATTATTATTTAATTACTTTTGGCTTTATATTGCTATATTTATACTCTATTCTTAGTTGGTGCAACTGTAATGATACCCAATTTCCCTCGGGATCAATAAAGTATGACTATGACTAGAACAGAGGCAATCAGGACACATCAGAGGAGAACAGGATAGGCATACAATGGATTTTTTCAGGTTTACATTAAACGATTTGGTGTCCACGCTAATTGGTTCCATTGTGTAAATGGTATTTTTTTCTGTAATAATAATTTGAAAATGTTTGTTGTTTGGAGGAAAGGGGAAATTAGAGTGAGACAAGGAACTACAGATTGTGCAGGACGGAGAGAGAACTGGATGATATGGATTTGTTACTTTTGTTATTCTTTGAAATGACTGATGGTGGAGCTGTTCACCATGTGTTTTCACAGTTTGTGCCACCATGGTTAACAGCTGCTTTAGTGTGTTAGCTTTTTGCACCTTCAGTTGCTGAGGGTGAGGAGGTTGGAAGTTAGCTAAGAGTGGAGGTTAGATAAAGGTAGCACGGATAAGCCAGGTAACTACTGCCTGGTGATCTTTAAATGGGTGGTAGGGAAGTTACTGAAGAAAATTCTCAAGGAATGGAATTCATCTCATTTGAAAAAAATGAGACCTGATTGGAGATGGTTAACGAACTGTGATGTAGGGGAAAATCCTTCAATTTCATAGTTTATTTTTGAGGACGTAACTAAGACGATAAATGAAGGTAGAGCAGCTATCAATATGAAGTTTAGCAAGGCAGGATCCTGTATGGTTGGCTATCCAGAAGATTAGGCACATGGGGTCCAAGTAATGCTGACTAATTGGAAGCAAAATTGGCTTGGTAATGGCAGGTAGAGGGTGGTGATGAAAGGATCAAATAGTGGTTGGAAGTCTGTGACCACTGTACAGCAAGGATGAGGCTGGGACCCCTTTTGTTTGTGATTGATACGAACAACTAGGATGCCAGTGTAGGAGGAACTATTAGCAAGTTCAGGGATGGCAGCAAAATTAGTAATGGTGTTGATATCAAGGAAGCCTGTTTGAAAATTCAACAGGATATAAATCAGATAAATTGACTGGTCTGAGCTTAATCCAAACAAGAATGAGGTCATGCTTACTGGAAATTCAAATTCTGGTGACATACAGTGGAAGTGGCAAGAACCTTGGGAGCATTAATGTACAGAGATATCTTGAGTATAAGCCCATAGCTGACTGAAAGTGGGGACACCAGGGTGCTGAGGAAGATTTTACATGCTTACCTTCACAGACAGAGCCATCATATATGAGGATTGGGATGTCATGTTGCAACTGCATCATACTTTGCTTGGATGCTACACTTACTGCAAGGATGTAGTAAGAGTACAGAAGAGATTCACCAGAATGTTGCCTGGAACAGAGGGTAGTATTTTTTTAGCCTGGTTTATTCTCACTGGAAAGAAGCTGTAGGGTGACCTCTTGGGGGATTATATAATTATGTCGGTGTAGATACGGTGGATGTTCGATCTTTTTTCCCAGGATTGTGAGTCTAAAACCTGTGGGTACAAGTTTAAAGTGAGGAGGGAGGTAAAGGATACCTGAAAGGTAAAGTTCTTAGCCAGAGGGAGGTGGCTACCTGGAGTAAGCAGCCCAAGTATGTAGTAGAGACATACGCAACTATATTTAGTAATAATTTGGACAGGTACTTAGAGAAGGAAAGGAGAATAGAGATACAGGCGTAATGTAGGTCAATGAAATTAGCGCAGATGGGCATCATGGTTAGCATGGACGATGTGGCCCTAAAGGGCCCGTTTTTGTGCTGTATGATTTTCTGAATGTAAAAGTTGGGATGTTTATGTTGTAACTTTACAAACCACTGGTCAGACTGTACTTGGAGATCTGTGTTCAGTCTGGTCATCACAATGCAGGAAGATAGGAAGATGTGGTTATATTGGAGGGAGTTTAAATGTGATTCGCCAGGAGGTTAGAGGAGTTGACTTTGAACTTTTGAACTTTGAAATTTGAGATTGGGTAGGCTCCCCCCCCCCCCCCCCGAAGCAAATGTGGCAGAGAGGTGACCTGATAGATGAAGCATACAGTAGATTAGGTAGATAGAATCTTTTTTTTCTCATAGCAGCGAGTATCAAATACAAAAGAGCATAGATTTAAGGTGAGAGAAATGAATTTTAAGGTGAAGAGTTTACATAGGGTGATGGATATCTGGAGAAGGTAGGTGGTGATTCACTATATTTAAAAGACGTGATATCCATGTCCATAGGTGCCTCAAAATTGTCATGCAAGTTGATAGAATCATTAAGAAGGCGTATGGTGTGTAGGCCTTCATTAGTCAGGTAATTGAGTTCAAGAGCCATAAGCTAATATTGCAGCTCTATAAAACCCTGGTTAAACCACTCTTGGAATATTGTATTCAGTTCTGGTCACCTCCTTATAGGAAGGATGTGGAGGCTTTAGAGGAGGTGCAGAGTAGAGTTACCAGGAAGCTGCCTGGACTGAAGGGCATGTCTTTTGAAGGTAGTTGAGTGAGCTTTTCTCTTTGGAGTGAAGGAAGTTGAGAGCTGACTTGATAGAGGTGTACAAGATGGTAAGATGCATAGATTGAGTGGACAGCCAGAGGCCCCCCCCCCCCAGTGCAGAAATGGGTATTTAAGGAATTCTTAGATAGGTTCATGGATGATGGGAAAATGGAAGGCTGTGATCTCAGAGCGGAATGAAAGTTTGGCACCACGTTGTGGGCCTTGGGACCTGTAGTGTACTGTAGTCTTCTATGTTCTGAAACTCTTCCTATCCCATTTCTCTAACTTCATTGAAATAACTTAAGATTTCCTTCTCTCTCGTTTGCTTATCTGGTTTTCCTTTAAATGTATACATTTGATTCCCTCAGCTTAAGTTTTCATACAGAGTGTGGTGGTGGATGGAACATGATGCTAGAGAGTGCTAGAAGCAGATACATTAAGGACATTTAAGAAACTCTTAGGTGAAAGAAAAATGAAGGGTTCTGCAGGAGTGAAGCTTTAGATTGATACTGGAGTAGATTAAAAGTCAGCACACTATCATGGGCTGAAGGGCCTGTCCTGTGCTATAATGTTCTATATTCTATGTTCTGTGTGACTGTTAGATAGCCAAGGAAGAGAAGGACATGGACCTAATGCAGGCAAAGGAATTTGTATAGATGGGCAGTGAGGTCAGTTGGAAGTGGTGAGCTTGACGAGCAGGTTTCTGTGGTGTACGACTTTGCCCTAACCATAGACCTAATTTTAGTCAAATAAAGCTGCTTGGATAAATTTGCAACAGCTTATTAGCTCATGCAAAGTTTTTAATTTAAATAAAACCTGTATCAGCTGTATAAAATATGAAAAGTTAACATCAATTGAGTTGCTATTATCAAATGACACCTCTGAGGCCCATATCTAATTTGTAATTTGAAGCAGTTCCCCAGACCTAATGCTTCTCATACTGGGTCAATGGCCAGTCCAAAACAGTGTATGGTTGCTGTGTACAGTGCAAAAGTGGATGTTACTGTTATTAAATATGTTATAAAAATCTTCTTAAAATTCATTTGGCCACAATGCTGAGTGCTGTCCCGATAACTTAAAAGTTCAAAGCTTAATATATTGCACAGTTCCTTACTCTGACCTGTCATTTAAGGATACTTGCATCCATGAAGTATTTTGACTACTATACAAAACTCCAGAGAATTGCAAGTTATAATGTGAATCCATTATGTTTTGTCTTTTAATCTGCAATGCTTGGATATAATGCATTCACTTCTATTAACTGAAAACATAAGCACAGAAATATGACCATGGTCTACTTGTACTCAACAGGAGTTGGAGATTCAGCCTCCTGTACTGCTTAGTTGTATTTTTGCGCTAACCCCATAACCCTTGATTTCAAAGTTCAAAGTACATTTATAATCGAAGTATGTATACTATATACAACCTTGAGTTTCACCTCTTTGCAGTCTTCTTAAAGGCAGCCACAAAACACCAAAAAAATGAACAAATCATGCAAATAATTAAGAAGTAAACAAGTAACACTGAGAACTAAAGTTCACAAAAGAGACTCCACAGCCACGAAGCCAGTCATTGCTGCAGACAGTCCAGGAGCCTGCTAGTTGCAAGCCACAGCTTCACTTCAGTCCAGAGATGAATGAACTGAGTAGTGAGCTGAATGCTGGCCCATCCTTCGTCTCTGTCTCCAATACCCCTACTTTTTAACCTAGCCTGGTGCTTCAATCAACAAACATCGACTCGTCCCTTGCTCTTGCATCTTAATATCCAAAAATATATCACTTTCTGTCTTACATGTGCTCAGTGGTTGAGTCCTCATGGTCTTAGTTGGCCATTCAGAACTGAGATGAGAAGTTTTTCACTCGGGCTCTATGCATCTTGAGATTGTGATCTCAGCATACTTCAACAGCGAAAGCATTGTCTCTAGATTTCCTGTCAGTCCCTATAGAACATTATCATTCCAGATGCCAGCTCTTCCTTTCTCTTCTGTAGGTGAAACCCCAACACTTCCACCCACCCAACCCAATCTCGCCATTTAGTACGTGCCCTCTCTTCACTTTTACCATCAGGGATGAGGCGCACTCAATGTTTTACGAACAGCTTCTTCCCCTCTGCCATCAAATTTCTGAATGGTCTATGAATGCTACTTCATTATTTAATGTTTGTACTCCTATTTCTTTATTTTTATAACTTGTAGTTTTTGTCTTGCCCTGGACTGTGGCCACAAAGCAGCAAACTTCACGACATGCAGTTTGTCAGTGATAATAAAGCTGATCCTGATTCAATCTCCTCAGCAACTTTAAACTCCTCAGTGTTACCATTTCAGAGCATCTATCCTGGGTCCAGCACGTAGGAGCAACTACAGAACAAAGAAAGCACAACAGCACCTCTACTTCCTTAGAAGTTTGCATAGATTTGGCATGACTTTTAAAACTTTGACATACTGCTACAGCTGTGTGGTGGAGAGTATAGTGAGTGGTTGCATCGTATCCTAGTATGGAAACTCCAATGCACTTGAATGGAATTGTCTGCAAACATAGTGGATACAGCGCAGTCCATCACGGGTAAAGCCCTCCCACCACCGAGCACATCTACTGTATACGGAAAGCTGTCTGTCGCAGGAAAGCAGCATCCATCATCAAGGACCCCAGTGACCCAGGCTGTCCTCTCTTCTTGCTGCTGCCATCTGGAAGAAGGTGGAGGAGCCTCAGAACCCATACCATCAGGTTCAGGAACATTTATTGCCCCTCAATCAACAGGCTCTTGAAGCAGTGGGAATAACTTCACTTTACTTGACTTGCCCCATCACTGAACTATCCACTCTATCTTTGCGTCTTATCATCTTGTACACCTCTATCAGTCTCAGTCACCCCTATCCACCTCATTTGCTTTTCTTTTTTCATTTGATATATCCATACAAGGTTCTGTAGTCAGGGTTTGTTTCTGTCCACTCTGTTTTCAATTTCTTTACTGAAATCTTAAAATTTTCCCACCGTTTTCACTTTTTACTATTTTTTGCTACATTATAAGCCTTTTCAATCCAGTACTTTCTTGGTTAGCATCTCTCATTAGCCATGAGTTTTCTAAGGTTTTTAAGCCTGAAAGATAAATTCTGTTTATTTTTTAAATGTGTTGCTGTTTAATATCTTGCCTTTTAATGTCTCTTCTAATTGCGCTGTAGCTAGCACATCTTGTACCTGCTTAATTTGCATGGTTTAGATTCAAAAACTAGGTTTCTAAATGAACCTAAATCACTTTGATATTTTTGAAAATTCCATCAATTTATGATCATTTTCCCTCAAGGCCCATTAATCTTAATACATAATCTATAAAATAGCTTCCAGTCTCACTGGTTCCACACCATACTGATCCAGTAGACCATCTCTTATGCACATCATGAATTCATTCCACACAGTTACTGCTCATTTGGTCCCAGGTTATGGTTGTTTTTAACAGTCTTTCCCTGCTTTCATTCAGATCACTGCTGTAGTCTTGCGTTTGTAGGTTCTGTGCCTTCCTAATGTAGTCAGTTTATCCATTCTCTTTTTGTACTCTGATTTATTTCCTCCCTTCTCCCTGATAGTTTGATAGACAGCCTTATCTGCAACCTAGATTATTTGCTTGGGCACTGGTCCTAGGCTGATTCGATTGAACCCTTCCTCTCTCCCACTATTGAAACCTAATGGAGGAGGACAGCAACCAAGAGTGGGTGGTGGAGGTGTTCAGAGCTGTCTGCCAGCCTCTTGCTCGCTGTTCCTGGAGGAAGGGCCCTGCATTCGAGGTCTCTCTTCCCGCTCTCGCTTGATGCTGTCAGAGGATTGTGTCGGAGTTTTGGCTTTTGGGCAAAATTTAATTAACGCGATTTGTGGATTGGACTCTGTAGTTCACGTTATGATGTGTTTCTGGTTGCTCCATTTTTTTGTTATTTCATTGGGACGGCCTGCAGGTAATGAATGACGTGGTGCTAAATTGAACTGAACTGAGCAAAACTGAATATGCTTAGACTTTTTTAGTTTTGTATTTTATATCCTGTGTTTTTCTACTCATTTTTTGCTGTTTGTGCAATTTTGTTTTTTTTTTTAACATATGGGGGTGGGGTTTTCTTTGAATGGGTTTCATGGTTTTCTTTGTTTCACGGCTGTCTCTGGCAGGGCGTATCTCAGGGTTGTTTACTGCATACAGGCTTGGATAATAAATGTACTTGGAATTATTTAGTCTGAAAACAAACAAGATCAATAGTATTAAGAGTGGAAATGTGGGAGAAATTACCATTTGTTGGGAAATTTGTTGTCTGTGTGGCAGCAATACAATCCAAGACACAATCATAGAGGTAGAAACGTGTTATACTAAGTTTATATATTAAATAGTTAAATAAGTAGTGCAAAAATAGAAATTTAAAAAGTTGTGAGGTAGTGTTTACAGGTTCACTGTCCATTCAGAAGTCGAATGGCAGATGGGAAGAAGCTATTCCTGAATCATTGAGTGTGATCCTTCAGGCTTCTGTACCTCCTTCCTGGTGGTAGCAATGAGAAAAAGGCATGACCTGGAGATGGAGATGTCCTTAATGATGGAAGCTGTCATTTTGAGGCATCGCTCCTTGAAGATGATGTTACGGAGGCTAGTGCCAGAACCTGATAAATTAGATAATCACTTAAGATCATGTTTAGGGACAGAACACATCAACGCCTATCTGTATGATGCCATACAAAACAAGTGTCATGCAACTATGGATAATATTAAAAAAGAGTGGGAAAAGGGGTTGGGTACAGATATAGGGGAGGTTATATGGAATGAGGCTTTGGAGTATGTTAACTCCTGCTCTATCAATGCCAGGCATTGTTTAATACAATTTAAAATCCTACATAGACTACATTACTCAAAGGTAGGGATTCATAAAATATTCCCAGAGGTGTCCCCAATGTGTGAGAAATGCTGTCCTCAGAGGCAAATTTGTTACATAGTTATGCTTTATGTCCCAGGATACAAGAGTATTGGAAGCAAATATTTGAGGTCCTATCGAAGGTACTAAAGGTTCAGATAATATCAGAACTCTTTTTAATAATTTTTGGAACTTCTGCGAGGTCAAATAAATTCCAGGCTACCCAGCAACGACTCCTGACCTATGGCATACTTAATGGAAAGAAACTCAAACTGATGTTCTGGAAAAAGGAGGAAACTCCATCACTCAGACAGTGGCTGGCTGCATTAATGGATACTCTGCATCTAGAGAGGATAAGATACGTTATCAAGGACAGACTCAATGAATTTGAAAAAACTTGCAACCACTACTGTTGTATTTAGAAGAGACCGACAGCTGAACTAAGTGTGGGGGGCGGTAGGACCTAAACAGCACATATGGGAGGGGTGAGGGGAGGGGAGGGCTGGGAAGGGGAAAGGAGACGGGGTGGTAGGGTTTCCTCTGCTTTTTGCTTGTTTACTATACATACATTCATTAGACTTTCATTATGTTGTTATAAGAAAAGTAAAAAAGAAGCATTGTAGTTTAGGACATTGTCGGTTGTGGTTAAGCTGATGTTGTTTCCCAATAAAAACATTTGAAAACAAATGGAGGCTAGTGCCCATGATGGTGCTGACTAAGTTTACAAATCTCTGCAGCTTATTTCGATCCTGTGCAGTGGCCCCACTGCCCCCCTCCATACCAGACAGTGATGCAGTCAGTAAGAATGCTCTCCACAGTATATCTGTAAAAATTTGTCAGTGTCTTTGCTGACGTACCAAATCTCCTCAATATAGCCACTATTGTGCTGCCTTTGCAGCTGCATCGATATGTTGGATTCAGGTTAGATCCTCAGAAATATTGACACCATGAACTTGAAATTGCTCACTCTTTCCACTTCTGATCCCTCTACGAGGACTGGTGTGTTCCTTCATTTTGCCCTTTCTGAAGTCCACAATCAGTTGTTTGGTCTTACTGAGGTTGAGTGCAAGATTGTTTTGCTGCAACACCACTCAACTAGTTGATGTATCTCGCTTCTGTATGTCCTCTTATCATCATCTGAAATTCTGCTAACAATAGTTGTATTGCCAGAAAATTTATAGATGCCATTTGAGTGGTGCCTAGCCACACAGTTATGGGTGTAGAGAGAGAGTAGAGCAGTGGGCTAAGCATACATCCCAGAAGTGCACCAGTGTTGATTGTCAGCGAGGTGGAGAAGTTACTTCCGATCCGCACGGTCCTTCCTCAAGGAGCAATGAGCAAGAGGGAGAAGAGACCCTTATGTACAGACACCATCCTCTGGCAACAGCGAGCAAGAGGCTGGTAGACAGAGCTGGTAAATGCTCGTCTTCTGCTCACACCTCATGATTTTAATCTTCCTCACTTTTTTAATGGAGTCATTCGCACCCTATCTCCAGGCTTCTTGGCCTCGACGCTGCACACTTGCTTGAATACTCACCAAACACGCTCGGAGATTGCAAAGCACTAGATCACTCAATCAGCCCAAAAGCACACCATTAAAATGCAGATCATAGGCTTCAACAGTAGCAGAACCACATTTGAAAGAAAAGGATGCAAAAGAAGAGAAAGAGGTATTTTTGTAAACTGTCTGGAGGATGTTGCCCTTGGTTGCATTGTTTGCTGTCACCGTCTTCATCCAGAAATAAGCATGTTATAATTCAAACAGGAAAATTACTGAGATAAATAGGAATGAACTGAGTTCATAATTTGTCCTGTTGTCCATATATTTTATAAATACAAGAACTGCACTACCTAAAATCATCTTTTATTCTTTCTATGTGTTAGAATTTCTACTGAAAATGCTGATTGTTCACTTGTACATAGAAAGCAGTGCTTGGTTACATTAATAATTTTAAACTTTTTGTCCAGGTATGAGCGTCTAGAGGAGCAGTTGAATGATCTGACAGAGCTTCATCAAAATGAAATGTCTAACCTGAAACAGGAACTTGCCAGTATGGAGGAAAAAGTGGCTTACCAGTCGGATGAAAGAGCCAGAGATATCCAGGTACATCCTCTAAAAAAAATAGATTTGGTTGGTAAATATATCTGCAATCGGGAAGCATAGTAGCGTAGGTGTTAGTATAATGCTATTATAATGCCTACAACTTGCGTTCAGTTCTGCCACTGCCTGTAAGGAGTTTGTATGTTCTCCTCTTGACCACCTGGGTGCTCGAGTTTCCTCCCACATTCCATAGACAAACAGGTTGGTAGGTTAATTTGGTTGCATGAGTGCAATTGGGTGTCATGGGCTCTTAAGCCCAGAAGGGCCTGTTACTGTGCTGTATCTCTAAATAAAATAAAAATTCTCCTCCTTGGAGATTTTAAACATTTTTCTAATGGTGAGGTTCTCCTTAACAGGAATAGATTGCACTTTGTTCATCAGATAACTCTGGACCAAACTTACCTTTTTTTTAAAGCAATCTATTGAGTGGCATTAATGGCCGTACATATCTCCGGACCTCATTGTTTACTTCTCCCTCCCCATGTACGTAGATTAATTGTAGTAGTTTTAAGGTGTTTCTGAATATATCACTTTAGAATTTGTTTCACTATAACTCAACAAAATCTATATTGCATTGATGGATTTTGACAGTAAATTTTGTTGGTGTTTTTTTTTGAAGAGTCACGCTTAAAATGTGATTCTTTAATGTGAGACATTATTTTTAGTATGTGATCTTCAGTCCTTCCTTTTCTTCCAGAGCTGTGTGCGAGCAGAATGAATAGGGCCAGGAAAAAGCTACATTGCACTTGGTTTTGATTTGCCATGTGATAGACTCTGCTGGTTCTCTGGCTCAGCTTGCTTTTCCAACTAATCTCTCTAATTTTAATAGTTCATGATCCCAAATATCTGCTGATTTTAGTGTTTAAATTTACCCGGTGACTGGAAAATACATTCCCCTGTGAAGGGAATTCCAAAAATTTAGTACACTGAGCAAAGGTACTACTCAGTCCAAGATGTTTGAATCTTTATCTTACAGTAATGAAAAAATACCCTTTCAGTTTATATCCTTTAAAGTACTTTCAAGATCGGTGACATCACCTTTAATTTTTCTAAACTCCAGAGGGAATTGGCCCATTCTAATCAATCATGGAACACCCATCTCTTCCCAGAAATCGATATCATAAATTACTTTGTGATAGTAGTGACAGCCCTATTCTTTCAATGTGTAATATGTTTGCACATGGAATGAAAAGCCCTTTGTTGAAATCTTAGTAAGACCAGTTGCCATATTCCATTTATAAACTATTCAATCTTTTATCTTAATTTATTGCATTCCACCTCATTTCCTTTTGTTCACTATTTCTGCATATGTGCATGCAAACACTCCATCATTTTTATATTATTTATTGCTTTGGAGCTTTTCAAATATGCACTTATACTTATGATTTGGAGTGTCAGTTTTTTTTTATTGCCTCCCACAGCTTCCTTCAGGTCCTGACTTGTTAGGTGGCTTGACAAGCTCAAGAGATCTTTGCAATCTGGCCCAAATGAGCTGTCTTTACATTTCAGTCTGTGCCAGGACTCTGAGCAGACCCTTTCAGTATGGTTGGATGACAGTAGAATATGATCCTAACACCAATGCATGTGCTCAGGAGTTCTTTGTGGTGTGTGTCTCATGTTTGCAGCAGTCTTGTATTTTCTATGTTCATTGGAGATCCCTTATTGTAATTTCAACTAATCAGTTGAATTGACACATTAAAAAAAACATTTCTAATTGATTGCCCTATCACTATAAAGGGTGAAGTTATGAGAGGCAGGGTTACATGAGCTAAATTTGTCTCCCTTTGTGTGTATGAAAATCAAAGGTTTAAATGAGTTGCTCAATATGATTAAAGGAGTTGAGGACCTATATCTGGGGAGTTGAGAAAATATTAGCGTAAACCTTAAAATTTAATGCCAGGCTGTCAAGAAGCACTTTACATAAAATTTATTGAAAATTTGAAACCCTCTTCCCAGAGCTTGTTAAGGTTGTGCAGCATTTGAGCACTTAGTGAAATTGATTTTGATGGATGGAGGCACGGGGTATGTGGAACCAAGACAAAGAATGGGACTTGAGATATGATCAATAGTGGTCTATCTGGAGGAGGAACTGAAGGGTTGCTTTTGATCAAATGTTCTTATAAAATATAAACTGTTGTGTGCATTAAGGAAGTAGAATTTAATCTCTTTTTCCCTGTGTGGTACATTCTTTATCAGGAAGGGGAATTACAGATAGAATTGTTTTCAGTTATTTTGCACACTGTGCGTCCACATAAAACCTGGTGTTGGTGGGGGACAGTAGGCACGAATTGGGATATGATATGTCAGGCCATTAGATGTGAAAAATTGTTGAAAATAAGAGCTGAAGAATGTCTGTGGTGTGAATGTGTGTGGGTGTAAGGGAGGTTCAGGATGTTCATATCAACTTTTGCTCAAACAGGCTTTGATGCGGTATATCCAAGATAATCTTGCACTGCAAAATGTATTCTTCAGCCAAGGATACTCCCGATAAGTGCAACAGTGTTTGAATAGACACATTCCTGAACTGTCTGAACCAGTTCTGACTCATTCTAGGCTACTCTATGTTTTCAACTGACCACACAACACTGTAGCCACAAATTCAGTTGCTCAGTGCTCTTTAACCTTTTCAAGGACTGCAGATCTTTTGCATTTTTCACATCCCAGATGTTTAACAGCTGCCAAAGTAATTTTCTTGTTCTTTTATCCATCCTTAAATAATCCTTTTTCATTCTTCCTTTTTTATTCTCGCTTCCAGTTTAGATTTTCAGTTAGTTCCTCCTGCCAATTTTGTAATCGCCATTCATTCCAGACTGAATTTTCAGGTTGATTTTCAAATTTCTAATTGATATTGGAAAGTGGAATCAAATAATGGTCTGAAGCTAGGAAAATTACTTACTTACGTTAGCAAAACTGCTGGATACACATTTTTTAAAAAACTTGCAGATGTTTTTGTTTTGTATCCTCTCTCCTGCCTTCCACTGGGCCGAAGAGGATGTTAATAAAATTTGAGTTTCTGCAAACCAGAATTCTATGCTAAATTTGCATTGTCCATCAATTCTTAAGTCATTTAGAATGAGATTGCAAGGTTAATTTTTATATTGGTTAGAGATTCCTTAAATGTTTGAAAATTTTTTTAAAAGCTGGTGACAAACAAGGCTATGTTTTCTAATTTTGTTTTTCTTGTAGATTGCCTTATCATTAATATAAGGGGTGTTGGTAATACCAGGACTTTCCAATGTTCCCAAAATTTCCAATCTATATACCAGTCCAAGGTCTTTCATATCTTGTATTTTTCCCTGCTTCTATCACTTCCTCTGGCAGCTCATCCACATACCCAGCAAACTCCAAGTGGAAAAACTTGTCTCTCAATCCCCTTTATATCTTTTCTGTCTGTTGCTGTGTTTCTCTGTATCTCTGTGTGTCTCTGTCTCTCTACCACCACCCCCCCACCAAGTTTTAGATTCCTCCAGGAAACGGTCTGTGACAATGACCATCTACTTTGTTTATGAACTTTGTTATATTGTCTATAATTCATTTATTACCTAAACTTAATATCTGTAACATGGTACTGTGCACCTTTTGCTTTGTACTGATTACATCTCAGTTCCAGCCTTGCAGCAAAGGTGTTTTCCACAGCAACCATTCTATCTTGGATTGGATTCCTTGTTCAGTCTAGCCTCATAGTAATCATAAAAATCTCTCTTCACTGAATCAGAATCAGGTTTAATATTACTAGTATATATTGTGAAATTTGTTGTTTTGCATCAGCAGTGCAGTGCAATACATTAAAAATGCTATAAATTACAATAAGAAGTATATATTAGAAAATTAATTTAAATAAGTAGTGTAATAAGAGAGCAGGAGTAAGGAAGTAGTGTTCATGGTCTGTTCATAAACCTGTTGGGAGAGGTGAAGAAGCTGTCCTTGAAACGTTGACTATGTTTCTTCAGGCTTCTGTACCTCCTCTGTGATGGTTGTAATAAGGAGAAAGCATGTCCTGGGTGATGGGCATCACCTTTTGAAGACTCCTCTATTCTGGAGAGGCTAGTGCCCACGATGGAGCTGTCTGAGATTACAACACCCTGTGTAGCCTTTTCCAATCCTGTGTAATGGTCCCTCCATACCAGACAGTAATGCAACCAGTTAAAATCTTTAGAAACTTGTTTTGTCTTTGGTGACATATCAAATCTTCTCAAACTCCTACTGAAATGTAGCCACTAATGTGCCTTCTTTATAATTGCATCAATTTGTTGGTCCCAGGATAGATCTTCACTGTATTCTCTTTTGTTTGTGCTCGACAGGAGGCTCTGGAGTCGTGTCTTACCCGGATAACCAAGTTGGAACTTCAGCAGCAACAGCAGCAGGTGGTGCAGCTGGAGGGTGTGGAGAACGCTAATGCACGGGCACTTCTGGGCAAATTCATCAATGTCATCCTAGCACTCATGGCTGTCATATTGGTGTTCGTCTCCACCATTGCCAACTTCATCACTCCTCTCATGAAGACACGATTCCGGGTTCTAAGCACACTACTACTAGTGCTGTTCCTTGTTTCTCTGTGGAAGCAATGGGACAATATTGTATACTTCTCAGAACAGATCTGGTTGCCCAGTTGATCTCAATACATTTAATAACTGGCGGATGGCGCAGTTTTTTTTTAAACAAGGTTTTTGGAACTTGTTAATTTTCTCTTCTCGTCCACTGCCTTTGCCACTTCTCGTTGAAAACATGTTCAGTTTATGGGCACGTGCAACTGTGCAATTTGTGACAAGATGGAGCCCCGACAAAAGACAGAAGACAGCTGATTAAACCTCTCCTTTTTTGTAGAAGGTTTTAATCGAAAAGGCTCTGAGAAATTGTTTGCACGTACACTGATGCAAGCAATGAAGGAATGCAATATGTGGAAGACATTGCTCTCACTGTACTGTACCATTTCAGTATTTTTATTTGTTTTCTTAACTTATAACAAATATTTAATTTTTTTGAGGGAGGAGCAGGGAAAGAAAATGTATTGTTTGCGTGAGTGCTTATATATTTATTATAACTAATATACATTCAGTTATATAGCAAGAATGGTTTGCAAAATCCCTTAAACTTAACCACATTGCACATTCCTGTTTATGTGAAGCAATCTGTGAAACTCATTCAAGTTAATTTTTAAGGCACTCTGTGGAGAACTGTCGGAGATAATTTTGTTAGACAGCTCCAGTAACCAGTGAAGGAAATTTCATTTGGGAATGTTTGCAATGAAATCGTTAGAATATTGGAGGAAAATTCTTAGATGCCCTTGGCAATGCATTATTCCTGCAATGGACCATTTCTTTTAGTTTAAATTTTCCAGCGTTGCATTCTTCTCAATATACTTGTTTGCTGCTGCCAGTGATCAGTGCACTGGCTCAGAATGAAGTGGTAAGCGGGTGCATTACTGAATATTGAACGTAGGAAGTCTAGGGATCTCTCTTCAGTAGGAAGTAGGTACATTTATAACATGATGAAAAACATTTGAGTGTGTCATTAGGAATTAAGACCATCATGGTAAATGCTACTAATTAAATTATTTACATTTTTAAATGCATTTAAGTACAATAGTTTATTGCACTTTGTTCTCCCCACTAACACATAGCATTTGGTCTGTTAACTTGGCAGTGGCCTTGCCCTGTGACCATACTGAATCCAGTGCTTAAAAGCAAGAGGAGCTTGTTGGGATAGATATTAAAATTGCACAAGGTAGATTCCACCCCCATCCCATGCTGCAGCAATGCCATATTGTTGCAGGGTATGTTAGTGTTGTGTGTGTGTGAGTGAGAAAGTGATGTAAGTGATGCTTGAGAACTTCATTGGAACGTAGTGATTTTTTCCAGCCTTTTTCTTTGAGTTTGTTTTTAAAATATTTTTATTTGTAAGCAGCATTTGGAGGAAGAACAGAAGAGTATTCCCCTCCCCAAAGCAGCAACTAAATAAACAATACCGGATAGATCAATGTTGATCACCTTTTTGCTTTCTACCCCTTTATCCTCTTATTTTATTTTCACAGACCATTGTGAACAAAGGGTGAGCAAATGCCTTAATGGATTGATTATTTTATATCAGTAAACATGAAGTGAGGAACACAATGCAACACCGTAAGGGAGAGGTCCAGTGTAGCAACGTAAGAAGGAGATCGTGGCATGAACCTACACAGCAAGCAAAATCGTTACATATAAGCCATAAAATGGGCTGCAGAACAATCACATGGCTGTTTCCCATTACAAGCAAGCAGATTCTAAATCAAACCACCAACCACACATTTGGTGAAGAAAGTGCTTCTGCCATCTTAATCTCATCCAACTATGTGGAGGTCACTTTTTTTTTGCCCTATTTCACATCTTCTATCCTGGTGACCTATGGTTTTATTGGTGTTTAATGCTGACTCTCATAATTCCAATGAGTGTGCACTGTTTGCACAACGGCACATTGGATGGAGTAAGGGAAGGCAGCTGTGATAAGATTCCTCCATCACAAAATTGATAATTAGCTGAAAGTATCAGTAACTATGCTAGATGAAATGCAGGGGGAAAAAATTCCCAAAGACTACCACATCTCAACACTTGCTTTTCTGCTTTAGTCAGAACATGCTGCCTGTTTGTTAGTGCCAGATGTGGTTAAGATGGTAGTAATGTTATTTGAGTCAGTGCACATAGAGACAGGGTGGCGTTGTTGGGTGAGACCTGCCACCTCATGTTGCTGGGCATGAGCATTTTATGTCACTCATTCAGGAGGAAGTAGAGATCTTTCCCGACTATCCTAGCCGATGTTAAGTAGCATTAGGACAGCTTATTTTCTGCCTGTTATCAAATTGCAGTTTACGGCTCAGTTTGCAAAATGTCTGCTGAGTTTCCTTTATTTTTATAAGTATTTCTACAATTTTATTACTTCATCTGTATGAAGGGCGCTGTGAAAATGCAAATCTTGCACAAAAGGCATTGTACTAATTTGATAAGAAATGTTAACTTAAGCAGGGTCCAGTGTTACTAGAACTAGGTGTATAGGCTCAGTGGCCTGAAAATCAATGGGATTGGAAGTAATTTGCTGGAATCTGCCTGGGCTGTGGTCATTGTTATTATGAAGGCTGAGTGTGCAAATATATTAGACAGTACAGCTCTCAACTCAAATAAAGGAGAAGATCCCAGATTTATTTGCCAAATTGTAATGTAGCAGCAAGGGTGGTAGGAAGACCCAAACTGGCTTTAGTTGGGGAAGGGGAAGGGAAATCGGATATGGTTCTGTCTGCTGACCCATATTTAACAACTTCTGCATGCGTTCACATGCTGAGGTCGAGTGAGACTCCACTGGGCTAAATCCACAACTGAGCAGCATTCCTGCTGTGCCTTTGGGGCTGGTGCACAGGAATGATAGCTTGAGCAAGGTAGAGAGCGAAACTGTGTCAAAGCAAAGAGTCTATGTTAAAGCAGGGAAGCAGAGAAAATGAAAGCAGAAGAGCGAGAGACTTTAAAAAATATGAAATTAAATAGTTTAATCTACTTGTACTGCAATTAAACCCTATCACAGCATATTTGGTGCTAGTATAATGTGTGAGGATGTGGTGTCAGCGGGGTCTAACTAATCCATCAGTAATACACTTTGTATAACAGGAAGGGCGATATTGCAAGGTAATATGCTGTTAACACAATTGAAGTTCTCACCATTTAGGAAGGGATGTGCTTTCCTGTATGGGAACATCATGAGGAAAAAGGAGTGTACAGCATGAAGGGCATTTTCAAATCTCCAGTGTAACAAGACGTGTTTTAATATATGAAAAAATGATATAGGGGTGTTTAATTTCTAATTTGTTTGACAAATTTATAATGTTTATTTTTCCAGTTTTAATTCCCAGATGCATATTTACTAAGGAAGCTGATTTTGTAAACTTCACTATACCATTGCTCTCCTCACAACAGTGATATTAAAATACTTCTGATAAGAGCATCTAATTATAGTATGACAAGTTTACCTGGGTGTTTCCATCAATAATGGCCATAGGGATTTGAATTGAAAATTTAGGGACGAACTTAAAATATGGGATTGAATTATGCTTGCATGGCTTGGTCCATTTATCATCATTCCCAACACCATGGAACAGTGATCAGTGAAATACGTACATTAAAATAATTCAGAATAATGTTCAAGTAAACAGATTACTGGAACTAAGAATTACAAGTAGGTTGTATAGAATAAGATGATCACTGTCCCACTTTTTCATGTTAATAATTACTAGTCCTAAAGGACCATGATTTAAAACTTGGCATTTGGTTTTGTTAGTTTGAAACTGGCAAATCTCTCCTTTCACTTCAGGTGCCAAGAGCCGAGTCCGTAACCCATCACATTACATTCCTTATGATTATATTTAAACCAATGAACCAGTTACCTGGTGAAGTAAATTGTTATGCATGATAGAAATCTGAAGCAGAAATGGAAAATTCGGGAAAAGTACACTGGTCTGTCAGACATCTCAGAAGTGAACAGACAAGTTAGATTCTGGGTTATGAAACTTTAAAATGTGAAGATTAAGTTGCAGGCAGGCATGTTAATAGCTTCAGAAAAATGGGGAAGGGGTCAAATATACATTCACAGGCAAATTGCATGAAGAAGTGTGATTGGAATAATAGAATAGATTTGTATTTTATCATTTCATTCCTGATGAGCCTTTGAATTTGTAAGTGTATACTTGTTCTTATGTCAACCCTTCCCACTTTTTCTAATTGGGTTTTCACATATTCCTTATGTCTTTGAAAAATGATCAACAGTATATTCAAAATGAAAAATCAATAAAAACGTATGTTCTAAATCTTACCTACTCTCTCTGGGGAACTCCACAATTTTCTGTTTCTGGTTAAGTTAGTTACTGGGATTTAGTTTTGAATCTTTCAGAAAATAGTGATTCATGATAAAACTTCAGAAAATGAGATAGGTTGTTGTAAAGTCCATCGTCAAAGCACCAAACTGTCTGTGTGATTTGGTGTGTGGACAGATTCTAATTTTGCACAGCAGCAGCAAATGATGCTAGTAATTCAAATGCAAATGCATCTTCACTGCAAATAGTATGCAGTGGATATGGTTATGAAGCGGATGAGAGCTAAGTGAACAGGAAAAGTGTCATGCTGTAATTGCAAATCTAAGAACTTTTGGGTGGATGCTATTTCACAATTTTTGTATTTGCAATTTTGACACAGCCATTAAAATTTTCAAGTGTTGATAGTCATATAATGAAGTTTGTTAGACACAAAGTTAAAAACCAAAGTTTTCATTGTAGAAATGATTCCACGTTGGGGAAAATTTCTGCCATCACGTAGTGAACTTGTAAATATTTCCCACGTATGTGATTTTAAAAATTGCTCTATAATAATGGAATTCATTCCTCCTTAAGTATCAGCCGCTAGACAAATAATTTGATTATTCACCTTTTCAAATTTAAGAGTATTGTACTTTGAAATTTACTGCCACTTCCTGAATGGAGCTCTCCTTGAGAATCTTCAGCTCTTGCACCATCAAGCACTTTACACGGACAGAATAGACCTTTGTAGTAATCTGTCAAAAAGAAATGCGCTATTACATTGGTGCGCAAATGCAGGAGGTAAACGATCCTGGTTTGGGAGAATAGCCTCTGTGTGCTGTACTGTATTATCATTGTTGCACTGGACTATACTATGAAAAAACATGGCTAAGAGTTTGAATGCACAGGTCCTGATGCTCCTCCATTCTACTGAAGCAAGCTGTCTTACTCCAGTGGCAGACTGGTGGACCTCCAATTTTCGGAGGTCTGTTATTTCACTGGTTCTCTGAATGTCATGTTATTTACATTAAACAGTGTCACTAACTGAGGAAGAGCAGCATGTCTACCATTGATTGCAACTTGTGTTATTAACACTTTACCTTAATGTGGAGAGAATAAGTTATGGATCACAATATAATGCCTAGTTTATTTTGTTAGTAGGAGTCTCTGGTAATTAACCAGAGTTAGTTATTTATGAGTGTATGAAAGAAAACCAGTCTTTCAATTGAAATAAAAAGGATGGCTCCCTGCAAATGGTATGTTTTATTTTTTTACATGTACTATAATATTACCTTTTATGCCTTATGAGCTGGATCCCAATGCCAAGGTCCCAGTTGAAAAGAGCTCATGATCAGCATAAACAGAAGGTGGTGTTGGAAATCGAGGGTACATTTTATTTCCTCCTTAGAGGGTCATCATCTTGTTGTGCTGGAGAGGCTTGTGAGTTTCTGAGATCCCAAGAGCAATGCTGTCTGGTGTTTAGCTCCTGGTAGGGTCACCCATGGTGGTTAGGTCAATTGGGAGGTTCCAGACAAAGAGAAATCCAACTAAAACCTCCATGGAGGAGTTGGCAGAAGATGACACATCACAACGGAAGTGAAGGCAGAGGAAGGCTGCAGCAGTGAAGGGTCCCCTGTCATCTTGCATTCCATACCACTGGACCCTTATCCTGACCTGTCAAAGACCATGTGGTGGCTGCCCATGTATCAGCCTTCACACACTTAACAATATTACGCACAGACGTTCTCCGTTAACAGAATAGCCCCCTAGGAGAACGTCATACTGGACTTTAGTGTCACATGACATTTTATTTGCGGTGTATCCCCGATCTGTGGTGGAAAAATGTGGTTTGCTTTAGTTCAACGACCTTTGCTCCATGCCAGTGATTCCCTGTCCCTGCAAAAATAACGGAGATTAGGCATGATCAGTTTTCTGGCTGGACTAATGTTGTATCTTTCTGTTATATATGGCCACTTTCTAGTATAGAGAACCATGAAGAATGCATGACCTGCTATATTTTAATCTCGCTGTAGCCAAGGAAATTAATTTTTTTTAATTTAAAATTTCAACAAAAAGCACTCCCCTTCAACTACTTCCTTTTTGTGTTTAACTTAGTACCCAAAAAGCTCTGTTATGTCCCTCTTGAGGCAAGGCTACAGTGTGAGAGCTGATCCCGTTCAAAGACAACGTGTGTATTAAAATCTATTTGCTGTTCACATGGAATTACAAGGCAGTTTGCTTCAGTTGCACAAACAAAGTAATAGAACACGTTTATGAAGTGGATTACAACAGTTGTGCAGGATTTAGAACACAGAGTTACAGCCCAATTCAGCCCACCTATCTTCTGCTGACCTTTTAGCTTATTCTAAGATTAATCTAACCCTTCTTTCCACATAGTCCTCTGTTTTTCATCCATGTGCCTATCTAAGAGTCTTAAATGTCCCAAATGTATCTGGCTCTACCACCACCCCGGCACACAATTCATGCACCCACCACTCTGTGTGTGTAAATTTTTTTAAAAATCCTCAGAGATCAACCCCCCACCAAACTTTCCTATAATCACCTTAAAATTATGCCCCCCTTCTTTACTAATGTTGCCCTTACTAATTAAGAACCTATGACCCTTCCTTTTAAGTATACTCGCCAGTGCCAATTAAAACCTCAATATAAAATATATACAAATACAAAACTGGCTAAAACTAGTGGATATCTAAAAAGTACAAAACTATCTAGTCAAATGTGCAGTAAGACAAAGGAGATGGTGATGAACTTTAGGAAGACTAATCCTGCATTTTTCCCTATTACTATTGATGGTGAGGACCTACAAGAACCTGGGGGTGCACCTGGATGACAGGCTTGGGTGGAGCATCAACACAGAGGCTGCATACAAGAAGGGCCAGCGTCACCTCCACTTCCTGAGGAGACAGGTCTGTTGGAGTATGCAGGTCTCTCCTTCATATATTCTACCAGTCCATTATTGCCAGTACAATCTTCTATGTGGTGGTGTGCTGGGGCAAAGGTATCAACATGGGTGCTGCTAACAGGCTCAATAAGCTGATTAGAAAGGCCAGCTCTGTTATCAGAGTCAAACTGGACAAGCTGGAGGGTGTGGTAAAACAAAGGACCCTACGGAAAATCCTGGCAATTCTGGACATTGTTTCTCACCCTCTGCATGCCACCTTGGCTGAACAGAGGAGCACTTGTAACAATAGACTAAGACAGCTATGTGAGGTCATTCTTGCCCTCAGTGATTAAGCTTAAATGAGTCATCCTATAGCCAGGAAGTTGATGGCCTCCTCCTGGTTGACTGAGGTAACTTTTTTTATTCTTTCTTGCTTCTCTCCTAATATTTGTATATCTGTGCAATTGTAATGCTACCGTGACACTGGAATTTCCTTTGGGATCAATGAAGAATCTATCTATCTACAAGTAGATTAAGCCTATCCAGTTTTAATACTGTATAAACAATTTTCCTGTACTTGTTCTCTCCCACAACAGAGAACATGTGTGGAACTTGCACTGTTTCCTCGAGACACTTTTATTGATTGAAGGGCAAAGTCCACTGTGTTGCATTAAAGAATATAGAAACCTAAAGGTTATGTGTAACAAATGCTAATTCTATGGAAGTCGCAACTCCTTCAGCCGTTAAACTAACTGTAATCCACCACAATACTCTTTGTGTGATACAAGGTCCAAAGTTTATTTTGTTACTTAATAAGATAACCTGAGGTTAAATTATACCATTGTGCACTATTGATTGAATTATTCAATTGCTTGCACTGACACGCCCTTAACGTATGCTGACTGTTAAGCCATGTCGGGCACCTGCTTCATGTTTTATTGTCTCACCAGCTCCAGGGAAGAAGCTTGTAAAAACTCTGATTGTTTCTGTAGAGTTTATAGGTACTTCTAGTGTAAATGGTGATAGTATGTAGCAATTGGAGTAGTTCCAATGCTATTATTTCAAGGTTATACCTATTTTAAATTGTTTTCTCTTACTTACTTGTTACATGATATTTATTACTCAAAAGCAATTCTTACGGATGCTTTTCCACAAGCCCCAAACTACTCAAGACTTATCTGTATATGAAATATGTATACAGTTTTATTTTTTAAGGAAAATTTGGCAGTGTGGTGAGTCATAAGAATGGTGTAATCAGGGTGCAGAGCACAAGATGTATTGCATTTTTTTTAGGCCACCCAGAGATCCATTCTATGTGCAGTTCACTGTGCATGAACTTATTCCTGATTATCAGTCCTAAAATTAGGCATTAATTGTTTGAATAAATTCTTTGTTTACCAGAGATGGCTTTAAAGTATGTGTCAATATAACAAAGTTTATCAGGGTTTCAAACAAGAGCAATCTACAGATGTTGGAAATCCAAGCAACACACACAAAATGCTGGAGGATCTCAGCAGGCCAGGCAACATCTATGGAAACGAGTACAGTTGACATTTCAGGCCAAGGCACTTTAGCCAAGGTTTCAGGGATTATCAGGATTTCTAGTTTTGACCTTCGGCATTTCAATGTTTCTCCACTTCCAGTCCTATGCTAATCCCATGTAGATCATTTAATTCTGAGCGTGTGTTGACGACTTTGCATTACCTTGGGCTGCCGTTGGGATACGGTGTTAGACCAGTGCAAGATCCCAATCCTGTTTCGCTTGTTGAGATATACAAAATTATGAGGGGTATAGATAGGGTAAACACCTGTAAACTTTTCCCCCTGAGGTTGGGTGAGACTACAAGTAGAGATCATAGGCTTTGGGTGAAAGATTAAATATTTAAGGGGAACCTGAGGGGGGAGCTTCACTCAAGGTGCTGTGAGTGTGGAACGAGCTGCCAGAGGAAGTGGTGAATGTGTATTCAATTGCAGTACTCAAGAGAAACTTGGATAGGTACTTGGATGAGAGAAATATGGAGAGCTATTGTCCAGATGTGAACTGATTGGACTAGGCGTAACAACCGGTCATCACAGACTAGTTGAATTGAAGAGTTTGCTTTTGTACTGTAGTACTTTGTGACTAAGTGATGAGGCTGAGCAGTCATTACATGGCAGTGTGCCTGTGATGATCTGAATTACCTGAGCATACCTGGAGGAATGGACAGAAATCAGAGGACTGATCCTACCTCTGAATCCTTTACAAAAGGACTCTGTCCTAACAATAATATTGTAGTGGTCGGAAGGGAAAACAAAATTAAAACCTGAATAGTGTATGGATTTCAACAGGAAGCTATTTGAATTTAAATCTGAAGCGCTCAGATTCTGTGACCCTCCAGATGCCCAATTAAAATTGGGCTCTTTTCCCACAACTACCGAAACATACATTACTGCTGCGGAACTTAATACTTCTGAGATATTTTGAGGTGGTTAAAGAAACATGATTTTGGTTGGGAGGGAAATGTCTATGAAGAAACACTACTCGACAAATAATGAGCTACACCATAGTGAAATGAGTAAGGGTGCAGAATTCATTCCTCCCTTTTGGGTACTGAGTCCAGGGGAAGCTTCAGGAATTGTTCTACATTCAAATATGCACAGCAAAATGATTTGGGCATGAGTTTTCATCCGTACACAATATACAAATGAATATACACCTCTTACAAACAAAATAACTGGAAAGTAAAATTGTCAAAAATGGATTTTCAATAAGCTTAATCAGGAGTTATTTTATTCCCAGGATACTTGGCCCACAGTAATTCACTTCAGCTTCTATCAGTCCTGACTCCTAAGACCTGTCCAAGGAATTCCTGGATACATTCACTTGCTTCCAGTCTAGACGAGAAGCTGAAAAGGGCAGTGAGTTGGTCATTTCATTTTCACCCTGTTCTTCTGCTACTCCTAAAGGTGCTTATATTGCATAAGACTATTATTTATCAGTAGTGCTAAATGGTTATGCAGTTGGGAGTGGGGTGAAGGGAGTGAGGCTAATATGTCTGAGTCCTTTTTCAAACGTGTGTCAAGTGCAAGTATCTACTTCCCAGCAGGAGTGCACTTGACAGCGACAATATTGGTTAGAACTCATTGTCTCAAAGCCCTTTAACCACTGTTTTTAAAAATAATATTTAACGTGAAGCCATGTGCGCTATTGGCTTAGCTAATGAAGAAAAACAGATCAAAGGGTTTAAGGGCCATTTTGTAGGGTGTGAGATGGGTCTTGTCCCATCCTAAACAGACCCTCTAGGTTGAGGTTGGCTTTCATTTCAGGCTATGGGAATTAATTTGACTTTATTAGTGGCGGGGAAGGAAATATTTGGGTGGATGGTTTTTTGAGGGCTGTGGTGCATATCATCCTGCATTGCTTAACCTAAGCACATTCTTGTTGCCTTCCTGGATGCTCATGAATTTCATTGGTAGCAGACTACACCCTCCTGTGAGTTAGTGAGCATGTAAGTGTTTTTTTTTTAAGATAGACGCTGAAAACATCCTTGAACTATTTTTCCTGGTCATCTCCTGGATGCATTCACATGCTCCCAATCTGGAGAATGTGCTAGAAAGGTCAGTGTCAGTGATTACAAGAAAAGTGCCTGTTTCAGAGATCTTTGTTTGTCCATGCTGAAGATGTGGCCTCAGTGCTTAAGGATGTTTGTTAGGATAAGGGCCCTTGTATTGGTTCACTTGACAAGAAAAGAACCCAGGGTTTTGCAGAAAAGATACTACCATGGATAGAGCATTGGCTGATTGGCAGGAGACAAAAAGTGGGAACCTTATCTTGTGGCTCATTATGCCCGTGCTGTTTAGGGCAGCAATGGCAGTATTCAGGGCTTCCTTCATCGTGTCAGTAACTTATTGGTTTTCACTCCTGTCAGTCATGCAAGTCCCGGGTGGAGACAGGAACACTGTCACACACAGATGTAGAAGGATTCTTCATTGCTGTTTCCATAACAATATTGTTTTACCGGTTAGGGTTGTTAGCCCTGAGCTGAACCCCCTAACCTAGAGGACTAGTAGACTACTCTCAGTCTCTCCTCTACCCTTTGACCCATCTGGCATGGGTAACCCTACCAAGAGCCAAAGCATAAAACCCTGACTCCAGCCAACATAGCTCTCTGGGTCTTTGAGACATGCAAGCCTCCAAACCACAACAAGGTTATGGTCCTCTTAGAGAAAAGAGTAGGAATAAAGAGAGCCTTTTCTGGTTGGTTGCCAGTGACTAGTGGTGTTCCACTAGGTTCTGTGTTGGGACCGCTTCTTTTTACATCCTACGTCAGCGATTTGGATGACGGAATTAATGGCTTTGTGGCCATGTTTGTGGATGATACGAAGATGGGAAGTAGGGCAGGTAGTTTTGAGGAGCAGAGAGCTACAGGAGGACTTGGGTAGGTTAGGAGAATGGGCAAAGAAGTGGCAGTTGGAACACAGTGCAGGGAAGTGTATGGTTGTGCACTTTAGTAGAAGAAATAAAAGTATAGACTATTTTCTAAATGGAGAGAAAATTCAAAACTGAGGCGCAAAGAGACTTGAAAGTCCTTATACAGGATTCCCCAAAGGTTAGTTTGCAGGTTGAGCTGGTGGTGAGGAAGGCAAATGCAATGTTAGCATTCACTTCAAGGGGACTAGAATATAAAAGCAAGGTAGTGGATTCAGCCCAGTACATCACGGGTAAAGCGTTCCCAACCATTGAGTGCATCTACATGAAACATTGCCGTAGAAAAGCAGTATTCAATACCAAAGGTCCTCACCACCCGGGCCATGCTTTTTTCTCGCTGCTGCCATCAGATAAAAGGTACAGGTTCCTCTGGACCTGCACCAGCAGTTTCAAGAATAGTTACTACCCCTCAACCATCAGGCTCTTGAAAAAAAAGATATAGCTACACTCATTTAAGGACTCTTGTTATATTGTTGTTTTATTGTCTTTATTTATTGCTGTTTCCTGATATTTGCATATGCGCAGTTTTACAGTTTACATTTACTTTTCTATAGATTTGCTAAGTATGCCTGCAGAAAAAGAATCTCAGGATTGTTTGTGGTGGCATGTATGACTTCTGATAGTAAATTTTACTTTGAACTTTGAAGATGTATAAGGCACTGGTGAAGCCTCATTTGGAGTACTCTGAGCCCCCTATCTAAGAAAGGATGTACTCACATTGGATAGGGTTCTATGTAGGGTCATGAAAATGATGGCGGGATTGAAAGGCTCATTGTCTGAGGACCAGTTGATGGCTCTGGACCTGTACTTGCTGGAATTCAGAAGAATGATGGGGGACCTCATTGAAACCTATGAATGTTGAAAAGCCTCGAGAGAGTGGATGTGGAGAGGATGTTTCCTATGGTGTGAAAGTCTTAAGTCCAGAGCACCCAGCCTCTGAATAGAGAGACGCCCATTTAGAACAGAGATGAGGAATCCCTTTAGCTAGAGAGTGGTGAATCTAATTCATTCCCACAGGTGGCTGTGGAGGCCAAGTTATTGGGTATATTTAAGGCAGAGGCTGATAGATTTTTTTTTATTAGGGCATGAATAGATGGGGGAAGAAGTCAGGAAATCGTGGCTGAGAGGGAAATGAATCAGCCATGATGAAATGGTGGAGCAGACTTGATGGGCCAGATGGATTTGGAGAATTTTGGGGATGCAGTGTTGGTGAATCCCTCTGGTATTTTGAGAGTCCTATCTGCAGCAGACAGAAAGGTGGGGATTATTGCTTTCTACACCAATGACTCTGAGATGTCTTCCCTCTACCTGAATCATATCATCCCTCTACCATAGTTGATATCATCTCATCTATGTTCTCCACTTCTCCTGTTACCCCCTTCTTTGGAACAATGCAAGGATGGACTGCAGTTTGAAGTTAGACTGACGGATCTTGAACAGTTTCCCATTCATTGTCTAGGCTAGCTTCTCTCCAGTGAGAAGCTTGTTGTCAGTGAGCAAGAAATATTAAGAGCACTGGAGAATGACACAGCCTATGTCTAGACTTGGATTGGATCTATGGTGAATCCGTTGGTTGTCCATGATGTGCATGTCCTCATGTAATAGATGGAATGGAGACAAAGTTCTGAGGGCCATCAAATGCAGGAAGGCTTCTGCACACTTGACATTGTGGATGGGCTTGCAAGCTTGAAATGGCTATGAAAAGTGGTGATGCTGCTTCCTGCAATTAGTTTTTTTTTGGAAGTTGTCATATAAAGGATGTGTACGTTGGATTCTGTCCATCAAGGTCATAGTGATAAAGTACTACAGCACAGAAGCAGGCCCTTCAGCCCGTCCAGTCTGTGCCAAACAGGTTTAAAAGTTCAAAATAAATTTTGTTATTTACAACCAAAGTATGTATGTGTGTGTGTATATATATATATGTCACCATATACAACCCTGAGATTCGTTTACTTGCAGGCATACTCAAATAGATTAGATTAGATTATGAGGACACACAGTCCTCTTTTATTGTCATTTTGTAATGCATGCATTAAGAAATGATACAATGTTTTTCCAGAATGCTATCACGGAAACACATGACAAACTGACTTAAAAACTATCAAAAACCACATAATTATAACACATAGTTACAACAGTGCAAAGCAATACTGTAATTTGACAAGAACAGACCATGGCACGGTAAAAGTCTCAAAGTCTCTCGAAAGTCCCATCATCTCACGCAGACGGTGAACCTCCAGCACCGCCAACTTGCCGATGCAGCATCCTGGAAGCATCCGACCACAGTCCGACTGCGAGTCCGTCCAAAAACTCCGAGCCTCCGACCAGCTCTCTGACACCGAGCACCGAGCACCATCTCTGCCGAGCGCTTCAACCCCGGCCCCGGCAACAGGCAATAGGCAAAGCCGAGGATTTGGGGCCTTCCCCTGTGGAGGTTCTCCGTAATAAATCCGTAATAGAATAATAACCATAATAGAATCAACGAAAGACTGCACCAACTTGGGAGTTCAACCATTGTGCAAAAGACAACAAACTGTGCAAATATAAAAAAAGAATAACAATAAACAAATGAGCAATAAATATCAAAAGCATGATGTAAAGAGTCCCCAGAAGCGGGTCCATCGTTTGTTTGAACATTACAATGATAGGCCAAGTAAAAACGAGTGAAGTCATTCCTTTTAGTGCAAAAGCCTGACAATTGAGGAGATGACTTTGCTCAACTTCACTTGCCCCATTAGGTGTACAGTCTGTGACTTGGAATTGCTTAGATCACAGGAAGATGATGGTTAAGGATGCTCTTTTCTATGACCTTTGGGTTGTCGCCAAAATCAGGTTTGTCATCTTTCCTGAAGCTGGTGATGATATGAGGACATCTAATGTCCTTTCAGCCGAGAAAGGGGTAGGTTCTGAATTCACAGAAGAAGTTTGAAAGTGCAGATTTTAAATTCATAAGCAACTTTGTTATTTTGAGTTCTCCTCCTCCACCTACTACCCTAAGATCAAGCTGCTGTTCAGGGAATACTTAGTAGCTTAGCAGCAAAAGTAAATTGCATCTCGTATGACGGTATCTCTCTGGCAAGCCAAGCGTACACCCAGTTCACAGGAAACTTTGTGTACTTTCTGACTGGAGGTTACAGGATAGTCAGGTCGCTTTCACTCTGTAGGGGCCATCTTTCACACTGCAAACAGTCCAAGGGTGTGTCTGTTCCATTTCCCAGTGTTTGTGGGTCACAGCTGCAAGATTTTCATCACGTATTTCCGTGATAGAAATAGTTTTGACTGCAGCTGCACTGTAGAAGGGATACATCACAAATTATATTATTTATTCAGAAGGATTTTAGCCAAAAAAATTTCTCCCTCTTTCCACAGTGTTTAACCATCCAAATACTGAGTACATTTGGAAAGATGTTTCCATTAGCAAGAGTGTCTAGGGTCTCAGGTCCCAGTTTCAGAATAAAGGGACATTCCTTGAAAACTGAGATGAGGAGGCACTTCGTCAGCCCAAGGGTGGTGCATCTGTGGAATCCATTGCCATGAAAAGTTGTAGAGGCCAAGCCCCTTTATGTGATTGCTCAGATAATTGAGGTTATGAAAGACCAGTTTGTTCTAATATTTGGATTACAATAATCAAGTTCTTTCACAATTGCAGGAGAGTGCCCTCAAGGTTTTGAAGGTCCTTTATCATGTCACTGGGCAAAGTAAGTTAACATTAACAGTGTAATGCAGGAGGAGCAGTGCAGCTATTTGAAGAAAATGCTCAAATAGGTACATTTGCCTTTAAATTTGGTCACACGGCATACCATTTTCAGTTGTGTGTCAAAGATATAAATTCCAGACTTCCTTTGCCCAAAATAAAAATTCCTTGTACAAACACACAGATCATAAGAAAAACACTGAAGTTTGAATAACTAAATTTCACTATAATTGAGACTGCTCAGTGTCAGGACTGGAAGCTCCATCCAACAGGCTGCAAGAGAGAAATTCCAAGGATTGAGACATAAGATATTCTGTGGATGCTGGAAATCTTGAGCAGTGCACACAAAATGCTGGAGGTACTCAAAAGGTCAGACAGCTCCTATGAAGGGAAATGATCTTTTAGGTCCAAACCCTTCAGGACTCGATGAAGAGTCCAAAACGTTGACTGTTCATTTCCCTCCATAGATGCTGCTTGCTGAGTTTCTTCAGTTTTGTGTGTGTGTGTGTGTGTTTTGCTAGATTATAGATTATGAAGACACGCAGTCCTCTTTTATTGTCATTTAGTAATGCATGCATTAAGAAATGATACAATATTTCCTCCGGTGTGATATCACAAAACACAGGACAGACCAAGACTGAAAAAAACCCAACAAAACCACATAATTATAACATATAGTTACAACAGTGCAACAGTACCATAACTTGATGAAGAAGTCCATGAGCACAGTAAAAGTTCAAAGTCTGTCAAATGTCCCACATCTCACGCAGACGGGAGAAGGAAGAAAAACTCTCCCTGCCATACCTGATCACGGTCCGACTCTGAGTCAACCGAAAACTTTGAGCTCTGATCAGCTCTCTGACACTGAGTACTGAGCGCCATCTGTATCCGAACGATTTGACCTCCTTCTCGGTCACCAACAGCAGGCAAAGCTGGGGATTTTGAGGCCTTTCCTCCGAAAGATTCCCAACCGCGCAGTAACAACAGCAGCGAACAAATGTTTCAGAAATTTTTCCAGATGTTCCTCTGTGCTTTCACGTCCCCATGATCATAAAGATATGTCAAGTGGAGAGGAACTTTGTCATGTAATCAAGTTAATGAAAATAGAGGATATGAGGAGATGTCAGTGGGAAATTTAATTGTGGCTGATGGTACTTTCTCCATAATCCCAACTTTACATCATATCCTCAGAGCTCCTTTTAAAAACTGTCCAGTTCATTCTGTTTATCCAGCATAACCTTCAGAGGGGAAGTGAACCTGAGATTCCTTTACCACTGTGTAGTTGCTCATAGCTTGTCACAGCAGACAGCCAGCCACTCTAGTGTTTGGTTGATGTTGAGCAGGTCAGTGTCAGCTAAATCAGGTGAGAGTGGGCAGTTGCTCAGAACGTGTTCAATGTTCTGCACCCTTTTGCCACACTCGCAGGATTCGCTGGTCTTTAAACCCCACTTCACCATATTGTCTCCCGTCCTACAAACTCCCGCTCTCGCTCTGTTGAGAGTGCACCACTCCTGTCTGACAACATTTCTGTGGGGTCTTGCACTGTATTGTTTGGTGGGGTTCTGGCTTCTGTTTGTTGCCAGAGGTCAATTCTGTATGTTTGGGGGGATGTTCCGTGCGGTAGTTCCTCCACTGTAGCAAAGCTTTTCCTCGATTTGAGGCGGCTGGAAACTGGCACATGATGATGTAGTGGGTGCTGTGGATCCGAGTTCTGTTTACCTTTTTCAATTTTTGTTGTAGTGTGTCTTCAGATCTCTGGGGGAGCAATGCCTGCACGTCTGTAAATGATGTTAATGGGTGTGGGGTGCAGTGTAGCCGTGATTATTCGGCAGGCTTCGTTAAGCAATGGGTCTATTTTCTTCGCATGGGCTGATCTGCCCCACACAGGTGTGCAGTATTCTGCAGGTGCATAGCAGAGTGCTAGGGCAGTTGATCTAGGTGTGTGAGCATTAGCTCCCCATTTCGTGCCTGCTAATTCTTTTCAAGAGAGAATTGCGAGAGCCAACTTTCCCTCGGAGTTTTTGGATGTGAGTGGCAAATGAGAGCGTCCTATCCAGTGTCACGCCCAGGTAAATTGGAGTTGGATGGTGTTTGAGCTCCTTCTCACACCAGAAGATCTTGCGTTTCTGAGCTGCTTCTCGATTCCTCAGGTGGAATGCACACACTTGAGTTTTTGATGGATTTTGGTTCAGAGACCATTTTTCATAATACTGCTTCATTGCTTCGAGGACTGCTGCCAAGAAGTCGTACTTCAACTTCTTGGAAGGAGTTAGCTTGTGTTGCTATGCATAAGTTGTCTGCATAGATAAACCTGCATGTATTAGGAAAGGTTGGTTGGTCGTTCGTGTAAACGTTGAATAGTAGAGGTGCCAGGACTGATCCCTGTGGTAGTCCTTTCTTTTGTGGACACCACCTACTCTTAATTCCATTCATTTCTACATAAAGTCTGCGATTTTCTATGAGGCTTCTTATTACTTTGACTATGCTTTTGTTCTTTAACATTTTAGATAATTTCAGTAGCAGGCCTCTGTGATTCACAGTGTCGTATGCTGCTGTTAAATCAATGAATACTGCCCCTGTAAAATGTCACATTTCAAAGTCATCCTCAATATACTGGGTTAAGTTCAGGACTTGACCACAACAAGAGCAGCCTGGCCTGAACCCGGCTTGGTCTGGTGTTAGAAGATCTCTGACTAGGGGGGATTTCTTTTCCAGTATGAGTCTCGTAGAGTTTATAGAGGGTGCAGAACATTTTTTTTCTGTAATTTTTAGGAATATTGGGGTCTTTATTGGGTTTTAGGAGAACAACAACTTTGGCTCTTCTCCACTTTTTAGGTATTTTTAATGATCTTAGGCAACAGTTTAAAAAGAGACAGAAGCCAGTGGAGTGCTTTAGGTCTAACATGTTTAAGGAGTTCATTAAGAATCCTATCTATGCCAGCAGCTTTGTTGGATTTTAGCTGTGATACTTCATCCTTTAATTCTTCTAGGGTGAAGGGTGGGAAGTTGTTATTCCAGTCTGAGAGAGCTAACTCCATCTCCTGATGTTGCTTTTTCTTTTGCCTCTGTTCCTTGTTATTTGGTCGACCATTTAGTATCAGCTGATGGACAACCTGATTGGGTGTTACGGCAGCAGTTCTCTGTGGTGGTCTATTGTCTGAGTTGAGTTTCCGAACAATTGCCCATGCCTTCTTACTGTTCTTGGTCATGTCTGTGTTTTCTATCAGTTCCTGCCAATGCTGTTCTCTCTTGGCTCAGTAGGGACAGAACTGACTCTCCCATTTCAATTGTGTCTTGACCAAACGGGTCTTGGTCATATAAGTTGACATACTCATCATAACTTTGCTTGATTTCACTAGTCAATCCCTGAATATATTTGGTGTTGCAGCCTCTAGGTATGTCCTGCTGCGCTACTTTCCAGATTAGTCGGACCAATTCATCATAATGATCAGGTTCTGGTGATATGGTATCGATAAGTTGATCAAGGGATTTTGCGAAAGATGTCCAAGTCGTTTTTCTCAGGTTAAATCTTGGTAGGTACTTTGATGGTACAGGTCTCAGAACTGGAAGGGATTCTACCTGGACTGGATGGTGTTGCGATTTGGGTATATTTTAGAGAACTGTTCGTGTGAAGAGGTTGGAGCTTGCCGAGGTAACAAAGGCAAGGTCTGGGTTGTATCCTTTCCTCCATCTGGCACTTGTGAAGGTAGGGGTGTCCTTTGACTCGTATAGTAGCTCAAGGCTGTTGTTTAGAGCCCATGATACAACTTCTTCTCTATTTGCATCATCATCTTCGTATCCCCAGTTGGTGCTATGGTTATTAAAGTCACCAATAATGAGGTACATTTTGTCCTGGAGATCTAGGTTAGGTGGCCACATGAATGGTTCATTAGGGGGTATGTAGACCGAGATGATTTTTATGTGTTTTGTTTCAACTTTCAGAAGTTCCATTGAGCCAGCTTGGATGTTTGCTGTGCTCATTACTATAGATTTATCTTTAACAAAGATTGCACTTCCATAAGTTTGGCTAGGGGTGTCAATAGCCAAGTGCATTCCTGGCACATAGGGTTGGTTGTTCAGCCTAAGAGTTTCTTGTATGCGCAAGATGTCCAATTTTAAGTTTCCCAGGATTTCTGCTTAACCATGGCTGAAGCCTTCGATGTTGTGGCTAACGATTTTCATGATTTCCAGTGGGCCAGAGGTTTATCCTTTTACCACCCACTGGATCATTTGGTCTGGCGCGTAATGTCAGAATTGGTCTCCTTTCGGATTAACAGGGTCACGGCGTGAACGTTCCTGACTTGACCCTACCACTGTGTAGTAAAGAAATACTTATATAAAAAAAAATTCTCGAATTAGTTCATCAGAATCGGATTACTGACGTGTGTCATGAAATTTGTTGTTCCAGTGAATATATTATGTTGGTGAACAGTATAGTTATCATAACCCCATTTTAATTCCATCACCAGAAAATATAACAAATTTATCTAACCTTTTTTAAACACCTTCCTCAAATGGCTCCTCAGTCTTCAATACTCCATTCATGAGTAGGATGGTTAAAACAAAATCTAAATAGGGATATGCAGCAGTCAAATCAAATATTAATTACATCTCTCGTTTCAATTCAATCAGAGTCATCCTCTTAACAAAATGAAGACGGAATAGATAAAAATGGAACTGATGAGATTGTGCTCAGAAGGATAATGGATATCTGGCCAAATGACAACCTCCCTTACAAGATTTAAAACTGGTGGAGGAATCTGAGATTTGCACAAATTGTAGGGTGAGGCACTCAAATTCTGATCCTTTGGGAGAAATCATTTTCTCTATAATCCATGAATGAGTAGCTCTTTTTGAGTAGATGATGGGGAACTTTCGATGCACAGAGATCAAAAATGTGCTTACAAATTTCTGTGTGATATTGTGCTCTAATTCTGCGTTACATTTTCAGTTCTGGTCATTCACTACAGGAAGGATGTGGATACTATAGAGAGAGTGCAGAGGAGATTTACAAGGATGTTCCCTGGATTGGAGGGCGTACCTTATGAAAATAGGTTGAGTGAACTTGGCCTTTTCTGCTTGTAGCAATGGAGGATCAGAGGTGACCTGATAGAGGTGCATAAGATGATGAGGGGCATTGATCGTGTGGATAGTCAGAGGCTTTTTCCCAGGGCTGAAATGGCTAACACAAGGGGGCATAGTTTTAAGGTGCTTGGAAATAGGTACCGAGGGGATGTCAGGGGTAAGTTTTACACACAGAGAGTGTTGGGTTCGTGGAATGCACCGCCAGTGGCAGTGGTGGTAGCGGATATTGAAGGGTCTTTTAAGAGCTTCTTAGATAGGTACATGGAACTTAGAAAAATAGAGGGCTATGCACTCAGGTATCCTAGGCAGTTTTCTAGAGTAGGTTACATGGTCAGCACAACATTGTGGTCTGAAGGGCCTATAATGTGCTGTAGATTTCTATGTTCTATATTCTATAAGAAATGTATTGTCTGTAAAATTGTTGAAACGTACCTAAATCATGAAAAGTGCCACATAAAACCAAATACTTTATTTTTTCTAAAAAAAGGTTGAGACAATTGTGGGAATTCATTGCCGAAGTTGCGAGAAACTTAGGATTAACACTTGGACACTGATCAAAAGAAATCAACAAGTTTAGCACGAGATTTGAAAGGAATAACCTAAAAGTAATTTACTTCCATCAGTAGAGACAAAAGACACAGCAGATGCTGGAATCTGGAGCAAAAATTGAGCTGTTGGCAGAGTTTTGCAGGCTGGTCAGCATCTATGATGAGAAAAGGACAATCAACATTTGAAGTCCAGATAATGAGTCTCAACCCAAATACATTAGGCAAAGGCAGATGCATTAGGGGCATTTGAGAGACTCTTCGATAGGCACATGGATGAAAGAAAAGTGGAGAGCTATGTGGGAGAGAAAAGTTAGATTGATCTTGGAGTAGGTTTGAAAGTCAGCATACATCATGGTCAAAGGACCTGTACTGTGTTGTGCTGTTCTACATAACCCAAAATGTCAATTGTCCATTTCCCTTCACTTCCTGCCTGAACCATTGAGCTCAACCAGAACTATTTTATTTCCTCCTTTGCTTCTCATCAGCTTTGTGCCTGAAAACTTTATGAAAATTAGAGTATTGACTATTTGGAACAGCACACTGTCCTCGGGCAATATGATCCTAACTGCAAATATCCAATATGCAACCTCTATACCAGAAGCCTTGTTTTATTTGATCCCTGGATTTTGCTGGCAATACTCCCTTCTTGACCTGCTTAGCAATTTTAGATGGTGGACGTTAGTGGATTTGGAATGCATCGTCTTCCCTGAAAATGAGGACAAAAATTCTTGACTGTTTAATAGTATGCATTCAGAAGAAACAAGGTTAGCGAAAATAGGTGGTTCCATGAGGAAATGAGAACTGTTGTTTTTCAGAGCAGTAAGCTTGGAAGTCCTACCGCTGCCAAATCTTGTGATCTGTGAGTCTGTTGTTGTTTTACACCGGGAAAAAAATTGCATGAAAAACTGAGGACGAGAATTTCACAATATGCTCTGAGGCATCCAAAAATGTGCACAAAATTCTGCTGTTCAAGGTTGCACAAGAAGCTTCAGATGCTGGAATCTGGAGCAAAATAACAAACCGCAGGACAAACTTTGCGTGTCAAGCAGTATTTAGCCAGGTGCCTTTGCTGAGGTGCAGTTTCTCCACTGGTGAATATCTAACACCCTGGAATAAGGGAGAGTAAAGGTAAACCAGGACTTCCATTTCAGTTTACTGTCCAGTGGTAATTAAATACAGTAAGAATGGCATGAGACCTTTGGCAATCACCTCACAAACTACTTTAAGAGGTTCTGCACTATGCGTAGTCTCATCTCTTTTAAAATTTCTAATTGATGATGCATTGTTGAGAATGTATTCCCAGAAATGTCCTTTAAGAATCCAAACAATTTGACATTTTACCTCTTTGAAATGTCCAGCACTGTGATCAAAACACATTGAATTCTACTGTTTTTGAGTAACTGACAAAGTATTTGGGCCTTGTGCAATTTTGATGGACTGGTGTGCAACAATTCCAAAAATACAAAATTCAAGGAAAAAATATTAAATCTATTCACTGATTCAACTTTTCCAGATAAAGATTCTTTGCACTCCTGCCACAGGGAATTACACAATATAAATACTCTGACACCAAATGTGAAATCTGTCCTTTTATGCTGCATGCCTCAAGCCACAAGAATCTTAAACAAAATTTTCTGCCGTGATTTTCCTTTCCTTCCAATACCCAGCTAAAGACTTTTGACATCAGCCATGGACCAGTGACAATACTCTCGCTTCTGATGGGGAGAATTGTGGGTTCATTCTCTGCTCCAGAGGCTTGAATGATACGAAGCTAATTCAAAGGTAATTTTGATGGGCTCCTGCCCTGTCGGTAGACTAGTTGGTTAGAAACTTTCAACCAAGTTCCTATTTGTCTCTGCAGGTGGGTGTAAAAATAACGCAATCCACTTTTTAAACAAGGATATGTGAGTCTGCTGAGATCGGCAAGTCATAGATCACAGCAGGCCCTTCAAAGTTCAAAGTAAATTTATTATCAAAGTACATACCGTATATGTCACCATATACAACCGTGAGATTTGTTTTCCTGTGGGCAGACGAAGTCAATCCAAAAATACGAAATAGAATCAATGAAAGACTGCACCCAGCAGAGTAGGCAGACAACAAATGTACAAATACAAAAGAGAAAAAATATTTAAAAATAAATAAGCAATATATCTCTATTGATAAATATGAGATGAAGAGTCCTTGAAAGAGTGTACATAGGGTGTAGGAACAGTTCAGTGACAGAGCGAGTGAAGTTATCCTCACTGGTCCAAGAGCCTGATGGTTGAGGGGTAATGAATGTTCCTGACCTGGTAGTGTGAATCCTGAGGCTCCTGTGTCTTCCTGATGGCAGCATTGAGAAGAGAGCAGACCTGGGTAGTGGGGGTGCTTGATGATGGATGCTGCTCTTCCGCGGCAGTGCTCCACGTAGACTCGCTCAATGGAAGGGAAGGCTTTACTCTTGATGGACTGGGTCGTATCCACTACTTTTTGGAGGATTTTCCATTCAAGGACAATGATGTTTCCATACCAGGCTGTGATGCAACCAGTCAATATACTCTCCAACACACCACGCAGAGGTTTGGCAAAGTTTTAGATGTCTCACTGAATCTTCACAAATTTCTAAGGAAGTGGAAGTGCTGCTGTGCTTTCCTTGTAATTACTCGTACGTGCTGGGCCCATTTACTCCATATTGGGCCATTATTCTGCCTAGTCCATTCAGCCCGCACCTTGGACCATAGCTCTCCCATCCACGAACTTATCAAAATTTTTTTCTAAACGTTAAAATTGAATCGGCATCTACCACTCCCACTGGCAGCTTGTTTCCCACTCTTACCAGCCCCTCAATAAGAAGTAGCCCTCATGTCAAAGACGGATAAAAGCAAGGAAACAGGTCCTTCAGCCTATCAACTCGAAAGTGACCACTAATCATTCTCTTGCATTAGTTCTTATTTATTCTCCCCACATTCTCATCAAGCTCTGCCCAGATTCTGCTACTCATCAATACACTAAGGGCATTTTACGGTGACCAAGCTGCATACCTTTGGGATTTGGGAGGAAGCTGAGCCTCCCCAGAGGAAATCCTCCCTGTCACAGGGAAGACTCCACACAGACAGCACCCCAGGTCAGAATTAAACCAGGGTCTCGGGTGCAGTGACACTACCAGCCATGCTGCTTTGGCATTAATATCCTTGGCATGCAGTTTAAATAATTCAAGCAGGGATTAAATTTATTTTTAATACAACTATCACAGGATCCATGCTATCTTCCTGCATCGTCTAGATATCCCTGCCTTACTACTGGTATACCGTGATTATGGTTTGAGTGTGCGGAGAAATACTTGGGCTTGCCAGTTCTGCCCAATATTTAACCCTCAGCCAACATTGATCATTATCTGGTCAAGGGGTTTGTTGTATGCAGCCATATTTCCTGCATTTATACAGGGGCTACATTTCCAAAGTACTTTATTGGGTGTGAAGTCTTTCTAAGGGTTGCAGAGCAGAAAAACAGGCACCCGAATGCAAATATTTGGTATCCTGGACTGTGTCTATTGCTCGAAGTACCTTCTGACAAATGTGTCAAAAATTATCTGCACTGAATTACACACTGGTAAATGAGCAGCTGATCTGTATGCATTTTCCTTATCTGCTAATTTTGAACCTTTCAATACAATCTCCCCTTCATGCTAACAGAACCAGTTTTATTATCACTGACGTGTCATGAAATTTGTAGTTCTGTGGCAGCAGTGCAGTGCAATACATAAAATGTACAATAAGTTATAAGTATATGCTCAGTGGCCACTTTATTAGGTACACCTGTATACCTGCTTTTTATTGCAAATACCTCATTAGCCAATCATGCAGCAACAGCTCAATGCATAGAAGCATGCAAGCGTGGTCAAGAAATTCAGTTATTATTCAGACCAAACATCTGAATGGGGAAGAAATGTGACTTAAGTGACTTTGATCGCGAAATGATTGTTGGTGCCAGATGGGGTGGTTTGAGTATCTCAGAAACTGCTGACTTTTGGGATTTTCACGCACAGCAGTCTCTAGAATTTACAGAGAATGGTGCAAAAAAAAAACAAAAAAGAAAAAGAGAGAGCGGCAGTTCTGTGGGCGGAAACACCTTGTTAATGAGAGAGGTCGGAGGAGAACGGCCAGACTGGTTCAAGCTGACGGTAACTCAAGTAACCATGTGTTACAACAGTGGTGTGCAGAAGAGCACCTCTGAATGCAGAGCACGTTGAAACTTGAGGTGATCGGGCTACAGCAGCAGGAGACCACACTGGGTTCCTCCCCTGTGCCTAATAGAGTGGCCACTGAGAGTACATTAAAAAAATTAAATAATCAGTGCAAAAAGTGAGCACAAATAAAGAGGTAGTGAAATACAGAGAAGCTTTGCAGCATCATTACTGTGATTACTCATCCCTAATATCACTGCCTTGGACCTTCGATGCAGTTTGTCTCAGGTCTTTTATGTCCTTCCATAAGTATCGGTCCCAGAACCTGGCACAGTTATCCACCTGTGGCCTAACTCTGCAAAGCCAACACAGCACAACTCTCTAACGCCACTAGGAGGTGCTGTCTGCAGACTAGGAAAGGGGCAATTGCATCCAGCAGAGGTAAAATTTAACTTGAGCCGGAGAAAATGGTTGTATAATTAATGGCCTAGTAATAAAATTGCATTCTTAGAGATTATTACTTTGAAGTCTTGCATTCCTGTCATTCTGCTGGCAGGTTAATTGTAGAGAAATTCCCCCTGTATGTTAACAAGTGAATTTTGCGAGTTCAAAATTTGAAATTCTTTTTAAAAAGTGAGCTTTAATCTTTTGACAGAAACTGTTCCTGGGCAGGAAGTCGCATTGCGTGTGTGTGACATTGGCAACCCTGCTCAGAATATTTCAAAGGAACTTAGAATGAAAACCAGCCTCAAACTTGTCTCTTGCACAGTCAATAAATAGAAACTTTTAATAAAGAAGAGATTGACTAGAATGTTTCCAGGAATGTGAGATTACTGTTCTGCGCGTAGAAGCCAGGGCTGTTCTCCTGTAACAGATTTAACAGAGGTGTTTAAGATCATGAAAAGTTAGATAAATAAAGGGAAACTGTTTCCAATTCTTGAAAGAACCATAAGGCCCATGGTTTTGTAATTGCATGAGAACAGAATCAGAATTAGGTTTATTTATACTGACACACAGAACATAGAAGAGTACAACAGTTACAGGCCTTTTGGCCCACGATGTTGTGCCAACCTTTCAACCTTCTCCAAGACCAATCCAACCCTACCCTTCCCTCCCACAGAGCCCTCCATTTATCTTCCATCCATCTGCCTAGTTAACAGTCTCTTAAACATTCCTAAAGTATCTGCCTCTACCACCACCTCCTTTGGCAGTGTGTTCCACCTACCCACCTCTATGTAGACATGTGAAAAGGAAAAGACTGGTAAAGACAAATGTAGGTCCCCTGCAGACAGAAACAGGTGAATTGATTATGGGGAGCAAGGACATGGCAGACCAATTGAATAATTACTTTGGTTCTGTCTTCACTAAGGAGGACATAAATAATCTTCCCGAAATAGTAGGGGACAGAGGGTCCAGTGAGATGGAGGAACTGAGGGAAATACATGTTAGTAGGGAAGTGGTGTTAGGTAAATTGAAGGGATTAAAGGCAGATAAATCCCTAGGGCCAGATGGTCTGCATCCCAGAGGAAGTAGCCCAAGAAATAGTGGATGCATTAGTGATAATTTTTCAAAATTCTTTAGATTCTGGACTAGTTCCTGAGGATTGGAGGGTGGCTAATGTAACCTCACTTTTTAAAAAAGGAGGGAGAGAGAAACCGGGGAATTATAGACCGGTTAGCCTAACATCGGTGGTGGGGAAAATGCTAGAGTCAGTTATCAAAGCTGTGATAACAGCACATTTGGAAAGCGATGAAATCATCGGACAAAGTCAGCAGGGATTTGTGAAAGGAAAATCATGTCTGACGAATCTCATAGAATTTTTTGAGGATGTAACTAGCAGAGTGGATAGGGGAGAACCAGTGGATGTGGTATATTTGGATTTTCAGAAGGCTTTTGACAAGGTCCCACACAGGAGATTAGTGTGCAAACTTAAAGCACACGGTATTGCGGGTAAGAAATTGGTGTGGGTGGAGAATTGGTTGGCAGACAGGAAGCAAAGAGTGGAAATAAACAGGACCTTTTCAGAATGGCAGGCAGTGGCTAGTGGGGTACCGCAAGGCTCAGTGCTGGGACCCCAGTTGTTTACAATATATATTAATGACTTGGATGAGGGAATTAAATGCAGCATCTCCAAGTTTGCGGATGACACGAAGCTGGGCTGCAGTGTTAGCTGTGAGGAGGATGCTAAGAGGACGCAGGGTGACTTGGATAGGTTAGGTGAGTGGGCAAATTCATGGCAGATGCAATTTAATGTGGATAAATGTGAGGTTATCCACTTTGGTGGCAAAAACAGGAAAACAGATTATTATCTGAATGGTGGCCGATTAGGAAAAGGGGAGGTGCAACGAGACCTGGGTGTCATTATACACCAGTCATTGAAAGTGGGCATGCAGGTACAGCAGGCGGTGAAAAAGGCGAATGGTATGCTGGCATTCATAGCAAGAGGATTCGAGTACAGGAGCAGGGAGGTACTACTGCAGTTGTACAAGGCCTTGGTGAGACCACACCTGGAGTATTGTGTGCAGTTTTGGTCCCCTAATCTGAGGAAAGACATCCTTGCCATAGAGGGAGTACAAAGAAGGTTCACCAGATTGATTCCTGGGATGGCAGGACTTTCATATGATGAAAGACTGGATGAACTAGGCTTATACTCATTGGAATTTAGAAGATTGAGGGGGAATCTTACTGAAACGTATAAAATCCTGAAGGGATTGGACAGGCTAGATGCAGGAAGATTGTTCCCGATGTTGGGGAAGTCCAGAACGAGGGGTCACAGTTTGAGGATAAAGGCGAAGCCTTTTAGGACTGAGATTAGGAAAAACTTCTTCACACAGAGAGTGGTGAATCTGTGGAATTCTCTGCCACAGGAAACAGTTGAGGCCAGTTCATTGGCTATATTTAAGAGGGAGTTGGATATGGGCCTTGTGGCTAAAGGGATCAGGGGGTATGGAGGGAAGGCTGGTACAGGGTTCTGAGTTGGATGATCAGCCATGATCATACTGAATGGCGGTGCAGGCTCGAAGGGCCAAATGGCCTACTCCTGCACCTATTTTCTATGTTCCTATGTAAAGAACGTGCCTCGAGCAACCCCCATATACTTTCCTCCAATCACCTTAAGGTTATGCCCCCTCGGATTAGCCATTGCCACCTTAGGAAAGGACGCTGGCTGACTGTCGCAAAATCGGTTGTTTTGCAGCAGTGGTACTGTGCATGATATAAAAAATACCATAAGATGGGAGAGATTACTGGATAACTAAACCCAAGAGATTCTGTAGATGCTTTAAATCCAGACTGACACACACAAAGTGCTTGAGGGAGCTCTGATCAGACAACATCTAAGGAAAGAGATAAGTAAATGTTTTGGGCTGAGACCCTTCATCTGGACTCCTTCATCAAGAGAGATAACTGGATTTTTCTGTAGTGAGTGATTATTATTTGAAATTCACTGAGCGAAAATTTGCTTTTAGCAACTCCATTGGCCACCTTACATCTTCATCCCTTTCTCCAGTGAAAGATTCAAAGACTGCAGGATGGGAAGAGCAGAGAGGTGGGTTTGTTAGTCCTGCTCTCTGAATGACTGATACACACTCAGAGCTGAGTGGCTTCCTCTCGTACCACACTGGAGGCTGTTAATCCCACTCGTCCTGATATTGAATTAAACCGTAACCGATATGTACCAGGGTTCTATTTCCAGCATTTTCTCCAAGTCTCTTGTTTCTCTCGCATTTCATTCCCGAAACCCCCAGTTCTTGACTGGGAGACGGTGAGGGCTCCTGATCTGCAGTTTGGGTAAGGTCAGATTCAGATTTATTCATCATGCGTACATCATAACACAGGGCGAACGGCATCGTTTGCGTTAACCAGCGAGGACGTGCTGGGGGAGGCCCACAAGTGTTGCCACGTATTTGGGCTCCACCTGTGGCGTGCCCACTGTGTCTGGCAGAACAATACAGAACACTACAAAGCAGGACATACGAAGTGACAAAACAGCACCAGCGAAAAAAGCCCTGTTCCTACTTGCACCACCCCCCCCCCACACACACACACCTCTAACCCCAGATAGGAGGTCTGGCCTCCAGCTGACTTGTGGACTCGCAGACAAGATCACTCTGCGTTTCGGATTTCCGTCTCCATGTGTTTGCTGCAAGACTGCATATAGAGACTGTAGCACTTGCTATGGAAAGAGTAATTGCTGGGATAGTGGGATTTATCATGTAAACAGAGATTAGGTCCTCTATTTATACATCCTCCAGAGGTTAAAAGAGTCACAGAACTTGGACATGGGCTCTTTGGCCCATCAAGCATCACTTCACAACAATCTCATTTTATTCTCCCTTCACCTTCCACAACTGTGCAAAACAACCCATCCCGCCCCACCACACACAAGATTCTACTGGAAGGAGCAATGGTACAGTGACCAACAAAAAAAAAATCTGGAGGGGGCCAAGTTATCTCAGTGGGCCAAGCAACATATGTGGGGGAGGAATTGTCAGCATTTCAGGTCAAATCCCTGCATCAGCACACTAGCACACTCCCCTTGCTGAGGGGACGGCAGGTAATCCACACAGATGTCGCGAGGGTGTGAAAACTCTACACTCTCAGCATTGGAGGCCAGGATTAACCTGGGTCACCGGAGCATTAGCCTTTAACGGAAGCGTTAAGGCAATGAGCTTGGGTGGATGTAATGGATCCTGTGATGGCATTAGAAGTAGGAGAGCTCATCCCTCAAACAGCATTATAAAAGCACATTGTAAAATTGGAGGAGCAGACAAAATGGGCTGAATGGCCTGTTTTTGTAAACAAGCTGATTGCCACATTATAAAAGTGACTACATTAAAAAAATATAAATATCTATTTGGCTTTAATGTACATTAGAATCTTAGCAGCTGATGAAGAGTGCTTAATAAAGACAGGTCCTTAATTATTTTTTTTTGGCATGTGCCTGCGTGCGTGAGAGTCTGTGTGTGTGCGTCTGCGTGTCCGTGCGTGGGTTCGTGATGCTGTCTTTTTCATGGCTTTTTAGAAGGCGCGGAGCGAGAGAGAGACTGTGTGGTGCACCACTCCTCACACAGACATTTTTGCAGTATTTTCCCTTTACTTTACGAGGTCGAGTTGCAATCTCGACACTCAATCTGGCACGGATGGAAAGCGTACTCGGGAGCGGACCCCACTAGTTTCGAACCCGGGAAACTCCGCTCCCGGGTCCGGCGCCCATGTCGTTGCGCCACCAGCCAGCCCAAGACAGGTCCTTTCAACTGCAAGCTTTTTGAATCTTAGGAACATGAAGGAGTCCTGAAGAAGGGGCTTGGCCTGAAACATCACCTGTCGATTCATTTCCATAGATGCTGCCTGACTTGTTGAGTTCCTCCAGCGTTTTGTGTGCGTTGCCTTTGATCAAGATCACAATGTGACATCTGCAAATGATTCTGAGGCCCTGGGTCAGGAGAGGGGGAGAGAAACGAGCCAGGGGTTTCAGTTTTGTGATGCCTTCTGGAGCTGGATAAACTGCCTACACTCATTGTCAGATTTGTTTAAGGGGAATGGTCACTTGCGCTGCCCTGTCTGTAGATCAGTCAAAACACACACACACACAAACACTGCAGGAACTGGACAGGTCAGTAAGGGAATAAACAGTCAACATTTCGGGCTGCGACCCTGGAGGCTGCCTGACCTGCTGAGTTCCTCCAGTATTTTGTGTGTGTTACTGTGGATCTGCAGCATCTGCAGACTCTCCTGTGTCTATAGATCAATCGCCTGGTAGCTGCAAGGAAGTAAAGGGAACAAATTGATATGAAGAATTGAATGTTGACGTATATTCAGGATGTATATTGTATACATTGCTCTGACATTAAATGTACCTATTAAACCTATTTGCTTGTTGTTCGATAAGGTGGTCTGGTGTTGATGTGAGTATGCAGAGCTAGGGAATAGATCAGTCAGAGGAGTAAGAGCAGAGAGTCGAGGGACCAAATGGCTGACTGTCCTTTCTAATGCACCTAACAGGGAAAAAGGACGCTGGTTCCTTTTTGGAAAATCGAGGAGTCTCCACACTGGCACAAGTACAACCACAGAGAAATCGGGGGAATTTTAGAGAAATGGTGCAGTAGTTCAGACTACCTGCTTCGGGAACTATGACAAAGTGATGCAGTTTAGAAAAAGTATTGTTGAAGGGTGAAAACAATGGTATTTTTTCAGAATTTGGCCTTGTTACTGAATTCTTCTTAGAATTTATGATCAGCAGGAAACCAGAACAGCCAGCGGGACAGACTGTCCCAGATAATGCTTGAGCCTGCATAACAATAATTCAATGCAGTGATCTGTAAACTAAATATGGCCATGCTTAAAATATCCATGCTGTGTGTGTGTTGGTGGAGAACGTCAGGTTCATTTGCCCCGTCTCTTGTGAAGACCTTGTGCTTGCTTGAATGATATCCTTTTTGGGGTAATAACAGCTGGCAATTATATAGCACCTTCTAATCTAGTGGAAATGTTTCACCTGAAACCAATAGTTGGGACCAAACCATATGGGAATACAGTAGCACAGGTGACTAGGCCCCATATCTAAGAAAGGATGTGCTGGCATTGGAGGGGGTCCAGAGGAGGATCATGAGAATAATCCCAGGAATGAAGGGGTTAACATCTAGGGAGTGTTTCATGGCTCTGGGCCGGTACTCAAAGGAGTTTAGAAGAATGAGGGGGAATCCCATTGAAATCTATATAATATTGAAAGAGTGGACATGCTGAGGATGCTTCAAGTGGGACAGTCCAAGACCAGTGGGCTGCGCATCAGAACGTAAGAATGTCCTTTTAAAACAGAGATGAGGAGGAATTTCTTTAGCCAGAGGGTGGTGAATCTGTGGAATTCATTGTCACAGACAGCTATGGAGGCCAAGTCATTCAGTATATTTAAAGCTGAGGTTGATAGGTTCTTGATCAGTAAGGGTTCACAGTTGACCAGGCGAAGGCAGCAAAATGGGGATGAGAGGGATAATAAATCAGCCACGCTGATGATGATGGGCAAATTGTCTAATTCTGCCTCTGTATCTTATTGTCCTCTGGTGACAGTAGAAATAGTTTTGCTGGGATTAGTAGCTAAACTACACGTGAAGAAGCTGGACATGGTTGTCAGAGGATATTTGAGATGCACCTGTTAGGAGCATTTAATGGGTAGTGGGAGCTTAACCCCACTACCCCCAATCCCCCAGCAATGACTACCTTTGAACCTGGAAGGAGAATGGGTGAAGGCAGGTTACTCGTGGCTTAAAACTAGTCGCTTTGGGCAGATAGGGCTTGTCAGCTACAGTTGGCAGCTCGTTTAGAAGGAAATCTCTGATCTCATACAACCACTGCCGTGGAATTATACCCCCTTACGGGGAAGGCTTTGGGAGAAAACCTGAGGGAAAATCCGAAGCTGGAGTCCCTAAGGCAGTCCTACGTTGAGTTCAACGCTGACTGGCGACTCCTGCTATAGCACTGGTGACAAACTGTACTGGTCTCTCCTGTTTCCTTGGATTCATCAGCTGCGGGGGAGCCTGCTGCTCTTCATACTGGTCCGGCCGTGCCTTGCTTACTGGCTTGCATATCATGTAGACAGCTAGGACAGCGGGAGGGAGGGAAGGGGAGAGGGAGAATACTTTTCCATTATCTGAACACAGTTGAAATTTTGCCAGTGTCTGTGTGTGGTAAGACATTGGAAATGGACAAAACCAGAAACGTGAAACCGCAGAAGAACGAGGACTAAAATGTTAGGATTAATGTAATTTGTCTAAAAGTTCAAATCCAGAAAGTCATGATCTCATCAAAATATGACAAAATAATTAGTGAGTTCCAGAGGATATTTTTTTAACCAGGGAATGGAGAGGATTTTGAACCCAATTATGCTGCTACGCAAATAGCATTTACAGAGAAGGTAGCTAAATACTGAAGAATGACCCAGTTTTTCAGAGTCAGTTAGGGGAAGCCCTAAATGCAGTCATTTACCTTCTTGTGTGACATTTCTGCTTCTGTTATCATTCAGGCTATTTCTATCCTGTCCATTCCTGTTATTCTCATAAATGCCTCAATTAAGTCACGTTCTATATATAAAAAAATGACCCCAATCAGAATCAGCTTTATTATTATTGTTGTACGTCGTAAAACTTACTGTTTTGTGGTGGCAGTACAATGCCATAAATAAAATATATCGGTAAGTTACGATAAGAAGTACAAATATGTAGTGTGAAAAGAGGGGAAAATAGTGAGGTAGTGTTGACGGGTTCATGATCCGTTCAGAAGTCTGATGGCACCGGGGAAGCAGCTGTTCCTAAAATGTTGTGTGTGTGTCTTCAGGCTTCTGTACCTCCTCACTGATGCTAGTAATGAGAAGAGGGCACGTCCTAAATGGTAAAGGTTCTTAATGATGGATATCACGATCTTGAGGTATGTCCTCAATGGTGGGGAGACCAGGTGTAATATCTCTATTCTGGTATCATCCTTGTAAACCTTTCTAGCCTGGATTGCAAAAAACTCTGTTTATAATAAACACAAATAGAAAATCGAATAAAACCTTGCAGATGCTGGAAAGCTAAAATAAAAACACTCCAGGGTTAGAAATATTTGGTGGGTCAGGTAGTGTCTCTCCACTAATGCTGCTAAACATGCTGAGTATTTTGATACTTTCTGCTGAGTCCAAATGGATTTTTCCTCTTGATAAAAATCAGACTATTTTTCCCTTTGATGTCTGATAATGGCCGTGATTAAATTACAATGCAGTGAGTCAATTGAGATGATGGATGATAATTTGTGTAACAACTGAAAGTTAATACTGGATCCTTATTTGCAAGTTTGTGAGCGGACTACCCAAATATGAGCATATTACTGACAGGAAGGCTCTGTGGTCATTTGTTATGGTAGACAGTAAATGTGCAACAGTGAGTTAGAACTGAGAGTCAGGATGAGTGCATATTAAGAGTGATTTATGACACGAGTTGAATTATTTATGCATTTAGGAAAAACAGACAAATCATGTCCTCAATGAGAGATTTGCATGTGATGAGGGATGGGCTTTTGGTTGTTTTAACCTTCTTCCCAACTGCAAAGGAATACGACACAGATCTCTGATGATCATTTCCTTGTCACGATGGGAAATGTTTGTGAGTTCCAAAGGTCCCGAGAGTGATACCGCCTGGAGTTTAGCCATCTGGTGATTAGCTCCTGGTAGAGTCACTCATGGTGGTAAGGTCAAGGGGAAGGTTCCAATTAAAGAACCATCCAACCAAAACATTAATGGTAGAGTTGGAAAAAGTTGATGACGCAACACAACGGCAGTGAACGTGGAGAATTCCCAGTTGTCTTGTATCTTACATCACGGGACCCTGACCCTGATCTGTCAAGGACCATGTGTGGTGGCTGCCCATGCATCAGCCTCCCCACGTTAAGCAAAGTCACGCACAGGCACTCTCCATCAAGGAGCAACCCTGGAGGAGAACTTCATTCTTGACTCGAGTGATTCTACACAGAATTACTGCACAGAAAGGATGGGGGGGGGCGTAAAAAAATACTGCAGTTGACTGAGAAATCACTCCGTCTATGTACCAAAGGGTTTTATTTCTACACATACATTAAAATCATTCCCTTGTGGCCCCAAATGTTACTGGCATACGTCTCCTTCTCATAGTGTCACTTCTGCCTCTATTCTCATGCAAGGCATGTCTACCCTGTCAATTCTTTAAAAGCCTCTTTTAAGTCACAATCCTTTAAAAAAAAAGACCCCAGTTCATCTAGTGTTTCCACCATGCAAGCCTCTCTGTTCTGATATCATACCTAAAAATGTTCTCTGGAATCCGCTCAGTATCTTTCTAGCCTGTGAAGAGCACAATTTACATATTAATCTAAATTCCATGCACATTTAACATAATTTCTCTGTTTTTTCAAGTTTTCAAATTTCTCTGGAATTTCTGGAAATGAACCCCACTGTCATATTCTTTTTAATGTTCCCATTCAGAACAATTCTGTAGTTTATGATTTTAGATGCTGTTGTTCCTCCAGCTTTTTTTTAACCCTTATTTTCAGCAGACTGAGTGACATCCTAATAAAGGTCATGTGGGTTAAGTTTTAACTGGGGCCAGTTCTGTAAAATATGCCATGTATGGCTTTTCCGATGTTGTAACATTGAATCCAAGTCTAAATTCAGACAGTCCTGAACAATCACCACCCACCCCCCTTCCCCATCTGGTGAAGATGACCTCCGTGGTTTGGAATGTCACAGGCTTTAAATTCTCCACGGCTTCCTGTGAAAACCCTTATCAGTGCTGAGTGTGGAGAGCATTACGGGAAGTTGTTGGTCAACCTCTTCCAGAATGTTACACAATGCTCGCCATCACCACCCCCCCCCCGCCCCGAATTGTGTTCACTTTACCCATGCGAAGTTCAAAAATTCTACAAACACACGTGGCATTAATGAATCCACTCAGTGACCAACTTCCCCAAGCAGTAAGGCTGATCAACACCTGCTCCCACTAACTTCACCACTGCTTTCTTACGTGTTTCCAGTCAGTCACCATACGTACAGCCTAGCATCACTTTATGGACATACAATCAATGTATGTGTATAGCTATCTCATATATTTATATTTATCGTGTTTTTTAATTTAATTTTTTTAAAAGCTTTTGTAATTTTTTGTGCTGCATCGGATCCAGAATAACAATTATTTTATTCTCCTTTACACTTGTGAGCAGGAAATGACATTAAAATAATCTTGCACTTGATATCTCTTGTACCAATTCAAATGGTTCAATTTGATATCAGGGTATGTAGTATACAACCTGAAATTCTTACTCTTTGCAGACATCCTCGAAACAGAAAACCCCAAAGAATGAATGACAGAAACAAAAGCCCCCTTCCCCCTCCCACGCACTAGAAGCATCAGCCCTCCCCTTCCCAATCCTTGCACCAACAAAAGCATCAACACCCACCCCTCCCCTGCCCCAACCCATCATGTAAAAGAGGCCTGGATCTAAAGTCCATCAAAAACTACAGTCCGTAAACCCAGCACGTTGGTATCTCAGGCAGGCTCTCTCTTGCTAGCGAGGGAGAGAGAGATCGCTCCTGTAGCAACGAGAGCGGAGACCACTATCTCCCTGTTCCACTGTTACAATCTTCTGCGTTGCTTCTCTGAGCCGCCCTCAAACTGAGGACTAACGGGCTCTCAATCATCATCAAAAAAGAGAGATAGAGAAAATTGCTGGAGTGCAGGGGCCGCGTTCCGACAGCAGCACACACTGCCTGCTGTCTCCATGTTTCACTCCCCGGCAACGCTTCGGTCAGTGAAATCGGTGAGGAATTGAGCCCCCCACTCCCACCCCGAAGGTGTGCTGGAGGCTGCTCCTGGAGATATTGAAACGCCAGGCTGCATGGCCAGTCCAAGAACACACTGCTCGCTGACAGTCATAGTTTGAGCTCAGCTGTAGATCACAGACTCTGACAGGACCCCAGCCACCTTGAAACGAAAAGAAAGCCATGAGAAAAGAAGAATAAGCTATTTTGCACATGAACTGGAAGAAGTCACCTGGGTCTACAAAAACCTCTGGCGCCATGTTTTCTAGCTCCTCCCCTCCTTGCCACGGTTATAATGTGTGGTCATTTGACATAGTCACCTTGAACAAGTCTGGCCATTCTTCTCTGACGTCTCTCTTTAACAATGTATTGTCGCCCACAGAGCTGCCTCTTCTTGGATGTATCTTTTATTTCTTGCACTGTCGGCTGTATAGTCTAGAGGTTGTTATGCATGAAACGCCAGCAGATCTGCTGTTTCTGAGCTACTCAAGGCACCCCGTCTGGCACCAAAAATCATTCCATGGTCAAAGATCACCTTTCTTCCCCATTCTGATGTTTGGCCTGAACAACAACTCAAGCCCTTGACCATGTCTCCATACTTCTATGCATCAAGTTGCTGCCACATGGTTAGATATTTGCATTCATGAGCAAGTGTACACATACACCTAATAAAGTGGCCACTGTGTATGTCCGTGAGATTAATAAGTGATTTGTATTTCACTGGGAGCAAAGGAAGAGGAAGAACTATGAAGGCGGATGCTGAATTAATCTGGTTTAACTTAATTAATTACCTTCAGGTGCCCAACACTCGTGAATGTTTGAAAAAGCCTTCTCTGAAAGGGTTATTGCCAAACACAAGAAAAATTCCTGGACTTTCCCATTCAGTGTGTTTACATACATTGGGTTACAACTGAGTTGGACTGTACCTCAGGGTTCTTTCCTTTGGATTTCACTGTGAACTTATGACCTATCTTTAGATGCCTCCAACTGCAGCAACACTAAGACGAACTCTAATGGATTTTCCTTTGTACTGTCCTACACTCAGAACAGGCAATCCTTAAATGGATGTTCTGAAGATGCTGTCCGATTTGGTGCGTGGATATTGCACAAAGACACCGCTCAATCCTCTTGCCCCAGCCTACAATTTAAAAACTTGAGCTATTGTAAATAGGTCAGATAGCATCTAGGGAGAGAGGAAAGAAAATAACAGAAGGTCTTTTATCAGAACGCCAACTGAAATCCGAGCATTCTTCTTCCAGATATACTGGGAACCTGTGGGGCAACATAAATCGTGCAGAGGGTGGTGGGTATATGAAATGAGTTGCCAGAGGAAGTGGTACACTGATGACATTCACAAAACACTGGGGCAGGTATTTACTCGACAACACACAGCTGTTTGTGGAGGGAACTCATTGCATCTCCCAATGGACCTGCTACAGGAGAAATCTCTCTCCAATCTCGTCCACAGATAACCCATGCTGGCTTCATTGCATTCTCTACTGCACCCGTCTGGAGTTTCCATACAATGCAATCTGCATTTGGGATTGAATTATGACTGTAGAAGTGCCATTGGATGTCAAATAAGGTCACCACAAGGTCTATATCGCTGGTGCCCACAGAAAGGTCCCATCCATTAGGAAGTGGAATGTTGCTAACTCCTGTAATGAGTGATCACAAGTATTTGAACAATTTTTGTGGGAAGTAGTTATGCCAAAAAAGCTCATTTCCTGTTGTAGCTAAAAATAGACTTTGACTAGTAAACACCCTTACAGTATAATGTAGCTGCAGGCTGCAGCTGAATATTCCAGAATTCTTTCAGTGGGATTGTGTATTCCTGCTGTCTGCACTGTTCGAGACATGTTCCAGTGTTTAAATTGCTTTCAAACTGGGGCTAATAATGAAAGATCCCTTCCATTTCTCACAGGAAAATTATGAGGACTTCAATTCAAAATGAGGTGAGGGAAAAGTTACAAATATATTTTTGTGAAGGTGGCTTATATGAATGTCACTCGGACACACACACTGAGACACACATCCATGGAGATGCAGACAGACAGACACACACACACACACACATCCATGGAGATACATACACACACAGAGTCAGACAGACACACCAAGACAGTCAGACTCACACTGAGACACTTGGTCAGACAGGCACACAGATACATAGTCAGACAGACAGACACACACACACACACACACACACACACACGCTGAGACACTTGGTCAGACAGCCACACACAGAGAAACGTGGTCAGATAGATGCACACTGAGACACTCAGTCAGACAGACAGACACACAGAGATGCATGGTCAGATAGACACAGACAGGAAGACACACAGCGATTCACGGTCAGGCAGACATGTACAGAGACACACTGAGACACTCAGATAGACAGACACTGAGACACTCAGTCAGACAGACACAGACACAGAGATACATGGTCAGACAGACACGCACAGAGGCAGAGAGACACATTCACATTGAGATGTTTTCAGACACACATCCACGGAGGTACACACAGACTGAAACACATACGCATACACACTGAGACACATGGTCAGACACACTGAGACACACCCAGTCAGACTCACTCGAACAGACTGTGGACTCAGTTCACTGGATGAAGGAAACAATAACTATCATCTCCAGCACTTCTACAGTGTAAAGTCTTCACTATAAGAGAGGCGTCCATCGCTTCTGCAGAGGATGAGATGGATAAGAAATTTCCAGAGCATCTTCACAGCCTGAGGACGTGAAAATTTACTTTTCAGCTGCTACAGTTAGAGTAGGTAATACTGTAATGTAAGGATTGTGCCTTTCAATGTAATGACCTCATGCACATGGCAATAAATTTTGACTTTGACTTTGCTGAAAGTTTCAGAACAAGTCAAAAGTTCTGAATAATAATCTTCACCACATGGTCTTGATGCAAAGACTTTCCATCACAGTGGTGAGATACAGAAAATATTGAAGAATAAACCCGCAACAAAGTGAGTACTTTGTCATGATCTGGAATAATTGCAGGTAGAATGGCAGCCCTTTAGCCAGCTTCCTTTAATAGAATCACAGCTTGGGGCATCAGCTCAGAGGCAGAGGAGGAGAATGGACTGCTGACATTAAGCCAGTCTGATCTCTGCATATTGAGAACACACAGCAGTTCTCATCGAAGGGCATCAGTGGAAAGGGCGAGCTGCCTCAAGTTTCTGGGTATCAGCATCTCAGAAGATCTGTCCTGGGCCCAACACATTTTTTTTTGCAATTATGAAGAAGTCACGTCAGCAGTCCTATGTCATTTAGAGTTTGAAGAGATTTAGTATGACACCGAAGACTCCAGCACGTTTCTACAGATTTTGAATTGAATTGACTTTATTACATCCTTCATATACATGAGGAGGAAAGATCTTTACGTTACGTCTCCGTCTAAATCTGCAATGTGCAATTTATAGTAATTTATAATAAATAGTATGTGCAACAGGACAGTCAATATAACATAGAAATACAGTTGTAACAGCGTGAATTAATCAGTCTGATGCCCTGGCATTTATGCTGCGGTACCATTTCCCGATGGCAGCAGCTGGAACAGTTTGTGGTTGGGGTGATTCAGGTCTCCAACGATCTTTCGGGCCCTTTTTACACACCTGTCTCGGTAAATGTCCTGTACCGTGGAGAGCATCCTGACTGGTTGCGCCAACGTCTGGTGTGGAAGCTCCAACGCACAGAGGTCGGAAAAAGTGGCAGGAAGTTGTAAACTCGGCCAGCTCAATCATGAGCACGAGCTTCCCCAGCACCGAAGACATCTTCAGAAGGCGATGGCTCAGACAGGCAGCATCCATCATGAAGGACTCTCACCGTCCAGGATGTGCCCTCTTCTCATTCCACCATCAGGGAGGAGATACAGGAGCCTGAAGGTGCACACTGAATATTCTAGAAACAGCTTCCTCCCCTCTGCCATCTGATGTCTGAATGGTCTGTGAAAACTGCTTCACTATTTTGCTCTTTTTGCTCTATTTAGTTTTTATATATTCTTACTTTATTTTTAATGTAAGTACTGCATTATACTGCCTCAATATGACAAATTTCATGACGTGTCAGTGATAATAAGCCTGATTCTGAAATGTATTCCAAGCCCAGCACCACAATGTGGTACCTGTGAGGAGTTGCCAATGATCAAAAGCTGCTGAATTTGAGCATCTTTGAACAAGTATTAACTGCAATTTTCTGCTACACTAACTGTTACGGTCTCTTCCATGACCACTACCCCCACCCCCCATGTCCCTTTGTTAGGTGAGTGCTTCTCATGTGTATTAATTACGGGTTGCCTCCAGGCAGACTTTGTGCAGTTCAGACTCTCTGTGATAAGTGTGGGAATGCAGATGGCTGGCTTTCTCACTCACCTGGACGACAGGCAGAAGCTGAAGAGCTCACAGTGTCTTCCTGCTACTGGAACACACCAGGCATGGAGTGCTGGGGCTCTGCCATCACTGACTTCAGTCTTCTGTCACAACCTGTGCCTGCCCGATGATTTCCTGTTCCCTGATTCTCTCCGCTATCCAAGATGCAGTCTTCCCTTCCCTGATCCTCGCTGACCCTCAAACAACCCATCTGCCCTCCCAGTTGAAGATAAGTCACCCACAACTAAAAATTTCAGAGGACTCTCCAATTGGGAATTTGACTATTTTTCCTTCAACCAATACCCGAAATGGTTTACCTGCTAACTATCATGTTGCTGCTGGAGCTTGCTAAAAGATGAGGATTAGCTTTATTTGTCATGTATATCAAAATACATTGATTTATGCCAAAACGAATTGGCAAGGATTGTGCTGGAGTCGCTGGCAAGTGCTGCCACGCTATCTCGCCAATATCACATGCCCACAACTCACTAACCCTAACCTGAACGGTTTGGAATGTGCTGGAAACTGGAGCATCCAGAAGAACCCCAAACAAGAGAGAATCTGCAGATGCTGGAAATGCGAGCAACCCACGCAAAATGCTGGAGGAACTCAGCAGGCCAGGCAGCATCTGTGGAAAAATAAGTACAGTCGACATTTTGGCCCGGAACGTCGACTGTACTTTTTTCCATTGATGCTGTCTGGCCTGCTGAGTTCCTCCAGCACTTTGTGTGTTGCTCAGAAGAAACCCATGTGGTCAAGGGGGAAAATGGGCAAACTCCTTTAGAGATAGCAGCAGGAATTGTTACCCAGCCTTGCAGCTGACACGGTACACTACCATGCCACCTAAGTTAACTCCCTAACTCTTTGTGTTACAATGCCTTCAGTTTTTTATAGCATGCAAGGATGTGAAAGGGGCTACAGAAATGCAGGTCAATCAATTGTTCCTTTCTTTGTTTCTTCTATTCTTCTTGATCCAGGATAAACTGAATTGAAAATCTTTATTCTCCTTTACAAAACCTTCCTGGTTGTGATCCTTCCTTGCTGCCTCGCCAACTGTGCCAATAAGCATTGCCTTTTCCTTACTTTGTGTTGGGCACGTGGCCAAGTGGTTAAGGCATTCGTCTCGTGATCTGAAGATCGCTAGTTCAAGCCTCAGCTGTGGCAGTGTGTCTGTGTCCTTGAGCAAGGCACTTAATCACACATTGCTCTAGTCTGTGCGAGGAGTGGTGCCCCACACAGACTTCCAATCTACACCTTGTAAGGCATGAAAATGCCCGACGCAGGCCTCTCATGGTCTGAGTTGGCGTTCCCTCCCTTTCCTTACTCTACCTTCCTATCCGTTCAAGTGAAGCTTATTGTTGTGTGCACAAGAGCGGCGAGGTACAGCTACAATGAAAAGCTTGCAGCCGCGTATCAAGGGACACGTAGATACAGACAACACACAGAATATGAATGATACTTAAACTATAAACAAGGCAGTGAAGAGAGAACGAGGGCACGGTTAGGACGAAGCTGTTACAGCTCGGGGCGTTCCGGTGTTTGGAGTTCAATTCCGGTGCCATTCTGTAAAGTGTCCTTGTATGTCCTGCACATGAAGTACATGGGTTTTCCCCAGGTTCTCTGATTTCCCCCTGCAGTCCGGGTCTACCGGGAAGGTTATTTGGTCATTATAAATTGTTCCGTGATTAGGTTGTGGTTAATCGGATTGGTCGGGGGTTCGAAGGGCTGGAAGTGCCAACTTCACAGGGCGTCGCTAAATAAATAAAAAGAGGCAGCCACAATAAGAGACAAGTCCACGTAGTGCAAGAGATGGTCCGTAGCGTTCTGTTGTCGAGGTAGGACTAGGCTTGTACGGGTTGGTTCAATAATCTCATATATCATTCATTTTGTATATTTAAAGCAGTGCTTGATAGGTTCTTGATTAGTAAGGGCATCAAAGGTTATGGGGAGAAGGCAGGAGAATGGGGTTGAGAAGGAAAATAAGTCAGCCATGATAGAATGGCGGAGCAGACTCGATGGGCTGAATGGCCCAATTCTGTTCCCATGTCTTAACCAAATGGTTGAAGAAAGTAGTTGCTCCTGAACATGGTGGTGTAGGACTTCAGGCTTCGATCTACACCTCCTGCCCAATGGTAGCCGTGAAAAGATGTGACAGCCCAAATGTTGGGGATCCTTGATGATAGATGTTGTTGTCTTGACTCAGCATCTCCTGTGGATGCTGTCAATGGTCTGGAGAGCTGTGCACGTGTTGGATCAGGCTGTACCCACACTCCCTGCATCCCCTAGCATTTCTGCATGTTGGAGTTGCTGTACTATCATGTCTGTGGCCCTCCGCTGAGCGGGATCGACTGCGAATTTTGTGTCCTACGTGATACACAAGCCAGTATGCAAGCCAGGGCTGTATGGCATGGAGAGCAAGCTGTTGCCCGTGTAGCTCCCCTCTCCACACAGCTGATGAATCCAAAGGAACAGCAGAGACCGATGCAGTTTGGCATCAGCAGCATCACAGGAGCTGCTGGTCTGTAGGACTGCCCTAGGGACTCCAGCTCTGGAATTTTCCTCAGAGTTTACTCCCAAAGCCTCCCCCATGAGTGGGTGCAGCTGCAAATCAACAGAGGTTTGAAATCAGAGTTTTCCTTCTAGGTGAGTTGACAAGCCCCAACTACCCGAAGCGGTTAGTTTTAAGGCACCAGCAACCTGCCTCTGGCCCTACTCCTGTCAGTAGAAACGGTTCCACCAGGATAAACCACACGTAAAGGCCAGGAGCTGGACTCAGTTGTCAGAGACTATTTGAGATGCATGTACCATCACCATTTCTTACCAATTCTCCATCATCGATGGCAGATGTTAGCTGACCTGCCTCCATCCTTTGGTACAGGTTCAATAAAGGCCTCTGCTTGTTGACCTCCTCCCCTCATCTCTTCAGTTACCTCCTCCAAAGCCTCCTTTTGTCTATGTGATGCACAAGAGCCAGGGCAGTACGATATAGAGAGCAAGCTTCTGCTGGTTCAGCAGGCTCTCCCTTTCCACACAGCTGAAAACAGGTTTGACCTTTATGGAAACCAACCCATGTAAAATGCAAGGTCACAATGAGGTGGACTGTGAGGTCTTATCATTCTGTGGAAACATTCTTTCAACAGTGGGACAGAAGTTGACCTTGAGCCTGGGGGTATGTGCTTTCTGGCTTTTGTATTGTCTTCCTGAGGGGAGAAAGGAGATGGTCCAGGATGGGGCAGGGGGCCTTTGACTATGCTGTCTGCTGTATGGAGTGGGTAATGAGGCTAAACAGAATTCGTAGAGGGGAGGCTGGTATCCGTGATGTGCTAAACTTGTGCCCACAACTCTCTCCATTTCTTGTGGTCTCAGGCAGAGCAGCTGCCATACCAAGTTGTGATGCGTCTGGACAAGATGATATCTACGGTGCATTGCGAAAAACCAGTGAGGTCCAAAGGGGCATGAGGAGAATGCCATTTTTTTGTTTTAGCTTCTTGGAGAAGTAGAGGCATTGGTGAGTTTTCTAGATATCAGGCGCTCTGGATATCCTGCACAGCTGGAGGTGTAACCCTTCTAAGGATTTAATACTAATACAGCTGAAGAAAACAAGGGCATTTTACAGGTACCCTGTCCAATATTTCATCCTTCAGACAACACTATTAGAACACAGAACATCGAACATCACAGCACAGTACAGGCCCTTCAGCCCACGATGTTGTATCGATATTTTAACCTACTCTAAGCTTAATCTAACCTTTCCTTCATACATAGAACCCACATCCACCATTTCTACAGGCAGGTCATTCCACACTCTCACCACACTCCAAGTGTCGAAGTTCCCCCTCATGTTCCCCTTAAACATTTCACCTTTCACCCTTAACCCATGACCTCCAGTTCTAGTCTCACCTAACCTCAGTGGAAACTGTTTGCTTGCATTTACCCTATCTCTACCCATCATAATTTTGTACACCTCTATCAAATCTCCCCTCATTCTCCATGTTCTTGGACTACAGTTCAGCATTCAACACCATAGTTCCATCCAGGCTCGACAAGAAGCTCAGAGACTTTGGCCTTGACCCTGCCTTGTGCAGCTTAATCCTGGACTGCGGTGAAGGACCACAGTATAGGTTTCTCCACCCGTGGGAGTGGGAGGGGTCGGTGGGCGGGGAGTATACCCCTCAACAGTGATATGCTAAGCTGAACTACTGGAGTGCCACGTGGGTGGCTATAAATACAGATATGTACTGACTATAATGGAAACGTATGTAAAGGATGAAAAGTTATTGAATGGTTTATTGTATATATTTATTTTTGAATAAAATATATTTTGAAATAAAAAAAAATGTTCTTGGTCATCTGCTGCTCTAGCCCATCCTCTTCAGGGTTTGACACATTGCATTCTGAGATGCTCTTCTGCACTCTACTATTGCAAAGCATGGTCATTTGAGTTACTGTCACCTCCCTGTCAGTTTAAACCAGTCTGGCCATTCGCCTCTGATGTCTCTCATTAACAAAGCATTTTAACCCACAGAACTGCCGCTCTCTGGATGCTTTTCTTTTGGGTTTTTTTGCACCATTCTCTGTAAACTCTAGAGATTGTGCATAAAGATCCCAGGAGATCAGCAGTTTCTGAGATGCTCAAACCACCCCATCTGGCACCAACAATCATTCCACTCTCAAAGTCACTTAGATCACGTTTCTTCCCCATTCTGATATTTGGTCTGAACAATCGCTAGTCCTCTTGGCCATGCTTTTATGTATTGAGTTGCTGCCCCACAACTGGCTGATTAGATATTTTTATTAGTGTACAGGTGTACCTAATAAAGTGGCCACTGAGCATATGTTGAGGACCTCGTTGTTGTTTGTGATATTTTGCATTTCATTTCCCTTCAAAGTACAATTTCATGGAACTGGCCTGAGCTGTTTTGATTATATGATTATGTACTCAGTTAAAGAAAGCATTTCATCCTAGGAACAGATTCCTGTCATACTTTTTTGATCTTGGATTGTGGATGCAGATACTTGTCAATCAGATAAAGCTAGGCTGTCTAAGCCTAACGTTATCTGCACAGATATTCCAAAACAGGCTCGAATGAGTGATGTGAGCAATCAATGGGGAGATGGTAAACAATACACATGACTTGGTGGAGATTTAATTTCTTGCTCCCACTTGCCCTCCCCAAGGTAGAAGTGTGTCAAAACATCAGGGGCCAGATTCTGCATGAATTATTCAGTTTTCTCACACACACACACACAAACACAGGGAGCAAAACAACCCACAGCTGCGTGATTCTGATCTGTCACACTCGGATAAACATGGCTGCTTCTCATTCCACATTCTCTCGTTTGGAATAAACATTCCTTTCACTATGAAAGCCGTGAAATTGCATTCGAAATGGGCTCAGGTACCAACAGGAACAGTCAAAACATCTAGGAGTTATGCCCGTGACAGGTATACCTGTAGATGGATTAAACTGATTACACAGAGGGAGCACGAAAGCTGAGGAAAGTAAAGAAAGAGAGATAGACCCTGCTTTTGTATGGTGCTCTTTGTGACCTTGAGATAGCCAAAGAGTTTCACAGCATCTTCAGTGATATGACTGGGGCTGGGATCGTAGGAGGGTGAAGAGATTAGCTTTATTTGTCACTGCACATCGAAACGTACAGTGAAATGCATCTTTTGCACAAGTGTTGCCATATTTACAGCACCAATATAGCATGCTCACAACTGACTAACCCTGGCTCGAACATGTTTGCGTTGTGGGAAGAGCGTGCAATCTCCATACAATCCGTGGTGGGAATTGAACCTCAATCGGTGGTCGCTGGCGCTGTAAAGCGATTGCGCCAACCGCTTTGCTGCTGTACCAGGTGGGTGCTGTTAATAGGCACAGATTTAAAACTTTGGGCCATACTGCAGGAGGTTTATGAGGCAACACATTTTAAATATAAAGTAGTCATTATCTGGAACTCATTGCTTATTAAGGTGACAGAAACAGAGCCAACACAAGGAAATCTGCAGATGCTGGGATTTCAAGCAACACACACAAAAAATGCTGGCCAACGCAGCAGGCCAGGCGGCATCCATAGGAAGAGATACAGTCGACGTTTCGGGCCGAGACCCTTCGTCAGGACTATCTGAAAGAAGAGATAGCAAGTGATTTGAAAGTGGGAGGGGGAGGGGGAGATCCGAAATGATAGGAGAAGACAGGAGGGGGAGGGATGGAGCCAAGAGCTGGACAGTTGATTAGCAAAAGGGATACAAGGCTGGAGAAGGGAGAGGATTATGGGACAGGAGGCCTAGGGAGAGGAGGGGGGAATAATCCTCAGGAAAATAGTGAGGAAATGGAATGTTCAAATTACAGAATTTGTGCTAGCCCCTTGTATAGATGTGATAGGCTGAATGGCCATTTTTGTGTCATAATAATTCTGGGTCACAGTTGTCATGTAGGAAATACCACAGCCATTTTGTGAATGGCAACCTCCCATTAATAGCAATGAGATAATCGACAGATAATCTGTTTTTAAACTTATAACCTACTAAAGGATAAAAATGATTGTAAATAAGAGTCATTGGACCAATGTCATGAACTGGTGCTGGAGGTAGGTCAACATTACTCCTTTTTTAAAAAAAATATTCATTTTTCCAAGATCTCAATATCACTGGCAATGCCGACACTTCACACAAAGTGCTGGAGGAAACCAGCAAGCCAGGCAGCATCTACGAGGAGGAATAAGCACTCGATGTCTTGGGCCGAGACCTGTGCTGGGAAGGAAGTGGGTGGAGGGAAGAAGTTCAAGTCAGAGTTGGAAGTGACCTGCATGCAGAGGTGTTCCCACGAGTCTACGTGATAGAGGTTATAGATCTGAGAGATGTTATTGGAGCAGTGGGAATGATTGTAAGACCATAAGACAGGAGCAGAATTAGGCCATTCAGCCCATTGAGTCTGCTCCACCATTCCATCATGGCTGATCCCGGATCCCTTCAATCCCATACACCTGCCTTCCCGCCAAACCTTCTGATGCCCTAACCAATCAGGAAACTATCAACTTCCACCTTAAATATACCCATGGACTTGGTGACCACCGCAGTCTGTGACAGGGCATTCCACAGATGACTAATCGCTGGCTAAAAAGATTCCTCCTTACCTCTGTTCTAAAAGGTCATCCCTTGATTTTGAGGCTGTGCCCTCTGGTTCTGGATCCCTCCACCACAGGAAATATCCTCTCTATATCCACCCTATCTAGTCCTTTCAACATTGGGTAGGTTTCAATGAGATTCCTCTGCATTCTTCTAAATTCCAGCGAGCACAGGCCCAAAGCTGCCAAACGCTCCTCATATGTTTACCCCTTCATTCCTGGAATCATCCTTGTGAACATTCTCTGGACTCTCTCTAATGACAACACATCCTTTCTGAGATATGGGGCCCAAAACTGTTGACAATATTTCAAATGCAGACTGACTAGTGTCTTATAAAGGCTCAGCATTATCTCCTTGCTTTTATAGTCTATTCCCCTTGAAATAAATGCCAACATTACATTAGCCTTCTTTAACATAAACTCAGCCTATAAATTAACTTTCTGGGAGTCTTGTACGAGGTCTCCTAAGTCCCTCTGCACCTCTGATGTTTGAACCTTCTCCCAATTTAGATAATAGTCCGCACTATTGTTCCTTTTACCGAAATGCATTATTGTACATTTCCCAACACTACATTCCATCTGCCACTTTTTTGCCCATTCTTTGTTTAAGTCCTGTTGCAATCACATTGCTTCCTCAGCACTAGCTACCCCTCCATCTCTCTTTGTATTATCTGCAAACTTTGCCACAAAGCCATCAGTTGCATTATCCAAATCATTGACAAACAATGTGAAAAGTAGTGGTCCCATTTCTGACCCTTGGGGAAGACCACTAGTAACTAACAGCCAACCAGAAAGGGCCTCCTTTATTCCCACTCACTGCCTCCTGGCTGTCAGCCATTCCTCTATCCATGCCAGTCTCTTTCCTGAAACACCACAGGATTTTATCTTGTTAAGCAGTCTCGTGTGGCACCTTGTCAAATGCCTTCTGAAAATCCATCCACTCCCTCTCCTTTGTCCACGCTGCTTGCTACTTCCTCGAAGAACTCAAAAAGATTTGTCAGACAAGATTTCTCCAAGTACCCCGAAATGTCATTCTTAATAGTTGACTCCAATACTTTCCAACCACTGAGGTTAGGCTAGCTGGCCTATGATTTCCTTTCTTTTGACTTCCTCCCTTCTTAAAGAGTGGAGTGACATTTGCAATTTTTCATCCTCGGGGACCATGCCAGAATCAAGTGGTTCTTGAAAGATCATGACCCATGCACCTGTTATCTCTTCAGTAACCTCTCTCAGGACTCTGGGATGTAGTCCATTTGGTCCAGGTGACTTATCCACCTTAAGACCCTTCAGTTTACCTAACATTTTTTGCCTTTGTAATAGTAATGGCACTCACTCTTGCTCCCCGACACTCACTGACCTCTGGAACACTGCTAGTGTCTTCCACAGTGAAGACTGATGCAAAGTACTCATTAAGTTCATCTGCCATTTCTTTGCCCTCCATTGCTAACTCACCAACATCATTTTCCAGTAGTCCAATATCAACTCTCCGCCTCCCTTTACTCTTCATATAACTGGAAAAAGACTTCTGGTACCCTGCTTTATATTATTGGCTAGTTTGTCCTCATACTTAATCTTTTCCCTTCTTATAGCTTTTTAGTTGCCTTTTGCTCGATTTTAAAAGCTTCCCAAATGTCCAACTTCCCACTCACTCTTGTGACCTTATATGCCCTTTCCTTGGCTTTTATGCCGTCCCTAACTTCTCTTGTCAACCATGGTTGCCTACCCCTGTCATTTGAGAACGACTTCTTCTGTGGGACGTATCTACCCTGTGCCTTGTGAACTATTCCCAGAAACTTCAGCCATCTCTGCTCTGCCGTCATCCCCGCCAGTATCCTTCTCCAATCCACCTAGGCAAGTACTCTGCTCCGTACTTTGTAGATGGTACCTTTCAGCCATGGAATTCCAGTGGTACACGAAACGAATGGTCTGTGTCTTGAAGAGGGTGCCAATCAAGCAGGCTGCTTTGTCTTGGATGCTGTCCTTGCTTGAGTATGACTTCCAACAGTAATGGCAAAAATCAGTGGGGTCCACACAACCTGATGAGGAAGGGGATGAGAGAGACCTGGGATAAGATATCGGTATTTTCTTCCACGAGGATTTAATTCTTCAGGTGCCCGTGCTCTGTTGGAAGGAATTAAAGCTAATCGCTCAGTCTGTCCATGATGAAATTTCTCATCTTATAGACTCGCTGAGAACTGTTTCAAATTGAATTGAGTTAGTGAAAAAAAATTTGAGTTTGTGCAATGAAGTTTGATAAATCAAATCATGAAACATAGTGATAAGTAAAGCTGTCAGCAGCTGTACATAGAACAGTCTAATACAGGAGCAGGCCCCTTGTCGCATGATTTCTGTGCCAACCGTGAGGCCAACTTAAACGAATCTCTTCTTGACAGCTCATGATCCATGCTCCTCCATACCCTGCGTGTTCACCAGTCTGTAGTAATTTCACCACTGCTCCTAGCAGCACATTCCAGATGCCCACTGCTCTCCATATAAAATATATACCTGTACATCTTAAAACTTTCCCCTTTTACCTTAAATCTTTGCCCTCTAGCATTTGACATTGATACCCTGGGACTCATCCTTGTATAATAATCTGGAACCAGATTTTTGCTGCTGTTGTTAACAAGCTGGTTTGTGAAGTTTATTTTGCTCTGTTCCTGCCATGTTATCCAGGATGGATAGAACCGAGAATCGTGCTTAATCCTGATTGACACCGATTCTTGGCAAACAGCCTGCAGATGTTGCCAAACCATGCTCTCATCTTCACAGCTCAGGTACACATAATCCTCTTCCTTCCTGCTTCTCATTCTGCAAGAGCTGCAAAAGGCAACAATTAAGGAAATTAAATCTGACGTGTGCATTTATGCACCATTGCTTATTTTTGTAGGTGGGTAGAGTACAGGCTGACTAAGGTGTTTTCTCCAATTTGGTGATCTTCGCCTCACGTCATTAAGTTGGCACAGTAGCACAGTGATTAGCACAACACTTTACAATGCCTGCGACCCGGGTTCAATTCCTGCTGCTGCCCAAAAGGAGTTGATAAGTTCTCCCTGAGGTTGTGTGCGTTCCCTCCGGGTGCTCTGGTTTCCTCCCACAGTCCAAAGGCATATTGGTTGGTAGGTTAACTGGTCATTGTAAATTGTCCTGAGATTAGGCTGGGGATAAATTGGGCAGTTGGACAGCGTGGCTCAAAGGGCCGGAAGGGCCTACTCCATGCGGCATACCAATAATAAATAAATAAACAAACAAACAAACAAATAAGTAAAGGCACTGAGTGATACAGGGAAACTCTATGACTTATTGAGTCCTGATAGTTCTTTATTCAATTGTTCCATTTATGTCCCTTTTCATTTTTGAGCTCTCACATGTGTGAACACACACACACACATGCACACCTACGCACATGCACACACATGCACACACACATGCACACACACACACGCACACACACACGCACACACATACATATAGTTAAATTAAACAAGAAGTGCAAAAAAAACAGTAGTGAGGTCGTGTTCATGGGTTCAATGTCTGTTCAGGAATCTGACGGCAGAGAGGAAGAAGCTGTTCCTGAATTGTTTTGTGTGTGTGTGCCTTCAGGCTCCTGTACCTCCTGTGTGATGTTAGCAATGAGAAAGAGAATTTTTCCCATATGCCCATCGACTCCCTCGAGATCTTACCATAAACTCATGTATTACGGTTGCCGGATAGCGTACCATCCCACATATCTTTGGGATATGGAAGGAAACGAGATCAGCTAAAGTAAGTCCACATAATCACAGGGAGAATACACATGGATCACTGGAGATCAGGACTGAACCTGGGTATTTAGGTCTGTGAGGCAATAGTTCTATGCGTATGGGGAGCTACTGTACATTGGTAGAGTACAGCCTTCACAGTGATCACAAACACTGTGCCATTACTGCGCATATTTTAATATATATACACACACACACACACACACACACACACACACACACACACACACACACACACACACACACACACACACACACTCCTCACAGACAGTTGATGCCTAGGGTCTCCTATGGGTCATTTCTCGTTCCTTAACCAAAAAATACACTACAGCCTCTGTAGATGCACGGTGACCTTAATGGAACAACGTCACCTGCCCCACAGTGCAAAAGATGTTAGCTGGAAACTGTTCCAATTAAGTGATATAGTGTCCAAAAATAAGCAAAGGGAATTCTGGCTATCTTCTTCATTAGTTTTTGTTCTTTAAGAGTTGTCCCAAATAAACAGCTGCCCCGATTAACTGATGGCCCAATTAATCAGAATGGACTGTACTAAAACTTGACATATATGCTCAGAATCTGTACACCAAATTATTGTAGATATTTAATACATTTAAAGTATGCACAGTTTACAAAATCAAATACATATGTATATTTAAGGCAGAGGTTGATAGATTCTTGACTAGTCAGGGCATGAAGGGATACGAGGAGAAGGCAGGAGATTAGGGCTGAGAGGAAAATTGGATCAGCCATGATGAAATGGCGGAACAGACTCGATGGGCCAAGTGGCCTAATTCTGCTCCTATATCTTATGGTCTTAAGGACTTTTATACATGTTTAAGATATATACATGCATTTTAAACATGAATGATGTATAACGCATATACAGTTTAATTGCCGTTATACAAACACAAAAGAAACAGAGTGAATCTGTGTATGAGAAATCCCACAGGAAAGTTGCCTCCCAACGAGCCAGACATGTTTTGTTATTTGATGTCGTTCACCTTTCTCTTGTCAAAGGCATTTGATAAGGTGCCATTCACGAGGCTAATAAATGAGACTAAAAACCATGAAGGAAAATATAGCAAGGTAGCAGCTTGGATGGAAAACTGGCGACATAACTGGGAACGGAGGGGAACAATGGGAGGGGGGTACTTGTTTCTGACTTAGTGGAAGTGGATGGTGAAGCTCCCCAGGGCCTGTATGAATGCCACGCTGATCTTAATATTAATGATTTGCACTTGGGTGGTTTAGTCATAATTTGCAAAAAGTGCAAAACATAGATTGGTGTGATTGGGCAGATAGGTGGCAGATACAGATTAAAGCTGAGAAATGTGAGTTGTCATATTTTGGAGTGAAGAAAAAGAATAACCAAAATAAATGCGAGGGCACATCTTTTAAAAATGGACCCAGAAACAGGGAGATCTACTGGTTTCTAGATGTTGTTGAGCAAATTGGCAGGTTAGGATGAATCCTAGTAAGCTCATTCTACCAAGACCTGATACAGAGGTATTCAGTTTTACTCCACCCTTATTTATCTATAGGCTTCTGAAAGACTGATTATTAAAAGTCACGCACCTCAGGGTGGAGGCAGAGTGTGGGTGCTCCATAACTGAACAAGCATTGTGTTGACTGCATTAAGACGAATGGATCTCACTACATGTTTAGACAGGAATGGAATTCATCCTCAGTTGTAAACAAGTCAGACGTAGCTTCAAAAATTATCAATTTTATAGCTGTGCTGGCTCAACTCATCTGCAGAGTTTTTAATATTTTCTGTTTCCATTAGAGCATTTGAGAGCCAAAGCACCAGGTCAGAAAGTAGGGGGATTGAAGGATAGGCAGACCTCAGTAAGAACAAGCAAGGGCAAAATAATAGACGTATTGGGGCAGAGAAGGAGTGCCAGGAATGGGGAGACAGCGTGGGTGTGGACACACCCAATCTGAGCCACCAAGCAAGGTCATTTGATTCTGAACAATTGGCTTCCTGCTCCCTCCCCTCTCCCTTTCCCTTTTCACAACCAAGATCCCCCTCTCCCTGTCCCCTTCCCACTCTCAGTCCATGATAGAGACCTATATCAGTATCAGGTTTATCATCAGTCACGTATTCATGAATTTTTTTTATATATAGTGGTTGCAGTACAATGCAATATGTAAAATTACTACAGTACTGAGCAAAAGTCTTGGGCACCCTAGCTGTGTATATGTGCCTAAGACTTTGCACAGTACTGTATATGGGTGGAAATCAAAAATAAGAAAGGTACAATCACTTTGATATATTTATATTGTTGACCCCTCTTCCCCCCCCCAGGACATTGAGGAAGAAGAATAATGTGAGCTGCCTTATTGACTATCACCTGGTAGCACTCACATCTACATTGATGAGATGCTTTGAGAGATTGGTCATGACTAGAGTCAGCAAGGACCTGTACCCACTGCGATTTGCTTATTGCCACAACAGGTCAATGGAAGATGAAATCTCAATGGTTCTTCACACGGTCTTAGACCACCTGGACAATACAAACACTTATGTCAGGATGCTGTTCATCGACTATAGTTCAACATTTAACACCATCTTTTCCACAATCCTGATTGAGAAGTTACAAAACCTGGGCCTCTGTACCTCCCTCTGCAATTGGATCCTTAACTTCCTAACCAGAAGACCACAATCTGTGTGGATTGGTGATAACATCTCCTCCTCGCTGACAATCAACACTGGTGCACCTCAGGGGTGTGTGCTTAGCCCACTGCTCTATTCTCTCTATACTCATGACTGTGTGGCTAGGCATAGCTCAAATACCATCTATAAATTTGCTGATGATACAACCATTGTTGGTAGAACCTCAAGTGGAAATGAGGAGCAAGATATGCTAACTAGAGGAGCGGTAACAGCCTTGCACTCAATGTTAGTAAGACGAAAGAGCTGATTATGGATTTCAAGAAGGGTAAGATGAAGGAACACATAGCAATCCTCATAAAGGGATCAGATGTGGAGAGAGTGAGCAGTTTTAGGGTCCTGGATATCAAGATCTTGGAGGACCTAACCTGGTCCAAGGCAGCGTCTATACTTCATTAGGAGTTTGAAGAGATTTGGTATGTCAACAAAAACACTCAAAAACTTCTATAGACATACCGTGGAGAGCATTCTGACAGGCTGCATCACTGTCTGGTATTGGGGGAACTATTGCACCTGACTGAAAGAAGCTGTAGAGGATTGTAAATTTAGTCGGCTCCATCTTGGATACTAGCCTACAAAATACCCAGGACATCTTCAAGGAGTAGTGTCTCAGAAAAGCAGCGTCCATTATTAGGGACCCCCAGCACTCAGATAGGAGGTTCAGAAGCCTGAAGGCACACACTCAGCGATTCAGGAACAGCTTCTTCCCCTCTGCCATCCGATCCCTAAATGGACATTGAACCCGTGAGCACTACCTCACTTTTTTAATATATATAATTTCTGCTTTTTGCACGATTGTTATCTATTCAATATCCATATACCGTAATTGATTTCTAGGAAGAGGTACAGTCGACGTTTTGGGCCGAGACCCTTTGTCAGGGCTCCCGCCTGGCCTGCTCCCGCCTGGCCTGCTCCTGTCTGGCCTGCTGCGTTCACCAGCAACTTTGATGTGCGTTGCTTGAATTTCCAGCATCTGCAGAATCCCTCGTGTTTACTGTAATTGATTTACTTATTTTTTATTATTATTATTTTTAAAAATTTTTTCTTCTTCTTCTATACTATGTATTGCATTGAACTGCTGCCGCTAAGTTAACAAATTTCATGACACAAGCCTGTGATAATAAACCTGATTCTGATTCTGAACAGATATGCTGATGGACTAGGGGAAGTGTAAACACAACAGGGTTGATTTAGTGGGAGACTTCAACTTCTGTAATGTTGACTGGATCCACCTTGGTATAAAGGGTTTAGACGGAGTAGAATTTGTTTGGTACATCCAGGCAGGTTTCTTAAATCAACATGTAGATAGTCCAGTGAGAGGAGGGGCCATATTGGATCTGATACTCGACGGACGCACTAACACATAGCATACAAGGGGTAGTCAACATGAACAGCATCTCTGTCAGAGTAAAGCAGTATCAACTCAGATATCATCCAGATGCTTAAATCGTGTCTCCCCAAACAGATCCTTTACTCCCAGTTGAAGGAAGGTCAGCGAGCCCTTGGTGAGTAAAGAAAACACTTCAAGGATAACATCAAAATCAACCTGAAGAATTTCAACATTACATCGGAAAACTGGGAAGAGATTGCACTTGGTAGATACACCTGGAGGGAATCTGCTCAAAGGGAGCTGCGCTACGTGAGAATGACTGCCGCTGCGCCACAGGCGCCAAGCGGCAGCTGTGAAAAGGGAAACCAAGCCACCAGAAGACGGAACTACAGACACCACTTACACACTGATCCCTCTATGAGGATTGCACCAGAGTACGTGTGGGTCCCGGATCGGCCTCTACAGCTAGCTGAGGATCCACCAATAGACAACCCTCAGGAGAATGTCACACTCAACTCGAGTGATCACACTGCTACGAGGTATTAGGTAATAACCCTAGCCAGGCGACTGCTTGAGAGAACAGTTAGGGAGCAGCAATCATAACTCCTTAATTTTTAAGGTTGCTATAGATAAGGGTAAGTATGGACCTTATTAGAGGAGGGAAAATTACGAGAATATTAGGCAGGATCTAGGAAGAGTTAATTGGGAGCAGCTGTTTTTGGGCAAGTCCTCATCTGACACGTTGGGGATGTTTAAAAACCAATTGTGCAGAGTACAGGACAGGTATGTTCCAGTAAGCATCAAGGTCGAGGTTGGCAAAGTAAGGGAACCTTGCATGCTGGTGGAGATGGTGAATTTATTCAAGGGAAAGGAAGCATGTTGTATGTAAGGTCAAGGATGCTAAGAACAAACTGAGCCCTTGAAGGTGTTAAAGAATCCAGAAGAGAGCTCAAGAAAGGGATTAGGAAAGCCAAGAGGAGCCAAGAAAAGTCCTTGGCAATTCTTACCTCAACCACTTCCCCTTGCAACTCATTTCACATATGCACCACCCACTGTGTGTAAAAGTTCATCTCAGGTTCCTGTTAAATCTTTCCCCTCTCACCTTGATTCCCCAACCCCAGGGCAAAGACTACGTGCATTCATCCTAAGTATGCTTGTCATGGTTTTATAAACGTCTCACACTCCCCAGCAGCTCACTGCGGGCCTGGCAAAGGGCTGCCATCATGGGCCGGCCAGTTTTCCAGCCTGCATTTCAGGGGGAAGCTTAGGGACAGAGGCAAGAGCCAGGATATCCAGCAGTCCTTCACAGAGCTTCACAGGCAAATGAAATCAGCCAGACAGATGTGGAGACTTAGCAGAATGAGGAAACGTGGCAGCTTTCCTTCATTATTGGACTTTAGAGGACCAGGTGAGTTTGTACTACAACTCCACAGCTTTCGTGGTCACTTTTACAGATTCTAACAACACGGCTCCACAAATCTTCAGAACTAAATTTAGCTCATAAAACTATTTTGGAAGAATTTGATCTCCTCTCAGATATAGATAAACAAATCCCCTCATCCTTTTACCTGAAATACTAAGTCATTTTCTCTTTCCGCAGTTGTTACCTGACCTGCTGAGTGTTCCCGTCATTTTCTCATTTGTCACCCCTTCTCCCCTTACCCATTCAAAGGTTCACTTGTGTTCCAATAATCAATCACTCTCTCACACACACAGCATAACGGTTAGCTTAACATCTTGCAGTGTTAAGTGACCGGGGTTCAATTTCTGCCGCTGTGTTTAAGGAGTTTCTATGTTCCACCATGACCATGTGCGTTTCCTCCAAGTGCTGCAGTTTCTTCCCACATTCTAAAGACGTACAGGTTGGGGTTATGAAGTCGTTAGCATGTTATGTTGGCACTGGAAGCATGGGAACACTTTCGGTCTGACCCCAACACATCCTCAGGCCGTGTGACACAAACAATGCATTTCACTGTATGTTTCAATGTTTTGATGTGTATGCAACAAATAAAGCTAATCTCTTCTCTCCTATTGCTTTGAATGTTTGACCTGCTTATCACTTCATGCCTGCCCTCATTTCTTTGTGTATTTTCTTGGAAGAAATAGGACAAAAGATGTCAAAGAGAAGCTATCGTGAGACCCTAAGATATCAAAGGATTTTACAAGTTTTTTTCCCTGGAGATGGGCCAGAATTACTTTATTACCCTGCACAAACCGTGAACGTTTGTTGACAGCTGTACAAATTGATAGCAGGGAATCTGTGAACCTTTGGCCAGCGGGAGATGCACTGTCTGCCAAAGGTGCAAAGTCACAAACAAGGATTACGTATAACATGGGAAAAATGATTGATGCTAATATTGACCCTCAGCACAACAACTGAAAACCTGCCGGTCTTTGATAAGCTTGTTGATCCATCAGATGTGATTCAACAGGCTAATTTCAGTCTGGTGTGCCCTGTCCATTTCTGATTAAGTAATCCCTTACCCAGAGCCCTCTTGCCTGAGATCTCACACCCTGGTGCTAATACCTGGGGACCTAGAGTTAACATGAGCATTAGTACTGTTAAATCTTTGCTGGTAATTGCCTAGCCAACGTGTGTGGGAACCAAAAGGGAGCTACAGAGGGACACCACGTGTTAATGCTCTGGTGAACTGTGCACTAACCTTCTCTCTGTCACTTCAGTTTTTTTTAAGAGATATAACAATGGAAACAAGCCTTAAGGTTTGTTATAGTTGGGGGAGGTAGTGGGGATAAGCTCTTGCTACCTATTAAATGCTTCCAATGGCTTGTGGCTCAAATAGCCTCTGACAACCAAGTCCAGCTCCTGGCCTGGTGGAACCATTCTACTGACAGGAGAAGGGGCAAGGGCAGTTCTTTTTTGTTCCTCGCCACACCTTGTGTTGCATCAGGTGGCAAACTTGCCATTTCTTTAACATTTGTCTGTTTTTTTTAATGAGACTGAGTTGCTAGTTCGACATTCAAACCAGCACAGATGGAAAGCGTGCAAGGAGCCGGCCAGATTTGAACCCAGGACCACTCACCTCAGTCCGGTGCTCAACTTTACTTGCCCCATTGTTGAAATGTTCCCACAACCAATGGACTCACTTTCAAGGACTCTTCATCTCACGTTCTTTATATTTATTGCTTGCTTGCTTGCTTATTTGTTTGTTTATTTATTATTCCTTCTATTTGTATTTGCACAGTTTATTGTCTTCTGCACTCTGGTTGAATGCCCTAGTTGTTGTGGTCTTTCATTAATTTTGTTATTGTTATTATTCTGTAGATTTATTGAGTATGCCCACAAAAAATAAATCTCAGAAGTATTATAAGTACTTTGATAATAAAATTTACTTCGAACGTGCTAATGTGTTTCCATATGTGGATGAGGCAATATATGAGCAATTGATACAGTGAGGAAGGGGAGAGAAAGGGAGCTGAGGTCATAAAAGAGAAGATAGAGACCGCAGGAAGGAGGGTAGAGATGGGAGTTTTAGGGGAGAAAAGAGAGGCACACTGAAGAAGAGCAGACAGTAAGGAAAGGGAGGAGACACAGGAAGAAAGGAAATAGATGAGAGAGAGAGAGCAAGAAGAGAGAAAATGACAGCATAGGATGGAGAGGAAAGAAAGATTCAAAGAGCATTTAGCAGAAAGGAGCGCAAAGAGAAACAGAAAGCAAGGTACAGACAGTGGAAAAGGAGAAGGTGAAAGTTAGAAGGGATAGAAAGGAGAAGGTGAAAGTTAGAGGGGATAGAAAGGAGAAGGTGAAAGTTAGAGGGGATAGAAAGGAGAAGGTGAAAGTTAGAGGGGATAGAAAGGAGAAGATGAAAGTTAGAAGGGATAGAAAGGAGAAGGTGAAAGTTAGAGGGGATAGAAAGGAGAAGGTGAAAGTTAGAGGGGATAGAAAGGAGAAGGTGAAAGTTAGAGGGGATAGAAAGGAGAAGGTGAAAGTTAGAGAGGATAGAAAGGAGAAGGTGAAAGTTAGAGGGGATAGAAAGGAGAAGGTGAAAGTTAGAGGGGATAGAAAGGAGAAGGTGAAAGTTAGAAGGGATAGAAAGGAGGTGAAAGTTAGAGGGGATAGAAAGAAGAAGGTGAAAGTTAGAAGGGATAGAAAGGAGGTGAAAGTTAGAGGGGATAGAAAGGAGAAAGCGGAGACAGAAAGAAAGAAGAAAGACATAGACACAGATGGAGGGAGGGAGAGAGAGAAAGAGGGAAGGAGAGGGAGATAGAGAGATGGATAGATATATAGAGAGGGAGAGAGACAGGAGAGAGAGAGAGAGAACCAAAGATCAGAATTGATACCCATCAGATTACATAACTCAAATCTCTAACATGAAAGTATTTCAAAGTATGGAATAAATTATTAGGAATTTTCCTTTCAGCACGACGTGAAACCCTCTGATTTTACCTTTTTTTAACAGGCAGTTATGTAAAGAATGTTTTGGGTCTTTGTGCGGCGACATTCACAGTCAGTGGGAGGACCTGTTGAGAGTGGTGTCATGATCAGTGACCTCAGCTGCAATGAAACAGAAGGAGAAATCCTGATGAGCCTGCTGGGGGGTGGGAGGGGTGGGGGCAAGGTTTTGAGAACCACTCAACTGTGCACAACACTCTCCGTGGGCCCATATACAACCTCTGTTTACAGGACTGCATGTGATACCTCCCTGTTCCAATGGACCATTTGTTGGTCATACAATAGGCAGATGTTTTAAATTCCACAAAGTTTCCTGGGTGACGTAGTATTTTGAAAACAAGTGCAGAAATTGTCTTGCTGAAAGCTGTGAATCAGTTGGTTTAAGTGCCTGACCCTTATTTATGGGCACAGTGTTACTATTGATAGTAGCATGTGAGTGTGACAGACCTCTCAGTACTGTTGAACTCTGACGCAATGTGAGCCAGAGAAACAGTTAACCTTCACAAAATACTGCAGATGCCAGAAACCTGAAGTAAAAACAGAGAATACCAACAAAACCCAACGGGTCAGTCAGGATAACGTCACTCACCACAACACTGAACTGATTCCTTAACCTGTAGGATCACTTCCTTTTTCTTTGTAATTTATTTTTTATTGAAGTTCATCATCAAACAAATCTTTCCATAAGATGTACTTCAGATCCTGTACATATATATCATATAGTCATATTTGTCACAAATCTCCACATAATATTTATCTGAGGTATACACTTAGAGAAAGGAGAGGAAAGAAAGAACAATCAAAAGAAGAAAACTATGTACGAAGTAGGGAGTGATTTTTTTTACAACATATTCATTGACTTGTGAGAATAAAATCAGGCCTATGAGGTGCTATGTAGTTAAACCATTTTTCCCAGTATGAATCAAATTGTTCCAACTTATGATTAACAGATGCTGTTATCTTCTCCATTTTGTAAATATCCATTGCAATTTCCATCCACACATTTAAAGTTGGGCTCTCCTGTGATAACCATTTCCTGGTAAGGGTCTTTTTACCAGCCACCAGCAGTATATTCATTAAATATTTATCTCTTTTCAACTATTCTTGAGGTATATACCCAAAATATGTGGTCTTCCTTTCTAAGGGTACTTCACATTTAAAAATGTCTTGTAGGGCATAATGTATCCCACTCCAATAGTCTTTGATAACGGGGCATTCCCAGAAAATATGATAACGGTTTGCATTTTGATTTCCACAATTTCTCCAGCAAACAGGGAGGTTACTATCAAAATGGAATTTCTGAGAGGGTGTAATAAAATATCTTATCAAGTTTTTCCACCCGAACTCCCTCCATTTCTGTGAACTGGTACACTTCCATTGATACCTCCATATTATTGTCCATTCTTCCTCAGCTATTGTTATCCCTCCTTCCTTCTCCCATTTTGTTTTAATGTATGAAGTCAAATGTGTTTTAAGATTTGACAAACCCTTATACACGCTTGAAATTATTTTACTACTGTTGTCTGAATTATATGCTTTTCTAAATGGCTCTATCAAACATGTACTTGCCTTGGTTACACTTTTAGCCGTCCTATTGACATACTGTCGCATCTGTAAATATCGATAAAAGTCTTGTTTTTCTAATAAGTGTCTCTCTTTGAGCATTTCAAAACTGAACAGTGTTTCTTCTTTCATTATATTGCAAATAGCTGTTATTCCTTTAGCTGTCCGGTCCTTAAACCTAGCATCCAGTTTGTTCGGCGTAAAATCTGAGTTCAATGCACACCATTTAAGAATTGCAATGTCTCTCTCTAGTTTATATTCTTTTGTAATAGTTTTCAATATTTTAAGGGTCCATTTCACCCATGGTTTATCAATAGTATTTATGTAACTTTGTAGGTTGTTATCAGCCAAAATTACCTGTATGGGGATGGAAAGTATCCTCTCCTCAATGTTTTTCCATTGAGCGTCATATGATGGATTGCACCAGCATATCACAGCTCTCAACTGTGCTGCCTGTAGAATCACTTTCAAGGACTCTACAACTCATGTTCTCAGTATTATTTATTAATTATTTATTACTATTATTATTATTTGTTTTCTGTATTTGCACAGTTTGTCATCTTTTGCACATTGGTTGTTTGTCAGTCTTTGTGTGTAGTTTTTCATTGATTCTATTATATTTCTTTGTTCTACTGTGAATGCCTGATTGAAAATAAAGCTCTGGGTAGTATATGGTGACATATATGTACTTTAATAATAAATTTACTTTGAACTTTGAACTTAGAGCATCTGTGGAAAATAAAACAGAATTTTGCATTGATATTCTATCATCAGGATTCATTTATCTCCTCCTGTTAATATCTCCTTCCATCACAATTTCACCACACTGTCTCAGCCGACAGCACTCACCATTTGTGTCACTCAACGTCTTTTAGTCTCCACCCGATCGTTGAATCCCCTTTTGTCCTCTCCGCCCCACCCTTTTCTCTGCAATTTAACATTTCTTCCATTTCTACCCTTTCCTCCAGCATTTTGTGTACCTTGCTTGGATTTCCAGCATCTGCAGATTTTCTCTTGTTCAGGTCTGTGGTGGGATTGATTTTTGAACTGCTATTGCTTTATGTCTAGGTTGGATTCTTGACCTCAAAATCTACCTCAATGTGATTGTTTGTCTGCACTGCACTTTCTCTGCCGCTTTTGCCTTTTATTCTGCATTGTTATTGTTTTACCTTGTTCTTCCACAATGCACCTTGTAATGATTTGATCTGTGTGAACACTCTGCAAGACAAGCTTTTCACTGTGTCTCAGTACATGTGACAACAATTAACCAGTCCAACACCAATTATTGTGAGAAGAAGAAGAACATACAGACTTCTGTGTGACACTTCTTCTGTTGGGATATAAGAATACCAAAAATGGAGATGACAGAAGGCCATTCAGCCCCTCAGGTTGCTTTCCATCAGATCCTGGCTGCTCAGCTTCAGCGCTGTTTTGTAGCACTACCACTATCAAAATCAGAATCAGGTTTAATATCACTGGTACTGAATCCCTGTAATGTCAAAAAAGGTATTGATATATTCTGTGCCTCCAGAGCCCTCGTGGGTAGAAAATTCTAAAGATTTGCTACCTTCTGTTTGAAGAAATTTGTGCACATCTCATCCTGAATGGTTTGGCCTTTATCATGGGACTGTGACCATTTTGTGCAGACATCCCAGCCTGGAGAAATGTCAATGACGTTGTCTAATCTCAAGACAGTATAAGTCTTGTCTGGTTATAATGAACACCTGGAACCCATCCGGTGTACTCTCTTATTACATTTCCTCCATCGGAAGTCCCTAGGTAGGGAGACCACACTTAATGCTCCAGATGTGGTCTCACTGGAACTCTAATTAGCTAAGATGTCTTTGTTCTAGGACTCAAAATCTCTTGCAGCAAAGGCTAACATATTGTCTGATTCGGGTGGCACAGTTTGTGAAACTACTGCCTCACAGTGCCAATAATCTGGATTTAGTCCGGTTCTGGAGACTGCACACTCTCTCTGTGACCGCATGGGTGTCCGTCATCTGCTCCGGTTTTTAGAGCAGGACAGAAGAATGAAAGAGCAAGCTCCCATCTTGGACAGAAGAGCTGCCAGTGTTCACAGTAAGGGCATGCCCATCGAAGAGCAAACACCAAAATGAACTCATGACATGTACTCACCCAGAACCGCTACCATGGCCATATTGTCGCCATCTTGTTCTACCCATAGTTCCCCAAAATGAACTATTACAGTGACCTCCTTACCCTGTAAGGTCTGCATCTTCAGAGTATAAGTGAACAGAACTAGTAAGACTTTTGGATACCTGAAGGTGACACCCTAACAATATGACTGACGTGAAAAGCTACGACCAAAAGAAGGTTAACATGAGACATTCTGAGCAAACACCCTTCAAGTTATGGAACAACCTTCTGCATGAATGTTTAAAATTTGTTTCTGCGGATCTGACAGAGCTGTCTTGGAATTTGAACTTTCTAAACAGAGGTCAAACTGGCAAGCTTGAACTTGAGAGCTGGATCCCAGAAGTTGACGGCACAGGAACCAGAGAAACAGACGTAGTACAATGGGTAGACATAGAGACATAGAGGCAGCTTGGTAGTGTGGTAGTTAGCGTAATGCTCTACAGTGCCAGTGATCGCCATTGGTGTTCAATTCCCACCACTGTCTGCAGACATCCCACCTCTCCTGGAAGTTCCGGGAGTCTCCTGCATATTGATAGCAGCTCCCTGACACCCGCAAATTATATACAATATCCTGGAAATGAGAGGGAGAGCGGGAGCGGGAGCGGGCATCCTGATTGGTCTCTCTTTGTGCTAAGTAGACCTATCAGTTTTCTCTGTGGGCGGGCTTTACAGTCGACCTCTGTCTCTCCATCAGTTCAATTTATTGTCCTGCACCGCCATGGCAGAGTGTTTCAAAAAAAGAAAATATACAATGTACTTCACCCCAGACTACACTAAAGTGTACCCCTGCCTAATAAGGGTCAAAAATAATGACAGTTTTGCTTGCTGCACTGTTTGCAACAGTGACTTTTCTATTGCCCATGGTGGGTTAAAATGTAAAAGACATGTTGAGGTGAATTTAACAGGTGTCATTCGTTCATTAGCATAGCTAACATTATTTAAACTAGCTGGTTAGCTGCTAAGGAGCTGCTCTATTGCAGATGTCCCACCTCTCCCAGAAGTCTCCCGCAAATTGATGGTGCTACCTCCCTGAAATGAGCTTTTGCAGGGTGGGATGTCTGTGTCTGGGAAAAGATTGTATAATCTCCTCATGATCATGTGGCCTTCCTCTCATTCTCCAGAAAGACATTAGCATTAGTAAGTTGTGGACAAGCTACTTTGGTGCCAGAAGCAAGGCAACACTACAGGCTGCCCCCATAGCAGAACCTCAGTTGTTGATGCAAACTGACACCTTTCCCTGCGTCTTTCAAAATACATGTGACAAATAAAGCTAATTTTTAAAGATTCAAGATTCTTTAATGTCACTTCCAAGACACAAATGCAAGGAGAACAAAATGATTGACACTCTGGCTCTGATGCAGACCAAAAAAACCCTCAGTGAAATAAAGAACACAATAATAGTTAAAAGCACAATTAATAGAAATTAATATAATATTAATGTTATTATTAATAATATAATTAATATTAATGTCCACCAGAGAAAGCAGGATCTCCCAGTGGCCACACGTTTTAATTCCACGTCCCATTCCCATTCTGATATGTCCATCCACGGCCTCCTCTACTGTAAAGATGAAGCCACACTCAGCTTGGAGGAACAACACCTTATATTCCGTCTGGGTAGCCTCCAACCTGATGGCTTGAACATTGACTTCTCTAACTTCTGTTAATGCCCCTCCTCCCCTTCTTACCCCATCCCTTCTTTATTTATTTAGTATTTTTTTTAATTTTTTCCCCTTTCTTTCTCTCTCTTTTTTCTCCCTCTCTCCCTCTCACTATATCTTCCTCTGGGCTACCCTCCCCCTTTCTTTCTCCCTAGTCCTCCTGTCCCATGATCCTCTCCTTTCTCCAGCCTTGTATCCCTTTTGCCAATCAACTTTCCAGCTCTTGGCTCCATCCCTCCCCCTCCTGTCTTCTCCTATAATTTCGGATTTCCCCCTCCACCTCCCACTTTCAAATCTCTTACTATCTCTTCTTTCAGTTAGTCCTGATGAAGGATCTCAGCCCGAAACGTCGACTGTACCTCTTCCTGTGGATGCTGCCTGGCCCGCTGTGTTCCACCAGCGTTTTGTGTGTGCTGCTTGAATTTCCAGCATCTGCAGATTTCCTCGCGTTTGCATTAACATAAGTACAAGAAATAGCTTACATACTATACATAGATTGATTGCATGTCCATAAGGGGACACTAGTGACTGTTCACAAGGTGACTGACAGGAAATGATACAATAGCGGTGGCTGGGTTATGTGGAGGAGTGGGTTACTGCGAGGAGGTGTTGATCACCCTTGGTGCTTGGAGCAAGAAACCGATTTTGAGTCTGGTGGTCCTGGCATGGATGCTATGTAGCCTCCTCCCTGATGGGAGTGGGACAAGCAGTCCATGAGCAAGTTGGAGCCTTCACGATGTTACTGGCCCTTTCCTGGCACCTTTCTATATACATATATATTCTGGAGAGCGCGTAGGCTGGCTCCGGTGATGCGTCGGGCAGTTTTGACCGCCCGTTGTAGAGCCTTCTTGTCCACTGCAGTGTAGCTTCCATGTGAATTTTTAAATAGCTCAGATTGAGGAGTTCACTTTAGACAGGGTGGTTGTAGCAGAGTTGTTGGAAGCCTTCAAACATTTGACAGGGAAAATATTGACAGGATCAGAATCAAGTTTAATTATCACTAATATATGCTGTGAATTTTCTTTTGTGGCAGCAGTACAGTGCTATACATAAAAGATTAATAAGCTACAGTAAGAATTAAATAGTGCAAAAAGAGAGAAAAACAGCATGTAGTATTGTAGACCTATGGAACTAATTAATAGCCCTTTAATAGAACCAGCACAATTCTGATGGTCTCAGTGGCTGCCAGTATTAAACCATTCTCTGACCTTTCTCTTAAATCTCAGCATCAAGGAGGAGATATAATTCCAGTAGAACAGTCCAGGAATGACAGTGCTAACGTGGAGAGTGTCTTTAACACACTGATCAAGGAGCAGTGATTTAGGAAGGCAACGTCCATCATTAAGGGCCCCCACCACCCAGGACATGCCCTCTTCACACTGTTACCCCCAGGAAGGAGGTACAGGAGCCTGAAGGCACACACTCAGTGACTCAGGAACAGCTTCTTCCCCTCTGCCAACGGATTTCTAAATGGACATTGAACCCATGAACACCACCTCACTACTTTTTTATTTCTGCCCTTTGCATTACTTATTTTAAATTAACTATTTAATAGACATATGTAATTTCGTTTTGTTTTGTTCCCTGTATTTATTTACTCTGTTTGTCATTGTACTGCTGCCGTAAAGCTAACAAATTTCATAGCATATGCCGGTGATATTAAGCCAGATTCTGATCTGATCTGAAGTCTCCCAATGGGCTTTATGGAAGAATTTGACTCACTTAAAAATCTTGGTTAGGGATGAGTGTTAATGGGGAGAGACAGGCAGACGGAGAGATTTAGGAAAGAAATTCCGGAACTGTTCCTTGATGTTGAAGGCATGACAGAGGGACGATTTATGTCTGCCGAAAGCTTGAGCTGGAGAGGGGTAGACTTCTGGGGGGGCTGTAAGAGGCTGCAGGTGTTAAAAGAATCAAGGCTGTGGTGGGATTGATTTGAACTCCTATTTCTCTATGTCTCGTACACTTTCATTTGCAGACATAGTGGATTCTCCCTCCTGTTGGAACATACTAATCAATCTTCATTTCTACTCAAGGATGAATACTCACCACCCATCTCCTCCACCCCCAAGAACCTAACTCAGCTAAATGTGATCTATGGCACCAAGTTCAATGCAGAGTCTTCACGAGGAGCTGACATCCAGAGGGTGGACCCTAGCTGGATTTCTATTCCAGTGGTGCTGAGGTCAATTGTCACACTATCCTGGCTGAAACTGGAGACAGACTCAAGGATCTTCTCTGTCCACTAAACGTGTGGCCAGTGGGAAGGCTCGGAGTCTTCCTTGGAGCGTAGGAGAATGAGGGGTGATCTTACAGAGGTGCGTAAAGTCATGAGAAGCATGGATAGGGTGAATGCGCACAGCTTTTTTTCCTCAGGATGAGGGAATCAAGGACTGGAAGGAATAAGTTTAAGGTGAGAGGGGAGAAGTTTAACCTGAGAGACAATTATTTTCCCAGAAGGTGGTATATATATGGAATAAGATGCCAGAGGAATTGGTTGAGGCAGGTGCATTATCAAATTTTTATTTATTTATTTATATTTAGCGAGTAAGCCCTTCCAGCCAAACTGCCCAGCAAACCATTTATCTAACCCTAGTCTAATCACAGGACAATTTACAATGACCAATTAACCTACTAACCGGTACGTCTTTGGACTGTGGGAGGAAACCCACACGTTCAGAGGGAGCATGTGCGAACTCCTCATAGAGGATGCCAGAATTCAGCTTCAAACTCCAAAGCCGCAAGCTGTGATACTGTCGCGCTAATGGCAGGGCTACGGTGCTGCCCCCCCCCCACCCCCGTTTTGGGCAGGTTTAGAGTGGTTCCGGGTCAAAGTGGACAAATGCGTGGACAAGTTGTGCTGAGGGCCCAGTTTCCATCTTGTATGACTAGGACTGTAGAACTCAGTGGCCTGAAGAAGTCTCTAACACATTAGCAAGGCTTAGCGAGAGCCTGTAGTGAGAAGGTGTTGTTTGAAAGAATTTAAATGTCTGCTCCTGTGCCCACAATAATTTATTGCCAAAATCAACAATGCATTCTTTCTAGGGGTTAACGTGGAGTTAAAGCAAGTCAAAAGGTAAAAATGCTCTGCACTCCCTCCTATCTCCAAGCACAAGCTTTGCGTGTGTTTGCTTAATACACCTGCATAGCCAGCAAGAACCACACAAAAGCAACTTCTGAAAGGCAGCCGCATTCCTAAGGCCTTGGGTGGCTTGACATTCAGCGTTCTGAGGGATCGTTGACATTCCTCACGCCTCTGATGTCTTGCTGAGAGGTTGCCATGGTTAGCCACAGATCTGGCTCTGGGCTGGTGTGGAGCTAGTGTTTTGGACAGCTGGCACAGACTGTGTCTGATCTCATGCATGTGGTCTCGCTGAGCTCCCTGAACTGGTGTCCTTTTAATAACTCACTCCGGCTGAGTTTCCACTCGCAAGAATTTAGCCCTTTTTACTTCTCTGATTTCTCTCCTGAATCATGCTCGAGACGTTAATTTCCATTGACATCGGGGGGTATAAAAGAGCCTGTAATCAATGCTTTACACCAGTGAATTAACTCAAAGTCCAGACAAGTTATTCTCCTGTAAATCATGGGAAAGAACTCCCAAGACCACTTCCTCCTGAAGAGATCTGAGTCTGGCCCTCCAGGGTAATAAGCGAGCTTAAATCAAAGTTCAAAGTAAATTTATTATTAAAATACATATACGTTACCATATACAGCCCTGAGATTCATTTTCTTGAGGGCATTCACAGTAAAGCAATGAAGTACAATAGAATCAATGAAAAACTACATACAAAGACTGACAAATAACCAATGTGCAAAAGAAGGCAAACTGTGCAAATACAATAAACAAACAAACAAACTATAAATAAAATAATACTGAGAACATGAGTTGTAGAGTCCTTGAAAGTGAGTCCGTAGGCCCTGCTGAAGGGTCTCGGCCCGAAACGTCGACTGTTTATTCTTTTACATAGGTGCTGCCTGACCTGCTGAGATCCTGCAGCGTTTTGTGTGTGTTCCACAGGTTGTGGAATCAGTTTAGAGCTGAAGTGAGTGAAGTTGTACACGTTAGTTTGGCAGCCTGATGGTTGAAGGGTAATAGCTGTTCCTTAACCTGGTGGTGTGGGACCTAAGGCTCCCATCGCTCCTTTCCAATGGCAGCCGTGACATGGCCTCGGCGGCGGGGGTTCTTTGATGATGGATGAAGCTTTCTTGTAGCAGTGCTCCTCGTAGATGTGCTTAATGGTGGGGAGGGATTTTCCTGTGATGGACTGGGCTCTACTACTTTTTTGTAGGCTTTTTTCATTCTTGGGCATTGGTGTTTCCATACCAGGGTGAATTCCCTCCACCGTGCATCTATAGAAGTTTGTAGCCTACATTGATCAAATTTGGTATTAAAAGCCAATATCAACAGTACAATTGGTTTGTTTTTGACAAATGTGCCATGATACAGGGAAAAGCTTGTCTTGCATACAAGTTCATGCAAATCATATCATTACACAGTGCCTCCAGCTAGAATAAGGCAAACCAACAATGCATTATAATTGTGTACAAGATGATAAGAGACATAGATCGAGTTGGCAGCCAGAGACTTTTTCTCAGGACAAAAATGAGGGAGCATGATTTGAAGGTGATTGGAGGAATGTCAGCAGTAGATTTTAGATTTTTTAGATTTTTAGATTATGAGGACATGCAATCCTCTTTTATTGTCATTTAGTAATGCATGCATTAAGAAATGATATGATTTGTTCCTCCAGAATGATATCACAGAAACACAAGACAAACCAAGACTAAAAAAAAATGATAAAAACCACATAATTATAACATATAGTTACAACAGTGCAAAGCAATACCGTAATTTGATGAAGAACAGACCATGGGCACGGTTTAAAAAAAGCCTCAAAGTCTCTCGAAAGTCCCATCATTTCACGCAGATGGTTGAAGGAAGAAAACTCTTCCTGCCATGAGCTTCCAGAGCCGCAAACTTGCCGATGCAGCACCCTGGAAGCACCCAACCACAGCCGACTCTTGAGTCCGTCCGAAAACTCTGAGCCTCCGACCAGCCCTCCGGCACCAAGCACCGAGCACCATCTCTGCCGACAGCTTCGACCCCGGCCCCGGCAACAGGCAATAGGCAAAGCCGAGGATTTGGGGCCTTCCCCTTTGGAGATCCTTGATCGCACAGTAGCAGCGGCAGCAAAGCGGGCATTTCAGAAGTTTCTCCAGATGTTCCTCCGTGCTTCTCACAACCGTCTCCATCAAATCAGGATTGTTCACGTCATCCTAAGCAGAGAGTGGCAAGTGAATGGTTTGAATTGCCTGGAGTGGTGGTAGAGACAGATTCATTAGGGTAATTTAAGGGTACCTTAGATAGGCACATAGATGATAGAGAAATGAAGGGCTATTTGGGAAGGAAGAGTTAGATGGATCTTAGAGCAGGTTAAAAGCTCGGCACAACATAGTGGGCCAAAGGGCCTGTACTGTGCTGTAATGCACTATGTTATAACAATAGTGCAAAATAAAGTATAAAACCTGCAGAGAAAGTGTGGTACAGGTAAATAGTAAAATGCGAGATCACAATGAGTTTGCTGGTGAGGCCAGAGTCTATCTTATGCAAGAGGTGCATTCAAGAGCCTGATATTAGTGGGATAGAAGCTGCCCTTGAACTTGGTGGTCCACGTTTTCAGGTTTTTGTATCTTCTGCCTGATGGGAAAGGGGAGAAGAGAGAATGGTCAGGCTGGGCATAATGCTGGCAAAGTCCATAAGAGGGCAGGCTGTTTCCTGTGATGTGCCGAGCTGTGTCCACAACTCGCTGCAATTTTTTTGTGCTCCCATACAGAGCAATTGTCATATCAAGCCAGTCATAACTCTGAAAACATGATTCATTGCAGAATCCTTTCTCTTTCACTGAAATCCTTGAGCTGGAGGGATAAGGGAAGGCTGGAAAAGGGTAATTTAACCCTTGCTGGTAGTCAAACACTATATGAGACTCACACATAGAATGTTGGAGGAACTCAGCAGGTCAGCCCTCCTCCCTGGAGAGAAATAAACTGTTGACACTTCAGGCCAAGACCCTTCAGCAGGGCACGGTAAGTCTGCTCCTGTTTAAACTTCCTCGTCTGTGACTTTCCAACGTCTTTTTATTCTCGACTCCATTTACATCTGGTGGACACAGCCAGAGTGGTTTGGGATATAAGTGCACAGAAGGAAAGAAAAAACAAGAGGAGGAGGAGTGGACGATTTGGCCCTTCGAGCCTGCCCTGACTTTCAGTTCTGTCATGGCTTCTCTAGGTCACAGGATCTGGTCCTTTGTCCCATAATGTCTGCATCGAACACAATGTTGAATTGAACTAAAACTCTTCTGCCTGCACATGATCTACCTCCATCCATCCCCGCATATTCATACATCTATCTAACAACCTCTTAAATGCCTTCATCATTATCTGCTTCCACTGTTATCCCGGGCAGCCAGCTCCAGGCACCTACCCCACATATAGTATCTCCACACTCACCTTAAGTGCATATCCCCAATGCCAGATTTCTGTCTCCCATGTCCCTGATGCTTTATTTGTCTAGTGTTAGTTTCTAAGATCTTTTACTATGCCGTTGTAGAGAATAGCTGCTGGCTTTGTAGGAAGGTGCCGTGACTGTGTGGGATTTGTAACATGGCGACAGCAGAGCTTGTGTGTGGCCGCAGAGAACGGTTGTGAATCCATCTGCTCTATGGGCAGCGAGGTGGTTGGCTGCTGAGATTTAGTGATGGTGGAGATGATGCACACAGACCAAGGCTCATTCTCTTTCTGAAAATCCTACTACAGTGCTGGCAACCTAGGTTCAATTCCCAGTGCTGTCTGTAAGAAGTTAGTACGTTCTCCCTGAGGCCATGTGGGATTCCTCACATATTTCAAAGATGTACAGGTTAGTAGGTTAATTGGTTACATGGATGTAATTATGCCAGAAGGGCCTGCTATCTCAAGATTAATTTTTAAAAATTCTTTCCATGCAGTAAGAACACAGCATGAGAGGAAACACTTTGGGAAACCACAGACTTTACCAAGTGACAGAATTTTATTCTGCATTAAAATGACGCCAAGTAGAAACCAAGCTTTTTATTTCTTAACTCCTGATGATCCACAGTGCAAACCCTTGAGAGATTATGCTTTTCTTTATCTTTGATGGGATCCTATTAATGATCTGATAGCTTGCGCTTGCCTGCATTTAATCTCTGGTTCCAAATTTTGTTTGCTTTGAAGTTATTGGCGAGTGCCAAACTGGAGGATCGAGGCACATGGCGTTGGAATACAGAGTGTGGGCAAGATGAGACGAAATCTCCCCAAGACAGAACAGAGAGTGGAGCAGCTGATCGCGTCAGAGACCTGATTTCAATCCTGATTGCTTGCGTGGAGTCTGCACGTTCTTCTTCTGACTGTGTGTTTCCTCCAGGTGCTCTGGTTTCCTCCCAACATCCCAATGATGTGGGTGATTAGATTTATTGGTCAAGGTAAACTGCACCTGGTGTGCAGGTGTAATATTCGAATCTGACGGAGGTTGGTGCGAAAATGGATTAGTGTACATGGATGATTGATGGTCAGCACTGACTGAATGGGCCGAAGGGTCTGTTCCCTGCTGTATTTCTCTATGCCTCTGAAACAATGTTCCTGGTAATCTCATCAGTACCTGGCAGAGAAACTAAACCATTGTGAACAAGTATGAACAGGAGGGAAGTACAGGAGTCACACCATATATGGTACTCCATTTTAACTGGAAAGTAAAACTCAAAGCTTTCCCGTAATTATTTATCCATGGTAGGCACAGGATGTGTAGGAACAAGCAATGTTGAAAGCCTTTCAATTTTTAGTGTGACTCATACCGATGACATTAACATACACTCAAAGCAACAGGGGCACCAAGTGGATGTCTGTGACTATAGTTTATAAATATCCTAGAAATAAAAGTGTATCCTGCAGTAAGACCATAATATATAGGAGCAGAATTAGGCCATTTGGCTCATCAAGTTTGCTCTGCCATTTTATCATAGCTGATTCATTTCCTACTCAGCCCCAATCTCTTGCCTTCTTCCCGTATCCCTTCATGCCCTGACTAAACAAGAATCTATCAACCTCTGTCTTAAATATACCCAACGACTTGGCCTCCGCAGATGTCTGTGGCAACGAGTTCCACATATTCACGCTCTGGCAAAAGAAATTCCTCCTCATCTCCATTCTAAAAGGACGTCCCTCCATTCTGAGGCTGTGTGCCCTGATCTTAGACTCCCCACCATAGGAAACATTCTCTCCAAATCTACTTTATCGAGGCCTTTCAACATTTGATAGGTTTCAATGGGAATCTCCCCTCATTCTTCTGAATTCAAGTGAATATATGTCATGGTCTGGTCCGTGAAGTCTGCATTTCGGTTCACAGTCCGGTCCGTGGGCTCAGGATGCCGAGTCTTCCAGCTGTCCCTTATTTTGGTTGAGTTAATCATAGGCATCTGATTCCCATCTTGAGGCTTGGGATATAAGTGGCCTTGGGGTCAAGTATGGGCTGCTGGTTTGTCTTGTCAAGATCCCCTGGGAGCAACCCGCTGGTGGAAGGCTAGAGCGGTGACTTGTCGTCTTTAGGCCGCGTTGGAGAGCCATCGCTTCATGGAGCCTTGCTGTCGGTAGTCAGAGCTGGCTTTGAGGTATGGATTCGGCTGTTTCCCGGGCCAGCTGAGTGGCTGTCAGCCACTCCCAGCTAGGTAAGGATCCAGCTGTTTCCATAGCCAGCCAAGGTTGCTGTCCATAATGGTGACTCGGAGCAACCCCGATGCAGAGATGGAACTGTCTGTTGTTCTTTGGTGTTTGTCTCTTCTTGTCCTCGCCTCTGTGGGGTAAGTCAGGCCATTCTGCCGTTGCCCTGTGGGGGATCTGTCTTGTTTTGTCCTCAGCTCTGTGGAGTAAGTCAGGCCATTCTGCCGTTGCCCTGTGGGGGGATCTGTCTTGTCTTGTCCTCGCCTCCATAGGGTAAGTCAGGCCATCATGCTGTCACCCTGTGGGGGAGGGGGATCTGTCTTGTCTTGTCCTTGCCTCTGTGGGGTAAGTCAGGCCGTTCTGCCGATGCCCTGCGGGGGGACCTGTCTTGTCTTGTCTTTGCCTCTGTTGGGTAAGTCCGGCCGTTCTGCCATTACCCGACAGATGGGCCTGTCCCACTTTGGTGTGGAGATAAGGTTGAGTCCCAGCTTGTCTAAGGATAAGTCCCGGCTCTATGTCTATGTACTGTCCAGTCTCATGTTAGTGTCGTGTTAGAGATGAGTTCTGGCTTTTCGAAGGATAAGTCCCGGCTCCATGTTGATGTACAGTTCCCAGTCTGTCTCTGAGCTCCAGCCTCCAAGTTATCAGCCTCCGCATTCCAAGACCCAAGACTCCAAGCCTCAAGACCTCAAGACCTCAAGACCCCAAGCCTCAAGCCTCAAGACTCAAGACTCAAGACTCAAGACTCAAGACCCCAGCCTCAAGCCTCAAGACTCAAGACCCCAGTCTCAAGCCTGAATGCTCGATCCCAGCCTCTAGCCTCAAGCCTGAAGACTCAAGACCCCAACCTCTAGCCTCAAGACTCAAGATCCCAGCCTCAAGCCTGAATACTCAAGATCCCAGCCTCTAGCCTCAAGCCTCAAGCCTCAAGCCTCAAGCCTCAAGCCTCAAGCCTCAAGACTCAAGACCCTAGCCTGCAGCCCCAAGCCTCTAGACCCCAGCTGCATCCTGTCCTGTAGTCATGTCATGTCCTTGCCTGGTTCTGAGGCCCGAGCCCAAGGCAAGACCTAGGTTCTGAGTCCTTGTCCAGTCTCTGGCTCGGAACCCAAGCCCAGGCTCCTAGTGCATAGTTCCTTGTCCGGGTTCCCTGTCTTGTCCATGTCCCAGCCCAAGTCTGCATTCTTGTCCCTGCTCCTTGTCTGTATCCTGTCACGTCCCTACTCTAGTCAAGTCCTGTTCCTTGTACTTCAGTGTCTGTGTCTTGCATTTGGGTCTGCCTCTCCACCAGCGCCCCCACTGTGACAATATAGGTCCAGAACCATCAGTCGCCCCGCATGTTGCTCCAGTACTGCAGGTTTTCTCCGGCTTAATCTACAGCAATTTCAGTGTTAGCTATGTTCATGGTTCACACCCAGTTTCAGTATGCAATCCCTATGCAGACACAAAAGCAAAATACTGCAGATTCCGTAATGCTGAAAATAAAGTAGAACTGCTCATTCGTGGGGAGAAAAATGGTTAATGTTCCAGGTCGATGACCTTTCACCAGCACTAACGCTGATCTAGATTTGGGCTGCGATTGGTTGGAAGGATTGATTGATGGGTATAAAGGGTGCAGGACATTTTTGAGAGAGAGTACACGCTCTCCCCACTATTCAAACTTTCTGTATTTGGAATGCCTACATCTACTAACGGCTGCCTGCAAGGAGCCGTTGCAAAATGCCATAGAAAGATCCAATATCGGTGTCTCTGACGCTCTGTCACAAGGTCTCTCTATTTTGTTTCATTGCATTTCTTATCCTAACAATGGCGCTGTGGTAGCACAGTGGTTACCGCAATGCAGCTTGGGCCGTCAGACTTTGGAGTTCAATTCTGCCGTCGGTGGTAAGAAGTTTGTACGTCCTTCCTGTGAGTGCATGGGTTTCCTCCCACACTCCAAAGGCTGATTGGTTGGTAGGTTAATTGATTAGTGTAAATTGTCATGTTAACTAAATAGGTTGCCGGGCAGTGTGGCTCATTAGGCCAGGAAGTCCTATTCCTCGCTTTATCTCTACATAGAACATAGACTAGAACAGAACAGAACAGGGACAGGCCATTCAGCCCACGATACGGTGCTGGCCCAGCTATAAACCAAATCAAAACCACCCAAACACACATAGAACATAGAACAAAACACATAAATAAATAATAAACAATATTGGATAAATGTAAGTGTGAATTAAGTGGTAATTTCTCCCTCTTGCCGCCTGCTATCGTGGACTCGGGAGTTGATCGGGACTTTGAGACTTTTTTTTTTACCATGCCCATGGTCTGCTCTTCATCAAATTACAGTATTGCTTTGCACTGCTGTAACTATATATTATAATTATGTGGTTCTGTCAGTGTTAGTCTTTGGTTTGTCCTGTTTTTCTGTGATATCACTCTGGAGGAACATTGTATCATTTCGTAATGCATGCATGCATCTCTAACTGACAATAAACAAGGACTGAGTGTTCTCATAATCTAATCTAATCTAATTTCCTGTGAGGAAACATGGAAGTATTCTGTATAATTGTTGAATGTTGTTGTTTTGTGTTGTATGCTGCACCAGCAAACTGCAGTGGTTTCTTAGGACATGCAAATTTACAGCATATGCTGAATAAAGTTGATCCTTGATCCTTGAAATGAAAGTGGACATAACAGCGTCAGAGTGGGGTAGCTGGTAGTGTTGCTTCCCCATTAGCTTCAGTGACCCAGGTTCATTTCTGATCTCCATTATTTGTGTGGAATTTACCTGGGTCATTGTGATTGCATGGGTTTCCCCAGTGTGTTCCAGTTCAACCCTCAAAGTAACTTTATTATCAAAGTACATATACGTCATCATAGAACCCTGAGATTCATTTTCTTGTAGGCATACTCAAGAAACCTCTAGAATACTAACCCATAACAGAATCAATGAAAGATCGCCCAACTTGGGCATTTAACCAAAGTGTAGAAGACAACAAACTTTGCAAATACAAGAAGAAGAAATAACAATAATGAATAAATAAACAGTAAATATTGTGAACATGAGATGAAGAGTCCTTGAAAGTGACTCTATTAGTTCTGGGAACATTTTAATAATGGGGCAAGTGAAGTTGAGTGATGTTATCCCGCTTGGTTCTAGAGTCTGATAGCTGAGGGGTGGTAACTGTCCCTGAACCTGGTCATGTGAGTGCTGAGCTCTGTATCTTCTTTCTGATGGCAGCAGTGAGAATAGAGCATGTCCTGATTGGTGGAGGTCTCTGATGATAGACGCTGCTTTCCTGTGACAGCGCTCCACGTAGATGTGCTCAATGGTGGGGAGGGCTTTACCCATGATGGACTCTGCTGTATCCACCACATTTTGTAGGATTTTCCATTCAAGGGCATTGGTGTTTCCATACCAGGCTGTGATGGAGCTAGTCAATATACTGTCCACCACACATCTATAGAAGTTTGTCAAAGTTTTAGATGTCGTGCCGAATCTTTGCAAACTCCTAAGGAAGTAAAGATGTTTCCTTTCAGGTCCCAAAATATGTACAGTATGTTGGTAGGTTAATTGTCTACTGTACTGAGGGGTAGACGTTGGTGGTTATTGATTGGAATGTGGAAGAATAACATAGTTTGAAGTAGGAATAGTGTATGAATGGCCTTTTATCCATGTTGTAACTCTCTGACCCTGTACTAAACCAATATGACCAAAGTCAACCACCATTACCAGGTGTGAATTAGTGTTAAATTTGCAGCGATTGGGGTAAGTCCCCAGAAACTTCATTTACCCACCTCACCTTTTGCACAATCCTTGTCATCAGCATTTAATGAAGAATCTTCTCTTTATCTGGGGCAGCACAGTGGCATAGTAATTAGTGCAATGCTTTACAGTACCAGCAACCCAGTTCAATTCTGATCGCTTTCTTCAAGCAGTCTGTGCATTCTCTCCGTGGTTGTGTGAGTTTCCTTCAGGTGCTCGGGCTTCCTTCCAGAGTCAAAAGACGTACTAGTAGGTTAATCAGTCACTGTAAATTGTCCTGTGATTAGGCTAAGGTGAAAATGGGGGATTGATAGGTGGTGCGGCTCAAAGGGCTGGATGGGCCCATTCCACACTGTATCTCAGTAAATAAATAAATAATAAGCCCTCAGATGAATAAGACCATAAGGACAGTGTTAGGTAATTTGGCTCACTGAGTTTGCCATTCCATCGTGGTTGATTTAATTTCCCTCTCAACCCCGTTCTACTGCCTTATAGAACCTATCAAATTCCACCGTCTCTGGCAATGAATTCCAAAGGTTCACCACCCTTTGGCTAAAGAAGTTCCTCCTCATCTCTATTCTAACAGGATGTTCTTTAATTCTGAAGTTCTGTTCTCTGGTCTGAGACTCCCCTACTATAGAAAATGTCCTCTCCATGTCCACCCAATCTAGGCCTTTCAATATCCGGTAGGTTTCAATGCGATTCTCCCTCAGTCTTCTAAATTGCAGTGCATATAGGCCGAGAGCACCAAACACTCCTCATACATTAGTGCTATTATTCTCATAGCCTCCACTAGGCCCTCTTCAATGCCAACACATTCCTTAGATATGGGCCCAAGTCTACTTATAATAAGCTAGCCGTAGGATTATGTGTTATTGATGTTACTCTCTTGTTTACGCTTGATAAAGTACCTGATTTATTGCAGGTATTTATACACCAGGATATTGTCATCACTTTTATGTTACTGTTGGTTTAAAACATTGGCATTAAGAACCTGTTCTGACTTGTGAACAGGAATGTAACTTCTTTGTAAGTAGGGGACTCTCCGTACTCACACTCTTGTGCCTGAGTTTTCTCGATTATTTAATGTGGGCTTTTAATTGAGGGTCAATTAAGTGAGCTATTGAGGGGTGGGTGGGGAGGGAGGTTGAGGAAGCCGTACAGGAAGAATTAATGTCATCATCAAGTCTAAAATGGGACAGGTGGTTCAGTTTGTACACTCAACTTCACACTCAAAGTTTTAAGAATAGCTTCTTCCCCTCCACTATCAGAATAGGAACACTACCTCACACCTCCAGGTTTAGGAACAGTTACTACCCCTCAGCCATCAGGCTCTTGAACCAAAGGCGATAACTTTACTCAACTTCACTTGCCCCATTATTGAAATGTTCCCACAACCAAAAGACTCACTCTCAACGACTCTGCATCTCTTGTTCTCAATACTTATTGCTTATTTATTTATTACTATTCTTTCTTTTTTATCTTTTTGTATTTGCACAGTTTGTTGTTTTTTGCACACCGGTTGAATACCCAAGTTAGGGATGGTCTTTCATTAATCCTGTTGCTATTCTATAGATTTACTGAGTATGTCTGCGAGAAAAAGAATCTCAGGATTGTATATGGTGACATATAAGGTATGCACTTTGATAATAAATTTACTTTCAACTACCTTTGCTCTCTTTTTGCACTACTAACAAAATTTTTCAATATGGATTTCTTATTGTAATTTAGAGTATATTTTATGTATTGCACTGTACTGCTGTCGCAAAACAACAAATTTCAAGACACATGTATGTCAGTGATATTAAACCTAATTCTGATTCGGCCTCTAGAACGTGGCAGGTACAGTATGAGGACTTTCAGCTCTCGGTAGAACTGTCATAGAAGTTTACATCTTTTGAGGTGGAGGCTTTCCTCTTCTGCCACAACTCTTGCCGCAGTGTTGCATTACGTCTTGTGTTTGTGTAAGGAACCACAGACAATGGGCAGTAGTGTAGCACTATTGCAGCACCCTTGTTCAATTTCCACCACTGCCTGTAAGCAGTTTGTTCGTTCTTCTGTTAACTTTGTGGGTTTTCTCTGGATGCTTCAGTTTCCTCTCACATTCCAAAAAAAGAGGTGAGAGTTGATGGGTTAATTGGTCAAATGGATGCAATTGGGCAGCACGGGCTCACTGAGCTGGAAGGGCCTGTTAGCTTGCTGTATCTCTAAATAAAATCCTTAGACCTTTCCTCTAAGATCGCAAAGAATGATATCAATGAGCCTCCCTGGACACTTAGCACAGAACCTTAAGATGTGACTAGTAACTTCCTCTGAGAGATGATGAATAGGTCACTGCACGGATTAGTTTCTTACTAGTTGCTCATGTCAGTGGTCCAAGAAAAGATATTTTATATCCAAAGTCTACCAGCCAATTTTGATATACAATTACAACCAACATTCCTTTAGTTTCTTTTTACAGTTCAATGGACCAACCATTGCTCTGAGCAGGAAATTTTTACATGGCCTGAAAACTGGGCAGTACTTTAAATTTTTTTTTGTGTAACACGCACATCAATGAAATGCAAGCTACAACTCTCAACACAAATAACCAACATCAGACAGTTACAACAACTGACAGACACAATGGCAAAAATAAAATGCTTTGATTCGATGGCATGGGCATTCAAAGGGCTGGCAGTTTATTAACAATGAGCTACTGACTTTCATTCAGCGTTTATTGTTACAATTTGTAACAGTGTTGTAAGTTGAAATATAACAATGTAAGTATGTTGAAGCTCTACAATAGTTCAAAGTAAAGGTTGTGGTATGTTTATTATTTAGAGAATTTGTGGATTATATTCATTAACTTATAATTAATTACAGGGTATTTCACAATCACATTAACATAGATTTTAAAATTGTATTGGCATAATTTCAAAATTATATTAACATGTCCAAATTATATTAACATTATATAAAAGAAAATTTCAATTGCACAACAAAGGGTATGTGCGCGAGAGCATTCAATTACTGCGCGGACGTGCACCCGCGCAGCTTAGAGGGAATGGTCGTTATAACCATGATCGGGTGGATAATAGGAAAGTTCTAAGACACTTGGAATGAACCAATATCTCTTGCTCAGTGATTGGCTGCTTTATGGCCTGTTATTTAAGATGCCCAGTCCAGACCCAACAAGGTGCCTGGTATCTGACTTGCACACCGGATCTCTATTAAATATAATCCGGCCCCAGAAATCCAGATTCTTTCTTCCTCTGATCAAAGGGAGAAGGCAGTGGTAGCGCGTGTCTCAAAATGATTTAAAAAAAAGTAGCTTAGACAGTGGGCGGGACAGTGGTGAAATACCACGTCTGTTTCTGTAACAAGAAAGGATTAGATTGATCAAAGGTATTCATTCAGCTTCCATTCAAAGCCGGGTGTTCTTGTAACATGTTTGACCCTGGGAAGGTATTGGATGTTGGGCGGTGGTTGGAATGGAATGCACAGGTTTCTTCTTTCAGGACCTGGAATGAAAGGAGCTTTTTATTTTATTAATATACACCGGTTGTGTTTAATCCAGCAATTGTCTCTCTACCCTGTAATTACCTGCTCAATTATCATCGGTTTTCTATTGCCCAGTGTGTCTCTCATGGGTAGCACTCACTCCTCCGAAACTTGTGGGTCCAAGCCCCAAATCCAGGTAGTTCAGGACAAAAATCCGGGCTGCCCTTCCCACATGAGTACTCAGGGAGCACTGCACTGCTGGAGGTGTCGCTTTTCTGGTTAGGTGTCAAATATGAGGCCTCGCCTGCCTATCGAGCCATGCAGCATGGCAGCAGGTCCTTCTGTCTAACTCATCCACAGCGACTGTGTTGCCCAGCCTGCTAGTCACTTTTGCCCCAAAACACACTAAACCTCTCCTATCTACGTATTGAGTACAGTACTGTCCAAAACTCCTAGGCACATACCTATAGCTAGGGTGCCTAAGACTTTTGCACTGTACTGTAGATGGCTCTTAAATGTTGGCAACATGCCTGCCTTGACCATTATTCCTGGCAGTTCATTCCAAATATGCACCAACCTTCGTGTAGAGAAGCTGTCTGTTTTAAATCTCTCTTTTGATCTTACACCTATGCCCTCTTTTTCCTGGGAAAAAGAATATTCTGTCACCCTGTCTATGTTTGCATTCTCTTTGGGTTAGTGACATCACTTCGATAACAGGGTGACTCTGAGAGACTCCAACAAGGTACTCCAAGTGCAGCATCACCTATGTTTTATAAAACTACAATGGTCCTATAGTCGGTGCCCTTGATTGATGGAGGATGGCGTGGCAAGTGTCACCTCGCCACCCGGTCTTCCTGTCGCTTTCAGTCAATGATACACTTGTACTCCTAGGTTCCTCTGTTCTGCAGCACTCCCCAAAGTCTTACCATTCACCATCTAAGTCCTACTCTGGATTGATCTCCCAAAATCCAATACCTCACCGTTATCAGGATTAAAAGCCACTTGCCAATCTTCAGCCCACATACTAGCTGATCAAGGTTGCACTGTAATTTTTAATAACCTTCTACACTGTCTGCAACACCTCCTATTTTAGTATCATCTGCATACCGTGCCTGTACGTTCATATAAAAGATCTCGCAGTACTACTTTGAAGAACACGCACAAAATGCTGGAGGAACTCAACAAGTCAGGCAGCATCGATGGAAGGGACTAAACAGTCAATGTTTCAGGCTGAGATCCTTCATCAGGTCTGGAAAGGAAGGGGGCAGAAGCCAGAATAAGAAGGAGTATAAGTTGGCAGGTGACATGTGAGACCAGGTGAGGGGGAAAGAGGGTGGGAAGGGGATGAAGTGAGAAGCTGGGAGGTGATAGTGGAAGAGATAAAGGACTGGAAAAGAAAGAATCTGATAGGAGAGAACCCTGGACCATGGGAGAAAGGGAAGAGGAGAGGCACCAGAAGGAGGCGACGGACGGGTGAGAAGAAGAGAGGGGTGAGGTTTCCAACGTCTGCAACTCTTGCGTTTGCTACTTTGAAAAGCAGGGCTCTTGCCTCTCCAGCGTCCAGGACTTCTTCCAGGAGCGATGCCTCAAAGAGGCGGCGTCCAGCATTAAGGACCCTCACCACATAGGGAGGAGGTACAGGAGCCAGAAGATACACACTCAACAATTCAGGAACAGCTTCTTCTCTTCTGCCATCCAATTTCCGAATGTACATTGAACCCATAAACACAACCTCACTACTTTTTTTTTCTCTTTCTACACTGCTTATTTAACATTTCTAATATACATGCTTACTGTAATTTACAATTTTTATTATTATGTTCTGCAATGTACTGCTGCCACATAGCAACACATTTCACAACATATGCCAGTGAAATTAAACCTGATCCTGATTCTGAGGATTATCCATATTGTCCATGCCAGTGTTAACCCCTCAGTCAGCATCACTAAGATAAAACCTGAATGATCTAGACGGCATCGTATTGTTTAATTGAATATTATGCTGATGATAAGTAGAAAGCCAAAGCAAGAAGAAAAATAAACAGGACAAAGAGAGAAAGTGAGAGTTAGTATTAAAGGAATCCAAAAGCTTTTATAAAAGTGAGACACGAGAGACAGCATATACCGGAATCTGGAGCAGCAAATGAGCCGCTGAAGGAACTTGGTGATTTGAGACACATTTGTAGGGGAAGGAGTTGTTGATGTTTTGGGCCGAAACCCTGCATCAGGAGTTGGGTCTTACATAGGCAGGTATGCAGGGATATATTACAGGTTATAAAGATATGAAACAGAAGCTGCAGAAAGTCATTCAATCCCTAAACCCCTGTATTAGTCATCTCAGCCTTGCGAAAAAGTGTCTGACTGTCCACTGGGTCAATGCCACTTATCTTGTACCCACCTATCAAATCACCTCACATCCTCCTTCTCTCCAAAGGGACATGCCCTGGCTCACTCAACTTACCCACAATTAATGCTCGCTAATCTTGGTAAATCTCCTCTGCACCCTCTCTAAAGCCTCCCACATCCTTCTTATAATGAAGTGAGTGGAACTGAATGCGATAGTCCAAGTAAATTCTGTGATTCCAGGACTGTTAGGCCAAGTAAGGAGTTTGTGGATTTCTGCTTGGAGCAATGCATTTTTGGTCTAACACAGATAAGCGAGGTGAATTCCAGGGGCTGGTGCATTGTTCTCTTTCCCCCGTCCCAGTGTCGCTCGCGGATTAGGATGTTTAATGGTCTATGGGTGCAGCACCAAACTCTTTCATCTCTGTTCCCACAATTGTGTCGAAGTCACGCTATGTGATATTAGTCAACTAAGTCATTAATTATTCAGACGAAAGTTGAAGGAAACCATTTAACAGATTTAAGATAATCTCAGTTAAATTTTCCATTAGAAATAAAGAACATGCATTTATATGGTACTCCTACTGACCTCAAGATGTCCCCAATGAACTTTACAAACATACAAGTACTTCTCAGATTGTAGACACTGTGACAGGCACTGTAATTAATAATAACTTGTGCTTGTTACTGCTAGGTCAAAATTGGGACTGTCGATAAGAGCTGGGCTGCACTCATGGAAGATCAGAGTTGTTCAAGGTTGGAGTCTCATGAGGACAGATGGTGGGACACAATAGAGTCTGAGCAAGAGTACGTGGCCCAATACCTGTCAGGGTCCTTCTGAGGAGCCAGGGATGTCTGTGGGGGATGTCAGAGCTGCCAGCTCTTCTTGGCAAGTTCCCCTCCACGCAGCAGGCCCAGGAAGACACACCTCTGCGGGAGTTCCATGAGCCACGAACCAGCCTGGATCAGGGGCTTGCCACCAGAGACAAGTGTTGACCTGGGAGCACCCACGGCGTCAGGGACTCCAAGGTTCATAGCGTCTCCGGTCCTCTCGGAGACCAAGAGTGCCGCTTCCACCACCGGGACCCCGGTGCTCTCTGTGCAGGACCAGCCCGCAGAGCCAACACAGATGCCCTCCCAGCAACCGGTGCCTGCACCTGAGCCGAGATGTGGAGGTTGGACTTGACAGATGGTGTATAGTTATAGTGGAACATTAAGGTGAGTCGTGGAGAAAGCCTCTCCATATTTGTAAATTTTTGTACATTTTGAGCATCAAAGGTTATGGTGAGAAGGCGGGGGAGTGGGACTAAATGGGAGAATGGATCTGCTCATGATAAAATGGCGGAGCAGACTCGATGGGCCAAATGGCCGACTTCTGCTCCTTTGTCTTATGGTCTTATGTTTGTTTTCACTTGTCTCTTTGTAATAGTTTAATTTTTCTTCACAACTTTAGGGCTGAGTTTGCTTTTTTTTCACCTGGCACTAAATAAAACCCCTTGCACTAACGTGCTGTCGCGGCTCACCATCTGTTTTTTATTCCCAACTGGTGACCCTTGTCAGGCATGCTTACCCACACCTGATAGTGAGGTGTGGCAGGGACAAAAATTCTCCAAAAAGATTTGATTTATTTCTCACTTGTACACCGAAACATACGGTGAAATGTGTCATTTTGCGTCAACAGCCAATACTGTCCAAGGATTGTGCTGGTGCCACCTTGCTTCTGGCGGAAATAGGTCACGAGGTTAAAAAAGGTGGATAAGCCATGAAATACCATAGGAACTGTGACGTTAGTACTTAAAATAACCTGAATTACTTGATAACTTCTAGTCAAGAAGAGTGGGATTCAAGATACTCCATGGGTTTTGGTCTAACTCCTATCCTTAGAAAAGGGGCAGGTTTCAGTATTAATGTACGCAGAGATGTGGGTGTTTCTTGTTGCCAGGCCAACAATGACTTGAGATGCGTTGGAGCACTCTCATTAACGCAATGCTTCGTGGCACAGAACAATGGCATGCATCCAAATCCTCTTCAGCTGAGTGTGCTGTGGATGGCTGAGGAAATGTAAGGTGGGCTCAGGGGACAAGGCATCTGTTACAACATCGAGAAAATTGTCGAAATGGTGATAGCGAGAACACTGGGTTGAAAAAAGAACTCGTTCGCCTTTTATAGGGCACTGTTTACATCATTCCAAAGCATTTTACAACAAATTTTTTACATTTGGTGCACAGTCACCGTGATGATGTAACAAACATTGCGGCCAATGTGCACACAGCAAGCTCCCACCATCAGCAATGCGATAATGACTAAATATGTGAACATAAATTTCAATTTTAGTTCTGTTTTAGGGTATAAATATCAGCTAGGACACTGGATATATTTATCCCACTGGGTTTTTCCTTGGAATTTTGTGGGTAAGCAAAAAGAGTCTCAGTTTAATGTCTTATCCAAAAATATTTCCATTGACAGAACAAAATGTACTCGATGTGTAGAGAAGTGTCTACCGAGTTGCTTAAGCTCTGGAGTGGGACTTGAACCCATAACCTTTAACCTCAGTGCTTCCAGCTGAGTGGAACTGAAATTTCAAATGACATGTAACTAAAACAAAGTCCTCTTGGTGAACTTCACTCATCACAGGTCATAAATATTAATACTTGTCCCTGACGGGATTTCCGATTAATGTCTCATTCAATGAATAAGGGTGAAGCTGTTTATCAGGGATCAGTAAATACATAGGATTCAATTTTTATCATTAAATATCACTTCTACTTCTCTCCTGGAAAGCAACAAAGAAATGCTTCCATCAATAGTGAGTGGAATTCACTAGTAAATAGCACCATTATACAAACCTAAAATGAAGCAAGGTTCAAATTTCAAAGTAAATACAGAATATGTCACCATATACTAGCATTTTCTTGCAGGCATTCACAAAGAAATATAATAGAATCAATGAAAAACTACACACAAATCCAGTGCAAAAGAAGATGTTCGTTAAGTGCTGTGTCATATGACATGGGCGACCGTTTCTACAGAAGAGGTTTGCCACTGCCTTCCTCAGGGCAGTGTCTTCACAAGACGGCTGCCTGGCATAACCAGGACTTGTGATATGCACCAGTTGCTCATACAACCATCCACCACCTGCTCCTCTGGCTTCGCGTGACCTTGATCAGGGGACTAAGCAGGTGCTACACCTTGCCCAAAGGCGACCTGTTAGTTAGTAGAGGGAGGGAGAACCTTACACCTCCTTTGATAGAGACATATCTCCATCCTGCCACCCAAAAGAAGACAAGCTGTGCAAATACAAAACAAATAATAAACAAGCCTAACCCTAAATAACACTGAGAACATGGGTTGTACTGTCCTTTGAGGTGAGTGCATAGGCTGTAGACTGAGGAGCACTTGCTTGTATTTTACAAAGTAGCTGACGAAGACCACATAGATTTAAAACCACTGAGATTTATAGTGTTGATTTACGTGTATTTATTGCTTATTTTGGTAAATTCAGATGTTTAATAGTATATTGATATTGATAAATATCAGTCCATACCCCTTATTGCAATTTCTAAAATCCAGTATGATAGTAAAAATACATATACACAAATGGCTAAAATAAGTATTTCAATTTACCTATGAAAATTATTAACAAATAAAAGTTGAATTCTGAGGCCCATGTATAACATTAGTAACCAGCATAAGAGTGCCTTCCTTCATCTGTTTTAACAAAGGATTTAACTGTTTTTTTCTAATACTTGTTGCTGTCACAGATGGAAGAATTTTACCCTACTCCCACCTCTAGAATTTTTGCTAGGTTTGTGTTTTTGAATTTTTAATGGGCTCATTCAGCGTCCCAGATCACGTGCTCCAAAAATCAGGGATTTCAAATTGACAAGTTAGTATGCTAGTGCGTCAACATTCAGGAACAGACACAGGGCTGTCTGTGGACCCTGGAACTGAGCCAGAGTGAGGGGTCCATGTCTGAAAAGACTGTCTGTTCTCTCCATGTACACAGCCTCGCCCACTAGATGGTGTTGGCATCTGTAACTTAACAAACTCCTACTGCCTGCCCAGACAAGCTGCTCATCCCAGCTGCCCCTCCAATCATTTCATAACCAAGAATCAAAGTCTGAAGAAAACTTGCAATTTGATTTTTTTTAAAAATCCTTCTGATTTTTCTCCAGTGCTACGTACTGCAGCACCCAGAAAAATCATTAAAGAAGTATTCTGGGTCTTGGGGGTTTAATTATGGTAATGTAAACTTCCTTCGGGTTTAGAAGATTAAAGGGTGATCTGACTGCTGTTTAAAACGATAGAAACTTTTGATAAGATGAACTCGTAAGGAACATTTCTTTGGATAAAAGAGTCTGAAGCAAAGGGAATGTTATTTTAAGATTAGAGAAAGGTTGGGGTAATCTGGTAGTTTTTAGGTGAGACTTTTTCCCCCCAAAATCCAGATTATTCATCTGAATTTGTATATCACAGCTGCTGTAGTGGGATTTGAATTCAAATCTCTTCACTATTAGCCCAGGATACTTTAAGTCTGCCAACTTAATCACTGTCACAACCATTCACTTACTACCGAGGAGGACAAGGGTAGTAGGTATTTAGAATTAGAATTGGCTTGTGACTGTTACATGTTCTAAGGTACAGTGGAAAACTTGCTTTGCATACCGTCCACACAAATCATTTCGTTACAGCAGTGCACTGAGGTCATAGGAGGTAACACTGCTGAACAAAGTGTTACATGTAATTATAATGAAGAAGTAATGAGCAGCGCAGGGTCACCACTGTTGAATTCTAATCTCTTGCGACCCAAAGCTTATTTGGGAGTCAAGAATGAGGCATAAAACTTGTTGCTGACGATTGTTTGATCAAATGTTACAAGAGCAAAGAAGGAACATCGAGAGAATGAAGAAAAAGACCAGACTAAAAAGTAGTTGTGGTCACCTCATACCAGACTTGAGATAACCCCAAATTCCAGTGATAATAATTAAACTATAAAATAGCAAGGTTCGAGGGGCGTGACACCTGCTACTTGAAACTAAGAAGCTTTAAGAAAAATACAGAAGCAACTGTACCATCATTCCTGGAAAAGTTCACTGAACAATTACGTGTGTATGGATGATTATATTAAAATGCAAGCAAATAAAGGGAAATTCAACAATAAGAAAAATAACAATTCATACCCAGATACAACACCACACTCCAGATTTCATCCTGCCTTGGAAATGGACTGCTGGTCCTTCATTGCTCCCTGGCCAACTTTCTGAACTTTTCACCCAAAATCTTTGAGGAAGCTCTCTCGCCACAAGGACTGCAGGAAGGCAGCTTGCCACCACAACCACACCAGTGGCAACCACATCCTGTTGAAGAACAAGGTGAAAGGATCTACTGTTGGTTCCAGTAAATGGACTCCCCATCTGCTGTCAGATGGGCAGATGCTGTTTGATTTAGGAAATTGGGACTAGGGCTTGGATGGAATAAATATCAGAGTGCCAGACTCCTCACCAGGAATGTTACCTCCAACGTTGATGTGTTGAGTGATTTCTGTACCTTCAAAGTCCAAAGTACATTTATTATCAAAGTATGTAAATGTCACGATATGTCACTCAGATTCATTTTCTTGCAGACATTCACAGTAGAACAAAGAAATGCAATAGAATCAATGAAGTGCTACACTCAAAGACTGACAAACAACCAATGTGCAAAAGACAACCTGTACAAATGCAATAATAATAAAAAATAAGTAAATAAATAATACTGAGAACATGAGTTGTAGAGTCTTTGACAGTGAGTCCACAGGTTGTGGAATCATTTCAGTGTTGAGGTAAATGAAATTATTCAGGCTGGTTCAGAAGCCTGATGGCTGAAGGGTAATAGCTGTTCCTGAACTTGGTGGTGTGGGATCTATGGTTCCCGTACCTTCTTCCCGATGGCAGCAGTAGGAAGAGAGCATCGCCTAGATAATGGCGTCCTTGATATGTAGTTTAGTGAAATCTGGAAATTAAGTGAGTTTGAGGCAGTGAATAGAAGGGGGTGTTGAGAGCAATGCAATCCCTTTGTGTTTCTTTCTCAGTCTTTTACAAGGGCCACCCAATGAGACTGCACCGCTTGTCAATAGGACCAGGGTCAGGGAGGGGAGGAGAGTCGTCACTGCTCTCCACAATGGGATTTTTCTCTGTCAGAGAGGAACAGAGCCTCACACTGAAGCACAGATTGCAGGTTAAACAATTGAACTTTGCATGAAGGGAAGTGACATCTTTGCCCTGGTGACGTTCTGTGCATCAGGGGAACCAAGGAGTAGGTTGACTGAATAGAGAGTGAACACCTGCTCCTCTCCCTGTACAGTCCCTGATCTGAATTAGAATCACTCAGGCTGAAACTAGTCTGAATCCCCTGCCAACATTGTGGCTGAACAGTTCTGCAGCAAAACTTGGAAAGGAACAAGATGTAGCTCAAAATGATTTTCTCCACTCTGGTTTCACAGAGTGTTTGCAGAGGCATGGCATTAAAAGACTACAAACACAAGGGATTTTACAGATGCTGAAAAATTCAGAGCAGCACACATACAACGCTGGAGGAACTCAGCGGATCAGGCAGCGTCTAGGGAGAGGAATAAAGTCAACGTTTTGAGTCGAGACCATTCATTGGGGCTTAATCCATCATTGAATGGCTTTGCCTCCCTGATGACACTGCTGACTTCAGCAACACATTGTGTTGGAAGAACTCACTTTCTAACTGCTCTCTGGGTGAAAGAGCAGCTCTCGATATAGTCGTAATTCTTAGTACTGCTGGCTTGGACGTCCCACATGCCAAAGAGTACTGTCCCACTGCTGGTGAATGCCGGCAATATTCTTGACCATGTGCAGTGCAGGTTGTGGCCCTCATAATGTCTCTCCTAACTCTGTGTCAGTATTGAGTTCCATGTCCACTCTAGGACACGGCCAACGAAGCCAGGCTGAGAACTGAGAGAACACACACAAAATGCTGGAGGAGCTCAGCAGATCAGGCAGCATCTATGGAAACGAATAAGCAGATGGCGTTTTGGGCCAAGACCAGACCTGCTGAGTTCCTCCAGCATTTTGTGTGTGTTGCTTTGGATTTCCAGCATCTGCAGACTTTCTTGTGTTTATGAGAAATGACAAGGCGATGTGTCAAACATCCTGGTTTCCAAGATGAATGGACAGGATTCCACAGCATTGTTTCACAGGCAAACAGGGGAGATCTTGCCACTGTCTTGAAATATTGACAAACTTCCAGACAGAATCGTAGAATTATACAGCACAGAAAAAGCCCCTTCAGCCATCTTGTCTATGCTGACCAAGATCCCTATTTATGCCAGGCCCAGATGACTGTATGTGGCCCATGTCCCTTTTCACCTTTCCTGCCCATTACCTCTCGCAATGTCTTATAAATGTTATAATCATACCTGCCTCTTCCACCTTCTCTGGCAGTTTGTTCCATGCACCTACCCACCCACCCACCTCTGTGTTGAAAACCTTGCCCCTCAGATCCTCTTTAACACTTCCCCCTCTCATTCTAAACCTCTGCCCTCTAATCTGAGACTTTGCTTTCTGGGAAAAATGCTCTGACAATTTGCTGTACCCTGTCTATGTCTCTCATAGTTCTGGAAATGACTATAAGGTGGTATATAAAATTATATGAACTGCTTATCCATTTATAAACCTTTATTCTATAAATTATAACAGTTTATTCTAAATCACTATTATATAAATTGTTTATAAACCGCTCAGCCTCCTACGCTTTGGGGAAAACAATCCCAGCTCATCCAATTTCTCTTTATAACACAGGTCCACCAGTGCAGGCAACTTTCCTGTGAATCTGTTCTGCACTCTCTCTAATTTATTTATGTATGTATTTATTTATTTAATTAGAGATACAGCCCAGAACAGGCTCTTCCGGCCCACCGAGCAGTGCTGCCTAGCAACCCACTGACTTAAGGGCCAGATGGTCTGCATCCTAGAGTGCTTAAGGAAGTAGCCCAAGAAATAGTGGATGCATTAGTGATGATTTTTCAAAACTCGTTAGATTCTGGACTAGTTCCTGAGGATTGGAGGGTGGCTAATGTAACTCCACTTTTTAAAAAAGGAGGGAGAAAGAAACCGGGGAATTATAGACCGGTTAGCCTAACGTCGGTGGTGGGGAAACTGCTGGAGTCAGTTATCAAGGATGTGATAACAGCACATTTGGAAAGCGGTGAAATGATCGGACAAAGTCAGCATGGATTTGTGAAAGGAAAATCATGTCTGACGAATCTCATAGAATTTTTTGAGGATGTAACTAGTAGAGTGGATAGGGGAGAACCAGTGGATGTGGTATATTTGGATTTTCAAAAGGCTTTTGACAAGGTCCCACACAGGAGAATAGTGTGCAAGCTTAAAGCACACGGTATTGGGGGTAAGGTATTGGTGTGGGTGGAGAATTGGTTAGCAGACAGGAAGCAAAGAGTGGGAATAAACGGGACCTTTTCAGAATGGCAGGCGGTGACTAGTGGGGTACCGCAAGGCTCAGTGCTGGGACCCCAGTTGTTTACAATATATATTAATGACTTGGATGAGGGAATTAAATGCAGCATCTCCAAGTTTGCGGATGACACGAAGCTGGGTGGCAGTGTTAGCTGTGAGGAGGATGCTAAGAGGATGCAGAGTGACTTGGATAGGTTGGGTGAGTGGGCAAATTCATGGCAGATGCAATTTAATGTGGATAAATGTGAAGTTATCCACTTTGGTGGCAAAAATAGGAAAACAGATTATTATCTGAATGGTGGCCGATTAGGAAAAGGGGAGGTGCAACGAGACCTGGGTGTCATTATACACCAGTCATTGAAAGTGGGCATGCAGGTACAGCAGGCGGTGAAAAAGGCAAATGGTATGCTGGCATTTATAGCGAGAGGATTCAAGTACAGGAGCAGGGAGGTACTACTGCAGTTGCACAAGGCCTTGGTGAGACCACACCTGGAGTATTGTGTGCAGTTTTGGTCCCCTAATCTGAGGAAAGACATCCTTGCCATAGAGGGAGTACAAAGAAGGTTCACCAGATTGATTCCTGGGATGGCAGGACTTTCATATGAAGAAAGACTGGATGAACTGGGCTTGTACTCGTTGGAATTTAGAAGATTGAGGGGGGATCTGATTGAAACGTATAAAATCCTAAAGGGATTGGACAGGCTAGATGCTGGAAGATTGTTCCCGATGTTGGAGAAGTCCAGAACGAGGGGCCACAGTTTGAGGATAGAGGGGAAGCCTTTTAGGACCGAGATTAGGAAAAACTTCTTCACACAGAGAGTGGTGAATCTGTGGAATTCTCTGCCACAGGAAACAGTTGAGGCCAGTTCATTGGCTATATTTAAGAGGGAGTTAGATATGGCCCTTGTGGCTACGGGGGTCAGGGGGTATGGAGGGAAGGCTGGGGCGGGGTTCTGAGTTGGATGATCAGCCATGATCATAATAAATAGCAGTGCAGGCTCGAAGGGCCAAATGGCCTACTCCTGCACCTATTTTCTATGTTTCTATGTTAACCCTAGCCTAATCACAGTACAGGGTAAATCAGTGGCTCGGCCTCTGCACATGCAGCACGTGGGCCCGCCGGTGTGTGGACACACTCTGGTGCTCGTGAACCAGATCCCCAGCTATGGGTAAATAGCCCCCACAGCCTTGTGGGCATCTTCGGGGGAGACGAAGGTTATGGAAGTAAACGCAAATGGCAAATCCGGAGTGGAGCCCCTGAGGCGGTTGGACGTCACGGAACATCCTTCCGGCAGCTCCTGCAGCCAAGCTGGTGCCAAACGTATTGCTTCATAAGCTTTCCTTTGGATTACGTTGGCGAGACCGAGAGGGGGATCTTGATGATTGGGCATCTCAGGATCTCCATACCTTCCACCGAGGCTTGTGATGATGGTTATCAACGTCACCCATTGTCCTTTGAGACAGACAGATACCAACCAACCAATCACAGTACAATTTACAATGGTCAATTAGCCTACTAACTGGGATGTCTTTGGCCTGTGAAAGGAAGCTGAAGCACCCGGAGAAAACCCATGCGATCACGGGGAGAACGTACAAACTCCTTACAGAGGGCACTGTGGATTGAACTCTGAGCTCCGACACCCTAAGCTGTAAAAACGTTGTGTTAACTGCTGTTTACTATTTACTTATTATTTTCTTCAATATTCATTTATTGTTTAAATAAATAATAAATCATATTTATTGCTTATCTGTATTAACTGGTCAAATGTTGCATGGCTATTTGAGAGACCCTGTGTAGAAATCAGCTGCCACATTTCCTGCAGGAGTACATACAATGATTTGACCTAGAATCTTGATTCAGAAGTATCTTAGGAAATAGTGAAAGGATGAGTTGGACGACTTTCTCCAAGAAATGATCGGCTTTCTCCTGAGGGACATCAATTTTAAGAAAGTAAGCTTTGCAAATCTCTCCCAGTAGATTTGGTGCTTGTATGGTATTTGGTAAAGTGGATGTCCAGTTAACGTGGGAGCAATTTTCAGAGCCCCTGTCATTAAGTTTACTTATTGTAGGTATAGAAACATAGAAATCTACAGCACGTTACAGGTCCTTAGGCCCACAATGTTTTGCTGACCCTTGATCCCTTGTTTTATTAGTATAAAAAGAACAGCAATCCTTTAGATTACTCTAATGAGACAACATTTAATTCTTGTTTTAGTAGTTCCAGATAATAGATGAAAGTGCATTGTGTTTGTGATTGCTTGAAGGTGTGAAAGATGGACAGTATACAGAGCTGCGCAAAAGTCTGAGGAACATGTCCATAGCTGGGGAGCCTAAGGCCTTTGTACAGTACTGTATTGTCAATGTGGAGCAAAGAGCGAGTTTGTAAATCTGGTGGGAGTGAAGGATGTTGGGAATGGCGAGGATGGAGCACCGTGGGAGGGGTAAGGGACAGGTAGCAGAGGAGTCCCGGGGCGAACATTCAACCCCAGCCCTGAGACACCAGGCAAGGTCATTTGATTCCAAACAATTGGTTTATTGATCGTTACAGAATGTCTCTCTGGTGCTTCCACTCCCTCCCCTCTCCCTTCCCCTTTTCCCAAATGTGATTCCCTTCTCCCTGCCCCCTTTTAGTCCACCATAGAGACCCATATCAGAATCAGGTTTATCATCACTCACATATCACTCATGAAATTTGTAGTTTTTTTTGTGTGGCAGCAATACAGTGCATCACATGAAATTACGACAGTGCTGTGCAAACGTCTTAGGCACCCTAGCTATACGTCCTTAAGACTTTTGCACAGTACTGTATGCAGATTCATTCAGTCCAGTCTATGTTCAACCATAATTATCATTATCTGTCCAGACTTTGGCCTCAGTTGACATAGCTTTCACCTCCAGTTTTGGGAAAAGAAGGTGGGATATATTTAAAAAAAAACTGCAGATGCTGGAAACCGGAAATAAAAACAGAACATGCTGGGAATTCTGAAACAGGTCAGACAGTATCCGTGGAAAAAGGGACAATTAAGGTTTCAAATAGGGACACTTGGTCAGAACTGTGGGAGAGAGAAAGACGTTGGTTCTCAGTTACAGAGAAGGTGGAGGAGTGTTGGGGAGAACAAAGGGAATATCTGTGGTAGGTTGAGACTAAATGGGTTGATGGGAGCAGTGGAACAACAGTTAGAAGCATGTTCCGCTGTGTGACGCATTGCTAATGACTAGACTACAGGACATGCTGTGGGATAAATGAAGTAAAGATCGGATAATGCTTACAGGCAAGTAACTATGTAAGAGGTGGGAAAGCCTGAAAAAGGAGGAGAGAACAGCTTTTGAAGCTTGCTGTTTGTGATCTCTTTCCACTGCCCTTTTCCTTTTCATTAGTGACCCACTTTGATGGAGTCAAAGTATCAGAGCATGGAGTGATTTCATCTTCACCCCTCTCCCCAGCACTGGCAAGCAGTGTTAACCTCAGCAACCCGCAGTCAGCCAGCTGTGAGATTGTGGTGATACGCACCACTACATCGATAATCGTGGCGGCAGGTCACCTCATTCAGCCCACGTCGTTGCCTCCCTTCCCTTTATCTGTGCAGCTTATGAGCTTATCCTTGGGATTTTGTGCATGCATTTCTTCTGAAAGTTCAGGGTTCTGCTCAGTCTCCTTTCTGATTGTCTCCGCAGAATAAAAAGAAGCAAAGAGATTAAATGGATTTGCAGATGCAGATCTTCACTGAATATAAAACTTGAGGGCTTTAGATAAAAGGAAAGAGTGCAACACTAAAATTCCATCCCCTTTCTTCAGAATCACTTTACTACAAAGCTAATACATCAAGATATCAATTTTTAAAAAATAATTCTCTTGCATGATTTCATTTTCAATTTGTGCTTGAATTTCTGTGCTGTCAAAATGACACCAGGAATTAGCATCAACCAATTCTAGTTTGATGTAGTTTGGTTATTTCCACAGCAAATCTCTCCCCACCCAGGAACATGCTTCAAAACTACTGAAAGAATAACACACCCTCCTTCCTTTGTGTTTCTCTGCTGTCCTCTGAATTATAATGCTGTTTTTACTTCAGCTCGTTATTTACCATTATTTAGAGATAGTGCAGAACAGGCCTTTCCGGCCCAACGAGCCTGCACCACCCAGTGGCACCCATGTGAGTAATAAGCTTACGACCCTGTATGCCTTTGGAGTGTACGATAGATCCAGAGACCCCAGAGGAAATCTATGTGGTCACGGGGAGAACACACAAACTTATTACAGGCCGCGGCGGGAATGAACACGGGTCACTGATGCCGCGAGGCGTCACGCTAACTGCTACTTCCCAGCTCTTGCTGCCATGTCCGCTCTTCCCTCCTCTAAATCCCAATCGCCCTCCTTGCTTGCTCCAACTTCTACCTTCACTTCTTTCTACCGGCTATCTCCCGTAGCACTTTAGAGCGCCAGCTCTAAGATCGGGGTTCAATTCCCGTCGCTGTCTGTAAGGAGTTTGTATAATCTCCTCGTGGCCATGTGGGTTTCCTCCGGGTGCTCCAGTTTCCTCCCACATTCAAGAGACATACCGTTAGGGTTAAAAGTTGTGAGCTCGCGATGAGGTGTAGTAACACTTGCGGGCTGCTCTGTACAACCCTCACTGATTTGATTTGATGTATAGTGAGTGATGTATTTCACCATATGGTTTGATGTACACGTGACAAATAAATCTTTTATATTTCCCTCTAGATCAGTGGTTCCCAACCTGGGGTCCATGTAACCTCAGTCAATAGTCTAGATGAAAGGTCCCAATCCAAAACATCGACTGTCCATTTCCCTGCATACTTTCTCCAACAACTTATTCGTTGCTCCAGATTCCAGCGTCTGTAGACTTTTGCGTCTTTGTAGCGTGTTATGACTAGTTCTGTGCGGATAATGTTATTCAGTGGCCCCCACCCTCCGGGCCGCAGACCGATACATTGCCACGAAGCATGCAGGGGTGCAGCGGTAGTCAGAACGCACCCAGCACATCTTTAAGAAAAAAGCCGAAATAAACTAGCTAATCAATTAGGTGACGCCTGGCACGTAAATGTCAGCCCAGATCAGAGGCCATTGCCCAGAGGCTGGGGACCACTGATGTTATTCACGGAACTGAAGCTCCTTAAAGTTTGTAACCCAATGTCCAGCATGATGAATGGAAGATATGTTGATGAAGGCCAAATGATGGTTTATGGGATGGACCTGGTCTGAGTAGAATACACTTAGACACCATGTCTCTCACATCTTCCAGCTGCACCAATTCAATGTCTTTTTTGTTTTGAAATGTGGTTATTGCCTGCTCAAAGTAAGGTCTCAAAAGTAGTAATATTTATTTATGTATTATTTACTTAGGTACGGCACAGAATAGGCTCTTCCAGCCCTTCGAACCACGTTGCCTAGCAACCACCGATTTAATCCAAGCTTAATCATGGGACAATTTACAATGCCCGATTAACCTCCCAACTGGTGTATCTTTGGACTGTGGGAGGAAATCAGAGCACCTGGAGGAAATACACGTGGGCAAGGAGAGAACGTGCAAATTCCTTGCAGGTAGCGGCAGGATTTGATCCCGGATTGCCTGTACTGTAAAGCGTTTTGCTAACCTCTACAGTACCGTGCCACCTCAATGATATGATGAAAGAGGAATAAAGGAAAATGGGAATTATATGGAATGGGAGGTGGAAGATAAGCCATTGTCAAAGTACATTCCCTATCAAAGTATGCATGCAGTATACAACTTCAAGATACATCTTCCCAAAGGCAGCCATGAAACTAAGAAACACCATGGAACCCATTCAAAGAAACCATCAAACACCCAACGTACAAAAAAAGATCAAATCGTGCAAACAGCAAAATATGAGTGGATAACACATAGAATATTAAATATCAAACATAGAGTCCTTGAAGCAGTCTAGGAGTGTTCAGTGAAGTTTAGTTCAGTTCAATTTAGTGCTATGTCAGTTGTTGATTACAGTCTGCAGAGCAAGTCACACCCTGATCAAAATTGCGCAAAACAGCAGTAAAAAAATGAGTAACCAAAAATGATAAACACATATGATGTGAACTGAAGAGTCTCCTAACAATGAGTCCAATCCTATCCATGCCAAACAAGCCTTGCCCAATGCCCAAGTCTCCTGCGCCTTCCTCCGGCGACAGCGAGCAAATGGGAGAGGGAGACCGGTCAAATGCAGGCAGACAGCACTGAACACCACGCTCACTTTCTGCTCTTATCCTGGTTGATTTCAATCTTGTTCAACACTTTAATCAGCGAGAAATAGAGCTGATCCTAATTAACAATATAGGAGGTTCTCGCAGTTGTCTGATTTACTCCTGCAGTAATGTGTTACTTACTTGTAAATAATCTTGCTCGTAACCTTACAGCCTTTACAAAGAATTCCATTAGTCTAACATTGATGAGATTTCATGAGCTTACGAAGTTTGAGAATTTGCTGCCTTCCTCTTACAGCAGAGTCGTGTTTGACTTTGTCCTCAGATGCTTTGTGATATTTTTAATCTTTTGTTGTCTCAGGTCTTTCCTAAACCCTGGTGGGGCTGCAATTTGACACCTTCAGTCGACTCGCCATCCTCTGAGATGGGCAGTCATGGTACAGGGCGTTGACCTGAAACGTGGGCTATCACTCTACCTGCACAGATGCTGCCTGACTTGCTGAGATCCTTGTTTTCGTTAAGCGTAACTGTCTGATTTCTTCTCAAAACAATGTTCCAGGTTATTCAGTTTCCCGCCCTTGTCAGCTTCTCTCAGGATGCTATGCACAAATTCATTTGTCAACAAGCACCAGTTAAGCTATTTATCTGGTCATTATTACAGTCATGTTTTAATGAATCTGCTGTGCCTACAATACCTCCCTGAAAACAGTAACTGCACTAGAACCAATTCATTGTACAACAAATTGAGACATATCCTGAGGTTGTGGAAGTGCCCATTTTTTATTAGCATTCTTCGATCGTTGAACTAATAAATCAAAAACAAGCCACACAAAGCACTGGAGGAGCTCATCAGGTCAGGCTGCACACATGGAAATGAACAGTTGATGTTTCGGGCCGAGGCCCTTCTTCAGGACTGGAAAGGAAGGGGGAAGACGCCAGAATAAAAATGTGGGAGGGGACGGAGGATTGGCTAGGAGGTGATAGGTGAAGCGAGTGGCTGGAAAACATAAATAGCTGGAGAGGATGGAATCTGATAGGACAGGAGAGTGGATCATGGGAGAAACGGAAGAAGGAGGGCCACTGGGGAGGCAACAGGGAGGTGAGGAGACGATGTGAGAGGCCAGAAGAACAGGGAAGAGGGAGGGAAAAAAATATTACCAGAAGGAGAAATCAATTTTCATGACATCAAGTTGGAGGCTACCTAGATGCAATATGGGATGTTGCTCCTTTAACCTGTTGTGGCAAAAGAGGAGGCCATGGACTGACATGGAATGGGGAAATTAAAATGTTTGGCCACCATGAAATTCCACTTTTGGTGGATGGAGCAGATGTATTCAACATTGCAGTCCCCCAATATACATCAGGTCTCAACAATGTAGAGGAGGCCACTTTGGGAGCATCAGCACAATAGATTATCTCAACAGGTGAAGTGTCGACTCACCTGGAAGGACTGTTTGGGGCCCTGAATGGGGATGGGGGTGGAGGTGAATGGGCAGGTGTAGCATTTCTGTCACTTGCAAGATTATGTGCCAGGAGGGAGATTAGTAGGGAGGGACGAATGACACAGGAATCATGAAGGGAGCAGTCTCTGTGGAAAGCAGAGAGAGAGGTGTGGGGGGGGGTGGGTGGTAAAGATGAGTTTAGTGGTAAGATCTCGTTGAATGCGGCAGAAGTTGCAAAGAATGATGTGTTGGATGCAGAGGGTCGTCGGGTGGTAGATGAGGACAAGAGGAACTCTATCCCTGTTAAGGCAGCAGGAAGATGGGATGAGTGTGGATGGAGGAGATGCAGGAGAGGGAAGCATCTCACAAGTTGGTTCCAGGTTTTAATTTGTTGGTTTCAACGAGTTGACAAAATTCACTCATGCTGCCTACTATGGAGTTGACGCTTCAGGACAAGACCCTTCATCAGGGTGTATTTGCATTCATAGATGCTGCCTGACCTGTTGAGTCCCTCCAGCTTTTTGTGTGTAGCTCTGGATTCCAGTATCTGTGTTCATATTGCTTACAATTTGCTCCAGTGCCTGTAAGCTAACTTAGATGATTGAATCTGGTTTAAGACGGCGCTGGTGAATCCCAGACACTGCTGGCTGGTGGCCGATAAAACAAAGAAAACAACTAAATACTTTGTTAGTCGCTCTTTTTCTGGTAACCGATCATCACGAGCAATAGTCTGTAACTTTCCTTTGGACCTGGAGGCAATTTGATGTGGTAGAAATGAGGTGAGGCGAAGCATTGGGCTCATCGCCAAGAGCGAGGAAGACCCGAGATTTAATCGATTTAATTGCTGGGCCAAATCGGAAAGGTTGGGTACAGGATGAATGGAGGCGGCAGGGTCCAGGCCTCAGAGTGTATCGAAGTGACTGAACCCTATGATTTGATGACGATTTAGGCGTGGGTCAGATTGCAAAGTTCAGGTGTCAGGGCCTGAGGCGAGGGACAGGCCAGTTCAGCTCACTGCTCTGTGACGTTTCCTCAGCTCTGCACTGAGCTAAGAGTCTGTGAATGGAATTTCTTTGTGGACTTCAGTTCAGAACGCAATTTGCTTGCGTTAGTTGTTTGCAGGATTTGTTTTTTTTTCTCTCTGCTCATAGGGTGTTTGGCTGCCTTCTTTTCTTTTAATGGATTCTTTTGGGTTTCTTTGTTTTGAGGTTGCCTAGTGGGAGATGAATCTCAAGGTGGTATAATAACTCAACTTTGATCCTGGAAGATTTTAATGATAATCTAATTGAAGTGCGCTTGAGGGCCATTGGCGACTGTGCAGCCCCTGAGCAGTCACTGCCCAAGCTCAGGTCAGTAAGGTGCTGAGCCAACATGACCCAGAGTCTTCAGGTCTTTGCTTTGACTCACTGTGTAGCACTGTCTCTGAACCACAATGATTGTGAGTTCAAGTCCCACTTTAGAATCTCAGCTCAAGTTAACCTGCTTAGTGCTGAGAAAGATTTGCACCATCAGAAGGGTCAATGTTTAATGGTCTGTTAGATGACTTCCCAGGTGTGCGGTGTAAGTACTGGAAGAACACCTGAGGTATCCGGACTGGTGTTTGTTTCTCAGTATTTTAAATTACACTCAGTGGCCACTTTATTAAGCATCTCCTGTGCCTAATGAAATGGCCACTGAGTGTATATTCATGGTCTTCTGCTGCTGTAGCCCATCCACTTCAAGGTTCAACACGTTGTGTGTTCAGAGATGCTCTTCCACACACCGCTGTTGTTATGCATGGTTATTTGAGTTACTGCAACCATCCTAACTGCCTGCAATTGGATCCTTGGCCTCCTAACTGGAAGACTACAGTCTGTGCAGATTGGTGATAATATCTCCCCCACACTGGCAATCAACACTGGCGCACCTCAGGGGTGTGTGCTTATCCCACTGCTCTACTCTGTCTATACCTGTGTGGCTAGTATAGCTCAAATACCATCTATAAATTTGCTGATGATACAACCACGGTCGGCAGAACCTCAGATGGAAATGAGAGGGTGTACAGGAGCGAGATATACCAGAGGTGTCACAGACCAACATTACACTCAATGTCAGTAAGGCAAAAGAGCTGATTGTAGACTTCAGGGAGGGTAATACAAGGGACCACGAGCCAATCCTCATAGAGGGATCAGAAGAAGAGAGAGAGAGAGCAATTTCAAGTTCCTGGGTGTCAAGACCCCTGAGAATCTAACTTGGTCCCTACATATCAGTGCAGCTTCAAGGAAGGCAAGATGGTAGCTATATTTCCTTAGGAGTTTGCAGAGATTTGGTTTATCAACTAAAACATTGCAAACTTCTATAGATGTACCGTGGACAGCATTCTGACAGACTGCATCACTGTCTGGTATGGCAGTGGGGGGTGGTGGTGGGGGGTGCTACTGCACAGGACCGAAAGAAGCTACAGAAAGTTGTAAAATTAATCAGCTCCATCATGGGTATTAGCCTCTGTAATATTCAAGACATCTTCAAGGAGCGATGTCTCAGAAAGGCAAAGTCAATTACTAAGGACCCCCAGACCCCAGGGCATTCCCTCTTCTCACTGTTACCGTCAGGAAGGAGGTGCAGAAGCCTGGAGGCACACACTCAGTGATTCAGAAACAGCTGGTTCTGATTCTGAACCAGTCTGGACATTCTCCTCTGACCTCTGCCATACGATTCCTAGATGGACGTTGAACCCATGGACACTGCCTCACTTTTTTAATATATATTATTTTACCTTACTTTACTTTTTTTGTTTTTGCACTATTTTTAACTTATTCAATATACTGTAATTGATTTACTTATTTTTTTTCTTTCTATATTATCATATATTGCATTGTATTGTTGCTGCTAAGTTAACAAATGCTGGTGATAATAAACCTCATTCGGAACCTCTCTCATTAACAAGGCGTATTAGACCCACAGAGCTGCCACTCACTGGATGTTTTTTGTTTCTCGCACCATTCTCTGTAAACTCTAGAGACGGTTGTGCATGAAAATCCCAGGAGATCAGCAATTTCTGAGATACTCAAACCACCCCATCTGGCACCAACAATCATTCCACGGTCAAAGTCACATAGATCACATTTCTTCCCTACCTGATGTTTGGTCTGAACAACAGCTGGACCTCTTGACCAAGACTGCATGCTTTTATGCATTTAGTAGCTGCCATGTAATTGGCTGCTTAGATACTTGCATTAATGAGCAGGTGTGTCCAATAGAGTGGCCACTGTGTGGGCAAAATGACACTTTCTGCATGTTGTGGGGCCTTGAGATGTCCATGGAGAAATACTGCCGACTAACACATTCCTAGCTGCAGGAGTACATGGTGAAATTCACACTGAAATTTGGTGCTGCCATTACAAAGGTTCGTTGGAGGATGACTACAGGGTAGATTTTCTGTGCTACTGCTCAGGGAGGGGTATGCTTGTGTGAGAAAGCCCTCGATTATTGTACTGACACACCAACTCAAGGGGCCACATGGATGGCAACAGTCCTAATGGCTTTAAACTATGTAATTTAACACTTAACACTGTCTATGAATGGATGGATAAAAAAACTTTGCATGGTTTATTCTTGTAGATGCTTGTTAAAGTTTATTTTGTTTCATTAAAAATACACAAAATGACAGCCTGGACCACAATTCACAATAGGGAAGAGATTGAGAAACTGTTACTAGGATTGCAGAATCATTTAGAAAATAAGAGCTTAGAAAAGATTCTGTAGAAATACAGTGCCTGTTTCAGGAGAGACAAGGCCTTTGGCTGGGAAGCAAAGTACTTGGTCCATTTTCCTTCCCTTTCTTGATCTCTCCCACTCTATATTTGGAGACAGCTTATCTACTGATGTCTATTGTGAACCCACAGACTCTCACGGCTACCTGAACTATACCTCTTCACACCCTATTTCTTGTCAAATTGCCATCCCCTTCTCTCAACCCCTCCGTCTCCACCGTATCTGCTCTCAGGATGAGGCTTTTTATTCCAGAACGGAGGAGTTGCCTTCCTTCTTCAAAGAAAGAGTCTTCCCTTCCTCCACCCATCGACGCTGCCCTCAACTGTATCTCTTCCATTTTGTGCACGTCTGCCCTCACCCCATCCTCCCACCACCCCACTATGGATAGGGTTCCTTTTGTCCTCACCGTCCATCCTACCAGCCTCCAGACCAGCACATAATTCTCTGTAACTTCCGCCATCTCCAACGGGATCCCCCCACCAAGCACATCTTTCCCTCCCACCCCCCACTTTCTGCTTTCACAGGGAGTCACTTCCCTGTGACTCCCTTGCCCATTCATCCCTCCCCACTGGTCTCCCTCCTGGCACTTATCCTTGCAAGTGGAACAAGGATTACACCTGCCCTACACCACCTCCCTCACTACCATTCAGGGCCCCAAAGAGTCCTTCCAGGTGATGAAACTCTTCATCTGTGATTCTTCTGGGGTCATTTACTGTGTTTGATGCTCCCGGTGTACCCTCCAGTGAGACCCAACATAGATTGGGAGACTGCCTCACCAAACACCTACATTCCATCTGCCAGAAGAAGTGGGATCACTTAGAGGCCACCCATCTTAATGCCAATTCCCATTCCCATTCCCATTCTGACATGTCAATCCATGGCCTCCTCTACTGTCGCGATGAGGATACACTCAGGTTGGAGGAGCAACACCTTACATTCCGTTTAGGTAGCCTCCAACTTGATGGCATGGACACTGATTTCTCAGACTTCTGGTAATGCCCCCCCTTCACCATTCCCCATTCCCTTCTCCCTCTGTCACCTTATCTCCTTACCTGCCCATCACCTCCCTTTGGTTCTCCTTCCCCTTTTCCTTCTTCCATGGCCTTCTGTCCTCTCCTATCAGATTCCCACTTCTCCAGCCTGTAACTGTCTCACCAATCAGCTCTTTACTTCACCACTCCCTCTCCCCGTTTCACCTAACCTCTCCCTGTTTCACCTATCACCTTGCGTTTCTTTCTCCTCTCCCCCACCCCCACCTTCTTATTCTGACTCCTCATCTTTTTCACTCCAGTCCTGCTGAAGGGTCTCGGCCTGAAACGTCAACTATACTCTTTTCCATAGGTGCTGCCTGGCCTGCTGAGTTCCTCCATTATTTTGTGTGTGTTGTTGAGGGAATTAACTGCAGCATCTCCAAGTTTGCAGATGACACGAAGCTGGGTGGCAGTGTTAGCTGTGAGGAGGATGCTAAGAGGATGCAGGGTGACTTGGATAGATTAGGTGAGTGGGCAAGTTCATGGCAGATGCAATCTAATGTGGATAAATGTGAGGTTATCCACTTTGGTGGCAAAAACAGGGAAAGAGATTATTATCTGAATGGTGGCTGATTAGGAAAACGGGCGGTGCAACGAGACCTGGGTGTCATTATACACCAGTCATTGAAAGTGGGCATGCAGGTACAGCAGGCGGTGAAAAAGGCGAATGGTATGCTGGCATTCATAGCAAGAGGATTCGAGTACAGGAGCAGGGAGGTACTACTGCAGTTGTACAAGGCCTTGGTGAGACCACACCTGGAGTATTGTGTGCAGTTTTGGTCCCCTAATCTGAGGAAAGACATCCTTGCCATAGAGGGAGTACAAAGAAGGTTCACCAGATTGATTCCTGGGATGGTAGGACTTTCATATGAGGAAAGACTGGATCGACTAGGCTTATACTCGTTAGAATTTAGAAGATTGAGGGGGGATCTTATTGAAACGTATAAAATCCTAAAGGGATTGGACAGGCCAGATGCAGGAAGATTGTTCCCGATGTTGGGGAAGTCCAGAACGAGGGGTCACAGTTTGAAGATAAAGGGGAAGCCTTTTAGGACCAAGATTAGGAAAAACTTCTTCACACAGAGAGTGGTGAATCTGTGGAATTCCCTGCCACAGGAAATAGCCAATGAACTGGCCTCAAATTTAAGAGGGAGTTAGATGTGGCCCTTGTGGCTAAAGGGATCAGGGGGTATGTGGGGAAGGCTGGTACAAGGTTCTGAGTTGGATGATCAGCCATGATCATACTGAATGGCGGTGCAGGCTGGAAGGGCCGAATGGCCTACTCCTGCACCTATTTTCTATGTTTCTATGTTGTTTGTATTTCCTGCATCTGCAGATTTTTTCTTGTTTGCGACATTTCTGTTGTGTTTTTCATGAGGGAACAACTGGGTTAAAGGCTAGGGTGTAGGTCATTTACTGCAGCTTACTCTGTGCATAACAGGAAGCTACAGAAGTATAATTCAGTCAAGTATGTCGTGATAGGTGGGGCAGGTGACTGACATTCCAAGATTTCATCAAAATCACTAGAGTATTTCAAAAGCCACCTTTGATTAATTTTCCCAGTTTGTTTCCCACCAAAGACTGATCCAGATCTGCAACACGTCATGGTGTCCCTTTGGGAACAGTAGTAATGAGGATTCCATATGACCAGTGATCAATCCAGCGGACATGTTGTCTTTGATCCTGTTAAAGTATTCTCTGCAGGGAGCAGAGAAAGTAAATATATAAGTGGTAAGAGGAAAGGACTCGCAAGTTGTCACAGCCCTTCAATCCCACCGGATTTGATCATCTGCTTTGTAGCCAAGCACGTGCTGCAACTGCTCTAGAGTTGAGAAAACTGACAGGCAATCTTCACCCAGTAAGACCCCACAAGAAGCAACGAGATTATGAGCAAGCAGTAGTTAGAAATTTTCCCCCAGGCTCTTGAGCTGAAGGTGTGTGTGCATTTGAAATTTGAATTCTCTGATTTCAATACAGTTGAATTTTAGAAAGAGAAAGGTGTGATGCTTTCATTCTTTTTGACTTGCTCAGCAGCTTAGCACGAGGAAAGCAGACCACATCCAGTGAATGTTATTATCGAAGTACGTATATCTCATCACATAAAACACTGAGATTCATTTCCTTGTGGGCATTCACAGTAGATACAACGAAACTCAATAGAATCAATAAAAAACTGCACACAATTGAAGGTGGACAGAGAACCAATATGCAAAAGAAGGCATCTGTACAAATGAAAATAATAAATAAATAGATAGGTAGATGGATAGATAGATAACACTGAAGATATGGGTTGTAGAGTCCTTGAAAGTGAATCCATAGGTTGTGGAATCAGTTCAATGTTGAGGTGAGTGAAGTTATCCATGCTGGTTTAGGAAACTGATGGTTGAAGGGTAATGATGGTTCCTGAACCTGGTGGAGTGGGGTCTTTGGCTTCCATACCTCCTTCCTGATGGAAGCAGCGTGACGAGACCACAGCCCGATGATGGATGCTGCTTTCTTGTAGATACGCTCAGTGGCGGGAAGGGCTTTTCTTGTGCTGGGTTGGGCTGTATTCACCACTTTTTGCAGGCTTTTCCATTCACAGGCTTCAGTGCACCTTCCAAATCTCTGCTAGCTATCGGAAAGATCAAGGAAGCAGATACGCCAGCTCCTGGGGCCACTCAGTTCACGTGCCGTTATTGCTTGGGAATATACTGGGAAGAGACGTGAACCCTTTGTGCTCTTTCTGGGCCATAAATACTATGTCTACTGTTAATTAACAGCAGTCTGCACTGTCAGGTGCTCTGCTGGGAGAAAACTCCTGACCCATGGCTGTGATCTATGAAAGGGATACTGAATTTGGCATGGAGATAGCCATATTAGCAGCCCACATGTAACAAAACTGGATCACCATTGATCATACTGTCTACACTTCTTATAACTTGACTTTACAGTTCTTGCTGCCTCAGTAAAGCAGCCAGCTTAATCAAAGATTCCACCCACCCCTGACATTCTCTCTCTCTCCTTTCTTCTATCAGGCCGATGTTACAAAAGCCTGAAGGCATGTAACACCAGGCTCAATAACAATTTTTATCCTGCTGATATAAGACTATTAAATGTTTCCCTAGTACAATAAGACTGACACTTGAGCTCACAATCTATCTCGTCATTGTCTTCTACCTTAATGTTTACCTGCACTGCATTTTCCCTGCTGTTTTACACTTTATTCTGCATTGTCATTGTTTTACCTTGTCCTACCTCAATGCGCTGTGTAATGATAGGATCTGTATGAACAATATGCAAGGCAAACTTCTCACTGTATCTCAGTACATGTGACATGATAAATCAATTCCAGTTCCATACAAAATACAGAGATTGTATCCAGAAGAAAACTGGAGACGGATAAAAGAGACACCATCCATTGTACAAAAGCTTTTGCAAAATTAGTTCATTCGTTTTGTGCTCTGCCATATGACGTGGGCGATCATGGTCTTGACCACGATTGTTGTTGACAAGTTTTTCGACAGAAGTGGTTTGCCATTGCCTTCTTCTGGGCAGTGTCTTGACAAAGTGCGTGACCCCACCAGCCATTATCAATACTATTCAGAGATTGTCTGCCTGGCGTCAGTGGCCACATAAGCAGGACTTGGGATATACACCGGCTACTCATACAACCATCCACCACCTGCTTCTCCTGATTGGGGGGGCTAATCTGTTGCTACACCTTGCCCAAGGGTGACCTGCAGGCTAGCAGAGGGAAGGAGTGCCTTTGGCAGAGACATATTCTTCACCCAGCCAACCCTTTGCATATATAATGGTAATAAATAGTACTTTTACGTTATTTTTCCAACTGATCTATGTTTCTCAGAAGCTCTTCCCACCATATTTAATCTCCTTATCCTTCTTTCCCCTTTTCCCTTCATGTCTTTACCTTAATCCTCATTAATACATCTATGATTTTTTGCCTCAACTGAGGGCCTCCATCGGTCAGCGTTGACCATGGATATTGTGCCCTAGCTGTCTAGATATGTCAGCCTGGGCAGTACGATATAGAGAGCAAGCTGTTGCCCATGTAGCAAGCCCCCCTCTTCATGCAGCTGATGAACGCAAAGGAACGGCAGATCTGATCGATACAGTTTGGCAGCAGCGCTGTCACAGGAGTTGCCTGTCAGCATCGAACTCGATGTAGGACTGCCTTAGGGACTCCAGCTCCTGATTTTTCCTTTAGGGTTTACTCCTGAAGCTTTCTCTATGAGTGGGTATAGCCGCAAGGGAGCAGAGGATTGACATCCGAGTTTTCCTTCTCCTACATGAGCTGCCAACCACGGCTGATGAGCCTCATCTGCCTGAAGCAACTGGTTTTAAGGTGCCAGTAACCCACCTTTGCCCTTTCTCCTGACAGTAGAAACGGTTCCTCTGGGCTTAGTAGCTAAGCCACACGTGAAGGCCAGAAGTTGGACTTGGTTGTCAGAGGCTATTTGAGATGCACAACCTTGGGAGCAATTAATAGGTGGTGGGATCTTCTCTCCATTACCACCCACGGCTATAACAACCTTAAGGTCAACTAGACCTGGTGGTAATGACTTCCACATTCTAACCACTCTCTGTTTCTCCAAGACTCCCGTTGGATTTAAATTTAAAGTTGTTAGTTTTAGGTTCCTTTTGTGTAAGTGTGTAAATGGCATCAGCTTTTCCCAACCTCCAACAAAATTGCTGAAATTAAAATAAAATCTTTCGACAACAGAAGGAATGAGTTTCCTTGGAGGTAATGTCAATATGGGAGATCTAACAGCATCATTATGTACTGTAGGGCAATGGATAGACCATCTTGCCGTGATATATTGTGTAGACATAGGAGTAGAATTAGGCCATTTGGCCTGTTTGCTCCACATTCCATCATAGCTGATTTATTATCCCTCTCAACCCCAATCCCCTGCCTTCTCCCCATAACCTATGATGCACTTACTAATTAAGCACCTATCAACCTCCACCATAAATATACCCGATGATTTGACCTCCACAGCCATCTGTAGTGATGAATTCCACAGATTCACCACCCTCTGGCTAAAGAGGTTCCTCTTCATCTCTGTTCGAAAGTGTTGTGCTTGTATTCTGAGGCTGTGCCCTCTGGTCCGAGACTCTCCCACTATGTTAAACATCTTCTCCAAGCCCACTCTATCTAGGCCTTTCAATATTCAATAGGTTTCACTGAGATTCCCCGCCCCGCATTTTTCTAAACTACAGCGAGTACACGCCTAGGGCCATCAAACAGTGCTCATACCTTAACCCCTTCATTTCCAGCGTCATTCTCGTGAACCTCCTCTGGACTCTCTCCACATAGTGAATGTATATCAGTGGAGAAAGCTGATGTTCTGAGCCAACCTCGCACTCTCACTTGGTTGAAAACTGACACACAAACTGTCTAAACTACCAAGCAAGTACTAGCCAAATGTACTACTGATGGCCATGTGATGTACTTCAGGAAGGATGCCACGTCCTGGAAGTGAGATGAAAGAGCAAAACAGAAAAAGATCTGATTATGATGCAGAGTCCCAACTTCTTCCACCTTCTAGCCGGTAATAAACAATGTGATATTTTTTCTCATTGCATTACTCATGGTTGACTCCAGCCCAATATTGCTCTGTTGAATGACTTAATCAGTTAAGGTGACTCATGGAATTTCACAACCCCTTAAATCTCTAACGCCGGTAAAAAACAACAACACGTGATTTCTGTGAATTTTAAAGTTTCTTATCGGTTTCCACGAGTTCTAAGATTATTTACTTCACAGACAACTGAAACAGGGCTTCAGTGCACATAGTCTACAATGAAAGTGCTCAAATCAAGAAGAGGAACAAAATCAGGTATTGACCATTTGAGGGGATTAGCTCTCAGCAGAAGCAAAGTGCACTTCTTGTTCCCAACAGTTCTTTACACACGGACATCCTTTGACTTACTTGCATATGAACTGGTGAGCAGGATCTTGCTCTGGTCTTGTACAAGCATTGGTTGTAATCTCATCATTGATTCAGAAGCCTGTGGATCCAATCTACACCAACGTTCATTCTCCAAATGGGCAACTTGTGGAATACAGGTACTGGGGAAGCTCAGACTCCGGTTGTGCATTGCTTTTTGGGTGCTTGAGAAATATCCTTCAGCGTTAGGAAGAGTACATTCATATATCCTGGCCAGTATTTATCCTCCACCAACGTCGCTAAATGAAGTTTGATGGGTTCAACAGGTAGAAGTAGGGGGAGATCAGAGAATGGTCATCCTGTACCCCAGCTCCACCTCAACCCAAAATTTAGGTCAGTAAGCTCCATACAATGACCTGAACACAATTTCTGATCCCTCAGCTAATATACACTGCTCCCCCAGCCCCCACATGGAACAACAGCTCCACCAACGATGAGTTTTTATTTCACCATAAGACATGTAAGCAGGACTAGGTCATTCGGCACATCAAGTCTGCTCCACCATTTGATCATGGCTGACTTATTTTCCCTCACAATTACAACCCTCTCCTTATAACTTTTAGTGACCTTACTAATTAAGTACCTACCAACCTCACTTTAAGTATACCCAATAGCTTTGCCTTCTGTGGCAATAAATTCTACAGAGTCACCACCTTCTGGCTAATGAAATTTTTCCTCAACTCTGTTCTAAAATGATGTCCTTGTATTCTAAGGCTGTGCCCTCTGGTCCTAGACTCTCCCACTAATGGAAACATTCTCTTCACATCCACTCTTTCTAGGCCTTTCAATTCTTAAGATTCTGTCAGAGCTGCTCTTTCCTGCAATACAACGGAGACTAGGCTTCACAAAGTAATTGCTTGTAGATTGTTTTCTGGACATTGTGAAAACCACTTCATTGTTGCCTTTCCTTTGAGGCAACTTTTTGCCACACAGATGTTTTAGAGAGTGGGTATATTCGACAAGAGAGAGTCTAGTCTTGCCCCATGACATTTAACTTACTACCACGAGTGAGAACCCCACAATCAACATTCTGGGAAGTCATAAACTCTGTGGCAACAAGAGCAGGTCAAAGGCAGGACTCCTGTGGTGTGTGACGCACTGCCTGACCCCCTCCAAGCTTTTCCACAATTGACTAGATATAGGTCAGACATATGATGGAGTACTCTTCACTTGCCTGAATGAGAACAATTACAATAATACTCAAGAATCTTGACATCATCTAGGACAAAGCAGCCTGCTTGATTGGTAACTCATCCATTATTCCACACATTCCTTTCCCCTGCTATGGCTACAGTGTGTTCCATCTGCAAAATGAACTCCAGATACTTGCCCAGGCTGCTCAGACAGCACTGCCCAATCATTGTTCCCAAGAAGGACAAGGGCAGCAGGCGTAGGGGAACACCAACACCTGTAGGTTCTCCTTCACTCCTGATTTTGAAATAAATTCGATTAGATTAGATTATGAGGACACGCAGTCTTCCTTTATTGTTGTTTAGTAATGCATGCATTTGAAAAATGATACAATGTTCCTCCAGTGTGATATCACAGAAACACAAAACAGACCAAGACTGAAAAAACTGACAAAAACCGCATAATTATAACATATAGTTGCAACAGTGCAAAAGCAATACCGTAATTTGATAGAAGAACAGACCATGGGCACGGTAAAAAGTCTCAAAGTCTCTCGAAAGTCCCAACATCTCACATAGACGGTAGAAGGAAGAAAACTCTCCCTGCCATGAGCTTCCAGCGCCACAAACTTGCCGATGCAGCATCCTGGAAGCACCCGACCACAGTCTGACTCTCAGTCCGTCCAAAAACTTCGTGCCTCTGACCAGCCCTCCGACACCGAGCACCAAGCCCCATCTCTGCCGAGCGCTTCGACCCCGGCCCTGGCAACAGGCAATAGGCAAAGCCGAGGATTTGGGGCCTTCCCCTCCGGAGATTCTCGATTGCACAGTAGCAGCGGCAGCGAGCCAGGCATTTCAGAAGTTTCTCCAGATGTTCCTCCGTGCTTCTCACGTTTGCCTCCATCAAATCAGGATTGTGCACGGCCCCTATTTATCAAATACGATATCATTTCACCAGAGAGGCCGCAAGCGCTGCAACATGCCGCCATCTTTTCCTCCCCTCCTATTATATCACCATTTTCTCACTGTCTTCAGGTCAAAAGCCTCACTGGGTGGCATGACAGTGTAGTAATTAGTGTTGTGATGCCAGTGATTGGGAATCAATTCCCGCCGCTCCGTGAAAAGAGTTTGTACATTTTCCCAGAAATAATTTCCTCCAAGAGGTCCGGTTTTCTCCAACATTCCAACGGCATCCAAGATAGGGGTCAGTGAGTTGTAGGCACGCTATGTTGGCACCAGCAGCAGGGGGACACTTGTGGGATGCCCAGCACAATCCTCAGGCTATGTTGGTGATCGGCACAAACACTGCATGCTGCGATGTTTCAATGTACGTGTGGTTAATGAAGCTAATCGTTAATCTTTAAACAGCATTGTGGAATGAGCAATAAATCCTGGCTTTGTAAAAATCTCCTTGTGATATTGATTTAATAATAAAAAAAACACAAAGGTTGTTTAGGCTTAAGGAAATAGAAGGTAAAATCGCTCAAAAAATTAAGACAGTTTAGTGTCATTTCCAGTACACAAGTGTAAAGGAGAACAAAATAATTGTTACTCCAGATCTGATGCAGCACAAAAAAACACAATAAAATAAAGAACACAATAATACTAAAAACACAATAAATATAAGTACATAACATAGCTAAAATAGATAGATTATCTGTATGTCCAAAAGTTGATGCTAGGCACAGGAGTGTCTGTACATAAGATGACTGTCAGGAAATGATACAGTAGTGGCGGTGGGGTATGGGGGGATTTGTGTGTGTGGGAGGGGGGGTGTTAGTCAGTGGAGGTGTTGATCAGCCTTACTGTTTGCGGAAAGTAAATAGTCTTGAGTCCTGTGGTCCTGGCGCGGATGCTACGTAGCCCCCTCCCTGATGGGATTACTGTTTGCATTTGAGTTTGCGGAAATTCTTGCATGGTCAATTAGAGCACTAAACTGTTGCTTCTCCATTACTTCTGCTGCCGGAGAGTTTGAATTGAATTTCATTTGTCGGCACCACAGGTGTTATTGGGCAATGCAGCAGCTTAAACCCTCAGAGCCTACTCCCTCCTATCCCTGATTCCATTCCCACTGGGGCAACCCCTACACTACACCTGCCAATCATAAAGTTCCTTCCACATGCCAACTGCACTCCCACTTTTATCATGGTACCCTGTAAGGATGGATATAATTGGGTTTTGAAGTTAAGATAGATTGGACAGTCAGAGTCTTTTCTCCCCCAGGGTAGAAACATCAAATATTGAAGGACATGCATTCAATGTGAGGGGGGTAAATTTTAAAGGAAATGAGTTGGAACAGGGTGCCAGAAGTGCCTATAAATTTGCAGATAATACAACCATGGTTGGTAGAATCTCAGGTGGTGATGAGAGGGCGTACAGGAGTGAGATATGCCAGCTAGTGGAATGGTGTCGCAGCAACAACCTGGCACTCAATGTCAGTAAGATGAAAGAGCTGATTGTGGACTTCAGGAAGGGTAAGATGAAGGAACACATACCAATCCTCATAGAGCGATCAGAAGTGGAGAGAGTGAGCAGTTTTAATTTCCTTGGTGTCAAGATCTCTGAGGATCTAACCTGGTCCCAACATATTGATGCAGTTATAAAGAAGGCAAGACAGTGACTATACTTCATTAGGAGTTTGAAGAGATTTGGTATGTCAACAAAAACACTCAAAAACTTCTATAGATGTACCATGGAGAGCATTCTGACAGATTGCATCACTGTCTGGTATGGGAGGGGGAGGGAGGGGGTGCTATTGTACAGGACTGGAAGAAGCTGCAGAGGGTTGTAAATTTAGTCGGCTCCGTCTTGGGTACTAGCCTACAAAGTACTCAGGACATCTTCAGGGAGCGGTGTCTCAGAAAGGCAGCGTCCATTATTAAGGACCTTCAGCACCCAGGGCATGCCCTTTTCTCACTGTGAAGGCACACATTCAGCGATACAGAAACAGGTTCTTCCCCTCTGCCATCCGATTCCTAAGTGGACATTGAACCCTTGAGCACTACCTCATTTTTTTAAGTATATATTAGAAACATAGAAACATAGAAAATGTACAGCACAGTACAGGCCCTTCGGCCCACAATGCTGTGCCAAACATATACTTACCTCAGAAATTACCTAGGGTTACCCATAACCCTCTATTTTTCTGAGCTCCATGTACCTATCCAGGAGTCTCTTAAAAAACCCTATTGTATCCGCCTCCACGACCATTGCCGGCAGCCCATTCCACGCACTCACCACTCTCTGCGTAAAAAACTTACCCATGACATTTCCTCTGTACCAACTTCCAAGCACCTTAAAACTATGCCCTCTCGTGCTAGCCATTTCAGCCCTTGGCAAAAGCCTCTGACTATCCACACGATCAATGCCTCTCATCACCTTATACACCTCTATCAGGTCACCTCATCCCCCGTCACTCCAAGGAGAAAAGGCCGAGTTCACTCAATGTATTCTCATAAGGCATGCTCCCCAATCCAGGCAACATCCTTGTAAATCTGCTCTGCACCCTTTCAATGGTTTCCACATTCTTCCTGTAGTGAGGTGACCAGAACTGAGTACAGTACTCCAAGTGGGGTCTGACCAGGGTCCTATATAGCTGCAACATTACCTCTCGGCTCCTAAACTCAATCCCACGGTTGATGAAGGCCAATGCACCGTATGCCTTCTTAACCACAGAGTCAACCACAGCATCCAATTATATATTATTTCTATTTTTTTTGCACAATTTTTAATCTATTCAATATACATATACTGTAATTGGGTTACTTATTTATTATTATTATTATTTTATTTTTTTCTTCTATATTATGTATTGCATTGAACTGCTGCTGCTACGTTAACAAATTTCATTACACATGCTGGTGATAATAAACCCGATTCTGAATTCTGAATTACAATAGTAGTGATGAAAGGGGTCGGGTAGACACATGGAACAGAATCAGAATCAGGTTTAATATCATTGGCATATGTCATCAAATTTGTTAACTTTGCAGCCGCAGTACAATGCAATACATGATAAATATAGAAAAAAAACTGAATTACAGTAACTATATATATATATACGTATATCGTATAGTTAAGTTAAAAATAAATAGCGCAAAAACAAATTTAAAATAAGTAAATTGAGGTAGTGTTCACGGGTTCGATGTCCATTTAGGAATCGGATGGCCGAGGGGTAGAAGCTGTTCCTGAATCGCTGAGTGTGTCCCTTCAGGATTCTGTACCTCCTGCCTGAGAAGAGGTCATGTCCTGGATGCTGGGGGTCCTTAGTAATGGACACTGCCTACTAGAGGCACCTCTCCCCGAAGATGTCTTGGACTCTACGGAGACTAGTACCCATGATGGAGCTGACTAGTTTGCAGGGAATGCATGGAATGAAAGGACTGAAAATTCTGCAGGCAGAAGAGATTTCATTTGGCGTTATGTTCAACACATATCATGGGTGGAGGTGTCTGTTCCTGAGTGGTACTGTTTCTATGTTCTAATAATGGACGTCTGGAGAAAGGCAACATTTTTGCTTCCCTTTTGTGTTAATACCAAAAGGCCCTAAAATGATAGTTGATGATCTCTCACAAATAAAACCATTGTACTGGCAATGAGAAGCCTGACTACTTTCCCATGAGGCAGTGCAGGTTGGGCATCACTGAGATAAATGACCAATGGCATGAATCTGGGGTTATTGCATTGGAGCTGAGAAATAAATTTATTAGAACTTGACCAATCAGCGCTGACAACTTTATTAAGATGTAATTTCACTTCAGTGTAGGAACATCATCTTAGACAGACAATGTGCATTTCTATGGAGTCAGAAACCCTCAGGTGTTTAATTAGTGAAATTTAGACAGTTCACCTCCAGCAGATTTGGTACTCCACAGAGAAAGCAGAGGCAGATTGTGCCTCAGGAATCTACACGTGATTGTATTCTTTGTAAACCAATCTAGATTTGTTTTTCTAGTTCAAACAGCAACTAAAAACTATTACGTAACAGATATTTAACCCTTGGGCAGACTTATTACCAGAGAAAAATCTTGTTCTCCATTTCTGAGGCTTGTTAATTGATGAAGGATCAAGAGCAGAACAAACTGAAGCAAAGTAGGGAGAAGCGGAGGGTTGGAGCCATGGTAATATTTACACAGTGACTGGTGATATTTGATGCTCTTTTCGGAAATTCCTCAAACAATGGAACAATACGTCAGTTAACATCAGCTCTATGGTGTGCATTCCAGGAAGGTTCCTTATTTTGATTATTTGGTCAGAAGACATCTGTCACCTAGTTTTAGCACCCTGGGTTAGGGAAGAGAAATAATAAAATTTGGTTCCTCATTCCTTCTTGATATTTGCATAGTTAATTTGTAATGTTGGGTGCAGGGTGCTTGGAGGGTGCCAAATCAAAAACCCAGTGCAATTCCTTTGAACTCCGTGGGCAGTACTGTGGGAATGCTGTACTGCTGGATGTGCCTTGTTTTGGATGAGATATGTTACAGCAAGGAAACAGGCCAGTTGGCCTAACTCATCCACACTGACTTTTGGGCACTCTTCTGTATTGACCCATCACTCAGATACTGGCCCACAGCCCTTTATGCTCAGGTGACTCACCTGCTCATCTGGAAACTTCTTCAATGATGTCAGCCACCCAACTTCAACCACTCTCTCGCTCAGTGCATTGCAGGTACTTACTACTCTCTAGGTGAAGAAGTTCAAAGTTCAACGTGGCACATGTGGTAGTGGACGGTGCATCAGGAGCCCTATGCAATTCCCATGAACTTCCTTGGTCAGGACTATGGGAATGCTGCTCTGCTGGATGCGCTGCTTTCTGGATGAGATGCGAAACCACCTTTTCTTTGTAATGATTCTGCTGAAGGGCAGGGGAATTGATCCCGGATCCCAGATGATATTTGTCCCTCAGTTGGCATTTCAAAGTAACGATGACCCGTTCATTGTCTCCCCAAACAGGCTCTTCTCTCCCAGTTGAAGGAAGGTCAGCAAGCTCCTGGTGGGCAAAGGAAACACTTCAAAGGTAACAATCAAAATCAGCGTGAAGAAATTCAACATTACATCCGAAAACTGGGAAGAGATTGCACTCAGTGGATTCACCCTGGAGGAGGAGGGAGCTGAGCTACATGAGAACAACCTTCGCTTGCCACAGAGGACAAGTGGCAGCTGTAAAAGGAGAGACTGAACAATCAAAAGACCTGACCACAGCCACCATTTACTTTTGTCCACACTACACCAGAATATGTGGATCTCTGAATGGCCTCTACAGCCACTCGAGGACCCACCAATAGACAACCTCTTAGAGGAGATATCAAAGGATATGGCGAGAAGGCGGGTGTATAGGGTTGAGTGGGATCCGGGATCAGCCATGATGGAATGGCAGAGCAGACTCGATGGGCTGAGTGGACTAATTCTGCTCCTGTCTTAAGAGGGATTCCCAACCTGGGGTCCACAGACCCCTCAGTTAATGGTAAGGCTCCATGGGATAAAAAAGTTTGGGAACCCCTGCCTTAGAAAAACATCATACTCGACTCGTGTTGATATTAATTCTAATTGTGAGAGCTTGCTCCTCACATATCTGCAAGCCTGTTTCCTGCAGTACAATAAGATATTGCTGGAGGATTTAATTTGCTCTAAAACTCACATAGTCATGTAGGTGAAGTCCTTCATTAAGCATTGAATTGATTTTCAACGTGAAACTTCTATAGTTCAAACAGTTCCTGATTGCATCATAGTCACCATTCACTGAGCCTTTTGAGAAAGTCATATTTCTCATAAGACACAGCAACAAAACAGAATGGACTTCAGAGCTGTAAATCTACGCCTCAGATCCACCCACTGTTTATCTCCTCTGACACTTGGACTAATGAAACTAGAACTGTAGTCTGCCTGTTAAATGGATTCTGCAAATCTTGGCAGTGCTACCTTGCATTTCTATCATTCCAGTTTGAAAATGCTTGTCATAAAAGACAGAAGAAAAAGAGATTTATTGCATTGGGCACAAGGTATGACTTTAAAAAAAACAAAACTTCTTGTGTTTTGACAGTTCAAGAACCCCAGTAGGTCATTAAAGGACTCAGTGCAATGCTGAAACATTATATATTATTGAGTAACTCATAATCTAAGGGGCAAAGTTGAAAGCGAGGCAAGCGGCAGATGGAGTTCAATGTGTGATGTCAAGAAATTAGGTGAGGACATCAATCACACTTTGGTGTTTGAAGTAATAAGACAAGAGGCCTGGTGATTTTGATTGGCAGTTCACTAAAACTGTTGAACAAAGTAAATACTTAGTGAGAGGAAGGACATGTAGGATCGGAAAAGGGTTCTGGCATCTTTGCTTTTCTTTTAACATATGAGCAACATTTGTCCGCTCTTGGACTGTATCCCTTGGAGTTTAGAAGAATGAGGGGAGACCTCACAGAAACATTTCGAATGTTGAAAGGCACGGACAGGGTGGATGTGGCAAAGTTGTCTCCCATGGTGGGGGAGTCTAGTACGAGAGGGCATGACTTAAGGATTGAAGGGCGCTCATTCAGAATCCATGGAATTTGTTGCCACAGGTGGCAGTGGAGGCTGTATTTAAGGCAGAGATTGATAGGTATCTGAGTAGCCAGGGCATCAAAGGTTATGGTGAGAAGGCGGAGGAGTGGGACTAAATGGGAGAATGGATCAGCTCATGATAAAATGGCAGAGCAGACTCGATGGGCTGAATGGCTGACTTCTGCTCCTTTGTCTTATGGTCTTATGGTCTTTTTCAGTCCTGAAGAAAGGTCTCAGACCAAAACGTTGGCAATCTCTTTATTTCCATAGATGCTGTCTGACTCGTGAGTTCGTTCAGCATTTTGTGTGCATTACTTTGACAGTATAGATCCTTGGCAGAGAGGGATGCTAATAACAGCGCAGAATAAAGTGTAACAGCTACAGAGAAAGTGCAGTGCAGGTAAAGAATAAGGCACGAGATCCTATTGAGTTCGATTATGAGAATCAAAGTCAGCTGCCTGACCTGCTGAATTCCTCCACCATTTTGCACGTGTTGCTTTGGATTTCCAGCATCTGCAGAATCTCAGTACTTACGATGTGAAATTTGTTATTTTATGGAGCAGCACAGTGAATACATAATAAATAATAAATCACAATAAGAAATACATATTTTTTTAATTTAAAAAACAAAACAAACTACATATTTTATTAATTAGAAGCTAAATTAAAAACTTAAAAATTAAAATATAAAATGGTCTTAAAAATTATATACAAAAGTTAAGTTGAAATAAATACAAGTATGTATATATTTAAAATTATATATTAAACAATCTAATAAAAAGACTCTAGCTATTGTACTAGGAAACTATTTACTAATCAATTTACTAGCTGTGCAGTAGAAGCTGCCCTTGGTATGTGCTTTCAGGCTTTTGTATCTTCTGCCCAATGGGACAGGAGAGAAGAGGAAATGTTCATGTGGGTGAGGTCTGCTTTGATTACGCTGGCTGCTTTACTGAGGCAGCAATAAGTATGCCTTTACATTTAAGAAGTTGCTAGACACGGACTTGGATTGCCAAGGCACAGAAGACTTGGACCCACAGCGGATAAATAGATTATATAGATTAATGCAGAGGTCCGTTGTGGGCCAAATAATCTGCTCCTGCATTTTACAATTTCATGACTCTATGTATACCTGTGACCATGTCCATTATCTCTAGGTTAGGTTGGGGATGAAGTCTTGGATGGAACAATCTCTTGAGATTAACCCTGTCACTTCCTCTTTGAATTTTGAATGACTCAGTAGGTTACAATGAGGTATGTTAGTCACATTGCAGTTGAATCCAAGGAAGAAGCTTGTAGGTTGAAGTCACGCTCAAGGGATGTGAGCGCAACCTCTGTCCCGAAGGATCTGCTCCATTTCTGTCAGGAACCCACTGGAGGTATCATTCTTTTGGATTAAGGTTAAATCAAGATGATGCCTAACCTCTTGAGTGGATTGTAAATTATCCTGTAACACTAATGAAATGACAGCACGGAAGTTCTCCTTGCTGTTCTGGCCCATGTTCATCTTCCAACCAGCACATTATTTAATAATTATAGTGTTTCAAAAGAACGGTCACATTCCTGAAGTACTTCATTGTCCATGAAATACTTTGGGAGTATTCTGAGACCATGAACCGTGCCACACAAGTACCTTTTATGTTGCCACATTATGAAAGGAATGTTCCATTTATTAGCTTTTGTTTATTTTGGAGAGCAGATGTAAAAGAAAGAATCGGTTCATGTATTTTATTGGGCAGTTTCTGTTCCATGTGTTCCTCACTTCCAAGACTGCTTTCATCCTAGGGTGTGCTTGAAATGGACACAAAGGTCCTGGGAAATCTATTTAATGGAGAGGAGAGAGGAAGTCCCTCAACAGCTGAACTAGCAGCAACTTTCAGCTCTGATACTAAAGATGCTTTGTGGCTGCATATGTCCGCAAGACCTAATGCACTACTGAACACAAAGTGCGGCAAGTTTATGTCACGTTAATCCTCACTGAAAGTACTTAAGAAATCACGTTGCGGTGTGGGTTTAAAAGATTTGGCCAGCAGCCTGGTTTAGTTTTAGAACTCGTTTCTTTTATCCACTGTGGCGAGAAGACCTGTGAGATCTACTGTAATGGTGTTCAGCACCCTTAATTTTACACTTCTGATTGGTAATCAGTGCGTCGACATTCTATAAGGACAGTGCTGGATACGACTTTGATGTTTCCATCAGAGGGAGGTGAGGTTACTAAGGATGGCGACATTACTGGGAAAAGGCAGGATAATGCGGTTGAGACAGAAAATCAATCAGCCATGATGAGACCATAAGACTTAGGAGCAGAATTAGGCCATTCTGCCCATCAAGTCTGTTCCGCAATTCCATCATGGCTGATTTATTATCCCTCTCGACCCTATTCTGCTTTCTCCCTGTCACCTTTGATGCCTTGACTAATCAAGAACATATCAACCTCTGCTTTAAATATACCCAATGGCTTGGCCTCCACAGTCATCTTTGGCAATGAATTTCAATGATTTACTACCCCCTGCCTAAAGAAATTCCTCCTCATCTCTGTTCTAAAGAGATGTCCTTCTATTATGAATCTGTGCAGTCTGGTCGTAGATTCCCTCTCATTCTTCTAAACTCTGGCCGGCGAATACAGGCCCAGGGCCTTCAAACACTTATCCTACGTTAACTCTTTCATTCTTGGGATCAGGATTTATAATGATTGACAGCAAAGTAGGGAAGAAACCGGAGGAAGAGGTGCTAAATGATTGGCTTCATTCTCAACGAGGTGAGTTCCTCGACCCTGTTGTTGGGTACGTGAGTGATAGATGGTGCAGAGTGGGACTAAAAACTGGATCTGGTATTTATATGTCAGACCAAAATGAAATTGTTGAAAGATGTGAGTTTGAGTGACTTAGCAACACTGTGACATCATAAATAATGCATACAACTCAGACTGGATAAAAATAAAACAAAAAGTGGGTAGTCTTTTTGTTATTTTGTGATTGGTTACTTTTGCAGCTTTATTCACCGTTTCCACAAAGATTAACAACCCCTGAGCAACACGACAAAATGCAGGAGGACCTCAGCAGATCTGGTGGGATCTATGGAACTGAATAGATAGTCAGGTTTGGGGCTGGGACCCTTCTTCAGCACTGAGGAGGAAGGGGAAAGGTGCCAGAATAAAAAGGTGGTGGGGGGAGGGGAAGGAGGCTAGCTGGAAGGTGATAGGTGAAGCCAGATGGGTGGGACAGGTCAAGCGCTGGATAAGAAGGAATCTGATAGAAGAGGAGGCTGGACCATAGGAGGGAGTACGGGAGAAAGGGAATCCGGGGAAAAATAATAGACAGGTGAGATGAGGTAAAAGGTCAGAGTGGGGAATAGATGGGGTGGGGGGAGGAAGTTTGCTTACCGGCAGGTGAAATCAATATTCATACCATCAGGTTGCAGGCTACCCAGAAGGAATATAATGTGTTCCTCCTCCACCTTGGTACAAGAAGAGGCCATGAATTGACACGTTAGAACATGAATGGGAATGGGAATTAAAATGCTTGGCCACTGGAAAGTCTCAATTGTGGCGGATGGTGCGGGGATGCATCACAAAGCGATCCACCAATTTACCATGGGTCTCACCAATGTAGAGGAGGCTGCACCGGGAGCACCTTTCGTGATAGACGACCCCACAGATTCACAGGCAGAGTGTTGCCTCACCTGGAAGGACTGTCTGGTTCCATGAATGGAGGTGAGGGGGGAGGTGTGTGGATAAGTTTGGCACTTGGGCTGCTTGCAGTGATAAGTGGTGGGAGGGTGTTCAGTGGGGAGGAACGAATGGACAGGGGAAACGCAGAGAGGGTGATCCCTGAGGAAAGCGCAGAGGGGTGGGGGGAGGTAAAGATATGTTTAGTGGTAGGATCACTTTGGAGATGGTGGAGGTTGGGGAGGATAATGTGTTGAATGTGGAGGCTGATGGGGTGGCAGGTAAGGATGAGTGGAACTGTCATTCTTTTTTTTAGCGTATGCGTGTGTGTCTGTGTGTGTGCGGTGTTGGCGGGATGATGTCTTTTTCATGCCTTTACGAGGCGTGGAGCGAGAGAGAGACTGTGTGGCGCGCCACTCCTCACACAGACATTTCACAGTATTTTTCCCCTTTATTTTACAAGGTCGAGTTGCGATCTCGACACTCAACCCGGCACGGATGGAAAGCATACTCGGGAGCGGACCCGACTGGATTCGAACCTGGGAACCTCCATTCCAGAGTCCGGCGCTGATGTCATTGCGCCACCAGCCGGCCCGGAACTGTCATTCTTAAGGTGTTGGGAAGATGGAGTAAGTGTGGGTGTATGGGAAATGGAGGAGATGTGGGTGAAGGCAGAATCAATAGTGGAAGGAGGGAAACCCTGTTCTCTGAAGAAGGAAGACATCATGAAGACCATAGAAAGACTTGTTCTGGAGCTGCTCCGGCCTATGGTCAGGCCACACTTAGATCTCCTCCAGTTCGCCTACCAGCACCGACTAGGAGTTGAGGATGCCATCATCTACCTGCTGAACCGTGTCTACACCCACCTGGACAAGCCAGCGAGCACTGTGAGGGTCATGTTTTTTGACTTCTCCAGTGCGTTCAACACCATCCGCCTTGCTCTGCTGGGGGAGAAGCTGACAGCGATGCAGGTGGATGCTTCCCTGGTGTCATGGATTCTTGATTACCTGACTGGCAGACCACAGCACATGTGCTTGCAACACTGTGTGTCCGACAGAGTGATCAGCAGCACTGGGGCTCCACAGGGGACTGTCTTGTCTCCCTTTCTCTTCACCATTTACACCTCGGACTTTAACTACTGCACAGAGTCTTGTCATCTTCAGAAGTTTTCGGATGACTCTGCCATAGTTGGATGCATCAGCAAGGGAGATGAGGTTGAGTACAGGAAACTTTGTCACATGGTGTGAGTAGAATTATCTGCAGCTTAATGTGAAAAAGACTAAGGAGCTGGTGGTAGACCTGAGGAGAGCTAAGGTACTGGTGACTCCTGTTTTCATCCAGGGGGTCAGTGTGGACATGGTGGAGGATTACAAATACCTGTGGATACGTATTGACAATAAACTGGACTGGTCAAAGAACACTGAAGCTGTCTACAAGAAGGGTCAGAGCCGTCTCTGTTTCCTGAGGAGACTGAGGTCCTTTAACATCTGCCGGACGATGCTGAGGATGTTCTACGAGTCTGTGGTGGCCAGTGCTATCATGTTTGCTGTTGTGTGCTGGGACAGCAGGCTGAGGGTGGCAGACACCAACAGAATCAACAAACTTATTCGAAAGGCCAGTGATGTTGTGGGGACGGAACTGGACTCTCTCACGGCGGTGTCTGAAAAGAGGATGCTGTCTAGGTTGCATGCCATCTTGGTCAATGTCTCCCATCCACTACATAATGTACTGGGTGGGCACAGGAGTACATTCAGCCAGAGACTCATTCCACCGAGATGCAACACAGAGCGTCATAGGAAGTCATTCCTGCCTGTGGCCATCAAACTTTACAACTCCTCCCTTGGAGGGTCAGACACCCTGAGCCAATAGGCTGGTCCTGGACTTATTTCATAATTTACTGGCATAATTTACATACTACTATTTATCTATTTATGGTTCTATTACTATTTATTATTTATGGTGCAACTGTAACAAAAACCAATTTCCCCCAGGATCAATAAAGTGTGACTATGACTATGACTATGACTATGTCCTGCAATGGAAGGCCACATACCGGCAAGGAAATTGAGAAAAGGGAATAGCATTTTTCCAGGAGATGGGGTGGGAAGAGGTATAATGAAGCTTGCTGTGGGAATCTATAGTTTTATAAAAGTTGGTTGACAGTTTGTCTCCAGAGATGGAGACAAAAAGATCGAGAAAGGATAGGGTGGTGCCAGAGATGGCCCAGGTGAATTTAAGGTCAGGGTAGAAGTTAGAGGCAATGCTGATAAAACTGACGAGCTCAGCATGGGTGCATGAAGCAGCGCCATTGTCATTAACAGTGTGGTGGAGGAAGAGTTGGGGAGTATAACTGGGGAAGACTTCGACCAAGGACTGTTCTACATAGCCTCCGTCACTTTGGTTGGTATGCAGTAGAAAGTTAAGATGAGAAAGCAGAAAGATTTCACTGTGGACAGGATCAGAAAGTGCAAAATACAGGGAAGTGTGAATGGACCTCAATCTACTTCAAAAAGTCAATTGTAGAACAAATCCTTGGGCTAAGAGAGGTACCGTTTGAGTAAAGGAAGAGTATCATTCTGGAAATTTAATCCTAAACCCAGGCATCATCTTCTACTCAGAATCCAACTCACCAAACTTAAATCTAAGTTTGTTCTGGTGAAGGCTCCTGTTAGTTCTGTAAATAAATGTACTGCTACACATTGCAAGCAACAAAGATGCCAAGTGTCATGGGGTACAGTATGCTGACTAGTCTCTAATGCAGGGGTTTGCAGCCTTTTTTATGCCATGGAGTCTTGCAATTAACCAAGAGGTTCGTGGGCTCCAGGTTGGGAAACCTCTGCTCTAAAGGGTAAATGATCCCAGCTAGATTTTACCATAAGGCATTGGTCCATTGAATCTGTTCCACTATTTCATCATGGCTGCCTTATTATCCCTCTCAATCCTATTCACCTGCCTTCTCCCCATAACCTTTGACATCCCTTCTAAGAATCCACTTTAAGTATACTTAATGACTTGGCCTCCGCAGTCATCTGCGGCAATGAATTCCACAGAACCACCACCCTCTGACTAAAGAAATTCTGGCTCACCTCTGTTCTAAAAGGACTTCCTTCTATTCTGAAGCTGTGCCTTCTGGTCTGAGAATCACCCACAGCAGGAGACACGTCCACTCTATCCAGACCTTCCAATATTTGATAGGTTTCAATGAGATCCCCCTCATTCTTCTCAACTCCAGCGAGTACAGGCCCAGAGCCATCAATCAGTATGCCGGGCAGAGGTGGGAGGGGGGAGCACTTGGAATTTAAAGTTAGTGCCAGTACACTCCAAACACTGCACCTTAGCAACCAGAGTATTCTGTAAAAGAAAAATCAGACAGGTGGTAACCAATTTGTACAACATCTAGATAAGTATCAAGACGTGTAGCTGTTTATCACTAATTCTGTCTGATTTCCTTCATTGTTTTAAAAGGTGCAACTTTGCAAAGATTCTTCCTTTCTAACGCAATAGTTGTTGACTCATTGCAGAGTGTAAAACACGCTCCCACCTGGCCTTTGTGAGTCAGACACTGTCTAAGTTTGGAGGTTGCAGCTTAAGTTCAAAGGAGATGCTTTGAGATCTTTAAGAGTGGTCACCCAGCCGTGTGAGGCAGGGCAAAGGAAGGCTCACAGCTGCGCATTCTTCACTTAAGATTTGGTCAACGATTGTACGTCTTGAAGTTCAGGGCGATGAGGCATACCTCCTTAGCCTGTCAGTCAGTGGCATCACATGCACGCGTCACCAGGGATGAATCAACTGATAAAAGCACTGAGAGACATGTTCCAGCGTGGATTAGATGCACTTCAATGAAAGTTGTTTTGATAACGAGTTAAAATGAAGTATTTTGTACACCTGGTGGAGCAGGTTAACTATCTCTGTGCTGAAAATGATCTCACGGCATGTGGCGCCATGGTAGTGTAGCATTTAGCGCGGCGCTGTTACAGCTCAGGATGGTTCAGAGTTCAGTTCCACCACCGTCTGTAGGGAGTTTGTACGTTCTCTCTCTGACCGCATCTGTTTGCTCTACGTGCTCTGGCTTCCTCCCACAGCCCAAAGAAGCACTGGTTACTAGGTTATTTGGTCATCATAAATTGTCCTGTGATGAGGCTAGAGTTAAATAGATGGGCTTCCAGTGGTGTGACTCATCGGGCCAGAAGGGCCTTTTCTGCATGGCATCTTGACATAAAATAAATTATTTCTGAAATATTACTTGAAATATTTGTGGTGTTCATTTGCAATACTTGTGGGACGTGGACTGTGTCCAACCTATGGACTCACTTCCAAAGACTCTACAACTCATGTTCTCAGTATTATTTATTATTAATTTCTATTTGCACGTTGGTTGTTTGTCAGTCTTTGTGTGTAGTTTCTCATTGATTCCATTGGATTTCTTTGTTCTACTGTGAATGCCTGCAAGAAAATGTACATAGTGACATATATGTTCTTTGATAATAAATTTACTTTGAACTTTGAAATGTTAAAACTTAATTTCATGAACAGAAGTCTCTGGGCTCATTTCAAATTCAGAGCAAAGGCCAAGTTGAGGCCAGTGAGACAAACACACTCTGTGGCCATTTTATTAGGTACAGAATGCATCTAATAAAGTGGCCACTGGGTGTATATATTCAAACTGCAGTTGACTTCAGTGTTAGCATGCTTCATCAATACCGACTTGCAGGATGTCATGGTCATGTCAGGAGTCTCTGATCCTGAGCCTATAAGACAGACCAAAGAGCAATACAGTGGAAACCACCTCTAAGTGGAGTACCATACTGACTAGGTTATTTATTGCATTACTTCTTCATCCATATCCTGGAATTCCTTTTGCATCCCACCACCACCAGGATTCATGGAGCATGGATAGACAATAGACACTCAGTGTCCACATTATTGGTTACGCTCTGTACCTAATAAAGTGGCCACTGTGTTTACATTTGTGGTCTTCTGCTGCTCTAACTCATCCATTTAAAGGTTCGAGATTCAGAGATACAAATACACTCACTGAGCCTACGTCCACACTAGACCGGATAAATCCGTAACCGAAGCTTTTTCTCTTCATTTTGACCCTCCGTCCACACTGAAACGGCGTTTTCCTCCCCCAAAAACGAAGCTTTTCAGAAATGCTCTCCAGAGCAAATAAATCTGAAAATGCCTAATATCCGGCGTAGTGTGTACGGGGTAACCGGCTATTTTTAAAACCGCTGTCATGACATGCTGGAACAAATGGTGGTGGCAGTGCGGCATTTCATTGTTTTCTTGAACGTAACCTCCAACACCACAACAATAGCTGACAATAGATGTGTAACAGCCTAATGTAACATTGTATTGAAATACAAGATAACACTGATGCAGACATGTTTTATACATTTAACAAGGTGCTTTATTAATGTGTTGCTTGTGCAAACATTCAATAGATGCAATTGTCATTTTTGCCCAGTAACTCATTTTATTGCACATGTTAAATACAGCAAAATAATACACAAAGACATGGTAAAGTGAAGGCAAACAAATGAGGTAACAGCAAATTTCACTTTTGCCCAGTAACAAGCCTTATTGCATTTAGTTGTAGCTGTCGTCCCTTTCATCGGTGAGGAGACTATGGCTGTAGGAAATGTTTCTGGACAAACGTGCACCAAGTCTTTCAATTGGGAATTTTCTTTTAAGTTTTTCTAGCCTATAACTGGACAATTGCGTACCAAGTATACCGTTTCCTCTTCGCTTGTTTTCTGTTGATGTGTCCTGCGCATGCCCAGTGGGATGAGATTCGCCCAAATATCCGTTTTAATGTGGACAGAGACATTTTCAAGAACGCCTGGTGTGGACGCCTATTATTTTTACGTGAAACTGGCGTTTTCAAAATTATCCAGTCTAGTGTGGACGTAGCCTGAGACATGTTAAGGTGAGAAATCAGAAGGAAGAGAAAATCTGCAGATGCTGGAAATCCAAGCAGCTCACACAAAATGCTGGAGGAACTCAGCAGGGCAGGCAGCATCTTTGGGTAAAAGTACAATTGACATTTCGGGCCAAGACCCTTCTGTATGTCGACTACTTTTTTCATAGATGCTGCCTGGCCTGCTGAGTTCCTCCAGCAGTTTGTGTGTGTGTTGCGTGTAAAGGAGAGATTATTTGCCTGTGTTCCTCTGCCGTCTGTTTGGAGGCAACAGGATAATGTGGGCGTATTGCTCATGGCTGAGCTAGACTGTACACAACATCACCACCTGCTTCAACTTTATTCATCTGAATCATTCTTTATTACTTAATTGTGGCAACACACACAAAATGCTGGAGGAAGTCAGTAGGCCAGGCAGCATCTATGGAAAGGAATAAGCGGTCGACGTTTTGGGCCAACCAAGACACTTCGTTAGGATCTCCTGTACCTAATAAAGTGGCTACCAAATGTATGTGGACATCTGCTGTTGTAGCCCAATCCACTTCAAGGATCAACATGTTGTGCATTCAGAGATGCTCTTCTGCCACCACTGTTGTAACGCGTGGTTATTTGGGTTACTGTTGCCTTCCTGTCTGCTTGAACCAGTCCGGCCATTCTCCTCTGACCTCTCTCATTAACAAGGCATTTTTGCCCACAGAATGGATATTTTTTTTTTGTTTGTTTTTCACACTATTCTCTGAATGCTAAAGACTGCTATATATGAAAATCCTAGGAGATCAGCAGTTTCTGAGATACTCAAACCACCCAGTCTGGCACCATCATTGCACAATCTAAATTACTTAGATCAATCTTCTTTCCCATTCAAATGTTTAGTCTGAACAGCAACTGAACCTCTTAACCATGTCTGTGTGCTTTTATGCTTTGAGTTGCTGCCACATGATTGGCTGCTTAGATATTTCCACTAATGTACCTAAAAGAGAGGCCACCTGAGTGTATAAAGAGTTGCCATTATTGCATGCAATCCAGTAATAAACAATAAAAATAAGTTGATACAGTACTAGCAAAGCTAGTCAGTAGTTAAAAGTTTAAATGGAGTGTCAAAGTCCCAAAGAGCTAACAATTCAAATTTGATTCTAATTATAAGCTTATAAGAGTTATGAAAACAAGTAGCTAGCTTAGTAATTCAAGCAGCAGGTACACCCAGCAATATCTCACTCAGACTTGACTGGCAGAAAACCATAAGGAAACAAAAGCCTGAGGAAGAATCCAAGCTATTAAAAATACATATCGATAATGCACTTTTGATGGGTTTCTGTCATGTACTCAAACGCGAAGGGAGGTACAGCGATCGGGATGAAGGAGGAATTGTTAGGCCTTGTAAAACTGTGCGTGCAATAATGGTGATTTATGGTTAATGTAAAAGGTTATCATATGAAAAGAGAAACCACAAAGTGATGTTTAAGAGTTTAGCAATCCTACTAGATTATTGCTTCCTCATCAGTTATATCATTGATCATTGTGCTATGATGAATTTCCTGCAACAGCGCAGACAATCTACCTTCAAAACAATGATTTTCATTCAATACTCCTACCTTTCAAGACTCTAATCTTGACATTGATTGTCTCTATCAGAAATCAATAGTTAGATCATTACAAATATTTGTGTGGCATTCCCTGGATTTACTGAAGATTAAGGTATGATTTGATTGAGAATTTTAAGGCAATGAAAGGAATTGACTTGGGAGAAAAAGCTTTTTGACTTCAGGAGGGTCCAGAGCAAAAGGGATTGAAATCTAAACCAGGCTTTATGAGGAAGAAATTAGGAAGCAGTTCTTGCAGCACAGGTTGGCAGATTTGAACGTCTGTTTCCTATGAGAGGAATCTGATTCTGGCTCAATCAATAAACCAAAAATTAATAGATTTGATACATGCATAAAAATGTATGGAAGCAAGACACGTGAATGTACAAGTGGCTAAGTGGATGATGTTACGAACAGTCAGTCCAACCTCACGGAAAGACTGAGAGGCTCGAAGAGCAGAATGACTGTTCCTATATATCATATGCAGTAGAAACAGAAACACAATCACTCGAGTTGAGTAGGATGCTCTCCAAAAGGGGTGAGTATTGAAAAGTCCTCAGGTAGCTGTAGGATCACATCGCTTCAGGATCCACATATTCTGGGATGTTAGGGTAGAGTCCCTCAATGGAGAACAATTGTGTGTGACGTTGTTTAATGTGGGAAGGCTGATGCACGGGCAGCCACCACACAGTCCTTGACAGATTAGGGTCAGGGTCCAGTGGCCTGGAACACAAGACAGTTAGGGACCTTCAGTGCTGCAGCCCTCCTCCACCTTCACTACCACTGTGATGCGTCATCATCTTCTGCCATCTCCAGCTCTGTGGTCTTGGTGGGATTGCTCTTTGCTTAGAACCTTCCCCTTGACCTGACTGCCAAGGGTGACCTTACCAGGAGTTCAGCGCCAAATGGCTGATCTCCAAATGGCATCGCTTTCTGGATTTCAGGAACTCACGAGGTGACGAACCTTGGAGAAGTTCCTTTATCAGAGTATATTTCATCAGCAGTATCATTAAATACCCGGATATGCTGCTCTAATGTTTGTTTTTGATTTCAACCATATTATTGCTTAGGTAGCATTAGTGACCATGTAAATAAAAATCAAAAAAACAAAACTGCAGGCGTTGAAAATCTGAAATAAAATCAGCAAATGCTGGAAACATCCAGCAGGTGAGACAGCATCTGTTGAAAGAGAAACAAAGTTCAAAGTATAAAAGTCTTGGTTAGTCTTGCGAGACCATGGATCTGCGCCTGGAAAGTCTTCACTCTCCAGGGCGCAGGCCTGGGCAAGGTTGTATGGAAGACCAGCAGTTGCCCATGCTGCAAGTCTCCCCTCTCCATAACACTGATGTTGTCCAAGGGAAGGGCAAGGGCCGATACAGCTTGGCACCAGTGTTGTCGCAGAGCACTGTGTGGTTAACTGCCTTGTTCAAGGACACAACACGCTGCCTCAGCTGGGGCTTGAACTCACGACCTTCAGGTCACTAGTCGAATGCCTTAACCACCTGACCACATGCCCACAAGGTTCAATGTGTACATTTATTATCAAAGTATGTATACAATATGCAGCCTTGAGACTGGTCTTCTAACAGGCAGCCACAAAACAAAGAAACCCAAAAGAACTGATTTTTAAATAGACCATTGAACACTGAATCGGCAGAGAGAGGAAAAAAAACAAATCAGCAAACAATAAATGCAAGCAAATCATGTTCTCAATTGAAATCCACAAAGAGAGTCCTGTCCACAAATCCATCGTTCAGCACAACGTCATGGAGCAGCGAGCTGAACTGGCCTGTCCTTCGCTTCGGGCCCCAGCACTCTAACCTTTACAATCTGGTCCGGAGCTAAAGTCATGTCCGAACATCAGGTTCAGTTGCTTTGATACACTCTGTGGCCTGGACTCTGACACTTCTATTCAGCCTGTACTTGACCTTTCCAATTCAGCACAGCGCTTAAATTGATTGAACCTCAGGTCTTCCTCACTCTCAGTGACAGGCCCGCTGCCTCACCTCATCTCAGTTCTGCCGCATCAGATTGCCTCCAGGACCAAAGGGAAGTTGCCTCAGCTGTCATGGACTTTATTTGAAAATGCACAGAGGACTGTATGTCTCGCAAGACGATCCGGGTATTCCCTAACCGGAAACCTTGGATGAATTATGAGGTCAAGTCCCTTTTGAAGGCTAGAGCTGCGGCTTTTAGGTCCGGGGATACCAGTCGCTACACGGAATCCAGGCGTGAACTCCGGAAAGCCATTAAGGGCGCCAATAGGCAATACCGAGCCAAGTTGGAAGCCCAGGCTAACCAGAGGGATGTCAGTAGACTATGGCAGGATCTAAATGAGATCACTGGGCACAAAGAAAAGGCTGGGAATATCAATAACTGTGGCACTTCTCTTCTTGACAAACTTAACGTATTCTATGCAAGATTCGAACAGAATAGGAGTGTCCCGCTCCCTCCGGATGAACCGGACCTGGTGGCATCGAGATTCATCGTCACATAGGAGGACGTTAGAAGGGCCTTCCTGAAGATAAATCCAAGGAAGGCGACGGGCCCAGATGGCGTCCCCGGATGGGTTCTCTGGGCCTGTGCAAGCGAGCTAGCTGGAGTGTTTGCTGACATCTTCAACTGCTCCTTGATTCAGTCTAAGATCCCCTCATGTTTTAAGAAGGCAACGATAATCCCAGTGCCGAAGAAGAGCAAGGTGGCATGCCTGAATGACTATCGACCTGTAGCTCTGACATCAATTGCTATGAAGTGCTTCAAGCGATTGGTTATGGCACACATCAGCCACAGCCTACCGGTCAACCTCAATGCTTTGCAATTCGCCTACTGGAACAACAGGTCAATGGCAGATGCCATCTCTCTGGCCCTACATTCCTCCTTAGAACACCTGGAGAATAAAGATGCATATGTAAGGCTCCTTTTCATTGACTACAGCTCTGTCTCTAATACCATCATTCCAAATAAACTGATTCCTAAGCTCCGGAACCTGGGCCTTAGCACTCAGATCTGCAGCTGGATCTTCAACTTCCTCACAGACAGGACCCAGGCTGTAAAAATAGGGGACAAGCTCTCCTCTACATTCACTCTGAGCACCGGTGCCCCACAAGGCTGTGTACTCAGCACCCTGCTGTACTCACTGTACACCCATGATTGTGTAGCCAAGTTTCCATCAAACTCAATATATAAGTTTGCTGATGACACAACAATTGTAGGCCGTATCTCGGGTAATGATGAGTTTGTGTACAAAGAGGAAATTAAGAACCTGGTGGCATGGTGTGAAGACAATAACCTATCCCTCAACATCAGCAAGATGAAGGAATTGGTTGTTGACTTCAGAAGGAGTAGCGGACCGCACGACCCAATTTACATCAGTGGTGCACAAGTGGATCAGGTCAAAAGCTTTAAGTTCCTCTGGGTCAATATCACAAATGACCTGACTTGGTCCAACCAAGCAGAGTCCACTGCCAAGAAGGCCCACCAGCGCCTTTACTTCCTGAGAAAACTAAAGAAATTTGTCCTGTCCCCAAAAACCCTCACTAATTTTTATAGATGCACTGTAGAAAGCATTCTTCTAGGGTGCATCACAACCTGGTATGGAAGTTGTCCTGTCCAAGACCGGAAGAAGCTGCAGAAGATTGTGAACATGGTGCAGCACATCACACAAACCAATCTTCCGTCCTTGGACTCACTTCACACCGCACGCTGTCGGAGCAGTGCTGCCAGGATAATCAAGGACACGACCCAACCAGCCAACACACCTTCTCCGGGAGAAGGCTCAGGAGCTTGAAGACTCGTACGGCCAGATTTGGGAACAGCTTCTTTCTAACTGTGATAAGACTGCTGAACGGATCCTGACCCGGATCTGGGCTGTACCCTCCAAATATCCGGACCCGCATCTCGGTTTTTTTGCACTAAATTACTTTCTATTTTTCTATTTTCTATTTATGATTTACAATTAAAATTTTTAATATTTACTACTGACTTGTAATCCAGGAAGCGGGAAGCGCAGAATCAAATATCACTGTGATGATTGTACGCTCTAGTATCAATTGTTTGGTGACAATAAAGTATAAAGTATGAAGTATAAAGTTACAGGCTATTGTTTGTGGTGATCATTTACCAGAAAAAGAGTCATTAACCAAGTATTTAGTTGTTTTCGTTGTTTTGTTGGCTACCAGCCAGAAGTTGCTGATATTCATCAGTGTCATCTTAAACCATTTTGGGTTTTGAACCTTTATTTGAATAACAGTGACCATATAATTGTCAGTAAATGTGGAATGATTGAGAGAGACGTGATAAATTATTATGGAAATGTCACCTTAATGTATCCCACAAGAATTTCCCAATGCACTTCACTTCACGCATGCTTCAAATAACATTTGCAATGTAACGACTGATCTGTGTAGGTTATTGTGTGGGGTTTGAGCAACACTTTACACCTGAAATTCTGACTTCTCCATTGAAATCTGACGGACCTGCCTTTTGCTAGGTTGGATTTATTTGGTAACAGGCTCTTTCGGCCCAATGACTCCGTGCTGTGCAATTATGTCTGGCAGTCCCGATGAAGGGTCTCGGCCTGAAACGTTGACTGTTTATTTCTTTCCATAGATGCTGCCTGAGCTGCTGAGTCCCACCAGCGCTTTGTGTTTGTTGCTCAGGATTTGCAGGCATCTGCGGAATCTCTTCTGCTCATGATCAATTAACCTACTTAACTGTAAGAAGGAGGAAACCAGGTCAATGGGAAGGAGCTCACACAGTCACAGGAAGAACGTAAAAACTCCTTACAGACTGAGGCAAAATTGAGTCCGGGTCACTGTTGCTGTATTGGCGAAACATGAACCGCTATGTTACCATTCCTCCCAAAAGTTCTTTTTTTTTGGTGTTGAGGGAACGTAACTGCAATCAGAGGGTTAAAGGGGGACTGAACAGGGTGTCAATTTAAACGTTTCCCCTTTCATCTCTGGAACACAGGTTCAAACCCAGCCATGTCACCAGAGCCTAAAAAGACGGGAGAAGAAAGAACTGCTTTTGTTTAACACCTTTCTTCGCCATAGATCAGCAAAAAATGCATTCTGGCCAATTAACTGCTTTTGAAGTGTGGTCACTCTTCTATTTATGCCCTGTCAGGGCCCAGAAGGAGCAATGAGATAATGACCAGGTAATCTGATTTTTAGTGGCTTGTGAAGAGATAAAACTTAGCCAAGACATCAGTGAGAAACCCCTTGTTCTTCTTTGAAATTGCTGCATTGGATCCACTTGAGAGAGCCTAATGTCTCATCAGATAGGCATCTCGACAGTGAAGCATACTTAGTGCTGATGTGGGGAGGATTATGTGCTCGAGTCTTGGTGTAGAGCTGTGAACTCACAACCTTATGACAGCCTTAAGTATTCCACTAATTTGGCAGCCTCATTCAGAAGAGCTCTTGTGGGAAGTAGAAAAGTAGCCTTTTGGATTCTCTTCTGAGCTTGGACCTGAAGCTTGTAGCCTGCTGAAGCATAATCGCATTGCATGATAACTTAAGCTAACTACGCTGTGAAGTACTGAGGGAGAGATCCATTTCTCCTCTCAGCTAGATGTAAAATATTGCATGGCATTATCTTGGAGGAGAATTCACTCTGGTGGAGGGGAGGGACTTTGGAGTTCAGGTACATGCTTCCCCGAAAATGGGGTTTCACCTGGTCAGGATGGTGAAGAAGGATTTTGGTGTGTTGGCCTTCACCGGTCATAGTACTGAGAAATGATGATGGGAAGTCATGATGCAGTTATACAGGATACAGGTGAGACCACTCTTGGAGCAATCTGTTTGGTTTTATTCACCTTGCTGTAGGAAAGGTGCTATTAAATGGAAATGGGGCAGAAAGCATTTCCAAGGATGTTGTCAGGTCTTGAGGGACTGAGTTCTACAGAGAGTCTGGGCAGGTTAGGACTTTATTCCTTGGAGCTTGGGAGACTGAGAGGTGATCTTACAGGGAGGTGTGTAACATCATGAGGGACATAGATAGGGTGAATGCACTCGGTCTATTTCCCAGGGCTGGGGGATCAAGAAGAGGGCATTGATTTAAAGTTAGAGGGGAGAGGTTTAATAGGAACCTGAGCGACAACACTTTTACATGGAGGGTGGTATATACGTGGAATGAGCAGCTGGAGGAAGAGCTTGCGGCAGGCACAATAACAACTTTTCAAAGACGGAAAGCTTTAAAAAGTTATGGGCCGAACTCTGGCAAATTTTCAGTTCTTAAGGTTGTTATAGCCAAAGGTGTTAGTGGGGATAAGCTCCCACTACCTATTAAACGCTCCCAGTGGTGTGCAACTCAAATAGCCTCTGACAACCTAGTCCAGCTCCTGGCCTTCACCTGTGACTTAGCTACTAAGCCCGGTGGAACTGTTTCGACTGACAGGAGAAGGAGCAAAGGCGGGTTACTGGTGCCTTAAAACAAGTCGCTTCGGGCAGATGGGGCTCGTCAGCCGTGGTTGACAGCTCTTCTAGGAGAAGGAAAACTCTGATCTCCAACCTCCGCTGCCTTGCGGCTATACCCTCTCATGGGGAAGGCATCGGGAGTAAACCCGGAGAGGAAAATCCGGAGCTGGGGCCCCTAAGGCAGTCCTACATTGAGTTCAATGCATCTGGTACCTCCTCCAATGCTGCTGTTCCTTTGGGTTCATCAGATGCATGGAGAGGGGAAGGTTGCTTCACGGGTAACATCTTGCTCTGCAAATCATAGTGCCCTGGCTTGCATACGTAGACAGCTGGGACACAACATCCATAGTTGACCCTGGCTAATGGAGACCTCAAAATGCTGGCAAAAAAGATTAACTTGGATGGACACCTTGGTCAATTGGGACCAGCTGGGCCAAAGGCCCTGCTCCCATGTTCTAAGACTCTATGGTATTTCAGCCAATATTTATCCAGAAGCCAGCAGCGGTATTTTAACAGGCTGAATGGCCAAGTCAAGTGCAATAACAATTACCTGGTTCAATGACTTTCTGGTTATTATGACATTCCTGGGAGCTTGCTGTGTTGCTTTGTATCAGTGGCTACATTTCAAAGAGAAGTCATTGTCTACAGAGTGCTCCCGTACGATCTGAGAGCTTGAAAGCACTGCAGATATGCAGGTTTTTCCTCTACATTGGCTCCAGGCTTTGTCAATGCTGACAGGACGCTTGAAATGAGATTGTTTCAATTCCCAGCACTAACACCCATGAGGCAAACAGTAATTAAATAAAGGGAGCAGCACCACTCTGACTCATTATATTTTAAAATGTGACCTATTTTGATTTTAGAAGATAAAAGTGACATTGAACCGAGTCCCTTTGATCAGAGTCTCAGAATTTCCTGCTCAAGGATGACCCTGCTCAGAACAATGACCTTAAAAGAGATGGTTACTGCCATGAAACAGTCATCTGCTCAAACCTGCCAGCAGTTCCCGGAGATAAGAGTCCATGAATAAAACAATTCAGTATTTGCATTAAACATTGCCTTGTTATTTTGAATATCTTAACAAGCAACTACCTGGAAGAATGTTGCCGGATGAAGACCAATAAGGTGCAGTAGGAACTGAAAGTTTTTGATTAGACAGTACTAGAGAAGAGGACAGTTGAGGACAATGTTGATCTTTCTTTATTGCTTTGTTTTGATGCCTTTGCCTGAGCAGTGCTGGGGAATTTACAGCCGGAACCAGTGAACATTGTTTCACTTGTGTTTTTTAAAACCAATCCCATTCACTCTTTGATCACAATCAAAGAACTGATTGTGGACATCAGAAAGGGCAAGATGAGGGAACACATACCAGTCCTCATCGAGGGATCAGAAAAAGAAAGAGTGAGCAATTTCAAGTTCCTGGGAATCAGTATCTCTAAGGATCTAACCTGGACCCAACATATCGATGCAGCTCCAAAAAGGCATGACAGTGGCTATATTTCGTCAAGAGCTTCAGGAGATTCGGTTTATCACCTAAGACACACTCAAATTTTTACGGATGTTTGTGGAAAGCATTCTTACTGGCTGCATCACTGTCTGGTATGGGGTGGGGGATGGTACCACACAGGAGCAAAATATGCTGCAGAGAGTTGTAAACTTAGTCAACTCCATCATGGGCACTAGCATCTGTAGTACCCAGGACGGCTTCAAGGAGGGATGCTTCAAAAAGGCAGCATCCATCATTAAGGACGTCCATCACCCAGGTCATGCCTTGTTCTCATTGTTACCATTAGGAAGGAGGTACAGAAGCCTGAAGGCACACACTCAACAATCAGGAACAGCCTCTTCCCCTCTCCCATCCAATTTCTGAATGGATATTGAATTCATGAACACTACCTCACTACATTTTATTTCTATTTTTGCACTACTTGTTTAACTATTTAATATAAATACTTACTGTAATGCACAGTTTTTTCTCTATTATTATGTATTTCATAGCACTGCCGCTGCCAAGACAACAAATTTCATGACGTATGCTGGTGATATTAAACCTGATTCTGAATCTGATCCTAATGGGGTGACCTTCTGTCCCTTTTCTTCTCAACATGATTTTGTCAATGCTGCTTACCACTGAAGTAGATTATAACTTGCTTCTGCTCGCTGAATTAAAAGGATTTTTCTGAAACTCCTTTTGGTAATATTGGTGACTTTGATTCAGATCATCCTTGACCCATCCTGACCTTTGCACTTACCTTCTGCTTGATCCCTCTGGACTTCACACCCATGTGACCTCTCAACTCCAAGGCTTTGCCGGCATGACTGTTCCATGAACAATGAAGAAATCTCAGGGAGTGCTAACCGTACGATCAGCTCAACAATCTTTGTACACAGATTACGTTTCCTAGTCTGTAAATGTTCCTGAAGATCAGAAGCATTTAAAATCAACAGAAGTGCATTAAAATAATTAACAGAATCATTGAAAAGCAGATTCAATTTCATTTTGAGCTCCCACAACTGGCTCCCTCAGAGCAGGGATAGGACGAGAAGATCAGGCATAGAAGTTTGGTGGTATACTGATCCCAGCCATTGTTCCTCCACAGCATTTTCCAGCATCTACATTCTGATCTTCTCACAAAGCACCTTGACCTGCAAGCAGTTCATGAAACTACTTCTTTTACTTCTTCTTTCAAATAGGTTTCTACTCGTAAGCTGCGTGCAATTGGAGTCTGTGATTTACGTCCTGAGGTTGTGCTTTTGGGCCATTTGAGCGATCCAGTGCTTTCCTGTCTCCAAGGGAGTTGGCTGAGGTTGGGAGCGGAGTGTGAGGCCTGGAGGTTCCTCATCGGCTCCAATGCTTCTCGCCGATTGAAGGGCCGAGCGAGGTTGAAATTGCCGAGGATGAGAGCGGAGGGTAGGTGGGCGTTTGGCGCTGTCTGCATGTGTTTGACCAGTCCTGTTCTCCCTCTCGCTAGCTGTTAAAGTGCAGGAGTTTTGAGCTCCATATTGCAAGGATTGATTTGTCGAGGTTCGTGGCTGTGGACTCGCTCTGGGGGACTTTGAGGTCATTGTTGCATGTGTTTCTGGATCTTTTCTTTCCCGCTGTTTTGAGCAGTTGGATTGGAGTGCTTCAATACAGGCTGGGGCGCTCCAGCAAAGACTGGCCCTGCGGCCTGCCCTGCAGCACTGAACTGCACTAAACTGAAGACTCCTGGTCTCCTGGTTTGATGTTTGATTCTCTCTGTGTCGTTCGTACGCTTTTTGCTATTTACGCAATTTGTTCTTTTCTTGCGCATTGGCTGTTTGATGTTTTCTTTGAACGGGTTCCATGTGTTACTTTGTTTCATGACACCTGCAGGAAGGTGAACCTCAGAGCTGTATTCTGTATATATACTTAGATAATAAATATACTTCCAACTTTCCTAGCATTGCAGCACTATTTTTTCATTCTTTGAATATATTTGCTTCTACTGCAAGCATAGAACATTACAGCACGGTACAGGCCCTTCTGCCCAAAATGTTGTGCTCATCCCTTAACCTACTCTTAAGATCTAAGTCTTCCCTCCCACATAGTCCTCCATTTTTCTATCAGCTATATGCCTATCTAAGAGTTTCTTAGTGTCCCTGCCTCTATAACCACATCTAGCAGCGTGTTCCACACATCCATCACTCCCTGTGTTGAAAAAAAAACTTACTTCTGATATCCCCCCCCCCATACTTACCTCTAATGGTCTAAAATTATGCCGTCTCGTATTAACCTTTTTCAGTTTAGGAAAAAGTCTTTCTCTGGCTTTCCACTCAATCTATGTCTCTTATCACCTCTATCAAGTCACTCCTCATCCTCCTTCGCTCCAAGGAGAAAACCCTTGGCTCGTTCAACCTGAGCTTAGATTTTTGAGCTGATACCAAGTGAGAGGTTTGAACTCCCATCCCCCCATTTTATCTCTCAAGGATAAAAATATGAAATCAGTTGAATGTCACGTCGGACATATCCAATTCTTTTCTGCAACTGCTATTAAGTCTACTTTCATTATCTTTCATGAGACATAAGAGACAGCAGATGCTGCAATCTGCAGCAATAAACATTGGTTTCTTCCCGCAGGTTGTTGCTTCATTACCTTCCAGTCAGGCTGTTTCAGTTTAGGTTGGAGTTAACCTTTGTAAATGACGGACAACACAGTAGCAAAGCGGCTAGTTCAATCGCTTTACAGCGCCAGCGATTGATTCCCACTGCTGCCTGTAAGGAGTTTGTAAGTTCTCCCCATGACCACGTGGGTTTCCTCCAGCTACCCCAGCTTCCACCCACGTTCCAGAAATGTATGGCTAGGGTTAGGGTTAGTGGTTTGTGGGCATGCTATGTCAGCAATATTTGTGGGTTGCACCCAGCACAATCCTCTATGTTGGCTGTTGATGTAAGCCAGCGCATTCTTCTGTATGTTTTGATGTATACATGACAAATAATGCTAATCTTTGTCAAGAATCTTTACTTGAGAAGATGACGATCTTGAGCTACAGCATCAAGGGTTCAGTAACTGGTAGAGCTCGCAGAGACTGTCGGTTATTGAATATGATCTCGTAAAGGATTGCACCAGGATAATATTGCTGTAATCTCAGTGTTAGGTTAGAACGCAGCAAATTTTATCACTGAGTAATTCAGGTTAACTGAAGTACTGAAGCCATGAGTCATTCATTGTCCAGAACAAAACCCGGACCCTTTCCTGGTCATTCCCTAGGGACAAACACAAAGTCCTGTTAGTGAGACATTTCATTGTAAATAGTGTCCTCTTGCAAATGTTTGGCAAGTAGGTAACATGAGATGTGCTAAACGTATCTCTCCATAACTGAACACACGAGATTCTGCAGATACTGGAAATTTAAAGTAACGCACCCAAAATGCTGGAGGAACTCAGCAGGTGAGGCAGCATCCATGGAGAGGAGTAAACCGGGGACATTTCAGTCTGAGACCCTTTCGCAGGACATCTGGGCCCAAAATGTCAACTGTTCGCTCTTCTCCATAGATGCTGCCTCACCTGCTGAGTTCCTCCAGCATTTTGTGTGTGTTACTCTGGATTTCAAGTATCTCCTGTGTTTATTAAACGTTTTCTATGTTATTCCTTTAAAACGCATGCTATTATGGTTATAGTTTAATTTTATACTATTTAAAAATACCCAATAAAGTGGGAACTGCTGTCCTTGGTGACTGGGGAATAGTAAAGGGTTAAATACTTCAGCCCTTCACATGAGGTAGCCATTTCCTTTCCTAATCTGCCTTTCAATCATCACAGAAATGGATCACATGCTACTTAGTCCCAGAGCAGTAAGTGGCTGTAACAAATTGAACGCGATAAACATTCCTTTCCTGCTCCTGAGCAGTGTTAATGGAGACCAAGAATGGCAGGAATGCGGCTCACAGGAGAGGGAGCTCAGGAAACTGAGGCATCGAAACGAAGCAGACAGAATTCCACAGATTTCTGCAAGGCTGTCAGACAAAACTGATGGGGTTTGCTTTGTATTAGTACAAATACAGGACACAAGATTGGCATCTCAGCTTCCCACACCAAAGAACAATAGGGTATAAAAATATATAGCTCTGTTTTAATTGCTGGATCTTTGACTAGGAAAATAATCTTTCTGACAAATTGTTATATTTGCTCATCAGGAATTTCTTAAAATATATATGTAGTTGGCACAGCTTGTTTGCCTGTTCCCACAGCGCAGTGTGGGGTTGATAAAAAAGAGTGGCCAAGCTTGATTGCTTGGACCACAGTACTTTCAGCAACAGATGTTATATTGTGTAAAATATATAGGTGTCCTAGCAATGAGCCTATATATCTCTCAGAATTCTCTCAAGAGTGTTGGACTTTTGATGAATAGCATAGTGTAGCTGCTACCTCACAGTTCTAGGGACCTGGGTTCGATTCTGACCTCAGGTGTTGATGGTGGAGTTTTCATAACGTCCTTGTGACCTTGTTGGTTTCATTTTAAGTGCTCTGGCTACCTACTACATCCCAAAGCAATGCTGGTTGTTTGATTAATTGTCTTCTATAAATTGCCTGTAATTGAGTTAGATAGTAGGAGAACTGGGGGGGGGGGGGCGTAAATCACCCTATGCCAAGGAATATGTTACAGAAAAATAAGTGGGGATATGGGATTGAAACTTTTAGTCTGTGCTGGAATAGACTCAATGGGCCAAATGGCCTCCTTCTATACCATCCCCCTCCCCTTACCAACCAAGAGCCTATCAATCTCTGCCTCGAGTATGGCCAATGACTTGGTCTCCACAGCCCACTGTTCAGAATCAGAATCAGGTTTAATATCATCGGCATATGTTGTGAAATTTGTTGTTTTTGTAGCAGCAGTACAATGAAATAGATAATAATAGAGAATACACAAATTACAGTAATTATATATATTAAGTAGTTAAATTAAATAGTGCAAAATAGAAATAAAAAAGTAGTGAGGTAGTGTTCATGAGTTCAATACCCATTTAGAAATTGAAATGCTAGAGGGGAAGAAGCTGTTCTTGAATTGCTGAGTGTGTGCCTTCAGGCTTCTGTACGTCCTCCTAATGGTAGCAATGAGAACATGGCATGACCTGGGTAGTGAGGGTCCTTATTGATGGATGCCACCTTTTTGAGGAACTGCTCCTTGAAGTTGTTCCGGATACTACAGAGGCTAGTGCCCATGATGGAGCTGGCTAAGTTTATAACACTCTGCAGCTTATTTCGACCCTGTGCAGAAGCCACACCCCCCACCCCCATGGTGATGCAGCTCTCCCCTGTACATCTGTAGAAATTTGCGAGTGTTGCAACGAATTCCACAGATTCACCCTTCTGGCTGAAGAAACTCCTGCTCACCTCTGTTTTCAAGAAGGGACATCCCTTAATTCTGAAGCCAGGCCCTCAAATCCAGAACTCACCTACGAACGAAACATTCTCTCCGTGTCCACACCACCCAGGTCTTTCAGTATCCTCCCGTGTCAACACCAAGCTCTCTCTTGTTTCAGTGTTATTCATTTTCTCAGTATGATGCAAGCGATTTAAAATTGTGTGCTTTGATTTACAAGTTAGTTAACCTGAAGGGAATTCTTGGCCTTGATTATCACTCGTAATGACTTCCTTATGGGGTCATGTCGTTTAGACTCTTTAAAGTATGGTTTTGTCTCAGTTTGAAATGCCTGATATCTAACACTCTTATTTATAGTTTGAATCCTTGGATAATGCCATTGAAGAATGTAACAACATTTCAATTGATGCCAGTACGTCCCAAGGGGGATGGTTTGTAAATCTGTGACAAGTTAATGTAAGACATTTCTGTATTAGAATGAGTTGGGCACACTGACCATAAAGATCATAAGGCTATAAGAGTTGGGAACAGAATCAGCCCATTCAGCTTATTGAGTTTGCTCTGCCATTCGATCAGGGCTCATTTATTTTCCTTCTCAACCCCAACCCCTTGTCTTCCCCCTTAACCTTTGACACCCTTACAAATCCAGAACCAATCAACCTCCTGTTTAAATAGACCCAATGACTTGACCTCCACACCAGCCTGTGGCAGTGAATTCCACAGATTCATCACCCTCTGGCTAAAGAAATTCCTCCTTATCTCTGTTCTGAAGGGACCCCCTTCTATTCTGAGGCTGTGGCCTTGGGTCCTAGATTCTCACGCTAATCAAGAACCTATCAACCTCCGCTTTAAGTTGTTTGGCCTCCATAGCTGTCTCCAGCTACACCTCCTGCATGTTTGCAATCACCATCGTCTCATTCGCACATCAAATAGTCGTTCACCTCAGAATTCGTTGTTTGATCATAAAAAGTCACTGGCGTGCTTAGTTGGAAAGAAGGTGCAATGTTGTGTGTTCATGCGTCCTCCAGATATCACACCACAGATAATTCTCTGCAAACTTTGTACCCCTGATAAGGTTCTCCAAGCTTTACAATGCAGGTGACAAATCAAAAAATCATGCACTAGACATTCACCCCCAGATTCCTGGCTGCAGATGATATTCTCCAGATATCAGATGTTGGTCCCCTTCATACCAGGGGGCATAATTTTAAAGAGATTGCAGGAAAGTATAGGGGAGATATCAGAGATAAGTTCTTTACATAGAGGGTGGTGAATACATGAATCGCCTTGCCAGCGGTGGTTGTAGATACGTTAGGGAGACTTAAGAAACTTTTAGATGGGCACATGGATAACAGAACAATTGAGGGCAATGTAGGAGTAGGGTTAGATTGATGTTACAGTAGGTTAAAGTGTCGGCACAATATTGTGGGCTGTAATGTTCTATGTTCTGTGTTCATATCACATAAACAGACTGCGTTCCAAATTTCCTGGGCCAGATGTGGCACTGCAGAAGATTCGCTGGATATAGCAATCCATATCACAAAAGAGATGCCACAGGCCACATTGCAGATGTTACTGATCCAGGTTGCACAGCTTTCTTGCCGCAGTCATTAGACTATAGGTGTGATGACACAGCAGTCCCGCTCCTTATGTGAACCCAGATGTTAGGCTCACTTTATAGCTGCCTCTGATGAACACCTAGAAGCGTAAACTCTGTTACAGAGCACATAGTTCTTTAATTGGACAATTAAACTCTGATTGGCCTGTAACTACAATTAGTCCTTGGGGCTTTAAAGGATCACATCTATCGCAGAAATTTTTCACGATGCACAGCATAGAGTTACAAAAGTACTTAGAAATTATTCCTGGATGGTGGTGTTAAAACTCCAGCTGCAGGGGCTGCAAGTGAAACTGGACTTTGGAAGTGCGTCTGCAATTTTAAAACACATTCAGTGCTGCAAGCAGGGATAGAGGCAAACACCTTCCGAAAGGGCAGATGGTCTCATTTACTGTGACCAATCTAATAGATCAACATAAGTGTATTAAGTTCTCATTCTTGGGGCAAAATCCTTGCTTGACATTACAAATTCCCATCTTTGTAATTCCCTCCAGCGCTGCAAGTCTCCAAGGTTTCTGCATTCCTTCATTTCCCTGTCACTGTGCATTCTGGGTTCTTTGATCTCCTGCCTGTGCCTTCAGCAGCCCATGGTCTTGGATTCCAGAATTCCAGAATTGCCTTCCCAAACCTTTTCTACCTATTGCTTTATTACTTCCCCTTCTCCAAGAAGTTCCTTAAATTCTAGCTTCTTTGGCTAGTTATCACTGTTTCTGCTTGTTAGGTGCCTGTGAAGCGTCCCAGGACATTGTCCTGTTTTAAAGATGTAGGATGTTAGAACCGTTTAATCTGTTGGATAACAAGTCAGGCCGGTATTTACCACATATTCAGACAGTGCATCCAAACCCTCTCACACCACGTACAACGAAAGATAACCTGACATTCCAGCCAGCTCCAAAATCCTATCCGCTTGAACTCAGCGGGGGGTTCATCACCAGGTCAAATTGCCTGCCTCTGCTCCTGAGACTAGAAGTAAATAGTTTGGACTGAGTGTCGACAGTGCAGTCCGGCTTCGAAGAAAAGGAGACGCAGACACTTAAAAAAAAAACCCTGTCTGGCTTTTAGACACAGGGCTCTGCAGACAGTCAGGGAGCCAAAGGTCAGGGAGAGAGAATGGTTCCGCATCACACCAGACTACGGGATCGAACTCAGTGAGGTCATTTAGTTTAAATTTAAGGTGATTCATCAAAAGTTATGTGCTCACATTTGTTGCTATTATAACCTGATGGCTTTGTTTTCAGAACACACAGTATAGCACTGTACTGGCCCTTCAGCCCATGATGTTGTGCTGACCCCTTAACCTACTCTAAGATCAACCTACCACCTCCCTTCCACATAACCCTCCTTTTTTCTTGGATCCATGTGCTATCTAAGAGTTTCTTAAATGTCCCCAATGTATCTGTCTCTATCACCACCCTTGGTAGTGCATTCCACACACCCACCACTCTCCGTGTAAATAAACGACTTCTGATACACCCCTGTATTTCCCTCCAAACACCTTAAAGTTATGTTCCCTTGCATTAGCCATTCCCTCAGTGGGAAAAAAAAGTTTTCTGGCTGACTGCACAATCTATATCTCTTATCATCTTGTACATCTTTGCCAAGTCACCTCTCACCCTGGTTCTCTCCAAAGAGAAAAGCCATTGCTTGCTCAACCAACTCTCAAGGGACATGATTTCTAATCCACTGCACCCTCTCTAAAACTTCCACATCATTCCTCTAATAAGGTGACCAGAACTGAACACAATACTATTGTGTGTATTGGCCATTTGTCCATTGTGTCTTAGTTGAGTTATTCACGGGTATGAATCAGAGTCACCATGTTTCAGATAAGAAATATCCTGCCCCCTGAATAAAGTAGATAGAGCATAGAAAATTAGAGCACAGTACAGGCCCTTCAGCCCACCATGTTGTGCTGACTTTTCACCCAACCATGCAACTGTAACATAGTGGGAAGGGAATGCTGCCTTTATCTCCCCCAGTATTTAACCCCTCAGACAGCCTCAACTTCAATGAAAATGGGATCGGCTGGTTGGACATGTTTGTTTGCAGAAAGTTACTGTGTCAAAGTTGTCTGTCTTTCTCTCTCTCTCTCAGTTTTCAGCAATGTTTCTGAACTCACATTGCTCTGTTGCGAGCTATCCATCCCTTATTAAAATTCATTATGGTTTTCAAGATTCCTCTGAATTCCTAACCAAGTAAACTGCTGACTATTGAAAAATGTTGTGGAGCAGGAGTGATGGAAGGGGAAGAAAGGCTTTGCTCAAGGGGTTACAACCATTTTATGTGGTCTATTATGGGGGAGGGGGTTGTTGCAATGAAGAAAGTAGGATTTCAAGGTGCACTTGGTGGCAAGGCTGGAGTAGGTGAGATGGAGGGAGAAGCATTGCAAGGCTGCATTCTTCCTGGAGAATGTGACGGATGAAAATTGAATGGAAACGCACACTGATGTTCTCCTGCTGAGACAGCAGAATGTGTGGACCTAGTTAGTTTCTTCCCAAAAGATTTTAACTTATTTATTTTATTTAGAGATACAGCAGGATAACAGGCCTGTGCCACCCAATCAAATGCATATGACCAATTACGTGTGAGAGGAAACCAGAGCACCTGGAGGAAACCTACATGGTCATGAGCAGAACATACAAACTGCTTCCAGACAGTGACGGGAATTGAACCTGCGTCACTGGTACTTTCCTCTATGCTGCTGTGCTGCCCTGTGATTTTTTTTTAAAGATCAGATATTTTAGTCTGAGCTTGATGTTTTTCCTTTCTGTTTCACTCTGGTGTTTTCCAGATGCTGGGAGAGTGGGTGGATACTTTGCTTGTTCTCAGATAGTTTCTAATGCTGCCCTTGACCACGACAAGAGGAGATGGATGAGAAGCAGGACTGGGCTGATTTAGCTCTTCAACTGGAATGCATAGTTTGAACTCAAAGTTCAATAGTGCAGTCAGCAGCCTAAGAGACTGGGGGTGGAGGGAGTGTGGAGGGGGCAGTGCTTAGTTTCAGACTGAAGAGTCATAATTTAAATAGAGCTGAAATAGGATGAAATTCTTCCCTGAGGAACATGAAGCTTCATAATCCTTGGGGAAGTAGTACGTCCTTAGCTGTAGGTAACTACATACATTGAGCTTAAGATAAAGGAACCCTGAGGAGACAGTGGTCACAATATAATAAAATTCACCCTGCAGTTTGGGGGAGCAGGGGTAGAGAAAGTAAACCTGGATGTATCGGTATCACTGTTGAGTAAAGGTAGTGTAGACATGAGAGAGGAACTGGCGAAACTAGAAGGGGACACCAAAGAGAATGACTGTAGAGCAGCAATGGCTGGAGTCTCTGGGAGTAATCTGAGAGACAAAGGATTCGTCTGTCTCAAAGGAGAAGAGGCATTCTAAAGGGAGACTGAGGCAACTGTGGCTGACAAGGGAAGTCAGTGATAGTGGAAAACCAAAGAGAGGACATATATATAGCAACAATGAGTGGGAAGTCACAAGACTGGGAAACTTTAAAAAGTCAACAAAAGGCAATAAAAAAGCAATAAGGAGAGAAAAGATGAAATATGCTAGCCAGTAACATAAAAGTGAATACCAAAAGTTTTTCTCAGATATATGAAGTGTAAAAGAGAAACAAGAGTGGACAACAGACCACTAAAAGATCACGCTTAAGAAGCAGTAATACAGAACAAAGAAATGGTGGACTAATGTTGTATCAGTCTTAGAACATAGAACATAGAACATAGAAAATCTCCAGCACAATACAGTCCCTTCAGCCCACGATACTGTGCCGAACATGTACTTTAGAAATTACCTCGGGTTACCCATAGCCCTCTATTTTTCTAAACTCCATTTACCTATCCAGGAGTCTCTTAAAAGACCCTGTCGTATCCACCTCCACCACCATCGCCGGCAGCCCATTCCACACACTCACCACTTTCTGCGTAAAAAACTTACCCCTGACATCTCCTCTGTACCTACTGCCAAGCACCTTAAAACTGTGCCCTCTCGTGTTAGTCATTTCAGCCCTGGGAAAAAGCCTCTGACTATCCACACGATCAATGACTCCCATCATCTTAGGCACCTCTATCAGGTTACCTCTCATCCTCCGCTGCTCAAGGAGAAAAGGTCAAGTTCACTCAACCTATTCTCATAAGGCGTGCTCCCCAATCCAGGCAACATCCTTGTAAATCTCCTCTGCACCCTTTCTACAGTTTTCACATCCTTCCTATAGTGAGGTGACCAGAACTGAGCACAGTACTCCAAGTGGGATCTGACCAGGGTCCTATATAGCTTAACATTACCTCTCAGCTCTTAAATTCAATTCCATGGTTGATGAAGGCCAATGCACCATATGCCTTCTTAACCACAGTGTTAACCTGCGCAACAGCTTTGAGTGTCCTATGGACTCGGACCCCAAGATCACTCTGATCCTCCACACTGCCAAGAGTCTTACCATTACTACTATATTCTGCCATCATATTTGACCTACCAAAATGAACCATCTCATACTTATCTGGGTTGAGCTCCATCTGCCACTTCTCAGCCCAGTTTTGCATCATATCGATGTCCCACTATAACCTCTGACAACCCTCCACACTATCCACAACACCCACAACCTTTGTGTCATCAGCAAATTTACTAACCCATCCCCCCACTTCCTCATCCAGGTCATTTATAAAAATCATGAAGAGAAGGGGTCCCAGAACAGATCCCTGAAGCACACCACTGGTCACCAACCGCAGTGCAGAATATGACCCATCTACAACCACTCTTTGCCTTCTGTGAGCAAGCCAATTCTGGATCCACAAAGCAAGGTACCCTTGAATCCCATGCCTTCTTACTTTCTCCATAAGCCTTGTATGGGGTACCTTATCAAATGCCTTGATGAAATCCATATACACTACATCTACTGCTCTACTTTCATCAATATGTTTAGTCACATTCTCAAAAAATTCAATCAGGCTCGTAAGGCACAATCTGCCTTTGACAAAGCCATACTGACTATTCCTAATCCTATTATGTCTCTCCAAATGTTCATATATCCTGCCTCTCAGGATCTTTTCCATCAGCTTGCCAACCACTGAAGTAAGACTCACTGGTCTATAATTTCCTGGGCTATCCCTACTCCCTTTCTTGAATAAGGGAACAACACTTACAGCCCTCCAATCCTCCAGAACCTCTCCCGTCTCCACTGATGATGCAAAGATCATTGCCAGAGGCTCAGCAAACTCCTCCCTCGTCTCCCACAGCAGCCTGGGGTATAACTCATCTTGTCCCGGAGACTTATCCAACTTGATGCTTTCCAAAAGCTCCAGCACATCTTCTTTCTTGATGTCCTCACTGTGGAAGACATCAGCAGCATGTCCAACAGGGGGCAGAATTGAGAGGAGTTGCTATTACTAAAGAGAAGGTGCTTGGGAAGCTGTAAGGTCTGAAGGTAGATAGTCACCAGGAGAAAATGGACTGCACTCCAGGGTTCTGAAAGAGGTAGTGGAGGCATGAGTAAGATCTTTCAAAAATCACTAGTTTCGGGACTGGTTCCAGGGGAATGGAACATTGTAAAAAGAAAGGAGGCAAAAATATGAAATTATAAGCAAGGGGAAATGTGCAGATGCTGGAAATCCAAACAACACACACAAAATGCTGGAGGAACTCAGCAGGCCAGGCAGCATCAATGGAAAAGAGTACCGTTCGACATTTTGGGCATAGTCAGCATGGTTCCCTTAAGGGGAAATCTTCCCTGGAAAATCTGTTGGAATTCTTTGAGGAAATAACAGGTAGCATAGACAAAGGAGAGTCAGTGGATGCTGTTCATTTTGATTTAAGAAAGCCTTTGATATGGTGCTGCACATGAGGCTGCTAAACAAGATAAGAGCTTAGGGTATAGCTGGAAAGGTAGTGGTATAGACAGAAGATTGGCTGACTGGCAGAAGGCAAAGAGTGGGAAGAAAGGGGCCTTTTCTGATTCACGGCTGGTGACAAGTGGTGTTCTGCAGGGGTCCGTGTTGGGACCGCTTCTTTTCATAGAAACATAGAAAATAGGTGCAGGAGTAGGCCATCCGGCCCTTCGAGCCTGCATCGCCATTTATTATGATCATGGCTGATCATCCAACTCAGAACCCTGCACCAGCCTTCCCTCCATACCCCCTGATCCCCCTAGCCACAAGCTAATGATCTGGATGATGGAATTGATTTGTGGATGACACAAAGATGTGTGATGGGGTAGGTGGTGTTGAGGGAGCAGGGGATCTGCAGAAGGACTTGGACAGTTTAGCAGAGTGGGCAAAGGGGGATCAGGTGGAATTGTATGGTCAGGCATTTTGCGAGAAGGAATAAAGGAGTAGACTCTTTTCTAAATGGGTAGAAAAGGTGCAAAGGGACTTGCGAATCCTTGTGCAGATTCCCTGAAGTTTAATTTGTAGGCTGAGTCAGTAGTACGAGAGGCAAGTGTAATGTTAGCATTCATTTCTAGAATGTAAAAGGAAGGATGTAGTGCTGAGGCTTTATTAGTCAGACCACATTTGGAGTGCTGTGAGCAGTTTTGCGCTCCATATCTAAGAAAAGATGTGTTGACATTACAGAGAGTAAGGTGGAAGTTTAAAGAAATGATCCTGGGAATGAAAGGGTTACCACTTGTGGAATGCTTGGTGGCTTTGGGGCTGTACTTGCTGGAGCAAAGAAGAATGAAAAGGAAATCTCATTGAAACCTACCAAACATTAAGAAGTCTAGATAGAGTTGATGTGGAGGGTACAGTTCCAGTAGTGGAGGAGTCCAGGACCAGAGGGCGCAGCCTCAGAATAGAAGGATGTCCCTTTAGAACAGAGATGAGGAGGAACTTCTTAAACCAGAAGGTGGTGAATTTGTGGAATTCATTGCCACAGACTGCTGCGGAGGCCAAATCATTGGGTGCATCTAAAGCAGAGGTATCTTGATTAGTACGCGTGTCAAGGTTAAGGGGGGAACACAAGAGAATGTGGTCGAGAGGGTAGATAAATCAGCCATGATGAACAGACAAGGCTGAACGCCTAATTCTGCTCCTATGTCTTATAGTCTAATGTTCTACCTGCAGAAGTCTCACAGACTGAATCTATGAATTCTGAGAAACCACTTTCTGTTCTTTCAGGGAATTAAGAATTACAGGGAACTGGCAGGAATGTGGAACTGAGACTTGGATCAAATGAGGCATAGTCTAATTAAACAGCAGAGCATGTTCAAAGAGCAAAGTTTTCTCTTTCTGCTTCTGTTTCTCATTATTTGCTCCCAAGATATAGTTTATAGTGTATTTGCAAATTTTATAGACGCGAGATGTTCATGTATGACTTTTAATTATACCTATGATATTATTACTGGCTCATTTTTCTTCTGTTCTTGTGCATTCTGAGGCTAACCTAAATTAACTATCCACTAACTGCTGTGTCACCATACCTCTGTCATTCTCCTACTCACTTTAATGACCATGAAATAAGTATCAAAGGGCTCTCACGTAATAGGGAAAACATTCATATCATCAATGGAATTTCACAGCTCAAAGGCTCTGTCAAAGAAGGAAGTCTGTGGTTACACCATATTAAAGCAAATTTTTTTTTCTTTAGCTATTGATAGCAAGGGTTTTCAAGTCTCTTTAACATCAACACCTGCCTTGGACCTTGAGTCTAAAACAAGGCCCCGCATTGTTGGGAAATAAAATTAGCTTTCTTCAAAAATGCTATTAGGATTTCTTCCAGACATTTGGGCGTGTGCAGTCCATTTTATTGTCTGAACGCATAAAAAGAAGAGAGGAGAAAATACTTCCTTCAAGCAAAAGTCTGGTTTTTGCTGTCAATAGATTTATTTCCAGAGCTTATCTCCAGCCGTACAAGCAGCCTTTTTCCAAATCACGCTTCATAGTTGCTCATTGCATCCGTATGCAGATTCCTCCTCTCAATACAGTATATCAAACCTTTGGATATATCACTTGAAGATATTGGAATAGTATTTAGATATTGCTCAAAACATTCTCGGATATAGTCCACTTCTCCTACAGCATTTCTGATCTTATCTCCTCCACATTTAAGCTCTTAAGTACACTCAGTGGCCACTTTATTAGGTAGCTCATGTACCTGATAGAGTGGCCACTGAGTGTGTGTTCACGGTCTTCTACTGCTGTAGTCCATCCTGTTCAAGGATCAATGTGTTGTGCATTCAGAGAAGATCTCATGTCACATGTGGTCATTTGAGTTACTGTTGCTTTCCTGTCAGCTTGAACCAGTTTGGCCTTTCTCATCTGACCTCTCTCATCAACAAGGTACTTTTACCCACAGAACTTCAACTCACTGCATGTTTTTATTTGTTCTTTGCACCACTCTCTGTAAGCCCTAGAGACTGTTGTGCATGATCAGCAGTTTCTGAGATACTCAAACCACCCCATCTAGCACCAACAATTATCCAACAGTCAAAGTCACTTAAATCTCGTTTCCTTCCCATTCTGATGTTTGGTCTGAACAACAACTGAATGTCTTGACTGTGTCTGCATGCTTTTATGCATTGAATTGCTGCCACATAATATTCTGATTAGTTATTTCCATTATTGAGCAGATGCACCTAATGAAGTGGCCATTTAGTGTAGTTTTCCCTTGCATCTGTACCCAAATTCCTCCTCTTAGTATATCATAGCTTTGAATATACTGATTGAAGATACTGGAACAGTATTAAGATATTACTTGGACTATTCTCAGATATAATCCACTTCTCCCACAGCATTTTTGATTATTCCTCCTCCACTTTTAAGCTCTTAAATGTAATGCACTTCGCAACATGTGTAAAGTTTGCCCTATACTGTATTGAGGTCCTAGTGGGCTTCTTAATGCTCTCAAGCTTGCCAGATTGACGCATAAATCTAGCTGATTTACTACAGCAGCTCATAGGTGGAATATTATTGCCTGGAAGTTCAATATCTTCATGCTGTTTCCTTCAACAATATGAAATGGAAAGCATTTCTGGTTCATGTTGCATAAATTGGGAAATTGGATTAGAGGCTTCCTGTTGTTGTAAAAATCGGAAATGCTGTAAATACTTGGCAGGTCAGGCAGCATCAGTGAAAAGGGAAAATGAATTAACCTTTTGGTTCCTAGACTCTTCACCAGTTCAGGTGAAAGGAAAAGGTCTTACTGGTGACACCATTGCACTGAAGCATTTGACAAGCTCATGTGATGTTGGTACCTTTCTAGATGTTCAACAAACCTCCTACATGAGCAAACTTCCTGTACATTTTCTAGGAAAAGATGACACAATTGTGAAAAAGTGTGCAGTTAGAGAGAATATGCAAAACTGCAAAATCCTCTGCTTGGACACAGGATAAGATTGGCACCAGAGAGGTCACTGAACTGTTAGACCATAAACATTGGTGCAGAATTAGGCCCACCGGCCCGTTGAGTCTGGTTCCCCTCCCTCTTTCTTCTAAGTTCCAGCGAATACGGGCCCAGAGCCATCAAATGCTCTTCATATGCTAATCCTTCATTCCCAGGATCATTCTCGTGCACCTCCTCTGGACTTTCTCCATTGCCAGCACATCCTCTCTTAAAAAAAGGTGCCTAAAACTACTCACAATACTCTAAATGCGGTCTGACCAATGCCTTATAAACCCTCAGCATTACATCTTTGTTTTTATATCCTAGTCATCTCGAAATGAATGCTAACATTGCATTTTCTTTCCTTACCATGGACTCAACCTGCAAGTTAGCCTTTAGGGAATCCTGCACGAGGACTCCCAAAACCCTTTGCACATTGCAAGAACAATTTGGGTTCTTAACTGTTTATGCAACAAGGGACAGAATTTACTTCCAATTGGCAGGAAGATCAATGAGAGTATAGCTAGATACGGGACACCTATGTCATTTGTTTCACAGTGTATACTCAAGGAGAAGTTTATTTCGTAATCCTCGCAGCCTTGATATGTTCACCTCTTGCTTATAGAGGAGACAGAATCCCTGGTTGTGGGAGAGATTACAATTCCTTTGATACTGGAATTTGTATATCTCCAACCTACAAAGCACAGCAAGTGTTCCACAACATGTACACAGGCCAGAAGTAACAACTTACAACAATATATTGGGGAGTTGTCCATATCTAAAGCTATTCTGCTACAAAAGAACACAGGATCCTGCCATTTCAAAGGTTTTTAATTTAAAAGACACACTGGACTACATTCCTGAGACAGCATTCTTTCTTTGATTAAAGATAGACCAGCTATTCAACGTTCAAGGCTGGACTCTGTGGGCTATGAAGTCATACCTCCAAATTCCAGGAGACGGTTACTGACTGGCCTACACAAGGTGTCATCCTGGAACGTGGCAATGGAGGCCTTGGGATGGTGATTACTTTAGCTGACCAAGAGCAGGCAAGGTATTACTGAAATTTGGTGCAATGCACACTTATTGCTGGTGGAACTCAGCAGGTCAGACAGCATCTGTGGAAATGAATAAACGGTTGACACTTCAGGCCGAGGCCCTTCTTCGGGATTGGAAAGGAAGGGGGAGGACGCTAGAATAAAAAGGTGGGGTGAGGGAAAGGGGGATAGCTAGAAGATGATAGGTGAAATTTGGTAACTGGTTTATTGTTGTCACATGTTCCGAGGTACTATGAAAAATTTTATTTTGCATGCCAGCCATACAGATTACAACAGTGTATTGAGGTGGTACAAGGTAAAAGCAATAACAGATTGGAGAATGAAGTGTTCCAGTCACACAGAAAGTGTAGTTCAGGCAAACACTAAGGTGCAAGACCATGACAAAGTAGATGAGTGAGGTCAAGGGTCTATCTTAAGATCCACTCAAGAGTTATATGACAGTGAGATACAGGCTGTCTTTGAACGTGGCGCTATGTGCCTTCTGGATTTTACACCTTCTGCCTGATGGAAGGGCGGGGGAAGAGAGAAAGCCTGAGGTGGCCGGGGTCTTGGGTCATAATTGTGACTTTTCAATGCAGTGAGAAGTGTAGATAGAGTCCATGGTGAGGACGCTGGTATTCGTGATGTCATTTGTGAGTCTGTATGGCTGCATCTGGGGACCATAAACACTCCATCATGGACTACATTCACCGCAGAAGCAGGCGGACAGGATTTTCTGGTTGTGATTGACGCAATTCCACTTGGTTGGGAGAGCTTCTCATACAACTGACCACCACCGGAAGGACTGTGCTTCCTCAGAACTATCTCTTTGCATTTTGTGGATTTACTCAGGAGGATGGCGAGGTGGAGATACGTCTCTACCACAGGAGGTATAAGCTGCTCCTTCCCTCCGCTAGCCCGCAAGTTACCCTTGGGCAAGGTGTAGCACCTGGTTAGCCCCCCGACCAGGGTCATGTGAAGCCACGGGAGCAGGTGGTGGATGGTTGTATGAGCAGCTGGTGCACATCACAAGTCCTGGTTATGCGATCACTGATGCCAGGCAGACCATCTCTGAAGTGTATTGATAATGGCTGGGGTCACCCATCTTGTAAAGATTCTGTCCAGAAGAAGGCAAAGGCAAGCCTCTTCTGTAGAAAAACTTGCCATGAACAGTTATAGTTATAAAGACCATGATCGCCCATGTCATATGACATGGCACGTAATGATGATGATGATCAAGAAGGAATTTGTGTTAGACCAATGTCCCTGATTTATTGCACAAAAACTTGAAACAAAATGGAGTTTACATATTTTGCTGCCAACTTATCATCCTATAGCTAACAGTACAGTTGAGTGACCTGGTCAAATCTTTAAGAAAACCTGGACAAAACCGAATTCTCAGTGACCGGAAGTGCACTGAGAGTGGTAAGCGTAAAGGAGTTGGGTGCTTACTGTTCTGGCTAACAACAGATGGTGCAATCCGGGGTATATTACGATCGAGGAACGTGTTGGCAGGGTGGATATTGAACTTTTTACTGTTGGACTTCGGCCACATTCCACCGTGATACAATACTTGGCAGCACGGGAGGTCGTTCCTGTCTGTGGCCATCGAACGTGCAGCTCCTCCCGTGGAGGGTCAGACACCCTGAGCCAATAGACTGGTCCTGGACTTATTTTCCATCTGGCATAGTTTGTATTTTGTTGTTTGATTGTTTGTGGTTTTTTGTATTGCTATATTTACGCTCTATTCTTGGTTGGTGCGGCAGTAACGAAACCAAATTTCCCTCGGGATTAATAAAGTATATCTATCTATCTATCTATCTATCTATCTACTCCTTCTTCCCAAAAGTTGGCTCAACCTTGCTCCAAGTATGATGTGTCTTCCACTATTTCCAAATATCGTCTGCAGGAATTGCGAACTCACTAAGCGATTGGAGAAGTAAGAACGTGTGTGGGTGTAAGTGATAGGTGAAAGGGAGGAAAGGGGCTTGTTTTGCTATTGTTTTGTTGCTTGTAGTGTTCTGCTTTGTTGCTTTCTGCATTGTCCTGTCGAGCACTGTGGGTATGTGATGTTGGGGCCAGATTGCTGCTTTCTGCGCTGTTCTGTCGAGCACTGTGCGTATGCTACGTTGGGGCCGGATTGTGTGGCGACACTTGCGGGTTACCCCCACCCCCTGTACATCCTCGGTTGTGTTGGTTGTTAATGCAAATGACACATTTCACTCACCTTGGGCATTCTCTCTTCTCCCCTCTTCCACTGGGCAAAAGATACAAAAGCCTGAAAGCATGACCCATTAGGCTCAAGGACAGCTGTTATAAGGCTATGAAGCATTCCCGAGAAGAATAAGATGGACTCTTGAAATTACAATCTACCTCATTATGGCCTTGCACTTTATTGTTCACCTGCACTGCACTTTCTCTGTAGCTGTTGCCCTAGTCTGCGTTCTGTTATTATTTTACCCTGTTCTGCCTCAGGCACTGTGTAATGATTTGATCTGTATGAATTTTACACAAGTTTTTCACCGCATCTTGATGCATGTGACAATGATAAATCAATCAATTCCAATGTCAATTTCAAGCGAAGCAGTGACATTAGTTGGAATGTCCCGAGAGGTGAACAAAGGAGAAGTAAGAGAAAATAGGGATTAGGATGTGGAAGAGGGGTGTGATCTATTTCTTTGACACAAAAAGTTGCATTGGTATTCAAACTCTCAAGCATTACAACGATGCAAGTTGTTGAAAGTTCACTCAATAATGCTCAAGAATATTTCTATGAGTGCATACACTTATGCACAAAATTATCTAAAGGTCAGGTCTCTCTCTATTATACTGTAAATTGTATTTTGTTACACTGATATAACACATTCTGCAATGACACGTGAGAAGATTTATGACCTATCATAGAATAGGAAATTGCATCCTGATTCAGCTTTGGGTAAATTTACTTAGCATTCTACTAAAAGCTAATCATAAATGGAAACATAACCTCTTGGATCCTACTAAACTAGTAATTCGGATGTGCAGTGCCACATCATTGTTATTATGTGCTTATAGAGAATGCCAAGGTACATTGAAGCAAAGGTTTAACACTCCACTCTACAGTAAAAATACTAAAAGTATTGTACATCTGTTAAACAGCTCCTACAACTTACAATCATTCTAGACAGCATGGGTCAGTGACAGGCCACTTCTATGTCTTCCAGTCAGGGGTTCAAGTCCCAGTTTATATAGTATAGGGGGAAATTTCTTTGCGAACTCAATTCATCAGGCATCTTTAAAATTGCCAAGTTTTCCAAATTCCTGTGCAAAGGACAAAGTGTTATATCAAGATCCTCACTGTTCTCACAAATTGATGTTACATTATCCTATGGTAATACAGTAGTTTGAAGAACAGAATTAGCTTTGGCATTATTTAGCCTTCAGTTATAACAAATCCATTGACCATTATTACTTGCTGTTTGTGGGAGTTTGTTTTGCACAAACTGTCTGCCAAAATTGAGCGCAAAATGTTTTGAGGCATCTCAGTTTGTGAAATGTATTGCGTAACCATCTTTGAATGAATCAAAATTTCCACCAGGGTAAGTTAGGAAAAACATTTAGTATGGCCACAGTCAGATCCGATCTAAATTCATCATAACTCCATCAGTTTCTTCAAATTTCACACAAAGTCACTAGGAAGCTAAGTGATTGTGTTATTCCCTGCTGGGTCCTTGCCTTCACATTTACTTTCTCAATATATTTTTTGTTACAGATAGACTGGAAAGCCCAAGTGTCAGGACTGGAGGTAAGGGTCAGGCTGATTTCACTCACTCTCCCACAATGTTATTTCCTCTATCCGTGGCACCAAGGCTGTGCTTCATCTCTGTGAGTTTTTGTGGCGTTTAGTCCCACTAATATGTGGAAACCATAGAAAGGGTGCAGAGGAGATTTACAAGGATGTTGCCTGGATTGGGGAGCATGCCTTATGAGAATAGGTTGAGTGAACTCGGCCTTTTCTCCTCGAAGCAACGGAGGATGAGAGGTAACCTGGTAGAGGTGTATAAGATGAGAGGCATTGATCGTGTGGATAGTCAGAGGCTTTTTCCCAGGGCTGAAATGGCTAGCATGAGAGGGCACAGTTTTAAGGTGCTTGGAAGCAGGTACATAGGAGATGTCAGGGGTAGGTTTTTTATGCAGAGTGTTGAGTGCATGGAGTTGGGCTGCCAGCGATGGTGGTGGAGGCGGATACAATAGGGTCTTTTAAGAGACTCCTGGACAGGTACATGGAGCTCAAAAAAATAGAAGACTATGGGTAACCCTAGGTAATTTCTAAGGTAAGGACATGTTCGGCACAGCTTTGTGGGCCGAAGGGCCTGTATTGTGCTGTAGGTTGTCTATGTTTCTAATATGATGAACTGAGACTGAGGCTTGGGCCTCTCTGGCTGCTCTGGGGAACAGATCTAAATTCAGAATGCTCTTGCTTGCTTCTATTGTTTGCATGATGTTGTGTTTTTTTTTCTCTTTCTCTGCACAGTGATTTTGGTCTTTATTTATTTTTTAATTTGGTTCCTCTGGTTTCTTGCTTTGTGGCTGCCTGTAAGCAGACAAATCTCAAGTTGTATAATTTATATATTTCTTGATAATAAATATACTTTGGATCATTGAATCTTCGAAACTATGCAGATCATTTCCTTACAAAAGTGCATTAATGCTTTGAGAAGGTACAAGGAGAAAGCAATTACAGAATGTAGAATCAAGTGTTACCGATACAGAGACAGTGCAGTGTATACAGACAATAAGGTAGAATGTAAGGTCAAGTGTGCATCTTATAGTACAAGGGGACTGTTCAATAGTCTTAAACAGTGGAATAGAAGCTGTCCTTGAGCCCGGCCAAAATCAGAGCAAACTTGTTATCGAAGTATGTATACGTCACCATATGCTACCTTGAGATTCACTTTTTTTTGTAGCAATTTACAGGAAAATACAATCGAATTTATGAAAACCTATACATAAACAAAGACGACAAACAAGCAAAGTGCAAAAGAAGACAAATTATGCAAAAAATAAATAATGCCAAGAACATGAGTTGTAAGGTCTTTGAAAGTGAGTCCATAGGTTGTGGAATCAGTTCAGTGTTGAGGTGAGTGAAGTTATCAATGTTGGTTCCGGAACCTGATGCTTATAACTGCTCTTGAACCTGGTGGTGTGGTATGTGTTTTCAGGATTTCATATCCTCTGTCCACCTCTGGCCCTTACTTTTTTGGCTGGAGTTTCTCCCGTGGCTATTTAAGTTCTGGATTGCGACTCCTGTAGGAGCAAATCCCGATAAACATGGGACATGCTTGCCAAGAGCTGTTATTGTTGGACAGGGATTTCTACTAACTCCATTTAAAAATAGCTAACTGATAAATTGTCACTTCGCAGCCCATTTATCACTCATTCAGCATCTCAATATAAACAAAAACATACATTTCAGTGATCAACTTTTTTAAATAGTCGCTCTGAGGGTGATAGATGAATCAGATGCACTTTATGCACCAGATGTTAACAATCAGATACCCAAGACAATATTTGCTCTCCATCAGGAATCTTATATAATGCAAGTGAATGTAAAGGTAAACACAAAATAATCTGCAGATGCTGGGGTCAAAGCGACACTCACAACACGCTGGAGGAACTCAGCAGGTCGGGCAGCATCCGCGGAAAAGATCGGTCGACGTTTCGGGCTGGAACCCTTCGTCAGGACTGTTGGGGGAAGGGGCAGAGGCCCTATAAAGAAGGTGGGGGGAGGGTGGGAAGGAGAAGGCTGGTAGGTTCCAGGTGAAAAACCAGTAAGGGGAAAGGATAAAGGGGTGGGGGAGGGGAGGCAGGGAGGGGATAGGCAGGAAAGGTGAAGAAAGAATAGGGGAAAACACAATGGGTAGTAGAAGGAGGCGGAACCAAGAGGGAGGTGGTAGGCAGCTGGGGGAGGGTCAGAGTGACATAGGGATAGGGGAAGGGAGGGGGAGGGAATTACCAGAAGTTGGAGAATTCTATGTTCATACCATAGGGCTGGAGACTACCTAGACGGTATATGAGGTGTTGCTCCTCCAACCTGAGTTTAGCCTCATCATGGCAGTAGAGGAGGCCATGTATGGACATATCTGAATGGGAGTGGGAAGCAGAGTTGAAGTGGGTGGCTACTGGGAGATCCTGTCTGTCATGGCGGACGGAGTGGAGGTGTTCGACGAAGTGGTCCCCCAATCTGCGTCGGGTGTCACCGATGTAGAGGAGGCCGCACCGGGAGCACCGGATGCAAAATGACCCCAACAGATTCACAAGTGAAGTGTTGCCTCACCTGGAAGGACTGTTTGGGGCCCTGAATGGTGGCAAGAGAGGAGGTGTAGGGACAGGTGTAGCACTTGCGCTTACAGGGATAAGTGCCAGGTGGGAGATCCGTGGGGAGGGACGTGTGGACCAGGGAGTGGCGGGGGGACCGATCCCTGCGGAAAGCAGAGAGGGGTGGAGAGGGAAAGATGTGCTTAGTGGTGGGGTCCTGTTGAAGGTGGCAGAAGTTGCGGAGGATAATGTGTTGGATCCGGAGGCTAGTGGGGTGGTAGATGAGGACAAGGGGAACTCTGTCCCTGTTGTGGTGGCGGATGGATGGGGTGAGAGCCGAAGTGCAGGAAATGGAGGAGATGCAGATCTCAAACTTGTATCTGCCTGCCTGGACTCCATTTTGTCACCCATAGTTCAGTCTCTCCCCACCTACATTTGGGATACATCCCATGCTCTCCATCTCTTCAATAACTTCCTGTTCCCCGGACCCAACCGCTTCATTTTCACAATGGATGTCCAATCCCTATACACCTCCATTCCCCATGAAGAATGCCTCAAGGCCCTCTGCTACTTTCTGGATAATAGACCTCACCAGTTCCCCACCACCACTACCCTCCTCCGGTTAGCGGAACTGGTACTCACACTCAATAACTTCTCTTTTGGCTCTTCCCACTTTCTTCAGACCAAGGGTGTAGCTATGGGAACTCGCATGGGCCCTAGCTATGCCTGCCTCTTCGTTGGTTATGTGGAACAGTCTGTGCTCCAAACTGATTCTGGTACTGCTCCCCAACTTTTCCTTCGGTACATTGACGACTACATTGGTGCTGCTTCCTGCACCCATGCTGAGCTCGTCAATTTCATCGACTTTACTTCTAACTTCCACCCAGCCCTCAAATTCACTTGGTCTATCTCGGACACTTCTCTCCCCTTTCTCGATCTCTCGGTCTCCATCTCTGGAGACAGACTGTCCACTGACATCTTCTACAAGCCCACTGACTCTCATAACTACCTCAACTATACCACTTCCCACCCCGCCACATGCAAAAATGCCATTCCCTATTCCCAGATCCTCCGTCTCCGCCGCATCTGCTCCGAGGATGAGGTTTTCCGTTCCAGGACATCTCAAATGTCCTTTTTCTTTAAGGACCGTGGTTTCCCTTCTGCTGTCATCAATGATGCCATCACCCACATCTCCTCCATTTCCCACACTTCGGCTCTCATCCCATCCACCCGCCACCACAACAGGGACAGAGTTCCCCTTGTCCTCACCTACCACCCCACTAGCCTCCGGATCCAACACATTATCCTCCGCAACTTCTGCCACCTTCAACAGGACCCCACCACTAAGCACATCTTTCCCTCTCCACCCTTCTCTGCCTTCCGCAGGGATCGGTCCCTCCGCGACTCCCTGGTCCACACGTCCCTCCCCACGGATCTCCCACCTGACACTTATCCCTGTAAGCACAAGTGCTACACCTGTCCCTACACCTCCTCCCTTGCCACCATTCAGGGCCCCAAACAGTCCTTCCAAGTGAGGCAACACTTCACTTGTGAGTCTGTTGGGGTCATTCTGCATCCAGTGCTCCCAGAGCGGCCTCCTCTACATCGGTGAAACCCGACGCAGATTGGGGGACCGCTTCGTTGAGCACCTCCACTGCGTCCGCCAAAACAGGCAGGATCTCCCAGTAGCCACCCACTTCAACTCTGCTTCCCACTCCCATTCAGATATGTCCATACATGGCCTCCTCTACTGCCACGATGAGGCTAAACTCAGGTTGGAGGAGCAACACCTCATATACCGCCTAGGTAGTCTCCAGCCCCTTGGTATGAACATAGAATTCTCCAACTTCCGGTAATTCCTTCCCCCTCCCTTCCCCTATCCCTATGTCACTCTGCCCCCTCCCCCAGCTGCCTACCATCTCCCTCTTGTTTTCGCCTCCTTCTACTACCCATTGTGTTTTCCCCTATTCTTTCTTCACCTTTCCTGCCTATCACCTCCTTGCCTCTCTATCTTTCCCCTTACTGGTTTTTCTCCTGGAACCTACCAGCCTCCTCCTTCCCACCCTCCCACTTTCTTTATAGGGCATCTGCCCCTTCCCCCTACAGTCCTGACGAAGGGTTCTGGCCCAAAACGTTGACCGATCTTTTCCACAGATGCTGCCCGACCTGCTGGGTTCCTCCAGCCTGTTGTGAATGTAAAGGTAATTTGTCTAGTGAAATATTACCAATGGACATCATTAGAAATGTATAGGCAGGAGAATTGGGTTGAGAGGGATAAAAAATCAGCCATGATTAAACTGAAGCAGACTTAATGGGCTGAATGGCCTAATTCTGGTCCTATGTCTTACATATACACTTACTGCCCATGACATCGCTGGCGTTTATGGCAGCAATGAAGAGACTCCATTTCTGTCTGTCCATGCAGTCAGACACAGTTGTAGAGGAATTCTTCATTGCTTTTTTCATAACAATTTATATTTTGACCAGTCAGAGTTGCTGAACCACCGACCCTGGAGCACCGGTGGACCACTCTTAGTGTGGCCTCTACCCTTTGACCTGATTGGCATGGGCGACCCTACCGAGAGCCAAAGCACGGGGCCCTGACTGCAGCCAGCATAGCTTGCTGGGTCATTAAGGCACACATGCCTCCCAAGCCTACGACATGGTTGTGGTCCACTTGAGGTCTTATATATACGCTTCCTTAGAAATCTATCAATGTGGAAAGGAAAAAGGATTCATTACTGATAGACCTCCAATGGAAGGAAGTGCAGAAGGTAATTTTCCATACACCATATTTACTGATGTAGAGAAATTTGCTCTAGTAGGGCACCTGCTTTTATTTAATGATGGTTCTTCCAATGCTTTGCCATGTCCAAATAATCATTGTTTTTAGTTAGGCCTAAGAAAGTACTTGCATACTTTGTAGTTTTTTAAATGAACCTAGGAAAGATTTTGATGTGTTTTCTTACACCACAATATCCTCTACACCCAGTGTAGACCGTAAGACATAAGAACATAATTAGGCCATTTGGCCCATCAGGTATTCATCAGTACATCTCTCTCAACCCCATTCTCCTGCCTTTACCCTGACTAACCAGAACCTATCAACGTGCACTTTAAATATACCCAATGACTTGCCCTCCAAAACCATATATGGCAATAAATTCCACAGATTTGCCAATGCTTGACTGAAGAAATTCCTCCTCAGCTCTATTCTGAGGCTGTGTCCTCTGGTCCTAGACTTCTCCACGTCCATTCTCAAGGTTCAAAGCCTGGGGTACAAAACATTTGGGAGTAGTTTGATGGGGTTGTACAGGTCCATGGTAGGTTTAGATGTGGAAGCAGAAGGAACCTTTTCCCAATACCGTGATCCAAGAGCAAAAGAATAAAATGATAGGCAAAGCATGGGGGGGGGGGGCGGGTGCTGGGGTGAGGAAATCTTTCTCATGCAGAGAATGGTTACAATAAGCAACCTACTAAGAATGATTGTATACAAGGACTGAGTGGCCTCGAGGTGATGTTTTATTTCAAATGTTTTATTGCATATTATGAAGATAGTATTGCGATCACTTGAGTTGAGTATGATGTTCTCCCAAGGGGTTGTAACATTAATGGAGAACGGCTGTATATGACCTTGTTTAACATGGGGAAGCTGATGCACAGGCATCCATCACACGGTCCTAGACAGATCGGGGTCAGGGTCCATGGCATGGAGTGCAAGATAACTGGAGACCCTTCACTGCTGCTGCCTTCACTGTTGTTTTGATGTGTCATCATCTTCTGCCAGCTCCATTGTTGAGGTCTTGGTTGGACTTCCCTGTGCCTGGAACCTCTCCCTTCACCCCTTCATCTTACCCGACCAGGAGCTGAGAAGCTTTTTTTTTAGCGTGTCGCACCAGACAGTCAGACATTCTTGCCTGACGCGTGGTGTTAGGATTGGTCTCCTTTTGGATTAACCAGGTCATGACATGAGTGTTCCTGACTCGACCCTTTTTTTTACAAGGCCGAGTGACTAGCTCGACACTCAACCCAGAACGGATGGGAAGCGTGCTCGGGAGTGACCGGACTTGGATTCGAACTGGAGAGCCTTCGCTCCGGAGTCCGGTGCTGATGCCACTGCGCCACCAGCCAGCCAAGCTGAGAAGCTCATAAACCTCTCTGCCACAGCAAACCGATGATACACGGAGAGGGCTGATTATGAAGGTAATATTTACCTACATGCTGGTCATGTAATATTGGCCAAGACACTAAGGCAAAATCTACAATTTTTCAAGATTAACTAGGGAGCAGAATTACAGAATAATGGATGGCTCATTAAGGACAAGGGTGAGGGGGAACTTCTTTAAAAGCTTTTGCCTTCCCAACTTTCAGGTATCTTCAGGAAGCCGTGAGGAGTGAGTCCTTGAGTAAGTTCTTGAGTAAGTTCAAGATCAAGGTCATGGGGGAGAAAGTGTTTTAGGGAATGGACTGGAAAGTTGAGTTGATGTCAACTTATTTTGAATGGCAGGCTCAAATTGCCAAGAGGTTTCAATCTTTGGGGGAAGCAAGTGTTAGAGAGAATGGACTGGAACACTGAGTTGATGCCAACTTATTTTGAATGGCAGTTTCAAGAAGCCCCATGAATTACTAACTCTGACTCAGATGAGAATGTGGGCATCACAATAATTTAATAATTTACAATTCTGTACGCCAACTTCCAACTAAATATTTATCCAAGCCACTCTCTGGACTCTTAATGTGCTTGACATGTTCCACATAACTGCTGCTCTGTGCGAGGGGTAAAAGGGATGAATTTATGGGTCTGAACTTGTATTAATTTGCTCATGAGTTTGATATGAACTTCGTGTGGGAACACAAAAGACAAAGGAATGCCATCTTCAAGGGAAGTCATCTCAGAAAGTTTTTGGTAGAGGTATCCGGAGGAAGATTAAAATTGAGATATTATCAGCACATACATCAAGGTACAATGTTCATTATTGTCACATAATGTATATGCTTATCTCACATACTGTTCATTCAGATCATAAGACCAGAAGACATAGGAACTGATTATTAGGCCATTTGGCCCATCGAGTCTGTTCTGCCATTCCATCATGGCTGACTTATATTTCCTTTCAACTCCCTTCTCCTGCCTATTTCTTGGTTATCTTTGATGTCCTTACTAACCAAGAACCTATCAAACTCTGCTTCAAATATGCCCAATAAGTTGGCCTCCACAACTGTCTTTGGCAATGAATTCCACAAATTCACCAGCCCCTTTAGTCATTCATTACGTGTCATATCCACCACCCTCTGGCTAAATAAATTTATCCTTTTCCTTCTATTCTGAACCTTCCAAGACAAATCAAATCATTACCCAGTGCCCTGAGGTAGAACAAGGTAAAACTATAACAGAATGCAGAATGAAGTGTAACAGCTGCAGAGAAAGTATGGTCAGTGCAAGGTAATAATTTACATCCAGAAAATAGGCAGTCCATTGTTCAGCTTGCAACTAGGCAATGGCTAAGATCATTTAATCTAGTTGGCTGTATTAAACTCATGGAATCTTATAGCTCCAAAGCAGGCTGCTTGGCCCATCAAGTTCATACTAACCATCAATTACACATCTTGGGATATCAGGTTGCAGCTTTGGCAAAGATTGATCAGGCAGTACTTGGGTGTTTGGTGTACTGTTCCGGAAGGATATGGTAGCATTTCATAAGTGGCAGAAGATGCTTATCAGGATATCAGACATCCCACCTCTCCCGGAAGTTCCGGGAGTCTCCCGCATATTAGTAGTGGCTCCCTGATACCCGCAAATTATATACAATGTCCCGGAAATTGATTTTTTTTGAGAGCGAGCGTGAGAGAACGCACAAGAAAGAGTGAAAGAGCAAGCGCAAGAGCAAGAAAGCAAGAGCGAGTGAGAGCGACCACCAGCGAGAGAGCGCGCGCGTGAGAGAGAGAGAGCGAGAGAGTTCCAAAAAAAGTCAGAGTGGCAGAGTGTTCCAAAAAAAAACGTACGTCACCCCAGACTACACTAAAGTGTACCCCTGCCTAATAGGGGTCAAAATAATGACAGTGTTGCTCCCTGCACTGTTTACAACAGTGACTTTTCTATTGCCCGTGGTGGGTTAAGACTGCACAAGACATGTTGAGGTGAGTTTAACAGGTGTCACTCGTTCATTAGCATAGCTAACGTTATTTAAACTAGCTGGCCAGCTGCTAAGGAGCTACTCCATTGCAGACATCCCACCTCTCCCGGAAGTCTCCCTCAAATTGATGGTGCTTACCTCCCTGAAATGAGTTTTTGCAGGGTGGGATGTCTGGGATATAGAGGTGGATTTTACTTGTAAAGGGAGATTGAATAGGCTGGGGTCATTCTCACTAGAATATGGGAGGCTGAACTGGTGAACCTAGAGGAGGGATAATTTTAAGGTGATTGTAGGGGGAATTTTTTTTTGCGCAGTGAGTGGTGAGTGCGTGGAATGTGTTGCCGGGGTGGTAGAGAGACAAGTCACTGGGGGCATTTAACAGACTCTTAGATAGGCGCATGGATGAAAGATAAATGGAAGGCTACGTGGAAGAGAAGGCTTAAATTAATCTTAGAGCAGTTTAAAAGGTTGGCATAAGATTATGGGCCTAAAGGCCTGTACTGTGCTTTACTGTTCTAAGTTGTATATTTATAAAATTACAAGGCATAGACACATGTGAGTGAGAGAGAGAGAAAACAAGGGAGAAGGGGGAGGGGAAAAGGGGCTATCTTCTGGGGGGGTTCAAGATTAGGGGGCAGAGGTTGAAGAGAGGAGAAATTTAATGGAGATTAAATGAAAGAGGGGCAAGCTTTTCAGGTAGAGGGAGGTGGTTCTATGGAACAAGCTGCTGGAGGAGGTGGTAGTGGCAGACATGTTTACAATATTTAAAAGGTATTTGAATAAGTTTCTGATTAGGAAAAAAACGGAAGTGGGAAGTGGGATATGGTTCCATGGTAGACAAATGGGGTTTTTCCTGTGCTGCTGTATAACCCTATTTACTGACACTTGGCCCCAACTACTTATTCCAGGTTTTGACAATTCAAGTTCTTGTCTAGATGTTTGAATGCTGGGGGAGTTCCTCCTTCCAACCCCACTCAGGCAGTGTGTTCCAGCTTCCAACCGGCCTCTGAGTGTAGAAAATTCCTGCATGAATGCCTCTAAGCCTCTTTTTATTGCCCTAAACATTTTGTTCTCTCCTAAACACTAGAGATTCAGCAGAGGCTGGAAATATTGAGGGACACAGGTAAAGTGCTGGAGGATCTCAGTAGGTCAGGCAGCATCAATGGAGAGGAATAAACATTCAATGACTTCTCTTCAATCTTGGTGGCCTGAAGAGACAATTCTTGATTATCAATTTGCCTGAATAGACAATTCTTGACTATCAATATACCGGAATAAACAATCTTCTCCTCACCTCCTTCTTGTGCCCTTCCTCCTCCCCCCATGGTCCACTCCCCTCTGTTACTACTGAAGCCCTTTACTTCTTCCACCCAACACCTCCCAGCTTCTTACTTCATCACCCTCCCCCACTTCTCTCCTCAACTGGTCTCACATATCACCTGCCATCTTCAAAGTAAGTTTATTTCATGTCATCATATACAGACATGAGGTTCATTTTCTTGCAGGCATTCACAGTAAGTGCAGGAAAACAACAAAATATTAATATATAAATAAGCAATAAATATTGAGAACATGAGATGATGAGTCTGCCATGAAAGTGAAGTCCACAGGTTATGAGAACAGTTCAGTGTTGGGGTGAGTGAAGTTGAATAAAGTTATCTCTTTTGGTTCAAGAGCTTGGTGGTTGAGGGGTAATACTGTTCCTGTACCTGGCGACGTGGGTCCTGAGAATCCTGCACCTCCTTCCTGATGGCAGCAGTGAGAGCATAGTCTGAATGGTGGCAATTCTTGATTATAGATGCTGCTTTCCTGCCCTTCCTCCCTTCTTTGGCGTCTGCCCCCTTCCTTTCCAGTCCTGATGAATCTCGGCCCAAAACATCAAATGCTTATTCCTCTCCATAGATGCTGCCTGACCCGCTCAGCTCCTCCGGCATTTTGTGTGTTTGTGTATGTTCCACAATACTCTCTCCTTTTTGACATCTGTTATGAGGAAAAGTATATTTGGAGGTTTCATTTTAATCCTCTCTAACTCACCCATGCATCTGTCAGTCAACAGGTCACAGTGAAAAGCTTTCCCAGAGCACACCAGGAACCAAATCCTCTTAGCAGCCTGAATGGACAACTGTTGACTATCAGTCAATCTGTCTTTATTTTTGAACGGGAAGTAAAATGTAAACAACAAAAAAAAATACTTAGTGTAATCTTGGACTTGGGTACTGTGATGTTTGAGTTTAATTTGTAATTCTAGGTCAGTACTCAGATTTGGCAACCCACTGTAATTGCATGCATTGATGGAGCTATTAAATATTTAATGAGACACTGAAACTAGGACAGAAATATTTTATGGATAACTTTCGTTTGTATTGGCAGGCACATAACCCTTGGGCATGATGGTTTATTTACATACAATTCCAATCCACACCCCAGCCAATATTTTGAGAGTATTTTGGGGTAATAAGTTAGACTACAGAAATGAATGAAGTAATTGCATTGTAATAGCAATGTAATTTTAGAAACAATCTAGGCTTTAAACCAATTCATTAGGAACTGCTTTAGAAGTTAATTGAATTTTGAATTTATGTATACATCAAAAAGAAAGCCAGTGGCCTGCTAATTAGTCCCCTGAACTGATCCTTCATTCAATTCATATCCAAACTTTTATTTACCTGCTTCAGCTTATAATCCTATGTGTTCATGCATGTGAAATATTTGCAATGTGTAATTAGTTTCAAAATGTTTATAGCCAGTCTTTTCTTTTGGGTGGGGAAATTAAATGTAAATGTGCTCCAGATTTCCACTATTTACACGAAGAACTGTTTCCTTACATCACCTACAAATACATCAAGTTTGATTTTCTGGGTTTCTGATTTTCATGCCCCCTCATCACCACCATCCCTATATTTTGAGATCCTTCTATTAAAAGACATAGTTCTCATTTATTCACTTTGTTAAATGCTTTAATCATCACAAACTCTCTGATTATATCATCCTGAATGGGTGGTGGGGTGGAGATATGCCTCTACCAAATTGGGTGTGAGGTGCTCCTTCCCTCCACTGGCCTGCAGGTCACCCTTGGGCAAGGTGTAGCACCTGCTTAGCCTCACAAACAGGGTCAAGTGAAGCCATGCGACAGGTGGTGGATGGTCATATGAGCAACTGGTGCACATCACAAGCCCTGGTTATGTGGCCACTGACACGAGGCAGACAATCTCTGAGGAGTATTGATAACGGCTGGGATCACACGTCATGTAAGGTCACTGCTCAGAAGAAGGCAATGGAAAACCACTTCGATAGAAAAATTTGCCAAGAACAAGCCTGGTCATGAGACTATGATCACCCATGTCAATCTGTGCAGTACATAATGAACAAAAGAATGTTTTAAACAAGGGGCTTCAAGATAAATCTATGTACTCAGTCCTCACAGTTAACTATTTTGGGTTTGGTGTTGATTTGGTGAATGTTTGCGCCACCATTTAGACATGTCATCAATGACTGTATCTGGTGTACAGTGGAGAGCATTCTGACTGGTACCTTAACTGCCGAATGCACAGGATCGGAAAGAGGGGCAGGGTTGGAGACTCAGCTAGCTCCACTTACGGTACAAGCCTCCTCACCGTTGACGATATCTTCAAAAAGGCAGTGTGTCAAGAAGGTGGGGGTGCTTGGATCACGAAGGACCCTCATTATCCAGGAATGTGCTCTTGTCATTACTACTATGATATGTAAAAAGGAAAAGACTGGTAAAGACAAATGTAGGTCCCCTACAGACAGAAACAGGTGAATTGATTATGGGGAGCAAGGACATGGCAGACCAATTGAATAATTACTTTGGTTCTGTCTTCACTAAGGAGGACATAAATAATCTTCCAGAAATAGTAGGGGACAGAGGGTCCAGTGAGATGGAGGAACTGAGCGAAATACATGTTAGTAGGGAAGTGGTGTTAGGTAAATTGAAGGGATTGAAGGCAGATAAATCCCCAGGGCCAGATGGTCTGCATCCCAGAGTGCTTAAGGAAGTAGCCCAAGAAAAAGTGGATGCATTAGTGATAATTTTTCAAAACTCGTTAGATTCTGGACTAGATCCTGAGGATTGGAGGGTGGCTAATGTAACCCCACTTTTTAAAAAAGGAGGGAGAGAGAAACCGGGGAATTATAGACCGGTTAGCCTAACATTGGTGGTGGGGAAACTGCTGGAGTCAGTTATCAAAGATGTGATAACAGCACATTTGGAAAGCGGTGAAATCATCGGACAAAGTCAGCATGGATTTGTGAAAGGAAAATCATGTCTGACGAATCTCATAGAATTTTTTGAGGATGTAACTAGTAGAGTGGATAGGGGAGAACCAGTGGATGTGGTATATTTGGATTTTCAAAAGGCTTTTGACAAGGTCCCACACGGGAGATTAGTGTGCAAACTTAAAGCACACGGTATTGGGGGTAAGGTATTGATGTGGATGGAGAATTGGTTAGCAGACAGGAAGCAAAGAGTGGGAAGAAACGGGACCTTTTCAGAATGGCAGGCGGTGACTAGTGGGGTACCGCAAGGCTCAGTGCTGGGACCCCAGTTGTTTACAATATATATTAATGACTTGGATGAGGGAATTAAATGCAGCATCTCCAAGTTTGCGGATGACACGAAGCTGGGTGGCAGTGTTAGCTGTGAGGAGGATGCTAAGAGGATGCAGAGTGACTCGGATAGGTTGGGTGAGTGGGCAAATTCATGGCAGATGCAATTTAATGTGGATAAATGTGAAGTTATCCACTTTGGTGGCAAAAATAGGAAAACAGATTATTATCTGATTGGTGGCCGATTAGGAAAAGGGGAGGTGCAACGAGACCTGGGTGTCATTATACACCAGTCATTGAAAGTGGGCATGCAGGTACAGCAGGTGGTGAAAAAGGCAAATGGTATGCTGGCATTTATAGCGAGAGGATTCGAGTACAGGAGCAGGGAGGTACTACTGCAGTTGTACAAGGCCTTGGTGAGACCACACCTGGAGTATTGTGTACAGTTTTGGTCCCCTAATCTGAAGAAAGACATCCTTGCCATAGAGGGAGTACAAAGAAGGTTCACCAGATTGATTCCTGGGATGGCAGGACTTTCATATGAAGAAAGACTGGATGAACTGGGCTTGTACTCGTTGGAATTTAGAAGATTGAGGGGGGATCTGATTGAAACGTATAAAATCCTAAAGGGATTGGACAGGCTAGATGCAGGAAGATTGTTCCCGATGTTGGGGAAGTCCAGAACGAGGGGTCACAGTTTGAGGATAAAGGGGAAGCCTTTTAGGACCGAGATTAGGAAAAACTTCTTCACACACAGAGTGGTGAATCTGTGGAATTCTCTGCCACAGGAAACAGTTGAGGCCAGTTCATTGGCTATATTTAAGAGGGAGTTAGATATGGCCCTTGTGGCTACGGGGATCAGGGGGTATGGAGGGAAGGCTGGGGCAGGGTTCTGAGTTGGATGATCAGCCATGATCATAATAACTGGCGGTGCAGGCTCGAAGGGCCGAAAGGCCTACTCCTGCACCTATTTTCTATGTTTCTATGTTTCTATGATGGAGGAGGTACAGCAGCCTGTTCAGGAATAGTTTCTTCCCATCAGTCATCAAATTTCTGAACGGTTCATGAACACTATCTCACTCGTCCTCTGTTGATCTATTATCTATGACCAGAGGACACAGCCTTAGAATAGAATGATGTTGGAGGCCAAGTCATTGGTTTTGGATCTCCCCCCCCCCCCCAACCACTTTCAAATCTGTTACTAGCTCTTCTTTCAGTTAGTCCTGACGAAGGGTCTCGGCCCGAAACGTCGACTGTACCTCTTCCTAGAGATGCTGCCTGGCCTGCTGCATTCACCAGCAACTTTGATGTGTGTTGGGTATATTTAAAGCAGAGATTGATAGGTTCTTGATTCATAAGGGTGTCAAATGTTATGGGGAGAAGGCAGGAGAATGGAGATCAGAGGGATAATAAAGCAGCCATGATAGTACAGTAGAGCACACTCGAAGGGCCAAATGTCCTATTTCTACTCCTACCTCTTAGTCTTATTTCCTTTATTTCGTATTTAAGTTACAGTAGCTTTGTCTTCCACTGTACTGCTGGCAGGCAGCAAATTTCCTGACATCCACCGGTGATAATAAACCCGAATCTGATTGTTTCCTTTCTGAAGTGCAGTAGATCAATCTCCTAATATTTAAAATACAAGTAAATTTAAGTTTGTTTTCTCTCCAATTGTAGCTGAGAATGGGGGGAGGGAAGAGAATCAGCTGGTGGCTATGAAACTGTCTGAGCTATGAGACCCGTAGGATGAAGCAGAGCTACCCATCCGCAGTACCACCGACGCAGCAGAGAGGGCCTCAAGATGGCTGTGGCTCAAAAGAGGGGAGCCATGGGGTCATAAGTAGCTAGCCATCTGGACACAAGCTGGGGTCTGATCAGCCCCGGCTGGGTCACCTGGAGGAGGTTGTATGATGGTGAAAGACCCAAAACACCCGATGGTTCCAGGAACATCACTGAAGATGTGTCCAGAAGCACCAGTAGATGTATGTACACAGCTGGAGAAAGTTGTCAAGTACACGCCCCAGAAATGACAGAAATCACGCGCATCAGGCATGGCTGAAGTGGCCAGGTCTATTTCACCCCAAGTAAAGAAATTGGTGAGTTCACAGCACTCCTAAAAAATTATGAAGTGATTTTACTGGATCAACTTAGTGTATGTTTCTGCCAGAGAAGTCAAAATGCGAATCATAAAAAGACAGTGGTATAAAGATTTAGGGAAAACTGCTGATGGTTTTCAGCTTGAAACGTCGTTCTGTACTCCCCCCCCCCCATAGATGCTGCCTAAGGACTCTGTGTGTGTCGCTTGGATTTCCAGCATCTGCAGATTTTCTCTTGTTAGGGAAAACTTCATTCCTTAAGAGAGTGGAATTTACCAAGAAGAAGTTGAAGATGGATTTAACAGGAAACTCAGGATTCAGAAGATGGATATGCAGGAGCCTCAGCTACTCACGCTCAAGCAAAGCTTTCATTCTATGGAACACAACATCAGCAGCTTTCCACAACCTGCATTAGAGAAATGCCATTTCCTACAGTTTAATTAAAGAATAAAGCACGAACACTAATGAGATTTAAGGCAATTTCTTTTATTGTGGCAAATGGATTTTAACCATCTAAAAAAAATAAATTAGCCATTTAGAACAAAAACAAATCACAGATTTCTTCAGAATGACATTCTGTTTGATACAAATTACTTAGTAATTCAAGGAACACATGGACAAAGCATGTAATCCACAGCAAGTAGGCAACAAGGCAATGTATCACTTCGCCCCAGAGTTTCATCTTCTGTAACAGGGGCAAAAATAGGTCTCATAATCATGCAAGGTGAGAAATATTGGTATAAACAGGATCACACTATTCTCCCGCCAGTATTTTTTAAAAATTGGTCCCACTCTTTGTTTGAAGATGTAGGATCATACCCCAGCAATGGCTGGATGACAATATGGAACCCAAACCCGTGCTTAAGAGATCATTCTTAAGTTTGCATCTGGATGTTGATCTTTAGTATCACAGCGAAACATCCCGCCCTCACTCCATACCTGCATCTTTTAGGAACTGAAGTGGGTGTTGGGAGGGTTGTTGCAATCCAATAGATTATTCTCCCCCTTTTACAATCATACCAGTAGTTAAGGTTGCTTCAGTCAGAGCCAAATTGGCTCAGCAACAAACCAGAGGGTGGTTCCACGTAGCAGTAGTCTTATTGAGGTGTTTAAGGATTAAAAGGAACTACAATTTCTGTAGATCCCCGAGTTGCCCCAAAGTCCCAAATAAGGGGGAAAATGGTCTAGAAAGTAGTAGATTGCTCAAGGTGATGATGCAACCACTGAGGTAAGTGGTAATGGAAATCTGAAACGCCCACTCCAAGCAAAATTAAACAAAGATTGACCTCTTAGTGTTACAAAGATGTTAAATGGTAGATCACTACCATCTAACAATGGTAGGTAGAATGAGAGGCTGAATAGACTATCCCTGTGTTTATTGGTCTTTGCTATTTCAGGTTTTAAAATTTCCTTTCTCGCTATAATCGTTATCTTATCCTCGTCCCCTAATCTTCTCAGCACGTCATATCTCCTGTCAATGGGACAAACAGACTGCCAACCTGCTCAGGAAGGTTTGAGGGTGCGGTCAAGGAATTGGCCACCGTGAGGGATCACCACATAGCAAAGTGACGGGTAATATTAGAACTGCTCTCTCCAAACACTGTGAAGCAATTTCACCCCAGGCCAATATTTCACCATTGCACAATTCAAAAATAAAATTGACAATTATTGGCATACATCATAATTTACATATCAAAATGGGTTTGACATTTTTTTTCTACAAATTCCATACTGGTTTTCCAAGAGAAAAAAAAATTCAATGAAAACTTCCCCCTCAAGGTAAAAAGTCAACTGTCCAGACTCAAGGGGCTCATGGTCAAATTTTGGCCTGCTCCTTTCCCCATTCTCCTCCTGTAGGTCTCCCCTCTTTTTGCTGAATTTGCACAAGGGAGCAGGAACTGGGCCTGTTGCAATTGGACACAGCAATGTCGTCCAGTTAACACCGGTTGCCTCACATAAATAACATATAAAGCATTCACAAAGGAACAGAGAGGAAACCAGCGCGCCTCCAGGTGGTCCTTCCCTCAAGATGAGATCGTTCATGCCGAATTTTGAACACCTAGCACTTTTAAAGCAGCATTGATGTGAATGGAATGGGGAGGGGTTGGTTTGGGAGTGGAGAGGATAGATTTTAACCAATAAACACTCCCAAGTGGGATTCAAGTACTCACTCAAAAAAAAATTCACCAGTCATAATAACATTCATTCAGTCAGGATGGCATGCAACATCACAGCATGTGAATACGAATTAACAGTACATTAACATATTTCTGGAAGGGAATGTTGAGGAGATACCATATTTTCCTGACACCCTATCCCCTTAGCTTCCCTCTTAAAAACAAACAACATCCAAATCCAGGACAGTATATCTGAACACCAAAAATAAATTTTCAGTATTCTGATTGTATCTCAAATGCCAAAACTTGTCCAGCGTTAAGAAGACAGTCAAATAATGCTCGTCTTGGCATTAATTCTTCCCCCAGGGAAACACGAACAGTTTCCTCGCTTTAAACAATTGGTTTTCATTGCTATCTGAAGATTATATTCATTTTTATTATAATTAACTAGTAGAAAAAAATCTACTTCATTATAATAGTAAACTTATTCGAACTTCATTCATTTGCATTCAACCAAAAGTCTGAGACGAGGATGGGTGGGGAAAATAAAAATAAATTAATTTGCAAAATATATACATGTCTGACACATAAATAGTAAACTTGTTTCTTCTTCCTCTTTCTGGTGCAACTGTTTAATTTTCCTGTACTTTAATTTTTTTTGGCAGAGACAGTTACACAGTACACAGCTGAGCAGTGACCTAAACGATCACAAGCAGCCAAGTCTACTGTAGAAATGTAAGCTAGAGATGGAGCTTTCCTTGCCACGTATTTTATCACCACAGAAATTCTCGAACACTTGTCCTCCCCGTATACTTTGTAAGGGAGGGAGGAAGGAAACCTTCCCCGCTTTGTTTCTGCAGGTTAATTCCTAACCTTCCCTTTTAGTTTATATTCGCAATCTGTTCACCCATCGTTACATAACACCATTCCCGCCTCTCTTTCACTGTTCAGACTTCACAGTGCAAGGGATTCACATGTCTTTACTACTGGGTCTGGTCCCAATTTAGGGAACTCCCATGTATCCGTTGAAGAAAAATAGGAGAAAAAAAATCTCCTTGCACAATGCCTTGGCTGCCCCACTTTCCCAAATCTTTCTTCACATTCTATAGCCATGATATTCCTTTTGTGTTTTGGTTTCCTCTTACTCAACCATCTCTAACTTCAACTGAGTGTCTGGCCTGCAATCTTTCCAGTCTCAACAAACAAAGAACCATAATTAGGTCTGGGCCTTGATTACGCAGCCACTGAGGATGTCCCATTCATATCAACTTGTTGCAGATCGCCACAGCTTTTTTATAGACCTCGGTCACATTATCGAGGTCGGTGAGGGAGAAGTTGCTGTCGGCCAAGTGGTCGGCGAAGCACTTCATCTTGCAAAGGCGCGGCCTGCAGTCTGACTCTGCTTCGTCCAGGTGGAGCAGATCATCGGCGGAGACACAGCTCCTCATCTGGCTCCGCTCTTGCCGGCTCTCGGGCAGGTCGAGCCTGTCGAAGGACTCCGAGGAGAGGATGCTGTCTTCGCTCACCGCACTCGACGGGTGGCTTCTGTTCGACGAGAGTCTGATGTCAGAAAAGGCCAGTTCGTTGAAGGACCCCAGACTCTTCAGGGTGGCGCTGCCCATCGCAGAGTCCGTGCTGCTGGAGGAGAACTTGCCATTCCGTTTGAGGATGCCTTTGCGCCGGGCAGAGGGGTCTTTGGCACTGTCGCATAAATCGCTGTGGGTTTCAGAAGTCACCGTCTCAAAGACAGGGTTGTCACAGTCCAACAAGTCCGCTGACTCACTCTGCTCTGGTGAGGAATAATACCCAGACTCCCTCTTTGCCGGTTTCTTCAATATCCCTTTCTTTGGTGCAGGGACAGTTGGACTGTCCTGCTGCCTGCCCTGTTCTGTTGTGGACATGCTCGAGTCTAGGTGAGCAAATACGGTCTCCTCAGTGGAGTGGCTGACATTGCCTGCGCTGTGCGATCGATGCTCGTGGGTGTTCCTTTTCTTTAGGATCCCTTTCGGCCTCTTCAGCAGCGACTTCCCTGTGCTTTCGGTAGCCCCCCCTTCCTGCAGCGAGTTGGAAATGTCGTTCTCCTTCTTTGACTTCTTCAGCGACCTCTGCCGCTCCAGCGGCGAGCCATGCTGCTTGAAGAAGCAGCGCACTTTGGAGCCGCTCTCAAAGACGAAGCGAGACGGCCGCTGCAACCAGTCCAGACTGATGGTCACGGACGACTCGTAGTCCCTTGCCGACTCCAGCTCGCAGACCTGGGTCTTGTAGCCCCAGTTGACCCACCAGTGAGTGGCAACATCCTCAATGGTGGCACGGCGGTCTGGATTGACCATCAGTAGCCATCGGATCAGCCCACATGCATCTGCAAAACAAATGAACAGCCAAAATGTACACCATTTGCAAATTTTCCACCAACCGCCGCCAAAACCTTGTACTTAAACTCAAAGCAAACTTATTATCCAAGTACATACACTCACTGGCCAGTTTATTAGGTGCACCTGTACATCAGCTCGTTAATGCAAATATTTCATCAGCCAATCGTGTGGCAGCAACTCCATGCACATAAGCATGCAGGCATGGTCAAGAGGTTCAGTTGCTGTTCAGACCAAATATCAGAATGGGGGTAAAAAAACAGCAGCCAGGTGACTTTGACCATAAAATGATCGAGAGAGGGAGGTTTAAGCATCTCAAAAACTGTGGATCTCCTGGGATTTTCAAGCACAACCGCCTCTAGATTTTATAGAGAACAGTGAGAGAAACAACAACCAGTGAAATGCAGCTCTGTGGGTGAAAACGGCTTGTTAATGAGGGAGATTAATAGCCAGACTCGTTCAAGCTGATAGGAAGGCAACAGTAATTCAAAAAGAAAGCATATGTTGCAACAGTGGTGTACAGAAGGCCATCTCTGAACGCACATCCTGAGCCTCGAAGTGGATGGGCTACAGCAGCAGAAGACTGCAACGATATACTCAGTGGCCACATGATTAAGTACAGGAAGTACCGAATAAAGCAGCCACTGAGTGGGTGTTACCATTTACTATCTCGAGATTCATTTAATATATAACACACCCAAGACTTCTCCCTACAGGAAAATCAACTTGAATCATACAGTCAGAGAGTGAGGAGAGGACAGCAAATGCCTGAGAAATTCGGGCATTAATGAACTATCTAATAGTTCCTGAGGGAGAGAAGGTCTGGTGGGGAATTTTGGAGGTTCAGCCCAGGACAGATGGAGGTAGCATTGCTGATGGCCAAGGGTTCTGTATGAGAGAGGCAGACTGGCTCTCTGGAGGTGGCAAGGCTGGAAGAGATAAGAACATTTGGTGAAAAGGAGGAAGCCTGGGAGCAGAGTGGTTAGCCCCATCGCTTGATCGCTGCAAATTTTGACAACAGGTGGTCAAAACTGCCCCATGCATCACCAGAACCATCAAGGATACATAAACAGAAAGGTGCCGGAAAAGGGCCAGTAACATCATGAAGGATCTCACCTACCCTGCTCACGTTTGTCCCACTCCCAGCAGGGAGGAGGCTACGTAGCATACACTCCAGGAGCAACAGACACAAGAAACAACTGCTTTCCCCAAGCAGCAAGGCTGATTAACACCTTCACCCACCAACTCCACCACGACTTTATTATTTCCTGTCAGTCACCTTATGTACAGCCTAGTGTAACTGTATGGGCACACAGTCAGTCTACCTATATACAAGCTTTCTTGTGCATCTTTACAGTACTTATTGTAGATTTAAAACTGTTTTTTATCTTTGGTCTGCTACTTTTCTGCTGCATCGCATCTGGAGTAACAATTATTTTGTTCTCCGTTACACTTGTGTACAGGAAGTGACACTGAATCTTGAATCTTAATCAATCTTGATTCCGCGCGCTCTCTGTAATGGGTTTGTATGTTCTCCCCAACAATGTGAGGGTTTCCTCCGGGCGCTTCAGTTTTCTCCCACATTCCAATGATGCATGGGTCAGGACTAGCAAGTCGCGGACATGCAAAGGTGATGCCGGAAGATTGGCAATACTTCTGGGCTCCCCCAGAACATCCTTGCTGATTTGATTTGCTGCAACTGTGCTCCTCGCTGAATTAATTTGATGCAACTGTGCATTTCACTGCACATTTCCAAGAACATGTGATAAATTATGCTAATTTTATAACAGAGGTGGGGAGAAGATGATATGTCCAAGAGATTTGAATACAAAGACAACACTTGGGCACTGGGTGATCAGGAGGTAGGGTGGGTTACTGGGCAGTGAGTGCCAGCAGCCACAATTGTGGAAAGCGATCTGGACTTGGGAAAACAATAACATACCAGTGAACAATAGTTCAACCATGCACCATAATCGGCTAACCATTCAGTTGGAAACTTCAACCCTTGGTAAAATGCCAAGTCACATGCATCAGGATGGTGCAAGGTTCAAACCCTGCCTTGGGCACAGTTGCTGATCTTAGATGGGCAGCAACCCCCATGGGGCTTTCTTCTGCCTTAACCTTCTACTATCAGGAAGTACAGGAGCCTTGGGTACCATACCACCAGATTCAGAAATAGTTATTACCTCCTCAGCCACAGGCTCCTGAACAAGAGGGGATAACCTCACTCACCCCACCACTGAATTGATTCCACAACCTATGGACTCATTTTCAAGGATTTCACAACTGATGTTCTCAATATTGTACTGGCACGATTTGTTGTCTCTTTCACATTGGTTGCTTGTCCGCCTTTGTGTGCAGTTTTTCATTGATTCTATTGTGTTTCTTCGTATTTATTGTGAACGCCTTCAAGCAAATGAATCTTAATGTAAAATATGTGTACTTTGATAATGAACTTATTTTGAACTTTGAACAGAAGTTAAGGAATTCAATAAGCCTCTAATGTGAGTAACAATTCCTGCCTAGATTATGTTTCCAATACCATCTTAGCAACTGCAGCACTTCATTAGTTACATCGAAATTTAGGCCAGTTACGAGAAGAACGTGCGACTTAGTTTACCTGATGGTTTGGTTGGCTCACGGTATTCGCCATTAGTTATCTGTTTGACCAGGTTTTTGTAATCATGTCCATCAAAAGGCATGGTACCATGGACCAAGGTATATAGCAGTACACCCAAGGACCAGCTGTCAACCTGTCAAGAACAGCAGAATTATTGTCAATATGGAAACCAGTGCAAGTTGGTGGACAATGAATGAAACCAATCCAAGGAGGGAAGAGCTAGACTGATCTTCGTGCAGGTTAAAAGGTCAACATAACATTATGGGCCCAAAGGTTTATATACAATTCCCCTCAAAAGCTTGGCACAATCACTGAACAGCTCTGTAGCCCCAGTGAGCCCCTCTAAACAAATTATTGCCCAATAGACAGTAGCAATCTTCAATATAAACCATGCACAGGGAGTCGGTGTCACTTTGCCTGTACCAGCAAGTGTTATAATTGTTGTATCAAACCGGATTAATGGAATGGGGTTGCTTAAAAATAACAGTGTAAAATGTCAACTTTCATTTGATAATGGAAAGGCCCATGGTTTAGGCGCCAACAATCTATTATTTGATCCAATATATTGATACACCAAGTTTCCCCTTTTTATAATATGAATTTATTCCAACCCCAGGTAAGCTTACATAAAATTTCTGATACACACAAGCTATTTGTCTCAACAAAATTCTCTACCAATGATTAACACAAGAGATTCTGCTGCAAACCTAGAGTAACACACAGAAATTGCTGGAGGAACTCAGCAGGTCAGGCAGCTGCTATGATGTTTCGGGCCGAGATTCCTGATGATAGGTCTTGGCCTGAAACGTTGACTGTGTGTTCCTCTCCATAGATGCTGCCTGACCTGCTGCGTTCCTCCAACATTTTGTGTGTGTTACTCCATACCAATGACTGTCCTCCACATGGCCCTCCACCTATTTTATCTCATCTCAGCCTGTGACTGTATCTTGTCATTTTTGTTACTTATTCACCTTGCCTTTGAAGTTCACCTTTGCTCTTTGGTAGTAAAGTCTACATCCCAATCAGTCATTGGGCTGAATTTTGTCTAGGCTTCCTTATTGAGATTATTTGTGAGTCTTAACTTAATAACACAACCAAAAACAGAAAATGATGGAAATACTCGAGCCACGCATCAAATGTGGATAATGAGATAGTTAAAGTTTCAATAGAAAGACCTGTTAAAATGTTAACTGTTTCTCTCACCACAGTTGGTTTCTGACCTACCGAGCCTTTCCACCATTTTCTGTTTTCACAATTACAATACTTAAAATAACATTTGGAAAGGTTCATGGATAGGAAATATTTGGAGGGACACAGGTCAAATGCAGGAAAATGGTACTAGCTCAGGAATTCACTTCCATTGCCATCAACCAGTTGGGCTGAAGACTGTTTCCCTGCTGTATAAATTCATTTTCCATTTTTATCTTCGACTCCCAACATGCACACATTTTATTCAAAGGGCTGAATGGCCCCCTTCTGTGCTACAACTATTCTTTGATTTATCCCAAGGAATCATCAAGAGGCAGGGCACTCACCTCAGGACCCCGATAGGGACGCCCATTGACAATCTCAGGAGATGCGTACAAGGGGCTACCACAGAACGTCTGCAAGAAGCGGTCGTGGTGGTATAAATTGGACAGGCCAAAATCAGCAATCTGGAAAGAAAAAAAAAATTTAGAACGTTAGAAATCCCATCATGGTTAAGTTCCCATTAGTTCACCTCTTTCAATTCTTAATCAAATTGAAAATTCAAAAGACAACTCTGTGTAGATAGTAAGTAACATGTAGGTGTATACAGGGTTACTAAAGGACATCAAACAGTGCAGTTACAGCATGTTTACTTAGGAGGAGGTTTATGTGCTTGGATCAGATGAAGCCAAGGGGAACTGACAGATGGTGTGTGTGTAATTGCATGTTTTATATATCAGTGCAAGTGAAAGTAGGAGAGGCTAGATCCTGGTCTGGACTCCACAGGGTCCCAAAGGACCTTTCTGGCCTAGTTTCCAACACACCAGTCAGGCACACAGCCAAGAACAATTCTGTTTCACTTTCCTACTTTCTGGAAAAAAAAGGGGCTATGACTGTTTTCATTGGACGAACTAGAGTAGAGGGAGAGCTGGTCCTTATTGCGTCACCCATTTCCACCACCAATTATACCCACCCTAATGATCACACCTTGCTGGGAATTCTAGAAAGCTAAGGTCAGAAGGTCACGTTCCTGTTGGAGGGCAGCAGAAGCCATGCCAGGTTCTACCCTGGTCATAGCACGGAAAGAGGCTCTTTGGCTCATGCCAATGAGATAGTCCCAACTGCTTGCATTTAGGCAATATCCTTCTAGGCCACAGGTTCCCAACCTGTGGTCCACGGACCTCTTGCTTAATAGTATTGGTCCATGGAACAAAAAAAAAGGATAGGAACCCCTGCTCTGAGCCTTTCCTGTCTGCGTACCTCTCAAAGTACCTTTTAAATGTTGTCAATGTACCCATCTCCACCACTTCCTCTGGCAGCTCATTCCACATACTGAGTATCCTCTCGGTAAAATGTTGCCCACCTGCGCACCCCCCCCCCAGGACTTCCTACACTTCACTAAGGGCTCAGAACCATTCTTAAGCATCACAAATCACCAAAGGACCTTTGAATTGGATTCACATGATACTTTGGCACAATATCTGTTAGGTAAACATCACATATTGAAACAGATGAAATTCCCTCTTTAAGGTGGTGCCTTATAAAGGGACTTAGGCACAGGAATTACCCCGTGAACATAGACACCAGCTAGTCTGCCTGTTCCTGCAGTGTCCTCAGATTTAATTTATTTTATATTTCAAGCCACATTAAAAATTAACTAGTAAATTAAGTAGTAGATTGGACTTTGAGCAAAGATCACGGCCTCGAGATTAGAGAAGCAAAATACAAACAACTTTGGAGTGTGCGTAGGTCAAGATGTCGAAAGCGGCAAAAAAAAATTACAGCTAACACAAATATTAGTTCCGTTATGGGGAGTTCCACTGGAAGAGCAAACGTACATAAGAACACACGAAACATTCAGCAGCTCGTGCCTCCTTCGTCATTCACCGATCCTGTACTATAACAGTTTTACTAATTCCTTAGCATTCTAAAATATATCACTCTGTTTCTTGAATGTACCCCAGTGACCAAGCCTCCATAGCCCTCTTGGGAAGATTCACTTGGCCTCTGGGTGAAGAAATTTCTTCTCAAACTAGTGTTGAAAGGCTAACCCCATTTTTAAAATAAAAACTGAGAACACGTCTCTCTGTCCTAAATACCACAGTCAGGGGAGAACAACATAGCAGCATCTACCCTTGTTAAGCCCTGTAAAAAGTAATGGCTCAGTGTGATTATTCTCCCGAGTCCAGAAGAATTAGTAATAAAAGTCTAGTCTACTTAATATCCCATACCTGGAAACCATTTGGTGCATCTTCATTTTGTTTTCTTAGAAATATATCCTTTGCTAAATAGGGAAGGAGGCTGGACTGTACACCATATTCCATTTGTAGTCCCACTGGAGTTTACACAACTCCAACAAGACACAAACCTTCATAGTTTTCCCTTTTAATGCTTGTTATAGTTACTTGTAACATTCATTGTGCACAAGGACAGGAAGGTCCTGGTGTTGGAAACCAACACCATTCAACGTCCAACCATTTAAAGAATATTCTGTTTCACTACTTTTCTCCTCCCTAAAGAAGATATTCCCACATAACATTCAAGCTGCCACGTCCATTTAAGAGACCTGCAGATACAGACATTTATTTCCAAACACACAGAATAGATCCTTTGCAAAAAGAAAGGAAAGTAAATTCTAGGAGAGACCCAGTGCTCGTTGTTAAAAATTGTAGCATCACCCTCAAAAGATAAAGGCATTTAATTGTCCAAAGACAGGTAGCATGTCAGAAGACGGAAGAGACTATACAGACAAAAGAAACAAGCAATTAAAAGATTAACAAAGTATGAAAATTCAGCAGTAGAAGATAAAGCTAGCCAGAAGATCACAAGAGTTTCAGCAGACAACTGAAAGGGACAGACCGCAAATTGGTCTGATCAAACGCAAATCTGGGAAATCCATAATAGAAAATAAGGATATGGGAGATGAATTTTTACATCAATCTTCACTACAAGTAACCACAAGACCATAAGACATAGGAACCTAATTCGCCAATTCTTTTAATTTCCTGTAATTCTCATGGACAATTCCAGTGGTGGGCCTTGGAAACTGATGCTGTGACCTCAAATTTTTTTCAATTATATAGTTTGGTTCATTGAGTCTGCTTCGCCATTCTATCATAGCTGATTTATTATCCCTCTAAGCCTCATTCTCCCTCCTTCTCCCCGTAATCTGACTCTTACTAGTCAAGAACCGATCAACCTTCGCTTTAAATACATCCAATGACTTGGCCTCCACAGCTGTCTGTGGCAATGAATTCCACAGATTCACCACCCTCTGGCTAAGGAAATACTTGGCAACAGAAATGAGGCATTCCAGAAAGAGTTCTAAGATCAGGATAATTATCAGGAAGGACTTTATTCTGGGATCTTAACATCAACACATAAATTTTAGCCAACTCTTAATTTTGCAGAATTCCCTAATTCTTGGACAATTCCAATGGTGGGCCTTGGAAACTGATACTGGGACAAAGAGAGAGAGAGAGAGAGAGAGAGAGAGAGAGAGAGAGAGAGAGAGAGAGAGAGAGAGAGAGAGCAACAAAAAAGGTATTGGGAGAGAAGGTGGAGGCAGGGAGGGGAACAAATTCACACATAGAAACCACAAGCCAATGGCTATAAAAGAAACCTGGAGGTCTCAGCTTTTGGGAGAGAATTTGGGTGGTCTTTAACAATAAGTAGCCCCTGATAACAAGCAGTTGCGACCACAGTTTTAGCTCCTACTAGGCAGAGGCTGAGTGTAGGTGGTCTTTAACGAAAAACCTATACACAGGATGATTTAGTTGTTTGGAGGGGGTGGTGAACAGAGGAAGTGAGATTGCCACTACACTGAAGAGACTTGAGAAAAAGAAAAGGAATGATGGCCGATTTTGTCAGTATCAGTTGCTAAGCGACACTGTGTCTGTTACAATGACCTTTTATGGATCCCATCACAAAACAATCTCATTATAGGTTTGAAAGTGACGTGAGGAGGCAGCAGTTACTATTTTAGCCAGTTTTAGCCTAGTGAATGGAATTTATTGAACAATAGAGTGCTGCATCATTGAAGAGATAGAGTAAAAGAGTGATATAGATCAGTATCCTGCTAATGGAAACCTTGTTCACTCCCTCCCCAAACTAAAGTTATACATCATGGTTAGCAATCTCCTTCTAGGGTGATTTCTTGAAATTCTTACTAATGCAATTAAAAGTACAATATTCAGATACAAATTACTTTGCTCTACCCTGTAAACACTTTAAAACACTGCTTATGATGTTCTTTACATTGTAAATACATGCTAGTATTTATGTACTTTTTATTCCATATCGGAACTAACTTTATTTTTATAAAATTCTTTATTCTGCATAATTGTTGAACGTTGTCATTTGTTTGTTGCGCGTAGCACGAACTCATCACAGAAATTCCTAATACATGTAAATGTACAAGGCGAATAAAGTTGATCGTTGATCCTCTGTGTATAAAGTCACGGATATACAATTCCTTTATCTTGTAAATGTTCATCGTAACATACAGAAGTGTGATGAAGTATGTGCTTCTCACCTTGACGTTGCCAGTAGCATCTAACAGGATGTTCTCCAACTTCAGATCCCGATGCACAATTCCGTTCTGAAAGAGAGGAAGTCAGGATGAGTCCATGAATTCTCAGCTAAACTCCAAAAAGTCCTTGACACATCTCTGCAATAATATGGACTTTAGAAAGATTAGCTTTGTTTGTCATACGGACATCAAAGCATATGGTGAAGTGTATCATTTTGCGTCAAGGGCTAACGCAGTCCGAGGATTGTTCGGGAGGCTTCCTGCAAGTGTTGCCATGCTTCCGGTCCCAAAGTAGCATGCCCACAAGTCACTGACCCTAACCTGCACATCTTTGGAATGTGGGAGGAAACCTGAGCATCTGTAGGAAACCATGTGGTCACGGGGAGAATGTACAAACTCCTTTCAGACAGCGGTGGAATCGAACCCTGATCGCTGATGCCGTGAAGCGATTGTGCTAACTGCTCAGCAGTTCAGGCAGCATCTGTGGAGAGGGATAAACAGTCCAACCCCTATTCCTCCCCATAGATGCTGCCTGACCTGCTGAATCCCTCCAGTATCTTGTCTGTGTTACTCTGGGTTTCCAGCATCTGCAGAATCTCTTGTAGCTGTTCAGTATAAACATAGATTGTCAGCTCTCTCTCTGCTGGGGGCCAGGAGCCGTTCTAATTCGAGACGGGCTCCAAGCCCCTGCAGAGACAGAAATAACTTCATTGTCCGATTGTTCACACTATTTTAATTGGCTTGTGCACTCTCCATGGTGCTCAGCTCACCGACTCGAGGCAGCCAGCTAAACTGGAGCAGACAGGCATGAAGGCCTGGACCTCCCCCAGAGTCCAGGATATCTACGGGCAGACCCGGGGGAGGGCCTCAGTAGCCCTGTTGGAGGAGATCCAGCCACAGAGCTGGCATCCTTCCCAGCTGCAGTCCGAGTGCAAAAGTTTCAGCACTGTGCAGGCTCGCCTTCCAGCACATTGTAGTGACCCTCCCACCCACAGTTTTCTTCCCCTTACACCTGAAGACACCACTGACATGCTGGACTACAGTTTTACATTATAAAGTCTCCTCCCAGTACAAGATGTAGAAATCACTAGGGGAAAAACTCCAGAAGGGAAGAGCAGTGAAGCCTAATTCCTGTCTCCCTGGCGATTTCAAAGCTTCAAATTCATTCTGGAGCCTCTAGGAATTTATGGCCTAGATAATACACTACTTCTTCAAACCTTTGCGGATGGTTAACAATTTGTTTAAAATGCTTAACATTCATTACTTCTCCATTTTTAGTTGGAAATTCTGGGATCTTGATGCAGCAATAACAAGGGCATAGTTCCCCACCCTCCAAAAAGACCATATGGGTGATTGTCACTGCCTTCAGGAAACACTCCCAACCAGGACTGACACTTCCAGTGTCATCATGTAATGATAAATTCCACAATAGGTCTCAATCCAACAGAACAGTGGGAAGGGATACAGGATAGGTTCAGAGTATTAGAATTTCAGAAACAGCATGGAAACAGTCCTGACGAAGGGTCTCAGCTCAAAACATCGACTGTTTATTCATTTCCGTAGATACTGCCTGACCCGCTGATCTCCAGCATTTTGTGTGTGTTGCTTTGGAAATAGCCTCTTTAGCCCATCCAATCTATACCAGCCAGCAAGCAATCAACTAACCATTCCACACACCGCATCCCATTTTATTCTCCCCACGTTGCCATCAACTCCACCAACAGAGGAGGGACGACCAACCCACAGGCCTTTAGGATGCAGCACGGTGAGAAGGTGCAGATTCCACACAGACAGGACCGGGAGTCAGGATTGATCTCTGGTCACTGGAGTGGAGAATCAGCAACTCTACCAGGTGCATCACAGTGCTGCACTTCATTCAATTAGACGTCTCCCTAACCTAGTACCAAAGTGCCGAGAGCAACTACAGTTCTTTTTGCCAATGCTCCAACTCAGGCGGACAATTAAACTCACACTCCAAATAGGTTAGTGTTCTGCCTAGTGTTATTTTTAAGTCACTGGATTAAAAGAGTCGTACTGAGCCATTACATTCCTCGATGAATCAGCAACTTGTATTTTATAGGCAGCCTAATTAGTGTTGGGACTTGGACTCAAAACATACACAAGTCCCAAATCCCAAACAATTGCCCATTAAGATTCTAAGTTCCCAGTGAATGAAAGGAGGAATGTTTAGTCAATACCCCGAAGGTCTCATTCCCTGAGCCTAGTCTAAAGGGAACCATGTCTTTTATGTGGAGGGCACATGGGAGGCACAAGAGAATGACCTTTCACCTCCAGCATGCTTTCCTCCTCCTCTTCAACACTCCCCTCCCCAGCTTTCTCTCAACCTGTAGTCAACAATGCGTCTGTGAACTAGGCTCAGTTGGGAACAGGTTTCATAAGATCCCAGTGTGACAATGCCTTTTGTATTTCCCCAATAAAAAAGTGCCACAATGCCAGGATGCTGCATACCAAGCATGTTCCTTCTTACCCCTCTTCTTTATCTCCTACTCTTCCCCCCCCCCGACCCTTGCACTTTCCATTTCATCATCTCCCTTTCCACCCTATTCTGGCCCCCTCCATCTCCTGTCCCATTCCATCTGTCTCATGCCCCCCTTTCATCTCAATCCACCCCCCCCATCCAATTCCACTTACCTTCTCCCTCCTTCATCCCCTTCTTTCTCATCTCCTTCTGGAACACACCCCCCCCCCCAACATGCCATTCTCTCGTTTTTAAATGGGCTCAGCCAGTGTAAATTTAAAACAATACAAACTACCTACCCCATGTGTCTCCCCAGTGTAACTTCTGTGGAGGACATTGGTTTCCTGTGTGTTTGGACTACAACTAATAAGAAATGATTGTCTGTTTTGAGCTCGATGAGTTAGGTTCCCGACATCTGCAGCAATTTGTTATTTGTATCTTAAGGTGCTTGGGTAAGCTTTCTGTGTGAATAATGCTACAGGACACGAGAGAGGACCTGATGTGGGCTGTAGTGGACTGTGACATTGTAGGCTGAAGGGCCTTCATTGTGCTGTCGCGTTCCACGTAGTGGGCTATTGGGGGAGAACGGAACACCGTTTTTATGTCTTTCACTTCTCTCAAAAGAAATACACGTTACCTTTACTTACAGTGCTCGCAGACAGGGCAGATGCACAGTGTCTGTGATTAGTTATAGGTCATTTGGCCTTTTATCTTTTTGAAGCCAAGGAGAACAAGGCTATGTCCAGGTCATGGTAACATTTCAAATATTGGTGTCAAGGTAAATATTGTGTTCTCTGTACCAGAGAGCAACATGGAATTAAAAAAAAATTATTTAGAGATACAACACGGTAATAGCCCTTCTGCCCAATTACACCCATGTGACCAATTAATTGACTAACCTGTACATCTTTGGAATTTTGGAATGGTAGGGGGGGGGCACCCCACACAGACACAAGGGGGAAATTATACAAACTCCTTAAAGATGGTGGCACAAATGCACCGGGGTTGCTGGTGCTGTAACAGCACTATGCTAACCGTTACATTACCGAGCCTCCCAGAGAGGAGGTGCAAACAAGGAGGCCTTTCAACTCCTCAAGCCTCTTTCACTATTTACTTACATTATTTACTTACGGTGCAGAGTAGGCCCTTCAAGTCGCGCCGCCCAGCAATCCCCCAGTTTAAACCTGGTCCAATCACGGGGCAATTTACAATGACCAACTAACTTACCAACCAGCATGACTTTGGACTGTGGGCGGTAACTCACACTGTCACAGGGCGAGCGTACAAGCTCCTTACAGACAGTGGCGGGAATTGAACCCGCGGCGCCTGTACTGTAAAGCATTGTGCTAACCACTACACCCCAGACCTGATCTGTACCTCTGGCTGATATACTAACGCGCAAGCTGAATGGAAGGGTATGGGTTGCAGTGTGAAAAGCTAATTCCCAACATAGCCTACTCTGGAAGGAGAATTCCTGATTACTTTTTTAAAAAACTATCCAGTGCAAAAGTATCTTCCCTCCTTAACAACCTGATCCTTGGATATGTTGCCAAGTTCCTAATTCCCAAGAAGGGGAAATGGTTTCTCTGCATCTACCCTACCAAGTTCTATTAACATCTTAAATCACCTTCAAGAGATCACCTGTCAATCTCCTCCTCCCACATGAATACGAGTCAAGTTTATGCAACCTATTCAGCCTGGGTGGGCTATGGGGGTGGGGGGGGGAATGGAGGGAGCAGGGCGTTGCCCTCTGAAATCTGCTAAGGGCCCTGTTCCTGATCACGACACAGTCACCTTTGCAGGGGAAATGCGTGGTGAAAGGGGATGGTGGGAGTCTCAGGCGAGATGGTTCTTCAGCTTTCAAAAAATCCTGCCAACACAAACTGTGAGTCTCGCACACAAGGAGGAAATCCAGACTGGACCACACCTGATACAGGAGGGAGAAAATACTGTAATGTTTTTTAATTATAAGTAAAAATATTTCTTGATCTCGGATATTCTCAGCTCAGGTTTCAATCGGAACAAAAAAGAAAAATTCGGCTCTCCCACGCATTCCTCGAGCTTTATATTCAACTCGACAATGAACTTGGCTGCATTCCTGGCCGTCTAATTACTCCCAAAAAGGATAGGGCTTGGGTTACACATGAAAAGGGGGGATGGGGGGGGGGTAGAGAAGAATACTTTGCTATGCTTGCTCCCTTTCAGGATAGACACGTCACCTTGACAACACCGTGACCTCGCACAAAGGGCTGGGTCTCCAGGGAATTTGGATACTGGAGCAGTCAAGGACTTGACTCTTTTCCTTGTTCCATTCATCCATCCCCAGACTCCACACTTCAGTCCTAACAGCAGGATGCATCATTGCCAGCAAGATCGAGTCACGTCAGCCAGAGGCAAGAGCTGGTGTCTGGGAATTCATACAGGCCTGCACAGCACCTATTAACAAGCTTAGAACCCTCATTCTATTTTAAACAGAATATTATCATTCAGTCTGTGACTTTATCCACAAAGAATCTGGTTACACCTTCGATGACTGTTTCAAAACAACCTGGCTCCCATTATATTTTCATTAGAATGCACTGCACGCCAGTCAAGGCTTTATTTTTGGTTATGTCCTGCTCTCTGAGGCACTCTATCCTAGGTAATAGCCACAGCCACACACTGCCCCGTCTCTACAATTTAGCTTAACGTAGTGGATGAATCTACAAATTAATGATGACAGGGTCAGTAAGGGACAGAGAGACAGAGAGACAGAGAGACAGCATATGCGTGTGTGCATATGTGCAAAGTTTACATTCAGATGCTGGAGCTGAAAAGTGTTAATAACCTGGGTAACGCATGCATGGCCCATTGACAATTGATTTTCCGCCACCCACCCAGACAGACAAGCTGTATAGCAGATGGTGTCCAATATCATACCTTGTGACAATAATAAATGGCAGACACAATCTGACGAAAAAAGTGTCGGGCTTCTTGTTCAGTCAGGCTCTGCTTCTCATTGATGAAGTCATACAGGTCGCCTTTGCTCGCATATTCCATGATGATCACAATTTTATCCTTGTTTTCAAACACTGCAAAAAAATAATTTAAAGAAGCCGTTGTTTACAGGAAGCTGAAGCTGCTTGCAGCTTGTTTGCTGACTCAGTCCATACCTCTCTCATTATGATCTGACACTAATGAAACTAGGAATTCAGGGATTCTCATTCAAACAAATTACTGGAGGATCTCGCAAGTGAAATTTAAAAAGGCAAATTACAGATGTTGGAATATGTTAAGAACTCCTCTGACTGGCTTTTGTTTTGAGTGCAGTTGTATGCAGGTAAAGTCAGAGTCAAAATAAAATGTATTATCAAAGTACATATGTCCATATACAACCTTGAAATTTATTTTCTTGCAGACAACTACAGGAAACTAAAGGAATACTATAGAATTTATAAAACTAGTCTACATAAACCAAGTATGACAAACAACCAAAGTGCAAAGATGACTTGAGCATTCGATGGCTCTGGGCCTCTACTCACTGGAATTCAGAAGAATGAGGGTTGACCTCATTGAAACCTATCGAATGGTGAAAGGTCTCAATAGAGTAGATATGGAGAGGATGTTTTCTATGGTGGGGGAGTCTAAGACCAGAGGACACAGCCTCAGAATAGAGGGACATCCTTTTAGAATGCAGATGAAGAGGCATTTCTTTAGCCAGAGAGTGATGAATCTGAGATTCACAGGGGGCTGTGTAAGCCAGGAGTTTTATTTAAGGCAGAGGTTGATAGATTCTTGATTAGTCAGGGCATGAAGGGATATGGGGAGAAGGCAGGAGACTGGGGCTGATCAGCCATGATGAGATGGCAGAGCAGACTCAATGGGCCACATGGCCTAATTCTGCTCCTACCTCTTACGGTCTTAAGACAAAAGGTATTAAATATCTCCAAATTCAGAAAAAGAAATGAGAAAAAAGTGATTTTATTGAACCTACGTTCATTTAAAATATAAACATTATAAATAACCCAACTGATCACCTTTCCTCCTTCCACCTCTGATGTAAGCAGACTCCAGCATTGTCACCCAATCACTTAAATCACAGGCTGGCCTGTGTCAACTGAGGACAATTATAAAGATGCAGCTATCACACCTTGGGTTGGCATTGACAAGTCAACCATTGACCATCTTACGGGAAAGTCCAGGGAAGCAAGTCCCCAGAGAAGACAGAATTAAAAACAAAAGACGTGGGAGTGAAATGACCCCGATTTCCAGTGAATTCCAATAGATGCCCATTTGCCTGCTCACTGCAGATGTGCCTCAAATTTGGTGTGAAATTGTAGTTGCGGCAGCCTATGACACATTAGCCCGTCCACCTATGCCACATCAAATGGCTGCCAACAAAAGAAAAAAAAAATCAGCCACCACCCTGCAGTTTCAATGTTGTTCACATGAACCCGAAATAAAAACATTCCACTCCACAACAAGATGATGATCAGATAAAGCTAATGAAAGGTTGGCAACTCGAAATTTTCTCAGCAACACAGAGCAAAGGGCCAAGAACCTCCCTCTTTCCATAAGATACTCAGTTGTCACTATATAGGAGCGGAACCTGGTGTGGTCTTCCGCGGCTGGAGCCCATCCACTTCAAGGTTTGACGTGTTGTGCATCCAGGGATGCTATTCTGCACACCATTGTTGTAATGCAGGACTATTTTGAGTTACTGTCAGGGTGAACCAGTCTTCCATTCTCCTCTAACCTTTCTCATTAAGAATGTGCTTTCAGCCATGGAACTACCACTAACTGGATATTTTTTGTTTGTCGCACTATCCTCTGTAAACTCTAGAGACTGCTGTGCGTGAAAGTCCCAGGAGATCAGCAGTTTCTGAAATACTCAAACCACCCTGTCTGACACCAACGACCATTCCATGGTCAAAGTCGCTTAGGTCTCATTTCATCCCCATTCTGATGTTTGGTCCAAACAAAAAAAAACTGAACCTCTTGATCACATCTGCATGCTTTTATACATTGAGTTGCTGCCACATGATTGGCTGATTAGATTTTGCATTAACGAGCATGTGTACCCAATAAAGTGGCCACTGAGTGTTGAGAGAAGAAATTGCTCGCCACATCAAGCAATTTAAGTGCAAGCCACTGATTTTAGATCAACAGTTAAAAAAAAACCCATCAAAAACAAAATCCACATGCAAGGTTCAGCATTCACACTAGGGGGTAAATGAAATGTATTCACCACACGTTTGGAATTCACTGGTTCAGAACTTTATTTAATTAGAACTTGCAGTTGGGCATCACTCTCAAAACCAGATCTGACAATGAGGCAAAGCAGGAGGTTTTGGCAAGGCTGAAGGTAGCTTGAGGAAAATCTTCCCAGTGGACAGGCAGAGAAATTTAGCCTGCAGAGGCTGGCAGTGGTCAAGGAAAGAGGGGTGCGAAATGCACAGATGAACGCAGGTTGATGGTTTGCACTACATGACTGAATTCTGGAAGGGATATTGGGGGGGCGGGGTGGGTTGGGAGGGTGTAAAAACTGTATAAGTGCTGACAGAGTAAAGATGCACTGTTCCTAATGTAGGATCAGTGTGCAGGAAATGTCTATTCACAGTGTCAAAGTAAAAGTACACTTCCTACTGAAGTTGCCCAGTGGAAGAAAGCTGGCAATCCTGATACAGTACTTAACCTTTATCAGTAGACATAATACAAACTCTAGCAGTTTCATAGTCAGTAAAGGTCAATTTACTAGATTGTGAGTGATTATTAATGCACATGTTTAAGCACTGAATTACCTTCTCTAAAAGTACGTTCACTAGTTATAGGATTTTCCTTGTTGCATTGTACAATACCAGTTCATGGGTGGCAGTACGAGAAGGGTGCAGGGTCCTGAATATACAATCATTGAAGTTTTCCAGCCTTTGGATCTGAGGAAAGTTCTCCAATGGTCATCAAGTTCACTAAATCTGAAACTTTAACTCTGTTTCTCTTTCCACAGATGCTGCCCGATCTGCTGAGTGTTTTTGGCAATTTCTGCTTTTGAACTCGATCTGAGTGTCTGTACTATTTTTTTTTGGCTTCTCTGTTACTGAAAACAAAACTGGTCAGGCACAAAAAGACTTAGACAATTGCAGAGAGGAATGGCCTACACAAAGGCAAAAAGAATGCAGATAACTCCCTGAGTTAACAGTGCTGTAGGGGAAAGAGACAGCAATGGTTTGTCCTGGATGTTATAGTCAACAGATCTGAAAGGCCACTCCTCTTCTTCAAAACCTTTATTTATCTGGCCACACATTGGCTAATGCAACTCCCTCACTTTCAGGGAAATCATGGGAGGTGATTTTTCGGAACAGAAAAGAGCAAGCTCTGCCCGAGAGATACCCTTATTTTTCAAAGATTATTTACTGTCATCCTTTAACTCGTGTGTAAAGGAGAATAAAATGATTGTTACTCTAGATCTAATGCAGCATAAAAAACACAAACACAATATATAAAGCAATCATATAACATGTAATGTGAAACTAACTGCTGTATATATAGACTAATTGTCTGTAGATGAAGTGATGTTGGGTAATGTAAGGTGGGGTGCTGGTTTAATGGGTGAAGGTATGGATGGTTTGAGGGAAGTAACTATTTGAACCTAGTGGTCCTGGTGTGGATGCTCCATAGCCCCTTCCCCGAAGGGAGTGGGACAAACAGTCCACTAGCAGTGAGAGTAGGATCCTTCATAATATGGCGGGCCTTTTTTCCAGCACCTTTCTTTACATTTGTCTTTGACATCCTTGTAATGTCAGAAACGCGGCTGCCAGTTTGTGAGCAGCAGGCTCCTACAAAGAACAATAACAAGTAAGAAAGCTGTTTTTTGGGAGGAGGGTATTGGCAAGAGTAGTGGGTTGAACTCACTTGCTCCACTTCCTAACAGTGAGACAATGGAATGTTTTACATGCAGCCAAGAAAAGCACTTAATACGCTTGTATTATGAGGCTTAATACCTCATGTGATGGGCAGTACCTCCAGGGAGGCAGCACTCCTTCAGAACTTCCCCGTAGCAAAAGCCTAGCACCATCTGCACCTCCTACATCACGGTGGCCAACCGCAATGACTCAGTAGCCAGTAAAGTGTTCCAGCACATCTTGAACTCACTAGAGGTCACCATGTGACCATGCAAGGTCCCAGTCCGTGATCTCACTTTGGATATTCAGCCATTGCGGCTGGAGGCCCATTATCATTGAAAAGGCCACAAACCAGCACCTTAACACATGAGATACTGCAGACACCGGAAACCTTGGGTAGTGCACACAAATTGCTGGAGGAATGTAGCTAGTCAGGCAGCATCTACGGAACGGGAATAAACATGGATTGTTTTTTCTCCCCCATAGATGCAGGGGAATAAACCTGCGTCTACAAGTGTAACTTCCGTAGATGCCTGACTTGCCAAGTTCCTCCAGCCGTTGGCATGTGTCACCTCGAGGAGAAAGGAGGCAGGTCAGAGAACAAAAACAAAATCCCCAAGAAACCACAAGTGAGCGAGGGCTTGTTTACGACAAGGAGCAGACAGCAGCGGAAGAGGACATTACCCAAACAAGTGGAAACTTTCTTCATTTCCATCCAATGAAGTCATGGCAATCATGGGATCTCAATGTGATTGGAGGGATAAATGGTTAATGGAATGCACACTAGCGAGAAAGAATGTGAAAATTCACAAAACACTCCAACCTTGGAGAAGGTCAGCAATTTCCTTTTGGCCAGGCTTTTGTTAAAACAGCAAACAAACATTAGGTTTGTGGAATTTCCCCTTACAGGCAGCAAGGGAAAGAGAGAAAGAAGGAAAAGGCTCAAGTTTCGATCTTGTGCCAGGCCCATTCCCTCATTACAACAACAGAGAGCACTCAGCACTACAAGGAAATGCAATCAGGGGGCACTTTCTTATAGTGGCTTGTCACGATACAGCTGATTCAGGAACAGCCAGAACACACATCAATCACTGTCATCTTTTAATTGTTTCATGGCCATATCAAGTGGGTAAGCATTATAAAGAGTGCCACAGTATCTGCACAATGGTATTTTTTTTAGAAAAAACACTTCTTTCTCTCCCTGCAAGATGTATTTTGGGATAGGGCCTTGTATCTAAGGATGGGTGTGCTGGCAAAGGAGAGGGTCCAAACAAGGTTTACATGAGTGCTCCCAGAAATGAAAGGCTTAACGTACAATGTGTTTGACAGCTCTGGGCCTGTATGGATGGGTGAAAAAACCTCATTGAATCCTACTGATATTTGAAGGTCTTAATAGAGTGGGTGTGGAGAGGATCCCTCCGTGAGAGGGGGAGTCTAGGATATGAACTTTAAAACTTCCCTTTAAAATGGAGGGGAGGAGGGAGGAATTTCTTCAGCCCGAGGGAAGCGAATCTGTGGAATGTGTTGCCACAGGGGTCTGTGGAGTTCAACTCATTGGGTGCATTGAAGACAGAAACTGATATACTGATATTGTTGACTGATAAAAGAGTTAAGAGTTATGAAGAGAAGGTGGGAGAATGAGGGTTAAAAAATATTCAAAATTTAACGGCGGAGTAGACTGAATGGGCCAAATGGCCTAATTCTGCTGCTATATCTTATGGTAATGGTTTTATATCTGACCCTGAGCCATGCAGCAACAGAGCAGAGACTTGCGGCTGATCAGAGGCTTGGATCCTCATCTCGACAGGGGAATGTAGGGGCTCACTGCAGGTCCCCCGCTCTCTCCCAGGTCTTTAAACTTGATCTTGTCTACGTGCGTGCCTGCTAGCGGGAGGATGGTGGGAGGTTGGGGGAAGGGGTCAGTCAGACAATTGACCTCACGGATAGAAGGCGATGGTCAAGCTCACCGCCTCTGCCTGGGTCACTGGCGCAAGAGGGATGGACCATTCAGCAAAGACCAGGGGGCTTGCGCCGGCTCACTTGGGAACTGCGCGACAGAAGGTGACAACACTCCTCACACCGCACTACAGCACGAGGCAGGGACAAGCGGGGAGCTGACCCCGCACATGTACAAGTGTCACCACGAGCACTTCCAATGGGTCCCATGATGAGAGCTATTTGTTAAAGAGACTTGAGAGGCACTTCATAAATCAAGCCATGCTGTGCGCTTTACAACCCATTTAAAAGCTTAAAAAAAAAACCCCATACAACATTTTTATTCAAAGATCAAGGATGGGAAGGCTGCCAGAGGAGTTATTGGAAGTATTGGAGACAGCTGCGCACTTTACACAAACCAGATCCATCTCCCCCATGGACTATTGCTCACGCACACGCAGATCGTCTAAAATTACAGGTGAACTTTGAGCAGCCAATGAGCTCCTCAGTCAACAGGCATTTTGGCTGCAGCTGCTGTTTTTGGGAGGGATTGAGTTGAGGGTGTGGGGGAACAAGTGGCCTGTTTTCTCTCAGTTTGCGCCACCTTACCTCCTGAAGGCACGGTGGTTCTCCGGGTCCTGGAGTCGGGGGAGGGGGGGCCGTGGGAGGGAGGAGCGGAGAAGAGGTCGCAATGTGCTGTGGATGGACATTGGGTTCATGTTAAGATGTGTCACCCCTCCAAATACACCAGCTACTGACTGATGCTCACAATCTGCGATCACACACAAAGAAAGGCCTGTATTTTGGAGGGGCATTCACACAGGACAGACTGAACATCCCCCTTTATGGTTAGGAAGGTTGTCAGCTTCAGAGTCCACCTCCAACCCTTCCCACCTCAATGTAGGACTCGGACTCCATCAAAACAGAACCAGAAGGGGGAATTTGAAGCACAGACATTAGGCCCATTGTTGGTGAAAGGTCAGAGACATGCATTTCAATTTTTCTTTTCACAACTTCAGTATGTCTCAAAGAACTTTACAGCCAATTAAGCACTTTGTGTGGAGTCACTGCTGTGACGTAGGAAATGTGGCAGACAGTTTGTGCGCAAGAAAATTCCAAATACAGCAATGTTTTCGTGACCAGATAATCTGTTTATAGATGCTCATTGAGGTATGAATATTGGCCAGGACACTGGGGAGAAGTTGCCCGATCTTCGAAATAGTGCCACAGCAATCTTTTGTATCTAACATAGAGAGCACATGTTTCCAGTTAGCAACCCAGCTGAAAGATATCTGAAGAGGTAACAACTTCTGCAGATGCAGGATAAAGCAACCCTTGGTTGCCTTGATCAATCACCTTCTTAGTCAGTTCCTCAGGATCAGCAGCAATTTACTTCCAATCCAACAGAGGGGACTAGAACGTGTCAGTGCATTAATTCCTTTAAGGCATGGCCTATCAAATTTAGCCAACAATCCTTCCTGACTACCATCTTAAGCAACCAATTTACCCAAAAAAATCAAGCACAATTTAACCCTCAGTTATTTAATTGTATTGTTGTGATGGAAAGTGCCATTATTGGAACTCCTGAAGCCTCCATTAATGAGACGACACGAGACACAAACTACAAACCCAGGCCTACCTTCATAGATGTTAATGATGTGTGGGTGATTGAGTGATGACATGATCTCAATTTCCCGGCGGATGTGAACCAGGTCCTGTTCATCCTTGATCTTGTCTTTGCGGATTGACTTAATGGCCACCTGCAGGAATAATGAACAAGAGTCCTATAAAACCGACTGAGTGAGTAACAATGAACTTCTGCTATTTCAAAACCATGGCTAGATCATTCCTTGGATTTGAAGTACACTTATTAGCAAAATGCCAAATACTACCCTGAGACTGATTTTCTGCACCTCTGGTGAAGGGGCATGTTGCGTCCATTCTGGGTTAGCCGGCTTCCTTTAGTCACTCAGCTCTTATCCGTGGCTCCAAGGGTCACACCCTGGTACTCTGCTTCGACAGAACGGTCAAGCCAGATGAGGGTCAACGGGGGCCCTGCCCTAGCAGGCAAAGTCAGCTCTGGCAGACTGGGTGGGTAGGATCAACAGTGAGATCTGACAGCCACGAAGGCAGTTCTGCAGTGCTTTGTGGGGAGCAAAGGGTATGACAAGGCACAGAAGTAGTCATGGTCACACTGCAACCAAGGAAGACCCTGGTTGTGGCAACTACTCATACCACTGGACCCCCGACCTCCACGGTCAAGAGAACGGAACTGCACCAGTGCAGTGGCTTTTCCACTTTAAAAACTTTTCCGCACAGGTTTCTCTGTTGCTGTCAGATATGATGGACAACTAATCATACATCAGCTATCTAAGCTCCAGGACAAGCTCATTAAAGTCCTCCTACTCTTTTGTCAAATGTACCAAAATATATTGACAGGCTTTTTACTGTATCTCAGTACATTATACAATAATAAACCAAATAGCCCTTCTTGAAGTCACACCTACTCCTTGAGCAGGACACTAATCTTCTGCAAACATTGGGGAGTGCCTTTGACAACAAAAGCTCAGTCAGTTGCAAGTAATCGGGGTCTTCACTTCCACCAACTGCAGTTCACTGTGCATCTTCAGAAACAAATGCAGCCACAAGACCAGAGGTGGTAATGGTGGAGGTGTGACTCAGGCTCAGTACAATCTAGACAACGTCTCCTTCTGTAGGTCAGAGTCAATTTCTTTTGCCCAATATATGAGGGGTGATTGAAGTTCGTGGCCCCAGGTAGAAGGAGTCAATTTTAGAAAAACTAGCACATTTATTTTTCCTACATTTACACACTTAGTCCAGTGGTCGTGGAGCATACGGATCCCTTCTTTGTAGAAGTCAACGTCTTAGACCTCCAGAAGTGGTCCACAGCAGAGGTAATTGATAAGCTCGTGGCCCAAGGTAGGAGATGGTGGGGGTTAACTTAAGTTAACATTAACTTCAAACTGACTGCATTTTCACTCTAAGTGTTGAACTGCATGTGCATGTAACGAGAGTTATATAATTCATCTCCTTCTACCTTGAGCCACAAACTTATCGATCACCGCTGCTATGGACCACCTGGAGGTCCAAGACGCTCTCATTACATGCACGTGCAGTTTCAGTGATAATGCAGAAAGTTTGAAGTTAAGTAACTCATCTCCTTCTGCCTTAGGCCACAAACTTATCAATCACCCCTGCTGTGGACCACTTCTACGAAGAAGGGATCCGTATGCTCCACGACTGCTAGACTAAGTGTGTACATGTAGGAGGGGACTAGGTTGAAAAATAAATGTGCTAGGTTTTCTAAAATTGATTCCTTCTACCCCAGGCCACGAACTTACCAATCACCCCTCATAATTTAGTTAAGAGATGCATCATGGCAATGGGCCCTACTGGCCCAGCTACACGCCACTTAATTACACCCCTGTGACCATGTAAGCTACCCATACGTCTTTGCAATGTGGGAGGAAGTCGGAGCGCCTAGAGGAAACCCATGTGATTTCGGGGGAAAAAAAAATACACAAACTCCTTACAGACTGCAGTGGAATTGGACCTGGACTGCTGGCGCTATAATAGTGTTACGCTAGCTGCCATTCTACTGCTTAAGTGACGTGGGCAGCTATTACGCAGATTAAAATTTATCAGTACAATTTACTGTTGGCGTCTGAAATTAAAACAGAAAATGCTGGAACCGCTCAGCATCTGCAGAAAGTAAAACAGTTAACGTTTCGGGTCAAAGTCCCTAAGCCAACAACTCAATTGTCAAGGCAGCACAAGAAGTGAATCAAGGCACAGGAATCTGAGAAATAAGACAACCAGTTCCTGGAGCAGCAATATAAACACTGTCCTCGAGTGTCAACAGAACCAGCCCACACCGGAGGAGTTTTTCTTGCCCTTCCCGTGACAGGTGCTCCCTGACTCAACTCCAGTACGGTACTTCTTGTCAAAGATCACTCCGTATACAGAAAGGCTGCTTGGTGTTTACCAAGCTGTATTTCTGAGTCCGTGCTCCTCCACGTTCATTCTCAGCAGCAGAAAAGCAGGGCAGATATGCGATTCGATTCAGCCTGTCAAAGTGGTTCCAGTCTCTGGACCGAGTCAAAGCTAAACTTACCACCATATGCATACACAAGTATACACATGCGCAACCAAAAAAAAACACAACAACTTACTTGCAGCTACATTACAGGAACACAACATCACAACAAGAAAAGCGTACACACAATTTTAACCAAACACAATTAGAACAAAATAAAAAGCCAATTTTAGTGCAAGGTGATCAAAGCAGTATGGCGTTGCTAAACTGCAGCGATTAGGGTTTTGCCAGTTGGTTCAAGAACTGAATGGTTGAAGGGAAGTAGCTGGTCTTGAACCTGTTGGTGTGGGACTTCCAGCTTCTGCACCTCATGTCTGATGCCAGCTGTGAGAAGATGGCAGAGTCTGAATGGTGGGGATCTTTGATGACAGATATTACTTTCCTGAGGCAGTGCCTCCTGCGGATACTACTAATGGTAGGTAGCAACGTGCCTGTGATGTGTTGGGACTAGTACACTACTCTCTGTAGCTTATGTTCCTGTGCAATGGAGTTGCCATATCAGACCAAGATCAGTCTTCCCTTCTGCCATCAGATTTCATAAACAATACCTATTCTGCTCTCTTTACGCACTATTGATGTACTTTTCTTTTCAAAATATGCTCTTATTATAACTTATGTTAATTTTTATGATTGCATTGCAAAAACAAATTTCACAACATACGTCAGTGATAATAGGCCCAATTCCGGTTCAACCAGTCAGGACACCAAATACCAATAAATTATGAAAATGGCAGTAACACTGTTGTTCAGGCAACAGAGAAGGACAGAGTCACTTCAGGCTTCATCAGAACTCAAAGATCGTACACATGAAAATTTTGATCCATTTCTCTCTCCACAGATATTGTTCTACCTGCTAATATTTGACTTCCAGTGTCCAGCATCTGAACCTCTTTTGTATTTTCAAATCTCCCCAACTGTGAAGTAGCACACCACAAAGCTTCAAGGGGACATTGCCAAACAGAATTTGATACTGCCATCATTGGACAGGTGATCAAAGGCATGGCTGGGGGGGTGGGTGAAATCTGGCATGGGAGTGCTCAAGATCAGAAAGATTCAGCTGGGAATTTCAGAGCCAAGGCTCAGCAGCTGAAGCCACGGCAACAAATGGCTGAGCGATAAAAATCAGAGATGCCTCGGGAGATAGAAACGCAGAGGTCAGGGCATTGGATGAAGATACAGAGATAATTAATAAGGGCTGGTTAAGAGAACACAGAATAAGAACTTAAAAAAAAAAGATTTATTGATGTCCGGGAAGAATAGATGGGGAGAAGAGCAGTGAAGATTGCTAGGAAGACTGTGAAGGTGCCTATATAATACGCAAGAAAAAAAATGACGATCTACTCAAAACTGAAGGCCTGGTAAACCGATCACAACTGCTTTAACCTGTAGTTATGACCTCTCTGTTGAGGCCAAGTGTTTTAAGTGGGGAGTCACTATATATCCTAGGGATATTTTCCACATTCATCAAATTAAGTTTGGTGCTTCATTTTTCGACCTTTTAAGAAGTCAACTAAGTGGGGCTTGTTATGACAGGGCACCGGCCCCATTCCTTTTCCAACCTTTAAACTTGTGGTCAAGCTAGATAACAGCCAGGAGGGTAAGGAATACCTAGGGAGTGTTGCAGTGTCAGAGGAACTGTCGACTGTCAGATAAAGATTAGCTCTATTTGCCACAAGTACATCGAAACCTACAGTGAAATGCCCTATTTGCATCAACGACGAACAGAAGTCTGAGGACACGCTGGGGGCAGCCCGCAAGAATCGCTATGCTTCTGGGGCCAACATAGCATGCCCACAACTTACTAGCACATACATCTTTGCTACGCCGGAGCACCCGGAGGAAACCCATGCAGTCATGGGGGAGAACATACAAACTCCTTACAGACAGTGGCAAAAATTGAACCCCCCCCCCCCCCCAAGTCACTAGCGCTGGAAAACACCATGTTAACAGCTGCACTACCACGGTCAATATTTACACTTCAATCCACATCGCATGAACAGATTTTCAAAATGGAGAATGTGGGAGCTTGCTACACGCAAAGTAATTGTTTTGTATTCTCTACATCTGCAAAATCAAAAGCTACTTAAATGAACACAAGGGGCCTTTGGACACATTGAGCCTTTCCAGATTGGGAGCTTTAGAATGCTAACATTTCTGATAAAGAGACCTAGCATTTTTCACATCGAACGCAGGGCTCTGCTGGTTATTCTTTCACACACTGGCACACTTCACAAATCCCAGGACACTGAACCCAGGGGAATCCCTTGTCCCTCAGTTTCAGAATTTAAAAGTTTAAAAGAAAATAAATCAGGTTCTGTGCATTTGACCCAAACTGACAGTCCATCAGGCCATCTCCGGCAAATCCATCTCTGCATCTGTCTGAGGTCACAGGTTATTATGCAAACCTTTTTATTGGAGCTTATCAGGGTAGAAACTCAGGGCGGGAATTCCCGCAGAACAAACAGGTCTCCTGGGAAAGGACCAGGGACTGCAGTGATCCTGAAACTACACACTAAACAAAACCTAATTCAACACCATTGATCCTGGTCACCTTGACAACAGAGGGAGGAAGGCATCTGGAATGGCGATTAGAGTTTGGCACAAATCCGTGACGGCCTTTTACATGAAGCCAATCAGCTGGGTTGCTTTCGTTTGAAGAGATTCAATGTAAATAGACACAGGTCTGTCAGTCAGCCTACGTGCAGCCAAATGACTGACATGTGACTTTTTCAACCAAGAGTCCGTCTCTGGTGATGACAGAACAGCTTGCATTTTCCACCTTTGTATTCCTAGAATATAAAAGCAAGGATGTAACGCTGAGGCTTTATAAGACATTGGTTAGACTGCACGAGGAGTATTGTGACCAGTTTTGAATTTGGGCCCCTTATCTAAGAAAGGATGTGTTAGTGTTGGAGAGGTTCTAGAGGAGGTTCATGAGAATGATCCTGGGAATGAAAGGGTTAACGTACAAGGAGAATTTTGTGGCTCTGAGAGTATACTCACTCGAGTTTAGAAGAATAAGGGGGAATGGATCTTCTGAAACCTGTTGAATATTGTAAAGCCTAGATAGTGTGGCGTAGAGGTGGAGATTATATTTCCTACAGTAGGATCAGAGGGCACAGCCTCAGGATAGAAGGAAGTCCCTTCAGAACAAAGATGAGAAGGAATTTCCTTAGCCAGAGAGTGGTGAATCTGTGGAATTCATTGCCACAGGCAGCTGTGGAGACCAAGTCACCAGGTATATTTAGTTGGGGGTTGATAGATTCTTGATTAGTAAAGGAGTTCAAGGTTATGGGGAGAAGGCAGGAGAATGGGGTTGGGAGGGATAATAAATCAGTCATGTTGGAATGGGAGAGTAGACTTGATAGGCTGAATGGTCTAATTCTGCTCCCGATGTCTTATGGTCTTCATTCCTCAGCACTTCACAGGTGTAGTTATTAAACAAAGCCTTGCCATACATTGGACAAGATGACCAAAAATCCAGAGGAAGAGGTAGGTTTCAAGGATCATCTGCAAGGGAGGCAGGTGGAGATGCAAAGTTTTGAGAAAGACATGCCAGAGCTTAAATCCTAGGTTGGTACGTTCATGCCTAGCTATGGTGGAGTGATCAACACGAGAAGTACATCAGAACTGGAGGAGACCAGGGATGGAGAGAATGACAAAGGTAGCAAAGGGAATAGCAAACTGGGGATTTAAGACAGCTGAGAAAATCTGACCAAGGGTCTTGGCCTGAAATGTTGACTGCTTATTCCTTTTAATAGAAGACACCTGACCTGCTGAGTTCCTACAGCATTGTGTGTGCGTGTTGCTCTGGATTTCCGGCATCTGCAGAACTTCTTGTGTTTCTGATAAAAATTATAGATTAGATTACACCAGGGTGTGATGAATTTCTTTGTTCACATGAAGCTCACAGAGTAAACATGGCTGTAATCAGTATAACAAGACCAGAGCAGCGTGGGTTAGTGAATATCGGGGCAATGACTGAAACTGGTCAGAGGAACCTGCCAAGACTCACACAGCAGGACTCGCTGACAGATTGAGACCAAGTACAGACGAGTGTGCAAAAGCATAATGACAATTTAAAAAGGAATGGTGAACGCTGGAAATACCAGGCATTGGTGAAGACCAAGTCTGATATTAGTTTGCCCTTTTCTTTACAGGCTAAATTATCCCAGCAGCATCAATCAGGTTTATGACCACAGACAGGTCGTGAAATATGTTGTTTTATGACAGCAGTACAGCGAAATACATAAAAAGTACTATAAATTGCAATAAAAAATACAGTGGATTCCAGTTAATTGGGACACATCAGGACCAGTACATTCTGGCCCAATTAAGTGGCTTCCCCATATTTCATGAAAATAGTTAAAAATTAGGTATATAAAAAAAGACAAATACCATTTAACCGAGTAACAAATAATGCATTTAAATAAAATACAGAACAAATTAGAACACTACCAGTGCTATTACTGTACTATAACACTGCGTATTAGTTCCTGATAGTTATTGACGGAGGAATTCATCCAGTATACACTGTCGTGTTCTTTTGATTGACTGTAAATGAACAAAATCAGTGGAGACTCCTATTGTAGATAATGCCTTTGACTATCGCATCCTCCAAACATTCATTTTTGTTGTAACATGCAAGATGATTGTTGACACCTTCAAATTCTTCATAGTGATTTCAAGTTCAGCAAAGTGATTTCATTTTACACTCCTGGCCGTTTCCGATATCTCCATGGTTGAAACTGCAGTGAGCAAAACTGTCCTGAATTGTCTTACTGTTTATTTCTCGCCAACTACCAGTGACAAAAATCACTGCTCACCGAACACACACAACCGATGCTACGTAAAAATGCTTCCCTCTAAGCATGGTGTAGGATCTGACTACCACAAAAGTGCATGTGACTGACACTAGTTAGAAAAACGTTTACTGTTCTAATTACGTAGCATAGTGCGCCAAATAAATGAAGGGAATTTCACTACTTTCTGGATTTGTTTTGTTCTTTAAGATTTGCCCATATAAGCAGCTGCCTCAACTAACCACTGGCCCAATTAACAATTGGAATCCACTTTATATATAAAAAAAAATTAATTAAATAGAGAACGAAAATAGTGAGGTAGTGTTTGTGGGTTCATAATCGATTCAGCAATTTGATGGTAGAGGGAAAAAACCTGTTCCTGAAATGTCGAGTGTGTCTTCAGGCTAACATACCTCCTCTCTGATGGTAGTAATGAGAAGAGGGCATGCCCTGGATTTTAACTCTAAATCCTCTATAGTGTGAAGTGAAGTGGAAATTCTTAGCCAACGTCACTTAACCTAGTTTTGATTGATAAAGTGTGAATCAAATGAGGCATGGTCAATTCAAGAGCTGGAACTGGAGCCTGGAAATTCCCCTACCCACAGCCTTCAATGCTGAATGGCCCTGCCTTAGTTCTGGGTGTTTTTATCCTGGATCATCTAACCAGCCTGACAGCATGCCCTTGATTCAACACCAGACAGTTTAGCAATCAAGAAGCAGCTGATACAACAGACTGATCTCCTGATTTAGAGGCACAAGCTCGAATCCAGCCGCAACAACTGGGAACTTAAAAACTTAAGTGTTTTTTTTAATGTACTTAAATTTAAATACATTTTAATAAGTTTGTTTAAATTGTGCTTTTTTTATGCTGCATCGTTTTGAGTGTAACAATCATTTTGTTCTCCTTTACACTTGTATACTGAAGAATGACAATAAACAATCTTGAAATTCAAGTCTTCAAATAGCATTTATTACTAGGTTGGGTGACTATGAAACATTTGGGTTGTTATAACATCCCAACAGCTTGACTTAGTGACCCTTTGGGGATGGAAATCCAGCAACTTCCAGGATTACTCATGATACCCCACCTGTTTTGTCAATTTTTTTTAAAAATTCATTTACAGGAAGTGGGCATTGTCGGCTAAGCCAGCATTTATTGCCCAACCCTAGTTGCCCTTGAGGAGGTGGTGATGAGCTGCCTCCTTGAACCACTTCAGTCCCTGAGGTGTAGATTCACCCACAGTGCTGTTTGGAGCATAGAATATTTGACGGCATAAGACACCATTCAGCTCATTGTGTCTATGTTAGCATAATCCTAAATCCCTGGCACTGCAGGTCAAAACTCTTTGAAGGCAATCAGCTTTATTTGTCATATGTACATCAAAATATTGAAACATACAGTGGAATGCATCATTTTGCATCGAAGGATTGTGCAGGGAGCAGCCAGCAAGTATCGCCACGCCTCTGGCGTCAACATAGCATACCCACAACTTACTAATCCCAACTGGTACGTCGTTGGAATGCGAGAGGAAACCCAGAGAGAGTCAACGTGGTCGCAGGGAGAGTGGACGAACTGCTTATGGACGGCGGTGGGAATCAAACCCTGGTCGGTCACCGCTGGCATTGCAAAGCCATTGCGCTAACCTCTACATGACCGCGCGCCTGTTGCTGCCACCGACTTTGGAATCCAAATTTGATCCAGGTTCCTCAGAATTTTGTACACCCGAGGTACATCTCCCATCACCCTCTTCCATTTAAAGAGAGCAGCCCTAGTCCATCCTGACTCTTTACAGAGATTTACACCCCTTAAATCCTCCCTTGCACCTGCTCCAGTTCTCTCCCATCACATTTTGATGATCATAAAACTTAAAATAATTTCCGACCCCCTCATGCCGTGTTCCCCACCCCCCACCCCGAATTTCCAAGGCATGAATAAGGTCTCGCAGCACCCTTTCTCCTTTAGAGACGCCGGCCAGGCACACAAAGGCTGCCCCAGTCTCTTTGGTCTGGCCTAAACATTCATCTTTTGTCTCCAAAGCCGATTCAGCTTGGGGGGGGGGGGGGGGAGAGAGAAAAACGTCAGTGCTCAACCGTTCACTGCAGGAGACGGCATGCATCATCAGTAATCATCCCACAGAGAGAATTCAGATTCAGGTCGTTTGTGTCTGAGTTGGAGGAGGAGAGCATTATTGGGTCAGGCAGGAGGGAGTGAGGGGGTGCAGCACTGTGGAATTCAGGCTGAACAGCAGCTGACCCACGTGGTTACTCCTCTAAGTGGATTTCAAGGAATCAGCCTTCACAGGGGATGCGTTTATGCACTGATGCGTGATGTGTTACTTATTAAAGACCACAGAGTGGAAAAAAATGGTTTGTAAAAAGATAAAGCAACAGTCTGTACAGGAGGGGGGGGGGGGGACACCAAAGTGGGAAAGCCGTAATGTCTGTGTAAGCAATACGAAGAAAAACTAGACTACAGACAGCGAGTTCTGAAAAAGTCAGTAAATGCAGGATAGCCAGGACATCCTCGAGTTCTATCATTTAATCAGTCTCTCGTGGTCACTGAAGTGATTAAAAGCAAAAAGCTGCAGATGTTGGGTATTGGAAATAATGAGAAAACACTGGTGGTCATGGTTTTGCACTGCATTCTCTGTCTGCATTGCACTCTCTCTGTAACGTTAACACTACGCATTCTGCTATTGAGATAGGGCAAAGAGAAAAGCAATGTACTGACGTGATGCAATGCTGCATGTGGATTACGTGCAGAGCAACGTTTTCCTCTGTACACTGGCACATGTGACAGTAATAAAGCAACTTACCAGTCTTTGTTTTAAATGTACACAACGGCAGAGCCTCCTGAGCCCATTGGGGGAGGGAATTCCAAAGTTCTACATCCTATGGCTGAAGAAATGTCTCCTTGTTTCATTCCTGAATGGTCTACTCCTGACTCTGCAACTGGCACCCCTGGAAAAGTATTCGGCCTGCAACGACGAGACCACCTCTCATTCTTCTAAACTTTGGAGGACAAGTCTCCCCTCACGGCAAACCCATGAGTCTGGTGAAGATGCACTTTTCCCACTCAGAGACAAAACTGACAAGAGAGAACTGCGACACACTCCTGTCTGAAGAAGAACGGTGTAGCAGGCGGCTGGTTTATTCTCCATATTTACCCGTGATAAAGAACACAGTCTGACCACATGCCATCAAAGTCACTAAGACAGAATATATAGAAGGGGAAGCAGACGGGATTTAATAAACAGTGCTTAAAGAGAGGCACACTGAGGCAGAAGGCTGCCTGACAACATCAGGGACTCCGTGCTTTAGGAAAAAAAGGCAGCTGCTTTGAAGTACAAACAAAACCCTAAAATGTATTCCAAATGTTAACCGCTTTTTTCTTGCCCCAATTCATTGTTGGGATGTCAACACAGCTGACAAGCAAGTGTTTATTGCCCATCCCTACCTGACCTAGAGGAGGTGTTGGTAAGCCATCACCTTGAACAGTTGCTGAAGCAGGGTTCTTTTTTTGATATTGAACTGATATAAACAGATTTTTTTTAATATAAAAATAAACTTTATTGATAATTTTAAAAAATATTTACAAAGATAAACTGTGCAATGCTTTCCTGTTCTTGCATTCATTGTCAATGCCTTCAGTGCTGTTTTGTGACATTTGTTAAAACCAATGGGACTGTTGCCATTCGTGGGTTCACTGTGCTACAAACCGCCACGCAGTGTGTACGTGTTACACTACCGTGGCTCTTCTCAAATCTCACCAGAATGCTTCACCACCTCGTGTAACCTCTTAGCTGAAACTCTGGGGCAGCAATAATCAGGAGTGACTTCTGGTTAAAGTTCACTCACACTGGCTTGTTTTCTTTTAAAATAGGCCATTACGCAAGAGGACATTGATTTGCTGGTTTCAGTATTTCAAAATTAAACATCTTCTATTGGGCGTCAGCAAGCAGGTGGAAACCAAACTCCCGAATCGATTAATTTTCCTCCCTGCCAGCCTGCATTCTCGTATGTATGCCTGCCAGATTAAACGTTCCCCCTGAGCAAACAAGCACTGGCCAGCTCTAACCAACAGGGCTGCAGGGTAATTGTCATGGATTTAACTCCAGTATCTGCCTTGTGCAAATATTTATGAGAACATTTATAAAAAAGCTATACAGCTTCACTGCTCTGTAAGTTTGCGACCATCTTGGAACCCGAATTGCTGTGTTCCACCAGCATTTTGTGCGTGTTACTGTAGGTTGCCAGCATCTGCAGAATATCACAATCATGATAAGCCCAATTTCTACATTATTTCCTCACCCGCCCTGCTCCTCATCCCAAATCCTGATGGAACAACTCACCTCAAACAGTAGGAGAACGTCTTGGTGTAACATTTTGAATCTCACTGATTATCAAGTGGAATCGTCAAATTAAATACAAATTTATATATTATTGTTGGATCTCTACCGAATACAAAATAATATTCAAATTATTACATTCAACATATAATAGTCAATAAGCTATTTTTATCCCTACATTTAGTTGCATTCCCTGTACTCATACCTCGTTCTCACTCTGTAGGACAACCGGATGATTGCATCTATAATCACCTTCACAAATACTTTGAATCGTGCAATTTCCGACAAGCAACTGTGCGTTTCAGCAGTGCAGGGAAAGGCCATGGCCAAGTTTAACCTGCATCGTTCCCTGCACTCGACCTCTTGCACTGAGCACTCCAAGCGCCACTCTTGCCGAGTCAGGGTTTGCTGGGACACGCCTGGGAATAATGAGCCATCTTCCGCTGGCTCACCACCAGACTAATCGAAGTCAAGGACACTTGGTGCTTCTTGCGTTTACAAGTGATCACTTAATCTCGGCTGCTCCTGGGATTGACGTACCTCACCCTTCTCAAAGAGGTCTCAGAATTCCTGAATGAGACCAGTCCCTGCTTCTTCAAGATGGCTGATCCACCCACTTCGACAAGGCTATGGAGGAATCTCCAAAGCAAAGAAAAAAAAAATAAGTGAAGAAATAACTGAAAGGTTAAAACTGCCCAAGGTGGTCCTCCGAATCTGTTGCTCGCAATTGATTATTTTTTCTTTAACTGGACACAGAATATATTAACAAAGATCAGCCAGCATTCTCCACTGCCACTATCCTTAACTATTCCCATGCTACCAAAAGCATTTCCATCCACCCAATGATACAAACCTTTTATCAGTTAACCGCACCACAGTTCAACTTCATTGGGACCCATTGCCCAATTGGACAAGGCACTGACGTTTTTTCATGTGATTACACTATCATTTATAGGATTATCAATGGTTATCAAATGATACCTGGCAGCTGTCCTGGAGGCTACAGTTACAGCCTTACAATTACATGTTGCCTTTCACGAGATGAGAATTAGACAAAGCACTTCTCAGCAGAATGAAGGTGTTTTGGGGTACAGTATCATTGTGGCACAGGGAACGTGACAACAGTGTGCTCCCACAGTAAATACCAGATAACCTGTGGTGGTGATTGATCATTACCTACTCTGAAATGGTACCAGGGAGTTCTAGCTCATTATCCGATTCAGAGTGAGTAAAAATAAACAGCACCTCTGGCAGTGCAGCACTCCCACAATACTGGAATAACAGCTGAGAGTTTTGTGGACAGGCCACCAATTCATAGTCGCAAACATGCAATCTCCTAGCTTATGGATCCGTGCGGTTCCCAGTGAGCCAGGACCGACAGAGGATGTGGCGGTGGATCTACAAGGTGAACTTTAGCCATGAAAATGGGAACGGTGGAAGACCTCAGTCAGTCAAGCAGCACTTGTGGAAGGAGAAACTAGACAGCAACCCTTCATCAGAACTTTAGTCATGGTGAGCCTCCAGCCTGGAGTCTGCCGAGGTCCACACAAGGATGCCTCCAGGTTTAATCTCTTTGTGGAGAGTGATGAGGGAGCTTTGAACTACTCTTGGGTAAATGGGGAGGAAAACTTTCCCCAAAGTACACAACAGACACCGTAACACTATGCACAGTATTTCCACAAATCTTTGAGCAGACGATGCAAGAACAGAATCAGCTCGAGTGTGCCAAAGGCATCCCCGAAATTGCTTCAAGTGCTCGTCTTCGGATGTATGCTAGAGTAGACTATTTGACCCTATCTGTGCGCTTCTATAGGTCAACTAGCCAACTCTAGCGCACACCTGAAAAATGGACATTGGAACCAATTTTTCAAACCAAGAATGGACCCTGAACCAATTTCAGGGATGTCATCTTAGCCCAGCAGCGTAAAACTGGGGAGACAGTCGTCAGTTTTCCCCCCTTCATCATCCAATTCAGGGCACTCTGTGAGCAGCCTGGCAACTGATTAACTGTAATTGCACGAGAGGGACATTTTATTGCTCGTTACTTATTTGCTGATATTACATTTCAGTTATGCATTCTACACCAGAACAGCCTTTTACGATGCAGTTCTGGCAGTTTTTATTTGCAAATGAGATCAAAGGTTTAATGTCCCTGTGCTTGATACCAATCCAGAGCAAAAATAGAATTGAGAAGAAGTGAACAATGTGGTATTGTTTCCTGGTTACCTTGGTCAAGGCCATGAATTTTTCAGATGCCCTGTAATAAAAATAGGAACTAAAGGACAGCTTACGGAGGAACCACGAGCTTTATAGCCTCACATTCCTGCTTACCAATCACTTACATCATGGAATAGTACAGCACAGAAACAGGCCAGTTGGCCACCACATCCTTGCCAACCTTTTGTTCTCATCCACAAAAAAACCCATTTACCCGCATTAAGGACCATATCTTAATTCTACCTACCAGTTGTGGTTCCACATCCCAATTCGTGTTTCTATAGAAATGATATCGGTATTAGTTTTTTTAAAATATAAAGTATTTTAATTAATTCCTGGTCTCAACAGTTTTCTTTTGAGAGGGTGGGAAAACCAGACCCACATTTTCACTCCCCCAAGGAGGGCTTCTGGTGAATAGATATTTTTCAGGATAGATTAATTTGTGTCCACTGTTACATTATTCTGGGGCTGACATGTGTATAAAGGAGGACATTGCTGTGAATCTACAGGCGAACTTTAGCCATGGAAAGATTGCTGGGATATGCAATGAAAACAGGAAAAGTGGAAGGAGAAACCAGTCAGCAACCCTTTGTCAGAACTTTAGTCACGGTGAGCCTCCAGCCTCGAGTCTGCTGAGGAAGGTGCCCATCATCGTAATGCCGAGGTTTAGATGAGGATGCTTCCAGGTTGAATCTCTGTGGAGATCTGCTACACCAAGCGCATCGTAGTTAAGCTCTGCATCATGTGGCATTCAGGAAGGCCCCCCCACAGACTGGACCGCTGAGTCAGCAACCCAATTTCTGATCAAGCCTTTGACGAAGCTAAACAAGTTGATGCACCAAAATCCACCTCATACCAGGGAGATTGCAAAGGATGCAGTACCAGAGATCTGACACATGGCGAATCCAACTAGTCTGGGAGAAATTAATGAACTTATGGCTGTTTCCTAGAGCCCTTAGGATTTCCCCCTCACCTCTTGTCTGGCTCTGGGGTCTGAATGAGATCAGTTACTCCAGTGACTCTGCAGCTCGTTATTTGTTAACCATGAGGCTCCCAGGATGGTAGAAGGCAGATAAGTCTAGACCTCTTTCTTTGTCAAGCACTGCTTAATTTCCCCATAAGGGATTTGGCAGATTCAGGCCACCTTCAGATGGGTGTTAATAGGTAATTGGAAACCCCTAAACCCCACTCAGACCTGCTTTCTGTTTACATTGCACAGATTTAGCACTAGCCCACCAAGATCTCTCTCACTCTCTTCGCCTTTTCAAACATGTCGGACTCCATGTTTCCAAACTAGGATTTCTCATTAGAAAAAGACAGGAGTCTCTAAATATAAATACAAAAAATATACATATAAATCTAAATATATAAAAAAAAAGAGAGCTCAGAAATCTGATGACCTGAGGTATCTTTAACATGAAGAACTAAGAAAGGTTGGTGAACTATCCCTCCCTCGGGTCAATGTGCAGCACTACAAATGTATCTTAATTATACGACACTGTAATTGAACTTTCTCCAAAGTGAAAGCAGGCTTCAGAACCAGAACGGGTGCGGAGTTAATCAGTACGTTTACCTGCTCTCCATGTTCTTTGCCATCCCTCTCCCATGTTTAACGAACAGTCTGCCTTTCACACAGCTGCACCTGTTTGAATAATCTCATCCAGGGCTCCCATCCAGAAAAGCACCAACTCAATGAGGGCACTGTTGTGAGAACCCCTGTGATCACACAGGCCAACTGACATAGTGCTAGGGGGCAGCGTCTCTCCAGCGAGTACAAAAGAGCCGCTGAACACTGCCTGGGTACTGCATTTATCTGAGCAGTAATAAAAATTCCAGCATTTGATTAAGTTGTAAAGATAAATATCTAGTGTATTATTTCTAAAACACTATGTAACTATTAAAGTAAATGATAATAGATAATCTATATAGCAAGACATTTATAAGCAGTAGAAAAATTGTTGATTTATATTTTCCAACTTCAAAGTAAATTTTATTATCGAAGTCCAAATATGTCATCATATACAACCCTGAGATTTATTTTCCTGTGGGCATACTCAGTAAATCTATAGAATAATAAGTATAACAGCATCAATGAAGGACCGCCCAACTACAGCATTGTACTGGTGTGCAAAAGATGACAAACTGTACAAAAAGAAAAAGAGGAAATAATAATAATAAATAAAAAAAAATAAATATCGAGAACATGAGACGAAGTGTCCTCGAAAGTGAGCCCATTGGTTGCAGGAACGTTTCACTGATGGGACATGTGAAGCTATCCCCTTTGGTTTAAGAGCCTGATGGCTGAAGGGTAGTAACTGTTCCTGAACCTGGTGGAGAGAGTCCTGAGACCCTTGTTCCTGATAGTAGCAGTGAGAAGGGAGCACGTCCTGGGTGATGCAGGTTCCCCGATGATGAATGCTGCTTTCCTGCAACAGTTTCCCCACAGTATTTAGGGGAAGAGGCATCCTTAAACCCTAAACAATAACCCACCCCCTTTTTGGGTATACAGCGCCGTTATTTCATTGTTACTGGGCAATATACTGTATGGCGATGTTTTGTGGGCATCTCACAAAACTATGAGATATATTTTTGAGCTACTATCACTGCAATCTCCAGCCTGTAATTTCCCTTTCATAAACGTACTTTTCAACTGCCAAAACAACTTTATCATCTTCATTTTTTTTAATATTTGCAGAGTTTGTCTTCTTTTGCACATTTGCTGTTTGTCAGTCTGTGCGTTTAGTTTTTCATTGATTCTATCGTATTTCTTTGCTCTACCGTGAATGCCTGCAAGAAAATGAATCTTGGGGTAGTATATAGTGGCATACACATGCTTTGAGAATAAATTTACTTTGAACTTTGAAGATCTGGCACACCCTGTCTGAAAGCACCGTGAGACTACATGAACCCAGTAGTTTATCCACTTTCTTAAGGGTCATTCAGGAGAGATAATGGAAGTTAGGCTCACTGGAAAAAGACCCACATTTAGAATAATTGAAAAAAAATAGTAGTAGTTGGTTTCCTTACACCTTTGTTGCCCTAGGCACTGTTCTACTCAATTTATTATTTAGTACAATCCACCTTACCTAGTATTCATGCAGGAGCAACAACAAGCTGTCTTGGTCTTTCCAAATTGGGGTCAATGCTAACATAAGGCAATGAAAAGAAAACTCTACCATTACACACAATATCCAAATATTTCTGTGTGATAAAGCTTGATTGAAATTGTTATTTTTGTTCCCTCCACAAATCGACAGTTTACTCTTCATAAACCGGGATGTCACACTAATCGGCACCAAAGCACTAGCAACCTTGTGTTTGATGATATACAATGGCTCCCAAAAAGCCCAAATTTCAAATCTATCCCTGGCTTTTTCCCTCCACTGCTCTGTAATCAGCTTTATAGTCCTTCAAGCCGTTTCTGCGCCTCCTTTTCTGCCATCGTGCTGATCCTCGGTTTGATCCGCTCCAACATTAACAGACTCTGAGATCTTGCTCTCTCACACCCTATGTACAGTGTCTAGAACCACCAATAGACAACCCCTTAGGAGAACATCACACCGTACTGATTCTACAGCTTCAAAGCTGAGCACCTCTACAATTATTCATGTGGCCTGCTATCCAGTTCCGTCTCAGGATGTTTTATTGCATTAAAGGCACTTCATGAAAAAAAATGTTATCAGCTCCAGTTTTAGGATCCGGTTCATTTAAGTGCACTTTATCTTTTACCTGCACTGCACCTTTACACTTTATTCTGCATTGTTATTGCTTTAATTTGCTCTATCACAACGCACCCTTTCAGGTTTTGGTCAGTATGAACAGTACGCAAGGGAACCTTGTCACTGCATCTTGGTGCGTGTGACACTAATAACCCAAAACCAAATAGCAAAGGCCTAATTCTGCAGGATTTTTCCTAATGCTTTCAATGGTCAGTGGGTGCAAGTTCACTGCTACATGACACAATAGCTAGATTCCAATCCACACGTCACTCTGTCATTCCACTCCCCTGAAAGCATTCAATTAGACGAATGACGGGGCAGGGTCTGCCCTTCCCAGGGAATACAATCACATCAAGATGCAACAGGCAGAAGTTTTAATTTGCAGCATTCTCCAGGGTGCTGGACAGATAAGCAAATCAATATCAATGTTCTTTCTCAGGCCAACATCTTGGCACTGAGGCCCCCAATATATATAAAAAAATCAAGCGACTATGTTGGGCAGATCACTGTCTGAAAACTGATTCTCGAAACACTACTCTGAGAATTGGTGATAGGAAGCGATTACCAGGCGGACAAAGGAAACAATTCAAGGAGGACTGCTAAGCCTCTGAAAATAAAATGCAAGATTCCACCCTCCACCCCCTTCCCCGCCACACTCCCCACAGAATAAGCAGCCCACGATCGCTCAAAGTGAAGAAGTAAAGGAATTTGGGATTGTATTAAGAATTTCAAGACCATGCATCAGAAACACACAGAAGCCCCGTGTAAATGGTGGATAGAGCACCATCTTCCAAATTACACACCCACCCGTCAGGCACTCCCAGCCCCATCTCCCATAGCTTGAGAGCCCAAATACTGGATGTGTCACTCATCTCAGAGCGACAAAACAATAAGTCTTCTCCACTTTCAAAGAACAACCCAAAAAGAAACATAGAACAAATAACATCTACAGCACAGGTCCTTCAGCTGACAATATTGTGCCAAGCTTATAACTACCTCTAAAATCAATCTAACCCATTCCTCCCACATAGCCCTCCATTTTTCTATTATCCATGTGCCTAGCCAAGAGTCCCTTAAATATCTCTAATGTGCCTCTACAACCACCCCACCTGCACGTTCTACACATCCACCACTCTGTTAAAAAAAACCTACCCTTGACATCCCCCTACACTTTCCTCAAATCACATTAAAATTATGCCCCTCATATAATCTAATTCTGCCTTGGGGAAAACGTCTCTGACTAGCCACTCGATTTATGCCTCTTGTCATTTTGAACACCCTGATCACTACAATCAGTTCAGTAAAGTGACAACACAATTGATACAAACTAGCCAGGGATTCATTGATTTCAGTTTCGTTGGGCTGCTTCCCCAGATCCAAGCCTCTCTGGCACGTGGAGAAGACGTCCTCTGAGATTACCATGGCCCCTGAAAAGAATCTGGCACCACTGTGGTCAAACAGCTCACTCAGTCATACATCCCGGGCTCAGCTGAGTTGGGAGAATGACCAAGCACATGATTCACGGGCAAGTGGCCAGTCACATGATATGGTCTCAGGAGTGAGCCAGCATGCTGGAGGACGGGAAGGCTTTTATACTCCCGTCCTCTCTAAATGAATTTATACTCCAGTCCTCTCTAAATGAATGCTATCTTTGCATTTGCCTTCTCTGCCACTGACTCAACCTGCAAGTTAACCTTTAGGGAATCCTGCACAAGGATTTCCAAGTCCCTCTGCACCTCTAATCTTTTATTATAATCCAAGGTATTTTTATACGTTGCCCCGTACCGCTACCGCAAAACTACTAATTTCTCGACATACATCAGTGATAATAAACCCGATTCTAATTCTGACTCAAGTTGCAGGCAGAAACTTTTATACAGGAAGAAGTTCCAGTTTCAGAGAAAGTGGCATCCATCATCAAGGACTCCAACCGTCCAGGCTGTGCTCTGTGCTCTCCTCTTGCTACTGGTATCAGGAAGGTGGTACAGGAGCCCGAGGTCCCACACCACCAGGCTCAGGACAAGCTATTACCCCTCAGCCGTCAGACTCCTGATGCAGAGCAGATAACTTCACTCACCTCAACACTGAGCTGATTCCACAAACTCATTTTCAAGGACTCTACCTCATGTTCTCAGTTTTATTTATTATTATTATTTTCGTCTTTACACAGTTTGTCAGTCTTTGTCCACGTGCAGTTTCTCATTGATTCTATTATATTTCTTTGTTCCACTGTGAATGAATCTCAGTAGCATACGGCGACTTATGCATATTTTGATAATGGATTTAATTTGAAGTTTGTTTATATGTGGCGGGTGCAATCCCTCAAAATCCCCCTGCCTGATATGCTCAAATCACCAAGGCAGATCTCAGTGAACTCTGCCACTTCATCCTGGGTTCAACAGCAGCCACGAGGCAGGGACCAGTGCAGAGACCATCCTTCTATTGGTAGCTCAGGCAAGCAGCTGTGGTCAGCTAGTGACTGCAGCGGACCGGCATCTCCACCTGTCCATCTCCGGCCAGTGACTTGCAGAACGCTGGTTCAATGCAAACTGAAAACCCAGCCGCTTTACCATCTGTGCATCGTTCTGTTTCATTAAAATCCCTGCAGCTATCTGAATTAATCCTAAACTTGGCCATTATCTGAGCCAAACACAGCGTCTAGCAGATATTCTAATTTGCCCCATCCTATCTTATAGTTACATTTCAACAAGTAGTATTAAAAAAAGTCCAAAGTAAACTTATTATCAAAATACACCCAAGTCGCCATATGCTACCCTGATATTCATTCTCTTGCAGGCATTCATGGTAAAACAAAGAAGCACAATACAAATACAATGAAAACCTGCACACAAAGACTGACAACTTGGACCCTTCAATGAAGGAAAATTGAACTATAGACGCAGTCTGCCTATGGCTTCACACTGTGGGGTGGGGGGGGGGGAGGCTATTTACAGGCTGTCCATGAGAATGATCAGGTTGTTTTTACAGATGGCCACAAGTTGTTAAGCGAGAAACCCCCCCCCCCCAATATGGTAACTGATTAGGAAGATTTACTAAAAGTGGAGACTGGAAACTAGTTCTACTGACCATAGAAACGAATATATCAAACTTCTGAACTTAATCAGCATGAGAATCAGATGCAATATCGCCGGCATATGTCATGAAATTTGTTAACTTTGTGGTAGCAGTACAATGCAATACATAGTAATAGGAAAAAAGTGAATTAAAGTGTTAAACACGACAGGAAGAAGGCAAGAGAATGGGGTTGAGAAGGATGATAAATCTGCCAAATGACCTTCTGCTCCTGTGTTATGGAGTTTGTTGGTACTCAGGGATGTCCATTTGTTGGGTGTTCATAACCTGGCGACAGCAAACAGGTCAAGTTAGCCACACTGCAAAGGGAACAGCAGACGGTCATTCCAGTTTTCAAGCCCATTCAATACACCTGCCTCTAAATATTAGTTTTGAACGGGTTTATAAACATTATCAGAACCTATGGGGAAGGGGAAAAAAGAGGTGGAGACATTGTTAGATTTTATGGTTTGGAAAACTTTGAAAAGACTCCCAAAATTTCCAAATGGTCAGGCGCGCTCTACTGAGAAGTAGAGCGCGGCAGTTCTGATAGAAGGTCATTGACCTGAAATGGTAATTTCGTCTCCCTCTCTACAGATGCTTAATATTGCCACTGTTTCATTTCAGTTTTCCAACACCTGCGGTATTTTGTGGTTTTGTATTGGAGAATTCAAACTGGGTGTTACTGGCAGCCTGCACGATCTTTTTAACTAGTTGTGTGAAACGGGAACTCGGCGAGACACCGAGTTGTACAAGGCAAGGAAAGTCAAAACAGTTTTCATAACCAAGTCCCGCGGAACAAAATCGACAACTTGCAGCCACCGTAACCATCCGGCTCTGCTTCAGAACCGGCAGGACAACGGGATTCGGTTGCCAGACTCTCGGGAAAACGTGCAGGAAATCACCGATTAATATTTCATTGGTGCAGACAACAGAGCACCGGGTGACAAACAGTGCCACGGATATCTGCTGCCTCTGGAAATTTAAACAAAATATATTCAGGCAGATGAATAGTTCTGTCGTCTGACCGATATTAAATGTTTTAATTATTAACTGGATCTGTTATAATCCATTTCAACGTGTATTATAATATATAATCCTCAAACCATAACTTGAGGAAATATATATGAATGTATATATCAAACCATAACAAGGTGAGGAAAATTACACAGTATAATATAAACGATAACATGCTTTATTGTATAATATAGAACATATACAGGCAGAAAATATATTCTGTAATATTTTGGAAAATTGCATTAGAAAATCTATGATCATATTACAATAAAACACAGCCTTTTACAAACAGGAGGAATTCGGAGATTATTGTGTATGAAGCTGTTTAAAAAACAAAACCACACACTCAAAAATGCTGGAGAAACTCAGGTCAGGCAGCATCTATAGAAATTAATAAACAGTGGACGCTCGGGCCGAGACCCATCATCAGCACGGTACAGCATCTCGGCCTCGGAATTATGGTCTAACCGTTTAGAAAGAGCATCGATCCCAAATCTGTTAGACGCGGGTTGGGATGGCAAGCAGAACCGCTGATGAGGCAGGTTGGAAGAGGCCCCGATCTCCGGGATCCGGGTGTAAATGAAGCGAGTCATTAAATTTAAAGGCGCCGTACTCCAGGGAAATTAACAGCGAGTCAGTTTCATTGAAGTTGACGGGAACGCTCAGGAGAGATGCCGTCAGCATCTCTCTCCCCACCCAGTCTTTGTGCTGCAAATTTCCCCAGCGGGTGGAAAAACTTGATGCTAACATGCAAACAGATTTAAATAACATAATTCGTTTTATTTAAAATATAGAATGAATTGCAGAAATGCTCACCACTCGGCCGGATCTGTCAACTGCTTTCTTCACTTTGCCGTAAGTGCCTTTGCCCAAGGTTTCGCGGAATTCGTAGCGGTGTTTCAGGTTGTGCTTGTGATGGTGCCGCTTCACCGCCTGCCGCTTCAGCTCGGGCGTCTGCGCCGAAGAGCGGGCGCCCGCCGGCTGATGGTGATCCCGGCCGCCGCTTACGGACGGGGGGCAGGCGGCACCCAGACAGGGAGAGGCTGGATCCATGCGGGGGGAGAAGGAAGGAGATCCGAAGGGGAGACAGGGTGGAAATAAAAAGTGCCGAAGACACTGAGTGGGGGAAGGAGGAAGAGAGAGAAGCAGCGTTGAGTCCAGACGGTCAGAGTTTGGCGGTGAAACGATACATATTTTGAACGCTGCTACTGTTCCTGCATTATCCAGGTAACAGGGACACTAATGTATCCTCTCACCAACACACTTGCAACACTCCAGACCGCGGTCGCGTGTGAACCCTTCAGCAGACGCCTAATTAGCCTATCCCCGCCCCTTGCAAGGCCCAGGCCAATAGCCCAGCCTCAGTGCGTCGTCAATCATTCAGCGGGTCTTCCTTTAAAAAACTGTATTATCAATATTAAAAATAACGTACGTCCCATTAATCCCTTCCCTTCCCTCGCTGCTTGCTTTGCTGTTATGCAGGGTCCCGACACTCCGTGTGTCGAGGCACTTTCTAATCTCTTGCTATTCGGCCACAAGAGGCATCATCGTCACAGATAATAGGCACGGGAGCCTATGCAGTGCGGGATGATGCAGCTGGTCAATGAATTGTAATGAGAATACAGGTATTTTACACCCCAAATCTCTCCATCTTCTCACACACCCTTCGCCAGGAGATTTTCAGGCAATCCCGGGTGAAATCCGTTACCGCAACTCGGAACGGGGTACGCGCCAGCACTGCGGGCTCACCGGGAGGTAGGGCGAATAAAATAATCAGATAGTGCTAATCGCTCCAGGCTTCCAGTCGGTGACCTTTATCGAACAGAAGGTGCTCGGAGGTTGGGTCAGAATTCTGAAAATCCCAAATAAGAATAGAATTCGTAGGCGAGAGATAAACTGTTGAGTTTACCTCAGAACCGACATCAACCTTTCCCTCCAAAAAGTCACCTGATTACTTGCCCGGCTGGTTTGACATTATTCTACCGGTGATTTGTACAGGATTAAAAAAACTAAAAGTGAAACCCGACGTCATCAGAATGTGTTTACAAAACTATGAGTCTTTAGGATGAATGAGCAATTCCTGGAACTAACTAGCACCCAGCTGGCATGAAAGAGCAGCAAGTCCTGTGCTGAACGAACGCATGCTTCAGAGATGAAGCCTCTTTTTGTGGAATAGCAGTTGGTATTTAGAGCCAAGATCCTGATCTTGTGTATTTTAAATAGCTTTATTTATATGTTTATTTTATCTTTTGCATGTTTTATGTATGTGTTCTATGTTTATTGCGGTCTTTATATTACTGTTTTTATTTGTGCTGCATTAGATCCAGAGTAACAATTATTTCGTTCTCCAATACCACAAAACAATCCTTGATTCAACTATATCCAGCATCTTCCTCACCCATTCCATTTGTTACACAAACTACCAGGATTACCTCACTTGCAGGCTGAGACTGTAGTAAAGAAGGCAAACGCAACGTTGGCATTCATTTCCGGAGGACAAGAAAATTAAAGCAATTAGGCACCCCTGAGGTTTTATAAGGCATTGGTCAGACCAAAATTGGAATACTGCCTGCAATTTTTGGCCCTGTATCAAAAGAAAGGTATGCTGGCCCTGGAGAGGGTCTAGAAAAAGGTTGAAGAGAATGATCCCAGGAATAAAAGGATTAACTTATGAGGAGAGTTTGATATCTCTGGACCTGATGCAGTTCAGAAAGTCAAGGAGGATTTTATCTACCGGACACTGAAAGGCTTGGATAGAGTGGACATGGAGAGAATGTCTCCAGTAGTAGGAGAGTCTAGGATTGACAGGTTCTTGGTTGGTAAAATGGGTTTAGGGTTAGGGGAGAAGACAGGAAACTGGGGTAAAAAAGAAATCAACCATGACCTAATAGCAGAGAAGACTTGATGGGCTGAATGGCCTAATATCTTTTATCTTATATCTTGTGGTCATATGGTCTTCACCCCACTGAAATCAGAAACGTTATCAGTGAGAAAACCATTGACTGTTGAAATTATTCCCACCCTTTCTCCACTTAGGAAGATGTGGGGAGAATATTCTACAGATGCCCGTGGCATAAAGTTCGTCATTTTTCATCTTTGGCAATGTGTGGTTATTCCATTCTAAATGACAATCTAAATTAATGTAGATCTTTTACCTGGGAGAACAGTATAACCAGGAGACAGGGACAATTTTCCTTCGCCCCACTTCTCCAGACAAAAAGAAAAACCGGGGCCAATTGCAGTGCTAATATTCCAGACGGTGCCAGTGCAATATTAGACTGCCCACAAGGGGGAGCAGAATTCCATGTGCACTCCCATTGATACTCGTCAATAATATAGGCACTCAACCCAGAAATAATGAGCCTCGCAAGCTACAAAAACACATATTTCCTCAGTAAAGATTCATCATGAGCAACATCTGGCTGTTTAGAAAACATTAGTTAGTATTACTTAGAAAATCTTAAAAGTTCTGAGTTTGCTGTACTTGCTGGCATTTTAGAGCGTACAAACACACCCGCTTCTTCTCATTAATGCTCTCTTGAGACTGGGGATGACTTGCTTCTCGACACAGGAGGTTTTTGCAGATGCTGGAGATCTTGAGCAACACGGAGGAACTCTGCAGGTCAGGCAGGATCTGTGAGGGAGAATAAGCAGTACCAGTTTCGGGCTGAGACCCCCCCCCCCCCCCAGCAGGGCTGGGAAGGAAGGAGGAGGGAGCCAGAATAAGAAGGTAGGGGAGGGGAAGTAGTGCAAGCTGGCAAGTGATAAGCGAAGCCAGGGGAAGTGGAAGGTGGGTGGGTGGGGGTGGTGGATGAAGTGAGAAGCTTGGTAGGTAGAATAGTTAAATAGCTGAAGAGGGAATCTGATAGGAGAGGACAGTGGGGCATGGAAGAAAGGGAAGGAGAAAGGGCACCTGGGGAAAGTGAGGAGAAGGGAAGGGGAGAGAGGGTAACCAGAATGGGGAAAGGAAAAGCAGAGAAGGGGAAGGGGGAGAAATTACCTGAAGCTAGAGGAATCGATGTTCATGCTGTCAGGTTGGAGGCTTCCTAGCCAGGATAAGAAGCATCGTTCCTTCAACCTGAGAGTGGCCCAAGGTTAGTGAAGAGTAGTGAATACTCACTCCCCATCACTATCCAGTTGGAGCAGTCATGCCCAGGTCTTGAGCAAGGATAGGACTGGGCACTCAATGTGCCACCCCAGCCTGGATGAAAAGCTGTATTGTGGCACTGCACTGAATTGCAAAAGGCACATGGAACCATGTCCTTGCACATCAGCAGAGGGCGAGGGACTGAAGAGTGAGACAGCACTTATGCAGTTGTTTAGTTTGACAGATTAGTACTTTCTTTCTCACCGAAAAATCAACTTGCATTTGTTTCCCTAAGAAACTGGTTTAGTCTAAATATGGGCAGAGCAGCTTCCATCGGGTGACCCTGGGAAGGGTCTGTATGAATTCCATGGCTGCAGTGACATCAGGAACTCAGCATTGTTTTATTTTTCCTGAGTCTGTTTGACTGACATGGTGTCTGCGATTAATCACCAGTGACATAACCATGGAAAAACAATGAGTTCCTAATCAAAACCAGAAAAGTCCCCCACTGGAATTCCTACACCAGGAAGGCATGTCTTTTGTGCTACTATACTGTACAATACACACATCATGTTATACACTTGTAGGGCAATTCACACTGCCTTCTCCAGTGCTGATGCCCCTGTGTACCACTGTGTCAGCGTGTTCTGGCCGACAGCATTCCAAACCTCTCACCACTACCATCGGGCAAGACGTACAGGGGCCTTGGGTCACACACTGCCAGGTTCAGAGACTCTTATTACCCTACAACCATCGACGTGGATAACTTCATTCATCTCATATGCTGAACTAACTCCACAACCTATAGACTCACTTTCAAGGACCCTCCAGCTCATTTTCTCAGCATTAGTTATTTACTCTTCTAAAATTATTTGCATGATTTGACTGCTTTTGCACATTGGTTGTTTGTCAGTTTTTGTTTATGAAAAAGTTTTTCATAAATTCTATTTCTTTATTCTCCTGTAAGAAAATGATTCTCAAGCTAGATATGGTGATACAGAAGTACTTTGATAATAACTGTACTTTGAACCTTTGAACTTTGAAACTGTGGTCTTCAGTAGGAGCTAAGGACTCTTAGAACAGGGGTTTCCAACCTTTTTTTATGCCATGGACCTATACCATTAAGCAAGGGATCCATGGACCTCGAGTTGGGAACTGCTGTCTTGGAGGTTTCAGCACATAATCCAAGCCCTAAACCTAACCCTAACCCTGCCTGCAGTAGTGAGGGAGGTCAGCACAGTCAGATCCCTGTAGTTTTTTTGCATAAAATGTCAAACCAAGACCTCTCAGGTGAACACTAAAGATCACATTATGGTGTTTTGGAGAAGAACAAGGAAGTTCTAGGGATGCTGGCCAGCACTCAACCCTCATGCAGCAACATTCAGTCTGAAACAAAGTCGTTGATTGTTTGTGACTTGCTGTTATATTTGACCCAGCAAAATGATTTTATCTACATACCAATGGCATGACTAAGACTACCTGTTTTCACCTTTGCAATAGCATGTGTGTCTCAGCTGAACTGCTGCTGAATCATACATTCCCTTGTTTTCCACTCGAATACACTGCTGATCTAAGAGACACAAGACACAGCAGGTGCTGGAATCTGGTGGAGCAACAAACAACCTGCTGGAGGAACTCAGCAACTCAGAAGAAACTGCTGATGTTTCAGGTTGAATGCCTGCGTTGGGTCTGAGAGCTGAGAAAGGAAATGGCAAAAATAGAGAGGAAAGGGGGAGTAGTGTGACAGGGGCCGGGGGTGACTGGGGGACTGGTGGCGATGAAGGGCTTTGATCCATAAGGTGACGAGCAGATTGAGGTAGGTAGGGGATGTGGAGAGGCGAAGTTGGGGCCGGGGGCATATGGATATGAGGGGAAGAAGACAAGAAAAGGAGAGAGATGGAGCAGGATGGTGGTGGGGAGGGGAAGGTGAAGATGGACGCAGTTGGAAGGGTGATGAAAAGGAACACAAAGGCTATGAGTGTTGGAGTCTATTTCCCATATCCTGTCCTCTCTAAAGCTGCCAGGATCCAAATCCTTGCAGTACACAAAACACCTTAGATGTTGGGATCTGACCCAACTCAGCAGGTCAACCGGCATCTATCGGAAGAAAGAAATTTTCAATATTTTGGGTCAAAACCTTGGTGGCAATGCAAGGGTGTGACCCAAAATGTCAGGCAATTCCTTTCCTTCCAAAAATTCTGCTCAAGCTTTTGCATGAATCTGAAGGGAATGGAGGAATATGGATGATAACCAGGAGAACATTTAGTGTCAACCAGTGTCAGGATTGACACAAGTTTGTTGGCCAAGTGGCTTGGTATTGTCTGATGTTCTATGACACGTTGAGTTCCTTTGCTTCAGCAGATTGTTCCTTGCTGCCCATGTCCTGACTTACACGATCCTCTTTTATCAAGCTGCCTCCTGGGTAGACAACTGCCCCCATTATGAAGATGCATGGTAGTCTGCTGGCCAATGCAGAGCCTCATATCTTAGTGGCCAATTCTAATAAAGGCGGAAATCAATGATTGTCTGTTATGCAGCCACAGTCTTTGGCCATCTGAGGCAAGGGCAGGTTGAAGATCAAACCATCAAACCCAACACGCAGTTCATATTCTAATCCGGAGCAGTGATCCCTGTCCTCCTGCACCTGGACATCTGTAGCAGACACCTCAAAGCCCAGACAAGTACCAGCAAGCATCGTCAATGCAAAGCCATCTTAATCTATAGAATCCTCAGAATATTGTGTTCCGTTCTGGTTGCCCCATTATAGGAAGGATGCCGAAGGTTTAGAGAGGTGCAGAGGAGGTTTAAAGTTCAAAGTACGTTTATTATCAAAGTACATATACGTTAACGTATACAACCCTGACTTTCATTTTCTAGCGGGCATACTCAATAAATACAATAACCATAATAGAATTAAGGAAAGGCCTCACCAGTGGCAACCAGTGTACAAAGGACAACAAATTGTGCAAATGCAAAAACAGAAATAATAATAATAATAAATTATTAAATAAGCAATAAATATTGAGAACATGAGATGAAGAGTCCTTGTAAGTGACTCCACTGGTTCTGGGAACATTTCAATGATGGGGCAAGTGAAGTTGAGTGAAGTTATCCCCTCCGGTTCAGGAGCCTGATGGTTGAGGGATAATAACTTCCTGAACCTGGTGGTGGGAGTCTTGTGGTTCCTGTACCTTCTTCCTGATGGCAGCAGCTAGAAGAGAGGATGTCCTGGGCAGTGGGGGTCCCTGATGACGGATGCTACTTTCCTATGACAAACCTCCATGTAGATGTGCTCAGCGTTGGGGAGAGCTTTACCCCTGATGGACTGGGCCATGTCCAGACTTTTTGTAGGATATTCCATTCAAGGGCATTGATGTTTCCATGCCAGGCTGTGATACAGCCAGTCAATATACTCTCCACCACACATCTATAGAAGTTTGTCAAAGTTTTAGATGTCATGCCAAATATTTGCAGATGTCTAAGGAAGTAGAGGCATATTGTGTTTTCTTCATAATTGCACTTGTGTGCTGGGTCCAGAATAGGTCCTGTGAAATGATCACACCGAGGAATTTAATGTTCCTGTGAGCGCGTGTATTATGAGGATAGATTGAGCAAGCTAGGGCTTTTCTCTTTGAAGTGAAGGAGGAGGAGAGGTGTACAAGATGACAAGAGACATAGATCGCGTGGATAGCCAGAGACTTTTTCCCAGGACAAAAATGGCTAATACAAGGGATCATAATTTTAAGATGATTGGGAGAAACTACAAGGGGGAATTTCAGAAGTAAGATTTGTTTACACGGAAGGTAGAGGGTGCGTAGAACACCCTTCCTGGGCTGGTGGTAGAGGCGGATACATTAGGGTTATTTAAGAAACTCTTAGATAGGCAGATAATAGAAAAATGGAAGGTTCTGTGGAAGGGAAGGGTTAGGTTGATCTTAGTGTAAGTTAAAAGGAAGGCACAAACATTGTGGGCTGTAGGGCCTGTACTGTGCCATAGTGTTCGATATTCTACAGCTGAATAAGCAAATAGGGCCTGTGCAACACAATGCAATTGCTGGTCTCCAATAATTCTCTGTCACTCCTAAAAGCATCCTGATGATTAATGGGATAAGCTTAACCCTTTTGAGAAAGTTCAATCCCGTAAAGGTGCAGAAGCAAATTTAATTTACAGCACTGACTAGGTATTGCATAATAAGTGAACTAATATTGGTGTATTTTTCCCATCCCCAGCATTGAGTCTTTAATTACCTCAGTTGGCTCAGGTGGACAGACCACTCAGGTCACATGGAGACACAAGACGCTGCAGATCCTGGGATTTGGAGCGGGAAAACAAACTGCTGGAAGAACTCAGCAAGTCAGACAGCATCTGTGGAAGGAAATGGGCAGTCACTGTTTCAGGTCAAGACCCTTCATCCAGACTGAAAACCTCAGAGGAGGTAGCCAAGTATAAGGAGATGGAGGGAAGGGATGAAACAGAAGTATAATAAGAGTTGAAATGTCGAATACCAGAGGGCATACATTGAAGGCGAGAGGGAGTAGATTCAAAAGAGATGTGAGGGGTAAATCTTTTACTCAGAGAGCTGTGGATGCCTGGAATGCACTGCCTGATATGGTGGTAAAGACAAATACATTAGAGGCTTTTAAGAGATGTTTAGATAGGCACACGGATGTGAGGAAGACGGGGGGATATGGACATTGTGTAGGTAGGAGGGATTAGTTTGGGGAGGGTTTGATTAACTTTTTAGCTGGTTTAGCACAACACTGTGGGCCGAAGGACGTGTTCCTGTGCTGTACTGTTCTGTGTTCCATGCTCTAATAGCTGGCGAGCGATAGGGGGATCCAGGTGAAGCGGGTTGGCCGGCAGCAGGAGCAGGGGAGAGCGAAAGTAGTGACTGAAGCTGGGAGGTGGTATATGGAGGTGACGGGGGAGGTGAAGATCTGCTGCCTCAGAGCCCACAGAACTGAAGCTGAAGCAAGTCACCCTCAATCCTGAGGGACAGTCTGAAAAGAGCCTCAGGATATGCGAATAAACTTGAAATACACTGTATTCTGAGCTCCACCAGAGCAAGAGGTTTACCAAATGGACAGAGGAAATGATTGCCAAAACTCTTTTGGGAAATTGCAATGTCCCTTCCAGCTCAGTGGAATCACTTGCCTAAGACCACTCAGAATGGTAGAGCGTTTGGAGAGGCAGTAAAATTGGGGGCGGAATTTTAAGGTGATTGGAAGAAAGTATAGGGGGAGGATGTCAGAGGTAAAATTGTACACAGAGAGTGGTGAGTGCCTGGAGTGTGCCATCGGGGACCGATGAATTAGAGGTATTGAAGAAACTCTTTGATGGGCACATGGATGATGGAGAGAGAGAGTGCTGTGCAGGAGGTAAGGGTTAGATTGATCTCAGAGTAGGTCAGAAGGTCAGTACAACATCATGGGCTGAAGGGCCTGGACAGCGCTGTAATGTTCTATGTAACGTTGAGTTTGTTTGTCTGTAGCAAGCAGAACCAGTGAACGTTGCTACCTCCCAAATCACCCACCCATCCCACCTCCCACTTCACCTCCTCCAGCAATGTTTGTGGGTCCCAAACATTATTGTGGGAAAACTCACTACTTTGATGAGCTTGTTAAAATTCTTGTTAAAAACTACTTGAAGGCTGAGGTTTTTCCCAGCTGTCTTATCCAAGTTTCCTCCTTTAATGTATTGCTGTTCCTTCGCACTGTGGTGCTACAAACATTATATAAGTGCTCATACACCAAATATAAGTTACCCTCTCACGGAGTTCAATACAAATGCATATTTCTTTCCCTTTAACAAGCTGTAATCTTCTTCTCCCCACTTATAAAAAAAATCTTGCTCATCTATTATAAAGCTATTTTAATTGCTCTCATTATATGCTGTCCTGCAGTGATCCCACCATCCCGCGGCCCCCCCCCCGTGGTAATTTTCTTTCAGGAACTGATGATAGATCTTTCTAAAGCAAACAGTGATGTCAACATTACAAACTGTCTCCCTCCTGCTTCCTTAGCTACACAGTCCCCGATGATGTAATCCCGCAGGGCCGGAGGTTATCCGGCATCTGACATCAATTGTCCTTCAGGGTCAAAGGTTAGTGCTCCTCCAGCCTCCTTTCTGTAGGCCCCTCTTGACTTCAAGTACACTGTCTGCAAGATTCATCTTCCTCCTTGTATCTTTGGCTGTGCTGAAATCAACATTCCCAACTCCATCTCCTGCTGATTCTGCCCTAGCAGGCAAAAAAAACGCGAATCACTTTTGGTAGTCCTTTCATCTCTTTTCCTTTATGTCCCTGTTACATTCTGCTGTCTTTTTTGAATGTCTCTCTTTTATTTTTCGTTTGTAATTCTCAATGGAAATATTCTCTGACTGTAATACCATTCACTATTCAGACTCCTGGGATATGGTTGTCCTGGGGTCACTCGATGGCTCACTCTCTTCTTTTTAAATATTACAAGAGATTTGAGAGCACTTCACATCACACCATCTGCCTGGAGCCTCGAAGCATTAAGTTATATTGAATTACATAGGAATCGCAACTTGAAAGCACTGCATTCGGCCCAATTTGCTGTTCGTGCGACCTAATTACACGTTCATCCTGAGCCCTGGTCATTTACCCCCTTCATCCGTCCATTTGACTGATTCATGAATCCTGGTGTGGCCTCCATTTCAATCACCAGCAGCCCTCCTATCCTTGATCTTCACAGTGGGTGAAACCTATCCACGGCATCCCCTGCCGTGACAGTAAGAGGGAAAGGCATTTCCAAAGCACGCCGGCATTCCTTCCATTCCTCAAGCGAGCCAGTTTAGGGAAAGGACTGCCAGGACGTGTTGTTATGAGCCGCTCTGTGTGTTTCAGCTGGCTTGGGCAAGCTTTCCTCGGTAACCACATCACAAAGCCAACAGCCCCATAGCAGTGTACCGTAGGACAAACATGCCACGCTTAAAAACTTGATTGAATAAAATCTGGACTCGGTGCTTTGTCCCAACTCTGCTTCATTCTGTCCCTGACACCAACACCACTGCAATGTCCCCCTCCCTCACCAACCCCTCCCCTTCAGCTAATTCTTTTGAAACCCAACATCGTCTCTCTCAACATTGATGCTCTAAACCATGGCCGTTGCCCTTCAGAAGGTGATGAACATGCACTCTTCTCATTACTACAATCAGGGAGAAGGGACCAGAGTCTAAGGACCCATACTCAATGTTTTAGAAACGGCTTCCCCTCCACCGTCAAATTTCTGAACAGTCCATGAACCCATGAACACTACCTTAGTAGTTTTGCTCTCTATTTGCACCACTTATCTAACTTATAATAACACTCGGTGGCCACTTTATCAGGACAAGAGTGGAACCCAGTGTGGTCTTCTGTTGCTGTAGCCTAACCCACCCACTTCAATAATGTTCAATGTGTGTGCATTCAGAGATGCCCTTCTCCACACCACTGTTGTAACGAGTTGTCATTTGTGTTACCGTCGCCTTCCTGTCAGCTTGGACCAGTCTGGCCATTCTCCTCTGACCTCTCTCATTAACAAGCTGTCCTCACCCACAGAACTGCCATTCCTGGACGCTTTTTGTTTGCCGCACCATTCATTCCCTGTAAACCCTAGGGACTGCTGTGCATGAAACTTCCAGATCAGCAGTTTCTGATTTACTCAAACTACCCCATCTGGCACTAACAATCATTCCATGGTCAAAGTCACTTAGATCGCATTTCTTCCCCATTCTGATATTTAGTCTGAACAACAACTGTACCCCTTGACCATGTCTACATCCCTTAATGCATAGAGTTGCAGCCACATGATTGGTTGATGAGATATTTGTACTAATGAGCAGGTGTACAGGTAAAGTTGCCACTGAGTGTATGTCTCTTATTATAATTTATAGTATATTTTATGCATTGCAATGTTCTGCTGCCGCAAAGGAACAAATTTCTCATCATATGTCAGTGATAATAAACCTGATTCTGATTCTGGGTTACTTTTAAACATGACTTCTGACTCGGTGGAGTCACAGAGTTATACCTCATGGAAACAGACCCTTTGGCCCATCTCTTCCGTGGCAGCCAAGGTATCTATCCGAGCAGCGGCCTGAGTTGCTTAGCACGTCCTTAGCACATTCAGCCTCCACTGCGAGGATACAGGCGCACATTCTGGGTGGCAAGGGTACGTGCTGAGGAGCACAGTGAGGCTTGGTGGCAAAGGGGAAAGGTCACAATTTAGGTCCCCCCACATTGAGGGGTTGAGTCTGGTGGGGAAACCAAGCAGCAGAATAGTGTATCAACCCGGGGCGCCACATGAGTATCAATGGTACTTTGTCAACACAGAAGAGTACAGCATGGGAACAGGCCCTTTGTCCTACACGTAGTGCCAAACTAATTAAGCTAATAACCCCTAATTAATCCATTCTGCCGGCTCCAATGTTCATGGAGGCTGAGGGGTGAACTTCTGGATGTTTATAAAGTTATGAGGGATAGAGTCAGCCATCTTTTAAAATTTATTTATTGAGATACAGTGCGGAATAGGCCTTTCCAGCAATCCCCCGATCTAATCCTAGCCGAATCACAGGACAATTTACAATGACCAACTGGTTTGGACTGTGGGAGGAAATTGGAGCACCCAGAGGAAACCCATGCAGTCACAGGGGAGAACGTACAAACTCCTTACAGGCAGTGGCAGGAATTGAACCTCGGTCGCCTGCACTGTAAAGCGTTGTGCTAGCCACTATGCCACTGTACCACGCTTACCAAACAAAATGCACTAACACCAGTGAATGCTTTGACCAAATGAAATTAAATTGGTAATTGGTATGTACTTATTGGTAAGTACATACCAATTACTGAGATACAGTGAAAAACTTTGGTTGCAGGCCATTGATAGGGATATTTTTATCACATCAGTGCATTGAGGTAGTACTGGGGAATACAGTAACAGTACGCAGAATGAAGTGTTACGGTCACAGAGGAAGGGTAGTGCAGGCAGACAAGGAGGTGCAGGGTCATGATGGGGTAGGCTGTGTCAAGAGTCCATCCTATTGTAATACAGAACTGTTCAATAGGCTCATAACAGAGAGATTGAGTCCTTGAGGCTGGTGGTATCTGCTTTCAGACTTGTAGGAAGGAGAAGGAAAAATATCCAGAGTGGGTGGGGTCTTCTAATTAATCTGGCTGCTTTACAGGTGCATAAGATATAGGAGAAGGTTTAGGCCATTCGGGCCATCTAATCTGTGCCACCATTTCATCATGGCTGATCCATTTCCTCCTTAACCCATGGAGGGGAGTCTTTTCTCTGTGATGTGCTGAGCTGGGTCCACGACTTTCCGCAGATTTTTGTGGTCACGGGCAAAGTGGTTGCCTTACCAACCATGATGGATCTAAGTAGGGCGCTTTCTATGGTGTGTCAATAAAAATTACTGTGTGGAAGGGGATTTGCCAAATTTCTTTATCCTCCTGAGGAAGTAGAAACACTAGTGACACCCTGATACTAAAACATAAAGAGTTTTGCTGTGTTTATTCCTTTGTATATAGGGCTGCATGGTAGTGTAGTGGTTAGCACAATGCTTTACAGTACCAGTGACCCAGGTTCAATTCCCTCTGCACCTGTAAGAAGTTTGTACGTTCTCCCCATGACTGTGTGGGTTTCCTCCGGGTGCTCTGGTTTCCCCCCACAGTCCAAAGACATACAGGTTGTTAAGTTAATTGATCATTGTAAATTGTTCTGTGATTAGGTCAAGCTAATCGGCGGTTGCTGGGTGGTGCAGCTGAAAGGGCCGGAGAGGCCTTTTCTACGCTGTATCGCAGTAAATACATAAATAAATTAATACATACATACATATATACTATTTGCTGGATGGCGGAGCAAAGTTAAGATGGCGCTAGAGGGCAACTCCTTTGCTTGTATCTTTGGAAACAGCTCTATTTCTATTTTTGATATCCCATTTCTTCCTTTTCAAGGTTCTTTTGAAGACCCTGACCTGGAGTTACACTCTGACTTCGGTTCTTTGCGGGAATAGGACCCGCTCTCAGGGCCTCCCGACCGTGCGCTTTTCGCTATGCCAAGGACGTGGTTTGGAAGACTAGCGCGCCTTCAGGGTGCCAGATCTTCGTGGCTCTGGAGACGGGCTGATTCAAGGCTGGTGCTCCTGACTGAGGTGTTGCGAGAGAACATGGAACATCAGTAACAGCGGTTTGGCTGCTGGCTGTGTGTCCAGAGACTTGAGTGCAGAGCTCAGAAAAAGCAATGCAACAGACTGTTAACATCATAAATCAGTGAGTTGTTTGTTATGTCTCCCCTCTTGCTGTGCAATGGGGACACCTCTTTTTCCCGTATTCTAGGAAGAGAGAGAGCCTAGGGTATGTCGAATTACTGGGTGAACGAGTAGTCTTTGGGGTACTGCAAGTCTGTGTCTTTATTGATGCTTTGCTGCACACTTGAGTGCTCGGTGGAGGGTGCTGATGCTTTTTTTGCTGGTGGGGAGGGGGGAATTGTTGCCTTGCTGCTGCATATGCGTGGGAGGGGGGAGCTGGGGAGGGGCTTTGGGGTTCTAACCTTTAACTGTCATTTATTCTTTGGGGCACTCCTCTGTTTTCATGGATGTTTGCGAAGAAAAGGAATTTCAGGATATATATCGTATACATATCTCTGTACCTATTGAACCTATTGAACATACATAGATTTAGAAATATCAAATAATAAGCTCTCATTCTAGACTGGCATATTGCAGGTGAATTTTGGGAGTGCTATATTCCTGGAAGTACTGGGAAATGCAGCAGCCAAATTTCACCCAGTTCCCATGAAACAAGCACCAGGCCACCTATTCCAGTGATATTTTGTTCAATGTACCAGGGAGAGCTCCACTTCTCCTCAGCAAAAATCATGGCACAGATTTTGTTTTGCATCTTTATGAGAAAACCGTCAAGAAAAGATGGGGGTCTCTGACAACACGGCACGCCCTCAGTACTATACAGAGTATCAGCTTAGGGCTCATGTCTCTGGAGTTAGGATGATGTCATGCCAAGCCCAATTAAAGGCAGGAAATCAAATGCTCTTTAAATTCCCATTTAAGAACAAAAGAACAGTGAAAGCTATAGTGAAAGCCAGCCAGGATACTGAAGCTTGTCCCTCTGGTACTCGTACTCTGATGTAGCCTGTTGTATCTACAGTGAATGCAGAACAATAGCTAATTTGCTTTAAAAAGCAGAATAGAATACGGTTAGGACAAAAAAAACTAAAAAGCAAAATTATCGGGCTCCTGAGTCCATGGGGCAGAGGCAGCTGCTATTAGATCATCAAGGAAGCCTTCAGCTCAGGAAATGTGTTTGACTGCACTTTATTTCCGTCCAATAAATGTGCCAGTTCCCAGTGGGTCACAACTGTTCAACACTCGAGATAAGGAAATTGGTCGTTTATTTGACTGACAAAGCAGCACAACTCCATCCTACCTGATTTGACATCAGATTTGGGAAACGGGTCTGATTTCTTTACAATTACATATTGATGAGTGACTGTAGTGTCCTTCACCCTTCACCTGCCCTAGCTCATCCTGTGAATTTCTCCGTGATCAATTCCTGACATGCCCTCTTCCCATGACTTATGCCATCAAGGAGGAGGTACAGGAGCCTGAAGGCCCACTCCCAAAGTTTCAGCAGTAGCTTCTTCCCCTCTGCCATCAGATTTCTGAATCGAAAATGAACTATGAATATTTCCTCGGGATTTGTTGCTCTCTTTTTGCACTTATTTAATGTAATTGAGTTTGTTTATACATATTGTAATTTATAGTTTTTATCATCATGTATTGCAATGGACTGCTGCCACAAAACAACAGATTTCGCGACATTTCAAGGGGGCATACTTTTAAGTGCTTGGAAGTAGGTACAGAGGAGATGTCAGGGGTAAGTTTTTCACACAGAGAGTGGTAGGTGCATTGCTGACGATGGTGGTGGAGGCGGATACAATGGGGTCTTTAAAGAGACTCTTAGATAGGTACATGGAGCTTAGAAAAATAGAGGACTATGTGGTAGGGTAATTCTAGGCAGTTTCTAGAGTAGGTTACATGGTCGGCACAACATTGTGGGCCGAAGGGCCTGTAATGTGCTGTAGATTTCTATGCTCCATGTTCTATATGCCAGTGATATTAAATTTGATTCTGATTCTGATCCTTGATAATAGCTGTATTTAGCAGAGGGAGGCTGGTTGGCAATGGTGATAGAGTTATACGGCGTGGAAACAGACCCTACAGCCCGACTCACCCATACTGACCAAGATATCTATTATTCCCATTTGGCTGTGTTTGCCTCATATCCCTTTCCTGTCCATGCACGTGTCCAAATGTTTTTTTTTAAATGTTATAATTGCACCTGCTTCTACCATTTCCTCTGGCAGATCATTCCTTGAACCCATTATCGTCTTTGTGGAAAACCTTGCCCCTTGGATGGGCGGGGTTGGAAGGCTATGGTCCAGGTGCATGTTGATGGGACCAGGCAGAATAAGGGTACAGTACAGACTAGATGGGCCAAAGGGCCTATTTTTTGTGCTATCGTGCTTTATGTCTCAAAACACCTTTAAAACTATGCCTGCCCATCTTAGACTCTCCTCACCTGAGAAAAGGAATGACTTTCTACCCTATCTGGGGCCATCCAAATTTCATAAGTCTATACAAGATCACCCCTCCAGCTCCTTCAATGCTCGAACAAGTTGACTGTAAATCTATATAGTCTGTAAATGGTATAATTGTATTACTGAACTGTACTCTGGTAAAGAGACAGCATCTTCATGGGGTATTGTGAGCAGTTGTGGGCCCCTTATCTAAGAAAGTTTGTGCTGGCATTGGAGAGGATCCAGAGGAAGATCACAAGAATGATCCTGGGAATGAAAGGGTTAATGTATGAGGAGCGTTTGATGGCTCTGAGCCTTTACTCGCTGGAGTTTAGAAGAATGGGGAGGGGTGGAATCTCAAACATTGAATATTGAAAGGCCTAGATAGAATGGACATGTAGAGGATGTTTCATATCATGGGGGAGTCCAGGACAAGAGGGCACAGCCTCAGAATAGAAGGATGTCACTTTAGAACAGAGATATAGGGGAATTTCTTTAGCCAGAGGGTGGCGAATCTATGGAATTCATTGCCATAGATGGCTGACTAGTCCAAGCCATTGTTCTTGCATGGTAAGGGTATCACAGTTTATGGGGAGAAGGCAGGAGAATGAGGTTGATGGGATAATAAATCAGCCATGATGTAATGGCAGTGCAGACTCAGTGGGCTGAAATGTCTAATTCTGCTCTTATAGTCTTCCGCACAGGATTGAATGAGGGGTAGAGGTGGGGAAACTGAGGATTCGAATCTTTCAATGTTCAAAGGCTGCAGTTCCTTCCTTTCCACTATTCTCCAAATCCCCAACTCCCCACCAAAGATTGATTATTTTGGTTTAAAAGTGGCACATCGAGATTGAACAGGAAGGATATGGAGGAAGCTGATAGGGATTGAAGAGAAGAAAGAATAATGTTCATCTTTGCAAAGTACAGCCCCATCTGCCTCCACACATTACACCATTGTACAAGCATGTAGACCATTGTGACACATGCTAGTGGTTTTTGTAAATCCAATTACTGCAGGGAGAGAAGTTGGGGGAATTTGCTGGATGTTATTTATAGGGATTATTGTGGCTCAATGTTGGGGTATCTATCATGACTCATACCCTATACTAGTCCTGTAGAAGGAGACGGCTAAATAAATTACGAGCTCTCTCTCTCTCTCTCTCTCTCTCTCTCTCTCACTGCCATCTAGTGTCTACAGAAAGCAGAACAGTCACAAACTCTCAACCCAAGAGATTCTGAAGATGCTGTAAACCTTGAACAATTACACGCAAAATACTGGAGGAACTCAACAGGTCAGATAGCATCTATAAACAGTTGACGTCACAGGTCAAGAACCTTCATCAGGACCGAAGGGGTCTTACCTCTTCCACTTGTCACCTCCCAGCTTCTCACTTCATCCACCCTCCCCCTCCCACCTACCTTCGTCCCTCACCTATCACCCGCCAGTTTGTACTCCTTCCCCTCCCTTCACCTTCTTATTCTGGCTTCTGTCCCCATCCTTTCCAGTCCTGGTGAAGTCTCAGTTGGGTTCAATTTCTTCCATGGATGCTCCCTGACCTGCTGAGTTCCTCTAGCATTTTGTGCATGTGATTCATAAACTGGAACCTTGAATTCTTAGTCAAAGTACCAAGTGTAGCTCGCAATATGGAAGCCTCTCAGATCTTTCACTTCCTCATTTGTTGGGTTTTCCTCTGTTATATTGATCTGCATGAAATTTTAGTACCAGTTATTGGTTATGACCAAAATTGGAGGAGAGGCCAACTCCATCATCAAGACAGCTCTTCACTGGACCTCTGAAGAGCGAAGGAAAGCCGGGAAGCCAAGGCAGCTTGGTGCCATACCACAAAGGCAGAAATGTGAACGCTGAACTACACCGGGTGCTCAATAGAGAAGACGGCTAAGGACAGGCAGAGAAGGAGGAGCTTCATTGCTGCCCTAAACGCCAGTGGCGTAATGGGCAGTGAGTAAGTAATTTGTCATGGGCTCAAGAGGCCTGAGCACACGAGATATTGATGGCAGAGAGGAGATGCTACACCTTCAGAGGTGCAGACTTTAATCTGGTGACAATCTGCACACCCAGAGACAATTACAAACACCACAGAATGTTAGGGTTAGGGGTCCTGGTCAACATTTTAGATTAGATTAGATTATGAGGACACTCAGTCCTCATTTATTGTCATTTAGAAATGCATGCATTAAAAAATGAGACAATGATCCTCCAGAATGATATCACAAGAAACACAGGACAAGCCAAGACTAAAACTGACAAAACCACATAATTATAACATATAGTTACAACAGTGCAAAGCAATACCGTAATTTGATAAAGAGCAGACCATGGGCACGGTAAAAAAAAGTCTCAAAGTCCCAATAGCCTCATCATCTCATGCAGATGGTAGAAGGAAGGAACTCTCCCTGCCATGAACCTCCAAGTGCCGCAAACTTGCTGATGCAGCACTATTGGAAGCACCCGACCGCAGCAGACTCTGAGTCCACCCAAAAACTTCGGGCCTCCGACCAGCCCTTCAACACCGAGCACCGAGCACCATCCTCTGCCGAGCGCTTCGACCCCACCCCGGCCACCAAACAACGAGCAAAGCCGAGGACTCAGGGCCTTCCCCTCCAGAAATTTCGGACCACACAGTAGCAGTAGCAGCAGCAGCGAAGCAGGCATTTCAGAAGTTTCACCAGATGCTCCTCCGTGCTCTCACGTACGTCTCCATCAAATCAGGATTGTGCACGGCACCCTACTTGACAAATAATAGACATCACCACCGGAGTGGCCGCTGTGAGCTGCGTCGCACTGCCATCTTCTCCTCTCCTCTCATTTATCTCAAAGGCAACATAATTATCCTGTTTCAATCTCATTACTAGTGGCAGAACTTGCCACATGCCACATGCAGATTGATCGCCAGATCCTTAAAAGTGCAATCCAATTAGTCTCAATATTCTCCTTATCTAAAACATTGCCTTATAAATGGCTCTTTAATTTTCTAATTCCCTTTTAAAGATTTTGATGCACTTGCTTTTGGGCATCTTATTCTAGATTATGGAAACTTGCTTCAGCGAATTTTTAAAAAATCATCCTCTTATTTTCCCTTTTGTTCCACAACCATGTAGTAATGAATAACCATGGAGCAGCAAGGAGAAAATAACATGCGGACGCGAGAAAACCTGCCGATGTTGGAAATCCAAAGCATCACACACAAAAGGCTGGAGGAACTCAGCAGGCCAGACAGTAACTACAGAAAGGAATAAACGGTCGACATTTCTGACCAAAACCCTTCCTCAGGACATGAAAATGCAACACAAGATAACATAATAAGATAGTCTCTTCGAGGGATGCCTACCCTAAAGAAGTTTAAATCTTCTCTTTGATGGGAGTTCAGTGAAACCCTCTCTCACTGCTCCCCCTCTGCTGCCCTCCGACTCCTTCCCCCCTCCTTTTTATTCTGGCATCTTCCACCCTCTTTCTCAGTCCTGAAGAAAGGTCTTGGCCCAAAACGTCGACTGCTTATTCATTTTCATAGATATTGCCTGACCTGCTGAGTTCCTCCAGCATTTTGTATGTGTTGTTTTGGATTCCCAGCACCTGCAGATTTTCTTCCGTTTATGTAGAATAGGTGTCAGATTTGGTGCTGAAGAAGAACCAATACCAACTGGAATGAAGGAGGTTACAGGGTAATATAGTGTGGGTATTTCAGATTGTGAGCGATGGCATAGGGTAGATAAAAATAGTACAGGGCTTCAAAAGAATAAGTATTGATTTAAGATTAAAGGTATGAGATTTGAGACTGCATAGGAATTTTATTTTAGTATTGTAGAGTTGAAAGATCAGAACTTGGACTACTGTGTTCAGTTCTGGTTGCCTCATTATAGGAAGGATGTGGACGCTTTAGAAAGGATGCGGAGGAGATTTACCAGGATGCTGCATGGATTAGAGAGCATGCCTTATGAAAGAAGGTTGAGCGAGCTAGGACTTTTCTCTTTGGAGCGAAGGAGCAACTTAACAGAGGTGTACAAGAGGCACAGATGGATTGGACAGCCAGTGCCTTTTCCTAGGGCAGAAATCGCTTATACGAGAGGGAATCATTTGAAAGTGACTGGAAGAAAGTATGGGGAGGATGTCAGAGGTAGATTTTCTCACACAGAGAGTGGTGTCACAGTAAGTGTACGGATGGTGGTAGAGGCAGATACGTTATGGATATTTAAGAGACTCTTAGATCAGCACACGGATTAAAGAAAGATGGAGGGCTATGCAGGAGAGAAGGCTTAGATTGATCTTACGGTAGGTTAAAAGGTGTGCTGTACTGTTCTATGACCTAGTATGTTAAAATCATCGGAATTTGTGACTTTTGCACAATTCTGTATATTATGTCTTTCCAGTTACGAAATAGCACTTAATGTTGAACTAATACAAAGCCAAGTGCTCTTATTTCAGTTTCCCAACCACTAGACCATGATGCAACCAATCAGGATAATTTCAATAGTACATCTGTAGAAATTGGTTAGAGTGTTCAGTGACAAGCTAAACCTCTTAACCTTCTAAGAAAGTAAAAACATTGGTGCGCTTTCCTTATGATTGCATAATGGCGGGGCACGTCATGAATTTAAAGTTGTTGATTCTCTTCTTCACTGATCCCCCAATGTAGACTGGTGCCTGTTCCCCATCCATAGAGTTACACAGCCAAGAAACAGGCCCATCGGCCCATCTTGTCCAGGCTAGTCTGAGCCAGTCCCATTTGTTTACATTTGGCCCATGTTTCTCTGAACCAAGGGTCCCAACCTGAAGTTCATGGACCCCTTGCCTAGTGGTAGTGGTCCATGGCATTAAAAAGGTTTGGAACCTCAATTCTAAACCCTGCCTATCTAAATCCCTGTCTAACGTCCTTTTAAACATTGCAATTGTTCTTGCCTCTATTACCTACTTTGAATCAGAATCAGATTTAATATCACCAGCATATGTCATGGAGTTTGTTGTCTTTGTAGCAGCAGTACAATGCAATAGATAATAGTAGAGAGAAAAAACTGTGAATTATATTTAGTGTGTGTGTATATATATGAAATAGTTAAATAGGTAGTGCAATAGTGCTCATGGGTTCAACGTCCATCTGGAAATCGGATGGCAGCGGGGAAGAAGCTGTTCCTGAATCACTGAGTGAATGCCTTCAGGCTCTTGCACCTCGTTCCTGATGGTAGCAATGAGAAGAGGGCATGCCCTGGGTGATGGGGGGTCCTTAATGACAGATGCCGCCTTTTTGCCCCTTGAAGATGTCTTGGATACTGTGAAGACTAGTGCTCATGATGGAGCTGACTGAATTCCCAACTTTCTACGGCTTCCTTTGATCCTGTGCAGTCCCCCCACCCCACCCCACCAACCATTTTCCATACCAGATGGTGATGCAACCAGTTAGAATGCTCTCCATGGTACATTAGTAGAAATTTGAGAGTGTCTTGGGTGACATACCAAATCTCCTCAAACTCTGACAGTTTGTTCATCATACCCACCACTCCTGTGTGGAAAAACTTGCCTCTCATGTCCCTTTTAAACGCTTTTCCCAACTCACTTTAAATCCATGCCCTCTAGGTTTATATTCCCCTCCTGTGGAATAAAAAGACTGGCCATTCACTCTCTCTAACGCCTTTATTAAGTTAAGTTACCTCGCCTCTTACACTCCAAGGGAAAAAAAATCCCAACCTATCCAGTCTCTCAAGTCCTCCAATTCCAGTAACATACCCATGAATTTTTCCTGTACCCTTCCCTATAGCTCCACGACCAGAACTGCGTACAATACCCCAAGTATGGTTTCATCAAAGTTCTGTACAGCTGTGATATAACATCCCAACTCTTGTACTCAGTGCCAAATACACTCTTTTCACCAGCCGATCCGCCTGTCTCTTAACTTTAAGGAAACTACCACTGCAATTACTCCTACTTCCATGTACTCTAGTCTCTGGCAATCTGCTATATGGAATCATATGGACATGATCTGATAGGTTATGAATGGTCTGATGGAGTCAACAATAATATTCTTAGAGAAAGCAAAACTATGGGCAAGAAATATTTAGTGCCCAGCTATAGGATTGTTGCAATATTACAATTTATGGAGGACACTCAGCCCATCACATCTATGCTAGGCAAGAATGGATTTTGGGCAGCACAGTTGATCCAGGCAGAGGTCAGTATAATGCTATTACAGTGCCAGCAACCTGCATACAATTCTCCCGTGGTCTGTGAGGATTTTGTACATTCTCTCTGTGACTGCATGGGTTTCCTTCAGGTGCTCCAGTTTCTTCCCACATTCCAAAGACATATGGGTTAGACCATAAGACACAGGAGCAGAATTAGGCCATTTGGCCCATCGAGTCTGCTCCACCACTCAATCATAGCTGATCCTCTTTTGTCCTCCTCAGCCCCACTCCCTGCCGTTCTCCCCATAACCTTTGATGCCATGTCCAATCAAAAACCTATCAAGCTCTGCTTTAAATACACCCAACGACCTGGCCTCCGCAGCTGCCCGTGGTAACAAGTTCCCCAAATTCACCACCTGTGGTTAAAGAAATTTCTCCGCATCTCTGTTTTAAATGGATGCCCCTCTATCTGAGGCTGTGCCCTCTTGTCCTACGCTCTCCCACTATGGAAAACATCCTTTCCACATCTACTCTATCTCAGCCTTTCAACATTCAAAAGGTTTCAATGAGTAAGTGGGGTTTAAAGACCAGCGAATCCGGTGAGTGTGGCGAAAGGGTGCAGAACATTGAACACGTTCTGTGCAACTGCCCACTCTCACCTGATTTAGCTGACACTGACCTGCTCAGCATCAACCAAACACTAGAGTGGCTGGCTGTCTGGTGTGACAAGCTCTGATGAATGAGTAAGTCAATTGATCACATGGGTGTAACTGAGCGACCTGGGCTCGCTGGGACGGAAGGGCCTGTGCTGTTTCTCTGAATAAGATAAAGTTAATCCCACCCTATGGCTCTTTGTCCATATCCTTGTAGGTTGTGATTAACCCAGTACTTTTTAAATGTGGTGGGAATTTTTGCAACCATCATCTTGACTGCCACTATTCAATGAGTGAAATAATTTCTTTTTTTCAACTCCTCCTTAACTGTTCTATTTATTTAAATCCCTGCCCCAAAGTTACTGTCCTCCCTGCTCTGGGAAATAATTCAATCCAGTTTACCCTGATTCAGCCTTGTTACATGTTTCAATTAAGTGTGCTGTCAGTCCCTATCCCAGTCTAGCCATCCTTTCCTTGTGATTATGACTCGCCCACCCTCCCAACATTCACGAATGTCCCCTTGACCCTTTCGACTGCTGCACATCCTCCCGTACTATGATGACCAGGACTATACGAAGTGCTTTCTCTGTGGCTTATCAATTATTTTGAATGGACTTCCCTTCTCTTGCATTCTGTGCCTCAACAGGAAAAATCAAAAGGGGGTTTAAAGAAGACTCTGTGTCTAAAAAGCGAGGAACTTGCTCCTTTGAGGAGCATTTGAGGCATTTGTGAAGAGATACAAGGTAAATCCTGAGAAAAGGGCCAGATGGCCTAATTCTGGTCCTATAGCGCATTGTCTCATGATCTGAAGAAGATAATACTGATTGCATTGTAAGTAGGGTAGGACCTCTATGTTGATCGTGTAACTAACAAGAGAAGACCTGCAGATGCTGGAAATCAGAAAAAAAGCAATCCTGATGAAGAGTCTTGGCCCGAAACGTCAACTGTTTACTCCTTTTCCATAGATGCTACCTAGCCTGTTGAGTTGCTCCAGCATTTTGTGCGCACTGAAAGCATTTAACTGTTGGTTCGAGTGGCTTTGTTCTGGGCAACACCTTCCGAGTAATGTGAATTTGTGAGTAGAGAAGTCCTTCTTACAGGGAGAATGAAGCATGGATGTGATTAATTGCTTTATAATTTCTATGACATTTCATAGTATTTATCCTTATAGATTGTTGCTGACTTTCTGATTGCTTTCAAGATGTTTTGGTGTGGATCAAAGCATGTTGTAGCATCATCTTGAGATAATAACATAATTAGCAGCTATGTCAGAGGTAATAATGTGAGGTTCTTGCTCTGTGGGGGGAGGCCCAGCCAAAGATGAAGTGATATATTTATTTCTATATATGTACTGATTGGCAAGGAGCAATCCACTCTACATGTGACTTGGTCAGTGAGATAGAGAAAGAAGCACTACAAGGCAAGTTAAAAAATCAGTCTCTGAAGAAAAGCAAATATGACTAATTGTAAGCTATTCTTCTATTGTGTGTACATTTACATTTTGGCCATTAAACAAAGTATCTTAATGGTGAATTATAGTTATCTGAGATCCTACACAATTCCTAAAGTTTACAATTGGAGATAGACACACAATTAATGACGTCATTCATTTATTCATAGTTTCTAGGCTTTGTGCCCCAGATTGGATGCAGACTGACTCTTCATGTGTAACAAATCCAAAGAGGGAAGCTGTGTTAACATTGTGTTGATTAAGGGTCTCTTCGTGAAACATTGACTTGTTATTCCTCTCCATAGATGCTGCCTGACCTGCTGAGGTCCTACAGCGCTCACTCAAGATTTCCGACATCTCTTGTACATTTACATTACTATCACTCCTTTCAGGATCCCCTGGAACACCGAAGTGCTTTACACCCCATGACATACTTTGGAAGTGTAGCCAGTAACGGCATCTAGGAAGAACTGCAGTCAACTTGCAAACAGCAAGCTCTCACAAGACGAAATGATAAAGATCATCAGTCTCTCTAGCACAGCGAGAAATACTGATAGGGGATAAATCAACCCAGAGAGTGAATGGGTCTTTGTTTTTAATAACTTGGTTAAAAGGCACCACTGGTGACAGCATACTTCTCCCTTGGTATTACGCCAGTCTGCAGTTTTAGAACATCGAACGGTACAGCACAGGAACAGGGCCTTTGGCACACAATGCTGTACTAAACTAATTAAACTAGTAATTGAACACTTTATTAAATGAATCCCTTCAGCCTACACAATGTCAATATCCCTCTATTCTCTGCACATTCATCTGCCTATCTAAGAGCCTCTCAGATTCCTGTATCATATTTGCTACCACCACCACCCTCAGCTGCATATTCCAGGCAGCCACCACTCCTTCTGTAAAGTAAGTTTGTCCACACACCTCCCTTAAACTTAGCTCCCCTCACCTTAAATACATGCCGCCCAGTATTAGACATTACAACCCAGGGGGTTTCATAATGTTATAAACTTCTATCAGGAGTTCCTCAGCCTCCGGCGCTCTGGAGGAATCTTTTCCTGTCAAGGTCCCGAACGAATGGCGGCAGGCATCCAATTCCCCGGAGAATGGTCAGCTGCCGCTCGGACTCATACCACCAATTATTGCCTGCCACATCCCTTCACAGAGAGTCTGCATTCAAAGGCTTTGTGCTCAAACCTAACAGTTCCGTTTCTAATAATAGTTTGTGGTTTTGCATTTGGATTACATTTGTGTGGTCTGGTTTATTTCGAGTCTGATTCTGGGTTTATTCCAGACCTGACTCTGCAATCGCACTTGGGTTCACCACCATGCCTGCATCTCTCATTACATTTGCCCTACTGTGCTGTACTCTTCTATGTCCTATATTCCTCATGTCCTCTCAGAATTTTGTACTTTTCAATAAAACCATCTCTCATTCTCCCAAATTCCAGAGCCAATCTATACTGTTCTTTACACCCCAATAACGAACCCAATCTGTACTGCATCCTTCCACAAATAAACTGACTAAAGCTGTGCCAAGTATAGATATGGGCTCAGCCGAAATCTGGTTCCCCTGAGTGCACATTCACACACTACCTCAATTTTATTGTGCTTTTCTGCTTTCTGCTTCACAGGGACAGCAAGAGATGTGAACGGAGAGATCCAGAGAAAAGTAGAATACACTTGCTGAATTCTTGGCCTCCCATTCCTTGGTAAAATGTCTGATCCTTCCAACTCTCCCCATTCTGCCCTCCCCAAATTCTACAATCTCCTCTTTACTGCCACTCATTGCCCCTCCCCAATATCTTATTCCCAGTCTTGATTCTGTTGTCCCTGCCCAGAACATGTTGTTGTTCTTCATCCCAACCGCCCTCACCAAGTTCCAAGCCACAACCACCACCAACCTTCCTTCTACCTCACTGCCGACCCCCTCCAATCCCTACCCCAACCATTCTCCTCATTGTTCCCTATCCCCACCATTGCCACCCTTTCAACGTCACCCCCAACACCCATTTACCCAACAGAGCACTACACCCCAACCTCCCTCCACCCGAAACCGCTCCTGCTCCCACCCACTTCCCTTGTCTGCCCCTTCCTCATCGCCATGCAATTCCCCCCCATTCCCACCACCCCTCCCACTCCCATCACCCCTCCCACTCTCCCTTTTGTCAATTGTCCAATGAAACAGGGCTGTGTTTTCATTACAAGACATTCCCTTTCTAAAGGCCTTGTCTTACTAAGCGTCACCTGACATATCTACATACAATGGAGACATGCCAACAAGAACTCCTCAAGAGCTTCCCCCCCTCTTCCCAACCAATAGCTCCCACACATAACCCCTCCCTCCCTCCTCTATCAGCTCCCTCCCCACACACTGCCCTGGCTTGCTAATCTTCACCTAGCCAGAACACTGCCAACATTGACTGCCAGTGGCTGGAATGGAGGATTGCAGTGACGCCACTGATTGTTGGGAAGCCAGTGATACCAGGACATCCCATCAACACCTGTCCCCTGTCCATCTCCAGTGCACAGTGCAGCTGGCAGACGACATGATCCAGCTGAATCCATTCCAGGTGAGGCAACAACCAAAATGGTTCTGGTTTCTCTGCACTGTGCTGTCTTAGCACACACTATGGGTTTCCCTGAACTTTCAAGACAATTGTTTAATTTTCTCTGACCTCCATTTTCATGGGTCATGAATGAATACAACACAGGGAAATGAAGGTGATGACTGAACATCAAGAAATCAACTAAATGGTGATTGAAGAGTTCACTCACTTTCCCACTAGCAAATGGAGAAAAACAGGTAGGGAGACTTTTAGGACAATTTATAGTGTAGATATAGAGAAACTTTTTTTGTTTGCATAACCTACAATTAGGAGGTGTTGTCCAGGCCTATCAAGATTAAAGTTTGGAAACATTTCTATGAGGTAGAGATTTGGAGATTTGTTCTGCAAACGATGAGTGCCAGATTAAATATTAATAGTAAAACTGAAACTGATTGATTTTTGACGGCCAGTGATATTACATAATACAAGTCTAAAACATTACTTGACTGCAAGTCACAGATCAGTCATGATTTTCTTCAGTGGCGAGCAGGCTTAAGGAGCTCTTGTTGGCATATCTCCATAGTATGTGGAGGCATCAGGCAACTCTTAGTAAGACAAGGCCTTTGGAAAGGGAACGTCTTGAAACACAGTCTTGTTTCCTTTGACAATTGACAAAAGGACAGCGCAGTAGCGTAGCGGTTTGTGCAATACTTTACGTTGCTAGCAATCACTGACCGCTGATCAATTACCACTGCTGTCTGTACAGAGTTTGTACATTCTCCCGGTGACTGCATGGGTTTCCTCCCACACGCTTAATACTTAGGGTTGGGTTAGTGAGATGTGGGCATGATATGGTGGTACGGGCTGCCCCAGCACAATCCTTAGACTGTGTTGGCCGTTGACGCCAAACGATGCATTTCATTGTACATTTCAATGTTTTGATGTACATGTGACACATAACATTAATCGTAATCAGACTATTCTGCTAATGCTGATCATCTGCATTTGTGTTTGGGGTCTTGGAGGACCTGAGTTGCCCCTGCAAGTGCAGACAAAGGAGGGAAATGGAGGGTGGATCAGGAAAGGAAAACGAGACAATAGCTGTTCAGATTTACCAGTGCCCACCTCCCTTTCATAAGGAACACTTCCTCAGCTCACTCTACACTCTTATCTCAGAGCCCAATTAAAGCTGGATGAAACGAATGCATCCAGAAATAGTGCAGTCATGAATTTTAAAATGTGTGCTATTAACAGGACCCTATGTAATCTGTTTGAGGAGTTTCAGTTCCAATACACAACAGCAGGCTGAACAGATTCAGGTCACTGTGGGAATTTGTTAAGTGGGATACAGACCTTCTTCTGTACATTAAATTCCCTTTGTTTGCTGCTTAGTTAATTAGGCTCTGAAGTTAAAGGTAAATAGCAAATAGTCCTTTTTATAAGCAGACACTTCTCAGTTATATTTAAAGTGTCTCTTCCTTCTGTCCTAGAATACAGCCATTCTTTGATTTACAATCCATTATATTCCATCTATCAAAAAGATACATTTCCAAATATTATTTATTTTTTATTTAGAGATACAGCACAGTAACAGGACATTCCGGCCCAATGAGTCCGCATAGCCCAAATACACCCATGTGACTAATCAGCTTATGTCTTTGGACTGTGGGAGGAAACCAGAGCACCCGGAGAAAACGCATGTGGTCACTGGGTAAACGTACAAACGCCTTGCAAAGAGTGGAGGGAAATGAACCTAGGTCACTGGTACTGTAAAGTTTTTGCGCTAACTGCTTCCGTGTCACCCTGGAAATATTCATTCAGATATTTCTCGTGACATTTGTACTGATCAGTCTTACGCTGGCTCAAAGGGCACCCCATACCCCCAAATCGTACCCGTACTGAATCTCCCCTGCTCTCGCACAACCTCTCATGGACACATTCTACACAATTAGGAAAGCTCACCACCGCTTCTACGTTCTGTGGAGTTTGGAAAGAGCTGGACTACGCACATCTACTCTTGTCATTCTACAGATGTGGAGCAGGGAGCATCCTAACAAGGTGCATCACTGCATGATATGAAAATGGCACTGAGGTGGGCAGGAAGGCTCTACAACGGGCAATCAGAACTGTCCAATGCATCATCACACCAGCCTTTCTGCTAGCAAGGAAATATATACAGAAAAGTGACGGAAAAGGGCCAGTAACATCATGAAAGATCCCACCTACCCACCTCATGGACTGTTTGTCCCACTCCCATCAGAGAGGAGGCTACGTAGCATCCACTCCAGGACCACCAGACTCAAAAACAGTTACTTTCCCCAAGCAGGAGGGGTGAGCAACACCTCCACCCACTGACCCAACCACCACTACTTTATCATTTCCTGTCAGAGTCACTTTATGTACAGACACTCCTGTGCCTAGCATCATTTTATGGACATACAATCAACCTATGTATATAAACTATCTTATATATTTATATTTATTGTGTTTTTTAATTGTTATTGTGTTCTTTATCTTATTGTACGTTTTTATTTGTGTTGCATTGGATCCGGAGTAACAATGATTTCATTCTCCTTTACACTTGTGTACTGGTTGAGATGACATTAAGCAATCTTTAATTCCCATCGGCACCCTGCAGATTTAATACCCACCTACATTCTAGGAACGGTGCAGTGGCCAGGTAATCTACCAACACTCACATCTTTAGGATGTGGGGGAAAAGTACAGTACTTGGAGGAAATCCATAGGGTCACTGGGCGTACGTGCAAACCTCACATAGATAGTACTGGATGTCAGGCGTGAACCTGATTCTCTGGGCTGGAACCCTAGGAGCCACATCACTTAGAACAGTGCCAACGGAGAATTTTACCTTTCTCACACACTGAGTGTGACTCAAAGAGTCAAAGGCATTCTGGCAAGAAGTTCATAAATTGTGGAATGGTCTTATAGTCATGGAGAGACTAAGGTTCCTAAGATCAGGGGTCCCCAACCTGTTTTGCAGCTTGGACCGGTTTAATATTGACAATATTCTTGCGGACCAGCAGACCAGTGGTGGGGGGGGGGGGGACTGTTAATCACGACCGGAATATAGGTGATAAATCAGCTAAGTCACTTATAAGTGGCTAATACACTCAATGTCGTTTCTAAAAGGGTTTATCTAACAAATTTAATATTAAGCACACAGCGCATATTTTCCCATATGAACATATAAAATCATTGCAACACACCAATATCGCTGAATCAGTGGGAGCCCTGGGCTTGTTTTCCTGCAACAACACGGTCCTAACGAGGGGTGATGGGAGACAGCGATACTCGAAGGGGGTTCCTTATGTCCAGTCTATTACGCAATTTAGTTTTCGTTGCGTTCATTGCAGAAAAGCCTGCTTCGCAGAGATGTTGGAAATGGAAGCAACGTTTTCAGTGCTTTCGTGGCTATCTCAGGATATTCAGCCTTGACTTTAATCCAGAATGCCGGCAGAGATGTTATGTCAAACATACTTTTCAGCCCACCGTCACTAGCAAGCTCAAGGAGTTGATCTTCTTCCCGCGCAGACATGGATGACGCGTGGGTAATGACCTCGTGTGCATTCAAGTTCCAACAGTTGGCATGACAGGGAATGAGGAAAGGTGCAGCTGACTCATATTGTTTCATATCGTCAAATCATATCGTTTCTTCGTGGCCCAGTAGCACGTGCTTTGCGGCCCGGTGGTTGGCGACCACTGTCTAAGATTGTCATAGCCAAGGGTGGTAGTGGGAATAAGCTGCCACTACTTATAAAGTGCTCCAAATGGTGTGTGTCTCTAACAGCCTCTGACAACCAAGTCCAACTCTTGGCTGTCACGTGTGGCTTAGCTACTAGGTCCGGCGAAACTGTTTCTACTGACAAGAGAAGGGGCAAAGGTGGACCACTGGCACCTCAAAACCAGTTGCTTTGGGCAGGTGGGGCTCGTCAGCCTTGGACGCCAGCCTATCTAGGAGAAGGAAAACTCTGACTTTCAACCTCCACTGCCTTGCGGCCATACCCACCCATGGGAAAGGCCTGAGGAAGAAATCCGGAGCCGGGGTCCCTAAGGCAGTTTGATGTCGTTTACAACTTCACTACGGCATCCCCTGCGACGACACTGGTGCCAAGCTGTATTGGTACTTACCCTTCCCTTGGAGTACATCAGTGACGTGGAGGGGGGGATCCCACTGCATGGGGAACAGCTGGTTCTTCAAATCTTCCCACCCAGGTTTGCACCCTGGAGAGGACACAGTCCACCAGAAGTGCAAACCCATGATCCCCTGGGATTGACAGCTGTCTACTACTACATGGAGAGGTATGGCATAGAAACAGGCCCTCCAGCCCACTGAGGCTATGCCAACAATCAACCACCTATTTATACTAATCCTCCTTCTTTCCCTCTGCATTTCCTATCAACTCTTCCCAGATTCCATGACCTAAACATTAGGGGCAGCTTACAGTGGCCAGTCAACTGACCAACTTGCATATCTTTTGCATGTGGGGAGAAACTGGAGCACCTGGAGGAATCCCACGTAGTCACGAGGAGAAAACGCAAAGCTCCACGTTCACAGCACTGGAGGTCAGGACTGATCCAGGTCACTGGAGCTAAAATAGCGGCAGCTCTGGTTGCTGCAGCATTCAATGTGGGGTGGTCTAGTAACGTAGCCGTTAGTGCAATGCTTTACAGTGCCAGCGGAAAGATCAGGTTTCAGTTCCTGCCACTGTTGGTAACATTCTCCCCATGACTGCGTGGGTTTCCTCCCACAATCTAAAGAATTACAGTTAGGGTTTGTGAGTTGTGGCCATGCTATGTGTGAGGCAGACTCAATGGGCTGAATGGCCTAATTCTGCTCCCATGTCTTATGTTGGCATCGGAAGCATAGCAACATTTCCGGCTTGCCCAGCCCCATCCTAACTGATTTGATTTGACGCAAATGATGCAAATCACTGTATGTTTTGATGTATATGTGACAAATAAAGATAATCTCAAAAAAAACAAAAGAATGTCACGCAGTAGAAGGTGCTGTGTTTCAAATGAGAGGATTAGATTGGATTATGAGGACACACAGTCCTCTTTTATTGTCATTTAGTAATGCATGCATTAAGAAATGATACAATGTTTCTCCAGAATGATATCACAGAAACACTTGACAAACCGACTGAAAAACTGACAAAAACCACATAATTATAACATATAGTTTCAACAGTGCAAAGCAATACTGTAATTTGATAAAGAACAGACCATGGCACGATAAAAAGTCTCAAAGTCTCTCGAAAGTCCCATCATCTCACGCAGACGGTGAACCTCCAGCGCCGCAAACTTGCTGATGCAGCATCCTGGAAGCATCCGACCACAGTCCGTCTCTGAGTCCATCCGAAAACTCCTAGCCTCCGACTAGCTCTCCGACACCGAGCACTGAGCACCATCCCTGCCGAGCGCTTCGGCTCCGGCCCCGGCAACAGGCAATAGGCAAGGCCGAGGATTTGGGGCCTTCCCCTCTGAAGATTCTCGATTGCACAGGAGCAGCGGCAGCGAAGCGGGCATTTCAGAAGTTTCTCCAAGTGTTCCTCCGTGCTTCTCACGGCTGTCTCCATCAAATCAGGATTGTGCATGGCCTCCTAGTTAACACATATGATATCATCCGAAACGGCCGCACGCGCTGCGTTGCGCCACCATCTTCTCCTCCCTCCTGAGGATAAACCTAAGTTCGAGTTGCCCCCTGAGGTGGGCATCAAATATTCTTCATCATTATTTCAAAGAAGAGCTGAGGATTTCTCCCCAGGATCTTGGCCAACCTTTAACTCTCATCCTACACCATGAAAACAGATCCCATGATTACTACATCATAGTTTATCAGTGATCATTGAAGCCGATATTGCCTGCTCCATTTATATTATTTCAACAAAATCTACACATTAACAAGTACTTCAATGGCTGTAAAGCTCTTTGGGGATGATCTGAGGTCATGAAAGTATTTCTATAAATGCAAGTCTTTCTCAGTTTCACAATCTTCCAGTATCTCACGCAGACAGTGAACCTCCAGCGCCGCAAACTTGCTGATGCAGCATCCTGGAAGCATCCGACCACAGTCCGTCTCTGAGTCCATCCGAAAACTCCTAGCCTCCGACTAGCTCTCCGACACCGAGCTAAAAAGCTTTTAAAAAGCTTTTTCATTTAGCTGCGCTGTTCACACACACACACACACACACACACACACACACACACATATATATATATATATAATAGTTAAAATTAAGTAAGTAGTGTAAAATAGGAAAAAAATTTTAAAAAGTGAGGTACTGTTCATGGATTCAATGTCCATTCAGAAATCGATGGTACTGTATAGGGGAAGAAGCTGTTCCTGAAACATTGACTGAGTCCCTTCGAGCTTCTCTACCTCCTTGCTGATGGTGGGAATGAGAAGAGCGCATGTCCTGGGTGATGGGGCTCCTTAATGATGGACACTGCCTTTTTTGAGGCATCATTCCTTGAAATTGTCCTGGATACTACAAGTATAATTGCCTGGAAGGACAACTCTCTCTTCTGCTTGCAATATTGACAGAGGCCAAAAAACGTTACCATGCACTGCATACCAATCACTTTGTAAATATAAGCCAAGGGCCTCAAATGTATAGCAACACAGTTGTTAATTGGATTTTAATATTTAAACCTTGTCCCGAGAACTTGAAAATAGATAACCCTGACATTCCTGTAAACATTGATTGTTTGGCTAACCATTTATTGTTCCATTTACTTCAACAACATAAATTTACCAGACTAGCTGGAATCTAGAAAGGCCCTTGGGATCAAATGAAGTTTGTATCCAAGGTACAGCTCATTCTTATTTCCCACTTGCAATAAATAAGTTGTTTTAATTTACATCGTGCATCAATTATTTATGCTTTTGTTATTGCATTCTCTGGGGCTTCAATAGTTTTCAATGGGAGGAACTCCAGGTTAATTAAAGAAATCTAAGGGTTTGGGATGGCACAGTAGCATAATGCTTAGCAGAACGCTTTACAGCACAGGTGATGCGGGTTCAGTTCCCACTGCAGCCTGTAAGGAGTTTGTATATTCTTCCTGTGACCGCATAGGTTTCCTCTGAATGCTCCGGTTTCCTCCCATAGTCCAAAGACATACCACTTGGTCGGTTAACAGGTCATTGTAAATTGTCCTGCGATTGGGCTAGGATTAAATCAGGGGGCTGCTGGGCAGCATGGCTCAAAGGGCCAGAAAGGCCTGTTCCATGCTGTATCTCATCTCAATAAGTAAATTTTAAAAATCTATCCATTTCTATTCTGAATATCATTTTTTTCTTTGCTTAATGTATGAACACCTGCAGCCCCTTTCAGTGCCATTGCAAAGTTCAAAGTAATTTTATTACCAAAGTGCATATACGTCACCACATACAACCCTGAGATTAATCTTCTTTCCGGCATACCCAATAAATCCAATAACTGTAATAGAAACAATGAGAGACCATAACAAGGTGGAAAACCAATGTGCAAGAGACAACAAAGTGTGCAAATACAAAAAGAAAGAAAATAAGAATAATAATAATAAATAAGCTTTAAATATTGAGAACATGAAATGAAAAGTCCTTCGAAGCCAGTCCATAGGTTGTGGGAACAATTCAATGATGGGGCAAGTGAAGTTAACAGCTGTGGTTCCTGACCCTGATGGTGTGGATCCTGAGGCTCCTGTACCTCCTTCCTGATGGCAGCAGTGAGAAGAGAGGTGGTGGGAGTCCCTGATGATGGACGGTGTTTTCCTGTGACAGCGCTCCATGTAGGTGTGTTCAGAAGTGGAGAGGGCTTTACCCATGACGGACTGGGATGTACCCACTACCTATTGTAGAATTTTCCATTCAAGTGCATTGGTTTTTCCATACCAGACTGTGATACAGCCGATCAATATACTCTCCACTACACACCTATAGAAGTTTGTCAAAATTTTAGATGTCATGCCAAATCTTGCAAAACTCCTAAGGTAGTAGAGGCACTCCCATACTTTCTTCATAATTGCACAAATCCTCTGAAGTGAAAACACTGAGGAACTTAAAGTTGCTGACTCTCTCCACCTCTGACCCTCTAAAGAGAACTGGCTCATGGTCCACTGGTTTCCTCCTGCTGAAGTCAATAATCAGCTCCTTGGTCTTGCTGACGTTGAGTTGCATGTTGTTGTTGTTGTGGCACCACTCAGCCAGATTTTCAATCTCCCTCCTATATGCCGATTCGTCACCATCTTCACAATATAGGAGTTCTTATTTTAGCCCTACAAGGTTGTCCCCTTATGCCAACGCTACACTTACCAGTTGCACACTCTCCAGCTAGGGAAGTCACCCTCAAGATCCCATCACATTCTTCTGAGCCCTAGAGAATAAAACTACTCAGAAACTTTGTATAACTGTAAGAGTGGCACAAAGAAACTGGATGCAAAAAAAAAGACATACATTTGAAAGCTGGTTGAGTTTACCTACCCCAGCCAGCTTCAATTTTGACATGCCTTGCTGTTGCTACTTTTGGGTCAAGTATAGTCATGGTATATGGTGGCTTTCAGTTCAAGGACAAGTACCTGCTAACTCATCTTCCCAACTACCACCAAGTTCTTCTACATCTCCTAAAAATGGTGTCACAAGTAGACAGGATGGTGAGGGAGCATTTGGCATGTTGACCTTCAGCAGCCAGGAGTTGGGACTTCTGCTGCAGCCATACACGGTGTTGGTGAGGCCACACCTGGAGTACTGTGTACAGTTTTGGTTGCCCCCATTATAGGAAAGACCTTGTTAAGCTGGAAAGAGCACAATGACTTACAAGAATGTTTCAGGGCTTGAGGGCCTGAGTTATAGGGAGAATTACATAGAATATAGAACAATATGGCACAGTACAGACCAGGATGTTGTGCCATACTTTTAACCCACTGTCAAGATCAATCTAACCCCTCCCTGTAATGTGGGGGGCAGTTTTGAGGATCCAAAGAGTGAAACAGAAAACACAGATTTAGAATGGGTACATTAACTATTTATTTAAAAATGAACAGTGAAACACTAAACTGGGTGTCTAGTTAAACAAGTGTTCATCTAAACTACCCAAAACCACAATACAGGACACTCAGTTACCCTTTAATTTAGCGGGTACTCTGTTAAATCTCCCCAAACTATAAAACCAAAGAAGAGAGCATGTTATGAATGGATACTTAACTAAACATAGGCGGTGGGGGCGGCTTTGTCTGCAATGCTCTTCTCAATGGTCTGATTGTGACTTCAGCCTGGAGTGGGCCTCGGGGATGGCAGGAAAGAAAGGGAGCAAACCTCCCATACGTGCTACTGGCACCGGAAATAAGTGTTGTGGCTCACAAACCAGCCAATGGGAAAGAGCAGCTGCAACCTTTAAATGGGCTAATGACTGACATGTGGTTTTTCAACCAGCAAATAAGCCACATCGTCTCATGACGGTGCCTAACTAAAAGAGTTTTTTAGGTGTCCTTAATGTATCTGCCTCTACCACCACCTCTGGCAGCGTATCCCACGTAGATTAATTGTGATGAGCTTGCAAAAATCATTATAATCTGGCAATGATAAGGAAAGTTGAAGTCTAGACTATCTTAAGAAACTTCACAACAGAGAAACTCATTCGCAATCAGTAATTCAAAGTGTATGTTAAGATATCATCAACATATAGGACTCTGCCTTTCAAACTTGATTCTACTAATTTCAGTTTGGGGATGTACTTTTAAGCACCTGTTCTCACAGAATTCAATAAGTCCTTTAATACCAGAAAGAAATGGCCTTGAAAGCCACTATTTTTTTAACAAGGAACTATTAACCAATTCACTAATATAATTTAGGAACTCCAGTCCCGTACAATTGACACTTTGTGTCCTTTGAGAAGATCTAATAAACCAAACAAGTGGTCAAGGCAATTGGAAATGGAAACTAAATGTAGCTTTGCGATCTGTGCAATAAAACAGCAAGAGATAAGACGAGGAGCATTCTGACTATTAGACATCGACAAACAAATTGTTAAATGCTCACCTGCAGTTTTGTAGATTAACGATTATGATGTGACCAATAATTAACTATGTCACAAGTGTTGTCTTTTAACGAAAACCAATTTAAATGGGTCATTAACTATAATACAAAATCTTAGAAACAATTTTGAAACAATTCTTCTGTTTCAGAAAAAGTAATAAGTGCTTAACTCCCCACAATACTGTTTAACTTGGAGATAGGAAATAAGGAATAATTAATGTTTGTTCTTCAGTGCTTAGACCATAGACCATAGAAATCTACAGCATATTACAAGCCCTTCAGTCCACATCGTTGGCCGACCATGTAACCTACTCCAGAAACTGTTGAGAATTTCCCTACTGCATAGCCCTCTATTTTTCTAAGCTCCACGTGCCTATCTATGAGACTCTTAAACGACCCTCCTGTATCCGACTCTACCACCTTCGCTGGCAGTGCACTCCATACACCCACCACTCTCTGTGTGAAAAACTTATCTCTGACAACCCCCTTGTACCGACTTCCAATCACCTTAAAATTATGCCCCCTTGTGTTAGCCATTTCAGCCCTGGGAAAAAGCCTCTGGCTATCCACATGATCAATGCCTCTCATCATCTTATACACCTCTACCGTCCTCTCTCGCTTTAAGGAGAAAAGGCCAAATTCACTCAACCTATTCTCATTAGGGATGCTCTCCAATCCAGGCAACATCCTTGTAAATCTCTTCCGCACTCTGTCTATAGTATCCACATCCTTCCTGTAATGAGGTGACCAGAACTGAACACAGTACTCCAAGTGGGGTCTAATCAAGGTCTTATAGAGCTGTAACATTACCTCACGGCTCTTGAGCTCAAGCCTATGGTTGATGAAGCCATACGCCTTCTTAACACCACTGTCAACCTGCGCAGCAGCTTTGAGTGTCTTATGGACATGGACCCCAAGATCTCTCTGATGCTCCACACTGCCAAGAGTCTTACCATTATTATTATATTTTTACTTCAAATTTGACCTACTGAAATGAACCACTTCACACTTATCTGGGTTGAACTCCATCTGCCACTTCTTGGCCCAGTTCTGCATCTTATTGATGTCCCTCTGTAACCTCTGACAACCCTCCTTACTATCCACAGCACCCCCCAACTTTTGTGTCATCAGCAAACTTACTAACCCACCCTTCTACTTCCTTATCCAGGTCATTTATAAAAATCGCAAAGAGGAGGGATCTCAGAACAGATCCCTGCAGAACACCACTGGTCACTGTCCTCCATGCAGAATACAAACCATCCACAACTACCCTTTGCCTTCAGTGGGCTAACAAATTCTGGATCCACAAAGCAAGGTCTCCTTGGATCCCCTGCCTCATTACTTTCTGAATGATCCTTACATAGGGAACCTTATCAAATGCCTTACTAAAATCCATATACACTACATCCACTGCTCTCCCTTCATCAATGTGTTTTGTTACATCCTCAAAGAATTCAGTTCTTAACAACCTACCCTTGACAAAGCCATGCTGACTATCCCTAATGAGATTATGTCTCTCCAAATGCTCATAAATCCTACCTCTCAGGATCCTCTCCAACAACTTGCCCACCACTACTCCCTCTCTTGAACAAGAGAACAACGTTTGCAACTTTTCAATTCTCTGGTAATTTTCCCATCCCTATTGATGATGCAAAGATCATTGCCAGAGGCTCAGCAATCTCTTCCCTCACTTCCCACAGTAGCCTGGGGTATATCTTGTTCAGTCCCAGTGACTTATCTAACTTAATACGTTTCAACAGTTCCAGCACATCCTCTTTCTTAATGTCTATACACCCGAGCATTTCAGTCTGCTGTAAGTCATCCCCACATTGGCAAGGTCCTTTTCACTAGTGAATACTGAAACCAAGTATTCATTAAGTACTTCTGCCTTCTCCTCCAGCTCCATGCACATGATTCCACTATCGACCCTGATTGGTCCTATTCTCACACGGCTCATCCTCTTGGTCTTCACATACTTGTAGAAAGCCTTGGGATTTTCCTTAATCATGCTCTCCAAGGCCTTCTCATGGCCCCTTCTAAATCTCCTAATTTCATTCTAGAGCTCCTTCCTGGCACCCTTGTAATTTTCAAGAAACCATAAAAATTACAGCACAGAAACAGGCTTTTTGGCTCTTCTTGGCTGTGCCGAACCATTTTCTGCCTAGTCCCACTGACCTGCACACGGACCATATCCCTCCATACACCTCCCATCCATGTATCTGTCCAATTTATTCTTAAATGTTAAAAAAGAACCCGCATTTTCCACCTCGTCTGGCAGCTCATTCCATACTCCCACCACTCTCTGTGTGAAGAAGCCCCCCCTAATGTTCCCTTAAAACTTTCCCCCCCTCACCCTAAACCCACGTCCTCTGGTTTTTTTTCTCCCCTTGCCTCAGTGGAAAAAGCCTGCTTGCATTCACTCTATCTATACCCATCATAATTTTATATACCTCTATCAAATCTCCCCTCATTCTTCTACGCTCCAGGGAATAAAGTCCCAACCTATTCAACCTTTCTCTGTAACTGAGTTTCTCAGGTCCCGGCAACATCCTCGTAAACCTTCTCTGCACTCTTTCAACCTTATTTACATCCTTCCTGTAATTTGGTGACCAAAACTGAACACAATACTCTAGATTCGGCCTCACCAATGCCTTATACAACCTCATCATAACATTCCAGCTCTTATACTCAATACTTTGATTAATAAAGGCCAATGTACCAAAAGCTCTCTTTACGACCCTATCTACCTGTGACGCCACTTATAGGGAATTTTGTATCTGTATTCCCAGATCCCTCTGTTCCACTGCACTCCTCAGTGCCTTACCATTAACCCTGTACGTTCTACGTTGGTTTGTCCTTCCAACATGCAATACCTCACACTTGTCAGTATTAAACTCCATCTGCCATTTTTCAGCCCATTTTCCCAGCTGGTCCAAGTCCCTCTGCAGGCTCTGAAAACCTTCCTCACTGTCTACTACACTTCCAATCTTTGTATCATCAGCAAACTTGCTGATCCAATTTACCACATTATCATCCAGATCATTGATATAGATGACAAATAACAATGGACCCAGCACTGATCCCTGTGGCACACCACTAGTCACAGGCCTCCCCTCAGAGAAGCAATTCTCTACCACCACTCTCTGGCTTCTTCCATTGAGCCAATGTCTAATCCAATTTACCACCTCTCCATGTATACCTAGTGACTGAATTTTCCTAACTAACCTCCCATGCAGGACCTTGTCAAAGGCCTTACTGAAGTCCATATAGACAATATCCACTGCCTTCCCTTCATCCATTTTCCTGGTAACCTCCTCGAAAAACTCCAATAGATTGGTCAAACATGACCTACCACGCACAAAGCCATATTGACTCTCCCTAATAAGTCCCAGTCTATCCAAATGCTTGTAGATTCTGTCTCTTAGTACTCTCTCCAATAACTTACCTACTACCGACGTTAAACTTACTGGCCTATAATTTCCCGGATTACTTTTCGATCCTTTTTTAAACAATGGAACAACATGAGCCACTCTCCAATCCTCCGGCACCTCCCCTGTAGACAGCGACATTTTAAATATTTCTGCCAGGGCCCCTGCAATTTCAACACTAGTCTCCTTCAAGGTCTGAGGGAACACCCTGTCAGGTCCCGGAGATTTATCCACTTTAATTTTCCTCAAGGCAGCAAGGACCTCCTCCTTTTCGATCTGTACAGTTTCCATGATCTCACTACTTGTTTCCCTTAATTCCATAGACTTCATGCCAGTTTCCTTAGTAAACACAGACGCAAAAAACCTATTTAAGATCTCCCCCATTTCCTTTGGTTCTGCACATAGCCGACCACTCTGATCTTCAAGAGGACCAATTTTACCCCTTACAATCCTTTTGCTCTTAATATACCTGTAAAAGCTCTTTGGATTATCCTTCACTTTGACTGCCAAGGCAACCTCATGTCTTCTTTTAGCCCTCTTGATTTCTTTCTTAAGTATTTTCTTGCACTTCTTATACTCCTCAAGCACCTTATTTACTCCCTGCTTCCTATACACGTCATACAACTCCCTCTTCTTCTTTATCAGAGTTGCAATATCCCTTGAGAACCAAGGTTCCTTATTCCTATTCACCTTGCCTTTAATCCTGACAGGAACATACAAATTCTGCACTCTCAAAATTTCTGCTTTGAAGGCTTCCCACCTACCAATCACCTTTTGTAAACTTTTCTTTTCATCTTAACCAGATTTTCTATGTCCTTAGTACACCATGGTTCTTTTACCCTACCATCCTTTCCCTGTATCAATGGAACATATCTTTGCAGAACGCCAGGCAAATGTTCCCTGAACATTTGCCACATTTCTGCTGTGCATTTCTCTGAGAACATCTGCTCCCAATTTATGTTCCCAAGTTCCTGCCTAATAGCATCATATTTCCCCGTACCCCAATTAAATGTTTCCCAAATTGTCTGCTCCTACCCCTCTCCAGCGTTATGGTGAAGGAGATAGAGTGACAATCACTACCTCCAAAATGCTGTCCCACGGAGAGATCTGACGCCTGACCAGATTCATTTCCCAATACCAGACCATATCTAGTTGGCTTATCTGCATATTGTGTCAGGAAACCTTCCTGAACACACCTAACAAACTCCACCCCATCTAAACCCCTTGTGCTAAGGAGATGCCAATCAATATTAGGAAAGTTAAAATCTCCCATCACAACAACCCTATTACTATCTGCTCCTCGATATCCCTGTTATTATTCAGAAGCACCTCAGCCCAAAACGCTGACTGTTTATCTCCCTCCATAGATGTTGCCTGACCTGCTGATTTCCTCTAGTGTCATGTGTGTGTTGCTCAAAATTGATAGCATCTGCAGAATCTTTTGTGTATCAGAACATCTTTCCAAGCTAACACCATAAGTAATGAAAACAATATCATTACTTTCAGTACTTTCTTTGTTCAGCGTTTGCTAAAACTAATGACATGAAGCATAACAACAAAGAATAGACATGCAAATAGATCGACAATTTGCATTTTGGTTATAAAAAACTTTAAGATAGTAAGTCCACCAAAAAGGCCTCACAGGTCTGGTGTAAAATAAAATTTGACTAAACTAATGAGGAATTTGAATGAGCTAATAATTGCGTGGAGGGTTGGAGCTATGTCTCTATCAAAGGAGGTGTCAGGTGAACTTACTCTCTGATAGTCTGCACGTCACCCTTGAGTAAGGTGTAGCATCTGTTTAGCTCACCCTTCTGATGACTGCAGTGAGGCGGAGTCAGTGATCCACCTCTTTGCACACTGTGAGTTTGTGGAGAGGGTGTAGAGGAGGATGAAAGGACTAGTTTCACGTTTCATCCCCAGCAGCTGCGTAACAGAGGACTCTCTGATCTATGGGCTGTTCCCGGGGATGCACACAGAAACCAACATCCGGTGCTGCTGGCAGATCATCAACTTCAAAGTTTTGTCAAAGGGTTAAAGAGAGTGATAGAAAAAAAATGGAGAGGTTTACTTGGGGAATTGCAAAGCCCAGTTTTGGCAGGCAAGGGTACTGTAGAAGATGTGAATCCTGTGCTCACAAGTTGCTAGAATTGAAACAGAGCAGGGTTGTGGGGCTGGGCAAGGTTATGGAGATAACACGCATATGAAGATATATAAAATCAAGGAAGAGAAGTTTAAAACTAATACACCGCTGAGCCATGTACTCAAGCCAACAACCACAGTGATGATGGAACTCAGTGATGGTTGCATATTGGGGTTCTATAGTTGAGACACTGTAGACTACAGATGCCGGAATCAGGAGCAACAGACAATCTGCTGGAGGAAGTCAACAGATTGAGCAGCATCCGTGGGAGGATGTTTTGAGTCAAAACCTTGATGCATGTTTGATTTCCCCACATAGATGCTGCTCGACCTGCTGAGAAACATCAACAGTGGATTCTACCGTTGGCTCCCTGGAGTCCTCTCCCTCAGCCATCTTTGTTACTATTAAAACCCCAGGCTCATTCTCTCAGACACATTACATTGGGAACCCAACTGTCTCATTTAGTAGAGCATTGCCTCTTAATTCCAGTGCTGAGGGTTCGTTTCGGTTTGGGAAAGAAAAACAAACTGGAGAAAAAGTACATAATTGGATTTTATTTACCATATCTCCTTGCCACACAGGTGGTGATCATTTGGTCCATCAAGACCATGATGGTCACCAGGCAACCTCATTCTCCCACTAATTTTCTCCCCACTCTACTTGCCACCCCATTCACACCAAGTACCCCCAGATTCTACCATTCACTTTCTGTACACTTGGGGCAAGTGTGTTGGCGTGTGGCCAAGTGGTTAAGGCGTTGGACTCGTGATCTGAAGGTTGTGAGTTCGAGCCTCAGCCGAGGCAGCGTGTTGTGTCCTTGAGCAAGGCACATTTATAGCCCAGCGGCGGCAGTTGGTGCAGTATAGACAAGATGAGACTTACAGTGACCAGACACCATTGGAACATAGGTGGAAACTAGAGCACCTATAGGTATCTCACAGGGTCACAGGGAGAATGTATGAACCCCGTACAGACAGCACTGGAAGTCAGCATTGAATCCAGGTGACTGGAGCCTAGAAGCTTCATTTCTACCAACCTCACCACCGTAGGAGGGTGAGAGATAATTTGATAAAGGTGATAAGAGAGATAGAGTGAGTGGATAGCCAGAGACTTTTCCCAGGGTGGAAATGGTTAATAGGGTTATTTAAGTATAGTACAGGAAAGTATCGGATGTCAGAGGTACATTTTCTTTTACAGAGAGTGGTGGGTGCAAGGAATGCCCTGCCAGTCGTGGTGGTAGGGGCAGAAAATTCAGGGGCATTTAAGAAACTCTTAGATAGACACAGAAATCAGAGAGTTTGGGGAGAAAAAAAAGAGTACAAAACAACAACTTCCAATGAAACCTCTACACACTAACAAAGAAACTGGATATATTATTGACCTTCACCATTCAGGACATGTCCTCTTCTCGCTACCATCAAGGAGGAGGTACAGGAGCCTGAAAACGCACACTCAATGTTTTCAGAATAGCTTCTTTCCCTCTGCCGTAAGATTTCCGAACAATGAACCCATGAACACTACCTCACTATTTAACTCTTTTTTCACTATTTTTTTACATATTCTTATTGTAATTTATAGTAATTGTTTATGTATTACATTGTATGCTGCAGCAAAACAACAAATTTCATCCCAGTGATAATAAACCTGATTCGGACTCATGTTTTCTTTCAATTTCTTCCTTACAAAACCGTTTATTGGTACTGTTCATCCAATACTGAAACTGGAATTAATCTCATTCACACCCAAACTTCCATTGTGAAACTGTCGAATTAACACAACCCTGCCCCCCTGTAATTCACAGGTGATTATCATACACCACCACCAAATCCTCGCAGATCTAGCAAAAGTTGCTCTTGCCGTGTGCATTGAGATGTGCGAACAGATTGGTGATGTTAGGATATTAGAATACTACAGGCAAGAGGATAATAACGATACAAGAGTACTGATGATGGGTCACGGCTCAAAACGTCGACTGTTTATTCCTTTCCATAGATACTGCCTGACCTGCTCAGTTCTTCCATCATTTCGTGTGTGCTACACTGGATTTTCAGCATCTGCAGAGTCTCTTGTATATATGATTTACAGCCCTCTATCTCCTTGTTCTTCCCTTTACTATCTCTTTAAATGCCTCCAGTTCTATAGCCATTAGCAATTGAGAGTTCCTCTAGCCTCTTCCATGTCAGGCTGTGGAATGCTCTCGTTAAACCTCTGCTCTCTATTATCATCATTACTATGTGCCGTGTCGTGTGATGTATGCAGTCATGGTCCTTTGACCATGATCATTCTTGGCAAATATTTCCACAGAAGTGGTTTGTCTTTACCCTTTTCTGGGCAGTGTCTTTATAAGATGGGTGACCTCAACCATTATCAGTACTCTTCGGAGATTGTCTACCTGGTGTCACTGGTTGCATAACCAGGACTTGTGATATGCACCAGTTGCTTTACGACCATCCACCACCAGCTCCCAAGGCTTCACCTAACCCTGATTCGGTGGGGGGTGGGGGTGCGGGGGCTAAGCTGATGATACACCTTGCCCAAGGGTGACCTGCAGGCTAGCGGAGGGAAGGAGCACCTTACACCTCCTTTGGTAGAGACCTATCTCCAACCTGCCTCCCAACTGCACTCTACAACCCACTGAAAAAGCAACCCTCTATCTGAGATTCTGATCACCTGTCCCCACATCCCCTTGTGCTGCTCAGTGTCAGAGGGCGTGAAGCGGCTTGGGGGCATTGTACCAAGCCAGGTTGGTTTTGTTCTCTCTGCTGAAACAGACAGGCTTCCCCCACCAGTAAATTCATACTCACCACCAAAACTTGCAGATAGCTGTTGTTGAGCAGCACACAGGAGATCAAGGATAAGCTTTATTCATCATATACAGTGACATGTATGAGGAGTTTACTGTGGTGTGTTGGTCAGGCATGCGACAAAAACATTCAGCAAATATAAAGAATTATATAATGAATAAAGTTAGAGATTAAAGTACAAAGATGGAATAAAATGTGCACATATACATAAATATATGTACATGTATTTACAATATAAACAGCATTATAAATATACAATGTAAACAATATATATGCTTATATACTGTAAATGCTGTTTGTAAATGCTTGCTGTTTATTCCCCTCCATACATGATGCTGTTTGCGTAAACAGCATTTTGGAGGGGAATAAACAGTTGATGTTTCGGGCCAAGACCCTCAGGTCCTGAAGAACTGTCTCAGGTCCCCTCCATAGATGCTGTTTAACCTACTGGGTTCCTCCAGCATTTCGTGCGTGTTGCTCAAGATATACAACATCTGCAGAATCTCTTGTGTTTACGGTAACACTTGTCTGAGCTATTGCTGGAGCCCCCATGAGGAAAATGATAGAAACCCACGGCTATACTCATTCTGGACCCCCACACGCCATACCTCTCCAATCCCCCGTACATTGGAAGAAGGGCTTTGAGTTAAAGTAACACTCTGTGGGGTGGTGAAAATAAGGGAGCCAGCTGCGGGTTGTGGTGTGAAATTACTTTGACACCACTGAACTGCAGAGTGATAGTCTGTCAACTTTATCCTCCTTGAGTTTGCTCTTCAAATAAATTTGAAGAGATAGTGTAAAATAGGGATTATAACACAAAATTCAAAGTAAACCAAAACTTTCTCTGTTGACATTGTAATAATAAAGTGACGGTGTAAATGAACAATCAGTTGCCTTGTTAATTGAAAATACTCCTGACTGCAATAATTTAGGCCAATCAACAATTAAATCCCAGCAGTTTAATGAAGTACATAAACCAGGGAGCTGTTCTGGTTTATAGGCCTTGACACACCTTGCATTGTATAGAAACATAGAAAACCCACAGCACAATACAGGCCCTTCGGCCCACAAAGCTATGCCGAACACGTCCTTACCTTAGAAATTACCTAGGGTTACCCATAGCTCTCTATTTTTCTAAGCTCCATGTACCGATCCAGGAGTCTCTTAAAAGACCCTTTTGTATCTGAAGTAAGAGGTTAAAACCATTCAGAACCGATTGAACTGTGGTGTTTTCCCCTTGGAAAAGTAAAACTGAGGGTGACCCAGAAGGACCTTAAAGTTTATAAAGAATTTAGCAGAATAATAGAGATGTTCCCACACAGGTAAGATCACAACTCAAAGCCACGTGGTCACTAATGAACCCAGTGGAGAATTCAATAATGTTTTAATGTAGACAATAGTTGGAGAGCGAAGCTCACTAATACAAATAATTAATTGTACTGGGGCAGGGGGCAGCAAACCTATGGCATGTGTGCCCAAGATGGCACACACATTTTTGCCGGCAAGTGACATGCAGTGTCGTCACTTGATTCTTTAAAACTCAACCATAAAAATTAGCGTAATGATTATCTTTACTGCCAAATGAGGCAGCAAATTATTTTTCAGAACCCGAGGGCAGTGAAATGTTTTTACAGGAAGTGTTGCATGCTAGCTTGGCACCAGCTGGACAGTTATGAGGACACTTAATGTTGGATGATATGCTTTGAAATTCTCGCAGATCTGGTGTACAGTTTTTGAATGGTAATTGAATTTACTTTATTTCTTACATCCTTCACATACATGAGGAGTAAAAATCTTTACGTTACCTCTCTGTCTAATTGTGCCATGTGCAATCATAGTAATTTATAATAAATAGAACAGTCGATGTAATACAGAGTACACTCAAGTCAGCGTGAGTTCATCAGTCTGATGGCCTGGTGGAAGAAGCTGTCCCGGAGCTGTTTGGTCCTGGTTTTTATGCTACGGTACTGCTTCCTGGATGGTAGCAGCTGGAATAGATTGTGGTTGGGGTGGCTCGGGTCCCCAATGACCCTATGGGCCCTTTTTACACACCTGTCCTTGTAAACGTCCTGAATCTTGGGAAGTTCTCATCTACAGATGTGCTGGGCTGTCCGCACGACTCTCTGCAGAGTCCTGCGATTAAGGGAGATACAGTTCCCATGCCAGGCAGTGAGGCAGCCGGTCAGGATGCTCTCAATTGTGCCCCTGTAGAAAGTTCTTAGGATTTGGGGCTCACACCAAACTTACTCAACCGTCTGAGGTGAAAGAGGTGCTGTTTCACCACACAGCTGGCGTGTACAGACCACGTGAGGTCGTTGGTGATGTGGATGCCGAGGAACATAAAGCTGATTACCCTCTCAAATCCAGATCCATTGATATCAATAGGGGTTAGCGTGTCTCCATTCCTCCTGTAATCCACAACCAGCTCCTTTGTTTTTTTGCGACATTGAGGGAGAGGTTGTTTTCTTGACACCACTGTGTCAGAGAGATGACTTCTTCCCTGTAAGCCACCTCATTATTTTCTGAGACAAGGTCGATCAATGTAGTGTTTATGGCAAATTTAATTTGTAGATTAGAGCTGTAGGTGGTGACACAGTAATGGATATACAGAGAATAAAGGAAGGGACTTAGTACACAGCCCTGAGGGGCTCCTGTATTGAGAGTCAGAGGGGCAGAGGTGAGGGAGCCCACTCTTACCACCTGATGGCGATCTGACAGGAAGTCCAGGATCCAGCTGCACAAGGCAGGATCAAGGCCGAGGTCTCTGAGCTCCTTGTAAATGGTTACAATAACAATACTATATAGAAATTATGTTATTTTTTCAATTCTGTTTTTTAAAAGATGAGAATTTTTGAACAGTTTTTCTAAAATACTTCATTTAGTTGAATCTGTCTCTGATATACATGTAAAACAATGAGTACCCATAAATAAGCAGCAAGACTCATCCCTTTTCCTTAAAGCTGTCAATAATTATTCTTAATAATTCATTAATCAATGATAATATCTGCTCAAAATTGCCATGGCATATGAGAGACTTTAAAGAAAATTATCACCAGTTTGGGAACATGCTTTCTAAAAACACTCACAACACACTAGAGAAACTCAGCAGAGCGGGCAGTATCCGTGGAAACGATCAGTCAACATTTCAGGCCGGAACCCTTCGTCAGGACTGAAGAGGGAAGGGACAGAGGCCCTATAAAAAAGGTAGGGGGAGGGTGGGAAGGAGAAGGCTGGAAGGTTCCAGGTGAAAAACCAGTAAGGGGAAAGATAAAGGGGTGGGGGAGGGGAAGCAGGGAGGGGATAGGCTTTCTAAAAGGTTCACCACCTCTTTTCTGGGGAATTCTCACACTTAGATGACCCCAAGAATCCTCAAGCTACAATTCTTGTGCTGCAAAACATCTTGCCATCTCTTGTCTAAAGTGTCACTGAAGTATTTCTCCTTCAATGGGCCACTTTTTTTTGCATAGAAGTCCAGAAACTCAGGGCTGGATATTGGTAAACGCCTTGATATTCAAGTGTGTGTCGGGAAGTAGGTGGTTATTTGATTAAGATAATTTCAATTAGAATCACCCCCATGAAGACAAATAAAAACACTAAGTTTTACTTGGATTGTGAGCAGTGCAGCTCCCTGCAAGACAGGTATCCGGCCAAAATCTTTTGGAGGACTGCAGGAGACATGGAGTTGGAAGCAATTGGAAACCAGTTCCTTGGTATCTTTGCTTGGGCTAAGCAGCCAACAGTGGCCTAGACCCGCAGTGCAAGGAAATGATCACATACCCAATCTTCTGTCTTTCCTCGCTTCGTTTGCACAACATTAGATCACGCACTAAGGTACCAACTCCCATTTTTTATAGGTTTCAATGAACTGGCAAAGAATGTAGACGTGGTATTTAAGCTTGAGATGAAGCAGGAAGTTTAAAAGAACACTGCGTCATAACTACTGTACCAAAACGAGCCAAGAAAAGCCACAAGTGATGTAGTGGGAATGGCAGTGGAGGAAGGGAAAGTATTTGGATCATAAATGTAAATGAAGGATCAGATGGCAATCACTTCCTTGCATTGTTAGTCTAGGTCGCTGTGTAGCTGTGCGTCTGGCATGTTACTAACATCTTTGCCACTCTGTTCTCCAGATAAAGTGACTCCCAAATTCCTCTCTTATCATTATGTCCCCTACTGTATTGATTACTGATTGTCCTACATGTATAACTCTAGGTTTTGACTTCCTCGAGGAAAGGAAACATTTTAAAGCTCAATTAAACCCATACAACCAAAATAAAGTATACTTAGTGGCCACTTTTGTCAGGCCTGCACAGGCAGGCACCCCCCAGTCTCCACCCAGCTAACAGGAGTCACCTACCACTCATTTCCAAATCATCACCTGCAGCCCATTTAAACCCAGCTTTCATCCACAGTGCTTGTTCACTCATTCAAACCAGTTGTTCCTAGCCTTCAATTACTTTGTTATGTTCAGAATCAGGTCGCTCTTATATTGTGGCCCCTCAGACTTTGTTATTTTGCAGTTTGTTAGTAAAATATCATTTACTGCTAAATTGTCTCTGCTGCTCTGCGTTTGGGCCAAGCCTTCTTTATATTTCCTGACAGGATGAGTGAACAAACAATTGACCCAGCAGAGCTGCTCGCCTAAAGGAAGTCATCCGTCGACAGGGGCACATAATCCAAAAGCAGCAGGAAACCATTGAACATCTGCTTGCCACTCTGTCTCGATACAGCAACCCCGCGTCAGTCAACCTCCTCCTCCGGAGCCTGAACCCTCCAACTCGTTACTCCAACTTCCTCTCACGGTGCATCGTACGCTTTGAGCTCCAACCGTCTCTGTAGTCCGTGGACCCAGCCGAGAATGCCTTTGTCATCTCTTCCTTGTCTGGGCGAGCTCTGAGCTGGGTCGCCGACAACTGGGAAAATAGAACCACCATTTGCAATTAATATGAAGATTTTGTTGCTGAGATGCGCCAGGTTTTCGACCATCCAGGGAGTGGATGGGAAGCAGCAGAACAGATACTTAGCCTGTGTCAGTGCTGGATTGCACCGTGAAATTCAGGACCCCAGCAGTGGAATGAGGCTGGGATGCAGAAGTGCTGCTGGCTCTTTACCATCACTGCCTCTCGGAGCACTTGAAAGATGAGCTGTCTACGAAGGAGATGCCCCCGGGCCTCAAAACCTCATCATTCCGGCCCTCTGAATTGACAAACATTTTATGGCAAGACCCTCCAGATCATGAGCCAGAACCCCAGTTCCACTTCCAGAACCATTTCAGGCTGCAGGACCCTCATCACCAATGCTTCCAGAACCCAGGCAGTTAGATCTCCCCTAACTCTCCAAGAGCATGAGTGTCAGTGGAGGAAGAACTTGTGCACTTACTGCATCAAATGCCCACTGCGCTCGGGTAAAGCGCACCACCAGGTAGAGATGAGGGGCCTTCAACCTGGTGAGGTTCCCCTGGCCTCTTATTCCAGCACCACAGCCCGACCCACTCCCTCTGTCCTCCCCCACACCCCGAAGGCTCTACGACACAGGGGGCTCTGGTGGATTCCAGCGCAGCAGGCAACTTTCTGGACCGGACTCTGTGCGTGCATCTTGGACTCGCCACCGAGCCTGTCTCTCACACCTTTCGCAGTACGGCCATTGATTAACATCCCCTGGGGTCTGGGGTGGTCAGAGCGCGCAGGTGGCCTGTGCAGATGAGCACGACAAGTCCATCCAATTTCTTCTCTCATATTGGATGACCCCCTGGCTCTCCATTCATGACACTCACTGTGCCTGGTCATCTGGTTCACTGCTGAGTCGGGGACTCACCTGCCAGACCACTTGCCTGCAAGATCAGCTGGCTTCATCCCATAAATCCATGGAGATAGCCGAAATCCTCAACCTCACCAAACTCCCACAGGAATATCAGAGATTAGCCATTGCCTTCAGCATAAGGGAAGCCAGCACTCTGTCACCTCAGACCACATGACTACGCAATGACCTCATCCTGGGCACCAGCCCTCCATGAGGTTATCTATTCCCCACTTCCTTCCTGGGACACAAGTCACGAATGACTATATCACCAAAGCGATACTGCACCACTTCAGTCGACCATCCCAGACCCCAGCTGGCGCAGGATTCTTCATCGAAAAGAAAGATGTGAGTCTTCGCCTCTGCATCGACTACAGAGAGCTCAACAAAATTACTATTAAGAACTGCTACCCTCTCCACTTGATGGATAGCGCATTCAAAGCACTCTGTAGGACCTAGATCTTCACCACCTCAAGGATAACCTAGTCTGCTGCTGCAGATCGCGCTTTCGAGGAGCACATCTGACACCTCACCACTGCTCCCATTCTCTGCCATCTGGACCTTTCGTGGTAAGAGGTGGATGCATCTGGCATCTGATACGGGTGCTGGGGCCAGCCTCTCTCAGCGAAGACCAATCGAGAAGACACACCTTTGTCCTTCTTCACACGCAAGTTCAACTCTATATCGCACTGCTGTGGAATAGAAGACAGGGATCTACTCACCATTAAATGGACCTTGGAGGAATGAAGACTTTAGCTGATGGGTAACACTGAGTTCTTCCTGACCTGGACTGGCAACCAGAACCGCATCTCCATCAACAGACCTGCCAACTCAATCCACGTCATGCTGACTAGGCCTTGTTCTTTGAGCAATTCACCTTCACCATCTCCTACCAACCTGGCTCCAAGAACACTAAGGTGGATGCCCTGTCACAACAATGACAGATCGGCCCAGCTGAAATGGAGATTGACCCTTAGCTCAGCATTCCATCCTCCCAGATCTTCACCCCAATTGTCTGGGACTTGAGAACCAGATCCACAAGGCCCTACAGCATAGACCTGATCTGGCCGATGCACCTGACAACCATATGCACATACTGGGCTCACTCTTCACCCCTCTCCGGCCACCAAAGTGCACAAGGGACCCTGGATTTTCTGCAACACCGGTTCTGGTGGCCCACCATGAGCACAGATATACGTCAGTTCATGGTTGCCTGCCCTCAATATGCCCAGTCCAATTCCTTCAACCAGCAGCCCTCTGGGCTCCAGCTGCTCCCTGCCATTCCCTCAGTGACCATGACCCTACGTCGCCATGGATTTTATCACTGGTTTACACCTTCCGATGGGGCCATGGTGATTATGACAGTGGTGGACGGGTTCTTCAAGATGATCCATTTCATTGCTCTCCCAAAACTTCTGTCAGCCACTGAGATGGCAGAACTTGTCCTCCAACATGTAGGTTGCCTCCACGGCTACCCCCACAATATTATGTCAGACTGGGGCCCACAATTTGTCTTCCACTTCTGCACTCCAGTGAGTTTGTCCTCTGGCTATCATCTGCAGACCAACAGTTAATCAGAAAGGGCCAATCAAAAAGTGGAGAGGTTTCTGTGATGCTTTGCTGCCTCTAACTCTTCCACATGGAAGTAGTATCTGCTCTGGGCTGAACTGTCCAATAATTTGTACGCTTCCTCCGCCACAGTTAGGTCACCCCTTGAAGTGCTTCATGGCTACCAACCCCCATTGCTCTCTGCGGAGGAGCCAATGGTGGAGGTCCTGTCCACCAGTTCCCTGGTTCGGCAATGCTAGAAGCTTGGAAGAGGCAATGGAGGGACATCCTTGCTGCTAACTCTGCCTACTGACATCAGGCTAACCGCTGTCAGCACCCAGCCAGGCTACCTTGGCCTGGGTACTATGCCTTGCTGTCCACCGGAGATTTGTCCCGGTGCACCAAAACCTGCAAGCTCTTGTCCCAGTTCATTGGTCCCTTGCAGATTACCCATTGCAAGAAGCGAGTCATTTACTGTCTCCGGCCGCCACCCCTACTCAGGATCACACTTGCTTTCCACGTGTCCTGCCTCAAGCCTGTCATCCATGGAGCACTCACCCCACCTGAGCCTGCACCTCCAGAACCAAAGACAGTGGAAGGTTGTCCAGTCTATACAGTTTGCTGGCTGACGGATTTGCGTCGTGGTGGATGTGATATGCAGTACCTGTTTGGCTGGGAAGGGTGCGGCCCAGAGGAGAGGTCTTGGGTGGCATCCAGTTTCATCTCAGATCCATCGCTCACTGAAGAGGTCCACCTGACCCATTTGAATTGCCCCAGGCCGTTGGGTGCGGGCTGCAGAAAGGGGTGACTTGTCAGGCCTGCACAGGCAGGCTTGTCCCAATTCCTCTCTGGTAACAGGCGTTACCTGCCACTCATTTCCACCTCATCACCTGCAGCCTATTTAAACCCTCCTCTCATCCACAACATTAGTTCACTCATCTGAACCAGCCTGCCTCAACCAGTTGTTCTTAGCCTTCAGTTACCTTGCTGCCTTGTCACATTAAGTATCTGTTCTCTTTAATTTTGAGGCCCCACGTGGCTTGTTATTTTGCAGTTTATTATAAAATATAATTTATTGCTAAATCGTCTCCACTGTTCTGCTTTTGGGTCAAGCCTTCTCTACACTTCCTGACAACTTTATTAGGTACAGGAGTGGAACCCGGTGGGGTCTTCAGCTGTCACAGCCTATCCACTTCAAGGTTTGATATGTTGGGCATTCAATGATACTCTTCGGCGCACCACGGTTGTAATGTGTGATTATTTAAGTTACTGTCGCCTTCCTTCAGCTTGAACCAGTATGGCTGTTCTCCTCTGACTTATTTCATTAACAATGAATTTTCGCCTATAGAACTGCCACTCATTGGATGGTTTTTGTTTCTCGCACCATTCTCTGTAAACTCGGAGACCGTTGTGTGTGAAAATCCCAGGAGACGAGCAGTTTCTTAGATATTCAGACCACCCCGTCTGGCACCAACAATTATTCCACGGTCAAAGTCACTTAGATCACATTTCTTATCCATTCTGATGTTTGGTCTGAACAAAAACTGAACCTCTTGACCATGTCTGCATGCTTTTATGCATTGAGTTCCTGGCGCATGATTGGCTAATTTAAAGTGGCCACTGAGTATATACATATGCTCAGACACCGCTGCATAATTTAGCCCAGGTAATTAACCCTTATCAAATTTCCCAGAATTTGTTTTCAAAACAATGCCAATAACCAGACTTTACACGGAAGTCAAAGGGGGCAATTATACAAGTGAATTACACCATTTGATTATACTGTCATGGTATAAAGCATAGTACACCTATACCAATATGTTTAACAGCAATCACACCAATGCTTGTGTGGTATTGGGCATCAACCAAGCAAACCCCAGCAACATCCATTAGAAAGCTGTTTTCCACAATATCTTTTGCTAACTTGTTCACCATTCCTTTAAAGCTTTAGTTTCTTGTACCCCGGATCAGTTCACCTATTGCTGTTGGCTGGAGTGTTGCAGTATCATGGAACATGCTCAGAAGATGCATATTGGAACTTCCACCCAAAATCAACTGGAACCTCCAGGTGCTGGGACCCAATGACTTACTTTATTGGTCAATGCTGATGTATCATAGGCTTGATTCTACAGTTCAGTGTCAAGATTAGTGTAGGTCTAGAGTTTCAGTATTCAAGATGCAGAACTTAAGAACAGCAGTTCCCAACCTGAGGTTTATGGACCTCTTGCCTAACGGTATTGGTCCAAGGCATAAAAACGGTTGGGAACCACTGCTTAAGAAGGTAGCACTGAGCTGTCTTCTCAGACCAGTAGTCTCTGTCATAATGATCTCTCATTAATCTTATTAAGTAAAGTATACCGGGATCTTGGACTAGCAATGAAGGAGATGGTCAGGATGGTGAGCATTTGGTGAACCTGTGGGTTGTGAAGTTCCCACCTGCACATTGTCCTTCCTCTTTCAGCAGTTGAGATCACAGGTTTGGGGTGTGCTCTGGAAGACTTGGTGAACAGCCGTGCTCTCCCGGTGGATGGAGAACACTGGCACCCTTGGTCAAGGATCAAGATGGCTGATGGGGTGCCACTCACGGGAGGTGTTCTGCCCTGGATGATGCCAAGATTCTTGGATGTTCTTGGAGCAACATTCTATCAGACAGCAGGGATTCCATCATAATCCTAGTATGATTGTAGATGGTAGAAAGGTGTTGAAAGGTTAAAAGTAGAGCCATTCATTATAGAGGCCCACCTATATCAATACAGACTGCTAGGACATTGAGAGTAGGGGATTAAATGATGGTGCAGCATTGAAGGTGAAGGAGGAGTTGGTTAGACTCTTCCTACCATGTCGTTGCCTGCTCCAATATTAAAATGACCACGCATCACCATAAAAAAAGATAATGTTAGATTGGGTACAATTCAAGCATTCAGGTACACAGAGGATTGTTTGATGTTAGAGGTCGAACTGAGGTCCATTTGTGTTCTCACCTTGAGTCCAAGAAGCAAGCTGTTTTCATCTTCTGATTGACTGAGTCATGCTACAAAATTTTCTTCTTCCTGTGTAGTCAGTCCCCCACCCTCTGCGAAAGAAGTCAATTTCATCCGAGCTCTGTGCAAAGATTCTTTAACTGAGAAATACGCGAAGCATGCTTCATGTCTGGAACAGTCCTGGATAAACTTCCTGAGCTCTGGATGGAGATTGTTGAGGAAAGCAAGATGAAGAATGTGCAAAAAAAGTCATTTTTTAAACTTATTCCTCACGTTACATGAAGGGTGATGATAGAATGGCATGCAGCTCAACTAGGATTGACCTACAAATTTTAAAACTTCTTAACTCCTTAAACATCTGACATCTGTAAAAAAAATACAGATTGCTTCACACAAAGTTCAATGCACACAGATATCGAAGGTTTCCTTTGAACCAAGGGTTCGCAACCTATTTTATGCCATGAACCAATACCATTAAGCAAGGGGTCCATGAACCCCAGGTTGGAGCCCCTGTTCTGGACATTCATTCTTCAGTGTTGGGGAAGTGCTGGGTGTTGCCAAGAAATGGATTTGCCTTTCTCATGAGTTCTGACATCCAACAGGGGCTGAAGCCTTCTCTATCCAAAAGCAAATGGCAGAAAATCTTGAATGAAGTGACCTCCAGCTGGCCTTTGGATGATATCTATACATCCCACTCTGCATTTACCAAGTGCTTAGGAGTCTGTGAGGGAGAGAGCTTCGACGGCGTTGCTGGGGCCCTGCGACACACCGCCAATCACAAAGAGGTGGTTCTTAAAGACGATGCTGGAACAGGTGCAGCGGGCGGTGGGCAAGGGCGGCAGCTTCTCCCACCGGTTCTTCACTGGGTTCAAGGCTTCGGCTGAGCTCAGGACAGCTGGCTGGTCACCTGAAAGGCAGACGCACCTCGTCACTCATCCTAACGCCTGCTCAGGTCCCAAGCAGTTTTACTGCTATTTGCCACCTGCTACCAAGAATGCAGTTAACCTAAAATGGAAGTTTAAGAATCAAAATATTTTGCCAGAGGCCTATATGGTAAAGAACATAGAACCGAACAAGTCAAGAACAGGCCTTTTGGCCCACCATGTCTGTACTGAGCACTAATCCAAAATAAACTAACTCTCTTCAGCCTGTACATGATCTAAGTCCCTCCGTTCCCTGCATAATCATGTGTCTATCTAAAGATCTATTAAAAACAATTAGCTTAACTCCTTCCATCATTCCCCCTGGTAGACCGTTCCAGGCAACAATTACTACGTAAAAAAAAAAGCTCTACATTTCTCCCTTGAACTTTCCTCCTCTCACTTTCCTCTCGTATTTGACATTTCTACTCTGGGAAAAGATTCTGACTGTCTTCCCTACTAAGTCTCTCATTTTAGGGCTGACACAGTAGCTTACTGATTAGCGCGTGCTATTGCAGTGCCAGTGACCCAGGCTTAATTCCCTTCACTGTCTGTAAGGAGTTAGTACATTCTCTCTATGACTGCGTGGGCTTCCTCTGAGTCTTCTGGTTTCCCCCCACATTCCAAAGACGTAGGGTTGAGTGGGTTAGTTGATTACATGGGTGTGTTTAGGCATTGTGGGTTCGTTGGGCTGGAAGGTCCTGTTACTCTGCTGTATCTCTAAAATTAAAAAAAATTAAATGTTATGAACTTCTATCAGGTCTTCTCTCAGTTTCCAACATTCTGGCGAAAACACCTCTGTATCCATGAGGCAAACCTGACTTCCTCACCACCCAATCTATTTTTAATTCCCTTCATCCTTTAATACACAGTTCTTAACACTTTATTTTTTCTTATTATTGACATATTGTTTAGCTTTGTTAATCAGTTATTTGGTAATTTAATTCTTCATTGTACATATTGACATGTTGACTTGGTTACCTTAATGTATTTTTTTGCTGATCTTTAATAATAATTAATGAAAAGGATTTAAAAAATGAAGATACACAGTGGCTCACACTAGGTAATGCTCCACATGGTAACTCATTCCAGTTTCACTCATGTGGATGCTTATATAAAAACCTTTAAGATAGCTGCACACTAATGCCACTTATCTCCGCAACAAATACAACGCAAGACCTGGAATGGCTTCCATACTCTGCCTTTTTCGGCCACTGTGTTCTTGCTCCCCACTTCCTTATCCATTTCCTTCCAGTGTCTCTGAACTCTCCTCTCGCCACCCCCTCCTGGTCCCATCTGTCCATCATCCCCCTGTTACTCTGCTGTCTCTCATGCTTCTGATGTTTTCTTCCTCCTGGTCCCAAGTCCACAGCTGTTCCACTCTCCAACACATGTTGTCTATCTCCCGCCAGCATGTACTCCCTTATAACATGCCCATCCATCCATCCTGTCTCATTGGCCATTGTCCTTCGCATTTCTTGGGCCCGTGTCCCTCACCTTCACTTCTGAGGCAACATCCATCATCAACGCCCGGCACCATCATTTGCAGCTACTATCAGGTAAGAGGTGCAGAAGCCTGAAGTCTCCCCCCAACCCCACCAGGTTGGAGAACAGCTACTTCCCTTCCACTATTCAGTTAACATAGAAACATAGAAAATAGGTGCAGGAGTAGGCCATTCGGCCCTTCGAGCCTGCACCGCCATTTATCATGATCATGGCTGATCATCCAACTCAGAACCCTGCCCCAGCCTTCCCTCCATACCCCCTGATCCCCGTAGCCACAAGGGCCATATCTAACTCCATCTTAAATATAGCCAATGAACTGGCCTCAACTGTTTCCTGTGGTGGAGAATTCCACAGATTCACCACTCTCTGTGTGAAGAAGTTATTCCTAATCTCGGTCCTAAAAGGCTTCCCCTTTATCCTCAAACTGCGACCCCTCGTTCTGGACTTCCCCAACATCGGGAACAATCTTCCTGCATCTAGCCTGTCCAATCCCTTTAGGATTTTATACGTTTCAATCAGATCCCCCCTCAATCTTCTAAATTCCAACGAGTACAAGCCTAGTTCATCCAGTCTTTCTTCATATGAAAGTCCTGCCATCCCAGAAATCAATCTGGTGAACCTTCTTTGTACTCCCTCTATGGCAAGGATGTCTTTCCTCAGATTAGGGGACCAAAACTGCACACAATACTCCAGGTGTGGTCTCACCAAGGCCTTGTACAACTGCAGTAGTACCTCCCTGCTCCTGTACGCGAATCCTCTCGCTATAAATGCCAGCATACCATTCGCCTTTTTCACCGCCTGCTGTACCTGCATGCCCACTTTCAATGACTGGTGTATAATGACACCCAGGTCTCGTTGCACCTCCCCTTTTCCTAATCGGCCACCATTCAGATAATAATCTGTTTTCCTATTTTTGCCACCAAAGTGGATAACCTCACATTTATCCACATTAAATTGCATCTGCCATGAATTTGCCCACTCACCCAACCTATCCAAGTCACTCTGCATCCTCTTAGCATCTTCCTCACAGCTAACACTGCCACCCAGCTTCGTGTCATCCGCAAACTTGGAGATGCTGCATTTAATTCCCTCATCCAAGTCATTAATATATATTGTAAACAACTGGAGTCCCAGCATTGAGCCTTGCGGTACCCCACTAGTCACCGCCTGCCATTCTGAAAAGGTCCCGTTTATTCCCACTCTTTGCTTCCTGTCTGCTAGCCAATTCTCCATCCACACCAATACCTTACCCCCAATACCGTGTGCTTTAAGTTTGCACACTAATCTCCTGTGTGGGACCTTGTCAAAAGCCTTTTGAAAATCCAAATATACCACATCCACTGGTTCTCCCCTATCCACTCTACTAGTTACATCCTCAAAAAATTCTATGAGATTCGTCAGACATGATTTTCCTTTCACAAATCCATGCTGACTTTGTCCGATGATTTCACCGCTTTCCAAATGTGCTGTTATCACATCTTTGATAACTGACTCCAGCAGTTTCCCCACCACCGACGTTAGGCTAACCGGTCTATAATTCCCTGGTTTCTCTCTCTCTCCTTTTTTAAAAAGTGGGGTTACATTAGCCACCCTCCAATCCTCAGGAACTAGTCCAGAATCTAACGAGTTTTGAAAAATTATCACTAATGCATCCACTATTTCTTGGGCTACTTCCTTAAGCACTCTAGGATGCAGACCATCTGGCCCTGGGGATTTATCTGCCTTCAATCCCTTCAACTTACCTAACACCACTTCCCTACTAACATTTCGCTCAGTTCCTCCATCTCACTGGACCCTCTGTCCCCTACTATTTCTGGAAGATTATTTATGTTCTCCTTAGTGAAGACAGAACCAAAGTAATTATTCAATTGGTCTGCCATGTCCTTGCTCCCCATAATCAATTCACCTGTTTCTGTCTGTAGGGGACCTACATTTGTCTTTACCAGTCTTTTCCTTTTTACATATCTATAAAAGCTTTTACAGTCAGTTTTTATGTTCCCTGCCAGTTTTCTCTCATAATCTTTTTTCCTCTTCCTAATTAAGCCCTTTGCCCTCCTCTGCTGAACTCTGAATTTCTCCCAGTCCTCAGGTGAGCCACTTTTTCTGGCTAATTCATATGCTTCTTCTTTGGAATTGATACTATCCCTAATTTCTCTTGTCAGCCATGGATGCACTACCTTCCTTGATTTATTCTTTTGCCAAACTGGGATGAACAATTGTTGTAGTTCATCCATGCAACTTTTAAATGCTTGCCATTGCATATCCACCGTCAATCCTTTAAGTGTCATTTGCCAGTCTATCTTAGTTAATTCACATCTCATACCTTCAAAGTTACCCCTCTTTAAGTTCAGAACCTTTGTTTCTGAATTAACTATGTCACTCTCCATCTTAATGAAGAATTCCACCATATTATGGTCACTCTTACCCAAGGGACTTCTCACGACAAGATTGCTGATTAACCCTTCCTCATTGCTCAAAACCCAGTCCAGAATAGCCTGCTCTCTAGTTGGTTCCTCGACATGTTGGTTCAAAAAACCATCCTGCATACATTCCAAGAAATCCTCTTCCTCAGCACCTTTACCAATTTGGTTCACCCAATCTACATGTAGATTGAAGTCACCCAATATAACTGCTGTTCCTTTATTGCACACATTTCTAATTTCCTGTTTAATACCATCTCCGACCTCACTACTACTGTTAGGTGGCCTGTACACAACTCCCACCAGCATCTTCTGCCCCTTAGTGTTACGCAGCTCTACCCATATCGATTCCACATCTTCCCGGCTTATGTCCTTCCTTTCTATTGCGTTAATCTCTTCTTTAACCAGCAACGCCACCCCACCTCCCCTTCCTTCATGTCTATCCCTCCTGAATATTGAATATCCCTGAACCAACCAGCACAACCCTGATCACTACCTCAGTACAGATACACTAAGACCATTCTGCACTCCCATTGACTTTTTCTGTTCTAATTGTGTTCCTTCTTGTATGATTTAAGTTTATTTTCCTTGTCAATGTTAAGTACTCAATGCTCTGTGATGCTGCTGCAGGTAATTTTTTTTAATTACACCTGTGCACACGTGTATTTGCCCATATGACCATAAACTCAATTTCCTGTGCAGCAAGTCTAGGTTGCTCGCAAAACCTCCCTCTGGTGTGTGGGTGAATGGTAAAATCTACGGAGAGTTGAAGGGAATGTGCAGGAAGTACAATGGGATTAATTCTTGTGGGCTGGCATGGATTCTATGGGCCAAAGGGCCTGTTTCTGTCCCCCACACACACTTCAATTCTCCCAGATTATACCCCCCCCCGCCCCACCAACCAACATAGTGGGAAATCAGGAGATCTGTGGCCGGAAGGACCTGTTTCTTTGGTGATCTGTTATCAACAGTGTCAAAACGCAGGCAGTGGTTGGAAAAACTAATAAGTTTGGCTTGCACTGAACTACACTACATCAAGTGTTTAAAAGGATTGTGGGTGTTGCTCTGGATTTCCAGCATCTGCAGAATCTCGTGTCAAGGACTGAGAACTATGTTAAACACTAAAGCAATAGCTCTGTGTGGAGAATGGGTTGAGTCAATTCAGTTGTATGAAAACTGCTCCAGAGGGTTTCTCCACATCTCCCCCCCTCCCCCCCCCCATAATGTGTGGCTCAGAATCATACAGCAGGGAAACAGGCCCTTCAGTCCATCAAATCTATGCTGACCGTCAACCATACTTTTACTCTGATCCAATATTACTCTCTCCATAATGCCATCAGATCGCTCCAGGTTTTACCACCCACCTACATACTAGAGGATAATTTACAGATTCCAATCAACCTATCATTCTCCTTTTGACTACACTTCTTTGGGATGTGGGAGGAATCTGGAACACCCTGAGGAAAACCGAGCAGTCATAAGTAGAAGGGGAAATTTTCACATGGGCAGGAGCAGAGGCCAGGATTGAACTCAAATCTCTGGAACTGTGAGGTGGCAGCTCCACAAATGGCCTGTGCCCAGTGGGGAATTTGTGCTTTCCCACTTTCCTAGGTCTCCTCACCTGCTGCAACTTGATGGTATTATCTCAGATGACACTCCCGGTACAGTGTCGGAAAGCTGCACTATTAGAAAAGTTTTTTTTTATTATTAAAGTTAATGTTAGATAAAGACCTGATCTCAGGTGAAAACAAATATCATCAAGGCAATTCTCTCCAATCCTGACCAATCTGTCAACATCAGCAGGAGGAGGACAGATTCAGTAGACCATTTGAGTACGTGATGAGAAAGCTGGTTGGAGTCCAATCTACATGTATCCCCCATATTAGTGAACATGTCCTGCCGATTGATTTGTTTCTCTTGGCCTCTAGCATCCTCTGCTGGTGTCAGCCTGGAATTGCATGTGGCTGAGGTTTGAGGCCAGCCATTTATTTTCACGAAATACGCACACATCCTGCTGGTTCTGAGTCTTCTAAGTCAGTCCTCCCCTTTGGGAAAGTGAATGAGGGGACAGGCATACATCTTAAGGCAATATAAAATAGAACATAAACCAGTACAGTGCAATGCAGGTTCTCTGGCCCATGATATTGTGCCAACCTTTTGACCATTTTCTATGATCAATCTAACACTTCCCTCCCCCAGAGTGCTCTATTTTTTTTTTGTCCATGTGCCTATCTAAGAGTCTCTTAAATCTTACTAATGTATCTGCTTCTACCGCCACCCCTGGCAGTGCGTTCCATGCACATTCCACTCTCTGTGTGAAAAACAGACCTCTAACATTCCTTCTATACTTTCCTACAATTACCTAAAAATTATGCCTCCTTGTATTAGCCATAACTGCCTTGGGAAAAAGCCTCTGGCTGTGGCTGTCTACTCTAACTATGCCTCTTATCATCTTGCACACCTCTATCACAGTCACCTCTCATCCTTCTTTCCTCCAAAGAGAATAGCCCTAGCTCTCTCAACCTTTCCTCATAAGACATGCTTTCTAATGAGAGAGGAGAAGGGGGCTAACACATTTTTTGAATTCCTTTACTTCCATCTGGTATTTATATCTTGCAAAGTTCAATGATAACTTATTTGTTTCTTGAGTTGGGGTCGTTGAGTTTGACTCCCGTTCTGAAGATTTGGACACTTAATCTAATCTGATCTCTGAAGCTCCCAAATCTGAGATCAATGACTATATATAACTGCTCACATCTTCTTTTTGACTAGGAAGGTAAACTGCCATCCTTACCCAGTCTGGGCTATATGTTCCTGCCAACATCTTTGACTGTTGTAATCAGTTCCCCCGGGTCACATTCTCCTTCCCTTTCCCCCATAGTCCACTCTCCTCTCCTATCAGATTCCTTCTTCTTCAGCATTTTACCTTTCCCTACATCTACAAGGAAAAGAAGGCATACTAGAAATGGTGCTTGATATGGAAGAGCTTTAAATGTAGTTCAAAGGTTGGAATTACTTTAGAATAATGTTAGTGACTGACTTACCCAGTCCTCCAGCCACAATGACCCTTCCCTGGAGATACGCAGCCACAAAGTCGGCCCTCTTAGTCTTCATGTTTAAGCGACGTGTTGTCTTTATCCAGCTTCCTGGACAGTAAGTGGGGTGTGAGCAGAGAGCATAAGGAACATACCAGCAAGAAATGGCAGAGGGAGAGAAGGAGAGAGGAAGAGAGAGAGAAAGTAAAGGAAAAGGGGAGAGAAAAGAAAGGAAATTGAGAGATGGATAGAGGACATAAAAGAGGAAGGCAATTCACATGAACCACCAGTTGATAAACTCTTGCTGATCTATCTTACATCCATTTTCCCACTCTACATCTATTTTCCTTAATTCCCTCAGTGGGTGGCCTAAGTAAATAAGAAGTATTTTATTTACTCAAGCTTACAAAGATTTACAGTCTAAAGAGAAGAAAATTCCCCATTGCTTACCATGAGATTATGATTAGTAGTTCTAAACTCTGCTTCGTGTCCATCCTGTCAATTCTCAAATCATTTCCCATTCTTCAAAAGTTCTCAGAGCCCATTCTATTCTTTCTTTCTTCAAAGGGAAAGCCTCTCATTCCATTAATCAATCTAATTTCTTCTTTGCAGCCTCTCCAAAGCACATCAAGAGACAAAAAATGTTTTCCGAGGAGCAAAAGACAAGGGATTTGGTGATAGTGTTCAACTCCATACACTGGACCTTTTTTTGGTATTTCCTGGGGGAGGCATTGCAGCGTAGTGGTTAGCGTAGCACTACTACAGCGCCAGTGACCCAGAATCAAATCCGCTGCTGTCCGTGAGGAGTTTATATGTTCTCCCCATGACCGCGTGGGTTTCCTCCAGGTGCTCCGGTTTCCTCCCACAGTCCGGAGACGTATGGATTATTTGGTCACAGGAGTGTAACTGGGGCGGCATGGACTCACTGGGGCAGGAAGGTCTGTATCTCTAAGTAAATAAATAAATGTACGTTGAAGACCATTAATAGTCTGCAAGTAATTCCTGGCCTGACTGTTGGTTAATTTTAGAAACACTGAACTGGTTTGGGCTATTTTAGGAAGATGGAATCATCCTGGGCTCTAGCTCCTGAGCACGAATCAGTAACTCTGCTTGGAACTCCATATAAACTGCTCTGTGCTACTAAGGATTTCCACACGTCATCACTAACCTCTGTCAAAACCGCCTACACTAGATCCAATCAGTCTGGACCTCCATTATTGCAGTATCAACCAACTAGTTGCTTTATATAACAATAATTTCCATTTAGAAATGGTCTCTATTTCTAAATATAACACTCCTTACGTATTGCTGCTGAAAAAAAAACGAATTTCATAACGTAAATCACTGATAGTAAACTGGATTCTGATTCTAAATGGAAACCATTTTTTAAAAACCAGCTAGATATTCATCTTCTCATTAGGCCTACCACAGTTGGTATGTCCCACAATTTTTGTGACTGCAGGTCGGTACTACTTTAACAATACTAGCATTTGACTAATTGCTGACATTGTTACAGTGTAAAGCTTGCCAGAAGTCCCTTGTTTGTGTGGGATTCAGTATGCAGGAGCCAAGACATAATTTCTCTAAACTCCCTTTGTTCAACAAATTTCACCCTATCTAAATTGAGACATTGTGATATCTGCAATAGGCCAAGTAGTCTGACTGCTTCCTCTCCCGGAGCCCATAAGAGCCCAAACTGAGAACCAAGACTCGTGTTGGATCACACGCCACATGTCAAATCGGTTGCATCCCTGGATCAAAGCAATCAGCTGCAGATCATCGAGGGATATGTATTGGAAGAAATAATAATTTTTAAGAGTACAACACACAACAGATTCAATTTAAACATTTTAATTTGGAAAAGGAGAAGGCATACCCTTCTCTGTAGGGAAGATGGCTGTGGATGTCCCAGGATTGTGGTAACCGAGTTTTGTCCCTATATGGGGCACCACAGTGTCGTAGAGGTTAGTCAGATGCTATTACAGCTCGAAGCATTGCAGTTCGATTCTGGCGCAGTCTGTTCTCCCCGTGGACACATTGATTTGCTCTGGCTGCTCCCACATTTCAAAGACATACCGATTAGTAGGGTAATTGGTCATTGTAAATTGTCTTGTGATTAGGCCAGGGTTAAAAAGATCGGTTGCTGGACAGTGTGGTTTGTTGGACTAGAAGGGCTTGTTCTGCGCTGTACCTCTAAGTAAATAGAAGTTTTGCACCTTCTACAGTCGCAGGGGGAAGTGCCAGTAGATGGGGAGGTGTGAGATGGGTGGCTCAGCGCTTGGTCCCCGCAGATAGGTGGTGAAGTAGGGGAAGACTGGGCCAGTGGTGATACCACCTGCTGCTGGTGCTGATGGTGAAGGATGAGGTGAAACATGAGGACCAAGGGAACTTTGTTTTATTTGGGGAGGGAGTGGAGGGGTAAGAGTGAAAGTGTAGGAAATGGAGGGAACGCTAGGCCACCAGAAGCCGTGTGGCCTGCATCTGCATCTGCTTCTGTTTCTTGTGAAGCCCATACGTACCCTGCTCAATGTCAAACACCTCCACGGTCCTGACGAACTTGGGCTTCCTGTAGCCCCGAGCCTGCTGGAGGCCTCCCAGAGCCAGGAAGCTCTCCTCAGTCATCACGTAGCTCGAGAAGGATCGCCGGCAGGGGATGCTGGGAAACTTGGCCCACGACCTTGCCTCGGTGTCAAAGACTTCAAAGGCGGTGACTGGATTTTTTGCTTGCCTCCCACCTACCCAGAAAGAAAACAGCTGTTATCCTCGTTCCATGCTGCAAGGAGACATTAGGCTTCAACAGTCTTGACAGCTTCCAACGTGGCAGGAAGGCCAAGCCATGCAGGAAAAGTACAGAGCAGCTTATCAAACACCCAAGCAATTCATGAACAGCACTGAGGGAGTGCTTCACGGTGACAGGTGCCACCTCCGAGAGGAAGCTGTGTAAAATATCCCACAGCAATTTAGTAAAGCGGGCTAGTTGTTCTTGGTGTCTGTACCCACATCAACACTATTACAGTACCTCATCACAGTCAGAGTTGTGAGGGTTTGCTGTATGCAGACCGGTTGGCATTTCTCACCTTAGAACAATGTTTTCACTTCAAACAGCGCATTAGCGGCAATGCAGGAAGTGCAGCCTGAAGATGCACGGTACAGCACGGGGCGGAACAGTAGCATGGTGGTTAGAGCAATGTTGTTAGAGGTTCGATTCCCACCGCAGTCTGTAAGGAGTTTGTATGTTCTCCCTCTGACTGCATGAGCTTTCAACCGGGTGCCGTGGTTTCCAAAGATGTGTGGGTTAGTGGGTTAATTGGTCACATGGATATAGTAATTGGGCACTGCAGGCTCGCTGGGCTGGAAGGGCCTGTCACTGTGCTGTATCTCTAAGTAAAGAAAAAGATTGGGAAAAGGCAGCACGGCAAAATGAAGCTTTCCTTCTTGAAGCGTCAAGACTCACCAAACACGTAGATCTTTCCGCCTTGGAGGAAGCTGCTGGCTGCGTACCTGGGCGTGGGCATGGGAGGAAGCGTGTGCCAAATGTCACTCGCGATGTCGTACTGCTGCAGGCGGGCTTGTGGATGCGTGTCCGACCCCATTCCACCCACTGCGTACACCTGGCCGTCTGGCAACACACAAGTCACGAGGTTCATGGCAAGTTTCAATTCACTGTTGCACAGCCAGGTGTAAACCTGAACTGTCCTCATGATTCACTCCTTTCCACACTACTGGTGGTCACTTCTCAGTATTAACCACTTTCTACTGCTCTGTCACCTCCCCTTACAACTAAATTTCGATGGTGAGCCCAGATATCAAGTCCATTGGATTGCAGGATTAATCCCAGCCCGTCACGTTTGATGTGCATACACATGAAAAAGAAGCTTATATTTATATAATATCTTCCACGCCATCAGTGTTTCACATCCACTGAACTTGTGAAGTATATTCAGTGTCATCCAAATGCAATCAATAGGACAGGCAACAGTCAATTTGGCCATAGCAAGCTCCCACAGAGAGTATTGTGATAAGGGACAAATCTGATTTACTAGACAGATGCTGAAGAATAAATTTGGCTGAGCGTTTTCAGGCTCGACTTCATAACATGAAGGATCAGAGGAATACGGATCATGGGCTGGCAGATGGGATTAGCTACATTGGCATCAAGGTCAGCACCAGCATTGTGGACCGAAGGGCTTGTTTCTTTGCTGTACTATTTTATGCTCTTAATAGTGCCATTGGTTTTTATATCTATGATTTCATCTGAATTACTGCACATTGGACAGTGTCGCACTCTTCAGTACTGCTATAGATGACATTTTGTATGTGCCAGGAAGCCACAACCTTAAACCTCATGGTGAGTCACAGTTGTCACCTTACAGGGAGCATCAGCAACTTTAAGTCCCCTTGGTGTTATCATTTGAAAGGATCTGTCCTGGGCCCTGCACATACGTGCAATTACCAAGAAAGGACGGAAATGTCTCTACTTTCTCACAAGCTTGCAAAGATTTGGCAATCACCTAAAACTTTGACAAACCTCTATAGACGTGCGGTGGAGAGTATACTGATTGGTTGCGTCACGGCCTGGTATGGAAACACCAATGCCCTTGAACGGAAAATCTACAAAAAGTAGCGGATACAGCCCAGTCCGTCAAGGGCAAAGCCCTCCTCACCACCAAGCAGGTCTACATGGAGCGTTGTCACAGGAAAACAGTACCCATCATCAAAGACCCCCACCGTCCAGGCCATGCTCCCTGCTTGCTGCTGCTGTCAGGACGAGGTACAGGGGTGCAGAAGTTTCAGAACTCACAACACCAGGTTCATGCTCAACCATCAGGCTCTTGAACCAAAGAGGACAACTTCACTCACCCCATCACCGAACTGTTCCCATAACCTATGGACTCTTCGTCTCATGTTCTCAATATGTGTTGCTTATTTATTTATCATTATTATTTCTTTGTACTACTGTGAATGCCTGATAGAAAATAAATCTCAGGGTAGTATATGGTGACATATATTTACTTTGATAATAAATTTACTTTGGCTTTGAAATTATATGTCTGTGTCAAGAAAGTGATTCAACTACCAAACAGCTGGGACGGTGCAGTAGCCAGGTGTCTCCTCCTGTGAGGATATTGTATCGGTGGCAATGCAACAGTGATCCACTGAATTTAGTAAGGAGAGTCCATGTGGGTTTTGGGATGGGTGATGGTGGTGGCTCCTGTTTGCTTTAATAAGAAGGGCAGTAGAAATCAGTGTCTTCCAGGGAGGGGTGCAACAGGTGTGTTTAGCATTGGTGGTGTAGATGGAGGTGAGAAGGCAGCTAGTATCATTCACTGCAAGTTGTCTACCATGCTAATAAGGCTTGATTATGATAACAGGAACCTCATTACATCTTCTTCAGTGACCCCGGAAACACGTAGCACAAATTCAGCCCATTGTGCCTCTTCGAAAGAGCTATCAGTTGGCCCAAGTTCAATGTTCCATACACATAGTCTGTACTGCTTTCTGTTTTAAAGTTTATCTGATTCCATAAGGCCACAAAACCACAAGATATAGGACCAGAATTAGGCCAATGGCTCACCGAGTCTTCCCTGCCATTTCATTATCTGCGATAAATTTAATTATCCATGTCCCTCTCAGCCCCAGCTCCTGCCTTAAGACCATAAGACCATAAGACAAAGGAGCACAAGTCGGCCATTTGGCCCATCGAGTTTGCTCTGCCATTTTATCACGAGCTGATCCATTCTCCCATTTAGTCCCATTCCCCCGCCTTCTCCCCATATCCCTTCACGCCCTGATTAATCAAGAACCTATCAACCTCTGCCTCAAATATATCCCATGGCTTGGCCTCCACAGCCACCTTGGTTACAAATTCCACAGTTTCACCACTTTTTAGCTAAAGAAATTCCTCCTCATCTCCATTCTAAATGGATGTCCCTCTATTCTGGGGCTGTGTCCTCTGGTCTTGGACTCCCCCACTATAGGAAACATCCTCTCCACATCCACTCTATTGAGGCCTTTCACCATTCAATAGGTTTCAATATTCTTCTGAATTTCACTGAAAGCCATCAAACGCTCTTCCTATGAAGGAGCATTTATGAAGTTACTGTTGAGTCTAATTCCACTACACTTTCGGGCAGGGAAAGTCTGATCATCACAATCTGCAGTGCGAAGGAGAATTCCGCATCCCCTCTGTGCCACTGCTCCTTCATCCAAGTCCTCAGGTTGCCATCACTCCCTCAGTAATCTACCAAAAGATGACCAGACATAGGAGCAAAATTAGCCCATTCAGCCCGTCGGGTCTGCTTCAACTGGCTGATTTATTTCAACCCCTACTCTCCTGCCCTCGCCCCATGACCATTACTCCTCTCGATGGTGAGAGAGAGTTTGCTGCTGACCCTTGAGTCAGAGAAACTCAAAGTATAGCCACATTGCAGACTGCGGCATCGAAACAGTGAACTGTTGATCTCCCCTCTCGCTGTGGAAGGGGCGACACCTCTCTCTCCCTTGTTAGTGACCGAGGGAGCCTATGGCATGTCACAGTGCTGGCTTATGGACAGTAGCTCCTAATGGACTATAGATCATGGTCTTTGGGGACCTGCTACTGCTTGGTGGGTAGTGGTGGGGGCTGATGCTTCCTGCTGGAGCAAGAGGGGGAGGGGGAAAGGGGAGGGTTGATGCTTTGCTGCTGCTTGTGCGTGTGGGGGTGGGGAGAGGGACTTTGGGGTTCTTACATTTTTCTGACATTCACTCTTTGGGGTCTCTTCCATTTTGCGGATGTCTGTGAAGAGTAAGAGTTTCAGGTTTTATACATTCTCTGATATTAAATAGAACCATTGAATCCCTGTCTTTAATGTATCTGATGACCTGGCCCCCACATCTGTCTGCGGCAACATATTCCACCCCCTGGTTGAAGAAATTCCTCCTCATAACTGTATCAGTAATTAGCCTCCCGTGATTTTACCCACTCTAAGTAATCTTGCCTTCTCTACATATTCCTGAGATCTCTCGTCACTCTTGTGCAATTACCTTTGACAATCACGGAGACACCCATGGCAGCTTCGCACAAGGAATTCCTCTTTTCCCACTTGCCTTCTTCCACGTTGTACATCTCCACCGTAGAGAGGGGACTCCGCTGAACTCCCATGCCGCCAATCACCAGGATCCGCTTCCCCAGGGGAGCCGCAGCCACGCCTGCTCTTACTGTGGGCATCGGTGGCAGGGTGGTCCACTGATCAGCTTCTGGAGAGTAGACTTCACAGATGTTCATGGGGGACCCGCTCTCATCACAGCCCCCGATGAGGTAGAGTTGTCCCCCACTCTCCACAGGGCTGCAGTAGACTCGACCGACGGCCAAGGGTGCCAGGGACTGCCAGTGGAATGACCTGGTGCTGGGCACGGACATGGGATTGAAGCAGTTGTCCATCCCTGGAGCTTCTCTGCTATGTGGTCCACCAAAGGGCCATGTGACCAATACGAATCTGGTTTTAGCTACAGCAATCCATCCTGCAGTAACTGGTGCAATGCTCCCAGACAACACAAAGAATGCCACAACTGTAAAGAAGAAACCAAGATGGGGTTACCGGCAACTTATAAATGGGGCAAGACCCTTCACTCCATTTTCCTTGCCTGAACTCATTCTGACATACAGTTCTAGGAGGGGGAAGGTGTCTCTATCTTTACCCAAACCATCCCTGTTAAGACATGAGCCTGTGCTGTGAATCCCACTTATGAACTAATTTATTATTTACCTGTATACTTAGCAATACAGAGCGGAGTAGGTCCTTCTGGCCCTTCAAACTACACTGCCCAGCAACCCCCAAATTAACCCTAGCCTAATCATGGGACAATTTACAGACCAATTAACCTACCAACTCCCTTTGGACTGTGGGAGGAAATCGGAGCACCCAGAGGAAACCCACACATTCCACGGGGGAGGACATACACACTCCTTACAGAACTGCCCTGGGACTGAACCCTGCCCCCAACCCCGAGCTGTAATAGTGTCACACTAACCACCATTGTGGGGCTGGATGATACTTTCACCTGGTGGTTGGATACACTTTATAGCAAGGCTCACTGAGCGACAGTCCAAAGCAGGAACCAGTGTTGGGGGGGTGGGGGGGGGGAAGCTGTTGCTTCTTTCTCATTTAGACCCAACTATTGCATCCCAGAAAGCTCAAAGGTGAGTGGGAGTGTCACTGTTAACTCCACGAGCTAGGTGGCTCAGCCACCAATGGGGACTACAACCAAACCTCAGTGCTTTGGAGAGATTCTTTCAGTTTCATTGCTTACATTACTCTGGAAGCAACACACAAAATCGCTGGAGGGACTCAGAGGCTGAGGCAGCATCGATGGTGGATCTCACGATCTCCTGCAGGACTCCCTGATAGGAACCGGACACTGCACAGTCCATCGCAGGAAAAGCCTTCCCCACCATTGAGCACGCCAAGAAGGAGTACTGCCATAAGAAAGCAGTGCCCATCAACAAGGACCCCCACCATCCAGGCCACGTTCTCTTGATGGCTGCTGCCCTACCACAGGGAGGGGGGGGTACAGGAGCCTTAGGTCCTGCACCAGGTTCAGAACCAGTCATTCCCTTCAACCAATTTAACTAATTTTCCCCTGGGATCAATAAAGTATGACTATGACTATGACTATGAACTGTCAGGCTCTCGAACCAGCATAGGCAACTTCACTCACCCCAAATGGTGGAATGAACACTGAACACAACCCATGGACTCACTTTCAGGACTCTGCAACTCTTGTTCTTAGTATTATTTACCTATTGCTGTTTTTTTTTTTTGCATTTTGTCTTCCTTTGCACATTGGTTGCTTGTCAGTGTTTTTAGTTTTTTTATTGATTCTATTGTATTTCTTTGTTCTACTGCGAATGCCTGCAAGGAAACTAATCCCAGGGTAGTGAATGGTAAGACATACTGTACGTACTTTGATAATAAATTAACTTTGAACTTTGGAGTTTTGGGGAAAATGAAGAGGAGACATTTCAGGTCAAGACTGGAAGGAGGAGAGATAGCCAATATTAAAAAATGGTGGATGGAAGAAATAGAATAAGAGCTGGCAGGTGATAAGCATCTTAGTTCAAATGTTCTGTTCTTGAAGAAGTATATTTTTTTGTGTGATGCTTCTTCCTGTGATAGGTAGGTAAGCTAAATCAAGGAATAAAATTGAAATGCAGAGCAGATATTTCTAATGTGCCAAGTCTTGATTCTGATTTCCATCAAATGAGATACGGATCTGACTGGAAATCATAAATACAAGAGATTCTGCAGATGCTGGCAAATCTTGGCCAATACACACAAAATGCTGGAGGAGCTCAGTAAGTCGGACAGCATCCATCAAGGGCAATAAACAGTCTCGGCCTGAAATGTCAGCTGTTTAGTCCCTTCCATAGATGCTGCCTGGCTTGCTGAATTTCTCTAACAGTTTGCGTGCATTGTTCGGGCTGGGGTGCTTTTTCACTGGAAGTGCAAAGGCCACAGAGTGACTTGGTATCGAGGCTGAAAATTGAAGGGATATTAAAAAGGTAAATATTTGGTAGGTATTTCCATTGACAAAAGAAGTCCAAATCAGAGTTCCTCAGCCTAAGGCCGTGACCAACATGTCTAATGTGGAACTCAGGAGAAATTGTTTTAACCAAAGAGGCAAGATGTGGAATTCATCGTCACAGAGAGTGGAGCGGGCAAATTGCAACAGAGGCATTTGCAACTGGAGGAACAGCCTGTTGAGCAGCATCTGTGGGGGGGGGGAGGGGTAAGGAAACTTTGACTTATTGGGCAGAAGCTACATAAGCCTGAAGTCTCATCAGATGCGAGAACAGCAATTTCCCTTCAATCATTTTTCTTGAATGAACTTGCACAACTCAAATCACTGTGGTTCTGTTACACCATGACCACTTTAATCACGTTACACTAAGCTAGACTTCGTGATTTTTTCCTGCTAATTATGTTCTTTCTTGTAAAATTCTTCTGTGTGACGTATGCTTATGTTTTCCTTGTGAATATTGTGTAGCTGATACTATTCACCTGTGCTGCTGATGCTTTGTACCCATGCATACATGCACTTGACAAGAAACTCAAGTTTGACTTTTTTTAACTCCACAGATGATGCTCAACCCTCCCAGTTCCTCAGAAAATTGTTGCCCAAGGTTGCAGAGTCTGCAGTCCCTCATGCCTCCACATGAGGCTGGATAAATAAGCGAAAGGACTGGGTAAGTTATGGTGGCAGGAAAGTCAAGACCAGCATGGACATGTTGGACTGAAGAATCTCTTTTAGTGTGACAATGTAAACTTAGACCTGCCCTGCAAGAGTCAAAGAATGAAATAATTTGCAACTGTATCTCTCCCTTGATGACCTCCGGGAAATCACAAAGCGTTTTGAAGTATGGTCACTGTGGTAACGTTTAAAATGTGGCAGTCAATTTGTGCAGAGCAAACTGCCATAACAGCAAACATCTAGGGAGCAGTTTTAATAATGTCTGCAGAACAGAAAATATAGTCGAGATAACATCTGCTTCCCTTTTCAAATAACGTTATGGAAGACCAATATGAGTAAAACCCTCTCCACTACTGAGCTCATTTACACAGAGCGTTGTCACAGGAAAACAGCATCCATCATCAGGGACCCCCACCACCCAGGACATGCTGTCTTCTCAGTGCCGCCATCAGGAAGAAAGTACAGGAGCCTCAGGACTCACACCACCAGGTTCAGGAACAGTATTACCCCTCAACCATCAGGCTCTTGAACGAAAGGGGATATCTTCTTTCAACTTCACTTGCCTCATTCAACTGTTCCCACAACCTATGGACTCACTTTCAAGGAATCTTCATCTCATGCTCTCGAGATTTATTGCTTATTTATTCATCATCATTATTATTATTTCCTTTTTTCTTTCTTTTTGTATTGTCACAGTTTGTTGTCATTTGCACTCTGATTGGCTACCCTGTTGAGTGCAGTCTTTCACTGATTCTTTTACGGTTATTGGATGTGAGTATGCCCGTAAGAAAATGAATCTCAGACTTGTAGATGGTGGCATATGTGTACTTTAATAAATTTTCTTTGAAACAGGCCATGATGCAACCAGCCAGGATGACTTCCACTGTGCATCTAGAGAAATGTGTCAAAGTTTTTGATGACATGTCAAATCTACGCAAACTTTTAAGGAAGTAGAGGTGATGACATTTACGTGCTGAAACTAAGAACAGATCCTTTAGTATGTTAATAGATGAGACCAGATGAAGGGTGTTGTGTATTTAGTGTATCAGTAATATTTGAGTAATATTGTAAATATATTACTTGATTAAGCATTCTTTGTTTGCTAACATAATTCATTACAGGTTATATATAAGTATTACGTGAATTGTATATGTCATTTTGCCACCGCATCACACGTGCGTGCCTCACTAAAGTAAAACAAAGTAGACATGTTTGTGCCCGGCTCTCATGTTTTTCTTTCGATTAATTTCTCTAGAAGAGAGAATATACTTAAGATAACGCCTGCTTTCCTTCAAATAATCTTATGGAACCTTCACCTCCTGTCTGGGAAGACCGGTATGGTTAAAGCCCTCCCCACCATTGAGGGCAGAAGCACGATGAGAAAAAGCAAGAAGCACCATGGACAAAGAATTTTGTAGAATTACTGAATAGACAACCACGAGATGAAGACATACAAGAGGCAGCAGAGGTTCTCAACATCAACTAAAGGACAGCAAATCTCTGGGACATGACAATTTGAATGCCAAGCTGTTTAAAGCTGAACCAAAAGTTGTAGCAGCCATCCTGCAACCACTGTTTACTACCATCTGGAAATGGGGACAAGTACCCAAGGACTGGACAAGGGGAGTAATTGTTAGAATTCCCAAGAAAGGAGAGCTAAGTGATAGCAAAAACTGGCATTGCACCACAGTTCTATCAGTGCCCGGCAAAATTCTTGCCAAAGTCATCGTCCAATGGATTACAGATGCTACTAATGTGTGCTTGAGGAAGAAGCAAGCTGGCTTCAGGAAGAACAGAGGCTGTGTCGACCAGATGTTCACAATGCTTAGCAATATAGAGCAATGCACAGCGGCAGAGACAACTCTTGAAAAGGCTCTTGACAGCATCTACAGGGAGGGTCTCTGGAGAATTCTCAGATCATATGTGATTCCCTGCAAAATTGTTCAGTTCATCCGGAGGTTCTGTGCACAGTTGAGTACAGCAACTTGAGCTTTGTAGTCAAGACAGGAGTCAGGTAAGGCTGTGTGATGTTGGTGATATTATTTAACCTGGTGATTGACTGGGCTATGAGGCAAACAACAGGAGGAAAGCAGAGAGGCAATAGGTTCGCTCTGTTCACTACTTTGGAAGACCTTGACTTTGTGGGTGACCTTGCATTAATTTCACATACACACCAGCATATGCAAGAGGAGACTTAGCACCTGCATGGCTTTGGTGGCCAGGTTGAACTCAGACTCAGCCCAAGAAAGAGTGAGACCATGACCCTCAAAGCAGAGTCTCCTCCTCCCATCAAGATATTCGGCATCAACACCCAGCACCGGCAGATTCATCTACCTGGGCAGCATCATTTGGCAAAGTAGTGCGATGGAGGACGACATTCAGCAAAGACTCAGCAACACTAGAAATCTTTCAGAGCAATGAACAACATAAGGGGATAACTAAGTACAGCATCCACATCAAGGGCAAGCTTGTCCCAGAGACGTGCTCTGTCCACTCTCTTGTATGGGTCAGAATGCTGGTGCATGACAGAGAGCGACCTTGCTAAGCTATCGTCATTTCACACCATGGCCCACCGAAAGTCACTCTGTATCTTCTGACCAAGAAACATCTCCAACCATGCTCTACACCTTCAGTATCATCAACAGAACATGGCCACAATCATCATGAAACTTTGGAGATGGATTTGGCACATGATGAGAAGAGAGGCCAACTTCATTATCAAAACAGCGCTTTACTGGATCCCTGAAGGGCGGCGGAAATGTGGACGACTAAATACAACTTGGCACTGTAATGTAGAGGCAGAAATGAGGACCATGAACACACCTGGGGCACAATAGAGAAGATGGCCAAGGACGGACAGAGGTGGAGGACCTTCACTGCATCTCTAAATGCCAGCCAGTGTAACAGGCAGTAAGTAAATAGAGGTTTATTCTTATCTAGGGAAGGAAGTACTTGCTTGTTGGGTGTGGAATAAAGCTTCATTCTGCTGACTGATTCCAGGGATCGTAAATCCAAGAACAATTGATAAGGATACCCCTGTATTCCATGAAATTCAGAAAAATGAGAAAAGGTCTCGCTGAAGCAAGGGAATTGATGGCAAAGATGCTGAGAGAATGTTGGGGTGCATAACTGGGACACACAAGCTTCAAAGTTAGGATGGAGGCGAGTAGAAATTTGTTCAGTCAAATGGTGGGGGAACTTTGAATTTTTAAGTCTTTAATGCAAAGACTTATGGATGCTCTAATCATCCATTATATGAGCAAGCTACATCAACTGGCTGAGATTTGTCACAATAGTGACCTTGCACTCAATGTGAGCAAGACTAAGGACTTGATTGCGGACTTCTGAAGTGGAAGTCGGAAGAACACACATAATCAAGGAATCAGGAGTGATAAGGGTGAGCAACTTCAAGTTCTGAACACCAACATCTCAGCAGATTTGTCATGGGTCCAAAACATTGATGCACTCTAGAAGAAGCCTCAACAGTGGCTCTATGTCACTACAGGCTTGAGGAAATTTGTTATGTCAAAGACTAGCAAATGTCTACAGATGTACCACAAGAGCATTCTAACGGTTCTATCACCATCTGATGTGGAGCCTCCAACATCCAGGATCAAAAAGGAGTGTAGAGTGTTGTAAATTCATCCAACTCCATCATGGGCACAACCCTTTCCACAGTTGAGGAGGTCTTCAAAAGGCCGTGCTTCAGTGAAGGCAGCATCCATTATTAAGGACCCTCACCAACCAAGGCATGTCCTCTTTCTCTTTACTACACACCAGGGAGGATGTATGGGAACTTGGAAACCTACAGTCAATGTTTTAGGAACAGCTTCTTCCACTCTGCTGTCAGGTTTCTGAATGGTCCGGGAACATTACAATAATAGTAATAGTCCCCTTTTGCACTATTATTTTTGTAACACAGCAGAACTGAACCGTACTGCTGCCACAACACAGCATATTTCATGACAATTGCCAGTGAGAAGACCATAAGACATAGGAGCAGAATTAGGCAATTTGGCCCATCGAGTTTGTTCTGCCATCTAATCATGGCTGCTCCTTATGTCCCCTCCTCAGCCTGATTCTGATTCTGACTTGGAAAGTGCAGTTGAGGAGGATGATTATTCATGGTTATATTGAAAGGCAGGACAAGTTCAAAAGGCCAAATGACCTGCTACTACTTCCTCATGCATTTACTGCCTCACGTACTATATTCTCCCAGTGCAAGATGGTACTCTGTGGATTTCCAAAGCTTCAGTTTGAATCCAAGGGAAATATCTCAGTTCCTACGTTAGTTAGACTGTACTAGGTCACATTATATTAACAAAGGCAGCATTATGCCTCATAAAGTTCCCGCTCTTCAGTAGTTATATCTAGCAACGACGAGGAGTCTTAGCAAAAGCTCATCTCACATGATGAGCTTCTGTAACCAGGCAACAAAATCAGATTTAATAACCTGTACTTCTCTGCTGAATAATCCTGTCACATGTAAAACTCATCTGCAGGGGACCAACTCTTGTATTCTTGTGATTCAGGGAGTTGCAATTTGCATCTTCACTGAAGAACTGAATTTGTCGGCTGATTTTCAGAGCTGTGCTTAACAAGGTCTCCACATAATGTATGGCCAGGCTGACTTCTGTTGGACTTCACCTCACCTACGCGGTGAAATGCTTGCTGAACCAGCATGGGCAATCTCACTCACCTCAAAGCTGAGCTGATTTCACAACCTATGAACTTACTTTCAAGAATTCTACAACTCATAGAACATAGAAATCTACAGCACATTACAGGCCCTTCGGCCTACAATGTTATGCCGACCATGTAACCTACTCCAGAATCTGCCTAGAATTACTCTACCACATAGTCCTCTATTTTTCTAAGCTCCATGTACCTATCTAAGAGTCTCTTAAAAGACCCTATCGTATCCACCTCCACCACCATCGCCAGCAGTCCATTCCGTGCACCCACCACTCTCTGTGTGAAAAACTTACCCCAGACGTCACCTCTGTACCCACTTCCAAGCACCATAAAACTATGCCCCCTCGTGTTAGCCGTTTCAGCCCTGGGAAAAAGCCTCTGCCTATCCAACTCATGTTCCCAATAATATTTACTTGTAAATTGACTTTGAATTTAGAAATATCTGAACTTTGAATGGGTCATCTTCACTAGCCCCATGAGATGGCAAAGCCAGGTTCATGCTCTGAACCTTGCAGTCACCTTTGTTCAGAATTGTTTACAAATATACTTCCTAGGTGGGGAGGGGAGTGAGGGAACGTTGACTCAGACCATGAGAGGTCTGCGTCAGGCATCTTCATGCCTTACAAGGCGCAGATTGGAAGTCTGTGTGGGGTGCCACTCCTCGCACAGACACTACAGCAATGTGTGATTAAGTGCCTTACTCAAGGATACAAACACACTGCCACAGCTGAGGCTCGAACTAGCAACCTTGAGATCACCAGACGAACGCCTTAACCACTTGGCCACGTGTCCACATGTCTTTTATGTCCTAGGTACAAGGCCAAAAAGAGGTACTCCGTCCACTTTTGGTGCAGGATGGACAGAGAGCTAAAAGTTGTTCTTCAATTCTCAGCCATAGTGACCATTCATAGCTTGCAAGTCTACGTACAGAACATCTGGAGGGTTCACATCACAAGTCCAATTTTGCCCTCCCCTGCCTCCCATACAGACTTGAAGGCAAAAGAGACTGCAGATGCTAGAACCTGGAGCAATACACAAAATGCTGGAGGAACCCAGATGAATAGGGAAGCAGCTATGAAGAGAAACAGACAGTTCTGAAACCCTTAATCTGGACTCTAGGTGAGGTGTCAGTCAACTGTTCATTTCCCTCCATAAGATGCTGTCTGACCCACTGAGCTTCTTCAGCATCTTGTTTTTTGTGCCTATTCAGACTTGCTTGCCAAGGCACATTAGGCGTTGCGATGGTGTAGCCCTCAAGAGCTCAAAATTCAAAGCAAATTTATTATCGAAGCACATATGGGGTACTGTACACTACCTTGAGATTCCTTTCCTTGCATGAAAAAACGTACAATACAATTTTGCAAAGAAACTATACATAAATAGACGAAGATCATCAAACAACCATTGTGGAAATACAAATAACGCCAAGAACATGAACTGTCAATAGTCTTTGAAAGTGAGACTGTAGGTCATAGAATCAGTTCATAGTGGTGATGGTTCAGGAGCCTGATGGTTGTAAGGTAATAACTGTTCCTGAAGCTGGTGGTGCAGGACTTAAAGCTTCTGTACCTCCTGCCCAATAGTAGTAGCGAGAAGAGAGCAAGGCTGGATGGCGGGGTCTTTGATGACGAACACTGCTTTCTTGTGGCAGCATTCCATGTAAATGTGCTCAGTGGTGGGGAAGGCTTTGCCTGTGACAGACTGGGCCATATCCATCACTTTCTGTAGCCTTTTCCATACCTGGGCACTGGGATTTCCATACCAGGCCATGACGTAACCAACCAGGATAACTTCCACTGTGCACCTAGAGAAATGTGTCAAAGTTTTTGAAGACATGTCGAATCTACGCAAACTTTTAAAGAAGTACAGGTTACGACATTTATGTGCTGAAACTAAGAACAGATCCTTTGGTATGTTAACCGCAAGGAAAGGAGTTCAAATCCCACTCTGATGCCTTCGGAATTTCTCATTTAGTTTTAGCTATAACACAATTATATAAAAAAACAGCGAAACCATTGGAATAAAATAACAGGTATGTTGTGAATTATTTTGTTCTATCCCAGACTAGTTCCATACTATAAATTCAGTGGTATTCTCAGCATAGGATTCTGCATGTTGCTGATGGGACTTCAGTGATTTGCTAATGATTCCATAAATTTAGTTTTTCAAACCCCGATATACACTTATTCTTCTGAAAGTATTTCTCTAACAAGCTATCAGAGTTATAAATGTCAGTTATATCTGACCCATTTTGTGCAGAAGCTATTGTTGGAACTCCAGTGGCTGTAAATTTGGGATAAAGCATGAATCATTCTGCTGCTGTCACAGAGAGAGAAAAATTACAACGCATGATGAAGCAACTGCTTCAGCCACAATTAATAAATGAAAACCTTCGAATAAATCTTCCTTAAATGGCTTAAACTTGATTAGCTTCACATTGGCTTGTTGAGTGCATCTTGTGAGTTACTAAGCCATAAAACTCCAGAGGCCGCAGCTTTAATCAATAATTAAGGACGGATTCACAAGTCCTTCCACCACAAACAGCAGTGTCTTGCTGGGAATGGAACCATAACTACGAGATGGTCACAAGCACACTGATCTCAGCAGCTTGGAAATTTACATCACAAATTAGTGACTGAGGGCATATAATCTGAGCATCCATTTCTGCACAGTACTGAGGGTGTGCTGCATTGACAGATGAGCTGCCACTAGATGAGACATTGAGCTATCTATGAGTCTTGTCAGAATCAGAATTAGGTTTAATGTCAATGGCACATGTCCTGAAATTTGTTACTTTGTGGCTGCAGTGCATTGCAATATATTAAGTGTAAAAACAGAGCAAAGTATAGTCAGGTAGTGTACATTGGTTCATTGTCTATTCATAAATACGATGGTGGAGGGAAGAGTCTGTTCCTGAAACGTTGAGTCTAAGTCTTCAGGCTCCTGCACCTCCTCCCTGATGGTAGCAATGAGAAGAGAGCAGGTACCGGGTGATGGGGGTCCTTAATATTTGCATTTACACTGTTTATTGTTCATTGATCCTGTTTACAGTTACTTCTCTGTGGATTTGATTAGTATGCCCACAGGAAAATAACTTTTTGAGGCATCACCTTCTGAAGGTGTCCTCGATGCTTGGGAGGTTAGTGCCCATGATGGAGCTAGCTGAGTTTACAACTTTCTGCAGCTTTTTCCTGATCCTGTGCATGGCCCCTCTGCACGTGACAGTGAAGCAACCAGATAGAACGTTCTCCACGGTACGTCTGTAGAAATTTGCGAGACACTTTGGTGACATACTGCATCTTCTCAGACTCCTAATGAAATATAACTGCTGTCATGCTTTCTTGTAGTTGCATCAATACTGTTAGATCCTCAAAGATGTTGATATCCAGGAATTTGAAACTGTTCACCCTTTCCACTGCTGATCCCTCCATGAAGACTGGTGTGTGTTCCCTTGATTCCCCCTCTCTGACGTCCACAATCAATTCCTTGGTCTTATTGATGTTGAGTGCAAGGTTGTTGCTGCGTTACCACTCAACTAGCGGATCTACTTCACTCCTGTACACCTCGTCATCATCTGAAATTCTGCAAACAGTAGTCATGCCATCAGCAAATTTGCAGACGGCGTCTGAGCTACGTCTAGCCACACAGCCGTGGGTGTAGACAGAGTAGAGCAGTGGGCTGAGCGTTGGTTGAGATGTGCCAATTGTTGGTGGTCAGCGAGGAGGGGATGTTATCTCCAATCCGCACAGACTGTGGTCTCTTGGTGAGGAAGTCAAGGATCCAGTTGTAGGGGGAGGTGCAGAGGCCCAGGTTTTGGCACTTGTTGATTGGAACTGATGGTGTGAAGGTGTTGAACACTGAGCTGTAGTCAACGAACAGCAGCCTGACGTAGGTGTTGCTATTGTCTAGATGATCCAAGGACAAGTGGAAAGCCAGCGCGACTGCAATCACTGTAAATTACTGTGGCAATAAGCAAAGTTCAGAGTAAAATTTATTATCAAAGTACATATATGTCACCACATACAACCCTGAGGTCCTTTTTCCTGGGAGCATACTCAGTACATCTATAGAACAGAAACTGTCAACAGGAAAGAGCAAGTAGAGCATAGGAGACAACCAACTGCGCAAATGCAAATATAAATAAATATCAATAAATAACAAGAGCATGAAATAACAAGATAAAGAGCCCTCAAAGTGAGATCACTGATTGTGGGAACACCAGAAATAGAGTGAGTGTAATTATACTCTTTGGTTCAAGAGCCTGATGGTTGAGGGGTAATAACTGTTCTTGAACCTGGTGGTACGTGATGGCAACAGTGAGAAAAGAGCATGGGCTGCGTGGTAAGGATATTTGATGATAGATATTGCTCTTCTATGACAACGTTTCATGTAGATGTGCTTAATGGTTGGAAGGGCTTTACCCATGATGTACTGGGCCGAGTCCACTACCTTTTGTATGTTTTTCCATTCTAAGGCATTGGTGTTCCTGTACCATCCCGTAATGCAGCCAGTCAGTATTCTTTCCACCACACATCCATGGAAGTTTGTCAAGCTTTTTGATGACGTGCCAAATCTCCACAGACTCCTAAGGATGTAGAGGCACTGTTGTACTCTCTTTGCAATTACATTTATATGATGGGCTCGGGACAGGTCCTCTGAGGTAGAGATACCTAGGAAATTAAAGTTACTGATTCTCTCCACCTCAGCTCTTCCGATGAGTACTGGCTCATGGACCTCTGATTTTCCTCTCCTGAAGTCTCCAATCAGCTCCCTAGTTTTGCTGACATTGAGTGAGAGGTTGTTGTTATGACACCACTCAGCCAAATTTTCAATCTCCCTCCTGTATACTGATTCATCACCACCTTTTATACAGCCCACAACAGTGGTGTCATCAGTGAATTTATATATGGTGTTGGAGCTGTACTTAAGTACACAGTCATTGGTGTAAAGCTAGTACAGCGGTGGGGGGGGGGCGGGTGTGAGGGGTGGGGTTGGGGAAGAGTGTAAGCAAACAGTCCTGTGGTGTTCCTGTGCTGATGGAGATTGTGGAGGAGATGCTTTTGCCAATCTGGACTGACTGGGGTCTGAGAGAAAATCCAGGGTCCAATTGCACAAGGGGATATTGAGGCCCAGGTCTTGGATTTTATTGATTAGTTTTGAGGGATGATGATATTAAATGCTGAGCTGTAATTGATAAAGAGCATCCTGATGTAAGCATCTTTGCTGTCCAGATATTCCAGGGTTGTGTGAAGAGCCAATGAAATGGCATCTGCTGTGGACCTGTTGCTTCGGTAGACGAATTGGAGACGATCCAAGTGGCCACTCAGACAGGAGCTATGTTTCAACACCAGCATACTGCAGTGGGCCCAGGTCCTTGCTTAGGTAAGAGTTGATTCTGGACATGACCAACCTCTCAAAGCACTTCATCACAGTAGCTATAAGTGCCACTGGGCAATAGTCATTAAGGCTGTGCATCCTGGTCTTCTCGGGCACTGCTGTGATGGTCATCCTTTTGAAGAAGGTGGGAACCTCCGATTTCAGCAGTGAGAGATTGAAGATGTCCAGGAACACTCCCGCCGGTTGGCTAGCACAGCTTTTCAGAGGCCTGCTAGATACACCATCAGGGCCTGAGGCCTTGCGAGGGTTCAACCTTTTGAAAGGTGTGCTGATATCGGCCTCCTAAACAGAGACCATAGGGACACCAGGTGCTACAGGTATAGTTTGATTCTCCCTTTCAAATTATACATAAAAAGTGTTGCGCTCATCTGGGAGAGAAGCATCATGGCATTCACAATGTTAGGCTTTGCCTTTTCGGAAGCAATGGCCTGCCAGAGCAGAGTGCATTCATTTCTGTGTCTAACTTATATCCCTAAACATCCCTGGCCTGATTTTGAGGAGATTACGTATGTTACATAACTCTGAGTTAAGTAGTCATATTAGAATTAACACATTAAGATTCTAGCAAATTACTACAGATTTATTTATTTGTTTGTTTTCTTGCTTCCAAGGGAGTAAAAATCTTTATGTTGCATCTCCGTTGCAAAGTACAAGCAAAATAAAAGGAGAAATCTGGGAGGATATTACCCAAATGCTAAGCTAGTATACATAATTGTTTTGTACACATGTATGTATAGTCAGATCAATGTACAGTCAGATATGCAATCAGATCAATGTGTATTGATAAATCTGATGGCCTGGTGAAAGAAGCTGTCCCGTAGCCCGTTGGTCTGGGCTTTAATGCTGTGGTACTGTTTGCCAGACGGAAGCAGCTGAAACGGTTTGTGGTTGGGTTGGCTGGAGTCCCTGGTGATCCTCCGGGCTCTTTTTACATACCTGCTGCTATAAATGTCCTGAATAGAGGAAAGTTCACATTCACAGATCGCTGGGCTGTCCACGCCACTCTCTGCAGTGCCCTGCGGTTGAAGGTAGTACAGTTCCTGTAGCAGGCGATGACGCAGCCAGTCATGGTGCTCTTGATGGTGTCCCTGTAGAAAGTCCTGAGGAACTGGGGACCCATGCCAAACTTCTTCAACGTCTGAGGTGAAAGAGGCGCTGTTGTGCTTTTTTCACCACACAGCTGGTATCTACACTCCAATCCTTGGCAATGTGTATACCGAGGAACTTGAAACCACTCACCCTCTCAACTACAGTCCCATTGATGGTCAATAGGGGCTAACCTGTCTCCATTCCTCCTATAATCCTTGATCAATTCCTTCGTTTTGACATTGAGGGAGAGGTTGTTCTCTTGGCACCACTGTGTCAGGGTGCAGGCTGTTTCATCATTGTTGGAAATAAGGCCTAACAATGTCATGTCATCTGCAAATTTCAACAGCAGGTTGGAGCTGTGTGTGGCAACGCAGTCGTGGGTGTATAGGGAGGGTGCTCACGACACAGCCCTTGGGGGGGGTGGCTCCTGTGTTGAGGGTCAGAGGGGCAGAGGTGAGGGAGCCCACCCTTACCACCTGCCGGCAATCCGACAGGAAGCCCAGGATCCAGCTGCACAAGGCAGATGTATGGTGGAGATGTTCCAACCGGTTGCACCACCATGTGGTATGGAGCCATGGCACAGAATCAGAAAAACCTGCAGAGCTCTAAACTCAGTCAGCTACATCATGGGCACTAGCCTCCCAGGCATTGAGGACATCGTCAAAAAGAGAGACCTCATAAAGGCAGCATCCATCATTAAGGACCCCCATCACCTAGGACAGGCCCTGTTCTGATTGCCACTGTTAGGGAGGAGGTACAGGAGCCTGACCAAGCACATTTATCACTTAAGGAACAGCTTCTTCCCCATCCACCATTAGATTTCTGAATGGACAATGAATCCATGAACACTATCTCACTGTTTTTACTCTTTTTGCACTACTTATTAATTTCATAAAGAGATAATTTATATAGAAATATATATATATATTTAGATTATGAGGCCACGCAGTCCTCTTTTATTGTCATTTAGTAATGCATGCATTAAGAAATGATACAATTTGTTCCTCCAGAACGATATCACAGAAACACAAGACAAACCAAGACTGAAAAAAACTAACAAAACCCACATAATTATAACATATAGTTACAACAGTGCAAAGCAATACCGTAATTTGATGAAGAACAGACCATAGGCACGATAAAAAAAAGTCTCAAAGTCTCTCGGAAATCCCATCATCTCACGCAGACGGTTGAAGGGAAAAACTCTCCCTGCCATGAGCTTCCAGCGCCGCAAACTTGCCGATGCAGCATCCTGGAAGCACCCGACCACAGTCCGACTCTGAGTCCGTCCGAAAACTTCGAGCCTCTGACCAGCTCTCCGACACCGAGCACCGAGCACCATCTCTGCCGAGCGCTTCGACCCCGGCCCCGGCAACAGGCAATAGGCAAAGCCAAGGATTTGAGCCCTTCCCCTCAGGAGATTCTCGATCACACAGTAGCAGTGGCAGCGAAGCAGGCATTTCAGAAGTTTCTCCAGATGTTCCTCCGTGCTTCTCACATCCGTCTCCATCAAATCAGGATTGTGCACAGCCCCTACTTAACAAATACAATATCAATTTGGAGTGGCCGCGCGTGCTGCGTCACGCCGCCATCTTCTCCTCCCGTCCTATTATATTTCTATTATAATTTATAGTATCTTTGATGTATTGCACTGTGCTGCTGCTGCAAAACAATAACTTTCATGACATATACTCAGAGGCCACTTTATTAGGCACACCTATACACCCGCTCATTAATGTAAATATCTAATCAGCTAACCATGTGGCAGCAGCTCAATGCATAAAAGCATGCAGACAGGCGAGAGGTTCAATTGTTGTTCCGACCAAACATCAGAATGGGCAAGAAATGTGATCAAAGTGACCTTGTAGGTGCCAGATGGGGTGGTTTGAGTATCTCAGAAACTGCTGATATCCTGGGATCTTCATGCACAGCAGTCTCTAGAGTTTGCAGAGAATGATACAAAGAACAAACAAAATAAAATCTAGTGATCATCAGTTCTGTGGGTGAAAACGCCTTGTTAATGAGAGAAGTCAGAGGAGAATGGCCAGGCTGGTTCAACTTGACAGGAACTCGAATATCCTCACATTACAACAGAGGTGTGCATAACAGCATCTCTGAATGCACAAACACATCAAACCTTGAAGAGGATGGGCTACAGCAGCAGAAGAGCACACAGGGTTCCACTCCCATATCAAATAAAATGGCCACTTAGTGTATATCAGTGACATTAAATCTGATTCTAATCGAAGATGAGTGGGGAGTTATTCCCAGGTCAGTCCGGTATTTATCTCACAGCTGGCATGACTAAAAGAAGATTACCTGGTTAATCTGCATGTAGATGTGGAGGACTGCTAGGTGAAAATTACTTACTGGTTTTTCTGAAGAGATCAACTTCAGAGGTAATTCACTGGTTGATGAGTGCATTGGGATGGCCAAGAAGTTAGGCATGCGTCACCTGGCACGTGAGAGCAGTTTCACCAGAATGACTGCAATAAATCAGAAAGAAGAATCAAAGATAGACAATAAATGTGTGGGGTGGTTGCCAGTTGATGCTGGTTGTGATGTCCACCATGGTGGAAGAGTTTAGCAACACATTTGTAAGGAATGTCTTCTCAGGCAGGATACTGTTGTGCCGGGCACCTCATGTTCTCCAGCATGAGCGGCTACCAAGTGGTTCTCAGGGATATGGATGCTAGCCAAGGGATACCATGCCCAATTGTGGTGCTCATAATGTTTTACTGGCTCAATCAAGGCTGGTGATCAATGGGTGCAGTCCTGTAGCATAGTGGTCTAGTGTAACACCATCACAGCACCTGCGATTACCATTTGGGTTCAATTCCTGCCACTGTCTGTAAGGAGTTTGTACGTTCTCCCCATGACTGAGTGGGTTTTCTCCAACTGCTCCAGTTGCCTCCCGCATTCCCAAGATGTACGGTTAGAGTTAGCGGGTTGTAGGCATACTATGTTGGTGCCAGAACCATGTTGAGACTTGCGGGCTGCCCAGCACAATCCTCACTGATTTGGTCTGGTGCAGGACAATGCTCTTCACTGTATGTTTTGACGTACATGTGACAGAAAATGCTAATCTTTAAAGCTTAATCTGAATCTTCTTATTTGATTAGTACAGCTTCCCACTGAGTTTGACATTAAGTCACTGACTCACATCAGGACTGAACCAAAGAAAGAATTCTATAAGGACAGGAAAAGCCTTCCCTACCATTGATCACATCCACAAGGGGCACTGCTACAAGAAAGCAGCATCCATCATCAGAGATCACCACCATCCAGGTCATGCCTTCTTCGCATTGCTGCCGCGGGGAAGGAGGTACAGGAGATTTAGGTCCCATACCACCAGATTCAGAAACAGTTATTACCCTTCAGTCCTGAACCAGCATGGATAACTTCACCCACCTCAACACTGAACTGATTCCACAACCTATGGACTCACTTTCAAGGCCTCTACAACTCATGTTCTCTGTATTTACTTATTCATTATTGCTTTTCTATATTGCCCAGTTTGTCTTCCTTTGTACAGTTGTTGTCAGTCTTTGTGCGTAGTTTTTCTTTGATCGTTCGAAGGTACAATTTAATGTCAGAGAAATGCATACAATATACATCCCGAAATGATTTCTCTTCGCAACTTTTTCTTTGCGGTACTGTGAATGCCTGCAAGAAAAAGAATCTCAGGGTTGTATATGGTGACATAAATATACACTTTGATAACAAATTTACTTTGAAATTTAAACTAAACAAATGCCTCTGTGAGAGGCATCAAGGAAACACAGAGTGCAGGGGACAATTTTATTTCCAGAATATGCCACCGGATTGTAAAGAAAAGCATCGCTTTGAACTAATTGGGCTGCAGTAATTCACTGAAGATTAATGCAGTTCAAAGACCATTTTGTTCTCTCCTCCCTTGGTACAGTATAAACGCTGCATTAAAACACTCCGTCATTCTCACTGCTGGTGCCCCGCACACTATTGACCAGCTTTCCTATTTGACAGGAGGTCTGATTCAGCAATTGATTCAAGCAATTTGCACTCTACTGCTACCTCAAAACAACAAATTTCACTTCAGTTAAGACAATGATTAAAAATCTTGCTCTTATTCTGAAAACCTTGGTTTTGAACTATAGAAACACACGGAGTGGTGGAGGAACTCAGCAGGTTGGACAGCATACAGCATATGGAGAGGAATAAAGAGCCAATGCTTCCGACTAAGATCCTTCATGACTGGATAGGAAGGAGGGCTAAATCAGAATAAGAAGGTGGGGGAGGGGAAGGAGTACAAACTGGCGGGTGATTGGTGAAGCCCAGTGAGGGGGAAGGTGGGTGCCTCATTTAAGCAATAATCTCTATGTCAATTACTATGAAATACTCTCAGTGGCGACACACGGAAACTGAACTCCTTTCGGACTCAGGCTGAACTACAGAGGACGCGGAGGAGGTCTGGCCCTGCACACGTAACATGCAGGCCCACTGGCAGGTGGACACACCCTGGTGCTCATGAACCAGGTCCCCAGCCATGGGTAAATAGCCCCACTGCCTTATGGGAGAGATGAAGGCTACGGGAGTAAACCCAGACAGCAAATCCGGAGTAGAGCCCCTAAGGCGGTTGGACGTCACTGAACATCCTTCCAGCAGCTCCTGCAGCCAAGCTGGTGCCAAACGTATTGCTTCCTAAGCAATCCTTTGGCCTACACTGGTGACGCCAAGAGGGGCATCTTGATGACTGGGCATCTCAGGATCTGCAGACCTTCAGCCCAGGCTTGTAATGATGATGATTCAAGAGACAGATTGATGCCCACCACCAAACACACTCAACAGCCCTTCATTACACACCTCCCGTATGGAATAAAGTGGCCATTGATTATACGTTCGTAGTCTTCTGCTGTTGTAGCCCATCCACTTCGAGGTTCAACATGTTGTGCATTCAGAGATGCTCTTCTGCACACCACTGTTGTAGCATGTTTGATGAACTGTCACCTTCCTGTCAGCTTGAATCAGTCTGGCTATTCATCTCTGACCTCTCTCATTAACAAGGCATTTTCGCCCACAGAATTGCTGCTCACTGGATTTTTTTTTGCATGATTCTCTGCAAACCCTAGAGTCTGTTGTGTGTGAAAATCCCAAATCAGCAGCTTCTAAGATACTCAAACAACCTCATCTGGCACCAACAATCATTCCATGGTCAAAGTCACTTACATCACTTTTCTTCCCCATTCTGATGTTTGGGCTGAACAACAACTGAACCTCTTGACCATGTCTGCATGCTTTTATGCATTGAGTTGCTGCCATATGGTTGGCTGATTAGATATTTGCATTAGCGAGGAGGTGTACAGGTGTACCTAATCAAATGGCCATTGAGTGTAAGTGGCAAGTGCAGGGAGACCATGTGGAACCATGTAACCAGGAGACAACAAAATTAGTGAGTTCTACCAAGTTAACAACAGAGGGCCGCTTTGTTGAACAGTTGTGTTAGCTATGACTTGAAAGCTAGAATTTCCACAAGTTAGATGCATTACCCACCTTCAACTCTTGAAAAGGTTACCTTGGGTCACATAATGATTCGTTACTGAAGGATTTGCACTACAACAGAGCAAGGGTTAAAAATGTGTGTGTGTGGTGGTGGGAGGGGTGGCGCGGTTTGTTTAAAGCAAATCTGCGAGGGAAGTTTCTTCCCCCACACAGACAGTCTGTAGGTTCCTGGAACACACTGCCGGGGAGTGGAGAAAACACGACGATATTAATGTTTAAGAGGCATTTAGAAAGACACATGAACAGGTAGAGAATGGAATGAAAGGACAGGGACCTCGTACAAGCAAATGGGATTAGTTAAAATTAGTATCAGGGTCGGCACGGACATGGTGAGCCTCAGGGCCATGCTGTTGCCTGTTTACAGCAGACCAGTAGAGAGCCATTGGAGTCAGTGAGTGCTGGGGGCAGGATGGTGCGGTATCCAGGCTGGGCCAGTGCTGTCACCAGTGTTCGTTTGGCAGAGGACAAGCTGTAATGTGCTCGACTGCAGACTGCTGCAATGTTCATGGACTTAGCGTTTCTGGTGTGACCGTATTTTACTGATATCTTATATATGTGTGTCTTGTGCTGTGTATGACTGTAGGTATTGTGTTTTGCACCTTGGCCCCGGACTACCGCTGTTTCATTTGGCTGCATTCATGGGTATTCATGTACAGTGGAATAACAATTAAACTTGAACTATTGTTGTATGTTGTAAGAGGCACTCTTTTTCACATAAGACATCAAACCCCATTAGAGGATGTAATGAATCCCTTGGTATGGTATCAAAGAAGAACAGACGTGTTCTCTCTCTGTCGTATTTTGGCCAACAATCAAAATATGTATTCTGTAGTAAGTAATCCCTTCTTGGTCAGACCAGTCATAGGTAAATTCTTCAGGCGTTCCTGGTTGGCCAGTGAGTGCTGGGCCTCACCTGCAGATGATGGTTGTCCATCGTCAATCCTAGTATCAATAGAGCAGGGCGGCTCGGTATCATAGCGGCTGGTGCAAAGCTATATCGTACCAGCTGTAAGACTGGGGTCCAGTTCCTGCTTCCACAAGGAGTTTGTACATTCTTCCACTGTCCCTGTGGGCTTCCTCCAGGAGCTCCGCTTTCCTCCCACATTTTAAAGGTGTACAATTAGGGTTACAGAGTTGTGTGGCATCAGAAACAATTCAAACAGGTTACCTTGGGTCACGTAATGATTGGGATTTGGCACTACAGCAGAGCACAGGTTGAAAATGTGTGTGTGTGTGTGTGTGTGGGGGGAGAGCAGTTTGCTTAAAGCAAATCTGCGAGGCAAGTCTCAGCACAATCCCTACTGATCTTAGTTTTTATTTACAGCACAGAGTAGGCCCTTCGACCCAGCAATCCCCCTCATGTGATGGGGATTAATGTCACACGGGGAAGTTAATCCCAGCCTACTCATGGGACAGGATAATTTACAATAAGCAATTAACCTACAAGCCGGTACATCTTTGGAATGTGGGAGGAAACCAGAGCACCCAGAGGAAACCCACGTGTTTCCACAGGGAGAATGTACAAACTTCTTACAGGCAGCAGCGGGAATTGAACCTGGGTCACTGGTACTGTAGAGCGTTGCGCTAACCACTATGCTACCATGCCGCCTTGATGCAAATGACGCACTTCACTGTACATGTAACAAATAAAGCTAATCTTCTCTCTTCTCTTTTATAGACTCCCAGTGGATGGATGATTTTCAAGGAGCCTAAATTCCAGGATTTTGCCGGCCAAAATTGGATCCCTGATGCTAATTTTAGAAACGATTAACTCTACTGCACAAGTGAATATTAAAATAGTACTTCTTATTCAACACTACCAAGATACAGATTCTTACACTATTTTCTTATTACCGTTGGTGGGATCTTGACATATGCAAACTGAATTCAATGCTTTCTATGTTATAATAGTGATTACACTTCAAAATGTATTACTGTTTTAAAGTGTATGATTATGTACGGTAAGTGGTAACGTGTTTTTGAATTGCAAAACCAATCAGCACCATTAAAGTTAACCATGTGTAGTGTACATCTGGTAGCAGCTACTTCAAAGTATATGGGAGAGAATAAATCTTGCTCTGAATTTTCTGCTAACTTGACCTTGTTCAAGAAGCTTCAGTCGCTTGGCATTTAAGCTGAGGTCGTAAATTGGATTAGACATTGGGAGAAGCCAGTGGTAGTGGATGGTTGCCTCTCTGACTGGAGGCCCGTGACTAGCGGAGTGCCACAAGACTTGGAGCTGGGTCCTTTTTTGGTTGTCATCTCTATCGATAATCTGGATGATAATGCGGTTAACTGGATTCAGCAAATTTGCAGATGACAGCAAGATTAGGGCCATAGTGGACAGCAAGGAATGCTGTCAAAACCTACAGTGGGATCTGAACCAGCTAGAAAAATGTGCTGAAAAATGGCAGATGGAATGTAATGCAGACAAGTGTCAGTTGATAGGACCAGTCTGGGTAGTTTTTTTACAAAACTATAAAAGTTTATTTACATAACAATCACACAAAGTACAGACATTCAGTATTTACAAGACAGTGAGTACACTCAGATTAAAATATGATTACTACTGTCTATTAAACAGTTAATACCCCAGGGGGCACACCGCTTCTGGAAGTCCCCCAATGTAGCCATTGTGACCGCATGCTCTCTCTCCAAGGACAGCCAGACATGAACATACCCTTGGAAGAGGGGCAGGCAGTCGACCAGGGCAGAGCCCTCCACTTTCCACCGCCTAGATCCATGAGTCCAGGAGCAAGCCCACCAAGAGAGCCTCCTCACGACCCACCCTCTTCCGAACTGGGTGCCCACAAATGCATCCCCACAGTAAGAGAGTATCAGATCTCAGGAAATGTTACCTGACACTGCACAGGAGGAGGCAGTTAGGCCCCTGAGGCTCACATTGTCTCCCAATCAATCCCATTACCCCCTCCCCCAACTTTTGTTTCCCACTGACCTACTCCCTCTTACAAATCCACCAAATTCCCCTTGGACACAGCTCAATCCATCATGGAAACCAACCTCTCCTCCATAGACAGCTTTGCAGTCCTCAAAAGACTCAGTAAAGCAGTCAGCATAATCAAAGACCCCATCCACCGCAGGCATATTTTCTTCTCCCTTCTTCCACCAGGCGGAAGGTTAAAACAGCCTGAAAGCACATACCATCAGGCTCAATGACAGCTTCTGCCCCACTGTTATAAAAGTAATAATAATTCCCTGGTGTGATAGAATGGACTCTTGACCTCACAATCTTCCTCGTTATGATCTTACACCACATTGTTTACCTGCACTGCACATTTTCTGTAGCTTTTACATTTTATTCTGCATGACATCTGCATTAGTCTACCTCAGTGCAGTGTAATGTGAGTTGTATGAACAAGCCTTTCACTGGAGAAGTACACTCAGTGGCCACTTTGTTAGATACATCTGTACACCTGCTCAGTGAGGCAAATAGCTAATCAGCCAATCATGTAGCAGCAACTCAATGCAAAAAAGCATGCAGACCTGGTCAAGAGGTTCAGCTGTTGTTCAGACCAAGTATCAGAACGGGGAAGAAATGTGATCTGAGTGACTCTGGCTGTGGAATGATTGTTGGTGCCAGGTGGGGGGATTTGAGTATTTCAGGAACAGCTGATCGCTTAGGAATTTCACACACAACAGTTTCCAGCGTTTACAGAGAATGGTGCAAAAAACATCCAGTGAGCGGCAGTTCTGTGGGCAAAAACACCTAGAAAGGTCAGAGGAGAATGGTCAGATTGGTTCGAGCTGACAGGAAGGTGACAGTAACTCAAATAACCACACATTACAATAGTGCTGTACAGAACAGCATCTCTGAATGCTACTACTACCTACTACGTCGACTCAGGCCTAGGGGGCCGGTGTCGGGCACGATGACGGACTCTCCACTTCTCCCTCTCCCTCATTAGTGTGTTCAGTTCATCTACATTAGCCGCGCCGCTATCTTCTAGGAGCGTGTTGACCATAGTCTTGGGAGGGTGTCCAGGGTTCATCCTCCCGTGCTTGGGCTCCTATATGATGACTAGGCTAGCACGTAGCTCGGGGTGGCGTAGACCGTGCCCCGCTAGTTGCAGTCTTCTCGCCTCGATTTTAGTAGTGAGCATTGGTAGGTCGTTATAGAGCTCGACGTTCGTCATGTGCTGTTGCCAACTCACATCAAGAGCCATCTGGAGCATTCGTGTATAGCAACCATCTAGAGACTTTCGCATCGTCTTGGTGAGTGTCCACACCTCGCATCCGTATGTGAGAATGGACTCTATGACTGCTATGAAAATCCTCTTTTTAAGCCCTCTGGTCAGGTTCGACTTCCAGATTTCCTTCATGTCGTTCATGGCCGTCCATGCCAGCGCCTTCCGTATCTTTATGTCCTTCTCCGAACTCATCATTCTTGACCCGAGGTACTTGTAGTCAAAGACTTTCTGAATGGTATCATTCTTTACGGTCTTGAGAGTACCTTCATCGCAGTTAAGCACCATGTACTCTGTGTCTTCTTAGCGTTTAGGTGAAGTCCAACTTTATTGTACTCCGTTTCCACTTTTGTCAGTAGCTGCTGTGCTTCCTCCATCTGGTCAGAGAGCAGGACTATGTCATCTGCAAAATCGAGATCTGTAAGCATAACTGGTCTGACCCTTTTGGTTGGTACTAGTTTTATGGTAAAACCAAGCTTGTCACGATCTTTGGTAGCTCGTCTGAATGCACAGCACATTGAACCTTGAAGCAGACGGGCTACAGCAGCAGAAGACCACAAACGTACACTCAGTGGCCACTTTCTTGGGCACAGGAGATACTGAGTGCCCACAGTGTGATGTGATGGTAGTAAACTTATACACTATCAATTATTTTGCCATTCATCCACACATGAAATAACTTAGTGGCTAACTAAACCAGCAGCATGTCTTTGGGATGTGGGACTCACAGAGAACTTGCAAACTCTGCACAGACGGGGCTCGAGCCAAGCCACTGCCGCTGAGAAGCAGCAGCACCAGCTGCCTGTTCCACTTACAGAAGGTGAGCAAAGGACAGCTTCCTTCCACCAACACAGACCGAGATAATAAGTGCTGGTGGGCTGACAGATTTAGGTCATACTCTGCAAAGGATGGCAAGCTGCCCAGTTCCACTGTTGTCAGGCTGTGTGATATCTCATTAAAAGTTAGCAGCCTTATCTCTTCGGGCCTGTGGGTTTTATTTTCATGCACACTACTCCCTGTGTTTATACCTTATGCTGGCCATGGCAGGAGGAGTCAACGTCTGAGAGAGAAATAGATCTGTGCTGCTAACAGACAGATTCACCTTGATGTTTTACAATCCTTGTGCAGTACCTAAACGATCAGGAGGATAAAGAGATGATGACAGGAAGGATATTTCAGTATGCACTCTGTGCCCAGCTAGACGGTCATAAATTGCTGGTGGGTTGAGTGGGTAGACAGGGCAGAGAGAGTTAAGGTCACACCTACACTTTAACCAATGGCCCCCTCCATAAAGTGTGTGTGGAGATACAAGAGTGCTGCCTCCCACACGTGTGTGCTTGGCAACCCTGGATGGGCAGGATTAGCCCGAAATGTGATGCTTGCAGTGGTCAAACAGCCTGCTGGAACTCGTCATTTACACTCTTGGGCAAAGAGAACCAAGTGCCCCGATCCCAGGCTGCATTCCAAGAGTCGCCATCCATGCCAACAGAGGGTTAAATATCAATAAATAAACTGCTGTCACACACCTATGCACCATGTCTCCAGATCGAATCGGCTACACTGCTCAGGATGAGCCAATGCCATCTGTCAGTACAGTGCTGAGCATTGAATGTGAACATACCATCTCCCATGGGTCGTGTTCTTTAAATTAAAAGGTTTGCAAGAGTGAGCAAGAGCAGAGAGATAGACAGAGAATGGGGAAGAGACAGACAGAGAGGGTTGTGAGGCAGATAGACAGAGGCGGGAGGAGAAGAGACAGACAGACAGAGGTCGGGGGGGAGAGACAGAGGGGTCAGAGACTGAGAGAAACAGAGTGGGGCAGACAGACAGAGAGAGACAGATGGGGGGCAGATACACAGAGGGATGGAGAGGCAGACAGAAAGAAAGAGGAGGAGAAAGCAGAGAGAAAGACGGGGAGACAGACAGAGAGAAAGGGGAGTCAGACAGAGAGGAAGGGGGAGAAGAGTCAGACAGAGAGGAAGGGGGAGAAGAGTCAGACAGAGAGAATGGCAGGAGTCAGACAGAGAGAATGGGGGAGTCAGACAGAGAGAATGGAGGAGAGTCAAACAGTGAGAACGGGGGTCAGACAGAGGAGGCCGGGTTAGACAGAGAGAAAGGGGGGTCAGACAGAGAGATAGGGGAGAGTCAGACAGTGAGAATGGGGAGAGTCAGAGAAAAGGGGGAGAGTCAGAAAGAGAGAATGGGGGGGGGAGTCAGACAGAGAGAATGAGAGGAGAGACAGACAGTGAGAAGGGGGGGAGAGACAGAGAGAAAGGGGGGTTCAGAGAGAAAGGGGGAAATCAGAGAGAATGGGGGTCAGATAGAGAGAAAGGGGGAGAGTCAAACAGTGAGAACAGGGATCAGAGAGATAGGGGAGAACCAGACAGTGAGAATGGGGAGAGTCAGACAGTGAGAACGGGGGGGGAGTCAGACAGAGAGAATGGGGGCATGGCAGATGGGAGCATAGTGAAGCTGTGGCGGGGGAAGGCAGACAGGTGGGGAGGGCAAGGCAGATGGGAAGGGGTTGCGAGGCAAACAGGCATGGGGGTGTGAGACAGACAGCTGGGGTGTGAGGCAGAGAGACGGGAGGGGGGCAAGGCAGAGAGATGGGGGGGGTCGAGGCAGAGAGACGGGAGGGGGGTGTGAAGCAGACAGACGGGGCCAGGCAGACCGAGGAGAGAGGCAGACAGACGGGGGTTGAGGCAGACAGACGGTGGGCATGAGGAATGTTTTGGAGTCGATTATTAAGGATGAGGTCTCAGGATACTTGGAGGCATATAATAAAACAGACCCTAGTCAGCAAAGGCCCTGGTCTCAAGGGAAAATCTTGCCTGACAAATCTGTTGGAATGTTTTGAGGAAATAACCAGATAGACAAAGGAAAATCAGTTGATGTTGTGTACTTGGATTTTCAGAAAGGCTTTGACAAGGCACCACACGTGAGGCTGCAAGGTGTCAAACAAGCTATGAGTCCCTGGCATTACAGGAAAGACTCTAGCATGGATAAAACAGTGGCTGATTGGCAGGAGACAGAGAGTTAGAATAAAGGGAGCCTTTTCTGGCTGGCTGCCGGTGACTCGTGGTGTTTCACAGGGGTCTGTGTTGAGACCAATCCTTTTTATGTTATATGTCAATGATTTAGATGATTTAATTGATGGCTTTGTTGAAAAGTTTGCAGACGATATGAAAATAGGTGGAGGGGCAGGTAGTTCTGAGGAAGTAGAGAGGCTACAGAAGAACAGAAAAATTAGGAGAAAGGGCAAAGAAATGGCAGATGAAATACGGTGTTGAGAAATGTATTGTCATGCACTTAGGTAGAAGAAATGAAAGGGTTGATTATTTTCTAAATGGAGAGAAAATACAAAAAATCTAGGTGCAACGGGACTTGGCACTCCTTGTGCAGGATTCCCTAAAGGTTAATTTGCAGGCTGAATCTGTGCAATGGTAACATTCATTTCAAGAGGACTGAAATATAACAGCAAGGATGTAATGTTGAGACTTTATAAAGCACTGGTGAGGACTCACTTGGGGTATTGTGAGCAGGTTTGTGCCCCTTAACTTAGAAAGGCAGTGCTGAAGCCGGAGAGGGTACAAAGGAGGTTCACGAAAATGATTCCAGGATTAAATGCTTTCCGCAGGGATTGTTCCCTACGCGACTCCCTTGTACATTCGTCCCTCCCCACTGATCTCCTGCTGGCACTTATCCTTGCAAGCGAAACAAGTGCTCCATCTGCCCCTACACCTTCTCCCTCACTACCACTCAAGGCCTCAAACAGTCCTTCCAGGTGAGGTGGCATTTCACCTGTGAATCTGTTGGGGTCATCTACTGTATTCTGGTCATAAGACCAGAAGACCAGAAGACGTTGGAGCAAAATTAGGCCATTCAGCCCATCAAGTCTGCTCCACCATTTCATCATGGCTGATCCCGGATCCCATTCAACCCCATATACCTACCTTTTTGCCATATCCTTTGATGTCCTGACCAATCAGGAAGCTATTAACTTCCGCCTTAAATATGCCCCTGGATTTGACCTCCACCTCAGTCCTTGGCAGAGCGTTCCACAGATTCACTATTCTCTGCCTAAAAAAAATTCCTCCTTATCTCTGTTCTAAATGTCCACCCCTCAAATCTGAGGCTGTTCCCTCTAGTTCTGGATACCCCCACCATAGAAAACATCCTCTCCACATCTACCCTATCTAGTTCTTTCAACATTCGGTAGGTTTCAATGAGATCCCCCTGCATTCTTCTAAATTCCAGTGAGTACAGATCCAAAGCTGCCAAATGCTCCTCATATGTTAACCCTTTCATTTCCAGAATCATCCTCGTGAACCTCCTCTGGACTCTCTCCAATGATGACAGATCCTTTCTGAGATATAGGGCCCAAAACTGTTGACAATTCTCCAAGTGCGGCCTGACTAGTGTCTTATAAAGGCTCAGCATTATCTCCTTGCTTTTATATTCTACTCCACTTGAAATAACTGCCAACATTGCATTTGCTTTCTTTATCACTGACTCAACGTGTAAATTAATCTTCTGGGAGTCTTGCATGAGAACTTTCTCCCTGTTTAGATAATAATCTGCGCTAATGTTACTTTTACTGAAATGCATTCTCATACATTTTCCAACGCTGCATTCCATTTGCCAATTTTTTGCCCATTCTTCCAATTTGTCTAAGCCTTGCTGCAATCGCATTGCTTCCTCAGCACTACCTACCCCTCTACCTATCTTTGTATCATCTGCAGACTTTGCCACAAAGCCATCAATTCCATTATCCAAATCACTGACATGTGAAAAGTATCAGTCCCAATACTGAACCCTGAGGAACATCACTGGCAACCAGCCAAAAAAGCCCCTTTTATTCCTACTCACCGCCTCCTGTCTGTCGGCTACTGCTCTATCCATGCCAGTACCCTTCCCGTAACACCATAGGATTTTATCTTGTTAAGCTGCCTCATGTATGGCACCTTATCAAATGTCTTCTGAAAATCCAAGTAAGTGACATCCAGTGCCTCTCCTTTGTCCACCCTGCTTGTTAATTCCTCGAAGAACTCTAACAGATTCGTCAGGCAAGATTTCCCTATACAGAAACCATGCTGACTTTGACTTAGTTTATCATTGGTCTCCAAGTACCCTGAAACCTCATCCTTAATAACAGACTGCAACACTCTCGCAAACACTGAGGTTAGGCTAACTGGCCTATAATTTCCTTTCTTTTGCCTTCCTCCTTTTTTAAGAGTGGAGTGACATTTGCAATCTTCCAGTTGTCTGGGACCATGCCACAATCAAGTGATTCGTGAAAGATCATGACCAATGCACCCGTTATCTCTTCAGCAACCTCTCTCAGGACTCTGGGATGTAGTCCATCTGATCCAGGTGACTTACCCACCTTAAGACCTTTGAGTTTGCCTAACACTTTTTCCTTTGTAATAGCAAAGGCACTCACTCCTGCTCCCTGACACTCACGGACCTCTGGCACTTTGCTAGTGTCTTCTACAGTGAAAGCAGATGCAAAGTACCCATTAAGTTCATCTACCATTTCTTTGACCCCCATTAGTACCTCACCAGCATCATTTTCCAGTGGTCTAATATTAATTCTCACTTCCCTTTTACTCTTTATATAACTGAAAAAACTTTTTGGTATCCTGCCTTATATTATTGGCTAGTTTGCCCTCATATTTCATTTTTCCCCTTCTCATAGCTTTTTAGTTGCCTTTTGTTGGATTTTAAAAGCTTCCCAATCGTCCAACTTCCCACTCACTACGGCTGCCTTATATGCCCTTTCCTGGGCTTTCATGCTGTCCCTAACTTCCCTTGTCAGCCACTGTTGCCTACCCCTGCCACCTGAGAACTGCATCTTCTGTGGGACATATCTACCCTGTGCCTTGTGAACTATTCCCAGAAACTTCAGCCATCTCTGCTCTGCCGTCGTCCCCACCAGTATCCTCCTCCAATCCACCTGGGCAAGCTTCTCTCTCCCGATGCGGCCTCCTGTATATTGGTGAGACCCGATGTAGGTTGGGAGACCACTTTGCTGAAAATGGACACCCATTTTAATTCCTCTTCCCATACTGATATGTCAGTCCATGACCCCTCTACTGCCGCGATGAGGCCATAGTCGGGTTGGAGGAGCAACATCTTATATTCTGTCTGGGTAGTCTCCAACCTGATGGCATGAACACTGATTTCTCAAACTTCTGGTAATGCCCTCCTGTTCACCATTCCCCATTCCCTTATCCCTCTCTCACCTTCCCTCCTTACCTGCCCATCACCTCCCTCTGGTGCTCTTCCCCCTTTTCTCTCTTCCATGGCCTACTGTCCTCTCCTATCAGATTCCCCCTTCTCCAGCCTGTATCTCTCTCACCAATCGATTTCCCAGCTCTTCACTTCACTCCTCCCCTCCCCGCTCCTGGTTTCAACTATCGCCCTGTGTATCTTCCTCCCCTCCCCCTCCCCCACCTTCTAACTCTGACTCCTCATCGCTTTTTCTAGCGTCCCTTCAGGCCAAAACGTCGACTGTACTTTTTTCCATAGATGCTGCCTGACCTGCTGAGTTCCTCCAGCATTTTGTGCGTGTTGCTTTGGATCTCCAGTCCCCGCAGATTTTGCGGCAGTCCATTATCTATACTTTGCTCAACCTCCCCCCATAGGACATGATCTCTAATCCAGGCAGTATCCCAGTAAACCTCCTCTGTGCTGTCTAAAAGGCTTCCACCTCCTTCCATACAATGAGGTGACCAGATATGAACACAATACTCCAACTGTGTTCTAACCAGTTAATGTTGTGTTCTAACATTACCTTGCAGGTTCTTGAACTCAGTCCCCCAACAAATGAGGGCCAACACACCATATGCCTTCTTAACGACCCGATCAACTTCCTTGGCAGTTTTCAAGGCTCTATGGACCAAAGATCTCTCTGTTCCTCCCCACTGCTAAGAATCCTGCCATTATCCTTGTACTCTGCCTTCCAAAGTTCAACCTTCCGAAGTGTATCACTTCATACTGTAACCAGGGAAACACACTAATCCCCTTTGGAGACTGTGGTTCAAGTAAGGAGCAGCAACAGCGGGGCTGTTGTAGAGCTAGACGCAAGGAACCCGGCACTTCGGCCCCGTCCGACCAAGATGCTCAGCCAAGCTCGCCCTATTTGGCCCATGCCCCTCTAAAGCAGACCACAGACAGAAGAGACGATCCCTGGGTATATGTCGTCGGAGTAAAGTGAAGTCAGATTAGCCGGTGACTGTGGTCAGAGTGAAGAACAGTCAGGCAGTAGTGTAAGTTGTAACCCCTGCCTGCGTGGGACTGTCTGAGGTTCGGAGCTCAGACAGGGGCAGGGGGACATTTTCGCCCTTCTCCTTTCTCTGTCTCTTTGTGTGCGTGTCTGTGTCTCAGCCGATAACGGCGGCGCTCGGCGCTCGCCACTCAATCGGTGCCCGAACCCCCGGTGGCTGCTCGCCCCAGACTCACCCCAGGCACCCACCAGCCACAGGTCCCTCGCCTCTCCGGCCGGCGGGATCCACCCGCAAGGACAACGACGTTTCTCAGCAACTTTGCGAGGGGCTGGCCTCGCCTTTGCATTGTTCGCCGGGGAAAATACAGGCATATCTCCACTCTCCTCCCACCCCCCTACAGCGGGGCGCCCACCCCGAGCCCAAATAACCCCCCTGGTCTGCAAACGCCTACAACGGAAATGATCAGAAAACCCCTCCAAATAAGTACAACTCAGCCCCCCCCCAGCAAAAGGGAAGCGGGGATGTCACTCTGCAGTGGATATCAATTCGTCATTTTACATAATCTGCGCTTTTGAACACAATATATACGTCGAAGGGTTCGCACTACCTGCACGGTTCGGTCGCCACGCTGCAGGGTCAGTGCGTCGAGCTCCTGATCACTGACCTGTGTGTGTTCCATCAGAGCCGGAACCGCTCCTTCTCCGTCCTTAGACTCCACATAGGGAGGGTGATGGGGGGGGGGGGGTGTCTTCTGCCCATCTTCTGGAACCAACCCTCATTCACACGGGGAGTGGATGCAGATCCAGGTGACCACAGCCGAGGACCGCAGGGGGAATCTCATTGGTTTAAATAAAAAAGGTTTGCATTGCTGAAGCGCCTTGGATGTTCCAAGTACTTTCTTAAAGTGTTGCCGCTCCTGTGACGTTGGGACCGCGTCAGCTTATTTGAACGGAACGAGCTCGACGGCGGTGGAGGGGATGCTCTTGTTGAACCGTGTTGTTCCAGGGTCAGGTACGCCCCCGGGCGCTGGGCGAGACCCTCCCGCTCGTCAACCTGAGAGAAGACACAAGACCAGCATCTGTATCTCAGCCTACAACGGTCCTGCGCCTCCAGCATCGCAGCATTCCCTCAGTATTGCACCATCGCTGCAAGATAATATTGTTGTGCCGAGTCCCTGCGATGACAGACATCGTGAATTTAAAAAATGCAGTCAAGTGCTGCACAGGCACACTCGTTGAAAGCAAGCTTGTCCACAATAAAAATCAGGATTTTAAATCACACACAAAATGCTGGGGAATTTCATCAGGTCAGGCAGCATGGAACAGTATAAAGTCGATGTTTCGGGTCGCGACCTTTCATCAAGACGCCGAAATACAGGTCTTCGACCGAAACGTCGACTCCGTGGATGTTGCCGCCTGACCTGCTGAGTTCCTCTAGCATTTTGTGTGTGTTGCTCTGGATTTCCAGCATCTGGAGAATCTCTTGTGTTTAAGGTTTTAAATCTGTCGGTCAGTTTGCTTCGAGTGCGGAAATTTTCCTTTTACAGCTGTTTCAAACTAGGAAAATGTTTAAGCACGAGAAATCCAAAGCAACGCACACAGAATGCTGGAGGAACTCGGCAGGTCAGGCAGCATCTATGGAAATGAATAAACAGGCGGTGTTTCAAGCCGAGACCCTTCTTTAAAATGTTTTCCTTTCAAACACTTTTCTTCAAGATATATTTAGGTTTTATTTGCAGTGATGAGAAATATTTTTATTTGTAGAACACTTCCATGTTTGGTTAGATATGTTTGCAATGTAGCCACTGAGGTAAAGTAGCCAATGTGTGCTCAGCAAGCTCCCACAAGTATGATACTGACCACATGATACACACAGTGGCCACTTTATTAGGTACCTTCTGTTTGTGGTCTTCTGCAGCAGAGGCCCATTCAATTCAGAGTTCAACATGTGTGTTCAGAGATACTCTTTTGCACACCAATGTTGTATTGCATGGTTATTTGAATTACTGTCACCTTCCTGTCAGCTTGAACCAGTCTGACCATTCTCCTCTGACCTTTCTCATTAACAAGGTGTTTTCACCCACAGAACTGCTGTTCACTGGCTGTTTATATTTGCTTTTTGCATCATTCTCTGTAAACACTAACAGACATCCCACCTCTCCCGGAAGTTCTGGGAGTCTCCTGCATATTGATAGCAGCTCCCTGACGCCAGCAAATTATATACAATATCCCGGAAATTTATTTTTTTGAGAGCGAGCAAGTGGGGGTGGGGGGAGGGACAGGCAGACAGACAGACAGAGAGATCGAGTGACAGATGTAGCAAGAGAGTGACAGAGAGAGCATCCTGACTAATCTCTTTGTGCTAAGCAGACCTATCAGTTTTCTCTGTGGGCAGGCTTTACAGTCGACCTCTCTCTCTCTCTTTCATTGTCCATCAGTTCAGTTTAGTGTCCTGCAGCGCCATGGCAGAGTGTTCCAAAAAAAGAAAATATAAAACGTACTTCACTCCAGACTACACTAAAGTGTACCCCTGCCTAATAGGGGTCAAAAATAATGACAGTGTTGCTCCCTGCACTGTTTGCAACAGTGACTTTTCTATTGCCCATGCTGAGTTAAGTGACTGTAAAATACATGTTGAGGTGAGTTATTTGTTCATTAGCATAGCTAACATATTTAAACTAGCTGGCTAGCTGCTAAGGAGCTACTCTATTGCTGTCATACATGATGAGGCCAAACTCCCTGTAGACTTGCTTAAAGTTGTAATAGAATTTTAAAAAATGACTCCATGATAATATAAGTACATATTTTACGAGATTGAAACTTCCGGCAAAATGCTCAAATCTGCCAAGCAAGCCACATCACAGTACAAGGAAAGTTTGCAAAAGAAATAGAAAAGCTATTTGCATTAGCATTTAGCTATTAGCATTGAGACTGCCAACAAAATACTCAACAAGGAATATATACATTGGCATGCAAAAGTCTGGGCACCCCGGTCAAAATTTCTGTTACTGTGAATAGCTGAATAGTGAATAAAAGATGAACTGATTTCCAAAAGGCATACAAAGTTAAAGATGACACATTTCTTTAATATTTTAAGCAAGAAAATGTTTTTATTTCCATCTTTTACAGTTTCAAAATAACAAAATAGGAAAAGGGCCCAAAGCAAAATTTGGGCATCCTGCATGGCAGTACTCAGTAACACCCCCTTTGGCAAGTATCACAGCTTATAAATGCTTTTTGTAGCCAGCTAAGTGTCTTTCCATTCTTGTTTGGGGATTTTCGCCCATTCTTCCTTGCAAAAGGCTTCTAGTTCTGTGAGATTCTTGGGCTGTCTTGCATGCACTGCTCTTTTGAGGCCTATCACAGATTCTCGATTATGTTTAGGTCAGGGGACTGTGAGGGCCATGGCAAAACCTTCAGCTTGTGCCTCTCGAGGTAGTCCATTGTGGATTTTGAGGTGTGCTTAGGATCATTATCCTGTTGTAGAAGCCATCCCCTTTTCATCTTCGGCTTTTTTACAGACGGTGTGATGTTTGCTTCCAGAATTTGCCGGTATTAATTGAATTCATTCTTCCCTCTACCAGTTAATGTTCCCCGTGCCACTGGCTGCAATACAAGCCCAGAGCATGATCGATCCACCCCCCCATGCTTAACAGTTGGAGAGGGGTTCTTTTCATGAAATTCTGCACCCTTTTTTCTCCAAACATACTTTTGCTCATTGCGGCCAAAAAGTTCTATTTTAACTTCATCAGTCCACAGGACTTGTTTCCAAAATGCATCAGGCTTGTTTAGATGTTCCTTTGAACCTTTTGAATGGAAATTTCTGGCCGCAGGGGGTGTTACTAAGTACTGCCATGCAGGGTGCCCAAATTTTGCTTTGGGCCCTTTTCCTTTTTTGCTACTTTGAAACTGTAAAAAATGGAAATAAAAACATTTTCTTGCTTAAAATATTAAAGAAATTTGTCATCTTTAACTTTACGCTTTTTGGAAACCAGTTCATCTTTTACTCAGTTAGCTATTCACAGTAACAGAAATTTTGACCAAGGGTGCCCAAACTTTTGCATGCCACTGTATATATATATGTATGTGGAAATAGTTTCAATATGTGATCAAATAAATTATTGTGTTCTTTCATAATCAAATGTCCTGTATACATACACCTTGGAGGTCAACTGGGGGGGTGGGGGGATGTGGGGTTGCAGGGGGCAGGGTGGTGGTGCTACCTCCCTGAAATGAGTTTTTGCGGGGTGGGATGTCTGCACTAGAGTCTGTTGTGCGTGAAGATCCCAGGAGATCAGTAGTTCCTGAGATACTCAAACCACCCTGTCTGGCACCAACTATCACTCCACAGAGGTCACATTTCTTCCCCATTCTGATGTTTGGTCTGAGCAACAACTCAACCTCTTGACCATGTCTTCATGCTTTTATACATTGAGCTGCTGCTATGTGATTGGCTGATTAGATACAGTATTTGCATTGCGAGGTGTACATTATAAAATGACCTCTGAGAGTAATTAACTTGCCCAATTAAGATCATTCACTAAATTGCCCTTGATAATTTATCACCCAGTGGATTCCGACAGCTCGTAATATTATGTGAAATTTCCTTCTGCTTCCTTGCAGCACAGAGCTTTAGTGGAGCATAGTTCAATCAGCACCCTCTAATTTCTGATGATGTCAACAACAAGAACCATGTCGTCTTTTTACCCAGCGATGCTGTCGCTAATTGCGGTGACTGTGGCTGACATGACCAGCCAAATAAGGGACGGGAATCCGTTCTGGGACCTTATGAATTTCCATAGCTGTACAGGAGTCCAAGAGGCTGTAGAGGGTCTTAGACTCAGCCATTTCTATACGGGTACAGCCCTCCCCACCTTTGAGGAGATCTTCAAGTGGCGATGCCTCAAGAAGGCAACATCCATCACCAAGGACCCCACCATCCAGGGAGTTCCCTCTTCTCATTATTATCAACAGGGATGAGGTACAGGAGCCTGAAGACACACACTCAAAAATTCAGCTTCTTCCCCTCCGCCATCAGGTTTCTGAATGATCCGTGAGCACCATCTTCTTTGTGCATTATTTATTTATTTTTGCAATTTATGGAGATTTTATGTCTTTGCACTGTCCTGCTGCTGCAAAATGGCAAATCCTACGTCATATAAGTGTCATAATGGGGGCGCTGGAGGCAGACCCAAATGCAAGACACAGACACTGAGTACTAGGAACAGGACTAGGTTATGACAAGAAAGCAAGAGACGTGAGGAAGAAACGACGCTGGACAAGACACAGGCCCTGGACACAACTAGGATACAGGGCCTGGTCTAGGACTAGACTAGGAAAGCAGGACCTGGACGAGGAACAAGGAACTTGGAACCTGGACAAGGACTCCGAGCCAGAGACTGGACAGGGACCTGGAACCTGGGTCTTGACTCGGGCTTGGACTCTGGATCCAGGTGAGGACAGGATGTGGCAAGGCAACAGGACTGGATGTGGCGGCAGGACGCGGGACCAGAACTGGATGAGGACACAAAGCTAAGACTGGGACTTGGGAGACTGGAACGCAGAACACAGAGCCTTGGCGATCTTGAGAGACAGGAACATGGAACACACAGCCAGGACTGGATGTGGCTACAGGACTGGACGTGGAACTCTTGCACAGGTTGAGGCACATGGACAGGATGAGAACCCGAAGCCTTGACTTGGTCTTGGGAGAACGGGAAACAGAACACAGAGCCTTGGTAATCTTGGGAGACAGGAACGCAGAACACAGAGCCTTGGCCTTGAGAGACAGGAACATGGAACACAGAGCTGGGACCCGTCCTTGTGAACATGACATAGGGCTGGGACTCATACACAGAATGCTGAACCCGGCGAGACAGTTCCCAACACAAGGTAGCGACAAATGGCTGGATCTACCTAGCGAAGGCGTGGACACAGAGACGGTTCCCAACACTAGGTAGCAGCAAACAGCCGGACCTATCTAGCGAAGGCGTGGACACAGAGACAGTTCCAAACAATGAAAGACAGTTACTTATCTAGACACAGCAAGGCTCCGGTCTTGCTCCGGCGGTAGAACTTGACAGCGAGGACACTGGCGAGGCTTCAGCCAAGGGCTACAGAAGGAAGGGAAGGGAACAGCCCAGTAAATGAAGATGAACCCAGGAGCTATTTATGTAGCCAGCCCAAAATAAGAATCAGATGCCTCAATTAGAGCATCCAACAGAACAAGGGAAAACCGGAAAACCTGGAATAAGGAATGATGGACCAGACTGTAAACCGGAATGCCGACTTCACAGACCGGACCATGACAGTAAGTCAGTGGTAACAAATCTGTTTTTGATTCTGATTCTGATTCCTAACCCTATTTTCAATAATCAGGACAGAAGCATGACATTGGGAACGGGAGTATGATATATTTGAGACAGACAGCTTATTGTTGTATGTACAAAATTATCTCACTACTCTAAATCACTTTAGGACTTTTTGAGTTTATGAAAGGGTAAAGTGACAAAAACACTTTATGTCTCAGCAATGGAATCTTGATGTTATAAATAAGAAATGCTTTTTGTTCACAGCAAGTGAGCATCACTGGTAAATTAGGGCAAAACAGCCTGTTCAGTTAACACCCTGTCACTTTTACGATTGGTGCATTGCGGCTGGAGAGTGGACCATCTGCAAAGCGACAGCCGGTAACTCCTTTGGGTTACTCCATAGCACCTGTTAAACTTATGACTCTCCGAGTAGCTCACTGTCATGAGTTGGAATTGTATTGCCATTCCTTGATCATTACTGGATATAAATCCTGGAATTCACTACTTGACAACATTGGGAGTACAACAGGATTACAGCAGTTCAAGATGACTTTCCATCTCCAAAAGCCTGAAAGCATGTAGAACCAGGCTCAAAGATAGCTTCTATCCTGCCGTCATAAGATTATTGAATGGTTCCCTAGTGCAATAAGATGGACTCTTAATCTCACAATCTACCTTTTTATGATCTTGCACCTTATTGTTTACTTGCACTGCTCTTTCTCTGTAGCTGCAACACTTTATTCTACGTAGTCATTGTTTTTACTTTGTTCTACCTCAGCACTGTGTAATGAATTGGTCTGAATGAACAGTATGTAAGACAGGCTTTCCACTGTATCTTGGTTTATTTGACAATAATAAACCAATACCAATACCCATAAAGTTTCCATAAAGTTAACGTCCCTCTCTTGTCCTTAGGAAGTTGAGCCACTTCTGAATTAGGAAGGGCCTTCTTAGATCATTTGATATAACTAAGAGGATAGCTAGGCTACTTTGGAAAGAAGATGACAGTCAATCATACGGACCACTTTGCATAATAACAATGGATTTCGTTCCCTAAAAGGCACCAGTGACATGGGTGGGAAACAAGGGAGTTTGTCTTTAGCTTGCTGGTTTCATAGTCACATTTACTGAAGCTAACTTTCTACTCAAGACTATTGAATGCTCCCCTAGTACAAAAAGATGGACCTTTGACCTCACAATCTACCTTGTTATGGTCTTACACCTTATTGTCTGCCTGCAATCCACAATCTCTGTAACTGTTACAGTATATATTATACATTCTGTTATTGTTTTCCCTCATACAAACTCAATGGATTATTATAATGAAAAGAACTGTATGGATGGTATGCAAAACAAAGTTTCTCACTGTACCTTGGGTCATTTGACAATATTGAACTGGTTTATCAATTAATATTCACTAGCTATAACTGGATTTGAACTTACTATTTCCCAATTTTTAGGGGGCCCTCTGGATTACTAACCTACAACTATCATAATACACTCAGTGGCCACTTTATTTGGTACCTCGTGTGCTTAATAAAGTGGCTACAAAGTGCATGTTCATGGTCTTTTACTGCTGTAGTCCATCCACTTAAAGGTTCAACACATTGTGCATTCAGAGATGCTCTTCTGCACACCACTTTTGTAACATGTTATTATTAGAGTTACTGTTGTCTTCCTGTTAGCTTGAACTAGTCTGACCATTCTCCTCTGACGTCTCTCATTAACAAGCCATTTTCATCCACAGAATTTTTTTTTATTCTTGCACCATTCTTTGTAAACTCTAGAGACTGCTGTGTCTAAAGCAGGGGTCCCCAACCTTTTTTGCACCGCGGACCGGTTTAATATTGACAATATTCTTGCGGACCAGCTGACTGAAGGGGGGGGGGGCGGGGTGGATGTTAATCACATCTGGAATATAGGTGATAAGTCACTTATAAGTGGCTAATACACTCAATTTCATTTCTAAAGGGGTTTATCTAATGAATTTAATATTAAGCACACAGTGCATATTTTCCTCGCATGAATATAGTGATAAGTCAATTATAACAGTGGTCACAAACCTCTGGGCCGTGAAGAATGCAGCGGTACAGCGGTGGCCAGAATACACCCAGCACGTCTTTAAGAAAAAAAGCTGAAATAAACTAGTTAATTGATTAGGTGCTGCCTGGCATATAAATGTCAGCCCAGATCAGAGGTGACGCAATCAGCAATTGCCTCTGATCTGGGCCGACATTACAGACATGGATGATTCACCAGGAACATTCACAAATGGGTCACGGACCCATTCCTTTGCACGTCTTGGGTCACTGATGACCTTGCGTGCGATAAAGAGTTCAACAGTGGGCGTGACAGGGAATGAGGAAAGGTGCGCTGACTCATATCGTTTCATATCGCCAAATCATATCGTTTCCTCGCGGCTCATGGCCCGGTCACACATGCTTTGCCACCCGGTACCAGTCCGCAGCCCGGTGCTTGGAGACCGCTGGTCTAAAGATCCAAGGAGAAGAGCAGTTTCCTTGGCATCTGGCACCAAAAAACCATTCCACCATCAGAGTCACTTAGATCATATTTGTTCTCCATTCTGATGTTTGGTCTGAGTAACAACTGAACCTCTAGACCATGTCTGCATGCTTTCATGCATTGAGTTGTTGCCACCTGAGATTTACATTAATGGACAGGTGTACAGGTGTACCAATAAAGTGGCCACTCTGCTCTCCACTCTTTCATGCAGACTGGTGCTTAAACACAAAATCAGGAAGATCAATTATCAAGGCTTTTCTGTTGAAATTGAGTAGAAGTTTAGATGGTGTCGAAAAGAAAGTTAATATCAAGCAAAAATATGAGCTAGATTATTAATCTTCCTAAAAAGTGGTTCATCACATCCAAGTAAAGAAATGAATGTGAATATAAAAAATCTATTGAAAATATGTATTGAACTAATAAATTATTTGACTTAATTTTGGACCTAGCTCAGGAATTTGAGCTCTGATGAAGGCTCTTGGCATGAAACTTCAACAGCTTATTCCCCTTCATAGATGCTGCCTGACCTGCTGAGTTCCTCCAGCATTTTTTATATGTTTTTCTACAATAAAAAAACACATACAAAATTCTAGAGGAACTCAGCAGGTTTAAAAGTTCCACCATAAATGTTCAATCAAATTATATATTCCCATTTTAAACATAAATGTAAATCAAGTTATATATACTTCCTTTTATCTCCATTTCAACTCGTGAAATGTTTCATTTTTGGCTCTTTTGAATTCTTTGAACAGTTTCTGTTTTATTGAGCATTATTACAGTGTTGAGGAGAAATTTCTTCTATTCTCCATTGACTCTTTTAAGTTCAGGCTTAAAACTTACCTTTATTCACTAGCATTTGAATCTTCCTAATGTGGCTGATTTTTGGCTTGTGCCTAGGCTCATGTGTTGTTTACTTTGTGCCTATAAGCTGTGTGCCTTGTTGTTTATATCTGTGTTTCTTGTATTTGTGATTCTAGCTACCTGTTATGGTTTGTACAGCACTTTGGTCAACATGGGTTGTTTTTAAATGTGCTTTATAAATAAATTTGACTTGACTTGACTTTATTCTCCAGCTTACTGTACCTTTTATACAACAGCACGGATAACACACATGATGCTGCACCTAGCATACGACAAACTGGTAATAATTTGCCATTTGTCTTCTCCCTTTCAGCAATCAAGATTAGTAACAAAAATAAATGTGAAAATTGTGGTACGGGGATAATTTAGTGAAATATAGTGCTTCAGGCAGCCCAGTATAATTGAGGAGCAATAGTGCCAAGAATATCTCTGTCTGAAACTTTATCCTGCAATATAAGAACATTAGTGGATTTGAAAGTGGAAGAGAAAAAAATTTGGATATGTGCAAATCTTGGCCATTTTGAAGCAATTTTTTGAAGAATAGGAAGGAGAACGGGAACAATTAGCGTCTTGAATAGAAGGCAATGCATTTTACTCATACCACCATTGTGCTCGTCAGATATTGTCCAGAAGTCAATACTACAGTAATCAGCTGTTCAATGTAATGACTTCCATGTTCTGATAACATTTCCCAAACCCAGCTATCCATGAGAACAAGGCCGTTATGTACACATGGACATCACCACCTCAAAGTTCCTCTCTCTCACCATACTTCACTTGAATGTTCAGCTGCTCCTCATTGGGGAAATATTCACTTATTTAGAGATATAGCATGGTAACAGGTCCTTCGAGCCTGTGCCACCCAATTACACCCATGTGACCAATTAAACTACTAACCCGTATGTCTTTGGAACTTGGGAAGAAACTGAAGCCACTGGGGAAAATCTATGCAATGATGAGGAGAACGTACAAACTCCTTATGGACAGCGATGGGAATCGAACCCGGGTCACTGGCACTGTAATAGTGTTTTGCTAACTGCCATGTTCCATGCCAATAGCTCAGCTAAGGTGGGCGGGGGGACAAGATTCACTGTTAACTACGAATCCTCATAAATTCCCATACTGTTTTGCTTTTCTCTCTTTCATCCTGAAAAATTGAAATATTATCCTATATGCCCCATAAACATCAAGATATTTGCATGAAATTAAGACTGCTTCTTAATAACATGTCCCATTTAAATGATTGCTCTGTGTTCCTGCAAATGCACTCAGTCTCTAACCAAGCAAAGCATCAAAATGAAACTATACAAAGTCTTACACTTGAAGGTAATAACTTTCTGCAAGAGTTTGCATTTTGCTTTCAATCTTTTCAGTCTATGCTTCCTCTTTTGATCCGAACTTCGCTTCCTTCTGTTTGTATTCCTACATTTCATTTGACTCTTTTTTTATCCTTAAATCTCATGAGTTAAAGTGATGAATTGCTGGTGCTATTGTTCTCTAAAATCCCAGCTGTCTCTTAGTTTAGGACCTGCATTATTAGCTTTCTCTGCAAACTGGGACACAGCATGTTCTTTGAACTAGAGGCAGATGGAAAATACCTAACTGATGGTACATTCTTACTGCAGAAAATACTGGGCTAATAACTTTCAGGCTGGAGATAAGGTTACCTTTCCACTAATTACACAAACTCAAAATACAAAGTTTAAAAATAGTAGTACGAATCATTTATATCATATCTAATGGCATTTAATTATAAATTCCATTGGAATTAATAATGAAGGTTATAGTTAAAAGCTATTAGATATGAGTTTTTAAACAAAATTAAATTTTTTGTTTAAAAATATAACAAATTCGTGAAAAGGTTATGACTGGCTAAATGAAAGAACAGCCAGACACTGTATATTTAAAATCTGAGCTTCATTCACCGCAGGATTGTAAAGAATGTCTGGCATAACAAATCAATGCCCTTGAACTTAGTCCCAAGAGGACCTTATTGGCAGGAATAAGAGTCTCTCATATTCTTATACCATTAGTTGCTAGGTCAATGCTATTCAATGAGAAGGAATGAAAGCCATTATGATTATATTTTTCTCAAGAATAAAGTGAAATGATATACTATAAATATGAGGTTATACACCCAGTGGCCACTTTATTAGGTACAGGAGTGGAACCTGGTGTGGTCTCCTGCTACTATAGGTCTCCTACTCCTGTACCTCATCCTCTTTCAGGTTCAATGTGCTGTGCATATGGAGGTGTCCTTCTGCACACCGCTGTTGTAATGCATGGTTACTTGAGTTAACGTCACCTTCCTGTCAGCTTGAAACAGTCTGGCAATTCCCTTCCGACCTCTCGCATTAGCAAAGCGTTTTTACCCACAGAACCGCCACTCACTGAATGTTTTTTTTTGCCCAGTTCTCTGTAAATTCCAGAGACTGTTGTGCATGAAAATCCCAGGAGATCTGCAGTTTCTGAGATACTCAACCCATCCTGTCTGGCACCAACAATCATTCCATGGTTAAAGTCACTTAGATCATGTTTTCTTCCCCATTCTGATGTTTGGTCCAACCAACAACTGAACCTCTTGACCATGTCTGCATGCTTTTATGCATTGAGTTGCTGCCACATGATTAGCTGATTAGGGATTTGTATTAATGAGCAGGTGTACCTAATAAAGTGACCACTGAGTGTAAATAAAACCATATTCAACTCTGTTACTTAGGAGCCACGCTTGTCAGAAACCAACAAGAAATAGGTGAATATTTATCCCTTGGTTCAGTTCCTTCCCACCTCTGTCTACACCACTTCACATGCTCACAATCTCAACAACTTTCAATTTCCTCATTTTCTCCATAGATGTTCAGTCCCTGTTTCTCTTTTGGCTCCTCCCATTTTCTCCAAACTCAAGGTGTAGCCAGAGGCACTCCCATGCCTGCCTTTTAGTGGGCTACGTGGAATAGTCCAAGCCTTCCCTGGTCATGCACTACAACTCTTTCTGTGCTACATTAATGACTACGTTGGTGCTGCTTCATGCATCAATGCTGAGCTTGTCAACTTCATCAACTTTGCCTCCAATTTCCACTCTGCCCTTTAATTCTTTTCTGACACTTTTCTCCTATTTCTTGATCTCTCTCCATCTCTTGAGACAAACTGTCTTCCAATATCTTTTATAAAATTACAGATTCCCACGGTTGTCTTGACTACACCCATGGTGTCAAGATGGTTGTTGTGACATGTTTGATGTGGTAGTGTAGTGGGTTATGGTTGTTGCTCTCACTTTTAGCTTCCACCGCTGTGTAGTAGTCTTATGAAAAGGAGAGCTGATTGTGTTAAGTCTCTCCCTGCCAGTACACAGCCTGTCCAACAGCAAGCCTCATGTAGTGCCTCCTCGCTGGCGACACACAGAAACTGAACTCCTCTCGGACTCAGGCTGAATTATAGAGGATGGGGAGGAGGTCTGGCCCCTGCGCATGTAGCACGCAGGACCAGCGGTGTGTGGATATGCCCTGATGTTCATGAGGCAGATGCCCAGCTATGGGTAAATAACCCCACTGCCTTGTGGGCAGCCTCGGGAGAGGCAAAGGCAATGGGAGTAAACTCAGACAGAAAATCCGGAGTGAAGCCCCTAAGGCGGCTGGACGTCATTGAATATCCTTCCTGCAGCTCCTGCAGCCAAGCTGGTGCCAAACATATGGCTTCATAAGCTTTCATTTGGACTACACTGGTGAGGCCAAGAGGGGGATCTTGACAACTGGGCATCTCAGGATCTCCATACCTTCTGCCCAGGCTTGTGATGATGATGATGATCATCCATTGTCCTTTGAGAAAGACCGATGACAACTACCACCTCTTCCCATCCTGTCTCCTGTAAAAATCCTATTTCCTTTCCTCAGTTCCTTTGTTTCCACTGAATCTGTTCCCAGGATGAGGCTTTCCTTTCCAGGGCATCAGATATCCTCCTTCCTCAGAGAACATCATTGATGCTTTCCTCACCTGCATCTCCTCCATCTCCCAGATACCCGCACTCACTCCTTCATCCTGCTGCCTGAAGAGGGATGGAGTTCCTCTTGTCTTCACTTGCCACTGGATGAACCTCCCTATCCAACATATTATTCTCTGTAGGTTCTGCCATCTTCAATGGGACCCTACCACCAAACACATCTTTACCTCCGCCCCACTCTCCACCATCTGCAGGGATCACTTCCTCCATGATTCCCTTGTCCAATCATCCCTCCCCACTAATCTCCTTCCAAGTGACATAAATGCGACACCTGCCCATTCACCCTCCCCCCGCCTCTATTCAGGGCATCAAACAGTCCTTCCAAGCACTTTACCTGTGAATCTGTTGGGGTCATCTACTGTATCCGGTGCTCCCAATACAGCCTCCTCTGCACTGGTGAGATATGACATGAATTGGGAGACCGCTTTGTTAAGCATCTTCGATCTATCTGTGGAATTTCCCAGTGGCTAATCATTTCAATTCCTATCCCCATTTCTGGTCTGACTTGTGGATCCATGGCCTCCTGTTCCAGCACAATGAAGCCACTCTCAGGTTGGAGGAGCAATAGCTCATATTCCATCTGGGAAGCCTCCAACTTGAAAGCATGAACATCCATTTCTCCAAATTCCAGTAATTTATTTTCTCCTCTCCCCCTTCCCTCTTCTGTTCCCCACTCTAGCCTTTTACCTTTACTTCTCTCCCGCTTATCACCTAATGCACCTCCTCCCTTTCTCCCATGGTTCACTTTCCTCTCCGATCAGATTCCTTCTTCTCCAGCCCTTTTCCTTTTCCATCTATCACTTCCCAGATTGTTACTTCATCCTCCTTCCCTTATCACCTGGCTTCACCTATCACCTTCTGGCTTGTCTCCCTTCCCCTCCCCCCACATTCTTATTCTGGCATCCTCCCCCTTCCTTTCCAGTCCCGATGAAGGGTCTTGGCCCAAAATGTCGACTGTTTATTCATTTCCATAGGTGTTGCCTGGTCTGCTGAGTTCCTCCAGTATTTTTTGTGTGTGTGTGTGTGTGTGTGTGTGTGTGTGTGTGTTACTCTGGATTTCCAGCACCTAAAGAATCTCTTGCGACTGAGATTTACCCCAGTCATAAATTTGTTCATGATTACTATACAAACTTTTAATGTCTTATGTTGTTACTGTGCTCACTATTTTCGAGAGATTTTTCATCAGACAAAGAGAGTGAGAGATGGTGAGATGGAGCTTGGGGTCATGAATTTATAGGTAGAAGCTAACTTTATTTCCTTCAATAATGCAATGGTGTCTCAAGGGTTTGTGCAAAGATGAAAATTTGGGAGGGCATGGAAAGATTCCAGTGGGACTACAGAGTTAATGGTGTGGGTTGAAAAGTCATTGCAACTGATTATCTTGCTGTGCCTGATAGCTAAGGTACAATCAGTTTGTGATTTTATTCCCATTTTAACAAAATACTCCAATATATTTATTTTAGATTAAATCAAAATTTATTATTTTTTGTTGTGAACATTACAATCACATTTGACTTGGAAGGAATGCAGAGATGGTTCACCAGACTGATATATACAGAGGCAGGTCTGTTCGATTAGCAGAGAACAAATCGACTAGATTTTTGTTCACTAGAACTTAAAACAATGAGTGAAGATCTCATTGAAACATTCAAAATTCTGACAGGGGTCGACAGACTCGATGCAGGGAGGACGATTTCCTTGGCTGGGGTGTTTGGATCGACAGCTCACAGTTCAAGATGCAGGTAAAATGTTTAAGAGCAGGATGAGGAGAAAAGTTTTCACTGAAAGGGCAATGAACTTATGAACTTCTCTCACACAGAATGCAGTGGAGGCCAAGTTCCTTACTACAGTCAGTGCCCATTTTTTTGGGTACTCCTGTCCACCTGCTCTTTACTGCAAATATCTAATCAGCCAGTCATGTGGCAGTAACTCAATGCATTAAAGCATGAAGACAGTCTATCTAAGAATCTTTTAAGAGACTCTTAGATAGGTAAATGGAGCTTAGAAAAATAGAGGGCTATGTGGCAGGGAAATTCTAGGCAGCTTCTAGAGTAGGTTACAAGGTCAGCACAACAATGTGGGCTGAAGGGCCTGTAATGTGCTGTAGGTTTTCTGTGTCCTATGTTCTGTGGTCAAGATGTTCAGTTGTTATTCAGACCAAACGTCAGAATGGTGAAGATATGTGATATAAGTGACTTTGACTGTGGAATAATAGTTGGTGCCAGATGGGGTGGTTTGATTTATCTCAGAAACTGCTAATCTCCTTGGATTTTCATGTACAACAGTCTCTACCATTTACAGACTAGTGCAAAAAAACAAAAAAAAAATCCAGTGAGCGGCAGCTCTGTGGGTGTAAATGTATGATTAATGAGAATGGCCAGAATGGTTCAAACTGTCAGGAAGGCGACAGTAACTCAGATAACCATGTGTGACAACAGCGGTGTGTAGAAGAGCATCTCTGAATACAAAACATAGATCCTTTAATTGGATGGGCTACAGCAGCAGAAGACTACGAGCATACATCCAGTGGCCACTTTATTAGGTACAGGAGGTATCTAATAAAGTGGTCAATGAATATATACTTAAGGAGGGAGTGGAAAGTGTTCTGGACACAAAAGGTATTAAGGGGTATGGACACAGAATGGAAATATATTATAGGAACAAAGGATCTGCCGAGAAGCATGCTTGAGTACAAAATTGCCTACTTTTAATTTTTCAATATTAATTCATATATAGCATCACAATAAATATCAATTAATGGCATTGACAGCTGAAACACAAGAATGAATTTATTAAAAGTTCAAGAACATTTATAACAACAAGTTTTGTGTCCTGAAAGTGAGTTAAATAAAAATCATGGGCTTCCCATTGTTCAAGATGTAATGTCACAGAGCCTGTCTGCATCAGCTTTGTTTGTTCAGCACCTGCTCTTGTTTTAAAGTGCACCATCCAATTACACAGCAGGGGTTCTGACTTACTGTAATAGCAGTGATCTGCACAATCACCATCTAAAAAGCTTCTTCAAATACTAGAATAAAGTTAAAAGTATGTTACACTAACTAGCATTGCCTGATTTAAATTGCAAATAAGGATTTTATGGGTAATCACCTTTGAGTCAGAGCATGCATAATTTAACATTTTCCGTACACCAATGAGGGCCCCAATTTCTTTACTGAAAACTGCATTGAAAATTAGGAAGAGACTCTGAATGCAAAGAGATAAGGTACTTAGAACATTTATTTTCTCCCTTTTGTGTATTTTTATTCAAATGAGAGGTAATAAAAAGTGTAACAAATGCCAATGGCTAAAGAACAAACTTATATAAACAAAATATTCAAATCAGGCAGCAGCTCCTAACAGCATAATTCGATAACATAACATAGTACAATGATTAAGTTCCTGGATGAGAATCCACTGCCCTGAACCATTGAACAGGTGTTTGGCCGCTATCAAAGCTGCTGAGCAATTTTAATCCAGGCAATCAGCTCATTTGGCTAATGTACCCGCAAGAAAACAAAGCTCAGTATTGTATATGGTGACATACATGTACTTTGATAGTAAATTTATTTTGAACTTTCAAACTTGAACCTATCAGAGATTTTCCCTTTGTTCTACTTATCCTTTCCTACTTTCTCCACTACTGAAAACTATCCAGTTGTCTCTACTTCTCTGTTCAGATGAAGGGTCTCAGATTGATGTATTACCCCCCGGTACCTAAGGAAGTATGTTGCTTCCTTTTTTACTACCTCGATGTAATTATGCATGGCATGATCCAAGATGCATACAGAACATAAGCTTTTCATTGAATCTTAGTACATGTTTCTCAATAACAAAGTTCTTTAGCTATTGAGGGAAAATGGTTAAAGAACACTCCCATGATGATCAACCCTGTGATATTCATCAGATTATCTCCCTGAAGGATTCTTCATTGCTGTTTCCAGAACAATTTTGTTTTACCAGTCAAGGTTGTTAATCAGCGACGTAACGGGCAGTAACACCTCCCTGATGTATCCCAGCTGGATATTTCTCCCAACCCACAGATAATCACGATTACATCTCTGAGGACACCTGGCACATTCTACCCTTCACAGGCACAGTAAGCGAGGTGTGAATCTATGGTGGTTATTTATCTCTGCCCAGATTATAATGTCAGCATGGATGCCCTCTGCTGTTGGAGCCTTGCTGTTCTCTGGTTGGCATACAGCTTTTTCAAAGATATAGGGAACTGGCAAGTACCCCACAGAGCAGAGAAAAGATTTAATGGAATGTTCCAAGAATGAGGGACTTCAGATATATGGATCAGTCAGAAAATCTGTGGATTCTTCTCCTTAATTGCTGAGAAAGGTGGGTGTTAATTCGATAAAGTCTTCACAGAGAATAAGGTAACATTTTCAGCTGGAAGAAGGGACAAGAGTCATAGAACAGAGATTTAAGGTGTTGGAATTTGCTTTGTCTCCTTTCCTGAAAATCACCCCAGTAACCTTCACGTTTAACAGACCATGCTTAATAACTTCTGCCACTTTCAAACACAATACAACCATCAGATATAATTTCATCTGTGTTTGTGATATTGTATTTGTGAAGTAGGATGCCGTGCACAATCCTGATTTGATGGATACAGACATGAGAAGCACAGAGGAACATCTGGAGAAACTTCTGAAATTCCTGCTTCGCTGCCACTGTGCCATCGAGAACCTCCGGACGGGAAGGCCTCAAATCCTCGGCTTTGCCCATTGCCTGTTGCCGGGGCCGGGGTCGAAGCGCTCAGCAGAGATGGTGCTCGGTGTCGGAGGGCTGGTCAGAAGCTCGAAGTTTTCGGAAGGACTCAAGAGTCAGCTGTGCTCGGGGTGCTTCCAGTGTGCTGCATCGGCAAGTTTGCGGCACTGGAAGCTCATGGCAAGAAGAGAGTTTTTCTTCCTTCTACCGTCTGCGTGAGATGATGGGACTTTTGAGAGACTTCGAGATTTTTTTTTTACCGTGCCCATGATCTGTTCTTCTATCAAATTACAGTGTTGCTTTGCACTGTTGCAACTATACGTTATAATTATGCGGTTTTTGTCAGTTTTTTTAGTCTTGGTTTGTCTTGTTTCTGTGATATCATTCTGGAGGAACAAATTGTATCATTTCTTAATGCATGCATTACTGAATGACAATAAAGGAGGACTGCGTGTCCTCACAATCTAATAATCTAATCTTCTGCTTTCACATTCAAAAGGTTAAGTTCCCCCTACAACTCCTCCACTTTCACCACTATCCACTGCTCCTTTGACTGCTACCAATGCAATGGTAGGTGATTTGAAAAAAACTACCCCTTTGCCTTCTTCCTTTCCTAGGGACCACAGATCCAGAAACTCCCTCAAGATGAAACAGTAATGATGTCTTCCAGTTCACTGTATTGCACTTGGTAGTTACAATGTGGTCTCCTCTTTACTGGAGAACTTAAATGCAGGTAGACAGGCCACTCTGCAGAACAGCTTTGTTTGGAATGCAAGGGTGATCCTGAGCCTCCAGCTTTGATTCTACCTCCCACACTGATCTCTGTCTTTACTGCTTGATTTGTTTAACTGAGGCCTAAGAATAAACTCAAGAAACAATCATTGTCTTGACGAATAATTTTATGCTCTTCTGGCCTAGGTGTTGCAATCAACAACTCATCTTTCTCTTATGTATCCCCATCAAAAAAAAATCAACAAGACAAAGCATTCTCTTTTTTTGTCTCTCCATGGATGCCATGAGTAATGTTTAGTGTTGTGGTTTATTTCAAATTTCTAGCATCTGCCCTGTCTTATCTCACAATTGAAGTTCTTGTTATCTTACTGCAACCCACACATGAAATTCTGAAAGAACTGAGCAGGGCAAGCAGCAATGAAGGGCAGAGCAGATCAGGCATCTTCCTTTCCAGTACTGATGAAATGCCTCAGTCCAAAATGTCAGCTATTCATTTCCCTCCATAGATGGTGCCTGACTTGCTGAGTTCTTCCAGCAATTTGCATGTATAGCAACACACCCTGTCTAAGATGCAAGCAGAATCAATTACTGCTTTTGATATGAAATTGTATACTTCAAGAAACAAATTGCATCACCACTGAAACTGTGAATGGGTTGCAATTTCAGAAAGCAGTCTAAATGGCCTCCTTCCATTGTGTAGCAATACTAGTTTTAAAATGCAAAACATATATTTTGCATTTTCAAGCAGGGGCTATAATTTTAAGGTGATTGGAGGGAAATATAAGGTGACACTAGAGGTATTTTACACCAAGAGAGGTAGGTGCATAGAATACCCTGCCAGGGGTGCAGATAGAGGCGGATATATGAGGGATATAATGAAGAGCTATATTCAGTGGCCACATTATTAGGCACAGGAATACAACCCAGTGTGGACTTCTGCTGCTGTAGCCCATCCACCTCAAGGCTCAATACATTGTGCTTCGGAGAAGCTCTCCTGCACACTGCTGTTATAATGTGTGGTTGTTTTGAGTTATTGTTGCCTTCCTATCAGCTTGAACCAGTCTGGTCATTCTCCTCTGTCTCATTAACAATGCATTTTCACCCACAGAACTGCCTCTCACTGAATGTTTTCTGTTTTTCATACCACTCTCTATAAACCTTAGAGAAAATCCCAGGAGACTGCAGTTTCTGAGATACTCAAACCACCCAGTCTTGCACCAGCAATTATTCAGTGGTCAAAGTCACTTAGGTGACATTTCTTCCTCATTCTGATGTTTGGTCTAAACAACAACTGAACCTCTCAATCATGTCTGCATGCTTTTATGCTTTGAGTTGCTGGTGCGTGATTGGCTGATTAGATATTTGCATTAATAAGGTGGACATGTGAACCTAATAAAGTGGTCACTAAGTGTATATTTTGTATTATAAAATGTGGGGGGGGGTGATTTTAAGGTGATTGGAGGAAAGTATAGGGAGATGCAGAGCTAGGTATTTTACACAGAGTGTTGGGTGTGTGTGGAATGCTCTGCCGGGGTGATGGTGGAGTCAGATACATCAACAACATTTAAGAGACTTTGATAGGCCCTTCCAGCCCTTGGAGCTACACCACCCCAGCAACCCCATAAACCCTAACCTAATCATGGGACAATTTACAAAGACCAATTAACCATGGATGATAGAAAAAATGGAACACTATGTGGGAGGTAAGAGTTGGATTGTTCTTAAGAGTAGGTTAAAAGGTTGGCACAACATTGTTTAATTTATTTATTTAGTGATGTAGCACGGTTACAGACGCTTCTGGCCCAGCAAGCTTGTGCTGTCCAATTTCACCCATGTGACTAATTCACCTACTAACCCACGCATCTTTGGAATGTGAGAGGAAGCCCATGTGGCCACAGGGAGAACATACAAACTCCTCACAGACAGTGATGGGAGATGAACTCTGACCACTACGGCTGTAGAGTGTCATATTAACCACCACATTACCGTGCCTCTCCGCCTCCTTCACTCCAGGAAAAAACAGTCCCAGCCATTGTGGGCCACAGGGCTTGTTCTGTGCTGTACTGTTCTATGTTCTATACCCAAAAGAGATCAAAATCATTACACCATCACTGAATGTCTTTTCCAAATACAGGCCAACCACTAATCTCACTGCACCCTTGATCTTACTACTATTTTAAAGTTAAAACAGCATTTTGCAGCTCAAATAAGGAGAGCATATCTGAATGCTGACAATATCTCTTGCACTGAAGTACCATATCCTGGTCATCCAGATCGGAACCTGCATTTGGGATGTGGCAAATAACAGCTCTTGTGCATTGAAACAATTTTACCACATTATTCAGTTCATTTAATAAGACGAAGAATCTGTTTCACTTGAGTGCATGTGGAAAGTATAGTAATTAAGCATCACTAATGTGGTGCAGTCTCTGTATCAATTGTGAAGGACAGTGTTTTAAAATTAGTTACGGATAAATATGACTGGTCTTTTCCTGTCCCAAAAAAGTTCTCATTTTTATAGACCCACTTACCTTTGCATTTTATCTTCTTTGAATACATATCTATACAGTAAATTTGAATATTGCTTTAATAATTTCCCTGATAATTTAGTCCCCTCTTTCATTCTAAGTGAAGAGATTCCTAGTGAAATAAATTTTTGAACTTAAACATGCCCTTTTTAAGCTGTAATATTTCCTTCCCAGTCCTGACAAACTTGGTTCCCACTGAAGCCACACTAAAAGTTACTGATCAGCACCCACAAAAATGCCAGTATTAAAACTAATACAGATGGCAAAATCTGGGATAATATGGTCATTAAAGTTGCAGTAAGTGCATCACCACTGTGAGCTTTACTATTTATAGTGGCATGAGTTCTCTTCGAGACAAATCCCTATGGTAATCATTGAATGAACCAATTTAACTTGCTTCGGGCTGACAAAGTAGTCTTAAACCACTTACTAGTTTGATTAATCTAAGCCAGAATGCTTGAGGTTACAGCTCAGAAGTTATTATTTTTTGCAAAAAATTACTGGCTCTTCATTGTACAATTACAGTTATTAATTGCATATATTAACCCATAGACCAAATTATAAATACTTATAGTAAAATTGGTTTAATTTAATTTAAAATTTTTAGGTCCCTTCACTGGAAACTTCACTCCACATCCTAAGTGCTCACAAGCTTGAAATGTACTTAAATGTTTCTCTTAACTTCATAAATTTTGGTTGTTCTCTTTCAGAATTGGACCAAATAGCCACTTGTTTACACCCTTCATGATTTTATGAAAGCATTCTTAAGGTCACATTTTTATTTAGCGATATAATACGATTATAGGACCTTCCAGCCCAAGCCCATGCTGTCCAATTACAGCCACGTGACCCATTACCTACTAACCTGTGCATCTTTGTAATGTGGGAGGAAGCCAGGAAACCCATGTGGTCATGGGGAGAATGTACAAACCCCCTAAACTCTGGTTGCTAGCACTGTAATGCATTACACTAACCACCATGCCTCACAGGCTCCTTTATTCCCGGGAAAACGGTCCCAGCCCATCCAGTTTTCCTCACAACTCAAGCTTTCCAATCCTAACAACTTCCTTGCAAATCTCTTCTGCACCCTCTCTAGCTTACTTACACCAGAAATGCACACAATATTTCAGGTGCAGCATCACTGCAGCTGTAAGTGACATGCCAACTAATGTACTAAGTACAAAATGGAGCCTTTCCTAGGCTGCAAGCAAATACAATTTTAAAGCACCTTAAACAGGATTTTAAATGCTAGCAATCGCCTACACTGTAGCATGCAATTTTTCATTCCTTTGTTTAACCCTACACCAAATACAGTTCTGATCTCAGGGAAACCCAAACGATTCTGAAATGAGGATATACATGCCAAAAAAAATGGTACACACTGAATGTGCAGGTCTCCAAACAACCACTGTTCATAAGAAATACTTCCACATCTTCCTTGTTCCAGCATGCAAGGCAATTCTAGAGCAAATGATATTTGGATTAGATTATATTATGAGGGCATGCGGTCCTCTTTTATTGTCATTTAGTAACGCATGCATTAAGAAATGATACAATGTTCCTCCAGTATGATATCACAGAAACACAAGACAAACCAAGACTGAAAAACTGACAAAAACCACATAATTATAACATAGTAGTTACAACAGTGCAAAGCAATACCGTAATTTGACAAAGAAGACCATGGACACGACAAAAAAAGTCTCAAATTCTCTCAAAAGTCCCATCATGTCACGCAGACAGTAGAAGGAAGAAAAACTCTCCCTGCCATGAACCTCCAGTGCCGCAAACTTGCTGATGCAGCACCCTGGAAGCACCCAACCACAGCCGACTCGAGTCCGTCCAAAAACTTCGAGCCTCCAACCAGCCCTCCGACACCGTGCACCATATCTGCCGAGCGCTTCGACTCTAGCCCCAGCAACAGGCAATAGGCAAAGCCGAGGATTTGGGGCATTCCTCTCCGGAGATCCTCGATCGCACAGTAGCAGTGGCAGCAAAGCGGGCATTTCATAAGTTTCTCCGGATGTTCCTCCGTGCTTCTCACGTCTGTCTCCATCAAATCAGGATTGTGCATGGTACCTACTTAACAAATACCGATATCATTTCGGAGCGGCCGCACATGCTGCGTCGCACCGCCATCTTCTCCTCCCCTCCCCCCATCTTTTCTTATTGGATGAAAAAATATTGCCTCTGAAACGGTAAACACTTGCCATTGTTAGATATAGAGCTATTTCTTGTCAGATATTAGATATTGCATAATCATAAAGCAATCATGAATACCAGGTGTGTGCAGGTTTTATTCTCCATTGCTCCTTGATTCCCTGGGTAGTCAGTGTGGCTCTTGAATCATAAGAACTAGAAAGTTCACCAATTTTACCTTTGGATTCCAGGGAGTGGATTGGTCAAGGTGAGAACACGATACCTATGTCTCAACAGCAAAGGGGGGAGGGGTGTTGTGAAAAAAGGTAGCAACATTATGGTCATAATTACACTTCAGTCAAAAGCATTTTCAAGTGCACCTCATTGACATATTTTCTAAACATTATCAGTGTACAAATAATACTATAGTACAAATTTGGACAGTGCTCTGCAGTCAAATTCAATGCAAGCTCATACCTTTAAAAAGAGACTCCTTGGGCAAAATAACATTATGCCACTGGCATTTGTTCCATATTTCAATCTTGAGAAATGAGAGGCATCTCAGAAAAAGGATATCTACAAAAGTTGAAAAAAAATTCACAAAGATCCAGTGAACAGATTAGCTGCCTGCACTACTAATATTTTGTAGAGAAGCATGTACAATTTTGTAAGTCCATGATACACAGTAGAATTTTATAGATACTAGAAATCTGGAAAAAGGGAAATGTTAAAAAAGTCAAGGGGTTAGGCTGCAAAATGGAAAGGGGAAAAATAATTCACCAGAACTAGAATGTTAAGAGAGCATTGATGGTGGGGTGCTGGGGCAGGTGCAGGAGCTGGGTGAAAATAGTAAGGAAGTATCCAAAAAGGCAAAGTTTTTAGGAAGATAGAATGCTGGAAAGGTTAACAAAGCATAAATATGTAACAACAAAATTTGGTGGCAAGTTGACAAGAATTAATAGATTACAAGTGTATTAAGAGTTAAAAAATGTTAATATGAGGAATCTGTAATTAAAAAATATTTTCAAATTGTTCAGGGCCCCAGCAGGTAAAGTACTGTTAGAAAGAACAGATGTTGGTTGTGATTCAAGAATGAAGAATGGCAGGGGGTGGTGGGAGTCTCTTCAGCTCTCAAGTGGCTGCACAGATGGGTGATAAAGGCAGCGTATGGCGGGTTGGCCTTTATTAGTCAAGGAATTGAGTTCAAGAGTTGGGAAGCTATGTTGGAGCTTTATAAAACTCTAGTTAGACCACATATGGCATATTAAATTCAGTTTTGGTCGACCCATTATAAAGAGGCTTTGGAGAGGGTGCAGAACATTTTCTGGGTAACAGGGGACGTGCCATAAGGAAAGGTTGGGCAAACTTAGGTTGCTTTTTCTGCAGCAGCAGAGGCTGAGGGGAGATCTGATAGTTGGTTTAAGATTATGAAAGGCATAGATAAAATAGACAGCCAGTATTCTCTCCACAGGGTCAAAATGCCTGAAGGCATGTGTTTACAGTGATGAGGGCAAGTTCATAAGGAACTGTGGGCAATTTAAAAAAAAAAAAGATATTAACATAGACGGCAGTGGGTGTCTAAAATGCACTGCCTGGGTGGTTTTGGAGGAAAATGCAAAATATGTTCAAGAAGCTCTTAGATAGGCAAATGAAATTAGATAGGTAATGAAATGATAGAGAACAATGCACATACAGGCTTAGTTTAATTGGGCATTTGATTACTAATTTAGCTAGTTCAGCAAAACATTGAGGGCCAAAGGGCTTGTAATCAAAATAAATGGAGAGCAAGAAATTATATCTTATTTTGGTATATTGAGGAGTTATGCATGGGAGAGCATATTCTATTGAATATGAATACTGGTGTGAAGTTAAGAATTAAATGTTGATTTATGTATGAATGCTCTACCCCTGTCTAAGACACGAGATCATACACCCAACCACACAGAGTGAAGATGCAATTTAAATATACAAATTTTTATTTAAATTTGGATAAGAAACTTTAATAAGGCACATTCAGAACAGAGCTGGTGTTACATTTAAAAAGTTTCCAACAGCGCATTTTAGAAAGAAATACCATCATATGAAAGCAGTGCAAATCATTTGAAATGTAACCTGCTAGCCAAACAGATGAAACAAGTTGCTATTTTACAGATCCTACTTATGGTCTGAAGTTTAGTAAAACAGACCCAATCCTGATTACATTTGCAGCTCTCTACAAGTTTATCCATGGTACTGTTCATAAGCCAGTCAAAATTAATCTGAAACTAGCAACAATTCTAGAAAGTAACATCAGAAAAAAGTTGTGTTTGGTAACATTTCAAACATGGATGAACGTTGCACGCATCAACATGATGAATTCAAAATATCCAAAGGCACATTATGTAACAGGAATTCCCCACCCATTGTTAAGTACTTAAATCCCCATTTTTCAAACTAGTGCTGTCCATGTCAGTGAAAATAACAGTTTCCAAACCTGAAAAATATCAATTGTTAATCTCCAACAGGATATAGTTCATTCTTGGATACACCTGCAAACTTAGGTACAAATTCTCTGTAAGCACTTAAAAATTTGGAGATTTTGCAGGTCAGTAATGCCACAGCATTGTAGATGAAAGCAGAGTACAACGTCTCTACCTTACATTTGAGAACAATCTGTATGCAGATTGTAAAGTTTCTGCTCCAATGGTTCAATGAATTAAAACTCACAGATGTGAAGTGTTTTTAAGACTGAATGTATATGAAATTGGTAGATTACCCCTTTAGAAACACAAAATAGACTACCCTTATTCTTACTGAGATTTAATACTGTTGAGGATTCTAAATGTTTTTTCCTCATTTTCCCACATAAAACGTAAAATATTATGACAGCTCACCATGAATTAAAATTGATCTGGGCAACTTAAAAAAGCCAACTTCAAAGGATCTTGTTTCCAGCAGTCAACTAGTACTTTCTTTCTGAATTGGCTACAAAATCTAAATAAGCCATAGTTAAAACTATTTTATAATTAAAAATTTAGTATTCAATACATACTGTAAAGAAAACAAATTCACGCAAATCACAAAAGGATAACAAGAAGATTTTAGGATTAACAATAAAGTTGCCATGCCTCTAGCATATAAAGCTGTATCCAAAGTTCAATGTGCATTATTTATACCATGCATCATTAACATGAGTTATAATAGTTGTCTCATTGAGGGGAAATTAAATATTTTTTTGAAAAACAAAGAAACCTTTCAAAATTGTTGTTCTAAAAGCACTTCCTAAAAAGGGCAGGTTTTAGTTAATTTTTAAATCAATTTTTAAATACTTGGAATGATAATTTGGAAATATGAAGTTCGACCACTTTACACAAGATGCACATGCAGTCATGAATGTTAAATTTATTTTCAAGCTGGTAAAATATCAGCTTAACTTGTGGATAAAAGTTGTTCGTCAATATTAGCAAAAAGTTATTTGGCGGGAAGGAAACCCAGAAAAACAGGAATTTTAAAAACTAAAGCAGGAAGCCCCAATGAGTGCTGTATCTTGGTTTACTAATATCAAACAGTCTTCAAAAATGGAAGTGTATTGTTCTTAATTTCACATTTTGCACAGACATGCAAAGAACCAGTATGTGTTAATGAGATCATGAAAATTTATACAAGGCAAAATGTACATGAATACTTTGGAGAGAGAGATCAGTTCTGGTAAACCTTACATCCCTATGCTGCATATGACTGTGTACCATGACTAGAAACCCCAAACAAAAATACCTCTTAAACCCAGTGCCCTCAACATTCATGCTACTTGGCAATGCATAACTCTCTGAAGAACAAAAGCTCAAGACATCAGGCTAACTAATGCCTTATCCATTAATATTAGGATATTAAACTATAGGAGTTTAAAGATTCTGGGATCTTACACAGTTTCCCAGAAGGGGAACTCTTACAGGAAAGGTAGAAGTCTCATACTGGAAACTACCTTCTCTACAAGACTGTCCAAATTGAGATCTGATTTGAACTTTGATATAGCTTCAGATTTTAACTGAAAGCAAAGTGCTGTAATTAAACCCATAACACAGAATTTGTATATAATCATATGCTTTCAAAATAAACAACAACTCTCTCTTTAAAACAAGTGGAGTTTCTAAAAATCGGCTAAGGATAAAGGTGGTGAATGTTCATTTTTTCCAGTGTCCTGGCACACCTTAACTGGAAGTTTAATGGAAACATTGGTGAGAACTGGTTGAATGGTCTTGTATTGTGCTGTGAATTTCTACTATATATATTCAAGTATCTATTACTATATAGCCATTTTTGGAAAGGGGTACAAATAGACAGGCGACAATTATTTTCTCACTGACCTGCTACAGTGCTTAAGTTAAAGTATTTAGTAACATCTTTTGCTTATTTCTTATTTTCAGTCACCTACATTAACATTAATTAATCCTGATGCTATAAGGATAAAAGTAGTTTGTTATGTTTATTCCAGAAAGTTACAAAAATAGAGATCAACAGCTCAAGAGATAGACAGAATATTCTGTTCATCAACTGATAAGTCAAGCAAAAGAGGCCGAAAGCTTGTAAAATAAAAGCACATCCTGAACTGGGATTTTAGTATTGTGTGTGTAAAAAGGAACTGCTAAAATGGACAAACTGCTTCTACAATGTTAAATGGTTAATAAATGAAAGACATGTAAAAATATATACACTTGACTAATAATTTTCAATTAAACCATGCAATAAACTAGTTGTTAAGAGTTAAATTAAAATTGCAATGGTTTTGATATTTATAAATGTATTAGCGGTCAAGGTCTGTCTGAACAAACAGCTTTAATATCCCTGTTAAGAGATTCACATACATAAATTTAATAAATCTCTGAAAGAGCATGAAGTTTCGATAACTTAACCCACTTATATAAAAAAAATTACTTTGCCTTAAGAATACACAAGCTGGTACAAAGCTACAAATAGAATTGCCATTCTTGTGTCATGCCAGCAATGATACACATGCAATATTCAAAATAAAAACATTCTAACTTCAGATTTTCCTGTCCAAAGAAACCCCACAGAATGACCAAAACAGGAAGTCAGTGGATGCAAATAAATGGCAGATTGGATATTATAATTTGAAAGGAATCGTTTAACAATGAACTTGATAAACATAAAACTAATATTTCTACCTTAGAGGAGAGTACTGACATTGTAACTTAACCCATCACCTGGGTACTTCAATAACTTTAGTGTCACATTAACTAGATGACCAGGCAGGCACTACAGAACACATTAAATTCATCTAGTCATTTCTTTCTCAAATTTAGTTTGAGCACATTAGTCAAGCCTTCTGTTTCCACCCATTACAAATTCAATTGCTTCATCATTGTTTAACAAAGGGAAATGGGCCTGTGGGGTGACTGAGTGCAGGGGCCTGTATTTGAGGCTTTTTGTACAAACGTACGGGCACTTAATGTACTGGTTAACATGGTAGGGCCCTCAGTTACTTTTAAAGCAGCAAAGCTCAAAAAGACTTCACTACTTTAAACCGCCTAATTCAGAGACTAATGCCATTCTCCACGTACATCTGCTCCATATTCTTCATGCTTCACTGTTTGATGTTGATTTAGCATCCCCATGATCTGGCTGAGATACTTGGTTGCTAGCTTGCTCCAGGAAAGATGCAAAAGGATTCTCCTGATTACTTTCCATCGCTTGATAGACGAGAAAAAGGATTAGCAACACAACGATGAACAAGAGGATCCGCAGCCACATTGGCACAAGGCGCTGCACTGGGGTGTTCTCACTTGCACCTGAGTAGTTGCTTTTCTCCTTGTAGGTGCTTCTCATTGCAGCCCGCGTCACCAGATCATCAAAATTATATTGAATTGGTCGACCTGCTGCTCCTTTGATTGGTCGGCGCCGCATTGCACTGTGCATAGAAACAAGAGAATACCTAACTTCATTACTGGAGTTATTTCTAGTACTCTGTTCACTCACCACCTATGCCCAATCTGTTCCCCAACAGCCATCATTTTAAATTTAATAGGTATTGGGATAATTAGGCTGATGAGTCTCTTACCTGATTCCTGCTGGAGTGCTCATTTCATCCGGAAACATTGGAGTCAACACATCTGCTTCCTTTGCATGAAAGAATAAATTATTTTTAAGTATCAATTTAATAGTCTTATTTCTTTTTAACATGTGGACACAACAGCCTTGGCTGAAATTGCAAAAAAAATATAAGCTTCTATTCCGAAATTTACAAACCAGTAATACCACGTTACACCAAATGAATGCAAAATCAAGAATTCCATTTGTAAAACTTTCTCCAAATGTACACTTAAGCCAACACTGCAGAAACAGCTTTAATAAAAACATACAAATGATTCAGTTAAAATCACTCATTATTAATAAAATTGACAGCATCTCGCATAGGACAAAAGAAAATGATTCCACGTAGAAAGACAACATTCCAGAGGCTCAACTTTATCAGATACACATGTAAAGTTTCAGAACAAGCTTATCCTGCTGTACACTTCTTTAGACAAGTTTCTCTTCTTAAGGTGCAGCCTATTGTAGTGCCACAAACCAATGATAAACAAATCTATGCCAAATCTTCAGTATGTATAACCTATTCTATTAGGGGAATACAACAGCTTTATAAATCAAGCTGACATTTATGAGTACTGGACACTGAATGACAACTAGTATTTGGAAGTGAAGCTAAAGATTTTCAGCTCTTTATTAGCCTAAAGGCAGAATCTAATTAGCATTCCAGCCAAATTCTGTTTCTGCATACTCTGATCATGCTGTTCACAAAAAGGAGTGCATGTTTACAACAAATTTGATGACTAACACAGATTCATCTGTGTGCTAAATAAACCTGTGCTTGCAAGTTCATTTATTTAGACCAGAGAACTAATAATTACTAAATTGCAGATCACTAACCATTGTCAAGAGAAGGATTTGATAGCCATCTGCAACAAATGCAAGCATATTCAATGTTTGCTACTTTCAATTAACTTTCAACTACCGTAAATTACGGTGTATAAGCCGAGAATTTGGCTCTATATTTTGGTTCTAAGTTTAGGGGGTCAGCTTATACAGAGGGTGTCAACTTTGGAAAAACAAATACATGGAAGACAGGTCGTATTTATTGGCTGTTTTTGAGTCAGATACACAAAAAGATACAAATGCTTATGAAATCTACACAAGAAAAAGATCTACAAAACACATTCTGTTTCTCAATTTACTTGTACACACCGTTGTTGTCAAATGTTCAGAGTTTGAAACTCTCACTCTTCATTATCTGACTCTCCGAAAATTGCATCCCATTCTTCAGCGCATGAATTCTTTGAATGGTTTGTTTAAACTCACATCTAGTGGCTGGAGCACGGACGTTAAACCACCGGGGATGACTGCAATGTCCGTATTTTCAGCTTGCAATGCTGCTTTTGTCTCACCCGACAAGTGCGCTTTGAACATGTTCCAGACTTTTCCTTCCTGAAACCTTTGGGACATCGACGCCACACCTCTTTGAGCCACCTCAAGCAACCCGCTTCATCCATCCAGCCACGTTCTTGAACGTAAACAACAACAACATCCTGCAGGAATTTTTCTTTCTTTGGGAATGTTTTTCTCTTTTAAAAAACATCAGTGGTAGTTTGGTCCCATCAGCCATACACGTTAACATGACAGTAAAATGTTGCTTCTTGTGTCCAGATGTTTTGACGAGGACTGTTTTCTCCCCCTTCTGATTGACAGTGCAGTTGCCAACAAAATCAAAGGACATTGGTGTCTCGTCCATGTTACCAATCAGTGAGAGCACTTAAGAATGTGCCTTTCGATGCTTGATTACAAACGATTGGAAGGCTGTAATCTTATTCCCAAGGTCACTCGGCAACTTCTGAGCAATCTTTGTTTTTTGTCTCAACATAAGATTACGTCTATTCATAAATCGGGTGCACCAACTTCGTGTGCTTTGAAATTTCGCTGACCTCACTCCAATCATTTCTCTGGTAACAATGTATCCAGACGATCGCTGGTAACTCACTCACTCTAAAACTTTTTCTTACGGTTCTGGCCTCTGGCATGTTTTCCCGCGCCTTGCACATTTCATCTTTGGCATTTCCCTCAGCATGTCCTCTGCCTTTCTTCACTCTCTCACTTGTTTCTCATTTACACTAAACTTCTTAGCAGCTGCAAATTATTTGTCCTTTAGCAAAATCAACAACCTTCAGCTTGAAGCCAGCATCATATCGCATTCGTTTTAATCTTTTGTACATGATGGTCGCAAACTCAATACTGAGTACACATACTGATCCCGCCACCCCGTGTTATGTTTTAATGAGATTACGATGGGCGCTAAATGGTTTCATGGGGATTATATTACATTTTCAGAGGATTCTTTACATTGGGAACCTAATCCAAAACTTCCCTCCCTGACTTATTTAATAAGAATACGCTTATAACACTCTACAATGTGTAGGCCTATTTTCTTAGCAGGTACCGGTTCACAAAATTTCCAGGTTCTGGATCTGGCGAAGCTGAGTACCGGCATGTGAGATCTTGTGATCTTTTCTGGTTAAGTTAAAAATCTCTACAAAAGGGGTCGACTTATACAAAAGTAACACTTAACTTTGAAAATGGGGGGGGGGGTCCAGCTTATACACCAGAATTTACAGTACTTATATTAACTGATAAGTAGTCCTCCATATTAAATGTTGCCCTTTAAAGATTAGTAATTAAAATATTAAATATGCTGTTACTTTTAAGGATAGCATATTACATAAATTGCAGTGAATTTTTTCAAAGATGAATAATATAACGAGAATGTGGTAAGAGCTTAACATTCATTCTGATGTTGATTAATAGGGAATGGGCTATTTATAAACTGTCAGTTACTTGCCCTGTGGATACTGAATATAGCTAGGAACTTCCTTTGCTTGTCAACACAAGAGCCATAACATATACTAGTACCTAGTGGTCATTTCCAGAGGCAACCAAGCCAACAGGAAAGAAACTCAAAATTTTCTGCCCCCTTCTAGGCAGAAAAGCCTTTTCTAACCTTGCTCCTGACATTTTCTTTAATCACCAACCTACAGTCCCAGTTTAAAATAATCCTTATTCTGCCACAATGTCCACTCATGTGAAAGCAAACAAATACTGTATTGATATATAAGGAAGATGATCTCAGCCACTCAGAGGTTCTCTCAAGGTGAGTTTGCAGCAAATATTTATAGTTCTTATTTTCCTCCTTTCATTAAAATATTTCACTAATAGTTGGTAATACCAACTGCATTTTGCAGGACCAGCAGATATTCTCCTGTTTTCATAGCTCCATCCTTAGATTAGTTTCCTTCGTGACTCAACAGTCTTGTATGGCCTTCAGATCCCCTTGCTTCCATCCTCTATACAGCAATGGAGAGAGTTTAGTATTGCTAGCTTCTGAGCCACTACAGCCCTAAATGGGTCATGCCTAGCCATAAATAGAGCACATATCCATCGTAAGATCCATTTTGTTTCTAAATGTCTAATGCTCTAACGAATCCCAATATTTTGAATTTAGAATATTTCTTAACAAAGCAGTGTTAAATTTCTTTTTAGCACACAGTTGAACTTAGTGACTACTGTATAGTAATAATCTCTATTCTGGGTTCCTCCCACAATCATTAGCATTATCTTCGCTTGAGCTTGTATTGCTTCAAACTCCTCTTCTCTAGAAATAAAATGCCTTGGCTAGTTAAGCCATTCAGCTCTGGCATCTTCCATGCAAATCTCCTCCTACTCATGTCTTTATATCCTATCTGAACAGAAATTAGAACGTTCAAAGGTAGTGCAATGTTGAATCACAATACTTTTCATAACTTCTATTTTTCAAATCTGCAATTAACTCATGATTTCTATTTCCATTCTCTTAATAACCCTCCATAATATTATTGTTGCACTTGTAACGCAAATTCCTTTGCTCCATTTAGATTCACTTCCAGTGTTGTATGGAGCTTCTTTTAAAAAAAAAAATCCCAAAATACATCATCTTCTGTTCATTTCAAATTTTAAGTTGCCAAATACACACAATTTCTGTATTATTTTTTGTATTTTGACATAACTCTCAGTATTGACTTGCTGTTTGCCTCTTAAGGCAAATCATATTTTTGATCCAGATCATTTAAGTAAATTATAGTGAGTGATTCCAGCCCAAGCTTTTGTTGAACACAACTTCTTTACCCATGGTTCAACTGGGTAACTTCTACTTGCTACTTTCTCTTCATCCTAAAATTTGTCCCTTCACTTTGGACAATAATCATGTTGCAATTCAAATTGTTAAAAAAAGGTTTGTGAAAAAGCATATGACATTTTAAATAATATAGGTAAGCAATCAAAACCAAGGTGTATTTGCAACAGAGGAAAAGAATACACACATTTCAGAAGTTTGCAAAAAGTACTTTTCCATTCACATGCTTCCTTCATGTAAATGGTCAGTTTTAGAAACTTAAAGAGACAACAGAGTAGAAAGCATTCATTGTAAGAGATGATCACAAGTAACATTATTGAACCACTAACATAATTACCTTTATTTGTCTTGATTTGCTTGTATCAGTGACTTTTGATGTACTGTGCATGTGATATGAAGTACCTAAAGATAGATACATTAATAAATAGATACATTAATAAATCTAAAGCACACCTTAAAATTTGAATAAAAGCAGAACGTAACTGGGAAATCATACTGTACCAACTACACTATTCTGAATTTACTTCAACTTATTGTTGCCAAACAATTGATACTAGAGCGTACAATCATCACAGCGATATTTGATTCTGCGCTTTGTGCTCCCTGGATTACAAATTGATAGTAAATATTAAAAATTTAAATTATAAATCATAAATAGAAAATAGAAAAGGGAAAGTAAGGTAGTGCAAAAAAAAAAAACCCGAGATGCAGGTCCGGATATTTGGAGGGTCCGGCCCAGATCCAGGTCAGGATCCGTTCAGCAGTCTTATCACAGTTGGAAAGAAGCTCTGAATTTCTGAATTTTAATCTTACTTTTCAATGAAAGAAGCGCTTACACTGTACTTATGAAGTCACTTCTAATGCACCTGTTCTGAAAGTATAAACAGAAGTAAACAAAAGGCTGCATTTTGAAGCCTAGGATCAAAGAATACTCAAGACTATTAAATGGTTCCCTAGAAAAATAAGATGGAGTCTTGACTGCCATCTACTTCACTATAATCTTGCACTTTATTGTTTACCTGCACTGCACCTGCTGCACTTTTTTTTTGCATTGTTATTGTTTTATCATGTTCTACTTTAATGCACTGTGCAATAATTTGATTTGTACAAACAATAAGGCAAGCTTTTCACAATCTCAGTATGTGACACTAATACACCAATTCATAACATTAAGGGAACAATTTTAGTGTCTTCTTTTAGGTAACTAGAGAAAAAGTTACCTCACATTTTAAAAAAAGTTTGAAAACAAAAAAACAATGAAAAGTAGACTCAAGAAGGGAATAGTTGCATGCTAAGATACTTAGCCATACATTATGATCATACTGACACTATGATGATGACATGAAGCAGCTGCATATAAAGTTGGCAGCAATTAGGTGGTATTGGATATTAAGTACAACTTGATAGTACATCACCTCAATTACTTGAAGCACTGCCAAAATGAATCTCATTGTAAAATACCAATTTTTGAAATAATACCTAGGTAAATAAAATTTACTGCATTTATCAAAATTAGGGTCTAAATTTGCATTATTCTCCAGAAAAAGAAGCCAAAGAAATTCATAATCTCTTAATTTCAAAACCTAGAACAAAAAGTTTAGCCAGCTTTTTACATCAAATAGTATAATAAACATCAATTATTTGCTGTTCTGGGGCTCTCCATACACTAAGCTTTTCTTATACTCTGTGCATAGCCTAGAGTACGAAAACAGCTTTTTAAATACAACAGCAGAAGAGTGCAATTTTATTCTCTCCCACCCCCACACAATTCTCTTTTGGGGACGTGGGTGTTGATACCTGAAATATACTGTGCAGAATACTTTCCTCGGACCTCAATTGTTCATGCTCATCTCCACATTTTTTTTTTTTAAATTAAGGGGTAATCTGCCAAAGTTAGCAGAATAGCTGGCTTTTAAATTGGCAATAACATTCAGGCAACAAAATATCTTTGACCTGCCCAAGCATAATGTCTAGCTACAACTTACCAATTTTGCTCTGTGTGGAGCTCTCAGGAGGAAAATCTGCAATAGAAATATTATAATTCTGTAAAATGTACAATTTTATTCAAACATGTTGCTAGGCTGAATCATACCAATATTTACATCTGCTTTTCAATTCTGTCCCTTCAATCAATTCATTCACCTCTCCCCTGCTTTAATTTTATTAATGTATTCATAATTCTGATTACCTTGTTCCAGTTAGACTCTCAATTCCAGAGCTGCATGGAACCCCCTTATTCTTACTACAATATACAGTTGCAAGAAAATGTTTGTGAACCCTTTGTAATTACCTAGTTTTCTGCATTAGTTACTCATAAAATGTGGTCTGATCTTCATCCAAGTCACAATAATAGAAAAACCCAATCTGCCTAATCTAATAACACAGAAACAACTGTACTTTTCATGTCTTTATTGAACACATTGTTTCACAGTCCAGGTTGGAAAAAGTATGTAAACCCTTGTATTTGATAATTAGTAAAAGTCCTTTAGCAGCAGTAACATCCACCAAACGTTTCCTGTAGCTGCAGATCAGATTTGCACAAGGAGGAATTTTAGACCATTCCCTTCTACAAAACTGTTTTAGTTTATCAATATTTCTGGGATAACTTGCATGAACAGCCCTCTTCAGGTCATGCCCCAGCATCTCAATTGTGTTAGGGTCTGGACTCTAACTTGGCCATTCCAAAACATTAAGTTTTCTTCTTTTTAAACCATTCTGTTGTTGGTTTACTCTTGTATTTTGGATCATTAACTTGTTGCATCATCCGACTTCTAATAAGCTTCAGGTGACTCTGCACTACCCCGACATTCTCCTGTAAATGTATTAATACAATTTTGAATTGTTCCATCAACAGTTACAAGCTGTCCAGGCCCTGAGGCAGCAAAACAGCCCCAAACCATGATGCTCCTTCCACCATGCTTCATAGTTGGGTTGAGGTTTTGGTGTTGGTGTGCAGTGCCCTGTTTTCTCCAAACATAGCAGTGTGCATTTCTGTCAAAAAGTTCAACTTTTGTCTTGTCCGTCCACAGAACACTGTCCCAGAAGCAGTGTGGAGCATCCAGATGGGCTTTGCAAATTTGAGATGTACAGCAATGTTTTATTTGGAGAGCAGTGGTTTCCTCTATGGAACACCATTCATGCTCAGTGTTTTTCTTATAGTGGACACATGAACAGACTTTAGCAAGTTCTAGAGATTTCTGTAGGTCTTTTGCTGTTACTCTTGGGCTCAAAGTCTACTTTTGTGCTTTTAATTAAACCTCAGCAGCTTTACAATAGTCTACTTAATTAAGAATAAAAACATGGTGCTGCCTGACCTGCTGAAGCTCCTCCAGCACACTGTATATGTATTGCAAGGATTAAGATGTGCAGACACTGTATAGTTACCCAAGCTGAACACGGCCTTGAGAACCTAGTGACCCTTTACACAGCTTTTGTTCACGTCATCCGTTTTACCAATTCACAGGTATTATTGGCCTTCAATGCTTAGATTTTTATGGTTATTAGCACCTGAAATATATTATGATTGGTACTTATATATGCAAATAATATTTGCAAACAAGTGCTCAAAGTTTCTATTGAATCAATATCCGTATAAAAATTAACAAGTGTAAGTTATCAGAGTCCAATTGATCGGCAATGAAACTGGCAGATTACAAACTTTAGGCTGCAGAGATTACCTGGTAGAGCAGATTCATAGAAACATAGAAACATAGAAAATAGGTGCAGGAGTAGGCCATTTGGCCCTTCGAGCCTGCACCGTCATTTATTATGATCATGGCTGATCATCCAACTCAGAACACCGCCCCAGCCTTCCCTCCATACCCCCTGACCCCCATAGCCACAAGGGCCATATCTAACTCCCTCTTAAATATAGCCAATGAACTGGCCTCAACTGTTTCCTGTGGCAGAGAATTCCACAGATTCACCACTCTCTGTGTGAAGAAGTTTTTCCTAATCTCAGTCCTAAAAGGCTTCCCCTCTGTCCTCAAACTGTGACCCCTCATTCTGGACTTCCCCAACATCGGGAACAATCTTCCTGCATCTAGCCTGTCCAATCCCTTTAGGATCTTATACGTTTCAATCAGATCCCCCCTCAATCTTCTAAATTCCAATGAGTACAAGCCTAGTTCATCCATTCTTTCTTCATATGAAAGTCCTGCCATCCCAGGAATCAATCTGGTGAACCTTCTCTGTACTCCCTCTATGGCAAGGATGTCTTTCCTCAGATTAGGGGACCAAAACTGCACACAATACTCCAGGTGTGGTCTCACCAAGGCCTTGTACAACTGCAGTAGTACCTCCCTGCTCCTGTTCTCAAATCCTCTCGCTATAAATGCCAGCATACCATTCGCCTTTTTCACATTTATGATTCATCCATTGTTCCTCATCTTGGGTGATAATTCTCTCTTTTTTTTCTTCTTATAGAAACATCTGCATTACTCTAGACTATGTGAAACGGAGACATCTCTTTCTCCCTTATAGGGGAGAGAGAGCACCTGTGGTACGTGAAATACAGGGTGAACCAGTAGTCTTTGGGGCACTGCAAGACTGTGTTTTTGCTGTTGCTTTGCTACATGCTTGAGTGCTCGGGGGTGGGTGCCAATGCTTTTTTTTTTGCTACTGGTGGGGGAGGGGGAATCGTTGCTTTGCTGCTGTTTATGCGTGGAGGGGGACTAACTGGGGGAGTTTGGGGTTCTAACATTTAATTCATTCTTCGGGAGCACTCCTCTGTTTTCGTGGATGTTTGCGAAGAAAAAGCATTTCAGGATGTATATTGTATACATTTCTGACAGTAAATATACCCTTGAAACACCAAAGTTACTCTGCACAAATTTTATCGTATTATACAACAATCCACAATGAATATTTGCACAACAGGATTCCCTCTAGGTGGGATACAAATAAGGAAGGTAAACCCAAATTTTAATCCACAGACTTTGGTATGGACAGCAGTTAATCATCACTTTGCTTATTAAAACAACTATAAAATACATTTCCAAATAAAGCAGCGCTTCATATAACCAATATATACAAATTATGTTTATAAAGCACCTTTAACATAAATCATCCCAAGGCACTTTATAGGATCATTATCATTTAACTGAAACAAAAGGAAATACCATGACAGATGCAGCAGCTTAGTCAGAACTAGACTGAGGAGTATCTAATATTGTGAAATTAAAAACAATATTTGAGAAAAGAATGCTAGAGGTTGGCCCTTAGGGACCTCAAATAATAAAAAGGCAGAGAATTATATTCAGTAATGATCAAGAGTCTATATACCTTGAAGGTGCTGCAGGGCTGAAGGGGATTATAAAGAGAGGGAGGGATATAGTCATGGAGATATTCATAAACAAGATTAAGTGCCTTAAAATTGAGATTTTGCGTAACTAGCAGTCAATGCTATTTAAAAAAAATGGGTTGGGCGAATCAGATTTAACACAAAGATGCAAATAATAGTATCTGAAGCAACAAACAATCTAGAGCCAGAGTTTCACGTGAAAACATTGACAATTTGTTTCTTCATCACAGATGATGCTCAATTACATGAACTTATGATCCAAAGCTCCCACTTAAATTTAATATGACAAAGTAATGCAAAGTCTGGTTGAGTTCAAAGAGTTTCAAGGGTCCAAAAATCACTGGATAGTACATGACAGTAACTTTAGTAGATCCAGACTTTAAGATGATAAGCAAGAAATTTATTCCCAGTACTGGATTAAGTTGTTTAACAATGTAGAAACAGTGAGAAGAAAATTCAATAAAAAATAAATATTTCTATTAAATTAACAAACTTCATGGAAAATGGGTTTACTGAGATGCCTCATGGACACATTACTGATTTATTGTGTTTTTACTTTAAATTTGAATTAGGGGAACAAATTCCAAAATGGGCAGAGGCTACCTCTAAACTCAAATTTACAAACATCAAAAATGTTTAGTGTGAGCCATCATATGCGTTACAAATTCAAACCTGTTACAGAAACTGGAGTTCAAGTTTATCATCAATCACTTATGTAAGCAATTTTTTTAAATTACTGGAGTTGACCATATTACATAGTATTTGCTTGCCTAACTTTCTATCACTTTGTAATTTAAACTGGGCACTCTAGCCTTTCACATACGTGTTTCGTCAACCCCTACAGTAGAGGACTGAAGAATTCCCTTTGAAATAAAAACAATTCATTTTATGGAATTTGAGTTTTTCTGACAATTCCACTATTTATTGCTATTCCTAAAGATTATTAGGAAGGTTACAGTACTGCAGTTTCACAAACCTGTATACAATCATTAAAGTAGCTGTACATCAATTCTCCCTTATTAGGAGAGCTCTTGACCTAGTCTGAATATTATGGGTTCCAACTACATTAAAGAATCCAAGCTGACACCTCAGGGCATTACAGAGGAGAGTGCTACTTGCGGCTTAGCCTCCAAGAAAACACAACTAATTCAGCATGGTAGCAACATTTACAAGCTGCCTTGAAAATGCCCAGTATACACTCAGTGACCACTTTATTAGATACGCCTGCTTATTAATGCAAATATCTAATCAGCCAATCATGTGGTAGAAACTCAATACAGCAAAACATGCAGATATGGTCAAGAGGTTCAGTTGTTCAGAATGGGGAAGAAACATGATCTAACTGACTTTGACTGTGGAATGATCGTTGGTGCCAGAGGGGGTAATTCAGAAACTTCTGATCTCCTGTGACTTTCATGCATAACAGTCTCTGGAACGTGAAGAGAATGGTGTGAAAAACAAAAAAAAACATCCAGTGAGCAGCAGTACTGTGGACGAAAATGCACTGCAGATGAGAGAGGTCAGAGGAAAATGGCCAAGGCGTTCAAGCTGACAGTAACTCAAAACAACAAGCATGCAGAAAAGCATCTCTGTTCGCATAACACATGAAACCTTGACATGGATGGGCTACAGTAGCAGGCCATAACTAGGTTCCTTTCCTGTACCCAATAAAGTGGCCAAGTGTATAATGCTTTAAAAAACTTAAGAGCAACATGACAGCAGTAACGCAAAGGAACAACATCCCTAAGAACGAGTTATTGAATTATAGACCACCACGCTGCACTGTGTAACAAACATCAATTTTACTGATATACTTGAAAGGTGATCTGCGTCTTCAGCAGGAGTTAAAGGACAAGGTTTGCCACCAAGTGCAGGTGTAGGAGCTATGCATTCTGTGCTGTGCACTTAAGTGTATTGTGGTAACCAGTCACATTAGTGAGGGTGTAGTAAGAACAAAGGGAATAAGTTTTGTATTCTTGCATATGTCATGGCATATGGAGAAACTGAGGGAAATAAATGTTAGTAGGGAAGTGGTGTTAGGTAAATTGATGGGATTAAAGGCAGATAGATCCCTAGGGCCAAATGGTCTGCATCCCAGAGTGCTCAAGGAAGTAGCCCAAGAAATAGTGGATGCATTAGTGATAATTTTTCAAAACTCTTTAGATTCTGGATTAGTTCCTGAGGATTGGAGGGTGGCTAATGTAACCCCACTTTTTAAAAAAGGAAGGAGAGAGAAACCGGGGAATTATAGACTGGTAAGCCTGACATTGGTGGTGGGGAAACTGCTGGAGTCAGTTATCAAAGATGTGATAACAGCACATTTGGAAAGCGGTGAAATCATCGGACAAAGTCAGCATGGATTTCTGAAAGGAAAATCATGTCTGGCGAATCTCAGAATTTTTTCAGGGTGTAACTAGTAGAGTGGATGAGGGACAACCAGTGGATGTGGTATATTTGGATTTTCTAAAGGCTTTTGACAAGGTCCCACACAGGAGATTAGTGTGCAAACTTAAAGCACACGGTATTGAGGGTAAGGTATTGATGTGGATAGAGAATTGGTTGGCAGACAGGAAGCAAAGAGTGGGAATAAACGGGGACCTTTTCAGAATGGCAGGCAGTAACTAGTGGGGTACCGCAAGGCTCAGTGCTGGGACCCCAGTTGTTTACAATATACAGTAATGACTTAGACGAGGGAATTAAATGCAGCATCTCCAAGTTTGCAGATGACATGAAGCTGGGCAGCAGTGTTAGCTGTGAGGAGGATGCAGGGTGACTTGGATATGTTAGGTGAGTGGGAAAATTCATGGCAGATGCAATTTAATGTGGATAAATGTGAGGTTATCCACTTTGGTGGCAAGAACAGGAAAACATTATTATCTGAATGGTGGCCGATTAGGAAAAGGGGAGGTGCAACGAGACCTGGGTGTCATTATACACCAGTCATTGAAAGTGGGCATGCAGGTACAGTAGGCGGTGAAAAAGGCAAATGGTATGCTGGTATTCATAGCAAGAGGATTCGGGTACAGGAGCAGGGAGGTACTACTGCAGTTGTACAAGGCCTTGGTGAGACCACACCTGGAGTATCGTGTGCAGTTTTGGTCCCCTAATCTGAGGAAAGACATCCTTGCCATAGAGGGAGTACAAAGAAGGTTCACCAGATTGATTCCTGCGATGGCAGGACTTTCATATGATGAAAGAGTGCATCGACTAGGCTTATACTCTCTGGAATTTAGAAGATTGAGGGGGGATCTTATTGAAACGTATAAAATTGTAAAGGGATTGGACAGGCTAGATGCAGGAAGATTGTTCCCGATGTTGGGGAAGTCCAGAACGAGGGGTCACAGTTTGAGGATAAAGGGGAAGCCTTTTAGGACCGAGATGAGGAAAAACTTCTTCACACAGAGAGTGGTGAATCTGTGGAATTCTCTGCCACAGGAAACAGTTGAGGCCAGTTCATTGGCTATATTTAAGAGGGAGTTAGATATGGCCCTTGTGGCTAAAGGGATCGGGGGGTATGAAGAGAGGGCACGTACAGGGTTCTGAGTTGGATGATCAGCCATGATCATCCCCAGTGGCGGTGCAGGCTCGAAGGGCCGAATGGCCTACTCCTGCACCTATTTTCTATGTTTCTATACTGTAGCTTGGGGCCAGTGGAGGTCACATCTTTCCTGACCACTTAATTTCAATTCAAGATTGTATGTTTGCTAATTGCTAATAAGGGATCAAAATGAGGAATTCAACTTTTGTTGCAATCATTTCATTGGAGCTGAGGGCAAATCATGCATGAATAACAACTACGTCTGGGGTCACAGGCTGGCAGCAATTATTTTGACTTTGGATTAATTTTACCTGCTGTAGCAGGTAAGGGTAACAAGGTATTCAATGAGCAAGGCACAGATTCTGCTTTTAACAGCGATACTGAAGAGTCAAATTAGAAAACAATGTTTACTAACCTTTCCATCTTAGATGCTGCTTGATCTGCTGTACATTGCCAGACTTATTAACTTTGTCTGGTTTTCCCAACTGAGAGCTCACAGAGGAGATCAAAACTAAAATATAACCAGAAAGTGGCAGAAATACACAATCTAGCAATCTGGGAAGCATCCATGGAAAGGAAGGAACATAAAGCATTTAAGTTTAATTACAATGAAGATAGGCTGACCATACCCCTCCAGTGATGCTTCAAGACCCACTGAGTACTGTAAACAGGAAATGCAGAAACTATTGATTGCCAGTAAAAGTAAAGATGATTTACCTTCTTCCTCTTCACTATCTGAGTATTGGTCAATATCACCAGTTCCATTTTGCTTGGGTGGGGGCACAGCTGAACGCTGTCCCATCAACTTCACGAGCTTCCTCTCATAAACTGTCCTAGTAGATGCTACATGGAGATAGAAAAGGCAATGAATACAGATAAACTCTGTAGAACGACTGTTCAAGAAAATACCTAGTTCAGTATCTGGTAGTAAATAAGTGAAAGTTGAAAGGAAGTAACAAACTAGTTGATTTTGATTGCCTTTTCATTAACCTGGGAAGTATAGGATTAAATTTTACTTTTTCTGAATTGAAATATTCACTCACAAAAAACAGTAACAATTTGCATTTACATAGATTTCCAATATAATAAAACATTCTAAAGGTGAGCTACAGAGATGTAATTAGACAAATTTTACAAATTTGAAGAAAAAGAATTTGGGTAAGCGACTAATACTTAATCAAGTGGGTTTTAGGCAGGAGCACTGAATAAGTAGTGAAATGGAAGGTCCAAGTGTTGGTAACGTGGTGGGGGTGGGGGTGAAATACCAAAGCCTAAGATGTACACAAAAGGAATGATTGATGTTAGAAATGACAAAACTAGAAGAAATTAACAAGCATTTGAAGGACAAATCATTGTGAACATACAGGGTACAGGCAAGAAGTATAATAAAATTCCAACAATCTGCTGCCCAATTTAATCAGAATTCTTGATGCTTTGGCATTCAGCTAATATTTTTTTTTTCATACTGCCTTTAAATTCACTGGGTCCCGATTCCCTGCTCCCTTCAGATCATCAGGGCCCCATTCTCCACAATCCCTTTAAACTTGTGTGGCTCAGTAGAAAATTTATTATGATGCTGTGTAACACTCAATGCAAAACATAGGTGTGTCAGTGTGTTAATAGGAGCAATATTCAAGCAGCTGGAAAATCTGCCTGTAGTAACACCAAAATCCTCAGCTTGCTGAATTATCATAGTTTTATTATACAATGAGTTAACCCTGCATCTAAATGGAGAAGATGGATGTGTTGAGAAGAAAAGATTTTCAATTTTATGCTTACCCACAATTGGACCAGGTGTAACTCCATATTTCACAAGTTGCTCTTTCAAGTCTTCATCGCTCAGTTGCATGACATTCATATTCGTATAGTTACCTGTACTCTTCGTCAATTTGGAAAGTTCCTTTGTTAAAAGGAAAACGCAAAGGACAAATAGAGAGTTTAATATTACTTGCAAAGGCTGATGTAATTTAAAGTCTTTAAATAACCCAGAATGAAACCTTTTTGTCATCATGATTTGAAATAAGAGCCACCTTACATACAAAAGAACTTTTTGTAAGTTACATAAATCAGTGGCACAATCATCTTGGTTATCATGAAATGACCGCTGATGCAAAAAATTAATTAAATAAAAACACACAGTATTCCACTTACTTGCATTCTACTCAATAATGAAGATATTACATTAAAAATATTTTCACTAGACCATTCTTGTATGAGGAACAGATTCAGGGAGATAGAAATTAAATCATAAGAGTGATGGAAATCAGATTAGGCTCACTTATAGGGATGAAAAAGATGACCTGCTTTAAGTATATACAATATCTCATTTACACACCTGTTATCTGCAACCTTATATCTAGTTTCATGCTTTAGATTATCATACTAGAATGCCCATTTTGCTTAATACCTAGGAAAAGAAGTGGATGGAAAAAACTAAAGTGCTAACCAACTGTTGCTGCAAAACCAGAACAATTACCTTGTCACCCACCTCTACATGGAAGGTTTATTTAAATGAGAAAAAACTCTTTTGGACTGTTGCCTCCAGTAGTCTGTCAAAGGATCAAAACTTTAAAATTGCACATAGCTTGAAGTTTACCATTTAGCCCTCAGAGCCTTTCTCCAGGGCCAAAAAATCCTTCCTGAGCTGTAGAACTATTCAATTTTACAGCTGTAGTCTAACCAAAGATTTCTTTAGCTGGAACATGAGGTACTCAGTCCTCTCGATAAAGGCTGGCATTTCAATTGAAATGGCATTGTCCACAAGTCCCTACAAAAGACTGCAAGGAGTACTGAGAAGATCATAGGACTCTCTCTTCCACCCATTAGAGAGATATTTTTCAGGAACATTGCATACACAAGGCCCTCAGCATTCAGTGATCCTTCCCATCTGTCCAACAACCTTTTTGACTCCATATCATCAGGTAGGAGGTACTGTAGCAGGAGGACAAGAAATGTTAGAATGGGAAACAGCTTCTTCCCCCAGGCCGCAAGACTATTGAACTCCCTGCCACCACCCAGATCTCCACGTATGAAACACCAGTAGTGGTATACTTTTCATGTTTTAACTTGTATTTGGCCCCTTATTATTTGTGGTAATATTACTTTATGTGTTATGTGAGTTATATGTACTGTGCTGAGCACCTTAGTACAGAGGAACGTTGTCTTGTCTTATTTGGAGGTATACATGTATATGGTTGAATGACAAACTCGAACATTTTTAAATCCTCATTTGTTATATCAGTTTCTTCTCATGAAGTACACCCATCTTCAGGTTCTTTAGGCCTCCACTACTCTCAGCATGAAGATTTAGATAGTGCTTTTTTCTTGATCCGAGGTGAATCATTGCAAAGTTACTCACACCAAAATCAGTTTGTCAAATATACTCAACATTTCTGTAAAATATGATCCCATTCCAATTCTGGGGAGTAACCGGAAATGAAATGTCGCAATCTGAAGTATTTTATAAAATACAAGTTGAGATCCAATCCCCCCCAAAAAAAAAAAAAAAATTCTTGCAGGGCATGATACAAGTTTGACAGGTCAATTATCACCATCACCTGTTACTTCCTTGCTGATTTCCTGACCAATAACATGCTCAATTCCACAATGAGTTTCTTCAAGTGGGCTTTATCACATCAAGAATTCCATAATCAATATCCACAGACATCCCACTAATCTGCATTTAACACCCCTTCAAAGAAAAATCAAAACAATTGTTTCTTAGACGTGACCTTTTTACAATGATTGCAGATTCTCTCTGATCAACTGGAAAATTTAACTGTATGTTAATTATACACACGAGTAACTTCCCTGTTAGCTTAACTAGTCTATGATTTCCCCAATGTTCCTCTCTCACCTCTCTTAATTAGGATAATTGCACAAACTCCCTATCAAAAGGAACGATTAAATTAAGAGAACTTAGGACATGTACAACGCCCCTGCCAACAAGAGAGCCAAAACCATCTGGCACTGCGTGCTTGCTACTCATTACTGTCATTATGTTACTCAATATTGTTATGTTAAGTTTGCTTCACCCAAGGAAACTTCTTCACTGATGAAAAGTAATCATTCAATATAATTTTGATATCAAAAAAAAGAGTACAACATTGCTATTATTACAGAATGATATTGTACAGAAACAGGTCCTTCAGCCATTCATGTCTACATTGACAATGTTGCTATGTACACATGATCTGTATCCCTCTACCCCTTGTTTGTATATATGTATAGATGCCTCTTAATCATTGCTATCGTATCTTTTTCTACTACCCTAACACCTCCCAGGCATTTGCCACTATAATTAGACCTCCCTGCCACCTTAAACCTACACCCTTTAGCACTTGACATAGCTATGTGAAAAAAAAACTTCTAACCTATCAATGTCTCTCAATTTTATAAACTTCTATCAGGTTGCTCTCCAGTCACAAACATGCCTGAGAAACCGTGTTTGTCCAGCTTTTCCTTATGGTTTACTCTCTAATCCAGTCAACATCTCAGTGATCTCTAGTGTAGCATTTTCAAAGCCTTCATATCTTTGTAGCAGTATGGCAATTACATCTGCACATGGTATTCCAAATGTGGCCCAACTAAAGCTCCTACACCATCTGCAAGGAGTTAATATGTTCTCGCTATGTCCACTTTATGAACAGATTAAAAGATTAAATATAGTGTTCAGTCACAAAGCTTATGGGGTAACTTATGAAATAGGTGTTAGGATACCACTGACATGTGCAAGGGGGTAAACATTTGTTCATAGTAGGCAATGGTGTATACAGGCCAAGCGCATCATGGAGATATCCTTGGAATGTGGAAGAAACCATTTTTTTTGTCCTAATAGCTTCTTATCCAGTTTCTTTCCTGAAGAATTCAACTGCAATGAAGATGAATTTTGAAACACCATACAAGCTAAGCACTGCATAAAAGTGAAAAACCTGCTTTATTTAATTCAAAGTGAAAATAATGGCATGTCACATTGCACAATGTTTGAATCAGGTCAAAAGTAAATGCCTGAAGTTATTCTGCTGCATTGGAATGTGAAATGGGTTTGGATTCAGCCTTACCACCAAATGCTGTTCAGGAGATAAACTCAAAGGCAAAACTGCCTGTAATTGAGAATTTTTTTTTTTTTTTTTTAATACAATGATCACAATATAGTCTAGTTTCATTCCAAGGCTACAGACAAGATTCAATGGATACCCAGAATTCTAAACCTTGCTTATTGCCCTAGTTCTCAAGTACAGTTGTGGTATTTGCTATGGTCTTATCCTAAACTAGGAGTAGAATAATGAAAACTGGAAAGAGCTGTGCAATGAGTTGGACAGGATAAAAAGGAAGAAAGCAAAGGTGAGGCAGAACATGTCAGGAGGGGGAAATCCATTACTTACAGGGTGAGCACAATCAGAAAAAATTTATGCACTTGTTACTGAGTTAATGCAGAGACTATTTAGACATTCCTCACCATCATAAAAACATCGAAATCTACAGCACATTACAGACCCTTCAGCCCACAATGTTATGCCGACCATGTAACCTACTCTAGAAACTGCCTAGAATTTCTCTACTGCATAGCCCTCTATTTTTCTAAGCTCCATGCACCTGCCTGCTAAAAGACCCTCTTTTATCTGCCTCTACCACCTTCACTGGCAGTGCATTCCACGCATCCACCACTGTGTGAAAAACTTACCCCTGACATCCACCTTGTACCTATTTCCAAGCACCTTAAAATTATGCCCCCTTGTGTTAGCTTTTTCAGCTCTGGGAAAAAGCCTCTGGCTATCCACACAATCAATGCCTATCATCTTATACACCTCTATCAGGACACCCCTCATCCTCCAACACTCCAAGGAAAAAAGGCCAAGTTCACTCAACCTATATTCACAAGGCATGCTCTCCAATCCAGGCAACATCCTTGTAAACCTCCTCTGCACTCTCTCTATAGTATCCACATCCTTCCTGTAGTCAGGTGACCAGAATGGAATACAGTACTCCAAGTGGGGTCTATCTAAAGTCTTACATAGCAGCAACATTCTTGAACGCATCCCACGGTTGATGAGGGCCAACACACCATATACCTTCTTAACAACACTGTCAACCTGAGCAGCATCTTTGAATGTCCTATGGACATGGAGCCCAAGATCTTGCTGATCCTCCACACACCCGAGAGTCTTACCATTAATATTATATTCTGTCTTCAAATTTGACCTACTGAAATGAACCACTTCACACTTGTCTGGGTTGAACTCCATATGCCCAGTTCTGCATTCTATCAATGTTGTGCTGTAACCTCTGACAATCCTAATAATTTAGTAGTATACGTACCATGTCATATGATACAGGCGATGCAAGTTTTCAAAGTACATTTATTATCAAAGACCGTATGAATTATACAACCTTGAGATTTGTTTGCTTCTAGGCAGTCACAAAGCAAGAAACTCAAAAGAGCCCAGTTAAAAAAAAAGACCAACCCCCAACATGCACAAAGAAGGGGAGGGGGGAAATAAATCATGCAAAGTAAGCAGCAACAACAGCAGCATTCTGAATCATATTGAGTCCTTAAATCCAAATCCCCAGAGTGGGCCCAAAGCCTCACTGTTCAGTTCATCATATTAGCAGAGCAAATCACTGCAAAGGCGATCATGTTTATTCATTTCCATAGATACTACCCGACTTGCTCAGCTCCTTCTAAATTTTGTTTGTTGCAATGGATAGAAATTGGTTTGGAGTATCCTAATGTCATAATACAAATTAGAGAAATGGGTACTAATTTACTGGGCCAGTAATCTGGAAAGATTTATTTAACTCCCAACAAGGAAGCTGGAAATTTGAATTCAAGAAATAAAATAAATCTGCAAAAACAAAGTATTGTTGCATCAATAAAGCTGATTAAAAACTAGTAGATCATAAAAACTTCATTAATGCCAAACATAATTCTGGAAGAACTACCAGTGAAACTCTAGGTCTAATCTCCACACTATTCATAATTTATCTCGAACACAGAGCTACAAAATATAAGAGGCTTGACAGCCAAGTACATTGCTAACTGTACTTGATTAACTGTAGTTTCTGACAAATTACTGTACATACTCTAATTAATAGCTTTTGGTGAGCTAGGAAGTTTGTAGTCTGCTGAGGGCTAGATCTATGGCATTCAAGTCTGGTGTACAAGAAAACCAGTAACGACTTATGAAGGGCTATCACAAGAGCGATTTCCAATCCGTACAGATTGTGGTCTTTAACATCTCTACCTCACCGACAATCAACGCTGGTGCACCTGAGGGATGTGTGCTTAGCCCACTGCTTTACTCTCTCTACAACTATGACTGTGGCCTCGCACAGCTTAAATGCCATCTATAAATTTGCTGGCAACACAGTATCACTGGCAGAATTTCAGATGGTGATGAGAAGGTGTACAGGAGCGAGACACACCGGTCAGTTGAGTAGTGTCGCAGCACTCAATGTTAATAAAACCAAAGGAATGACTGCGGATTTCAGAAGGAGCAAGACAAGAGAACACACACACCAGTTCTCAGAGGGATTAGAGGTGGAAAGAATGAGCAATTTCAATAGGTGTATCAATATTTCTGAGGATCTAACCTGGTCCCAACATATCAATCCAGTTATAAAAGCAGGGTTAATTCACAACGGCTGTAATTCATTAGGAGTTTGAGGAGATTTGGTATGTCATCTAAAACACTTGCCAATTTCTACAGATGTACAGTGGAGAGCATTCTAACTGGCTAGATCATTGCTTGGTATGGGAGGGGAGGGGCTACTGCACAGGATTGAAATAAACTGAAGAGAATTGTAAACTTAGCTCCATTGTGGGCACTAGCCTCCGTAGTATCCAGGACCCCCCCATCCCATCACCCAGTACATGCCGTTCTCATTTTTACTACAGGAATGAGGTACAGAAGCCTGAAGGTACACACTCAACAATTCAGCAACAGCTTCTTCCCCTCTGTCATTCCGATTTTTGCAACGGACAGTGAACCAATGAACATTACTTTACTACTTTTTTTTAATGTGTATGTGTGTATATATATATATATATATATATATATATATACACACACACACACACATATACACACATATATACATACATACACACAGTAATTCATTTTTCCCCCCATTATATATTGCATTGTAATGCTGCCGCAAAACAACAAATTTCATGAGATATGCCAGTGATATTAAACCAGACTCTGATTTTGATTCAGTTGTACAGGTTCACAATCCCTAACCCAAAATTCTGAAATCCAAAAAGCTCCGAAAACTGAAGTCTTGTTCACCAACAGCTGGCGTCACTCAGGTGTGACGTGGCAACACTAGCAGAGGCTGCCAGATGTCAGTTGTAGCTCAGTGCTCATACTGGTTATGCACTGGTTACACGTGCATCTGCTATTCGCTGATATTTTGTGTTCACTGTTGACTGTGTGTTTAATTTCACTGTGAAAATGTCAAAAAGAGCTGCAGATACCCCTATGGGTAACAATGAGAAAAAAAAGAGAAGGAAGCATCTATCATTATCAATAACGCAGAAAGTGGATCTATTGGTGTGTCTGTGCGGCATCTTACTGAAGAATATGGTGTCGGAACTACCACTGTATATGATTTACAGAAACAAAGACAAGTTTTATAGTGACAGTGACATTCTACATTTATTCCAATAAGTAATTTATCATGTGTTTGATTTGGTTCGTTTGAAGCTGTATATTTTTATGTTTCATTGAATGTTTTTTTTTCTTGTCATTATTCCCTAAACAATACAGTATAACTATTTACATGGTATTATAAGTAATCTAGAGATGATTTAAAGTATACGGGAGGATGTGCATAGGTCCAGAGCTCCGCTGGGTCCTAAGGTCCACCACACTGACAAAGGTTAAATAAGGGACTTGAGCATACATGTTTTTTGGTATCCGAAGGGGTCCCGGAACCAATAAGGAGGGATTCTGAAATCCGGAAAATCCTTCATTCCGAAATGCAACTGGCCCCAAGGATTTCCGATAAGAGATTGTGGGCCTGTATTGTTTTCAGCACTGATCACTATAATAACGACTGGAAATACAGACTTCTTTGCTCCGCCTCCCAACCCATAGCCCAAAGGCAAAGTTAATAATTTAACTAATAACTTGTTCTTATACTATTGAAATAATCGCTTATTTCAGCAATATGTTGGGATGCCAATGAAGCTTCTGTAACTGTAACAACTCAATGTGCATTTTGTTATTCTTTTCTCTTATACTACCTCAATGCACTGTTGTAATGAAGTGATCTACGTGAATGGCATGCAAGCAGCTTTTCACTGTACTTTGGAATATGTGACAATTACACAACCAAGTTAAATCACATCATGCTACAAACAAAACAGAGAGCTAGCAGGATCAGAATTGCACAATTACTAAGAGTATTGCCATCAAGAATATTCAGCCAGAACACGCAGCTGAACCAGATAATTTCTATAAACAGAAGTTCCTATTCTTTCTTCTCCATTTACTGTATGGTAAAATACTGTTACTTGCACTGGGTTTCTCAAGCAATCAGCATTCATCTTGGAAATTTTAGGTTTTTTTTTGTGAATTAGTAAACCACAGCCAAATCAAATTCTGTCTTAACTACAAACTACATATTTGCATGCCCTTTAGCAATCATTTAGTAAATCAGGAATTGTAAACAATTATGATGCTATCAACTAATTCATTGCAAACTAGAGTTTGAACCCAAGATCTTCCTTGAATATAGATTTGGAAAAATAAAATCATTAATTCACATTTCTAACACAATTTAAAAAAAAAAGTGAAAGCCAAAATAATCAACCCTTCTATTGATTTTTTGTTTTGGAACTGGTGAACTGTGCATTAGATTAATGGAATTCCCCTGATAGTACAGATGGTGATCACACCCTGTAGCAAACAACAGAAAATCTACAGGGCTGTAAATCCACGAAACACACACAAAATGCTGGAGGATCTCAGCAGGCCAGGCTCTCGACCTGAAACTTTGCACGTACTCTTTTGCATAGATGCTGCCCGGCCTGCTGAGTTCCTCCAGTATTTTGTGTGTGTTGTAACAGTAAGGAACAGTTTGAATTCCCAATTTACTATATTCCAATTAGCCAGTGTTTCCAGCATAATTACAAAAGGTCGAAAGAAGCCAAAATGTGAAAACAGAAGTGAGACTGAAATAAGAGAAAATTTAAGAAACAAATCTTTTTAAAAAACTTGTACATAAACTTATCTTTACTATAAAGCTAACTTGAAATATAACATTGAGCTAATCCATCCATACCTAGCCCTCGAAATAAATACAAATACAGCAAACAGGAACAAGGCTATTCATCAAAATTCACCCATCCTGAAAGATATGAAAGAACTGTATTTCAGTACTGTATTATTTCTTTAAAAAGTCATGCCCAGCATACCCTTCTGGGGTTGTGTATTTCACATGCTCATTGTTCTTTTGGAAGATATTTCTTACACAAGCAAATAAACGTACCTAAACCTAGAAACATGTTTTGAATTCTGAAATAGAGAGAAAGAACAATGAATTAAAGGTTAGCATTGGGACATTCTCAAACGGGAATAGATCGATATTCTGATCAGCTGTAATGCTTAAAAGGAAGTGGGCAGCAGCTGCAATTAAGGCACTTTGATAATGGTGAATATGACAAAAGGCAAATGGAAACCAGAGGGGCTAGATTGCAAAAGTGGACCCAAGCGATAAACATGGAGGCCATTTAGTATAAATCAGCTTCAAAATCAGTCTAACATTATGAGTGTAATCACAAAATACTCTGCAGATGCTGGGGTCAAAGCAACACACTGGAGGAACTCAACAGGTCGGGCAGCATCCATGGAAATAAACAGTTTTGTCCTGACGAAGGGTCCTGGCCCGAAACGTTGACGGTTCGTTTCCACGGATGCTGCCCGACCTGCTAAGTTCCTCTAACATCATGAGTGAACTGGCTGGTCTAGTGCTATTTTTCCCAGCGTTCAATGTACGCAAGTTGTTTGTAAAGTCCTCTCCAATAAACACACCTACACAGAGCACTGTCACACATCGATCTAAGACCCCCACCAGCCGGGCCATACTCTCTTCTCACTGCTGCATCAAGAAGGGGCAGGAGCCTTAAGAACCACACCATCAGGTTTAAAAACAGTTATTCCCTCTCAACCACCAGGCTCATGAACCAGTGGGAGTAACATAGGTTGTGAACAGTGCCCACAACCTATGTTTTCACTTTTAAGGACTCATCATCTCATATTCTTAATATTTATCCTTATTTGTTAATTATTTCTTTTATTTCCTTTGAATTTCTGTAGTTTGCTCTCCTTTGCATATTGGTTGTTTGTCCATCCTGTTGGGTGCAGTCTTTCATTGATTCTATTGTGTTTCTTGGATTTACCGTGTATGCTTGCAAGAAAATGAATCACAAGGTTGTATATGGTGACCAGTATGTATCTTAATAAATTTACTTTGAACTTTGAAAAGAGCAAATAGTCCACTTCAACTTTAATGCCAGGCCTGAAATCAGTGTTGAGGAAGCGAAACTAATAGCACTGGCTGAAGTCATTTTAAATGAATCTTGCACCATATATATTTACCAAACTTCTGAGTGTTAACTTATTCTTCTGCTATCGTGATTAGATTTTCCAAGAAACGTGGCTAAAATCTAATCCACTGCATTTTTAAGAATCCCTGCAATGCTACTTCTGATGTGACTTTGTGCATGGCAGGTCATGCCTATCAAGGAAGTTACCAAGAAGGCTGATGAAGGAGAGGAAGTGGACGTTGTCTACACGGACTTCAGCAAGGCTTTGACAAAGTCCCACATGGGAGGCTGGTCCGGAAGGCTAAGTTGCTTGCCATTCAGCATGAAGTAGTCGACTGGATTCAACATTAGCTTAACAGAAGCTACAGTGGCAGTAGATAGATGTGGGTCTGTCAGGCCGCAGGGATTGGTGATGGGTCCAATGTCGGTTATCATCTATATTAATGATCTAGATAATGTGGTAAAAATGGATCACTACTGATGATACCAAGATTGGGGCGTAGTGGACAGCAAGGAAGGCTATTGAATGATGCAGAGTGATTAGGACAAGCTGGGAAAATGGGTTGAAAAACAGCAGATGGAATTCAATGTAGACAATTGTGAGGTATTGCACTTGAGGACAAGCCAGGGCTACAGTCAATGGTAGGGCACGCAGTAGAATACCAGGGACCTGGGAATACAGATCCATAATTCCTTGAAAGTGGCATCACAGGTAGACATGGTTGTAATGAGAGCTTTTGGCACATTTCCCTTCATAAATCAGAGCACTGCATACAGGAGTTGAGATGTTATATTGATGCTGTATAAAATGCAGGTGAGGCTGAATTTGGAGTACGGTGTGCATTTCTGGGCAGCTCCTTACAGGAAATACATCAATAAGCTTGAAAGAGTACAGGCAAAATTTACAAGGATGTTGCCAGGGCGTGAGGACCTGAGTTATCCTAGAACTTTATTTACTGGAGCGTAAGGGAAAGAGGGAGATTTTATAGAAGCATACAAAATTAGAAGGGTGAATGCATGCAGGCTTTCCCCCCCAAGCTGGGTGAGACTAATACTAAAGGTCATAGGTTAGGGTGAAAGGTGAAATATTTAAGGGGAAGCTGAGGGTGGTGAGTGTGGAATGAGCTGCCAGAGGACATGGTAGATGCAGGTTCAATTGCAACATTCAAGGAAAGTTTGTATAGGTAAATAAATCAGAGATGTATGAAGGCTACGGTCTGGGTGCAGGTAGATGGGATTAGGCAGAAGACCAGGCTGGCATGGACCAGATAGGTCATAGGGTCTGTTTCTATGCTGTAATGTTCTATGAGTCCATTCCAAAACCCCTCCTTCTGCCTATTCTCCACATCCAGACCCACCAAATCTGGATATGACATATAGCAAACCATGAGAGTTCTTTTTAAAGAAGCATAATCAGTGATTAAGGAACAGAACTTGCAGGAATTGGGGTGTCATGTTGCAGTTATGCAAAACATTGTTTGGGGTGTTCTTGTTTGCAGTTCTGGCTCCCATGCTACAAGAATGTGGTGGCATTGCAAAGTGTAGTACAAATGGCATTAAAATTTTATGATTGCAGGTCACCGACCCAAAATATTAATTCTATTTCTCTGTTCAGAGATGCAGCCTGACAGTGAGCATTTTTTTCATTTTCAGTTCTGACTTCTTGCATCCAAAGTTATTTTTCAGTTTCCATTTGAAAGTTAATTATTGGGATACCACATTGTGGGTGTAGGGAGAGAAGGGTTTTTTTTTTGCGGGAACAAAGGGGGGAGGGGGAGAGAGAGACAGAGACACACTAGATGAAAATGTTTATTAAAGAAACCAAATCTTGGAAAAGTGATACAAAAACATAAAACGCTGGATACACTCGGCAAATCAGGCAAATAAGAAACTGAGATAACCTCAATTCAGATCTTTTCACAGGTGCTGCCTAGCCTGTTTCCAGCATTTTTCGTTGTTATTAACCATCATGTTTGTTGGTTAATAGCGAAATACACAAGTTTGATCAAATAAGATCACATACCTTCAAAAATAAAAGCCACCAGATTCGTCATCAGTGGTAGGTGTGTGTGTGCATAATATATATATAGAAAGTAATACGATTAATTGCGGGAAACTGCCGATGTAATCACAACAGCAGGTTAAAAAAAATCTCCCTCTCTAATCTGCTTCGCGTAGTAACGGCCATTTTGTAGTTTTAATGTCAATGAAGCTTTGTCAGTTCAGGACACTCGATTAATGATTTCAAATATACTGCAATGTTTCCCAACAAGTGTTCTCTTGCTTTATATAAAAAATCTTACTTCGAAATAAACATTTATGAACGCATTTGTGCGGGGAATTTGAAAAGCCGGGTGACTGAATAGAAACCAAATTATGCCAGTATTGAACTATACAAAGAACAGAAGATATACCGGGAACCAATACAAAAACAATATTTTACTGGATCAAAAAATGCACACAACTATTAGCAAATGCAACCATAATCTAGAAGAAAAAGTCAACCTCATAATCCAACTGAAAAATACTGTCAACTATCGCCACATTCAAATACGGAAACATACAGACACCGATTTCCCTAAACTCACGGTGCTTTTAACTTCTGAAGAATCCTCCTCGTCGCTGGAAAAATCCGCCCTCAATTCTGACTTATTCTTAGAAGTAATGTGTTTTAAATAGAGCTGAACGTAAACCTCTTTCTTCTGCTCCCTTCGCGGTAAAGGTACGTTATGAGCAATTAATTCACTCTTCAGTCTGCCTTTAGTTAACTGATTCGGATCCCGATTTTCCCAAGTATCCGACATATTCAACATAGGCGCCAAATAGTTCTTTTATTATTGAATTAAGGTTAGACACTAACCAAAGAAACAGCATTAAAATATCCCTCGGCACACACGCATGTGTGAAATACAAACGATATGAAAACAAGTTCGACTGATTGGACGCGATTAAAACAAGAAACTCATTGGTCAATCTCTTATTAACCCGTTCGACGCCAAGTCTCAAATCGCACGACCTTAGCACTTGTGTTATACAAATAGCTACATTCTCTCCAAAATTTCTCACCAACATGTATGCAAGGATTCAGAGACCAAATGGTTAGGCGACGAGAAAGCATCGACATGATACTGTATTACAGTTTGGATGATTTAATCGCTGCAGCTACGATATCAACATAGTCCTAGAGAAATACAGTACAGCACTTAAACGGGCCCTTCGGCCCAACTGGTCGATGCCGACCAAGGCGTCGACCTCAGCTAGTTCCACTTGCACGCGTTTGATCCATGTCCCTCAAATGGCTTTTAAGTGTCGTTACTGCACCTGCCTCAAGCATATTCTCTGACAGCTGGTTCCATATGTGCACCACCCACTGTAAAAAATTTGCCCCTCAGGTTTCCCGGTTTTGGGTTACCCTTCCCTGGGAAAAGGGCTGTGCCTTCACCCCATCTACAATTTTACACACGTCTAAGCCCCCCGCCCCAGTCTCTTCATTCCGGGGAATTAAAAACCTAACCAATATCTCCATACAACTGGGACCAGAGTTCTGGCAACATTTTCATAAATCTGCACTCTTTCCACCTTCATGATGCCTTTTTGGATTCAGAATGAGCTTGCCCACAGAAAGCAGAGAATAGTAGCAGAAGAAAAGTATTCTACTGGGAGGATGGAGAGCCAGTGTTCTGCAGGGATCTGTCCTGGGACCTCTGCTGTTTGTGATTTTTATAAAGGACTGGGACAAAGAAGTGGAAGGGTGGGTTAAGTTTGTAGATGACATGGAGCTTGTACGTGCTGTGGATTGTGTAGAAGGCTGTAGTAGTTTACAATGGGATTGGCAGGATACAGAGGTGTTCTGAGAAACAGCAGATGGAGTTCAACCTGGAGTTGAGTTGAGACTTTTCCCTAGAGTGGAAGTGGCTAATACAAGGGGGCATAACTTTTAAGGTGTTATGAGGAAAGTGTATTATGGGGGGGGGGGGAAGAGAGTTGATAAGATTTTTTTTAAAAACTCAGCAGAAAGTGGTAGAGCAATGGTATGCATCACCATGGGTGGTGGTAGGGACAAATACATTAGAGTAGGGGTACCCAACCTTAAGCACAAATGATTTTCTAGCATACGTTATTCATTAATTTGAGTCCAAACATAACTAGATGTATTTAAATGGATAATTCCTATATTTCAAGTTTTTTTATGGCATTTATCTGGCCCACCGTCTGCTCATTAATACCCGATCCGGTCCACAGAGGCAAAAAGGTTGCCGACCCCTGCATTAGAGCACTTAAGAGGCTCAGATAGTACTTAATTCTTCTTTCAGCTGTGTGCCTATGTGGAGGGAAGGGTTAGATTGATCCTGGATAGGTTAGATTGGCACAACACTGAGGGCTGAAAAGTCTGTACTGTGTTGCAATATGTACGCAACTAAAACGGGGTAATCAAACATATAGACAATACTCCAAGGTACAGCCTCTTACAGGCAATGCCTTAATTGTTGAAGGCCAATGTGAGAAACACCTTCACTCCCAGCTACTTTCTTCAGTGAACTGTGTACATGCACTTCTACATCCCTCAGTCCACACACTTCCCAGGGTGCTACCACTCACTGTACAAGCCTTGCCCTGGTTTGTCTTCCCAAAATATAACATCACTTATATATGGATTATTTGCCTGTCCACTGACCAAACTTATCAGGATTCCCCTGAAATTTTTGGTAACTTTCTTCACTGTCTCTCCAAAATCATCTATTGTAGTATCATCTGCAAATCTACTAACCACACCTTATACATTCTCATCCAATTTTTTGAAATATAAATAATAAGTAACAAAGGTCCCAGCACCAATCTCTATGGCACAGGCCTCCAGTCCAAAAAACAACCTTTTGCTATTACCCTCTGCTATCTTACATCAAGCCAGTTATGCTTCCAGTTAGCCAACTCTGTCTGGATCACTTGGAATTCTAATCTTCCTGATTAACCTTCTATTCAGATCCTTGTCAAAGGCCTTGCTAAAGTCAAACTTGCTCTCATTCATTTCCTTCTTGGTTAATTCTTTGAAGAAACCTATTAGATTTGTCATGATCTCCTCAGACATGTAACTGGATACTGATAAATTGGTCAGGAATATCCTATTAAGACTATAAGACATAGGAGCAGAATCAGGCCATTTGGCCCATCAAATCTGCTCTGCCATTCCATTATGGATGATCTATTATCCCTCTCAACTCCTTTTCCTGCCTTTTCCATATAACCCTTGATACCCTAATCTACAGCCTATTAACCTCCAATTTAAATATGCCCAATGACTTGGCTTCCACCGCCTGTAGCAATGAATTCCACAGATTCACTATCTTCTGGCTAAAGAAATTACTCATCTTTGTTCTAAAGGGACATCCCTCTATAATGAAGCTGTCCCCTCTGGTGCTAGACTCCCCCACTAAAGGAAACATTCCCTCCACATCCACTCTTACCTATGCCTTTCAGTATTTGATAGGTTTCATGGAGATTCTCTTCCCCCCCGCCCCCCCCCCCAGCAAGTGCAGGCCCAGAGCCATCAATTGCTCCTCAAACATTAACCCTTTCATTCTCAGAATCAATAAATTACCATCTTTTACCTGTGATAAGGACTTTCACATCCAGAGAACACCAAAATGTGAAGGTGTTGATTCCCTTTTTAGATCACTTGCATTCTAGGTGACCAAGGAGGCCAACATGGTAACTCCTGGCCCTTCTGCAAATGAGGCACTAAGTGCTTATCAGGATGGTCAGAGGGGTGATTTGGAAATTGGTGATTTCATGTTCAACATGTTTTCTCATTGATTCAAGCTTCTCTCAGAAAGTACAGGAGATTGATGAGGTTTATGCTGGGATTAGAGTTCATCTTCCAACATTTATCTTTAGATGGTCAAAGGTTCACTAGTGTACTGCGGGGAATGGTGAATTTCATTACCAAAATCTTCCTTCTCAGGAACCAACTCAGTGCTATGGAAGTGGCTCAGTTTCCAGGGATTCATTATGATCCCTATAATCAGAAAATAATGTTCTATGCCAGGGAAAACTTGAAGTCCACAAGACCAGATCAGAACTAAAAACAATGACCTCAGGCATAAACAGTATTGCAGCTGATGTTATAAAGTCTGCCACTGAGAAATTTCAATTTCAAATTCACAATCTCATCTCCTATGTCAGAGAGGAAGAAGACAAGCCACTGGATCTCAGCAACATTATAATCATCACCATCTTTAACAAAGGAAACAAATCCAACTGTGGTAATTACAAAGCGGATCTCTTCGCTGTCTGCCATGGGGGTATATAATTCATAAAATCCTCAGCTACCTTCTCCAGGTGACCAAAAAGTTGCTACTAAAATTACAAAGTGGATTCCTTCCATCTGTCTAGAGGGACACTGAATATAACCTTCCCCGGACTCAAATAGAAAGAGCAACACAAACCACTCTGCATGGTATTTTCCAATTATATTTTGATAATGCCACAGTAGAGAAAATATGGAACATTCTCACACAACTGCATCGCCATCTTAAACTAGTTTCATGATAGAATATAGTTCAAAGTTCAAAGTAAATTTATTATCGAAGTACATATAGTCATCGTCATAGTCATACTTTATTGATCCCGGGGGAACCTGGTTTTCGTTACAGTTGCACCATAAATAATAAATAGTAATAGAACCATAAATAGTTAAATAGTAATATGTAAATTATGCCAGTAAATTATGAAATAAGTTCAGGACCAGCCTATCGGCTCAGGGTGCCTGACCCTCCAAGGGAGGAGTTGTAAAGTTTGATGGCTACAGGAAGGAATGACTTCCTATGACGCTCTGTGCTGCGTCTCGGAGGAATGAGTCTCTGGCTGAATGTACTCCATATGGTGAATATCTCACCATATACAACCTTGAGATACATTTTCGTGTTGATGCGCTCAATGGTGTGGAAGACTTTACCTATGATGGACAAGGTTGTATTCTCAACTTTTTAAATAGGATTTTCCATTATCAGGCAATGGCATACTCAACAAATCCATAATAGAATAATAACAATAATAGAATCAATGAAAGACTGCACCAATTTGACTGTTCAAGCAGTGTGCTAAAAACAAACTGTGCAAACATAAAAAGAAAAAAAATAATAAATAAGCAATAAATATCAAGAACATGAGATGAAGAGTTCTTGAAAGAGTCCATAGGTTGTGGGAACATTTCAGTGATGGGGCAAATGAAATTGAGCGAAGGTATCCCGACTGGTTCAAGAGCCTGAAGGCTGAGGTGTAGTCACTGTTCCTAAACCAGGTGGTTTGAGTCCTGAGGCTCCTGCACTTTCTTCCCAATGGCAGCAGCAAGAAGACAGCGTGACCTGGCTGGTGGGCATCCCTAATGATGGATGTTGCTTTCCTGTGACAATGCATTGTGTGGATGTGCTCAATGCTGGGGAGGGCTTTACCTGTGATGGACTGGGCTGTAGCCACTACATTTTTGTAGGACCTTCCATTGAAGGGCATTGGTGTTTCCATTCCGAGCTGTGACGCAGCCAATCAATATACTTGCCATCACACATTCACAGAAGTTTGTCAAAGTCTTAGATTTGGCATGACATCTTCGTAAACTCCTAAGTAGAGGTGATGTCATGGTCCTAACAAAAGGATCCACAACAGCCCAGATTGGCACCAAGCAAAGCTGTATCTTTAACTCTTTCCAACTTTTCTCACCGTAATGCTGCGCCTCACTTCCAATGAGCTTCCTGCTGGATTGGAGCTAATCTAATTGGGAATTTATTGAACTAATATTCAAGTTTATTGTCATTCAACTGTACACATGCATACCACTAAACAGTGTTCCTCTGGATCAAATTGCACAACAGTACATATACTCAGAATCAGAATCAAGTTTAATATCACAAGCACATACCATGCAACTAACACAAAGTAACATTACCACAAATAAATTAACACATACTAAGGTGTGTTTACAACACAAGTGAACAGTATAACGCCACTGGCATTTCATGTGTGATGAGGCCTGGTTGGTGGCAGGGAGTTCAGTAGTCTTATGGCCCTGGGGAAACAGCTGTTTCCCATCCTCAAACCAAAGTCAATCCAAACTCAGGAATCAGGCTGCACAATGATCTTGTATGATGATGATCACACATGTGCACATTTAAGAGGTTGAGCCCAAATTTATTGTTAAATCATTCACCAAAGCAATACAAGAGAACTGGTTTTGCATTTGCCACTCACCTCAGTTATAATATACAGTATTATATACAATAAAGTTCCTTGGGGAAATAGTTAATACTTAATGAAAACACTAAAACTAAAATCTATTTAAGACAGCAGCATGTGGTGTTTTACATCACATTTAAAAAAATAAAATCTGCAAAAAATATCCAATCTAGTTTAAATATTGTTTAATGATTAATATCAAAATGGGCAAGGAATCTTTCAGTTAATTAAATTTCTTATCAACTGCAGCTCTAATGAAACCCCCAATAAACAGGTTTATTGTCCTCCTCTGCAATATTCCAAAAGTGAAATTAAAAACATTAAATTCTGAAAAGATCCACCAGGTCAGACAATATCTATAGGAACAGAAACAATGGCAATATTTTAGGTTGCAGGTGCTCTATCAAAACAGTACCCTTCTTCATCATCAGGATTCTGTCAACCAAAACATTTTCAGTTCTGAATGATCCTTAAACAGGCATATTCTGACTTCAGTATTTCTGGCATTTGCGTTTTTATTTCAGACTTCAAATATTCCCTAGGCCTCCTGTCCCATGATCCTCTCATATCCCTTTTGCAATCAACTGGCCAGCTCTTGGCTCCATCCCTCCCCCTCCTGTCTTCTCCTATCATTTTGGATCTTCCCCTCCCCCTCTCAAATCTCTTACGAGCTCTTCCTTCAGTTAGTCCTGACGAAGGGTCTCGGCCTGAAACGTCAACTGTACCTCTTCCTAGAGATGCTGCTTGGCCTGCTGCCTTCACCAGCAACTTTTATGTGTGTTGCTTGAAATTCCAGCATCTGCAGATTTCCTTGTGTTTGCGTTTTCAAATATTTAGTGCTTTATTTCCAAAAATATAAGCCAATGTAAATGTACTAAATTCTAGTTTTATCCCAAATACAGTATGATACAAAGCAGCATAATAGTTGTTAAAGCACAATGTTGTAAACCTATGCAAAAAAACTTAACAAGGCAGGAGTACATAATCATTAATGTTAACATCAGAAAGGAAATTCTAAGGTGCTCATGTTCCTGAAATGGCCCATCAACAGGACAACGAAAGGGCTACATTAAAAGCAAGCCAGATCATAGTTTGAATGGGTAATTTAATGTTTTGGAAGGTCTTTTGAACATGTGCCAATCCTACTGCACACTCCATTGACATACACTTAGTGGCCACTTTTTAGGTGCACCTTCTCATTAATGCAAATATCTAGTAATCAGCCAATCATGAAGAGGAACTTAATGCATAGACACATGCAGACATGGTCAAGAGGTCCAGTATTGTTCAGGCCAAAGATTAAAACTGGGAAGAAAAGTGATTCAAATGACCATGGGATGAATGTTGGTGCTAGAAGGGTAGGTTTCAGTATTTATGAAACTGCTGCTCACCTGGGATTTTCATGTGCAACAGTCCCTACAGCTTACAGAGAATGGTGTGAAAAACCAAATAAAAAAAAATCCAGTGAGCAGCATTTCTGTGGGTGAAAAATCCCTCTTAATGAGATAAGCCAGAGGAGAATGGCCAGACTGGTTCAGGCTGACAGTAACTCAAATAACCACACATTACAACAGTGGTGTGTAGAAGAACATCTCTGAAAACACGGCGAACCATGAAGTGGATGAGCTAGAGCAGCAGAAAACCACACCGGGTACCACTCCTGCAGCCACTGCAAATACAAAATAGACTCTCTAAAATGAGTTGAAAAATACCACTAAAGTGATTCAGGCAAACTAAATTTTGCACATTAGAACCAGTGATTTTTTTCCCCTTTCATTGATCTTTATTTAGTATGTCCCAAGGAAAGTGCATTTATCTAGAAAGCCTAGAAAAACCCCAACTACTTGAAAAAACATTCAGAAATATATTACATCAAGAAACTTGTTAATATTTTAAAAGAAAGCTAGAGGAAGCTAAAATTCACAACAATGTTAAAAATAAGAGAAAATCTGCAGATGCTGAAAATCCAAGCAACACACACAAAATACTGGGGGACTCAGCAGGCCAGGCAGCATCTAGGGGAAAAAAAAATGGAGTTGATTTTTTGTGCTGAAACCCTTCAGCAATGCTGTCTGGTTTATAAACCTTAAACACAAGAGATTCTGCAGATGCTGGAAATCAGAGCAACACACACAAAATGCTGGAGGAAGTCAGCATGTCAGGCAGCATATATAAAAATAAATTCAACAATCGACACTGGGCTGAGACCCTCCATCAGGGCTGGAAGGAAACTCCTGACTTGATTTGCATCAATGTATTGCTTAGAAAATACCAATCACATTGTATATAATGTCATATACGAGTATAATAAATTCCAGAGCATAGTTTAACCTAAAATTATTACATTTTAAATTTGCATTACAAGGGAAATGAAAATTGCTCTGAATCACAAGCCTTTGCAGGTCAGCAAAAGAACACTAAAATTACTGAAAGGGAAAACTACACTGGGGGGAAAATCCAGGAAGATTTGTGCGTGGAGGCTGCAACCTGGAGTTCAAAACACTTCTTCAGTTCTATTTATGTAAATAGTTTTCCAGTAATAGGCAATGCAACTAAATGGAAGACTTTCGAAACAAAGCTGTTTACTATATTGTTTACTGTTTACCTGTGATACACATTACATACACTGAATTATATTTTATTAATTTGTATTAATATTTTGTTTTATGTGCTATGTGTGATATAGGTCTTGTGAGCACACAGTGGTCCTGAGGAATGTTGTTCTGTTTGGTTGTATATAACCTATAGTCAGTTGACAATAAACTTGAACAAATTACTGCTAGGCCAAAAACCCAGAAAGTGTGGCAAAAATGCAGCAGCTCTGGCAATTTCTTTTGATAGCGTTAACATTTCAGGTTGGCAACATTTCACCAGAACAACCAAAATTCAAATATATAGATTTTTTCTTCTAAAAAACAAAATTCCAATAACTTCCTTTTCAAAATTAATATGCATAGTGTGGTTTGTAAATGAGCAGAATATTGCACAAATGCCTAGAACAACACACACAAAAAGTTGGAGGAACTCAGCAAATCAAACCATATTTATAGAAGGAAATAAACAGGAGACCCTGATTTAAAGTGATGGTCAGAAGATGCAAGAAATCTTTCTCTAGATGTAGACCTGAAACTTTCCTAAAAGGTAATGTTAGAGTTTCCAAAGATGCAATTTGATAAGGATGCAAGGATAAGCAACTTATGGGGAATTGGGTAAGAAGGAGATGAATGCGAATGATTCTATTGCTTTACAATAATCCACTAATCTTAATACACCTATAGCTAACTGGATATTAACACTTTACCTCATCAAATAAAGTAATCGCCTGTATTAGATGAAATGATAATTTATTTTAAGGGCAATTTACTTTAAGTAAAAAAAATAGGGTGGCTGTTAATTGTTATCCAATGTAAGGCAAAATTTTAAAAATGTAATCCTACTTTTTTTTCCCCATTCTCCAGCAATAATTTATGTTAGCTGTGTTTCCTGAATCCACGTGTCTGTAATGCTGTTGTAAATTTTTCATTAGACCCATACCTCACCGTACATGAAAATAAAACTCAATTTGACCGTTCTGTATTATTTTTTTTTAAGAAGTGCTAAACCGAAATGAAGAGACTGAACATGGCGCAACCATCCGCCAGCGAAACTCAGCGGGCCGAGCAGCATCTGAGGGGAGGAAAAGAACTGTAGACATTCGAAACCCTGCATCAGGCCGAGTTAACAATCCCTTCCCCCGCCCTGCTGTTGCTCAACCCTTCGCATTTTTCCAGCCGATTGTTGGCTAAACCGAAGGAAGAGTTAAAACTTTCTTAAATGCCAATAACAGAAGACATAACACAGGCCTTACGATTAAAAAAAAACTACAATTGAAAGTATTTAAAATAACGACTAACCTGAACACTGAAAGACTTTTCTTTCCCTCAGTACTTCGAAACTTTATAAACTTCCCCTAGGCTTTAGTCATCTGCCATTTAAAACCGACAAAAACTGGACAACCGGCAATTATCACTCCGAAGAGAGGGGAGCTTCCACCGTATAAACTCCATCATATGAACAAATTCTGGCACCGCTATGTCTGATTTCTTTCCTATTGCAGACCTTTACGTCCTTATTAAAGTTTTAAATCATTCTAAAGAGGGCCAGTTCAAATGGGTTTAAAACTAGCGAGGGATTAATTTCGTAGACACCCTCAGAATTCAAGTGGCATCGCTCAGTTTGAGCGCGATTTTGATGTCGGCTTGGTGTTCGTAGGTGGGGTTTCACTTCTCTTAATTGCTTGTTGTTTTGCTTTGTCTGTTTCTGAGAAATTTTAACTATTGTGTTCGAAAAATGTGTTGAATCGTCGCTGGTTGCGAGTTGTATTGTACGTTGAATTTTTTTGCTGAAAGCTAGGTTTTTAAAAAAAAATAATCTGCGCTTTCTATGAGAGGGCGAGTTAGGATATTAAATTTCATTTGCTCACTGTTACTAATATGGTGTATTTACCTTTCTTGTAATTGTAAATTTGAACGCTTTCATCACCTTAGAATGAGTCACTCTGGCCGTGGAGTCTCTTGTTATTTGGTGTTCTATATAAATAACCAATTAGTTACTTATGAATTGTACTTTTTATTATTTAAAAACTACTTAATTAAAAATATGTAAACGATATAAACAAGTGTTCAAGTCAAAATCACAGTAATGTTACTATATTACTTAACAAATTATCAATTAGCGTTCATTTACAACGTTAAAGTAAATAATTTATGAGTTTAAACACAACCGATTTATAGATTCAAACAACAGGAATTCTGCAGATGCTGGAAATTCAAGCAACACACATCAAAGTTGCTGGTGAACGCAGCAGGCCAGGCAGCATCTGTAGGAAGAGGTGCAGTCGACGTTTCAGGCCGAGACCCTTCGTCAGGACTGACTGAAGGAGGAGTGAGTAAGGGATTTGAAACTTTCAAATCCCTTACTCACTCTTCCTTCAGTTAGTCCTGACGAAGGGTCTCGGCCTGAAACGTCGACTGCACCTCTTCCTACAGATGCTGCCTGGCCTGCTGCGATTTATAGATAGGAGAGCTTTATTTACTTGGAGCTAAAGGGAAATTTGGAAAAACTCTTTCAGCCCAGATGAAGGCTCATCACCTGAAATGCCAGCAGTCCATTTCCCCATTTCCCTGTATGGATTCTGCCGGACCTATTGAGTCACATTCCCATTCTGATATGTCTATCCATGGCCTCCTCTACTGTAAAGATGAAGCCACACTCAGGTTGGAGGAACAACATCTTATATTCCGTCTGGGTAGCCTCCAACCTGATGGCATGAACATCGACTTCTCTAACTTCCGCTAATGCCCCACCTCTCCCTCGTACCCCATCCGTTATTTATATACACACATTCTTTCTCTCTCTCCTTTTTCTCCCTCTGACTATACCCCTTGCCCATTCTCTGGGTTTCCCCCCTCCCCCTTTTCTTTCTCCCTGGGTCTCCTGTCCCATGATCCTCTCATATCCCCTTTGCCAATCACCTGTCCAGCTCTTGGCTCCATCCCTCCCCCTCCTGTCTTCTATCATTTTGGATCTCCCCCTCCCCCTCCCACTTTCAAATCTCTTACTAACTCTTCCTTCAGTTAGTCCTGACGAAGGTTCTCAGCCCGAAACGTCGACTGTACCTCTTCCTAGAGATGTTGCCTGGCCTGCTGCGTTCACCAGCAACTTTGATGTGTGTGGCTTGAATTTCCAGCATCTGCAGATTTCCTCGGGTTTGTGCTATTGAGTTCCTCCTTTAGTTTGTTTTTTGTTCCATCATCTGCATTTTCTTGGGTCTCAACTTTATTTACCTATTTGCAATGCTTACAACAATTTTAGATTATAACGTGATCCTTGTTCAGGGTGCACTCTAGTCCCTATGATGCCCACAGGAAGGCCTTCAATTATACTGCGTTTACTGCAGACTCCAATAATATATGTATCTTGGAAGAGGGATAGGCAATGAATAGTCTACTTGATGGCTTGCCTGGACTTGTGAATGGCAACACTTGGCAAGGCTTGAACAAGGAGGAGCTCTGACCTACCCACTCTAACCTGCCATTCCTTCTGCATTGAATGCCCAAAAATCAGGATTGTGACACTGAAGTGCAACCAGAACTTGGAAGAGCAGCGTCTTCATATACACAAACAGGGGTTGTGGTCTGTTATGTTCCATGTGAGTATAGAAGATAGATTCTTTTGGACTGTAGAATTGGCAAGTGGCCCAGGAGTCCATAAATCAGCTCAAAATCTGTCACATGGACTGCTCTGTTACTTTATACACACAAATGGTAGTGAATTTGCACATGGAAATGTCTTGTTGACATCAGCCAGCTGAATGACCAATGCTTTTATTTTGTGACTAAAAGCAGAAAGTACTTTTCTGTAAAATTCAGCCACTTGGAGAGCATATGCAGAGAGATATATTTGTGGAGAGTTCCATGATGTGTTGTCAAAAATTAGTTTGTATCTAGATTTATAGAATTAAACAGTATAGAAACAAGCCATTTGGCTAAACTCATCCATGACATCAAAGATGCCTAATCAAACTAATCCCATTTGTCTGTGTTTAGCCTACATCCCTGAAATACATAGATGTATTGTTAGTTCTTTGGAAATACAATTTTATTTAAATGCCATAACACAACAACCTCCCACTTGCCATGAAGTGCCATATACTATTGTTACACACTTGTCCATTTCCCTCCATAAATGTTGCCTGACTCTCTGAGTCCCTCCTGTGTGTTGCTCCAGCTTACAGCATCTGCAATCTCCTGTGTCTTCATATACTGTAACTACAGAACATGGAGGATGGCTGCTGTACCTCATTGACTTCCCTTTGGTCCATGTGCAATAATTTACAGCCATGGGAATTTACTCTTCCTATTCTGCTTGTTTGGTGTATGCAATATGAATGAGAGCCTTAAATTTATTTTACTGGTTGGATCATTTGTTTTCCCATGCATCAAATCTACTTGCATTTTCCAAGTGGTCTCCCATCCAAATACTGACTACTTGCACCATTCCACATCTTCAGGCCATATCTGAGATTCCAGGGTAGAGTCATAGCGTACAGAAACATGCCCCTTTACTATTAATTGCTTTTCTGCATTAATCCTTTTACCAGCACTTGGCCCGTAGCCTTCTATGGTTTGGTAATTCAAGTGCTCATCTAGATACTTTTTCAATGTTGTGAGAGTATCCACTTTCACCACCGTCTCAGGCAGTGTGTTATATCATGTTTTTCTGTTTCATTTGATGTAATTGGAAAAGTTAATTCAAGCTAATAAGGATACTTTATTAAAATAAAAAGCTTATTAGGACATCCAATCTTACTATGGTCTTCACAGATTTGGTTAGCTTCCATAATAAGCATTATTACAACAAGAGACTAATTGCTAACTGATGCATAAAATGTAAGTAAGACCAGGGAATTGATTGTGGATTTCAAGAAGGGGAAGTTGGGACAGCACCAGTCTTCATTGAAGGACCAGTGGTGGAAAGGGTGAGCAGCTTTAAGTTCTTGAATGTCAACATCTCCAAGGATCCATCCTGGGCTCTTGGCATTCATTCACGGTCTAATTATACCTTTTCCACTTTTTACTTTCCCAAAAAACAATTTGTCACATTCTACCGAGACCTGGCAATACAGAATACAATCTTTTCTGAAATTTCTCTTGTTCTGTTTTGATTCCAAAAGACATGGTGTACAGAGGTTAGAGTCTCCATAGGAGCAACCTACTTAGCTTTAGTCAGTCTCTCTATCTTAGCTTAAAGATTCTTTTAAGAAGCTGGTATGCTTGAGTGTGCTTCCTCTCAACTAGGATTTGATGTTATTTACTTTCTAGTTACAATGATAAATAACTACATATTTATTTGCCAATTTGGCAGCTGAAAATATTACTTACGTTAGTCTTCATGATCCTCTCATTGTATATGTATATCTGACTCGTCTGTCAAATTGTATTATTTCCAAGTATTGCACTGCACGTTTCAGTAGATTTTATACCTTATTCTGCATTGTTATTGTCTTATCTTACTCTGTCTCACTGCACTGTATAATGATTTGATCTATATAAACAGAATACAAAACAAGCTTTTGACTGTATCTTTGTACGTGACAATAATAAACCAATACCAATATGACATGTTCTGATCCATTACACGTCACATCTCTTGTTTCTTGGTGTTCATAACCTTCATTAAAGTCTAGCAGGCTTCAGTATGGTTTAGATGTACATCAAAGGCATATAACTCATCAATTTCAGATGCAGTGCTTCAAGTTTCGTAGCATGGTTTAGGGCTACAATAGATATTAGTTAAATTTGTCTTTGCACAGTGGTTACATTAAATGGGTATTCATTCATGAACTTGCCTTGTTTGGCATTATGAGCTGTTACTGGCTTATGAACACTTGACTTATCGATGCCTGCATGCGAACAAGCTCCCATAATATGATTAAATTAAGAAGTCTGCCATAATTATATACATTTATTCCTACAAGTCTCAGAACTAGTTTTTTTTCTCTTTTTTCACTTTTAGTAGTTGTTCTTTCTTATCAGTCTTATAGTTTATGATGCCATTCAATACAATACTGAGGAGGTATGGTTACTATATCGAGTGGTTAGTGTATTTTCTGACTAGTGGACAAAAGGTACTTTTATAGACGTCTGTAAAAATGGAACCCATTTATTATTTGGGGATTGCCTGTAGCCATATTGGTTTCAAACAATTACCCCAAATCTGCTTGCATGGCTCATCTCATCTGCCATAAATTTTTTAATGTCCTTCTGTGCACCATTTTTAAAAACGATTTTCCAATCCACATTGCATATTATATGTAGCACATTTTTTCCTCTGCAATTGATGTTTACTGTCCACAGTAGAATATCTAAGCACCTTGGGTAGTACTTTCTCCTTACTCTCTTTTGTCTTGTTGTACTTCATTCTGTTGGCATCCAACACATCTAACCTGGTAAACACAAAATAATCTGCAGATACTGGGGTCAAAGCAACACTCACAACACGCGGGTCGGGCAGCATCCATGGAAAAGATCGGTTGACGGTCCGGGCCGGAACCCTTTGTCAGGACTGTAGAGGGAAGGGGCAGAGGCCCTATAAGGAAGGTGGGGGGAGGGTGGGAAGGAGAAGGCTGGAGGGTTCCAGGTGAAAAACCAGTAAGGGGAAAGATAAAGGGGTGGGGGAGGGGAGGCAGGGAGGTGATAGGCAGGAAAGGTGAAGAAGGAATAGGGGAAAACACAATGGGTAGTAGAAGGAGGTGGAACCATGAGGGAGGTGATAGGCAGCTGGGGGAGGGGGCAGAGTGACATAGGGATAGGGGAAGGGAGGGGGAGGGAATTACTGGAAGTTACTCTATGTCACTCTGCCATAGAAACACCCATTGTGTTTTCCCCTATTCTATCTTCACCTTTCCTGCCTATCACCTCCCTGCCTCCCTTCCCCCACCCCTTTATCTTTCCCCTTACTGGTTTTTCAGCCTTCTCCTTCCCACCCTCCCTCCACCTTCTTTATAGGGCTTCTGCCCCTTCCCTCTTCAGTCCTGACGAAGGGTTCCGGCCCGAAACATCGACCAATCTTTTCCACGGATGCTACCCGACATCTAATCTGGACTATGATGTCTGCACCTTGGCATTTCTGTGTAATTTTTTTTGTAATCGAGATTCTGCCTCATGTGAGAGTTAACCCCCTCCAGTTAAACACCTGGATTTCACCACATTTCAATTTCCAACAAACCTTCAGATCTATAAATTATCTTTGATCTCCTTATTTGTTTAAAGATGCTAAGATTGTATCAAGGAATTCTCCCAAGTCCTACTGCATGTAAAGAAATTATAAGATTCAATTGTTTCATTTTAAGTGGGTTGCAATTTATTTATAATGCCTCTAATACATTCTTCAGGGTCTTATTTGGCCTTATGGTTTGGTATAATTCTCTCATCTTTTATTCAATGAGGTACAGTATTTTTTTGTCTGCCCTGCTAATTCAATCTATATCTGCAAACTCTTCCTTCTATTACTCCCTCCATGAGGGTAGATTCAACTTAAAACATTGATGTTTTTCTTTTCATTAATGTTGGCTGACCTGCTGAGTGTTTACAATATTTTATCATCAGGTTTACAGCATCTGCAGTTTTTGACTGTCAACAGAGAAAATATCCAAAGAATTTCATGGATGGGTTACATAGAAACATAGAAAATAGGTGCAGGAGTAGGACATTCGGCCCTTCGAGCCTGTACTGCCATTTATTATGATCATGGCTGATCATCCAACTCAGAACCCCGCCCCAGCCTTCCCTCCATACCCCCTGATCCCTGTAGCCACAAGGGCCATATCTAACTCCATCTTAAATATAGCCAATGAACTGGCCTCAACTGTTTCCTGTGGCAGAGAATTCCACAGATTCACCACTCTCTGTGTGAAGAAGTTTTTCCTAATCTCGGTCCTAAAAGGCTTCCCCTTTATCCTCAAACTGTGACCCCTCATTCTGGACTTCCCCAACATCGGGAACAATCTTCCTGCATCTAGCCTGTCCAATCCCTTTAGGATTTTATACGTTTCAATCAGATCCCCCCTCAATCTTCTAAATTCCAATGAGTACAAGCCCAGTTCATCCAGTCTTTCTTCATTTGAAAATCCTGCCATCCCAGGAATCAATCTGGTGAACCTTCTTTGTACTCCCTCTATGGCAAGGATGTCTTTCCTCAGATTAGGGGACCAAAACTGCACACAATACTCCAGGTGTGGTCTCACCAAGGCCTTGTACAACTGCAGTAGTACCTCCCTGCTCCTGTACTTGAATGCTCTCGCTATAAATGCCAGCATACCATTTGCCTTTTTCACCGCCTGCTGTACCTGCATGCCCACTTTCAATGACTGGTGTATAATGACACCCAGGTCTTGTTGCACCTCCCCTTTTCCTAATCGGCCACCATTCAGATAATAATCTGTTTTCCTATTTTTGCCAGCAAAGTGGATAACTTCACATTTATCCACATTAAATTGCATCTGCCATGAATTTGCCCACTCACCCAACCTATCCAAGTCACTCTGCATCCTCTTAGCGTCCTCCTCACAGCTAACACTGCCACCCAGCTTCATGTCATCCGCAAACTTGGAGATGCTGCATTCAATTCCCTCATCCAAGTCATTAATATATATTGTAAACAACTGGGGTCCCAGCACTGAGCCTTGCGGTACCCCACTAGTCACCGCCTGCCATTCTGAAAAGGTCCCGTTTATTCCCACTCTTTGCTTCCTGTCTGCTAACCAATTCTCCATCCACATCAATACCTTACCCCCAATACCGTGTGCTTTAAGTTTGCACATTAATCTCCTGTGTGGGACCTTGTCAAAAGCCTTTTGAAAATCCAAATATACCACATCCACTGGTTCTCCCCTATCCACTCTACTAGTTACATCCCAAAAAATTCTATGAGATTCGTCAGACATGATATTCCTTTCACAAATCCATGCTGACTTTGTCCGATGATTTCACCGCCTTCCAAATGTGCTGTTATCACATCTTTGATAACTGACTCCAGCAGTTTCCCCACCACCGACGTTAGGCTAACCGGTCTATAATTCCCCGGTTTCTCTCTCCCTCCTTTTTTAAAAAGTGGGGTTACATTAACCACCCTCCAATCCTCAGGAATTTGAAAAATTATCACTAATGCATCCACTATTTCTTGGGCTACTTCCTTAAGCACTGTAGGATGCAGGCCATCTGGCCTTGGGGATTTATCTGTCTTCAATCCCTTCAATTTACCTAACACCACTTCCCTACTAACATGTATTTCGCTCAGTTCCTCCATCTCACTGGACCCTCTGTCCCCTACTATTTCTGGAAGATTATTTATGTCCTTCCTTAGTGAAGACAGAACCAAAGTAATCATTCAATTGGTCTGCCATGTCCTTGCTCCCCATAATCAATTCACCTGTTTCTGTCTGTAGGGGACCTATATTTGCCTTTACCAGTCTTTTCCTTTTTACATATCTATAAAAGCTTATTCAAACATATTGAAGATTGAGGCAGAATAAAATCTTTATATTTATTCATTTTCAGGATTTTGTCATCAATGGCAAGACCGGAATTTAATGCCCATCCCTAATTATCCTTGAGAAGGTGGTGATAAATTGCCTTCTTCAACTTCTTCAGTCCTGCTCAAAAAGATGCTCCCACATCTTGGATAGGGATTCCAGAATTTAACTCTAACAACTATAAAGAAACAGCAATATATTTCCAAGTCAGGAAGGTTAATGACTTGGAGGGACCTCTTAAAGAAGAAGAGGAATGAGGCCAGGTTTGGGCAGATGATTTCAGAATCCAAAGCCTTAGCTGTTGAAAAGGCCCATTACTAACAGGACAGTTTTTCTTGCTAAAGATTATTCATTAAAATGGATTTCTCCCCATTGATCCTTCTCAAGATTTCCATCATTTTATCTTTCATTTCAGATTGAAAGATGTTTGAGGCCAGATTGAAGATACCTTTAAAGTTACAGGACTGGAGGTGGTTAAAGCAATAAGGATAGGAAGGTTGAGATTGGTGAAGGGTTTGAAAGATGGGACTTGGAAAATGAGGCTTCACTTAGCTGGAAGAAGAAATAGGATGTGGTGGATGAATGGAACCTGGATTTAAAATATTGGTAGCATGAGAGCTTTAAATCGAGCTTGCAGAAGTAAAGGTCAGAATAATGGAAGGGTCAGCTTGGAGCACTAGTTCAGGCAAATGCGAGTTCAGGTGAAGATTCCAGGTGGGAATATAACATAGCAACAGACACAAGATGTTGGAGGAACATTTATGGATATTAATAGATGATGTTTCAGACTGAGACCCTTCTTCAAGATTGAGAAGGAAGAGGGGAGATGCCGGAATAAAAAGATAAGGAGAGGGGAATTAGACTAGCTAGAAGGTGATAGATGAAGCCAGGTCACTGGGAAACATCAACAGCTGGAGAAGAAGAAATCTGATTGGAGAGGAGACCGGACCATGGGAGAAAGGGAAAGAGGAAGGCACCCAGGAGAAGTAATAGGCAGCTGAGAAGAAGTAAAGTCAGAATGGGGAATAGAGGAGGTGGGGAGGGGGAAATTTGTTTTACTGGAAGGAGAAATCGATGTTCATGCCACAGGTTGGAGGTTACGCAAATGGAATATAAGGTGTTGCTCCTCCACTCTGAGGGTGGACTCATCTCAGTATAAGAGGAGGCCAGGTACCCACATGCCAGAATGGGAATGGGAATGAAAATGTTTAGCCACTGGGAAGCCCTGCCTGTGACGAATTGTGCAGAGTTGCTCGACGAAGCAGTCACCCAACTGATGATGGATCTCACCAATGTAGAGGAGGCTGCATTGGGAGCACCGATGAGACGACCCCAGCAGATTTACAGTTGAAGTGTTGCCTGACCTGGAAGGACTGTTTGGGGTTCTAAATGGAGGAAGTATATGAGCACTTAGGCCACTTGCAGGTTGTGTCAGGAGGGAGATTAATGGGTAGAGATCCCTGTGGAAAGCCAGGTGGAGGGTGGAGGTAAATATATGTTTAGTGGTAGGATCCCTTTGGAGATGGTGTAAGTTGCAGAGGATACTGTGTTGGATACAGATGCTGATGGGGTGGTACGTAAGGAGAAGAGGAGCTCTATCATTAATACGGGGGATGATGTGGTGAGTAAGCACGTACAAGAAATGGAGGAGATGTTGGTGAGGGCAGCATCAATAGTGGGTGGAGGGAGACCCTGTTCTCTGATGTCCTGGAACGGAAAGGCATTTCCTGGGAACAGATGCAAAGAAACTGAGAAAAGGAAATATCAGTTTTGCAGAAGTTAGGGTGGGAAGGGGTATATTGTGGGAATCAGCAGGTTTATAAAATATGTCATTTGACAGTTTGTTTCTCAGAGATTGAGAAAGGAGAGAGCGGTGTCAGATATGGACAAAGTAAACTTAAGAGTAGAGTGGAAGTTAGAGGCAGAGTTGAGAAATTTGACAAGCTCAGCATGGTGTTTGAAGCAGCGCCAATGCAGCCATCAATGTAGTGGAGGAAGAGTTGGGGAGTATAACCAGGGAAGGGAAGACTTCGAAGATGGACTGTTTGATGTAGCCAGTGAAGAGGCAGACATAGTAGAGGCCCATGTGGGTGCCCATGGCTACCCCTTGAGTTTGGAGAAAGTGGGAGGAGTGGAAGGAAAAATTGTTCAGCATGAGGACCAGTTCTGTCAGGTGAAGGAGGATGGTGGTGGAGGGGGATTGTTGGTTCTTTTGTCAAGAAAGAAGTGGACAGCCTTGAGGCCATCTTGATGGGGGATTGAATTGTATAAGGACTGCACATCCATGGTGAAAATGAGGTGGTCAGGGCCAGGGAGTTGAAAGATACTGTGGAATATGAGGGCATGAGAAGTGTCACAGATGTAGATGTGAAGGGACTGAACCAAGGGGGACAGAATTGAATGGAGATATGAGGACACAAGTCCATGGAGCTGGAGCAGGCAGAGACAGTAGGCCTATCCAACCAGTCCGGTTTGTGGATCTTGGGTACGAGATAGAGGTGGGTAAGGAAGCTATGAGTTTGATGGGAATTGTCCAGAGTGGATGATGATGGTGTCAGAGACAATTTTCTGATGGTCTGGAGTGGGGTCCTCTTCAAGGGGTAGGTATGAGGAGGTGTCTGAGAGTTTGCTGCCTGGCTTCAGCAATGTCGAGGTCAGTGCACCACATGACAATGACGCCCCCTTTGCGGGTTTGGTGGTGAGGTTTGGATTGGTGCGGAGAGAGTGGAAGACAGTGTGTACAGAGAGGGTAAGGTCGGAAAAGGAGAGGGGAGTGCTGAAGTTGAGCTGGTTGATGTCTTACTGACAATTCAAGATGAAAAGATCCAGAGTAGGCAGAGAACTGGGGTGGGGGTGGTGGTGTCAAAGAGGAGGGTGGTTGACGACTGAAGAAGGGGTCATCTGTGTGGGGTGTGGAATTCCTGCCAAAGAAGTAGGCGACGGAAGAAGAGCCTGACATTGTGACAGGTGTGGAACCCACTAAGGTGTGGGCGAAGGGGGACAAAGGTGAGGCCCTTACTGAGGACAGAATATTCTGCCTCAGAGAGGGGAAGGTTGGAGGGAATTGTGAAGACACGACAAGGATTAGAACTGGGATCGGGGGGGGGGAGAGAATTGGTGGTGAAGAGGAGAGAGAAATGTTGGGGTGTTCAGGGAAGGTGGGGTGGGAGGCTCTGAGGAACATAGAATGTAAGATAGATAATGGTATGGATAAATAAACAAAACCTGGCCTTGGGATCAAATATGTCCAAGATTGACAGCTGTCTTTTTGTTTAAGATGGCTGTCGCAGAGAGAATTGGGGAGTGAAGTTTTTTTTGTGGCAATTTGAAATCAGGGGTTTGTTCTTACTTCTACTGTAGGGTATTTCATTGAAGACGTGACAATTCAGAGATGGGGTGAGAGGGGTTGATCAATATGTTGAATTACGTAGAACTAGGTGTTGTCAGTGCTCATATGGAAACTGATGACAGAGTAGATTAGATTAGATTATGAGGACACTCAGTCCTTATTTATTGTCACTTAGAAATGCATGCATTAAAAAATGATATAATGTTCCTCCAGAATGATATTACAAGAAAAACAGGACAAACCAAGACGAAAACTGACAAAACCACATAATTAATCACATATAGTTACAACAGTGCAAAGCAATACCATAATTTGATAAAGAGCAGACCATGGGCACGGTAAAAAAAAAGTCTCAAAGTCCCGATTGACTCGTCATCTAACGCAGGCGGCAGAAGGGAGAAACTCTCCCTGCCATGAACCTCCAAGCGCTGACAACTTTCCGATGCATTGGAAGCACCCGACCGCAGCTGACTCTGAGTCCGTCTGAAAACTTCGAGCCTCCGACCAGCCCCTCCGATACAGCCTCTCCGAGCACCATCCTCTGCTGGGTGCCTCGACCTCGCCCCGGCCACCAAGCAACAAGCAAAGCCGAGGACTCGGGGCTTTCCCCTCCGGAGATTCTGGACCACACAGTAGCAGCAGCAGCGAAGCGGGCATTTCAGAAGTTTCACCAGATGTGCCTCCGTGCTCTCACGTCCGTCTCCACCAAATCAGGATTGTGCACGGCACCCTACTTGACAAATGACAGACATCACCACCGGAGTGGCCGCTGCAAGCTGCGTTGCGCCACTATCTGATCATACATAGAATGATCTATGTACGGTCAGCATCATGATGAAAAATAGAAGGGGGTCATGGAGTGTGAGTAAGAAGAAGTCATTTGGCCTCAAGAGGATAAATATGAATTGAACCAGGCAGGTGAGGTGAAACCCAGCTGAGCCATGTAAAGTGTTGGCAGGGAATATGCTGCATAATCATGAACATTTAACAAAATCTTTAAAAAAAATTTAAATATTATCCTTTTGGAATGATGTTTGGGAAAAACACTCCACAATGATAAGTAAGCCCTATTGCTTCTGCATACTTTTATATTTTTTTCCTTGTTTATGTCGTATAATACAGTAAACCGGAAGTTTACAGTATGGAGAAGTTGAGCTGAAATGAATAAAAAAGACTTGCCACTGGGGGGTGATAGCATCTAGTGAATGGCTGGTACTTTTGAAGGAGTGGTGAAAATGAACTATATATTGTGAAAGGCACTTTAAGATCAGAACTAATTCAATATTCTGCTGGAGGACTGTATGCATTTAGTTTTAGTTAAAGACCTGTGTAGGAACTTGGTCCATAAATCTAACATACAATGACTAACCGGAGATACAAAAAACTGTATATATGGAACCTGGAACTCAAAGCAACTTGATGGAGGAACTGAAAGTGGGACAAGAAGCATATGTGGAAGCAAAGGAAGAGTCAACATTTTGGATTGAGTTGCAGTCTAAAGGGTCTTGTTTTGCTGCTGTAGATTCGGAATGAATGTTTTTGTGGGAACCAGAACCTTAATGATATAGATATTGTCATACTTACATGGTACCGGATGTTTCTAAGAAATGTGAAAATCATAAAGTGACCAGCAAAATTCACATGACAATCATTTTGTGTACAGGAGGGGTATACGAAGGAAAGTTATTGGTGCAAAACGGAAAGAGAACTCCTGTTAGACTAGCATTCCATGAGATATTTAACTTGCATATGTGCCCCTCCCTGAACCCTCCTTCCATGTCTAAATAGACCCAATCTAAATTCTATGAAGCGCAAATGGTAGATTCCGGATATTCCTCAAGAAGGGTGCCAAACAAAAGGAAATATCAGCAACTGTTACTTATCCAAGTGTGGCATTAAAAACTCCACATTTTCATGACAGATTTTATTTAGCTATGTATTTCTTTATCCCAATAGATGTCAGTTATTTTCATAATTGGTAATATGGTCGTGGAACGACATTTGGCTGACTGCCCATAGCATAAATTGGCCGTAAGGTGACTTTTAAAAAAATCTTGTCTTTGATTTAGTGACATTTCATATGATTAACGGAAAGGGATTTTTGCCTAATTTGCATAATTTTAGAAATCTCAGAAGACACTTGACAATGGTGACAATGAACTATAGTAATTTACATTTAAAATAGTGGGTTATTATCCAGCAGTTACAAGTGGGTAAGTTGAAATGACAGGTACAGGCATTTAGAAATGGTGATCAGTTTTTAAGTTTCATTTTTAACTTGGAATGTGATTATGTTCTTTTATCATTTATTGTATCCTGCCAAACAAGGTGTTTAATTTCTTGGCAATGGCTCCCTCAATATTTGAGTGTGAAAATTAATCTGTATGTAGGATGAACTAGACTGATAGGCTGAATTATTTTTGGGGGCACTTGATGGTGCTATTTCCTAGTTTTCTGATGGAAAACATATTCCAAAGAGACCTCTCTGTAGCCATAGCCTATGCATATTCCTATTGAACCCTACAGCTGGAGAACAAAAGTCTTCCAACTTCTCAACAGTTACTCAGTATAGAAATCAGCACTCTGAATTTACGGCAGGTTAGTCTGGGTAGGTTACATTTCTTAATTGAATTAATAAATGTGTTTGAATATATTTAATTGATTTGTGTTTTTTAGTATTACGATTTTAAATTTTAAGAAAAACTAATATTTAACAGTGTGATAAATATAGTATTGAACATGTTTATAGCTCTTTTGGTCTATGGGAAAGTTAATACTTTCCTATGCTAGCATAGCTTGGGTTGGAATAATGGAAAGGAATTTTGGCCGCATTGGTCTTTGTTGCCATTCTTTTAAATGAAGTACAACTGGATACCTGGAACTGGCAAGATATTGTGGCTTACAACAGATAGCAAGCACGAGCAATTACTTTACTGATTTGTTTGTTGTTGTTCATCCATCGTACGTCGATGAGGAGCTCGACACCATTATTGATGGTGTCGAGACTAGCGTGTAACTTGGATTTAAGTGAGGGAGAGCTGCACAGCGTCAGCCTCACTCTCTCTTCCCAATTCCCATCTGGATCCAGTGGCAAGACAGAGTCGAGACGGCTGGAGATGTGACTAGGCGCAGTGGATGACCAGGATGTCTTGTTTATTGCATAATGGAATCACAGATATTTAATCCATCAGTACATACATTTATTAGACATGCTACAATATGTATTAAATGTTCATTCAGCACTGCATTGATTTATCATTCAACTACATGACATAAATAACAAATGCATTCAATAGAAGACAGCAATTTGTCTCTCTTGCCTTTTAGTTCTGAGGACAAAATACAAAAACATTTTGTATTCCAAACCACAAATGTAAAACAAATGACTTCTCATCTTCAGATGATTACAACAGTGTTACCTTTTTATTTCAAATTCTTTTCACCAATGACCATTCTGGTAAAATATAATTTGGTTTCTTTTTCAAGCCAACTGCTTTGTTATAGATTTTGAAACTGCAGATCAATGAGTGGGCCAGATTTTTCTCACGGCATAATGGTGAGATTAATGGTACCACTGTTACTTGTCAGCATTACTTACACATTGGTTCTTTGACTAATTGCCAATAGCCAAAAGTTACACAAAAGTATTTTACTTTTTAATACAGCATTGAAATACTTTGAATGTTGTAGGTGTGCTTTATTTATGCATTAGATTTGAATTAAATAAGGCCTCAGAATTTTTTTTATTCATTAATTTAAGTACATTTAAAAGTTTGTTAATTAAGTGTGCGATGTACAGAAGATCAGTCCATCTAGAATTAAAAATATAAGTAGAAAAAGGCTAGCTACTGTACATAAAAGTGTGTTTTCATTGTGTATTAAAATCTTTTTAAAAATTAGTTTAAAATACTGTATGAGAGGTGTTTCCAGTTTGATCCCCGACAGAAACAATGTAATGGTAAAGTTAAAGTCAAAGTCAAGGTAGTGCAGAGGCTCTGAAAGTATATCTTATGAATTCCACTTTCACTTTTCTCTTCATAGTCCGGAAGTCCTTTTTTAAAATTACTTTTAAATCTTTCATCAGCCTTTACAAATGGGGCATTTTAATTCACGGTAGTCAGATGCATAAAAGAAATTCCTCATTGCATCGAGCATTTTTTAGGTGATTGATTTATGGGATAACTTGAAATACTAGTGCATGCAGATTTTTTGTATTAGAAATTAATATGATTGGATGTTGAAAATTTGATATGTCAGAATTTTAAAATATTAGCAGAAAATTAGTTTGCACAAGTCTTGCAAACATTCAGATTGTGATGTGCTGGCCTTTAGATATTAAATTTGGTTTAAATTATTTAAAGCTTTTGACCAACCCATCTTTCATTGTATGTACTGACAATAACATTCTTTAAGTGCACATTGGATAACATCACTCTGCTGACTGCATGGGTTAATGTAAGAGGAGTGTTTTAGGGCTCTGAGCCTGTACTTGCTGGAGTTTAGAAAAAGGAAGGGTTATCTCATTGAAATCTACAAAATATTTAAAGACCTAAATGTGGGGAGGATGTTTCCTATAGTTGGGGAGTCTAGGACCAGAGAGCACAGCCTCAGAATAGAGGGATTTCCCTTTAAAGCAAAGATGAGGGGGAATTTCTTTACCTAGAGAGTAGTGAATCTGTGGAATTTATTGCCACAGATGGCTGTGGAGGCCAAGTCATTGGGTATACTTAAAGTAGAGGTTGATGGCTTTTTGATTAGTCAGGGTTTCAAAGGTTATGGGAAGAAGACAGGAGAATGGAGTTGAGAGGGATAATAAATCAAAGAATGTCAGAGCTAACTCCCTTGGCCAAATGGTCTAATTCTGCCCCTATGTCTTAAGGTCTTATGATCTTATGGTCTAAATGTTGCACTCAGCTAAAGGTCACCTCAAATCCAACAGAATTAAGCAGCTTCTCTTCTTAAAAATGAATGAAAAACATCAGCTCTTTGAATTAAAAACATGTTTTATTTATTACTTGAAGACTGAAGTCGGCGAGTCTGGAAATCGAGGCCCAGTGGCTGAAGCACTGGGTCTGAGATTGTGAGTCCACTGGGGAAATCTGAGGCCTGATGTCCATGAGTTCATTGGACACTGCCAAGAGGTGGCCTGTCCTAGGGTTGGAGTTCTATCTGTGTGTATGAGTGAGTGGGTGGGTGGGTGGGTGTGTGTGTGTGTGTATATGGGTGGGTTTGGTGGTAGGGAGGAAAAGGACTTATTTTGCTGTTGTTTCGTTGCTGTTGTGTTGCTGTTACTTGTGTTGGCCTGAACGTTGCAGGCATGCTATGTTGGCACCAGAATGTGTGGCTACACTTGCGGCCTGGCCCTAGCACATCCTTAGTTGTGTTGGTTGTTAATGGAAATGACACATTTCCTGTATGTTTCTATGTACATGTGAAAAATAAATGAACCTGAATCTGAATTATTGCACCTGATTGTTGATCCATCTATGTAAGTCAAGACTCTTTACTCAGAAATACAGGGGATTCTGCAGATGCTGGAAATCCAGAGTTACAAAAAAAAATACTGAAGGAACTCAGCAGGTCGGGCAACGTCAGTGGAAAGGAATAAATGGTTGATGTTTTAGGAAGAAGCCCCCATTCTTATTAAGAATTAATAAGAAATATTCTTATTAAGAAAGGGGGCTTCTTCTCCCTTCCTTTCCAATCCTGGTGAAGGGTCTTGGTCTGAAATGTTGACAGTTTATTCCTTTCCAGAGATGCTACCTGACCTGCTGAGTTCCTCCAGCACTTGTACGTATGACTGTTTAGTCAGAATCTATTTCAAATGCAAAGCCATCCAGAATGAAACTTGATGAAAGCACATGGATGGTAGAAAAACTAAGAGCTATGTGGGAGAGAAGGGTTAGATTGCTCTTGGAGTAGGTTGGCATGACATTGGATCAAAGGCATGCATTTTTTAATGTTCTCTGTAAGTTTTAGATGGTGAATTATTTCAGTGTAATAATATGTCAGTTTTACAGGACTTCAATGCTGCAGCCGTCCTCAGATCTTTTATCCTATAGCCATGGTCCAGAATGAAGCCTTTTATGCCTGTGTCAAGTTTTGGTTGAAGTACGCAAGATGACCTCATTTCTAGGTCTTTCTTTTTTTAAGTCCTCTTCAGGTTTTGTCTAATCATTTAAATGTTCCTATTGTATCTATTTGTAGCATCCTTTTAAACATCACATTCCAATGTGATTGCTGACATTTTTCCAATGTGATCTCAGGCTATTTTGCCAAATACTTGTATCCTCCAGTGACAACTCAACTATGTGACAATGGTGAGAGATACCAATGAATATATTTGTTTAAAATGTTAAACTGAGCTGTTTCCATTGAATATGTCTACCCATAATCTCTGTTTTAAATAGAATGAAAATTGGATAGCTGTATTGTCTAAATGAGGATGAGATGGAAGGAACGTTATTTCTAGTCTTCCTGCTTAAATATATTTGATTTTATTAAAGTCTTTCTCCTCATTTACATTTCAAACAATCCTGTAAATCTCATTGTAATCAAAACTTTTCACACACAGTCCTTTAGATTCACCCTTTTGGTATGTTGAATTAGTTGACATTGCATTCCTTTGGGCAGTATTTTCTTACATCAGCAAGAATTAGTCCTGGCACGAGATCTTTTTGTATAGGCCAGTTTTTATCCAGGTAGCTAGGAAAGCAGATCGCTTGTTTAGCCAAAAGAGAGAATATATGAAGTAAACAACTGATTTTCAAATTATTAAGACAGTAGAGAAAACTTCAGGAAGAGCAGTGAAGTCCTGCTCTTGGCCAATAAGTTTATCTGGTCATTTAACTAACTGTTACTCTTGGCATTCTCTGTTCATAACTTGGCAGGTCATTGCATTGATAATAGTCATTAACTGGCTCTGGAAGTACTTCGGGAATTCGTAAAATGAATTGTAAACTCATTATGATAAACCCCGACACAGTTTTATCGCCCCGGTTCAGTCCCTTCCTACCTAATCCATGACACTTCACATGCTGTTGATCTTTTCAATGATTTCACATTCCCTGGCCCTGAGCATCTTATTTTCACTATGTATGTCCAGTCCCTAGACACCCCCATCTCCCACCAGGAAGGCCTCAAAGCTGTCCGTTACTTTCTGGACACCAGACCCTCCACCACCACTCTGGCAGAACTTGTCATCACTCGCAATAATTTCTCCTTTGGCTCCTCCCACTTCCTTCAAACAAAAGGTGTGGCCATGGGTCCCAACTTTGCCTACTTTTTTGTCGGCTACGTGGAACAGACTATGCCAAGCCTACGCTGGTGTCACTCTCCAACTTTTCCTACACCACATTGACGACTGCATTGCTGCTGCTTCCTGCACCCATGCAGAGCTCGTCGACGTCACCAACTTTGCCTCCAACTTCCACCCTGCCCTCAAATTTACCTGGTCCATTTCTGACAGTTCCCTCCCTTTTCTCGATCTCCCTGCCTCTATCTCTGGAGACAGCTTATCTACTGATATCTATTACAAACCCACTGACTCTCATGGCTATACGGACTATACCTCTTCCCACCCTATTTCGTGTAAAAAATGGCTTTCTCTTAATTCCTCTGTCTCCACCGCATCTGCTGTCAGGATGAGGCTTTTCATTCCAGAACGAAGAAGATGTCCTCCTTCTTCAAAGAAAGGGGCTTCCCTTGCTCCACCATTAACACACTGCCCTCAACTGCATCTCTTCCATTTCGTACACATCTGCCCTCACCCTATCCTCCCACCACCCCACTAGGGATAGGGTTGCTTTTGTCTTCACTTACCACCCCACCAGCCTCCGTGTCCAGCACATAATTCTCTGTAACTTCCGCCATCTCCAACGGGATCCCACAACCATATACATCTTTCCCTCCCCCCCCCCCCCCAACACTTGCTGCTTTCTGCAGAGGTCACTCCCTTGTCCATTCATCCCTCCCCACTGATCTCCCTCCTGGCACTTATCCTTGCAAGCGGGACAAGTACCACACCTGTCCCTACACCTTCTCCCTCATTACCATTCAGGGCCCCAAACAGTCCTTTCAGGTGAGGCAACACTTCACCCGTGAGTCTGTTTGTTGGGGGTCATCTACTGTATCTGGTGCTCGCGGTGTGGCTGCTTGTCTATCGGTGAGACCCAGTGTAGGTGCTTTGCAAACACTTACGCTCTATCCAGCAGAATAGACACCACCCATTTTAATTCCACTTCCCATTCCCATTCTGACATGTCAGTCCACGGCCTCCTCCGCTGTTGTGATGAGGCCACACTCAGGTTGGAGGAGCAACACCTTAAATTCCACCTGGGTAGCCTCTAACCTGATGGCATGAACATCGATTTCTCGAACTTCTGGTAATGCTCCCTCTCTTCCCCATTCCCTTTTCCCTCTCTCACCTTATCTCCTTACCTGCCCATCACCTCCCTCTGGTGTTTCTCCTCCCTTTTCAATGGCCTTCTGTCCTCTCCTATCAGATTCCCCCTTCTCCAACCCTGTATCACTTTCACCAATCAACTTCCCAGCTCTTTACTTCACCTCTCCCCCTTCCCTTCTGGGTTTCACCTATCACCTTGTGTTTCTTCCTCCCCTTGTCGCACCTTCTAACTCTGACTCCTCATCTTTTTTTCTTCATTCCTGATGAAGGGTCTCGGCCCATAACATCGACTGTACACTTTTCCATAGATGCTGCTTGACCTGCTGAGTTCATCCAGCATTTTGTGTGAGTTGCTTGGATTTCCAGCATCTGCAGATTTTCTCTTGTTTGTCATTATGATAATTGTTTTATTACTCTAGTACTGTATATCCTCTTAACTATTAAATTCAGGAGTCCAGTTACATAAAATATTCAAAATATATCTTGTGCATGTACCCTGTCCACTCCTATTTACTGTGATAATGCATATTATGTTAAGGCTTCAAATTCTACTGCTTTTCCTCCAATATGCCCTTCCCTGTGTTTATTTCGTAAAATAACTTTTCAATTTGGGTTTGTAAATCAATTGTTAGAGCAAAAGCTGGTTGCCCTCCATGTTCATAGCATGCAGGAAAATTGGGAGTTTTATTCTTTTGAAGTAGACTGAATTTGTAATTCTGTCTTGGAAAAGACCAAAAATACAGGAGGAAATTCTCTTAGCCTGAGGAGGGCACTGTCGCCACAGTATGCAAGCTGGCTAGGATATATAGTGGAGAGATTTATCAAAGGAAATTAACAAAACACTATATATTTTAATTAAAATGATGTAACTGCTGCAAGCAATTGCAACAATTAACTTTGAAACTTTGCCAATGTTGGTATTTTTAAACTGAGATCCAATAACCTTAGTCCAATACAAATCCTTGATACAAAGATGACATTCTTTGCATTATTTTTGGTGACAATATAATTCTTAATTTTATTATTTCTACTGTAGGAGCAAAACAATAAGTTTAATGAAGTAGTAGTTAATGTAGTGTACAGCAAATAGGATTGGTATACTTTGCTGAACTAATGCATTTGAGAGCAAGTTGGACTTTATGGTTGCAATAATTATTATCTCCTTGTATAGCACTGGAGTACTTTGTGTTGTATATATATTGCAAAAAATAAGTTAATTAAGATTAACAACATTGATATTTATTACTCTACGTGATGATTTTTAAATGGTATTTTTTCTCACTAGAGTGCAATTTATGAACCAAGGTATTATAAAACTTGGTTTCCTCTACATAACAGTAGTAGATAGCATCTCTATACCAGCATCTGGAAATGAATGTACCTGGAAAATTAAACATCTTTTTCATCATCATCAATATTTCCAGAATATTTGTGGTTTTAATTTTTTATTGTCATTTAAATTTTTCTTTGTTTTTGAATCACCTCCTATTTCTACATTTCCTATTTGTTACTTAGTATTTGAAATTATATTGCAATTTTTTTTGGAATTGCCATGAAAATCTCACCTGTTTTTGGTCAAATAATACCCAGCATATCCTACCATATCCATCATAGATTGAATTTAGACCAGTTGGAACTATTAATGTGTCTTTGGAAAGTAATTAGTTCTAAAACCAGTACATATCCATATTAGTAATATTACACATGAGATGTTCACATATATGTCAAAGGAGGTCATGTTTACAAGTTGAATGTTCAAGGTTATTGGGATAAATTTCAACACAAGACATTGAATGGCATAAAAATACTGGAATTGTTTAAGAACTGGGAATAGTAACCGACTTGAAGATTATTTTAATATGTTGTTTGAGTAATCTTAAGAACTAACCTGTGATATTGTAAAGTCAGTCTTCTTCCTATTTCCCCTGGTTTGATGAAATGGGCTGTAATTTTGGCCATTCTGCTGAACAGCCCCAATGTAAATTCAAATGTACATCCTGTCTCATCCAATTCTGTCCTCTGAGAGATACATGTTCGAGTAAATTATGGCAAGCTATTAGTTATTGGGACATTTTTTGACAGTTTAACTATTTTCAGTATATATCTTGTAATTGTATCTCCTTCCATCAATTACTGTAGATTAGAAATATAATACTAGGTAACATAAACACATATAGGTAAAATAAAATTGTATGGATTAAGAATATCTATATATTAAAATGTATATTTATTTATACAGTACTATCCAAACTTTCTCTCTTGTATGATTGGATAAGTTCCCATCAGAATTGTACATTTGAATAACCAGTTCTCCATTGTAATAAAAATTCCTATTTCTTTTGCAGCAAGTTAAGGATTTATTAAAGATCTCAACACGAGGCAGTTGGATGGGTATCTGAGAGGTTATGCAATCCTCTCAATTCAGGGAAATTGAAGTCCTTGATTGAAGCTGCATGTAGCATTCCAGTGTTATTAGCCCAATTGATTATAAAGCCACACAAGTAATAATGTTACATTTGGTGATAGTTGAATCTTTTCTTTTAATTGGAGAAGGCACACATGCAGCTGAAACTGTAAATTTGTTATTCTTCAGTATGCTGTTGCTATGGAATGACATCCATACTCTATGATTAACAACTGTGATATTATCACCATTGTTTATTTTTGAGGAAAAACACACTGGTAGTTAATAATCAGGAAATCTACATTCATGTCATACTACATATGTATGTGTTACACATGTATTGTTTATTTGTGTCAGGGAGGGAGGTGTTACTGTGCCAGTGACGCCTCCCTCCCTGATGTTCTAAATAACTTAAGAGGCATGCAAAATGTTGCCACTTCGAGGCATGAAGCACAGTGCCAGCCATGAAAGATACCTCCATCCCTGATGAGCAGTCACTGTCTGTAACAGCAATAGATGTGAGAAGGTCTCCGCAGAGAGTCAACCCCCGTAAAGCAGCCGGGCCAGACAATATCCCAGGCCAAGTACTCAGAGTATCCACACCAGCTCGCAGATGTCTTCACGAACATTTTCAACACTTCACTCATCCAGGCTGCTGTCCTCACGTGCTGCAAATCAGCCACCATCACTCTGTACCAAAGAACTCTACACCTTCAGAACTAAACAACTACCACCCCATGGCTCTGATGCCAACCAGCTTTGAATGGCTGGTTACGACACATATCAAAAACTTCATTCCTGCCACATTAAACACTCACCAGTATGCTTAGTAACCAATATATGTGAGCAGATTCAAACTCCTGGGAGTGCACATCTCTCACGACCTCTATTGGTCCCAGAACCCATTCTACCCAATCAGAAAAGTTCACTAACACCTCTGCTTTCTGAGGAGGCTGAAGAGAGCTGGACTATGCACATCTACACTCACGTTTTTCTATAGATGCACAGTAGAGAGCATCCTAACAAGCTGCATCATTGCATGATATGGAAACTGCACTGCAGCGGAGAGAAAGGCTTTACAACTGGAAGTAAAGACTGCCCAAAGCATCACTGGCACTAGCCTACCCGCCATCAAGGAAATATGTACAGAAGGGTGCTAGAAAAGGGCCAGTAACATCATGAAGGATCCTACTTATTCCAGTCATGGGCTGTTTGTCTCGCTCCCATCATGGAGTAGGCTATGTAGCAACTATGCCAGGGCTACCAGAATCAAAAACAGTTCCTTTTCCCAAGCAGTATAGCTGATCAACACTCCACCCACTAACCTACCCCTCCACATCCCCAACCACCACTACCTTATCATAATTTCCTGTCAGTTACCTTATGTACAGACACTCCTTTCATTTTTTAGACATACAATCGATCTACAGTATGTATATAAGCAATCTTATGTATTTATTGTGTTTTTATTATTATTGTGTTCTTTATCTTATTGTGTTTTTTAATGCTGTATCGGAGCCGGAGTAACAATTGTTTTGTTCTGTGCACTTGTGTACTGGAAATGATATTAACCAATCTTGAATCTTCAGTAGCACTTCTTCCTTCTCTAATTGTCGATCTTAGGTGCGATTTTGCTATCCCAGTTAATCTTTAAAGTACTATATGAAGAAGACAGTGTAGCCATCAATTGCATACTGCATTAATCATAGTGAGACTACATGCAACAAAATCTATAATTACAGTGACTGCAAAGTTTGTTATCAGTGACTATAGTTATGATGTCTGCAAGGAACTTGGTGACATGCAGCATTAAGCAGCTTTAGTCCTTTTTATGAAAGGAAGTACGCTAGGGAAACATAATTCAGGTAAAACTATGGTCTGATTGGGGAGTGGTGTCAAGTTGAGTGTAATAATGCATTGTAACATACTTGTTTATAAAGATATTCAAAAAGACTGGATGTATTGTTGCATTGTTGGAAAGCTTTATAGCACTGTAATACTATTATATCCAGGACAAAACAAGCAGTACAACTCTTTAATTTATCTTAATCTCAGCATTACCAGATGGTGCACCATAGTCTCCCTTGGTACTCTTGGGCAAAAGGCAAGATTCAAACAGAATTGCCAATTTTGTGTAACAGCTGGGAAATTAAACAAATAATTTGATGCAAAATAGTCATCATTACATATTAAGTTACCAAGTTTTGTAAATAAATCTCCTATAAGTTAGAGCAAACTTTTCCTTGCATATTCCACCTTGCATGAGGTGACAATAGTGTCAGATTTGGCTTTATTCCACTTGTAGTCAAGGAGTGGAAGTGGAGAGGAATAGTGGCAAAAAAGAAGAGGTAAAGGTTTTACATACCACAAAAGTAATAATCCCAGAAATATGAAATGGGTGGAACAATTTGCTTCCTGTTAGATGTTTCTTTATTTCTTAAATTACTTCTTTTCTCTTAAAAACCTCAAATTACAGAATTTACAACAAAGAAATGTGGCAACTGATCTTTGCCAATGTTTGTGCTTCACATAAGACTTTCCAATCTACCTCTAAGAAAAAGTATTATATTAGAATTCCTTGCTTAAGAGAATCAATTTACTTAAAATAATTCATGATTCTGTTTGACTAGTTTTTCGGCTCATCAGGTAGCAGAGATACTTACGGACTGTCAAGCTCATGAGAAATGAAAAGTATATGTACAGCCAGCACTACAGTCTGTTCCAATATAGCAAATGATATTTGCCGAATTTGATGAATACTGATTAGGGAATCTGTTTGCCAGCTTATAAAAACATTGCATAAGCAAAAAGCAAACAAACAAAAAAGATTTTTTGTTAGTTTCAAAAATCAGATGTTAACAGGATGAGGAAACTGGGGGAAGAACTAAAGCTCATTGGTATAACTTGCTTAGTTCATTTGGAGATGAGTTGCCGAATTAAAAGCTAATATAATCAAGGGGGCAGATGGGAGGCATGTGGTGGTAGTGTCAGTTTTAATGATATTTTAGTTCCTTCTAGATATGATGCTTGAACAATAATAATCAATTTGAACCTCAAGATTGTGTCAAAGGCTCAATGCATCATTACAATAATTGACTAGACTAAAACATTTAATGGTGCAGTCTGACAATGTCTGCATTAGATGTCCAAAAAACTTGGCAAAGCTCCAGGGATTAAAGGTTTGTCTTCTGGACAGTTCTACAAGTAGCAGAAAAGATGAGATGTTAACAAAAACTTGACTTAATTTTATTTAAGCATTTTCAGTTGCTGTAGGGAGGGAACTGCTTTGCTGATTTGCCAATTGATCATAATTATATACTGTTCTCTATCACAGCTCTTCATTTCAGAGGGAACAAGCATATATATAGCTTATTCCTTGATGACAATTGAATATTGCTGGTACAGGTATATTGGATTTCTTCAGGATGTTGAATAACACTCACAGTAACTGAATGTTCTCTGGATGTTTGCTGGCAAGGTATAGCATTTCTTTACCACCGCAATACAAATTTGGTTCAATCAATTGTCTTATTAGGCTATTTCAAGAGCAGTTAAGAGTCGAGCACTTTGTTTTGTCAGTTATATAAGTCACAGGTTTATTTTATCTTGAGACATTAATGAATTAGGTGGATTTTTACAACAGTCTGCTATGTTCATGATTGTCATTGTGGATGCCATTTATTCCAGATTTTATTTAATTATTGAAGCATATATTTTCCAGGTTATGATGTGTGCAGATCGTTAATCCAAGCCTTTGGATTGTTAGAGCAGCAACATAAACTCTCTATTCCATGTCCTCTACCATCTCCTCACTCAAATATTCTAAAAGGATTTTTAAGATGCCAGCGAACGTTTAGCATCGCCTGTATTCTACGCAAAACATTTTGGATATCTTGCAGTGTCAATTATAAAGACATGGATCAATAGAATGAGAGAGAATGGTAAACCCATTTTGAATAAAACTTGTGGTGATTCTTTTGTGGAGCTGTCTATGTAAATCATGTAATCATGATATAACTTGTAGCTTGACCCATTCCTAGAGGTTGCTAATGCACCCTCCAATTGGTCTGCAGGACAAAGGCTTTCCTCTCTAGATGGACTAGACTGCATTTGACAATCTTGTACCACTGATGATTTGTTTGTTCATTTGGGGTTACAGCATCACGTTGGATTCCAAGCAATGCAATTGCCCCATTGGGGACAGGCTGAGTATACCATAATCCTTAGTCCATTTTTACACAGATGTTTCCCGTTCCGAGCCATGTTTTTCTTTTTTTTCTTTAGAATTGCAGAGGCCATGGAGTCCACAGAAACAGGCAAATGTGAACTGGGGCATCGCCTATGCGAATCGGTGCATGGTATCAACAAGACGTAGATCTGAAAAATAAATAAACAGTACCTTCAGGAATTGAGACATTTATATAGTACTCTGGGAAATAGTGAGGTAAGATTACGAATGAAATCCTGTAAATAACAGCTGATGCCTTGACTTTACAGGTGGATTGGCCCAAACTTTTCTCCCTCTTTAAAATTTAATATCATGCTTTACAACATTAAGAAGTAGCATAATTTCTATATACAACATTTCTGTAATTTATGTAAAAGAATGGTTCTGCCTCTGGTGATTTTTCATGCAATGAAGTTTGTGATTTTAGTAAATTTCTATCCTACTTCAATGAAGAAAGCACTCTATATGAGTTTAATTGATTTAATTTCACTTATGCTTTTATAAGGATGAAATGACACAGGCCAATATCCACAGCTAAAGCACGCACCTAAACGTGTATGGAAGTGCCATATTCCTGTGCTGGATTTGCAACCCCAGGTTGGAATCTCAGCTCTGATCCATGTCCTGGAACTTGAGTTTCCTGCTGCAAATATTCAGATTTGCCTCAGTAATCTAGATTCTGAAATTTCTTATTGCATGTTTACTGAATAACAGTGGATGTGTAACAATGGATGTAAGTGCAAATTTCTCCAATGCAAGTTATGGAAATGAACTTAAAATGTTTAGCAAATTTATAAGCTAGCACCAAGTTGATCACAACTCTATTGTATAGATTTCTATACACTATCTGTTATATTAGGCATAACCACCTATAGTCTGCCACTGACTACTTTTCCTAAGTAGTACAAAGCTCATAATTACCCCTCTAAAGCACATCATACGAATATGGAAATTGAAGTCATCTTGACCTGCCATTCCATTATGTAATTGTTCATCATAATAAATGCAGTGTTAGTGATGGAAATGAGAAATATTGATGTAACACAAACTCTTGAGTTCATGATCCATTGCTAACATGAACTTAAGAGTTTATGTTAGTGATGCAGCATGAACTCAGCAGCTAAAGACCCAACCATTTATAACATGTTTAGGAATTATTTCCTGGCTACCTTCCCCCAAGATCTTGCTGTCCCTTCATCCCTGCACACTTATCCTTTCAAAGCACCCTACTTTAAACCCACTTAAACTGAATCTGCCTGCTTTGAAGATAATTTCATCACACGGTTGGTAATTGCCTATAATCACAATTACATAGTAAATTCTAAGTAAAAAAAAACAAATTTTCTATATAAAAATAAACTTATAATTAAGGGGAATCTGAGGGGGAACTTCTTCACTCAGAGGGTGGTAAGACTGTGGAATGAACTGCCACTGGATGTGGTGAGTTCGTGTTTGATTGCAACATTTAAAAGAAGTTTGTAGAGGACTGTGGTCCAGGTGCAGATCGATGGGACTATGCTGAATAACAACTCAGCACAGACTAGATGAACAGAAGGGCCTGTTTTTGTGCTGTAGTGCTCTATGACTTTAAATCTGTTGGTTTTGAACCCACAAACTTCTGACTCAGAGGTGACCAAGTTATCAGTAAGCCACAGCTGACACCAGTATAGTAGTGTCTATGGATTTTCTGAGTTCAAAAATAAAACGTGGAGTTTTACAATAAAGAGAGAACGGATAAAACAGCACTGAGAGTAGCTTTCCATGTCTAACATGCAAATGACGTAAATGCATTATAAAAAAAGACATAATTGCTCTCAAAAACTCGAGTAACACTCTCCAGGACCCCTGTCTAATGATCTTCCTGGTAGTTCCAGCAATGGTCTACATCTTTTCTATAAGGATAAGCCACGTATATGACTGATAGAGTCTGAAATCTGTCTTGCGCAAAGTGTTTTTAGCTTTGTTAGCATCTATAAATATTACCCCCATATTCAGGACTTACTGCAGCCTTTTCTGAATCCTTGAACAATATTTTTTTATCACATTATAAATTAAAAATAACATGCTAATGGAAGGCTGGGAAAGATACTGAAACATCAATCATTTGCAGCGACTGAACAACACGCACTAATGAACGTGATCAGAAATAGATTTGGGTCTGAAACATGCAGCTTGACTGATGTAAGAGAAGTTCATTTGATGCATAATCAGTGTCTGGAGTGTAATTTTCACAACAGGAAGATTTTTCTAAAAGCTTTGTCCTTGGTAGCCTTAACTTCACTCTCTTTCCTATATTTTCCCAGTATTTCTCTCTCCTGGTCTTCATGAAATCTCGCATTCAGCTTGGGCTGAGGCACAAAGTGATAATAGAAAAAACAGAGGTTAAATAATTTTTAATGAATTTCATTGAGTGCAGAAGTTCAATTAAATGAAGTGTAATCCATATAGATACTTGCATTATAGAGGCAATTGACAAGGAGGCATACAGGAGTGAGGTAGATAGCGCATTGAGTGGTCTCGCAGTACTGACTTTGTAATTCATGTCAGCAAGGCCAAGGAATTAATTGTGGGCTTCAGGAAGGGGAGTCAGGACTACACATACCAGTTCTCATGGGGGGGGGGGTGGTCAGTGGTGGAAAGCACGAACAACTTCAAGTTCTTGGGCATCAATGTCTCGGAGTATCTATCCAGGGTCGAACACATTAATGTAATCATGAAAAAGGTATATCAGCGGCTCTACTTTATTAGGTGATTGAGGAGAATGGTAGTCTCCAAAGACTTGAAAATTTCTGCAGACGTACTGCATGTTTGGGAGCATTCTGACTGGTTGCATGACAACCCAGTATGGAGCCTTCCATGCACAGAATCGCAAGATCCTGCATAGGGTTGTTGACTCAGCCAGTTCCATCATAGGCTCATCATCCCTTGTCACATCGAGGACATCTTAAAATGGTGGTGCTTCAAGAGGGCAGTATCCATCGTTAAAGACCCTCGTCATCTGGGTATGCCCACTTCACACTATTACAATCATGAAGGAGGTACATCAGTCACTGAAAGTAAGCATGCAAGTACAGCAGGCTGTGAAGAAAGCTAATGGCATGCTGGCCTTCATAACAAGGGGAATTGAGTATAAGAGCAAAGAGGTCCTTCTGCAGCTGTACAGGGCCCTGGTGAGACCACACCTGGAGTATTGTGTGGAGTTTTGGTCTCCAAATTTGAGGAAGGACATTCTTGCTATTGAGGGAGTGCAGCGTAGGTTCACAAGGTTAATTCCGGGGATGGCGGGACTGTCATATGTCGAAAGATTGGAGCGACTGGGCTTGTATACTCTGGAATTTAGAGGGCTGAGAGGGGATCTTATTGAAACATATAAGATTATTAAGGGATTGGACATGCTGGAGGCAGGAAGCATGTTCCCGCTGATGGGTGAGTCCAGAACCAGAGGCCACAGTTTAAGAATAAAGGGTAGGCCATTTAGAACGGAGTTGAGGAAAAGCTTTTTCACCCAGAGAGTGGTGGATATATGGAATGCTCTGCCCCAGAAGGCTGTGGAGGCCAAGTCTCTGGATGCTTTCAAGAAAGAGATGGATAGAGCTCTTAAAGATAGCGGAATGAAAGGTAATGGGGATAAGGCAGGAACTGGATACTGATTGTGGATGATCAGCCATGATCACAGTGAATGGTGGTGCTGGCTCAAAGGGCTGAATGGCCTACTCCTGCACCTATTGTCTATTGTCTATTGACTCTGAAGATCCACAGTCAATATTTTAAAAACAGCTTCATCCTCTCCACCCTCCGATTTCTGAATGGTTCACGAACCATAACTCTACCTTGTTATTTATCTTTTCCACTACTTATTTAGTTTTGTGGCTTATAGAAATTTTTATGACTTGCCCTGCACTGCTCCATTTTGGTTGATTGTTCCAGCTTTACAGAATTGGAAAGGCCAGGGTATGTGAATTTCTTCACAAGAGAAGGATCGTGCGGTTTTGGGTTTGTAATGTGGTGACCTTTGGGATGTTGTGGTGTTGATTCTGTCTAAGCTTTCAAGAGGAAACTTTATTTCTAACAGAGGCTGTGATTGCCTTCTATGTGTTCATAGATAATACTTGCTTCAAATAATCTGTTAAACGGGAGCTCTCCAGCCTGATTGTTCATCAGTCGTGCTTTTATTTAAACTGAGTTCTCTGTTCTAGGGAAAAGGGCTGTTTTACTTGGAGGCACACCTACAGATGGAGATATTCTCATGCACCTGCTACCTTATCATTTGTGGTAAAGTTAATGAGCTTGGAAAGTGCTGTTGGAGTAGCCTACGTGGAAAATGGCAGTGTATTTTGTACCTGCAGTCATGGTGTGGTAATGGTGGAGGCTATGAATAGTTATGGTAGTTACGGAATGCTAATCAAATGGCAGTTTTATTTTGGATGATGTCAAGTTTCTTGAGCATTGTGAGAGTTGCGTTCATTTAGGCATGAGCAACATTTTTCTTTGTTGTTCTGACATACCTTGTAAATGGTGGGAAAAGTATCGGGGGGCCAAGAAGTGAATACTAAGATCCATGGTGGGCCTAGATGAGTTTTTCGTCAGTGATGACCCTTAGGATGTTGGTACCAGGGGTCTCAATTATAGTAAGGTCATTGAATGTTAAGATTAGGCACTTATAGTGAAGCTGGTTATTACTTTTGTAGTGTGCATGTTCCTTGTTACATAGCAGCCTGTGTCCAAATTCCATCTGCATACAGGGACATTTTGTTTAATTTTTTTAGGAGTTATGAACAGCATTGAAAACTGTGTAATCATTAGTGAACCTTATTATTTCTGACCGTCATGATGGAAGGAGTGACATTGATGAAGCAGCTGGAGATGGTTGTGGCCTGGGACATTGCCACAAGGAACTCCTGCAACTCCTGCACAAGTTGTTCTGACTGATTTTCGTTGGAGGTAGAATGATGTATTCAGTTGCAATTTCTTTGCTGATTGCAAAGCTGCATCAAATTGTTTTTTTATTGTTGCCAAAAATATATGTAACAGTTGAGATAGCTGACTTCCAAGCTACATGAATTTCTCCACATTCAACAAGCTTGAAAGAAAAACTAAACAACTCAATGACTTTTGATGATTTAGGAAGTTTTGAATAAACTATAATATTAAAAATAACATTCCACTTTCCTGATAATAGTGACTAGCAGATCTTTATATAACCTTTTTGTTTGGTCTTCAATCGTTTCTTATAAAACAGCATAAATGAGGTTTGGTTTCTTTACACTAACAAGAAGCTTTGGAAATGTTGGCATTCCAAGGTGTCGTGCATAGATTGTAAATTGCTACAATATTTAGATGTGTATCACTCGTGATAAGTTTCATGAGGTTTATGAACCATTATGTTCTCTCGAATGTGGAAAGTGAAGATATGATTCACTGTGAGGTATTTCTCTGGCAAATGATACCCTAACAGGAGTCACAGCCTTATATTTAGAGCTAGGCTGTTCACAGGACTGCTTCTTTAGAATATACAGTTTAGCAGTTCTAAAATCTTGGATTGTACTAGTTACTGTTTGGCTAATAAAACATAATTCAAGAAAGGCAAATGGATAGAGTTAAGGGCAGGACTGATTATCATCTATTTGGTTTGTTGATGGGCTTGGGGGACTGAATAGTTTACTTCTATTCCTTTTGTTCAATTTTATTTCATTAAAATTTCTTTGCTTGTATTGAAATTAGTTCAGTTCTCTGCATAACTATAAAACAGTAAATGCTTTGCATATTTCTACATATCAGACCCATATTGTACAATTGCTATTCGAAGAAACACAGCTGCTGGAATATATTTTTTGAAATGCATTTTCCAACAAATATGCTGTTTAATGATTAAAGCAGAATATATAGTGGCACTACAAACTAAATCATTTTCTATCCAAACCGTTGATGCAAATAGCTTTTAGCTACTGACAAGGAGCCTCCTGCCAGGATGGCAGAGAACTTGATGATAACACATGGCAATAACACTACTGTGACAAACACTGCTATTTTTATAATACCAGTGGCATTGCTTGCTATTACACTACATAGATTGGATATTCATCAAGCCATGGCCTCCCCTTACAGATCATATGGGATTTAAGGTTTAAAAGAAATGTTTACATAGCCTAATTGTTTACCTTCTGAGACTGTTTCCATGAATATTTTTAAATGATGGGTTGCTTAAAATACATTGTGAAATGAAAAGGATCAGTTTTTCCATCGCTGATTTGAAAATAAAAACTGCAGATGCTGAAAATTCAAAATTAAAACAATTGATGTTGGAGATATTCAGCAGATCAACAGCTTCTGTGGAAAGAGAAATTGTTAATGTTTCAGGCCTGGGGCCCTTTGTCAAACCTGGGAAGATACTGGATCATTTTTAATTTCTGTTAAATCCAATAGGATGCCACAACCAAATTAATTTTCCTTTACTCCCATTTTGAAGGAATTGATCCTCTCACAACCCCTTGATCCGCTCTTCCGCTCTAACTACTCCCCAACTGCTGGAAATGCACTACCTGTCCTTTCATGTCTTCCCTTCTCATCATCCAGAGGCCCAAATCAGTCATTCCAGGGTGCAGTGCGCTTGCACATCTTCCATTCTAGTGTAATGCAACTGGTAGTCATAATGTGATATTTACCACACTGGGGAAACCAAATGTAGATTGAGTGATCACTTCAAGGCACGCTTTCATTCAGTCCACAGACTGACCTGAGCTTCCATTTGTCTTCCACTCTAACTTTTCTCTCTGCAGTATCCTATGCTGTTGCAATGCATGATTGAGCAACACCTTGTCTGTCTGGGCATAGCCTCTGCATTTTATAATGAATTCTCTATCTTTAGGTAACTTTCTTTTTCTGTCTGTGACAAAACTGGCCATTTCAGCCTGACGTCATTTTTGGCTCTGCTTTTCTTAATCAGATGGGAATGTCTCATAGCCTTGCTAATAACAATGCATATTATAGATAAAGAAGTTTACGTGTTTGTAACTGCCTATCCGAACTCACTCCCCTTTGTTTGACCCAATCCCCCATCTTCTTTTCTACTGAGAACGACCTTATTTTTCTTATTTACCCCAATTCTTATGAATAGTCCAATACCTGAAATTGTAAGTTTTCCTTTCCATAGATGCTGCCTGACATGATGAACGTTTACAGCATCCTCTGTTTTAAACCTTATCAGTCTTTTGCACAGGAAAACTCAATAGGTTTGGCCAGAATAATTTGGACAGGCAGGCAGAATGGTATTTATTTTTGGAGAAGATATTTGAGGTAAAGCTTGGGAACATTCTCACCAAGTGAAAAAACAGGGTAATCACAGCCAGTGCTCTGGATGGTGTAGAAGCAAAAAATATGAAGCAGAAAAAGGAGTGTATGATAGGTACCAGTTTGAAAGCATTTGAAATTGGCTAAAATATATAAAAAGATAAGGGATGTACAAAATAAAAGAAAGGCAATAGGTATTGGAAAACATCCAACTCACTCCTCTTTATTATACATAATGACTTTGCCGAAGAGATTCCAACTGTGAAGGGATTTGGGGAAAGTGATAAAGCAACTGAGTATCTGCATTTCCAATGTCTAAAATCCAGGATATTTTAATTTGTAAGGATCATTTACATTCTCTGATACTGACCCCCTCTGGAAAGGTTCTGGATATTCTAAAATAACATTTTTTTTAAATGCCTGGAATCTGTATAAAAATGGAAAATAGTTGAGACGTTTAGCAGGACAGGCAGTATCTTTGGAAAGGAACAGAGTTAACATTGCAGTTTGAAGACCTTTCATCAGAACTGGTAATAGAGTATATTCTGAAATGCAATCAATGATATGAATTTGAGGGTTGGGATCTATTGTTAAGAGGGAGATACTTTGCAGATGGATGAATCCATCACTCTGCATTTCTCTGCAATGTAAGTGGAAAAATTAGAAAAATCAAAACAGAGTAGTACGGATCAAATGCAGCTACAACAATAAAGCTACCTTCCCCATTCTCTCTCAGTCCTGAAGGAGGGTCTCAGCCCAAACTGTTGACTGTTTTTTCATTTCTATAGATGCTGCCCAGCATTTTGTGTGTTTTGCTTTGGATTTCCAGCATCTGCAGACTTTCCTGTATTTACAATGAAGATATCTTGTGTATATCTGCAAATATCTTTGTAAGTTATCTTGAAAAAGTACTGTAAAGATACCTGGAATCCTGGATTTTATTAAAAGTATACAAAAGAAGTGGAGATGTGTTGAAGCATTAATCTAGCTGCAACCAGAGCATTGTAGTCAGTTCTGATTATTGTGCTATAGGAAGGATGTGAAGGCTTAAAGCTATGTAGATACACTGGAGAAGCTGATACTGTTCTCCTTAGAGTGGAACAAAAATGAGAAGTGATTTGATGGGCCTGCTCAGAATCATGTAAGATCTAGATTAAATAAATAAAGAAAAGCTCTTCTAATTGAATCTGATGGGATAAAAGTTCAGTGCCTGACAGTGCAATATTCAAAGTGTAGTTGGAAGCAAGTTAAGATATGCAGGTTATTAGATCTTGTTGACCGTTACCATATAGTCTTTAATCTCTCTTCAATCAGATCTATCTTTAAACTGATTCTGGTTTCTTCCCCTTTCCTTTCCAGTCCTAATGAAGGGCCTTGGCTTGAAATGTTGGCTTTTTATTTCTTTCCATAGATGCTGATCTGCTGGGTTCCTCCAGCATTTTGTGTGTGTTTCTCTGGATTTCCAGCATCTGTAGAATCTCTTGTGTTTTGTGGTCTTTAATATTTTCTTTGATACGTTGGAATAGAGGAGCAGTGGGTTCTGGCTTCTGTACTCACCAATAGGGGTGGCAGAGTAGAGATACGTCTCTACCAAAGGAGGTGAATGGTGCTCCTTCCCTCTGCTAGCCTGCAGGTCACCCTTGGGCAGTACCTGCTTAGCCCCCCCCCCCCGACCAGGGTCATGTGAAGCCATGAGAGCAGGGGGTGGATGGTCGTATGAGCAGCTGGTGCATATCACAAGTCCTGGTTATGCGATCACTGACACCAGGCAGATATTCTCTGAAGTGTATTGATAATGGCTGGGGTCACCTGTCTTGTAAAGACTCTGCCCAGAAGAAGCCAATGGCAAACCACTTCTGTAGAAAAACTTGTCAAGAACAACCATGGTCATGGAAAGACCATGATCATCTACATCAGAAGACACGGCACATAATGAATGAACTCACCAATAATGTGGGGTGGTCTACTAATTAATGCAGGAAAGGAGAATATTTCTAAGTTTTCAGCTACATGATATTCACACACCAGTCTCCTCCACAGATCTGCTTCGATCAACAACCCATCACAACTCACTTTTATGGGGTTATCTATAGACAGTGGCTCATTATAGAGTCATTCCAGGCATAAACCTTTCTGTATAAAACCTATCGCTCTTGTAAAATACAGAAGAAGGTCCACTATAGTCAAACTGTAGATATAATGCCTCAGCTATAAAGTCCTTAGGAGTGATTAGATTGGCGAGGGACAAATTTCAATCTAATGCACCTCAGATGCATTGTGTAGATATCGTTCGCTTCAGTAAATTCTCTTCACTCAGTAAACGGAAAATGTCTTTCATTGAAACGGTTGTCGAATCACATGGAAACAGGCCCTGTGGCCCAACTTGTCAGTTTCAACCAAGATGCCTATCATCACTAATCCCATTTTCCCACATTTAGTCTATAATCATAATTCCATCTGCTGAGCCATCTTCTCAGTTCATTCATCTTAACGCAAGACTCCTTGCATTAAAGTAAGTACACTTAAGGCTGCCAGCCCTCTTATGCTGTCTCATACATCTCTGGCTACTCTGCCGCCTCCATTTACTACACATGCTTCTCACTTTCTTCTTGCTACATCGTCATTTTGGGCCCATGCTTCTCACTTTCTTCTGGCTACATCGTCATTTTGGGTCCTACCCTTCCTTTGTCGCTAGTTTGAGCCATTCCTAGTAGCACTGGCTAGCCTCTGTCAGGATCTTGATACTCGTCTGGTTTAGGTGCAACCCATCCTTTTTGTACAGTTCATTCCTGGCCCAGAAGAGAATTTAGTTATCCACTTAAAGTCCTATCGCATTAGGAGAGTTTTAGTAGACGCCTCATGATTCCAGCAATAAGATCATTGTCTCTTAAATTTATTATTATTTATTTAGCGATACAGCAGAGCAAAAGGCTCATCTGGCCCATTGAGTTTGCATGGCCCAATTGCATCCAGGCCACCAATTAATCTACTGACCTGTATGTCTTTGGGATGTGAAGGGAAATTGGAGCACCCGCAGGAAACTCATGTGGCTTCAGAAAGAACATACAAACTCCTTACAGGCAGCAGCGAAATTGAACCTGGGTCGCTGGCGCTATAAAGTGTTACTCTAACTGCTATGCTACTGTGCCTAAAAGAAATCACTTTTTATCCTTTGAGCTGAAAAACATTTTTGTTTAAGATGAGTGTGAGCTACCCAGGTTACAGTTAACTTGATCTGTGGAAATCTGACTTTATACAAATTCTCCCATATGCTTATCAACAATGGGTTAATCTGACCTTGGTTAGGGTCAGTGTCAGGTAATTTCCCAAGGCAAAAGCTCATCTTTTCATGACCTGATGTTTTAATACCTAACATTCAAAGATAATGATTCACTGTTAAGGCATTCACTTCAAGGTACAGTGGTCTCATCCACTAGACTGTCTTATTTAATAAAGCTTTGATACTCAAAGGTCTTTGTAATTAGGAAAGTCTAGCAGGAGAGGCATTTGATGTTGTAATAGAGGTTTAATGATCATTAAAGCATTTTTCAAGATAATAATAACAATAAAGTGTTTTATGGTATTCATTAGTGATTGGATGTAATACTTAGTTCAATTATAAGTGGTGTTAAGATGAATATTTGATGAACTGAAAGTGTACATGGAGTGAAATGATAAGCAAATGGATGTTTCTGACTTACGGAGAACTTGGCTTGTGTGCAGTTCTCAGGAATGGAACCCTTGCGTGACCAGGGAACTGCTTGAGTACTGAAATACAAATTAAAATCACAACTGTGCAAAAAAATAATCTGGCTTGCAAAGTATCTGTGATGTAGTTCTGATCTCTCATTACTTGACATTAGAAACAAAACAGCAAGGTTGTTCATGCAAAAGAAAGAGCCAAGTTTTTTTACTATCAAAATATAGTAACAGAGATAAAGGTATCCGGACAAATTTTCTTTACTGTTTCGCAAGGGTGATTCTTGCAGGGATTCGTTCAACAGATGCTAGTAATCCTGCAGTTCCTTGCCCTATGATCACTTTGGCTTTAATGGTCAACTCTCTGATTTTCCAAAGGCCATTGCACTGCTGGTGATTTACTGACTATTGTACATGCAGCTATCCATGTGCGTCTATAAATTCTAATGTCAACCCAGGCTCCATTGGGAAGAGTGGAGGAAGCATTTTTTTCTGCATGGTAAACATGTCTCCTGTGTCTACACATCATTAATTCATCTCTTACTCACATTCTATATTTTTTGATTATGCACTACCACTCCCTTGAATGATTCTGCACTCAGCTCGCTCTTATTCTTCTCCTACAGTACAGGCCATCCTTGGAGACAATTTTTCCAGCTCAAATCCTCTTTTCCAGCCGAATCACAAACACAGCAACAACAACCGCAACAGAGCAGCAACAGAAAGAGTAGGAGATGGAAGAAAGTATTGTGGTGCAATTTGTCACAGGCCTAGACCATTGAGACCCTATTGAAAGGGACAGACTGTACATTATTAAATACTGTACATACGATGTACTATGATATATTAACTAAAATAACCCATACAATGTATTTCTATAAATAATTTGGATCAATGAAAGGTGCGAACTATGTAGGTAAATTATTCAGAAGCAAGAGTGGATTGATTCTTGTTACAGAACTCTGTTGTAATATTGGATGTGTTGAGTATGTACTATTGTTAATAACCTCTTAATAACCAGAATATGTAGATCCCATGTTAGTGGTTCTCTGTCAAGACACCAATAATCAGAATGAGCAGGTTGCATTTCACTCTGTTAAATCAGTTAAACATAGACATTTTCCCCCAGAATATGTAATCTAACTTGTAGGTATATGTTGGGTTGATTGGTAATGGAAGGGCAAACACATGCACGTTGAGAGGTTCAGGAATAAATAAATTGAAGCATTATTGACGGATGGATGAACAGAAACTTTATAAGGTGGAGCTGCTTTATCAAAACTGAAGTGAGTAGAATTTTCAAATCCTTTTCATTTCAATTATGATCATTAGCTGATCCACTGTAGCCTTGGCAGGCGTACAAGACAAGGTGCAATTCTGACCACTTACAATCTGAAATTGTACTTCATCCAGTTTCATTTCACAATGCACTGAATGCTTAACATTTACTACAGTGGTGTATTAGCATAAGGTGGTGACATTTGTGCAATTATATAGATTAGAAAACAAATCCCATCATAGCTGCGAGATTCCAATTGCTAATACCAGCTGGTAGTGGGAATGTGCTATCACTGAGGCATCTGGAGAATTCTGACTGCCAGTACCTGATGTTAGGCAGGTGCCAGCTGTCACTCATTGGCAACTGGAGGGTTTGATTTGTTAATTCTTATTGCTACATTGCAATAGAAAAGTGCCAAGTCTTATTCAAGAGTATCTGGAGTGATGTAACTAACAATACCAGATAACAGCCAGCAGGGTCTTTTGTGCCTGGGGTTTAAATCACTAATATTGCCTACTGAGTAAATGGGGAATTTGCAACAGCTGTGGTCATAAATCTCACTTTAATTTCTTGTACTGTGGAAGTGCATTGTTTGTATCTATGGCTGCTATTCAATATAACAATTTATAGCAATTCAAGAATAGATATTGTGGAAGAATAACAGCTTAAATTCCATAGATGTGTGACAGGTGGTGGTCAGGACAGAGTGGAGACAGCAATAGAAACCAAAGATTACAGGGGATCTGTGATGCTTTTAATAATATTGAGGTCTTTCAGTTAGAAAACACACCAACAGGTTAAAGTAAATTAAAATAAAATACCCTACACTCCTTAGTTTTGTGGGTGCTTGTAGTCCCTGAGTACCTTTGGGCCAGCTCCAACTCTTTAAAAAAAGAGCAGCTTGAAATATAATCAGGTGGGTTGGGAATTGTATTTCTTTGAAAAGCCAACAATTGAAGCTTTGAGTCAAAGAACTAGGCAATCACATATAATTGTAAATATTACGACGCAACACAGTAAGAAAATCAACAAACCACTTCTTGCACTATTAGCTAATTACCTTTGTTGGATTAAAAAAAATAATTTCCTGGGCATGATCATTCTCACAAAGATGAGGATTTTTTTCCATCCCTTGAGAATGTTGTGGTCCAAAATTGTAGATGCCATGGCTGTGACAGCTCACTAACACCTCTACTTCCTCAGGAGGCTAAAGAAATATTGCATGTCTCCATCAACCCTTACCAATTTTTATTGATGCACCATAGAGAGTATCCTATTTGGATACATAATGGCTTGGTATGGCAACTGCTCTGCATTTGGCCCCAAGAAACTGCAAAGAGAATTTTAGATACAACTCAGCACAGCATGGAAACCAGCCTCCCCTCTGTGGACTCTCGCTGCCTCAATAAAGCAGACAGTATAATACCCAGATATTCTCTACTCTCCCTCTTCTATCAGATAGAAGACACCTGATAGTACTCTGACCCAGTGATGTGAAGGAGTTGCAATTTGTTCTTGATGGTTTGTGTCTTGAGGGTTGGAAAGACTTGTATCTTTATTTTCTTGTTATTCCAGTCCACATTTGTGAAGAGCACCATCAGAGAACCTTGAATGCAGTAATCATGAGCATTTGTTAAAAAGGTGATAAATCTTATTGGGGAAGATTGGAGAACGGTGGTAATCCTTTGTACAAACTCAGTGCACTGATATGATGAAATGATCCATATGGATGGCATGCAAAACAATGCTTTTCACTGTATCTCACCACATAAAACAATAATAATAAACCAATATAAGTGATCATTTCTACAATTAAGCTATCCCGGGTACCTCCTGCCCACATGTGGAGGAGTCTGTAGTTCCACATTCAACCCATCAACCACCTCAAAACACACAGAACTGGAGTGAAAGCAAGACTTGGTCAAAACTGAAGGGGCTGCTGAAGACCATCTTTTTGTCAGGTGCAGCTGAAGAAGCATCTCACATAAAAAATGCTGGTGAACGCAGCAGGCCAGGCAGCATCTATAGGAAGAGGTACTGTCGACATTTTGGGCTGAGACTCTGCATCAGCATCTTGTGGCTAATGCTCACTGCAGCAATGGTATACTAATCTGGAGGTTTGAGGTGGTTGAAGGAAAGTTAAACAAGCCAACTGCTTTGTATTAAAGGTTCCAACATTGATATTTTGAATTCAGTCAAATGGAGATATTCTATTAAATTTCTGACTCTATTTTTGGCTAAGTGGGAAGGTCTGGAAAGCTGTGAGTGGAAGAATAGCACTTTCCACCTACTCTTGAGACCACTTTGTTGTGTTATCCATTCCGTTGACTTCTGGTGTATGGCAATCCTGAGATTCTAATGGTGGAATACTTGGAGCATTGAAAGAAAATTTACTTTTTCTTTCTGGCATTTCATTAAGATAGGACCACAACCAGAAATCATACAATCTACTAAACCATCTTATTAATTATTTTTGCCTTTCCATCAGAAATGTCTTCATTTGCTCAAGCCTTTCTTTATTTGCTCAGTTTGATCCTTGCAAATCAGCCCACTATATTGTATTTGGTAATCTCTGCAATAAGCATTGTATGAAACAAAAATCGAGGACTTTCTGTATTGTTGCATTCTTACAAACATCCAACCCAATGACCATCAATGTTGGCAATGATTTGGTTAGGGTGAAAATTTTCATTGTAATCCTCCAACAATATCATTTTAGAGTACTGTCATTGGATGAAATGACAAAATAGTTCATATTTGGCAATTGGCCAAGTTAGGCATTTGGCGCCTAGTGACATAATTATTGCAGCTGTAGACTAAATTTATTACTCTTTGCATCAAAATAAACAACATTTAACATGTCCAGCAACATACAGTAAATTTCTGATAATCTGGTACTTCAAAGGGGCTTTGATGCCAGACTGGCAGACTCTGTAGACTGTTGGATATTATTCCCGTTAATAGTCCAACACCACTTTTAAGATGTAACATGGTATTATAAATTTTCCAGTCATGCCAGAAAGTTTCAAGTAACAGTACCTGATGAGCCAGATGCCCAAATATTGAGACTTTGAAATAGTCAGATTGTGAATTATCAAAGTTTTCCTGCAGATGTATGGTTACAGTGTTGAATATTCTTTTTCCTTTATCTTGGTATCACACAGAGAAATGGCCTTGCTTTTCTCCTGTTACTTATATTACTCTAAAGTTACTTCACTTACTTCTTGGATTATAATATGTCTTATACATTCTTTACTAATGGTAATAGCCTTATTCTACAGCCTTAGAATTTAACAGTATACTTACACATAACATTGCATCTCACATTGTGACTTATTTGCAAGCATGCACATCAGTTACTCCATCTTGTGACCTGAGCTGTATGCCTCCAGCAAACCCAATGATATGAAGAAAGATCTGCATTTCTGTGGGATCTTATGCTATGCCTAATCCAAAATAAACTATCTTCCAACAATGTAGCAACAGACAGAAGTCTTAAAAAGAATTTGTATTTCAGTCCCTGAAGTGAGACTTAAACCCACACAATCTGAATCAGAGCAACACATAACAAAATGCTGGAGGAACTCAGCAGGTCAGGGAGCATGTATGGAAAGGAATAAAGAGTCTACGTTACAAGTGGAGACCCTTTATCAGAGCTCCTGCTGAGGTCTTGGCCTGAAACATCGAACCTTTATTCTTTTCCATAGATGCTGCCTGACCTGCCGAGTTCCTCCAGCGTTCTGTGTGTGTTGCTCTGGATTTGCAGCATCTGCAGCATCTCTTCTGTCTCTGAATCAGAGACAAGGGGGCTACATGCAGAGTGACAGCTGATCCTTGCAACATTATTAAGATTTTATTTTATTCATGTTTTTGTTTTGCAGATCTTAATCCTGCTCCGTTCCATAAATGTCTTCTATGTAATGAGTGAGCACCTTCTGCCATCAATCACTAATTGCAGCTATTGCTTAAGTCTGCAATTGAACAGGGTCTGCAGCAGCAGGCACTGAACAGCAGATCAGAGAAAGTAGCAGTAAATTCTGTTCCTGCTCTGACCGTAATTAGAAGCCATATGGCATCATTAAAATCCAGACTATTCCCTTCACAGTTATACACATTCACATTCTGAGTTTCTTGTTTGAGAAGAACCATTTGTCCCACATTAAGCGCTATGCTTTGCAAGTTGAAACAAAAATGCCTTCAACTTAAAGAAAATATCCACTTTGCATTTCCAGGCATCCTCTGTACACAGTAATATTTTGGCTCTCTTGAGAAGAGGCAGAGGCTGACGTCCAAGGTTTTTTTTGTGTGATTGGAAGCTTGTGATCTGTGGTGTACCATGGGGATCTGGCTAAGACTCTTGCTGTTTGTTTCAAGCAGTAACAATCTGGCTGTGAATATAGGAGGTACAATTATTAAGTTTACATATAATATGGAAGTTGGTGGTGTTAATATAGAGGAGGGTAGTTTTCAGCTACTTAATATAATTGAGTTGGTAACAACAGAGAAATGCATGAAAAATGTGAAGTTATTAATTTTCCTGGACGAAAAGGTAGGATATACATGATGAAGGATATACTGTGGAACAGAGCAGCACTGATATACTGTACAACATTGTTGTGAAGGCATACAGTATATTTGCCTCTATTTTGGGAGGGAGAGTGAGGGGGTGGAATGTACGTGGAATACAAGAGCAAGGAGGCTATGGTATAGGGGGTTATGGTAGTATAGCGGGGGCAGTACAGTAGCGTAGCCATTAGCGTAAAAGCACCAGGTGTAAGATCGAGGTTCAGTTCCTGCTGCTGTGTGTGAAGAGTTTGTACATTCTCTCTGTGACTGCATGGGTTTCCTCCAGGTGCTCTGGTTTCCTCTCATATTCCAAGGACGTACAGCTAGGGTTAGCTATGTTGGTGCTGGAAGTATGGCGACACATGTGGGCTGCCTAGCACAATCCTCACTGATTTGATTTGACACAAACGACACATTCCTCTGTATGTTTGATGTCCATGTGATAAATAAATTTAATCTTGATCTTAATCTAAATGGTACAATTAACAGAAAGCATTAGTGTGCAACGATAACTCCACAGCCTACTCCATCTGTGGTGTAACCATAGGAAGGATGTGATTGTACTGGAGAGGGTGCAGTGTAGATTCACCAGAGTATTACCTGGGATGGAGTGTTTCAGCTACAGGGAAAGATGGGTAAGATGAGGGAGAATCATGATTGTGTATATAAAACTGAGTGGCATAGATAGAGTAGATGGTGAGAAACATTCCCCTTTAGCAATAATAAGAGATTTCACTGGAAAGTAAAAAGCAATAGAACACTTTGGATTATTTTTTCCCACCAGCTTTCTCCCCCTCCTGTTCTTCAGAGTACTGTGGATTCCTACAAAAATGCCTGATAGAGTTTATAGCTCGAGGTGTTTGACACTATCTGCAACACAGGAGAGGGTGGTTTGGGAGAGGTTGAGCAGTTAAGTTTCTCTGTGTCATTCATCTGCCTAAGGCTGCCAGCGTCTGAGTCATCAGATCCAACTGAATTATTTTCCAGGATCTCCGAGAGGAACCAGGCATTCAACTTCCTACCAAGCCTTCTCTGCACAGCTGTCAGTCAGAAGAAGGGTCTATAAAGCTGAGTTTGAAATGTGTTCTCATGAGTCAGCGGGATCCCCATTTAGCCACAGAATTTATGAAAAAAATGATTAGCAAGTAAATTAGAATGATAAATGACTTATGGAGGACTAACAGCCCCAACAACAGCAACAATTTGTACTTGTATTTGGACAGCCTTTAAATGTAGGATAATATTCCATGACATTACATAAGCACATGGTCACCAAAAAATGTGCATTAAGCTGTGTCAGTTGGCCAAAAAGAGTACCTTTGAGAAGGAGAGGGAAATTGAAAGGATGAGTGAGGTAGTTCAGGAGCTTGGCGCTCTGCTAATAATGGAATGATTAAAAATTGATGACCTGGGCTAATTTGCAGGGACACAATGATTCTCACCCTGCAAAAGGAGAGGCTGGGAAAATAGGAGATTTCAGAGGGATAACTTTAGTCAGGTAGGGAATGAGATTGCTAAAGAATGTAAACAACAGGAATTCTGCAGATGCTGGAAATTCAAGCAACACACATCAAAGTTGCTGGTGAACGCAGCAGGCCAGGCAGCATCTCTAGGAAGAGGTGCAGTCGACGTTTCAGGCCGAGACCCTTCGTCAGGACTAACTGAAGGAAGAGTGAGTAATCACACATTCTTTCTCTCACTCTCCTTTTTCTCCCTCTGTCCCTCTGAATATACCTCTTGCCCATGCTCTGGGCCCCCCCCTCCTTGTCTTTCTTCCCGGACCTCCTGTCCCATGATCCTCTCGTATCCCTTTTGCCTATCACCTGTCCAGCTCTTGGCTCTATCCCTCCCCCTCCTGTCTTCTCCTATCATTTTGGATCTCCCCCTCCCCCTCCAACTTTCAAATCCCTTACTCACTCTTCCTTCAGTTAGTCCTGACGAAGGGTCTCGGCCTGAAACGTCGACTGCACCTCTTCCTACAGATGCTGCCTGGCCTGCTGCGTTCACCAGCAACTTTGATGTGTGTTGCTAAAGAATGTGGAGTGTTTGATCTAAGAATAAGTCCTTCAGTAGTTTATCCGATTGTAGCTCCACGGAAGCTTGTATGGTCTGACATAGACTGGCATTTATTAGAGGTAAAAAGGACAGGAAAATATAAAACTGATTTGGTAAGTGTATTTAACTCATGTGATGAAAAAATATAGTGATTATACTCAGATTTATACGGATGGTGCTAAGGAACCTGAAACAGGAGTGACAAGGTTTGGAGTGGCTATACCAGCAAAAGAAATTGGAATCAGCAGAAGAACATCTAATAAATTAGGGGTGTATACAGTGGAGATGCTGGCAGCGTTGGTTGCAGTTGCGATGGGTGGAGAAAGCTAGACAAGTCAAAGTGTTGATATGCTCAGATTCATCCTCAGTTCTAGCAAGTTTAAGGTCTTTTCACTCAAACAGCAGGCAAGATCTACTTTATGAAGTCCTTCAGTCAGTCACAAGAATTGCAAATCGGGGACGTTGGGTAAAATTTTTATGGGTTCCAGCACATGTAGGGATGAAGGGGAATGAGAGGGTGGATGAGTTGGCAAAGAGGGTGTTAAAGAAAGAAAATATAGAAATGCATGTTAGTATCAGTAAAGCAGAGGTTAAGTATGTAATCTGGGAAAAAAATCAACCAAATGTGGCAAAAAAGATGGGACAGGGAAGGGAAAGGGAGGCGTTTATATCAAATACAGAAGAGTGTTGCAGGTACTAGGGTAGGTAGTGGATACAGAAGAGAGGAAACAGTGTGGACTAGGTTAAGGCTGGGGCACTGTGAATTAAACAAAACATTGAAAATGATAGGGAAACACTAGACAGGATTGTGTGAGGAATGTCAGGAAGAGGAGTCAGTAGAACATGTAGTTCTGAGTTGCAGGAAGTATGGGATACAGGGAGAGTTGATGAGAATTAATCTGAGGGAATTGGGGGTGCAGGAATTCACATTAAAAGGGTTGCTGGGCATGGGCGCGAGGGCAGAAGTCAAGGTATTTTTAGCTTTCTTAAGGGGTACAGGGGTTTTTTATAGGATATGATGTATAAGCAGGAATAGGGTACTAGGATGGCCAAAGATGGGAAGATAAAATGTAGGTTAGGGTATGTGTGTGTGTATGATTGGGTGAAGGAATTTGGAATGTAAGTCTATTGCACACTCCAGAGCAGAAGGTGGTGGTAATGCACCATTAAACTGGGTTCCAACCGCCATAAAACAAGACGACGAAAAATTGCTGACATGTAAGAAACCAGAATTGGAACAGGTTTCAAAGATAAGTGAAGCTCTAGAGTGATTTCACACTGAAAGACTAACTGGCTCAGGTTTGAACCTTTCCTTTGCTAGTTCCAACTGATCAGCATCGACCATCCAATGCTGGGATGAGGGACTGATAATTTCCACAATGAGGCATTTTACCATTAGTGACACATTGAGTCATCCAATTCAAAGGAAACATTTCTTTGGTATAAGAGGAGATATATTTAGATTGTTTGCTGTGTGACGTGAATTGTTTCAAAAAAATGTAAGAAATTTGGGTGAAGGAGCAGTGTCTAAAATGTAGGAGAGATGATGTGGTACAAAGCACACTGGGGTGGCATGGTAGCATAGTGGTTAGTGTTAACTATTACCAGCCGGCAACCCAGGCCGTAAGGAATTTCTACACTCTCCCCGTGTCTTCATAGGTTTTCTCCAAGTGTTCTAGTTGCCTCTCCTATTCCAAAGACATACACATTAGTAGATTAATTGGTCATTGGGTGTAATTGGGTGGCGCAGGCTTGTTTGGTTAGAAAGGCCTGTACCGTGTATCTCTAAATCCCTTTTTTTTTGGTGTGTGCATGCGTGCCTGTGCAATTGCGTGCATGCGTATGTGCGTGTACAATGTTGGCGGGACGATGTCTTTTTTCAAGCCTTTACAAGGCGCGGAGCGAGACAGAGAGAGACCGTGTGGCGCGCCACTCCTCACACAGACACTTGGCAGTATTTTTCCCTTTATTTTACGAGGTCAAGTTGCGATGGAAAGTGTACTCGGGAGCAGACCCGACTGGGTTCGAACACGGGAACCTCCATTCCAGAGTCCAGTGCTGATGCCATTGCGCCACCAGCCAGCCCGTGTATCTCTAAATCTAAAACTAAAACTAAAAACAGGCCATGGCCTCAATTAAAAGAAAAGCAAATAAAGTCGCATAGAACCATCTATTTCAGGAAATAATGATGGAAGGGTTTCACTATCATGGGAGGTTGAAGGGATAGGCAAATTCAGGAGGTACCTATTGATTGAGGAATACAAAGAAAGCCAAGGAAAGTAGCATTCTTTGGTTACAATGTCTTAAAAATTAATATCTGAAAGCAAAAGTGCCATTGATGGGTGTTCATCTCAAAATAGTAAGGAAATGGAAATAATTTCCTTTTTTTTCAGTATGTAGGTGTCACAATACAACAGTAAAAGAGCATGGCATGTATAAAAATTAGGAAGCTCTATCTGTAATCAGTTTGTTACAATGAACACTGAGTATTCATGGAAGTTGTAATATTGAAAGTTAATAGACAATCTGAAATTTATAGCTCTCCTGTGCCTCAGTGCAAGGTTTTTGAATAGTAATCACAGACATTTTATTGATTTGCACCAACAGAAAAGAATCTGTGGCTCTTCCTCATCAGTGTCAGTCATGATGGATAAATTGCCTGATTTCGAAATATTCTCTCGATACGTTATCCTCTAATGCCTGTTATCCTGAAGGAGTGGTGAAATCTGTATTACTGGGAACTGCATAAAGCAGATCGAAACCAGAAGCATAATCAATTCCACTGGGCCTGTTGCATATCAATTTGTAAAGTTCCATCTGCAAAGCCTTAAAGAAGAATGAACTCTTTTTTAAAAAATCCCAGTAATTATACAGTAAATTAATGATCCCCAGTTACAAATAATGATGTATGGAATTCTCTTTTCTGCCCACCCTCCCATGCATTGGCTAGCATTTCCCTGTCATTCGTGGCATCATTAATATCAATTCTTCCAAATGCAGAGGAAGACTGAATGTTTCTTGGTCACAGAGCTAAAACAGCTAAAGGGTTTGACACCATAGACTGAACTGAATTGTTCCACTAATTTTAGTGGTTGGTGGCACACATTCACAATTGAAGCTTTTAATATTTTAGTGATATTCCGGTGAATTTCATACAGAATCCAGAATACAGAAAATGAGTCATTTGATACAAATGTTGTCACTGTTTAACTATATCCACTATACTCTTTCTGCTCATCTTCCTAATCATTTATTTCAGATATTTTTCTAGCTTTTAAATGTTTCTAAGTTACTCACCTTGCCAAGTTCCATCCTCTAATCACTATTCAGATAAAGAATTATTTTGTTCAATAATTTTGTTTAAATGAAAAGTTTGTGAACATCTTGTGGAATTGGCTGGGAATAATTCCGAAATTTGATTTAATGAGACAACTGGACTAATATGACTGTACCTCTTCCTAGAGATGCTGCCTGGCCTGCTGCTTTCACCAGCAACTTTGATGTGTGTTAACTGGATTAATATTCTTGTGTTCAGTAATATGAGATGTTAACTGGGGATGAAATATAAAACTGATAGAATAAGGGGTATATGACCATAGTAACTTGCATTTAAATAACATCTAAATGTAACATAATAAGGTACTAAACAGGACAAGAATTGGGGAGAAAAATTGACTGTAAACCAAATGTTGGAATTATTCAGGCAAATGGACAGAAGGAGGAACGGTTTAAGTTATAGAATAGAGTAATTTATGAAATAAGGTCAGGATCTAGAGGTTAAGGATGACAATATGACTGCCAAATGTTGGCTGATGAAATTACTATGAGTAATTAGTTAGAATTGGATGGATGTAGAATTCTCTGAAGATTGTAGGGCAAACTGTGATCTAATTAAGTGATCAAAAAAGCAATGAGAGAAAACCAGTAACTGAAAATAATTTCTTCTAATAAGTTTTCTTTAGTTTTTTTTACCTTCATTGCTCCAGTTTCCACAGAGCATACAGTATATGATATCAGAAGAGACCTGTCTTTTCCATAAGGTGGAAATGGCTGCTCTCAAGCATCTGGCAACACTACTTTGAACCTAATCACTGGAGATATGTAGGAGAAAGAAAAAAAAATCGAAGCGGCAGAGCTGTGGTTCCCAAAAGCCCTGCAGAAAAAAAACATGGGAAGTTTTCATTGCAGTGGACTTACTGAAGTTCAGCAGAAACTATTTATTATGCATTACAAGTGATTCAGTTCTTGGTACTCTGTTCAGTGAGAGTGAATGAAAACCAGATTTACCTTATTGCTGGTGGGTCCTTGGAAAAGAAATTCCACATAAAGTGAGAGTAAAAGGCAAATAGTTTTGCCAGATGGAATTCTCTCTTAATGATTTACAAGTCATTTGCCTCAGTGGAGTTAAAGCGTGAATAAAAAAAGAGCAACAGAAGTAGTCCAATTGTCACCTCATGGCCAAATTAATGAGAATGGATCAAAGGATCTGAGTAAGGAATTGATCTATTGGATTTCTCTAAATAAAATTGCTAAGCGTGCCTTTAATTCCACCACCTTTCTATAAATAGGGGAGAAAATAAACTGAAAACAAGCCAGCTTGATTGATGTAAAATGGTGGTTCCTCATTAGAACACTTTTGCTAGTAAAAACCTTATTTAATCTAAAGGATGAGCGAGTCTGGCTGGTTCTACCCATTTATGGTTCTGAGACGTTATACCTGAAGGATGCATGGGCAGCTACACACTATTATCCAGACATAATGGCAAGATTTTTCCTCTAATATTTCCTTCCAACAACAGAAAAAACCTGAAAGCTTCAAACACTGATCTAGAGATTAAAAAATAACAGGGAGCTCAATGGATATGATACTTCCATTGTTTTTTCGCATCTGTTTCTGCAAGTTAAAGCAAATACAGTTGGCTATCCATGAATGCATTAAATCCAACATAAAATTAGGTAAAGAAGCACGCAGTCTTATGTTGGCTTCATATGTGTTGTGAAATTTGTTGTTTTGCAGCAGCAATACAGTGCAATACATGAAAAAACTATAAACTACAATAATAAAAATATACAAAATATTAAATTAAGTAAGTAGTACAAAAAGAGAACAAAAATAGTGAGGTAATGTTCATGGGATTGTCCATTCAGAAATCTGATAGCGGAGGGGAAGCTGTTCCTAAAACATTAAGTTTGTGTCTTCAGGATCCTGTACTTTCTCTGTGATGGTAGTAATAAGAAGAGAGCATTTCCTTGGTGATGGAGCTTCTTGATGGATGCTGCCTTTTTGCCTTTTGAAGATGTCTCTGGTGCTGGGGTGCTGGGGTCTGAACAACATTAGAGAGCCAACACACATCAAAGTTGCTGGTGAACGCAGCAGGCCAGGCAGCATCTGTAGGAAGAGGTGCAGTCGACGTTTCAGGCCGAGACCCATCGTCAGGACTAACTGAAGGAAGAGTGAGTAAGGGATTTGAAAGTTGGAGGGGGAGGGGGAGATCCAAAATGATAGGAGAAGACAGGAGGGGGAGGGATGGAGCCAAGAGCTGGACAGGTGATAGGCAAAAGGGGATACGAGAGGATCATGGGACAGGAGGTCCGGGAAGAAAGACAAGGGAGGGGGGAACCCAGAGGATGGGCAAGAGGTATATTCAGAGGGACAGAGGGAGAAAAAGGAGAGTGAGAGAAAGAATGTGTGCATAAAAATGAGTAACAGATGGGGTACGAGGGGGAGGTGGGACCTTAGCGGAAGTTAGAGAGCCAAGGCGTATTAGCCTTGTTTTTAACAAGAGGATGGCTGGTGAAATCAGGGAAATACTGTACTCATTTGCAACATGGTGACACCAGATAATTGATCCATTATCTTGTTGCCATTGTTACAAGTAGGCTGCCCTCTCTAATATTTTGGATAGTAGCTGCTGCTGGGAACTTCTTTGCTGGATCAGAAGGTCATGGATTCAAATCTCACCCCAAAGACCTGAGCACAAAGTTTTTGCTGATTCTTTAGTAAAGTACAGATGTGCTGTATGGTTGACAGTCCTGTCTCTAAGGTAAGACAATCAAAAACTCAACTGCCAGTGCAGCTGATATAAAGGGTTTCATGGCTCACTCAAAGAACAATGAAGTGCACTTGGCTAATATTTATCTTTTTATCAATGTCACTAAACTAACTTTCAGGATAATATATTGCTGTTTGTGATATTGCATGTTGCAGCAGTAACTACACAATAAAAATGAGGATAGTTGCTGTTAAATGTTCTGTGATATTCTGATGTTGGGAAAGAAGTAAATGTTTTCAAGTTCAAGTCCAACTTTATTGTCACCTGACTGTACATATATTCAACTAAACGAAACAATGTTCCTCCGGACCATGGGTGCACCCATAATACATAGATCACACATAGCCCATAAAATAAAATTGTACCACAACTAAGTTAGTAAAATGTAATTCCAAATGCATGTGAAGTGCGATGTACAGGTAAACAGTTAATAGTACAGCAAACAGTAAGGAGCTCGCTCTTCTGGAGACTAGACCTCGGTGGTGGCAGGGTATTCATTAGTCTCACAGCCTGAGGGAAGAAGTTGTTACCCAGTCTGGCTCTCCTAGTCCTGATGCTCCTGTACCTCGTTCCCGACCGTAGTGGATCAAAGAGATTGTGGAATGAGTGGTAGGGATTCTCAACAAAGCTTTGGGCTAGCTGGATATTGTGAGATCCTGGGCCATGAAGACCAGCAGCAACACAGCACTTTTTATAATGCATGGAGATAATCACAGTGTTCACCCCCTTGTGCTTCCTTTCACCCAGTCTTAACCAATGCTGAATGCAATAGTTGCAGATTGAATCAGACCACAGTTACTAGAGTTATTGATATTTAATCCAGCTCACCTAAAGTCACTGCCTTTTTGAAAAAAACCTGGAATAGCAATTAATGCCTGTCTAATCATTGGGGAGCAGCTGAAAAATGGGAAGGAACTAGCTAGAGAAGAAAATTCAAATGATGACCAATCTCAAAGTTTAACAAAAATGTTGCTATTTCAAATTTATATTTGGAAAACTAAATGAGCTTTTTTTTTGAGAATAACAATTTTAAAATGCTTGACACAGATCTGATTCCATTCAGTTGCAGGTGCAATGTTTAATGCAAGGTGCATCTTCACCTCACAATGAATACCTGTGCGAGACAGACAATCCTCGACAATGAAAGCACCTATCTCTCTAAACTAATTAACTTAATTGTGAACATGCTCATTGTTTCCACAAAGTATTCACTGTAGCTTCTGATTGTGCCTCATCGCCACTTCCTCACTCCCCGCCCTCACAGTATTCCTTGTAAATTGACATTTTAGCCAAGCATGTAAAATCATGGGATTATGCAGCACATGCAAGGGTTATTTGGTCTATCATGCATTGCCAGATCTTTGAAAGAGTATACTCCCCAAGCATTTTCCCAATATCCTGATCATTCTCAGTTTCTGAAGTATTTATTCTAATCCATTTTAAGTTACTATAGAAACTGTTTTTATCACTCTTTCAGGCAGTGAATTATAGGTCAACATAACATACTGTGTTTTTTTAAAGAAAGCTCACCATTCTGTCCTCCGATTGACTTAACAATTGTTTAAAATCTGATAATACCACTAGAAGAAATGGGTTCTCTCTACTGTCCATTTACTCTATCTGAACTCCTTATTTTCAAAGCCTGTATTGAATATTTTTTTATATTCTAATTTTTTAAAGCCAAGTACCCCAAATTTTCCTCTCTCCACATGGCTGAAGTCCTTCATTCTTGATATCACTTTGTGAAGCATCTCCAGGACCTTTTCATAGCCTTAACATCCTCTGTGTAGCTACCAGAACTAAACAAAGCACAAATTTCTAAACCAAACACATCACCTTATTTGACCACACCAGCCCTATGCAAAGTTTTCCCTTCCTGTTCTATTAACCTCTGGTTCCACCAGTACTTGTTTCATCAGGCCTTGGGGATTTATCCACCTTAATTCACCTCAAGATAGTCACACACTACTGTCTTTAGAGTTTATAGAGAAAGGTGCCGAAAACAAAAGAAAAACATCCAGTGGATGGCAGTTCAGTGGGCGAAAATGCCTTATGAAAGGAGAGGTCAGAGGAGAATGGCTAGACTGGTTCAAACTGACAGGAATGCGACAGTAACTCATATGACAATAGAGGTGTGGAAAAGAGTATCTGTGAATTCACAATATATCAAACCTTGAAGTGGATGGGTTATAGCCACGGAAGACCATGAACATATATACTCAGTGGCCACTTTATTAGGAAAATGGCCACTGAGCGTATTCCATGGCATTTGTTGTTTTGTGGCAGCATAGGATGCAAGAACAACCGATTTCTAATATGGCAGAAGAAATACGAAAGTGCAGCTTTGTTAATCATGGTTCCTTGGATCACAAACAAGAGAAAATCTGCGGATGCTCGAAGTCCAAGCAACACACGCAAAGTACTGGAGGAACTCAGCAGACCAGGCAGTATCTTTTCGAGAGGGTCTCAGCCCAAAACATCGACTGTACTTTTTCCCATAGATGCTTCTTAGCCTGCTGAGTTCCTCCAGCATTTTGAGTGTGTTAACGTGGTTCCTTGAATAGTAATTTAGAGAGAGAAATATTAAATCGAGAATATTCTATCCAATTCTTGTAAAGAATCTCAGCAGCTTCAACCAAATGATTTATTGGACAACCATTATCATTGCTCTTAAATCGTTTCTCTTCATTCTGTGGATCAAAACTGTTTTGTTCACTTTAAGTGCAACTGGAATGGCCATTACTTTTAGCCAGAGAGTTAAGAGGCTCGAGAATGGTTTTTCATTTTCTCTGGTCAAGAGTCCCATCTCATGTCTTTTAATCCCTTTAGTCCTGTCACACATGCACTTCATTCCCTTCAAGGCCTCCTCAATTTCTTGTACTTTGATTGGCTTTATCAGATCATTACTTTTCTCATGGAATTGGCATCTTGCCATCTTGCAGTCTGCAGAATACAGTTTGGCTTGGAACCATGCCTGTACCTCTCCACATTGAAAAGGCATTGGACATATCTAATGAGGTTCTAAAAGAAAAAGAAATTAGCTTTATTTGTCACATGCACATTGAAACATTGTCATTTGCATCAAATAAAATTAGCAAGGATTATGCTGGGAGCAGCCTGCTAGTGTCAATATGCTTCCAGTGCCAACATAGCACGTGTAAAATTCATTAACCCTAACTGTACATCTTTGGAATGTGGGAGGAAACCAGAGCACCCAGAAGGAAAGCCACATAGTTAGGGGGAGGACGTACAAACTGCTTACAGACAGCGGTGGAATCAAACACTGATCAGTGATCGCTAGTCTTGTTGAGCGATTGCACTAACCGCTACACTGCTGAGGCACCTTCACAGTCTAGTCTCCCCAATCTTTATAATGCATTCTCCTGAGGTTCCTGTAGTTGATTTTGCATTTATATGTGCATCTCTTTGCCTTTGTTTACTGTAATGTTGAACCTCTTCACTACAGGCTTTTGTGAAGAATCCCATTGGGCTGATTGTTCCATGATTTCTGCTATTCTTTTAATACTTCTTGGTTGGCCTAACGATGCCGCTTGTAAGCGGCCAAGGCCTTTGCACATTTTATAGAATTAATCCTTTGTGCCCCGTGACTTTTTAAGGGTCCTTACACCTAAGACAATGGTGTTACATTGTGTGGAGCTCTCTGGCAAGCAGGTGTTGATCATTTGATCATAAATCAAATTTGGTGTTTCTCTTGAGGATTCGATTGACGTAGTATCAACCTCATTGTATTTTCCAGTTCTGGGCTGTTATTTCTATTTGTTCTTTATGTTGTCCCTTTGGGATTCTATCTGCAGGCCCTCCTTTATTTAATTATTTATTTAGATACAACACAGACTAGACCCTTCCGGCCCTTTGAGCCATGTCACCCAGCAAACCCGTACAAACTCTTTACAGGCAGTGGCGGGAATTGAACCCGAGTCACCTGTACTGTAAAGGGATGTGCTAATCATTACGCTACTGTGCTGCCCTTCTTGAGTGCTATTCCCTGGACATCCATCTACAATGCCTTGAAAAATTATTCAGTTCCCAACCCTTTATCCATAGAAAGCAGTATTACAACCAGGGATTTTCATCAATCTAACTGATCACATGCTTTAGGAAGATGAACTTCCTCCCCAGATTAAGCTTTCTGGCAGAGGTAGCAGGTTTTTATCCAGGATTTCTTTGTATTTAGCAGGATTCCTCCTCCCATCAGTCCTGACCAGATTTCCAGTCCCTGCTGCTGAAAAGCATCCCCATAGCATGATGCTACCTCCACTTTACAGTTATCTGGCTGATGTGCCATCTGAGATTTACACAACATGTACTGCTAAAGACTTGCAAAGCCTCACTTAGAAGATACTGTAAAGAAGATCTTGTGGTCGATGAGACTAAAGTGGAATGCCTTGGCTTCAACACTAAGTGGTACATATGGCGTAAATCTAATACTGCGCATCAGCCAGGTAACGCCATCCCTACTGTAAAGTCTTGTGAAGTGAGCATCGTGCTATGGGGATGCTTTTCAGTGTGACTTGGTGTGGATTAGAACCATTAAGGATACCATAGCTACAGTATTCAAATACAATCTTGGCCCTTGGCCAAGAATCATAGTTCCTCTTGTTTTGCAGGTGGCCAGAAAGCAAAGCACTGCAGATGTTGCGTCTGAAATATAAACAGAAAATGCTCAAAATATTCAGCAGGGCCAGGTAATGCCTGCTAAGAAGGATGTATTTAGGTAGATGAACCTTATAGATGCCCTGATGAAAGGTTATAGATCACAGATCAACTATTTCTCTCTCCACAAATGCGACCTCTCCTTGTTCACCCTTTTGAAGCCTGCATCATTTGGAAGAATTGAATCAGTTCTTAATAGTTGCTTTTCAAAGGCCGTCAGCTTCTCCCACAATTGCAGTTCTCAATCCTGACACTTGTACACCTTTTCAGCACTTTTCTCAAATGCTTCAATATGCATTTATCATATGGAGACTATAGCTCTGCACGGTATTCTAAGCACAGATCTGTATAGAATTTATGAAGTAGAAATAGGGTAGCTCCCCCAGGAGCGGCCTGGAAGACATACGGTTTCGGGGTGCAACCCTGTAGCACTGTGGACAACCCAATTCCTCACCGGTGTCACCCACTGAAGCGTCGCGGAAGATCAGAAGATCAAGACAACAAATAAGCAATGCTGCAGACTGTAACAACGAGCTGCTGGTCTCCCTCTCGCTGCGGCAGGAGTGATACCTCTCTCTCCCTCGTTAGTGAGAGAGAGAGCCTGTGGGATATCGAGGTGTTGGGATGGACAGTGTTTTTTTTTGATGGTCTCGGGTTCATGGTCTCTTAGGGTGCTATTGCCTGCATGGCAGGTGGTAGGAGGGGGAGGGTGGAAGATTGATGCTTTGCTGCTGCTTGCATGTGGGAGTGGGAGGGGGCTTTGGGGTTCTAATGTTTTTTTCTGTCATTCATTCTTTGGGGTTTTTTTCTGTTTTGCAGATACCTATGGAGAGTAAGAATTTTAGGTTGTATTCTGTATTAATTCTCTGATATTAAGTGGAACCATTGAATCATTGAACCTTATTACCATAGTCTATAATTGATTGCAAAAGCTGTTTTTGTGAAAAAGCATTTACTTCGACTTAATGTCATCAGTTAGATGTGGCTAACTGGGAATGTAGAAGTGACTATGTGCATTTCTGATTTACTAAATTTTAAACATGGTTTCTCGGTATGTTTCACATAGTATAGGTCTGTGAACTTTGTCTTCTTGTACATTTGCAGAATAATCTGAGAATTTTTTTGTTTTGTTTTTTTTTTATTTCCCAAGTTTCTATATATTTATGAACGTACAGTAAACCTGTTAGTCTTGCGAGACCATGGATCTGCACCTGGAAAGTCTTCACTCTCCAGGGCGCAGGCCTGGACAAGGTTGTACGGAAGACCAGCAGTTGCCCATGCTAAGTGCCTTGCTCAAAGACACAACACGCTGCCTCAGCTGGGGCTCGAACTCACAACCTTCAGATCGTTAGTCCAATGCCTTAACCACTTGGCCACGTGCCCACACAGTAAATATGCACCTGCAAAGTACATTTACCCCGTGTGAGCTATTTTCCACATAAATTGCTGCTTGTGGTTAATATAGCATGGCCATAAATGTAACAATAGAGATCAGGCACTGATTGTCTTTTTACTAGTACTGAGTTATTGAATTGAATTGAATTGACTTTATTTCTGACATCCTTCACATACATGAGGAGTAAAAATCTTTACATTACGTTTCTGTCTAAATGTACAATGTGCAATCATAGTAATTTATAATAATTTATGATAAATAGAACAGTCAGTGTAACACAGAAATATACTCAAATCAGTGTGAATTAATCTGTCCGATGGCCTGGTAGAAGTTGTCCTGGAACCCGTTTGTCCTGGCTTTTATGCTGTGGTATTGTTTCCTGATGGTAGCAGCTGGAGTAGATTGTCCCTTTTTTTCACACCTGTCTTTGTAAATGTCCTGAATCATGGGAAGTTCACAACTACCGATGCGCTGGGCTGTCCGCACCACTCTCTGTAGAGTCCTGAAGTTAAGGGAGGTACAGTTCCCATGCCAGACATTGATGCAGCCAGTCAGGATGCTCTCAATTGTGCCCCTGTAGAAAGTTCATAGGATTTGGGGGCCCATATCAAACTTCTTCAGCTGTCTGAGGTGAAAAAGGCATTGTTGTGCTTTTTTCACCACACAGCTGGTGCATACAGCCCACGTGAGGTCCTCGGTGATGTGGATGCTGAGGAAATTAAAGTTGTTTACCCTCTCAACTCCAGATCCATTGATGTCATTAGGGATTAGCCCATCTCCATTCATCCTGTAATCCTTTGTTTAGGGACAATTCTTTTGTTTATGATTCTAGAAGAAGATGGCTCATTTGTATTGTGCTTGTGCATGTTATACATAAAAGTATTTGTAAAAAAATAAAATGTGAGCACTATTTGCAGATATGTGGGTCAAAAATCAGGAAGAGCCAATTCCTGTTATCAGTGGAAAATGCAAAACCCTGGGAATGATGTGGTGTTTTTATAATAAAACTAACATGGAATGGCTTGGCATCCGACTGTTAAGCTGCAAATCAAATTATTAAGAATGCTGAGATATTTCAAACAGTCTAAACTGTGTACAAAATAGCATTGATTCATATTTGTATCTTCACTCTGTACTGGTTTCTCTATAATAGAACATGGTCTGTGTATGTGATCATAAATTATATAGCTTTGTTCTTTTATGTCGCGTTGGTGCAGCAGAGTGACTCATGCATGCAGAAAGCACTAAGAGCTTTGATTTCAAATATATCAAGGAAATTGCAAAATATTAAATACTCCCTCTGTTTCTACTAACTTCATCCCTTTACTCTACACCTCGTTCCTCCTTTATCAATCATGCCTACTTCCGTGGTAAACTGGGACATCTCCTGGTGAGGTTGGCTGGTCTAGAGCCTTTGTTTCAAGAAACAACTTCTTCTTGCTCTGTGGATGGTTTTAAGTGGTAGACGCTGACTCATTTGTTCAGCCCCTTCACGTATCAAGCTCACAAACTTATCTTACGCAGTGGAGTTTAAGTAGTGATATTGAAAATGGTGTAATGCTTGAGAGGTCTTGGATGCTGATGCAATTGCCAGGCACTTCACTGAAGTATTATGAGACAAGAATTAGCACAGAGTTAAAAGATGTAAATATATGTGACCAGAAACCTGATCAATGAAGTAGTTTCAAGGACTCAATCCAAAAGGTTTAGGATGAGAACTACAGAATTTAAGGCTTATGAAATGGAAAGTAATGATACAGATGGTGGGACGTACAGGCATGATTTCATACTACAGGAAATCAGCTCCTTCAGCTCACCGATGTCTATGTTGTCTGTACCTATCTACTCTAATCCCAAGCACAAAATACTCTGCAGATGCTGGGGTCAAAGCAACACTCACAACACGCTGGAGCAACTCAGCAGGTCGGGCAGCATCCGTGGAAACGATGAGTCGACGTTTCAGGCCGAAACCCTTCGTCAGGACTGTAGAGGGAGGGGGCAGAGGCCCTGTGGAAAAGATGAGTCGATGTTTCGGGCCAAAACCCTTCATTAGGACTGTAGAGGGAAGGGACAGAGGCCCTGTTAAGGCTTTATAGGGCCTCTGCCCCTTCCCTCTACAGTTCTGACGAAGGGTTCCGGCCCGAAACGTCGACTCATTGTTTCCACGGATGCTGCCCGACCTGCTGAGTTCCTCCAGCGTGTTGAGAGTGTTACTCTAATCCCATTTACCCACATTAGGTCTGTAGCTTTCTATGCCTTGACACTTCATTACGGAAGTGCTGCCTCATTAAAGACCACCAGTGTCCAGGCCATGCCATCTCCAGTCAGGTAGGAGTTACAAATTCAAAGCAACAAAACCCTAATCACTACAATTTAGCAACAGCATGGTCCCACTGATCACTCTGCACTAAAACGCATGTTAATTATTTTTAGTCCTGGTTACGTTCTTTCTTGCAAACATGGGGTCAAATGTATGTTTTTCTTGTGAATGCTAATTACATGCCTAAGATGCAGCAGCAGGTTTTTCATTGCACCTGTGCATACATGTACTTATGCATATGACAATAATTGACCATAATCTCAATTTTGAGTATGACCTGTGCAGAAGTGTAGTCTAAGCAATAAATGACTTTTGCAGTGCAGCTAGTGCTACAATATATGAAAATACAGTTGCTATATGTCACTGCAAGGTCTTACAAATAGCATTTTAATAACCACACAAACTATTTTGGTGATGTTAGCTGAAATGTAAATGCCAGAACCTAGTGGGAGTTATCTTGATCTTCAAATAGTGCTATGCATAGGCAAAAGGAGACTTAGTATTTCCTCCAAAAGTAACCTCTACAACTGATCTATATTCCTTCAGCTATACTGGAGATTTAGCATACTTTCTGCTGAAACCAAGGACACAACAAATGCTGGAAAAATATGTGCAATGATACACACAATCCAACCAAAAACCCACCACTTTTCATGCATTATTTTAACTGAATGGTAAATCAGGCTTTGGTCAGTAGTCAGATTTTCATCCCTCAACCTAGTTAATGTCCAGTAACAGGAGAGGCTAGCTCAAAATTATCGCTTCTATGGGAATATATTAAAGCTGTCCACTATAATGAGTGTCATTGAATCAGAGTTGCTTAATAAATCCTTTTCCTTTTCTGTGAAACCTTCGCTCAATATAAACTAAATTGTTCTTCAAATTCAATTTCATACCTGTGGTGCTGGAAAATGATTATATAATTCAACTTTAAAGTGAGGGACCAGCATAGGCCAGTCGGAGATAAGTAGCATCTCTAATCATGAAGCCAATGCAAAACACTTTTAAAAAGAAAAATAATTCAGAACCTGGTGACTGGTATGACACAGGCACGGAGAAACAATGTGCTCCATAGAAACCAGTTACAATCTAATGCTCCATCAAGCATTGCTATAGTGCCCTAGTAAATTGAAATCTTTTCAGCTACCAGGAATCTGCCCAGGAGACAAACTGCAATTTGTCAGAGAAGAGGCTTGCAGTGCTGATAGAAGCTGTCAGCTTATTTTTTTTGCAACAACAGGATCTGCATTGCATACAAATCAGAACAATGTAACGCTATTAACACCTTGAATATCTTGGGTCCAATATCTCACTGTGCATAGAAATGGCATTTATGTAGTGGCTTTCATAACATTTCATGATTCTTCGCACCCAATTTAAAGAGCGGCCAGGAATGCAGTGTTGAAAACCCAGCAGCAATTTCGCACAAGAAAGATTCTGAAACAACAATGAGACCATCAATGACAATCCATTGATCTAGAGAAGACCATTACATGGTTTACTAGCAGATCTAGAGATAATTTGGTAATCAGACCCTTAACTGACTGATCTGTTTGTAGTTTGAGGCCATGTGGGCAAGCTGCTCTTTGTTGCACCTTCTCCCTTTCCACGCTCTTCGTGAATGAGAGCGCAACATCTTGCAGGATGGGAGCCATTTGAAAACTACAGGAGTAAGCCTAATTTGAGCCAATAAAAAGAAAGGAGATGCAAGCGGAGCAGCCATTGTTGGAGTGGGACAGTGTTAGAATGGTTCGGCTTTGGGTTAACAGGCTTGGACAAACACAGGCAGAGGTTCTAAGTAAGTTTCTGGTAAGTTTTTGTTTTACTGTTAGTACATAGTGCACCGAGAATGCGTCTAGAGTTTGTGGTACGTTCACTATGTGAGATGTGGGAACATTGGGAGACCTCCAGTCTCCCTGCCAACTACATTTGCATGAAGTGGTCCGAGCTTCAGCTCCGTAGCGACCATGCTAAGGAACTGTAGCTGCATGCTCAGTGACCTTTGGCTCATACGGGAGAATAAGGAGATGATAGAAAGGAGCTACAGGGAGGTAGTCACCCGTAAGTTGCAGGAAGCAGGTGCCCGGGTGACTGTCAGAAGAGGGAAAGGGAATAGGCAGTCAGTGCTGAGTATCCTTGTGGCTGTTCCCCACAATAATAAGTATACTGTTCTGGATACTTTGGGTGGGGGGGGGGGTGGAAATGACCTACCAGAGAGAAGCGGCAGAGCTGTGACTGGCATTAAGTCCGGCTTTGTGCTCAGAGGGGAAGAGGAAGAAGAGGAGTGTAGGAGCGATAAGGGATTCCATAGTTAGGGGAGCAGACAGAAGATCCTGCAGATGTGATAAAGATACCTGGATGGTATTTAGTCTCCCAAGTGCCAGGGTCAGAGATGTCTCCGATCAGGTCTACAGCATTCTAAAGGGAGAGGGTGAACAGCCAAAAGTCATAGTACGTATTGATACCAACAACATAGATAGGAAATGGATGGAGGTAATGAAGAGAGAATAAAGGGAGTTAGGTAGAAAGCTGAAAAAGCAAGAACTCTGAGGTAGTAATCTCTGGGTTGCTGTCAGTGTCACTTGCCAGTGAGGGTAAGAGTAGGATAATTTGGCAGAGGAATGTATGGCTGAAGAACTGGTGCAGAGGGCATATTTCTGGATCATTGGCATTACTTCTGGGGAAGGTATGACCCATACAGAAAAGACAGGTTACACCTGAACCCCCAGGGGGATCAATATCCTTGTGGACAGTTTTGCTCAAGATGTTGGGGGTTTAAACTAATTTGGAAGGTGGATCAGAACCAGAATGACAGGGCTGTGGGTGGGGCAGTTGGTGTACAAGTAGATGGAGTGTGTAGTGAGAATTTGAGTAAGGTCAGGCAGGTGAAAGAGCACAACTGCAGTCAGTGGGATGAGCTGAAGAGTGATGAATACAGGACTGAAGGTGTTACATTTGAATGTACACAATATATGGAATAAGGTAGATAATCTTGTAGCACAATTAGAAAGTGGCAAGTATGACATTATGGACGTCACTGAGCTGTGGCTAAAAGAAGATCATAGTTGGGACCTTAAATCCAAGAAGACACCTTGTATTGAAAGGTCAGCAGGTAAGCAGAGGGGTTGGGGTGCCTCTGTTTGTAAAAATGTGAAATCAAATCTTAGAATGAGATGACATAGGGTCCAAAAATGTAGAATCCTTGTGGGTAGAGTTAAGACATTACAAGGGTAAAAAGTTCCTGATGGGACTATACAGGCCTCTGAACAGTAGCCAGGATTTGGGATACAAATTACAATGGGAGAGAGAAAAGGAATGTAAAAAGGGTAATGTTATGATAATCATGGGGTGGGGGAGATTTCAATATTTAGGTAGATTCTGCTTTAAGGTGGCGATTGTGAACCTCTGCAACTTCTGCCTGGTGGATAATGAAACAAGGAAGGCAACTAAATACTTTGTTAACCATACTTTTTCTGGCAAATGATGATCGCAAGTAATAGTCTACAACTTCCCTTTGGACTTGGAGGCAATTCAATGTAGCAGACAAATCTCAAGGTTGTATATTTTGAAAGTAACTGCACTTTGAACTTTGAACTTTGAGATTGGAAAAATCAGTTGGTGCTGGATCTCAAAAGAGGGAATTTGTAGAATGCCTTTCAGATGGCTTTTTAGAACAGCTTGTGGTTGAGCCCACTAGCAGAAAGCCAATTCTGGATTGGGTGTTGTGTAATGAACCAAATTTAATTAGGGAGCTTAAGGTAAAGGAACCCTTAGGAAGTAGTAATCATAATATAAACATGAGAAAGTCTGCAGATGCTGGAAATCCAAAGTAATACACACAAAGTGCTGGAGGAACTCAGCAGGTCAGGCATCTATGGAAATGAACAGTCAACGTTTCAGGCCAAGTCCTTTCTTCAGGACTCATAATATGATAGATTTCCACCTTTCAGTTTGAGAGGGAAAAGATAAAGGTAAGTTGTATCAGTATTATAGTGAAGTAAAGAGAATTACAGAGCCATGAGAGAGGAGCTGGCCAGAGTTGATTGGAAGGGGACACTAGCAGGGATGATGGCAGAACAACAATGGCTGGATTACAAAGATGAAGAAATATTCTAAATGGAGGTTAAGGCAATTGTGGCTGACAAGGGAAGTCAAAGACAGCATAAAAGTAAAGGAGAAGGTATACAATATAGAAAAATTGAATAGGAGGTTAGATGATTGAGGAGCTTTTAAAAACCAACTGAAGGCAACTAAAGAAGCTAAAAGGGGAAAAAAGATGAAATATGAAGGGAAGCTAGCCAATAATATACAAATGTAAAAGAGGATACCAATAGATTTTTTTCCAATATATAAAGAGTAAAAGCAAAGGGAGAATTGATAGCAGACTGCCTGAAAATGATGCCAGAGAGGTAGTAATGGGGGACAAAGAAATGGTGGAGGAACTTAGTAAGTATTTGCCATCACTGTTCACTATAGAAGACACTAGCAATATGCCAGAAATTCAAAGTGTCAAGAGCCAGAAGTGCGTGTTGTTGCAATTACTCAGGAGAAGGTGCTTGGGAAGATGGAAGTTCTAAAGGTAGGTAAATCACCAGCACTAGCAAACAACACCACCAAAGGCAACATTGTCAGGACGGTTCATGGAGCAACTCCTTTAATTTCTTTGACTTCTTTTACATCTTCATTTTAACTCAGATGTGGTTCTGCTACTTTTGGAGCCTGTTACCTACATTCTGGCAAAGTGTTTTCAGGCTGATTGGGTAATCTGGTGCTTTGCCGTCTCGGAGAGGGTCCCACGAGGCCGTGAGCAAAGTGTGCATCATGGAGGCCAGGAAATCATCTCTTGCCAATTAAAGCACCGAGAAAAATTGAAATAATTGAGGCGGGCGTGGAGGGCGAGTGAAAGTTCAGCACCATCTACCAGCTTCTCACTCGCTGCTGGTGGAGGAAGGTGTCTGCATCTGGTAGACTTCCTCTCTCTCTTGCTTGCTGCTCTCGAGGGAAGGTTCTTGGATTCAAATAATCATTATCTCTCTGTCTCCCTTGATTCTGTCAGAGGATGGAAGGTTTAACTGCTGCGGTTTGTAGATTTGGACTCTCATTATGACGTGTTGTGGTCCTGGTCGCCCCTTTTTTGTCGGGTGATTTTTGAATCGAGGGGGCCAGCAGATAATGAACACTGAGCTGAACTGAAATATGCCTTTTTGTTTTGTGTTTTGTGGTCTGTATTTCTCCCTCTTTTTTTGTTATCGTTTGCGTGATTTTATTTGCACGTGTGGGGAAGTGGAAGGTTGATTTTTTCTTTGAATAGTTTGGTTTCATGGTTCTTTGTTGCATGGTTGTCTTTGGGGAGGACAAATTTCAGGGTTGTATGCTGCATTCATACTTTCATGATAAATGCACTTTGAATCTTTGAATTTTCTAAATAAATGTATGTATACTATAAATAATCTTGAGATTTGTTTCCTTACAGGCAGCCACAAAACAAAGAACCCATTAAAAAAAGTCCGTCAAACACCCAATGTGTAAAATAAAAGAAAAAAATCAATGCAAACAATAAAAAGTAAGTAAATAATATTCACGAAAGTGTGTTCATAGCCACAAAGCCAGTCATCACTACAGCTGGTTCAGAGGCCTGTTAAGTCACAGTCTCAGTTCAGTCAGAGATGAGTAAACCTCACTGACCAGCGAGCTGAACATCAGCCCCTCCGTCACCTCCCGGCCCAACACCCTGACTTTTTCAACCTGGCCCAATGCTTAAGTCGGCCAAGCATTGGCTCTTGAGCCCGGGACCCACCACCTTCATTTGGCCAATACATGCAACGCTGCAACCATCTTGCATCTTCGAGACTTCAGTTCGCACTGCAAAAATGCCAGGTCGTACTGGAGGTTCAACAGCTCAACTCCGAAAGTGAAGCTACGGGCCATTGATAGCATTGTTCATTGTTCAGAAAAAGTGTAACTAACACAGTAGTTAGTAGATTTGCTTGCTGCCAGAATAGTGCCACTGTGTTTCACCAGTGTCATCTTCAACTGGTTCTGAAAGAGGTAGCTAAAGAAATTATGAAGGCATTAGTAATGTTATTTCAAGGATCACCAGATTCTTGAATGGTTCCAGAGGACCGGAAAATTGCAAATGTCATTCCACTCTTTAAGAAAGAAGCAAGGCAGATGAAAGGAAATTATAGGCCAGTTAGTCGGACTTTGGTGGTTGAGAAGATGTTGGGATTTCGGGGTATTTGGCCATGATAAAGTGGGCTGAAATCAGCATGGGCTCCTTAAGGGGAAATCTTGCCTGACTAATCTATTGGAATTCTTTGAGGATTTAACAGGCAGGATAGACAAAGGAGAGTCAGAGGATGTTGTTTACTTGGATTTACAGAAGGCCATTGACATGGTGCTGCACATGAGGCTGCTTAACAAGATAAGAGCCCATGGTATGACAGGAAAGATACTAGCATGGATAGAAGGTTAGCTTACTGTCAGGAGGCAAAGAGAGGGAATAAAGAGGGCCTTTTCTAGTTGGTTTCCAGTGACTAGTGTGTTTCCACAGGGGTCAGTAATGAGACCACTTTCTTTTCATGTTATATGTGAATAATTTGGATGACAGAATTGATGGCTTTGTGGCCAAATTTGTGGATGATATGGAGATAGGTGGAGGGGCATGTAGTGTTGAGGAAGCAGGAAGGCTGCAGAAGTACTTAGATTCAGAGAATGGGCAAAGAAGTGGCAGGAGAAGTTGAAGTGCAGGGAAGTGTAGAAGGAATAAAGGCGTAGACTATGTAAGTGCAATGTTAGCTTTCATTTTGAGAGGACTGGAATACAAGAGCAAGAATGTAACATTGAGGTTTAAAAAGGAATTGGTCAGACTGCACTTGGAGTATTGTAAGCAGTTTTGTGCCCTTTTCTAAGAAAATATGTGCTGGCATTGGAGAGGGTCCAAAAGAGGTTCACAAGAATGATTCCAGGAATGAAAGCGTTGATGTATGAGGAGCATATGATGGCTCTGGGCTTGTACTTGCTGGAGTTTAGAAGAATGAGGAGGGATCTCATTGTAGCTATCAAATATTGAAAGGTCTGCATAAAGTGGATGTGGAGAGAATGTTTCCTATAGTGGGGGAGACCAGGACCAGAGGGGACAGCTTCTGACTGGCGTGTCCATTTAGAACAGAGATGAGGAGAAATTTCTTTTGCCAGAGGGTAGTGGATCTGTGGAATTCATTGCTACAGGTGGCTGTGCAAGTAAGTCACTGAGTAAATTTAAAGCTGAAGTTGGTAGTTTCTTGATTAGTCAGAGTGTCAAAGGTTACAGGGAGAAGGCAGGAGAATGGGATTGAGAGGGATAGTAAATGAGCTACAATAGAGTGGCAGAGTAGACTCGATGGGCCGAATGACCCCATTCTGATCCTATGTCTTATGGTCTTATTTCAGTTTAGGGGTAAGGTACTTTTATTCAGAGCAGGTTGTTTTGGCACCTTCAGTTGAGGGCTAATTCTTCACAGCTTATAATGTGCTTTCGCTGTGACTGCCTCCTCTCTGAGTTGTTGACCAGTTGTTATGGATGTGAAATTATCACATTAGAGCCATGGAGTTATATCGCAGAGAAATAGGCCGTCCTGCCCAGCTTGTCCAAGCTGATCACATTGTCTACCTGAGATGTGAAAATATGACTGAATCGATGGTCAATACGTAAAGAAACATCAACCATACCTCCAGTAAGTCAAATGATTTTATTGCGAAGACTTCTGCACTGACATCTGTGTTCTCATCGAAACAAACTTTACCAACATTGAGCCAATATTTTCTGTCTATCCAATGGGGCATCATGTTGGCCCTGCTTTCTAGATGGATCACAACTAGAGAATCTGTGACAATGAAATATTGTCAAAATAATATATACTATTAATGATGACAGAAGGATTAATATTAGCCAATACACCAGGGAGAATAACTCTCTTCTTTGAGGAATCATCTAATATTCATCTGACAGGACAGCTGGGTCCTGTACGAGCATCTCATTTGTAAAATGTCACCTTGGATTACACATCCCTGACTATTTCACTAGGTGTACAGTATCTGTCTAAAAGATGTGCGCATCCCCCAGAGATGGGCTTGGTTCCATGATCTTCAGTGTCAAAGATGAGTGTTACATTTGAGCTACCATTATAAAGAAGCATTTTATGAGACATTGGTGATTTATTGCAAAATAACTTCCCTGATTTCTTTTTTTGTTACTGCATTTGCATCTCCTGAGTCATGTTACAGTGCAATTGTTCATATTCATTGTAAGCATATTTTTGCACTTTTCTCAAATTAACCTGTAAAAATATTCTTACTTTTGAATCTGTAGATATGTCTTCACAGGAAGTGTGGGATGCTGAAAAGCCAGTATTTAAAGTCCTAAGTAATATTATTTAGAGTCCTGATGAAGTGTCTTGGCCTGAAACATCAACTGTTCATTCCCCACCATAGGTGCTGCCTGACCTGCTGAGTTCTTCCAGTGTTTTCTGTGTGTTACTCTGTATTTTCAGCATCTGCAGAATCTCTTGTGTTTATGTTAGGCTTGTATGTAATGTTCATCTTCCTGATTATCCTGAGAAAGCGGGTTGGCTTATATCCTTACATCTTCTAATCTGGTGATATCTCTCAAAGGTTGTGGAAGACGTTTTGCAGAAGCTGCTCTGGTGTTAAAACATAATATATTTAAGACTGGATGGTTTGTGCCTTAGGAGAACAGCTTGGTGAATTTTTGTAGTGTTCTGTGTCAATAATGCACATCACCACTGCAGTGTGTCAGATGTGATCACTATGGTGGACTGCAACCAAGTTACATGCACAGAAATGAAATGCATTTGACATGAGTTAGAATGCAGGTTGTAGAACTTTAAGCCAACTGTATGGAAGCTGTTAGATTCATAGGCTGAATCAAAGGGGTTGGTGAATCAGCATATAGGAGAGAGATCGAAAATATGGCTGAGTGGCGTTGTAACAACAACCTCTCATTCCAATGTCAGCAAGACAAAGGAACTGGTTATAGACTCCAGGAGAAGAAAACCAGAGGTCCATGAGCTAGTCCTCATTGGAGGATTAGAGGTGAAGGGGGTCAGCAACTTTAAATTCCTCAGTGTTATTATTTCAGAGGACCTGTCTTGGGTCCAGCACGTAAGTGCAATTACGAAGAAAGCACAGAAGAGCCTTTACTTCCTTAGGAATTTGCAGAGATTTGGCGTGACACCTAAACTGACCAATTTCTATAGATGTGTAGGGAAGAGTATATTGTCTGGCTGCATCACAGCCTGGTATGCAAACACCAATGCTGTTGAATGGAAAATCCTACAAAATAGTGGATCTGAGTCCATCACTGGTAAAGCTCTCCCAACCACTGAGCACATCTAAATGAAACACTGTTCCAGGGAAGCAGCATCCATCATCAGGGACCCCCACATGCTTTCTTCTCGCTGCTGCCATCAGGAAGAAGGTAAAAGAGCCTCAGGCCTCACATCACCAGGTTCAAGAACAGTTGCTGCTTATCAACTATAAGGCTCTTGAACCAAAGGGGATAACTTCACTCGCCCCATCAGTGAAATGTTCCCACAACCGATAGATTCGCTTTCAATGCTTATTTATTAATATTATTTCTTCTTTTTGTATTTGCACAGTTTGTTGTTTTCTGCACTCTGGTTGAAGACCGTAGTTAGGCGGCCTTTCATTGATTCTGTTATGGTTATTATTCTATAGATTTAATGAGTATGCCCACAGGAAAATGAATCTCAGCATTGTGTATGGTGACATATATCTAATTTGATATATCCTGATGGCCTAATCAGAGGCAGGAGCAGCGCACCGCGAGGAGGTTTCTCATAGGTTGAGGGTGCTCGTTTAAAGGGAGAGCTTTACGAGCGTTTGGTGTCATTCTGGTCACCCAGTTAGTGGTGGGAGCAGCACAGAGAGGGGCTGTGAAAGTACAGAAGGGGCAAGTGGAGCGGCCATTGTGGGGAGTGGGCCAGTAGTGAGTGTGGTAGTGTCAGGCTTTGGCTCAAAGGAGGCTTTGTCTTGGACGAGGCATTGGGTCTGGGTAAGTTGTCTGATTAAGTTTCCCTTTTTTTCCTATGGTGTCCGGGGTACTTTGTGTAGTTTAAATGGCCGTTGTGTATTCTTCATGCCTGATGTTGGAATCTTGGGAGACCCAGTGTCTCCTAGGGAACTCCATCTGCCTGAAGTTCATCTGGCTGCAGTTCCTTGAAGACGACGTTAGGGATCTGGAGCAGTAGCTGGATGACCTTTGGCTTGTATGGGAGAATGAGGAGTAAATTGATCAGAGTTACAGAGAAGTAGTCACCACTAAGTTGCAAGAGGCAAGTAGCTGGGTGACTGTCAGGAGAAGGAATGGTAAGGTGAATAGGCAATTAGCACAGAGAACCCCTGTGGCCATTCCCCTCAATAATAAGTATACCGTTTTGGGTACTGTTATGGGGGATGACCTTCTAGAGGAATGACATGGAGGCCAGGTTACTGGTACTGATCATGGGAATGCAGTTGTGCTGGGGGAAATAGACAGAGGAACAGACAAGAGATTCTGTGGACATAAATGGGACATCTGACTGATATGTTGCCTCCCAGGTGCCAGGGTCAGGGACATCTCCGATCACATCTACAGCATTCTGGAGGGTAGGGAGAGCTGTCAGATGTCTTGTACATCAACGACATAGGAAGCAAGAGCAAAGAGGCCATGAAGAGAGAATTTAGAGGGCTAGGCAGAAAGCTGAGAAGCAGAACCTCCAGGGTAGTAATTTCTGGATTGTTATCTGTGCCATGAGCCAGCGAAGGTAGAAACAGGATGATTTGGCAGATAAGTGCATGGCTGAGAAGCTGTTTCAGGGGGCAGGGTTCAGGTTTTTGGATCATTAGGATCCCTTCTGGGAGAGGTATGACCTTTACAAAAGGGATGGGTTGCACCTGAACCTGAGGGGGACCAATATTCACACAGGCAGGTCTGTTAGAGCTGTGGGGAGGGTTTAGTTTAAAAGGGGGATGGGAACTGGAGTAAAGGAACTCAGGATAGGATGGATGGTAAAAAATCAAAGATAGAATGTCAGGAATGGCAGGCAGATGATAGGACAAAATTGCAGCCAGTGGGATGAGTATCAGTGCCTTAGGGATACAGAATCAAAAAAGGTAGCAAATACAGCACTCAAAGTGTTATATCTCAATGCACGGAATATAAGAAATAAGGTGGATGATCTTTTTGCACTTTTACAGATCGTTGGGTATAATGTTGTGGCCTCGGCGGGAGGAGAAGATGGCAGTGCGCTGCGTGTGCGCAGCTCTCCGGTGAAAATGATATCGTATCCGTTAAATAGGGGCTGTGGACAATTCTGATTTGATGGAGAATGGACGTGAAAGCACAGAGGAACATCTGGAGAAATTTCTGAAACGCCCGTTCGCTGCTGTCGTTACTGTGTGGTTGTGAATCTTTCAGAGGGTAGGCCTCAAATCCCCGGACTTGCCTGCTTTTGGTGACCGAGAAGGAGGTCGAATCGTTCAGACAGAGATGGCGCTCAGTACTTGGTGTCGGAGAGCTGATCAGAGCTCGAAGTTTTCGGATGACTCAGAGTCGGATTGTGGTCGGGCATGGCAGGGAGAGTTTTTCTTCCTTCTCCCGTCTGCGTGAGGTGTGCAACATTAGAGAAACTTTGAACTTTACTGTGCTCACAGACTTCTTCATCAAGTTTGGTATTGTTACACTGTTTGTAACTATATGTTATAATTATGTGGTTTTGTCAGTTTTTTCAGTCTTGGTTTGCCTTGTGTTTTGTGATATCACTTCGGAGGAAATAATGTATCATTTCTTAATGCATGTATTACTAAATGACAATAAAAGAGGACTACGTGTCTTCATAATCATAATCATAATCACTGAATCATGGCTGAAGGATGGTGTAGTTGGGAGCTTAATGTCCAGGGTTACACATTGTATCGAAAGGATAGGAAGATAGTCGGGGGGGGGGGGGAAATGGCTCTGCTGGTAAAGAATGGCATCAAATCATTAGAAAGATGTGACATAGGATCGGAAAATCTTGAATCTTTGTGGGTTGAGTTAAGAATTTGCAAGGATAAAAGGACCCTGATAGCAGATATATACAGGCCTTCAAACAGTAGCTGGGATGTGGACTACGGATTAAAATGGAAAATAGAAAAGGCATATCAAAAGGGCAACTCTATGATAGTCATTGGAGATTTTAACATGCGGGTAGATTGGGAAAATCAGGCTGGTAATGGATCTCAAGACAGTGAATTTATTGAATGCCTATGAGCTAGCTTCTTAGAGCAGTTTGTTGTTGAACCTACTATGGGATCAGCTATACTGGATTGGAGTTATGTAATGAAATGGAAGCAGTTAGGGAACTTAAGGTAAACAAATCTTTAAGAGGCAGTGGTCACAATACGATTGAGTTCAACTTGAAATTTGGTAGGAAAACGTAAAGAATAATGTGGAAGCATTTCAGTGGAGTAAAGAAAATTACAGTGGTATGAGAGAGGAATTGGCCAAAGTAAACTGGAAGGAGATGCTGGCAGGGATGACAACAGAGCAACAATGTCCTGAATTTCTGGGGGAAAAATGAGTAAGGTGCAGGATAGATGTATTCCATAAACAAAGAAAAACTCAAATGGCAAAATACTGTAATACAACTATGGCTGACAAGGGAAATCTAAGGTAATGTGAAAGCAAAAGAGAGGACATGCAACAAAACAAAAATTAGCAGGAAGATGGAGGATTGGGAAGCTTCTAAAACCTACAGAAAGTAACAAAAAAGTCATTAAGAAGGAAAAGATGAAATATGAAAGCAGGCTCGCAAACAATAACAAGGTGGATAGAAATGTTTTTCTCTGCTATAAAAAAGAGAGATAACAGTGGATATAGGACTGCTAGAAAATGAGGGCAGAGAATTATTACTGTAGGACAAGGACATGGCAGATGAACTAAACGAGTATTTTGCATTAGTATTAACTGTGAAAGACACTAGTGGTGTGCCAGGTGTTGAAGGGTGTGAGGGAAGAGAAGTGAGTGCAGTTATTACAAGGGAGAAGGTGCTCAAAAAGCTGAAAGACCTAAGGGTATGTGTGAACCAAATGAACTGCACCCTAGGGTTCTGAAAGAAGTAGTGGTAGAGATTGCAGAGGCATTAGCAATAATCCTTCAAGAATCATTGGACTCTGGCATGGTTCCAGAAGACTAGAAAATTGCAAATGTCACTCCACTCTTTAAGAAAGAAGGGAGGCAGCAGAAAGGAAATTATAAATTAGTTAGCCTGACCTCAGTGGTTGGGAAGATGTTGGAGTTAATTGTTAAGGATGAGGTTATGGAGTACTTGGTGGCACAAGACAAGATAGGACAAAGTCAGCATGGTTTCCTTAAGGGAAAATCTTGCCTGACAAACGTATTGGAATTCTTTGAGGAGGTTACAAGTAGGATAGATAACAGGGATGCGGCGGATGTTGAATATAGGGATTTGCAGAAGGCCTTTGACAAGGTGGCACACATGAGGCCGCTCACAAGTTAAGAGCCCATGGAATTACAGGAAAGTTATTAGCATGGTTAGAGCATTGGCTGATTGGTAAGAGGCAGCAAATGGAAATAAAAGGTTCCTTCAACGCACATCAAAGTTGCTGGTGAATGCAGCAGGCCAGGCAGCATCTGTAGGAAGAGGTGCAGTCGACGTTTCAGGCCGAGACCCTTCATCAGGACTAACTTTTTTGGTTGGGTGCCAATGACTAGAGGTGCTCTGCAGGGGTCAGTGTTGGGTCCGCTTCTTTTTATGCTGTATATAAATGAGTTAGATGATGGAATAGGTGGCTTTGTTGCAAAGTTTGAAATGATACAAAGATTGATAGAGGGACAGGTAGTATTGAGGAATCAGAAAAGCTGTAGAAGGACTTGGACAGATTACGAGAATGGGCAAGAAATTGGCAAATGAAATACCATGCTTCAAAATGCATGGTCATGCACTTTGATGGAAGAAATAAATGTGCAGACTATTTTCTAAACAGCGAGAAAATCCAAAAATTTGAGATGCAAAGGGACTTTGGAGTCCTTGTGCAGAACACCCTTAGGATAACTTGCAGGTACAGTCGGTGGTGAGGAAGGCAAATGCAATGTTAGCGTTAATTTCAAGTGGTGTAAATATAAGAGCAGGGATATGATGCTGAGGCTTTATAAGGAACTGGTAAGTCCTCACCTTGAGTATTGTGAACAATTTTGGGCTCCTTATCTAAGAAAAGGTGTGCTGGTATTGGAGAGGGTTCAGAGGAGGTTCACAAGGATTAGTCCAGGAATGAGAGGTGTATCATATGAGAAATATTTGATGGCTCTGGACCTGTACTTGCTGGAATTTAGAAAGATGAGGGGGAATTTCAATGAAACCTAGACAGAGTAGATGTGGAGAGGATGCTTCCCATGGTGGGAGAGTCTCGGACAAAAGGGCACAGCTTCAGGATAGACAAGTGTCCATTTAAAACAGAGATATGGAGAAATTTCTTTAGCCATAGGGAGCTGAATTTGTGGAATTTATTGTCACAGCCAGACAAGGAGGCCAGCTTGTTGGGTGTATTTTAGACAGAGATTGATAGGTTCTTGATTGGCCATAGGGAGGTTGAGAAGCTGAGGAAGGGAAAAAAAAGGATCAGTCATGATTGAATGGCAGAACAGGATCGATTGGCCAAAAGTCCTAATTCTGCTCCCATGTCTTATGGTCTATGGTCTTGATAATAACATTTACTTCGAATAGTTGATTATGGAAGAGTAAATGCAGAGATGGTTTTAGTACCAGAATGACTGAAGCAGGGTGCAGATGGGGTTATTCAGTATAGATTGTGTGAGGGTAGAGGTGTTTGCCGCTGAAGATTATATTAGGATGGAAGTTTACATTGTTATCAGGTAGAATGCCGAGTCTAACAATAGCCTGATTCCGCGATGTGCCTGACTGGCCGGAAATTAAGTGCAGTATTAGAAGCTGGTTATTAGTGCAAAGGGCGGGAGGTCCAGTGGAACAATACTCTTGTGAAATTCAGACTGAAAGTGGTGCTGTGTGAATGACAGGACCATTTTACATGGGTAGAGGTGAGAAATCTTGTAGAGGAAGAAAATTGCAGCATAGTTGTTACACTTGGCTCCCTTGCCACAGGATTAGAAAGGGCAGTAATTCCTTGGAGCCCCAGTCCTAATTGTTTTCGAAGGATTCTTATTAGAAATTGGACAGTGTGTGGAAGAAACAAATTTAGATGAGATACCAGCTATGGTGAAATAGTCTGTTAAAACATCTACAGGGCTGAAGCTGAAAACCAGTGCGAGTCAGTGTCTTGTGAAGAGTGGGGAAGTACAGAGGGATGTTTTTAATGCGGAAAAATATCAGTTATGAGTCTGGGAGAAGGGCAAGCCCTTTAAAGCAATATTTGACAACTAAAATCTCCTTATGTTCCTTCAGGCAGAAAGATACTAAAAGCAAGTCAGACTGAGAAGAGAATGGTTCTAACTCAATGCCTTCACCAGTCTGCTGCCTGATTATAATCTTTGAATAATTGATTTTTTAAAAAATTCATCAGCTTTTATTAATGAAGAAGGTGCAGAATCTAATCTGGCAGCCTTACTCTAAAGAAAGGAGATAACCAGAGTATTAATATATGAAAATAATGGATAACTGAGAATCAGACTGCAAATTATTGGTGCTATGTTTATCAAAGATAGATTATTGCCTAAAGGGATCAGGCAAGCATACGTTGATCAGTAATTCAGAGATATAACAGCATGCTGAATAAATCTAACCAGCCCTGGAGCATGTTTTGCACTAGGGTAGGCTGTCTTTCACCCTTTTCCTCCTTCCTGACTTCAACAATCATGCTACTAGTTAATCAGTATCATTAACCGAGGAGCAAGATGGCGTCAGTGACCAAAGCCACTCATGCAAACAGTTCACGAAACTACTTCTTCTCTTTCTTCATTTAAATATACTTCTACTGCTAACCTGTGTGTGATTGGAACCTGTAATTTACGTTTTGATAACGTGCTTCTGGGTTGACTGAGTGATCCGGTGCTTTTGCAGCCTCTGAGGGAGTTTGGCGTGGTTGAGAATGGAGTATGTGGGTTAATGGCACAGCGCGGACCCATGATTGGCCCTGTTTCTCACTGATCTTGCCAGTTAATGTGCCAACCAAGATTAAAATCAGCGAGGACGAGAGCGGAAGGTGAGTGACAGTGTTCCGTACCATCGGCCTGCGTTTGGCCGGTCTTTCTCTCCCTCTCACTCGCTGCTGCAGGGTCTTGGGTCTTGGGCAAGGGTTGCATGGTACAGTTTGTGGATCGGACTCATTTTTAGAGGACTCTGTTATTCACGTTATCTGGTTTCTGGTTACTCATATTTTTATTGCTATTTTGCGCGATTTTATTCGAGGTAGATTGACCCTGCAACCTGCAGTCAACAAATCACACAGAGCTAAATTGAACTGAACTAAACTGAACACTTCTAGACTGTTTCAAGGACTCTCTGGTTTGATATTTTTTTAAAAAGTTAGTGTAATTCGCTCATTTTTTGCCATTTGCAGGATTTCTTTTTCTGTACGTTGGGTTTTATTTTGAATGGGTTCAATGGTGTTTCTTTCTTTTGTGACTATCTGTGGGAAGACAAATCTCAGGGTTGTATACTGCATCCATGGGGGAGGGAGGGAGGGAATGTCGACTCAGACCAGCAGAGGGCTGTGTCGGGCATTTTCATGCCTTACTAGATGCAGATTGGAAGTCTATGTGGGGCGCCACTCCTCGCACAGACTAGAGCAATGTGTGATTAAGTGCCTTGCTCAAGGGCACAAACACGCTGCCACAGTTGAGGCTCGAACTAGCGACCTTCAGATTACGAGACGAACGCCTTAACCACCTGGCCACGTGCCCAACTGCATTCATACTTTGATAGTAAATGTACTTTGACTTAGTTTCTGCAGATGCTGGAAATCCAGAGGAACACAAACACAAAATGCTGGAGCGACACAGCAGGTTAGGCAGCATCTATGGAAAGGAACAAGGCAGAAGGGTCTCAGCACAAAGCATTGACTTTATTCCTCTCCATAGATGCTGCCTGACCTGCTGAGTTCCTCGAATATTTCGTATGTGTTACTCTGGTTAATTAGTATCAGTAGAAAGTTGCGAGCACAACAAATTGAGTCTCAACATGGTCAAGACCAATGAGGTGATTGTGGACTTTAGGAAATTGCAGGCGAACCACTCTGCATTACAGATACACTGCTCCTCCGTGGAGAGAGCTAGGAACACCAAGGTTTTCAGTTCTGGGAGTGCATTAAGATATCTCCGTCACATTTACTCACTGAAACTCAATGTCCCATGATGTGTTTGCCCAATACTAATTGGGTTTCAATGAAAAAAAAATCACAAAACTGGTAATGAGGTGTTTTGTATCCAAAAGTGCCAAAGCATTATCTGCATGTTTCCCACACAGAATTTCAACTATGAGTTTTTCCATCATTATCATAATCTTTTAGTAGCTTTCACTGTATCTACATTTGTGGCGCATGGCCAAGTAGTTAAGGCATTGGACTAGCAATTTGAAGGTTGTGAGTTCGAGCCCCAACCGAAGCAGTGTGTTGTGTCCTTGAGCAAGGCACTTAGCCATACAATGCTCCAGTCCACCCAGCTGAAAATGGGTATTGGAAAAATGCTGGGGGTTAACCTCGTGATAGACTGGCATCCTATCCGGGAGGGGAGGGGAGTCTCGTACTCTCAGTCACATCACGCCATGAGACCGGCATAAGCACCGGCCTGTAAGGCTCAGGACAGAAGACTTTAACTAATGTTAACTGTATCTATAATCGGCTGGTCTGGTGTAGTTGGAGAGTCCACTTGTATCCAGGAGCTATCTCTTAGGGTAGTGCTAGCCACAATACATGTCTGGCAGTGTGGACTCCTTCTAACCAGTAATCTGCTTGTTTAAGGGACTAGACTTCTTCCTGGCCGCTAACAGGCAGGTTGTACAGGCATGAAATTAGTCAGTAACTGTCTGCATTAATAGGAAGCCAGCAATTCCCTCGAATGATGTCACTTCCTTCTCAGAGCCGACGAAGTAACTTATTTTGCAAGCGCGTCCTCTTGATGCTGCAATGAACAAGGAACTGGGAGACATGGCATTGTTCTGCTGTGATTGGTTGTGGTGATCCTCAAGTGGAAGAAATGCAAAGTCAAAGTGACCCTGAATTCTATAGGGAGAACTCGCCAGGAATGACAGCATGCTCAAATACCGCCTTGCAAAAATTTCACGTACCTGTGGTTTGTCGAATGTCGGATGAAATGCAATAGCCTTTGGGTAACTGCAGGTCTGTGCCTTTGCTATCACCTAGCTCATGCTTGTGCTCAATAGTGGGTGTGCTTTTTTTGCCGGGGTGGAGGGGGGGATGGTTGCTCGCTGCCGCTTACGCGCGGGGGGTAGTTGTGGGGGGATTTTGGGGTTCTCACATTCAACTGTCATTCATTCTCTGGGGCACTTCTCTATTTTTGTGGGTGTTTTCGAAGTAAGAGCACTTCAGGATGTATATTGTATACATTTCTCTGACATTAAATTGGACCTTTGAACCTCATTGATAATAATCTTGGAAAAATTGGAAACTGCAAATACATTGTTCTTTAGCTAGTATGTGGTGGGATCTCTTAACAATCTCTGGCTCTTAGCTCTTTTCTCCAAGGAAAGTCCTTGCTTCTTGTTCCCAGGGCCTTGATCCACTCTGAGAGACACACACAGCAGGACCATGTGTAAGTCTCTCATTCCATTGTCTCAGCAGTCGAGTACTTGAGAAAATATTGTCAAATGCTGCTTGCTGTGGACCTTGGAAGGTGTTGGAACAACCTAAACCCATTTCTGGATGTGCCCACTCAGGGCCTGATGTCAGCAGATTAGTCCTTAAATTGGTTGAAGAGGAAAAAACAACAAACCTTCTCTATATGTTCCTAATTCTATTGAGACTCCTCCAAGGTATTCACAGTTTGTGGTTTTGTGTATGGGTGGAACAAGCATACTGTGAATAGTGATGCCATTTGGTGCAGTACATCTGACACGCGTAATGGGCCAAATGTGTTAAAATGGATCATAACTAGAACTGCCAGCATGATTTTATGATTGGAGTTATTTCATATATCATGAAAATGATCATTCTGGATGAAATTGAAACTGGACATTTTTCAGTTCTGTGGGATCCAATTACCAGATTCAGATCCTGTGTTAATTTCATTATTAAATTAATTTTTTTTCATGCGGCTATCTTCTGAATGCTGTCTTATCTTTCAGCTAGTGATCAATACTGTCCTGTCTGGTCTGAGCCTTCTCTGCACTAATTGGTCATTAAGTAAAGCAATTGTAACAACGATTTTCAGAATTTTGCATCGCATTACCACACAGTAATACTTTCAGGACCATATCTGGTCAGAAATGATCCTTTAGTTAACTTCACTCACAACTGGGGTGTAGGAAGCACAACAGTTTAGGTTAGGATGCTATGTGACTTGATGGAAAGCTCGGAAAATAATGGCATCACCTTGCAGCAATTTACTTATTCTGAATGGTAGAGATAATGATTTGTGCTAGTATTATGTTTCAATAAACTACACTCCTTTGCTCAAAATGGCTCAGTGAAAGCTCCCATAGGTACTTTTCCTCCAACTAAAGTTTCTATAATTTCCTCCTGAAACTTAAGTGTCTAAGCAAATCTAAGTACATGTTGATATATGCTGTTGAAACCCAGGTACTTGCAGTATTCACAAGGAACAGAGTTTTCCATAAATTCAGTAATCATTTTCTAGGAGCTAAATCTCACTTCTTTTTGAGGCCAAGCCTTTATCCTGTCCCCTTTGCTGCCCTGGCTTTTCTGTATGAGCTTTATCCCTTTAATAAATATTTGCTTATTCCCCATACAAAATTGTCCAGGAATTATCATTTTCTAATGAAACTATCATTAAATCAGAAATTTTTGCATTAACCTACTGAAATGACGAATATAATCACCAGCAAGCAACAAGTGCAATTTGAATTCATTATTTCTATCATTATTACGGATTTTATTGAGATGGGAAGGATTTGCATGCCTTTTCAGGTAAAAGTAATAGATCCATTTTCATTATTCTGAAGAACAGCAGGGGATTTCTCAATACCCAGGCTAATCTTTATCCTTCAATCAACATCAAAGTAACCAAAAAATTTGATTATCTGGCCATTACCTTGTTAGCAGAGTTCTGCTTATGTATTTTAATTACTACAGGAGCCTTCTTGAAGTATTTAATTGAGTTTAAACCACTTTTGTAACATTAACAGTGCTATAAAGCTACAAATTTCCAATACCGTTTAATGCACCATTTTGTATATTTTATCTCTGGGAGGGAATAGGAACAAAATTCTCATTTCAAGAAGTGTAACCATAATGTGAATTATTTATTCATAACATGTATTAGACCTGCATTGTACAGAGTCTAACTCTGTGCCACCATAGGATTAGGTAACATGGAAACAGGCCCTTCAACCCAACTTGTCCATGCTAGCCAACTTAGCTATTCAAAATGGTGCCACTTGTCTGCATTTGATCCATTTCCTTCTAAACCAGGGGTTCCCAATCTGGGGTCCATGGTTAATGATACGGCTCCATGTGTAAAAAAGGTTGGGAACCTCTGTCTAAACCCTTCAGATCCATGTATAGTACCTGTCCTAATATCTTTTAAATATCGTCATTGTACAGTACCTATCTTTCTCTGGTAGTTCCTTCCCAACAGTCTTTATGCAAAAAGATTTCTGCTTGGGTTTCCTTTAAATCTTTTCCCCTTTCACCTTATCTGCACATATTTTGATTTTATATACAGTACCTCAGCAAGATCATCCTCCTTGAAAAAGTCCCAGCTTATTCTGCCTCTCCTTATGGGCGCCACAGTAGCATAGAGGTTAGCATGACGCTATTACAAATCTGGGCATTCCAGAGTTTGGAGTTCAATTCCAGTTCCGTCTGTAAGGAGTTTGTACCTTCTCCCCGTAACTGAGTGGGTTTCCTTTGGGTGCTCCAGTTTTCTCTGACAGTTCAAAGAAAATACCAGTTAGTAAGTTTATTTGTCATTGTAAATTGTCCTGTGATTAGTCTAGTGTGAAATAGTTTGGTTGCTGGGCAGTGCATCTCATTCAGCTAGAAAGGCCTGTTCCATGCTGTATCTGTAAATATATAATTCAAGCCCTCTAATTCCTGTAATGTCGTCATTTTCTGCACCCTTTCCAGCTTCATGACATCCTTCCTGGAGCTAGGTGACCAGAACTGTGCACAATACTGCAAATGGAGTTTCGCTATTGATTTGTACATTTGCAACACAACATCACAACTCCTGTAGTTAATATCTTGAGAATGAAGGTAGTATTCTTTTTTTAAACACCCTGTCTACCTGTGTCACCTCTTTCAGGGGAATGATGTGCCTACAATCTAAAGTCTCCTTGTTATGTCAACATTCTCCATGACCCTACCGTTTACCATGGAAGTCCTTTTCTTGGTTAACTTAACAGAATGCAAAATCTTGCACTTGTCAGAACTAAGTTCCATCTGCTATTCCTTGGCCAACTTCCCCAGTTCATCTAAATCCTACGCAATCATAAATAACCTTCTTCATTCTCCACTATACCAAGCCTATAAAAAGTATTCACCTCCCTTGGAAGTTTTCATGTTTTATTGTTTTACAACATTTCATCACACGACCTATCTTTGAAAGCTCCTTCCCCTTGCTCCATCCATTGCCACCTGAAGATGTTTATCTTACTTCCACCAGCTATGGAGCAGCAATAAATTTTTGTTATCCTGTTGAATAATTCCTGGCCATTGACCTTGAATTATAACAACTCATGCTACAAAAAGAGGCCATTATTTTCACCTGAAAGTGTAATTGTGTTATAGAACACACAACAAAGAAATGACTGTGGACTTCAGGAAGGGGAAGTTGGGGGTCCTTGTTGAGGGATCACCATTGGAAAGGGTGAGCAGCTTATGTTCCTGGTGTCCACCACAATGATGCAGACATGAAGAAGGCTCACCAGTGGCTCTACTTCATTAGGAGTTTGAGGGGATTAGATTAGATTATGAGGACACTCAGTCCTCGTTTATTGTCATTTAGAAATGCGTGCATTAAAAAATGATACAATGTTCCTCCAGAATGATATCACAAGAAACATAGGACAAACCAAGACTAAAACTGACAAAACCACATAATTACAACAGTGCAAAGCAATACCATAATTTGATAAAGAGCAGACCATGGACATGGTAAAAAAAAAAAGTCTCAAAGTCCCATCATCTCATGCAGGCGGTAGAAGGGAGAAACTCTCCCTGCCAAGAACCTCCAAGCGCCGCAAACTTGCCGATGCAGCACCATTGGAAGCACCCGACCGCAGCGGACTCTGAGTCCGTCTGAAAACTTCAAGTCTCTGACGCAGCCTCTCCGAGCACCATCCTCTGCCTAGCGCTTCGACCCCACCTCGGCCACCGAGCAACAAGCAAAGCCGAGGACTCGGGGCCTTCCCCTCCGGAGATTCTGGACCACACAGTAACAGCAGCAGCGAAGCAGGCATTTCAGAAGTTTCAATGGATGTTTCTCCGTGCTCTCACGTCTGTCTCTATCAAATCAGGATTGTGCATGGCACCCTACTTGACAAGTAACAGACACCAGCACCGGAGAGGCCGCTGCGAGCTGTGTCGCGCCGCCATCTTCTCCTCGCTCACTAGGCCCTTTGTTAGAGCCTTGGTATGTCCTCAAAGGCTCTAGCAAATTTCTACAGCTGTATGGTGGAGAGGATTCTGACTGGTTGCATCACAGCCTTCTATGCAACCTCCAACACACAAGATCATCAGAGGTTTGCAGACAGATGTAGACTCAGCCAGCTCCACAGGCACAGGCCTCCCCACGTCTTTAAGTGGCAGTGCTTCAAGAAAGCTGTATACCTCATTAAAAACCCTCACCATATGGTCATGCCCTCTTCGAGTTTCTGCCATCAGGGAGGAGGTACAGGAGTCAGAAGACCCACACTCGGCACTTTAACAACAGCTTCTACTACTGTGCCATCAGATTCCTAAAAAGTTCATGAATGCATGAATACTACATTGTTTTGTGTCTTTCTTGCTAGTTATTTTTGCAACTTTAGCAACTTTAATGTCTTGCACTGCACTGCTGCCGCAAAACAACATATTTCATGACATACATATGTCAGTGATAATGAACCTGGTTCTGATTCTGACATGGACTGTACAACACAGGAACAGGTCCTTTAGCCCACCTTTTCTGTGCTGAAAAGTTTACTCTCAGTTTTTCTTCTTGTCGCATAGATTTTTTTCCCATCTCTAATATATTATACCTCCAATATAAAAATGGTAAGCAGTGAAAACTAACAAAGAGGTTTCTTTTACCACTGACTCCATGATCTTTTCTTTTTCTCCAGTTTTGCTCGAAGTAATAACCTGAAGTACTTCAATTTAATTCTTGTAGACTCCAGCCAATCCTGGAGGTTTGCCAACACTACTGCCAGGAGGAAATGTACAAAGTGAGTCCGACAGAATGTAATGATGTAGTATCAAAGTGGAAGGTTCCCAATCTAATCCATAATTATAATAAGGAAGCACCTGTTTGGATGACAAGATATTTCAAAGTGATATAAAATATTGAAGGACAATTACTCAACACGTCCCTTGTACAATATGTGATCTGGACAAAAGGAAGGTAAAATAGAATTTAAAAATGTAAACAGGGGAAAATTTGCAGATGCTGGAAATTCAAGCAACACACAAAAAATGCTGGTGGAACCACAAGCAAGCCAGGCAGCATCTATAGAGTCTCGACCCGAAACGTCGACTGTACTTCTTCCTATAGATGCTGCCTGGCCTGCTGCGTTCCACCAGCATTTTTTGTGTGTTGCATAAAATAGAATTATACCTTTTGTACTTTACTTGAATTATTCATTCTAAGTTAGATAATGTAACCAGGTGACCATTGAATATCTTTTTTTATTATTAGAGCGCACTTATGTATTCACCTTGGTAATGCTAAAATAGCTGCCTGTGCCTTTAAGAGAAAATGGTGATGGCATTTTTCATGGGTGGAGTAAAACAGAGAGTTGCCATGTTCTAGAAAGGATGACATTTGAGTGCTTTCCCCAGGTTTGGTGAGGAAAGATTTTCGCGAGTAAATTGATCAGCGCTGGATAGCGTGATTGAGAAGTTCCTTAATCGGCCTACTATCGTGAGCGAGGAGAACTCATTTGAAGGTCTAGCCTCTATGTGTTTGGAAGTTTGGAAGCCAAATAATTGCCACTACTGTATTGGTTTTGTATATTTTGTTTTAGTTATTTTCATACTGTATACGTAACAAGAGTGTGGTCTGAAGTTAAACTGAGGTTGTAATAGCGGGAACTGTTTTTTAAAAATTTATTTTGTCATTTTTATTTTGATACCCTCTTTCTACAAAAAAAATCTAAAACAGATAAAGGAATTTAAGACCCAAAAAAGTATTTGTTGTCCTGCGTGTGTATTTTTCCCTAGGTTACAAAAATAATTTGATGAAAAGCTTCACAAAAAGTACAATGTTTAAAGGCCAGTAAAGCTCCTCAAACTTACATCTAATCTCTCTCCAACATGACGATTCCTTTGATTTGGATAACAGCGGTGTTGCCAGCAAGCTTAAATATAGCACTGGAACTGTTCTTGGCCACACAATGGTAAATATAAAGACTTGTCTATGATGATGTCTTTTCTTGCATTATTGTCTTGTTTTTGCACTGTTTCTTTCTTCACTGATACACTTTATAGTCTCTGTGCTGTCTAAACCTGTGATGCAATTTTTTCACCAAACTTGTACCTCACCATACTTCTACATCATCATCGTTATCATTATGTGCCGTGTTGTATGATGTGGACGATCATAGTCTCATGACCATGATTGCTCTTGGCAAATTTTTCCACACAAGTGGTTTGCTATTGCCTTCTTCTGAGAAGTATCCGTACAAGCTGGGTGACCCCAGCCATTTTCAATACTCTTCAGAGATTGTCTGGCGTTAGTGGTCACATAACCAGGACTTGTGATGTGCACCAAATGCTCATACGACCATCCACCACCTGCTCCCATGGCTTCATGTGACCCTGATTGGGGGGCTAATCTGGTGTTACACCTGGTCCAAGGGTGACCTGCAGGCCAGTGGAGGGAAGGAGCACCTTACACCTCCTTTGGTAGACATATCTCCACCCCACCACCCTACTTGTGCAAGTGTTACATACCTCATGGGTATCTTGTGACTGTCCTATGGCCATGATGTAATTGAGTATCTGATGAGCATGATGTAATGGTCTTGTGGAGGTCACATGATGTAATTTTTCCACTGATGTGAGGTCACGTGATGACATGTTCTCACCAGGTATATAAAGGGAGACCCCTGGTGTGACGCAGTTAGTTTATCCAGTTGAGTTTTAAGTTCAGTTCTTTATTTAATTCATCAGATACTCCATTATGCTGGGTATTCGTCTTATGACGCAGTTTTGTTTTAAATTGGAGTTCTTCTTTCTATTGTAAGTAGTATTGGAGACTGAAGACCTTACCAAAGTACAGGAATTCGTAGAGTCGAGTAAAGCTGATATCGTTCGGCGGTTTTGGAGAGAATCGACCTTTACTGAATCTTCGTTCAAGACACAGTGACCTGCATTTTGAGATATCCTCTGCTAAAGCAGGAAAGATTGTGCAGTGTCTATTCTCCAGAGGAAAAGGTCAGTTCCTTTAAACCGTTTTATTTCCGTTGTTGTGAATCCTGTGGACAAGGCAGGTTCCGGCTAGGATCAGCAGTAACATCACGTCTTCGAGGAATTCATTACTTCAGGAAAGTCTCTCCTAATTGACTGTGTAAATCTCTTGGACTTTCGAATTTACCATTCTAAGAACTGTGTTCGAATTTACCATTCTAGGAACTGTTTTTGCATTTACCCTTTTAAGAACTGTTCCAGAGTTGCTGTATAGCAATGAACTTCCGGTTAAGTTAGTAATTTAAATACATTTCCCTATTTTTGAGCAGAGTTTAATAAATGTTTGTTTGTTTTTATAAAACCTGACTCAATTCTATATTCATTGTTGCCGGTCCCGTGACACAAGTGACAATAAACTGGACCTGATCTGAAATTGTATACAATTCACCCATTGTCACATTCTTCTGTAAAATAACTCAATATTTGCAGCTACATATAAAAGCCCTCTCAGGATGTGGAGGAAACTACCTGTGCTTGGTTTCCTTTAATGTGGCGACATTGTTGTGTACTGGCAGCTATATAATCTGTGGGAGATTAATCTTCTAGCAGGGGTATACCAAAACAATCAGCGATTCATCCTTTGGTTTAGCAGTGCTCTGCCATTGTGAAGTGAGGCCACTTAACTCACCAGTTAGTTGTTGAGGTCTTAGAGTTATTGATAGATAGATGGTTATTGATAGATTACCTCCCCTTTATCTTCAATTGTATGGGTATCCCTGCCAGGAGTGCTGACGTTCACACAACATCATGCTCCGATTCACTTACAAGCATAACTCTCTGAACTATGGTAACATGTGATCCGCAGAGAAAAATATTTTTATCAGATTCAGAAGACCATAAGATAATAGGAGCAGAATTAGGCCATTTGTCCCATCGAATCTGCTCCGCCATTTCTTCATTGCTGAACCAATTTTCCTCTCAGCCCCAATGGCCTGCCTTCTCCCTGTAGCCATTCATGCCCTGACCAATCAAGAATCTCTCAGCCTCTGCCTTAAATACACATAAAGACTCCACAGCTGCCTATGACAAAGAATTCCACAGATTCACGACTCTCTGGCTAAAGAAGTTTCTCCTCATCTCTGTTCTAAAAGGACGCCCCTCTATTTTGAGGCCATGTCCTCTGGTCTTAGACTCTCTCACCGTAGGAAACGTCCTGTCCGCATCTACTCTTTCAAAACCAATCGACAGGTTTCAATGAGGTCACCCCTCTTTCTTCTGAACTCCAGTGAATACAGGCCCAGAACCATCAAATACTCTTCAAATGACAAGCCATTCAATCCTGGAATCATTTTCAGGAACCTCATCTGAACCCTCTCCAGTGTCAGCACATCCTTTTTAAGATAAGGGGTCCGAAACTGCTCACAATACTCCAAGTGAGGCTTCACCAGTCTCAACATTACATCCTTCCTCTTGTATTCTATTCCTCTTGAAATGATTGTTAACATTGCATTTGCCTTCCTCACCACAAACTCAACATGCAAATTAACCTTTAGGGACCCCTGCACTAGAACTCCCAAGTCTCTTTGCATGCTTTGTTTTTTTTGTATTTCCTCTCCATTTAGAAAATAGTCAAGCCTTTCATACAGGTTCGGGTTCATTTATTTATCACATGTACACCAATACAAACAGTCAAATGCATCATTTGCATTAACAACCAACACAACCTAAAGATGTGCTGGGCGTAGACCACAAGTGTTGCCACACATTCCAGCGCCAGCATAGTATGCTGACAATGTTCAGCAGAACACGATAACCATCAATGACAACAACACAATGACAGCAACAAAACAAAACAACAGCAGCAAAATCTGCAACTTTCCTCCCTCCCACCCACCAACTCATCCACGCACAAAGGCCGGCTTCCAGTCCCAGGACGGGCCACCTCTGGGCCTCCAGCGTCTGGTGGGCTTGCAGACACTGGGACCCCAACTTCTGGGTATGCTGAGCAATGGGCCTCGACTTCCAGGCACTGACTTCGGTCTTCAACCTATTGGTTTTGATCTTTGGTATCGAACCCAGGGCTTACTAATCACTGTTTTTTGAACTCCAGCCCTCAAACCCCAGGCTCGCACAGACCTTCGATCCTAGGACGTGCCAACCTGATGGTGTGGTGGCGGGGGGGAGTGGTGGTCACTGGCCCTTGAGCCCCCTGACTGGACGGACCTCTGACCCCAGGGCTCGCTGTTAGTATTTGTTGTAATGTTCCTGAAGCAAGCTGATGAAGTTAGGTTATGTTGGAAAGACTTTCAGTAGCTTGGTTTAGGAGACTGCAGAAGCATTTCTCACTGAGCACCCCATGGCTTTCACCCCTACGTGAGGCTGAAATACTATCACATAGGAATAAAAAGCCATAGGGCACAGCAGCAACCCAACACACAGGCAAAAAAGTTGGTCTTGGTAAGTACTATAAGAAGTTTCCTATTTGATCCAAAAGATTTTCCATATTTTCATTCTCTGTCAGGAATTAAACTTTTGATCCCAATGTGAAAACAGCTGTGTGGCTCCAGTCAGACTATCTCCAGATGCACAGTTGCTTAGTGAAATAAGTTAGAACAAAAGGATTTTGTTGCCCTGGGATTGATATACATGTATTTTTACAACTCTTACAATGGTATGGTGCGATACTACCATGACTTCTGTACAGATTCAAGCTAGTTTATTCAAACAGTCCACTCGCTCATTAAATGCAGTCCACTCCAAGGTTGGTTTGATTCTCCAAGTGGTGTTACCGTGAGAATACATCTCCTGAATCATGACATGCATGGGAAATATTTCTGAAAGTTATTATGTGGCTGTTATCTTTCGATAAGTTATTGAAATCAACATCCTTCATGTTTGAATTAGATGTAACTGCTATCCTTTCGTGGGCACGTGGCCAAGTGGTTAAGGCATTGGACTAGCAGCCTGAAGGTCGTGAGTTCGAGCCCCAGCCGAGGCAACGTGTTGTGTCCTTGAGCAAGGCACTTGATCACACATTGCTCTGTGACGACACTGGTGCCAAGCTGTATGGGTCCTAATGCCCTTCCCTCGAACAACATTGGTGTCATGGAGAGGGGAGACTTGCAGCATGGGCAACTGCTGGTCTTCCATACAACCTTGCCCAGGCCTGTGCCCTGGAGAGTGAAGACTTTACAAGCGCAGATCCATGGTCTCGCAAGACTAACGGATGCTATCCTTTGGTAGATGACTATAATGAACATTCTTCATGTTTTAAATTAGCTCTCTGACTCTAAGGGGCTATCTTTGGTGATCCTAATTCTATTTAGTCATCTCTCACTTGTGTAGTGCAGCAGATATCAAAACGATACCAAATGCCAAGGAAGGCATTTTCTGGCATACCTCCTCCGTGGGTGTTTCGTCCTGTTTCTGTCCTCCTCCCCTCCCATAGTTTGCAATCAATAAATACTTCTGATCACAGGTTGAACGTTCCAGTCTATAAAGCTCATTTCCACAGTCATCCACTCCTTTAGACATCCAAGTGATCAAAGACTTCGTTTACAAGTTCTGAATGTTGTCTGGTAGATTAAGACTGATGTTGCTTCAGTAAAGTTCAAAATTCAAAGTAAATTTATTATCAAAATACATATATGTCACCATATGCCGCCCTGAAATTCATTTTCTTGAGGGTGTGCTCGATAAGTCCAAAGAGCACAATAGAATCAATGAAAGACAACATGAACATGGTGAGCAACCAGTGTGCAAAAGACAACAAACTGTGCAAATAGAAAAAGAAGGAAGAAAAAGCAAGAACTAATCAAGAACATGGGATGAAGAGTCCTTGAAAGTGAGTCTGTAGGTTGTGGGAACTATTAAGTCTTCAGTACTCGGCCAGGTTACCCCTCTGGGCCGGATGCTTTCCGTGGGTTCAGCCTCCTGAAGGGTGCTCTCACTGCAGCCTCAGAGCCTGAAATCACAGGATACTTGGCTGTGGGAGTTTGAGATGTTTCCTCCATGTTTTGATAGTCAAAGCGAGCATAGAAGACATTGAAACAATGCACACAAAATGCAGGAGGAACTCAGCAGGCCAAGCAACATCTATGGAAAAGAGTACAGACAACGTTTTGGGCCGAGGCCCTTCATTGGGATTGGGGTCAGGAGTAAGAAAGTGGGGGCGGGGGGAGAGGAAGAAACACAAGGTGATAGGTGAAGCTGGGGGTGGGGGAAGGTGTGAAGCTGATTGATGAAAGAGATACAGGGCTAGAGAAGGAGGAATCTGATAGGAGAGGATGGAAGGCCGTAGAAGAAAGAAAAGGGGGAGGAGCACCAGCGGGAGGTGATGGGCAGGTAGGGAGATGAGAAAGAGGGAAATGGGAATATAGAATGGTGAAGGAGTGGGGAGGAGCATTGAAGTTCGAGAAATTGATGTTCATGCCATCAGGTTGGAGGCTACCCAGACGGAATATAAGGTGTTGCTCCTCCAACTTGAGTGTGGCATTCACCTTCACCATTCCCCATTCCCATTTCCCATTGGCCTGCTGAGTTCCTCCACCATTTTGTGAGTGTTGCTTGGATTTCCAGTATCTCCAGATCTTCTCTTGTTTGTGATAGAATGCATTGAGCTCACCTGGAAGTGAAGCCCTGTTGTCACCTATGTTGCTTGATTTCAGAAATATAAAAAAAAGGGAAATAAATAAATAAATAAGCTTGCCATAAACAGCACTTTTCACAATGTTTCAAACTGGTTTACAATCAATAAACTAATTTTGAGTGCAGTCACTTTGTATTGTCCAAAACACAGCAGCCAAATTGCACCCAGAAAGGTCACTATTAAACATTTTTTGTTGTGGAAATTGAGGACAAAGTACTGGGCAAAGGCATTACTCCTTCAAGGTGAAGTCATGGAACTTTTATATCTACACAGGATTTTATCTCTTTTGTAAAATATAGTCTCCAACAGCGTTATGTTTCATTGCCACTGCACTGGAATGTTAACCAAAACTTTTAACTCAGATTTCCAGTGTGAGCTTCATAACTTTGAAGCTCACGGATGTCAGCTGAAAATCAGCTGCTGATATTGGCAGCAGGCGTTAATTCCTAGGTTTCCTTGCTTTATATGACAACAGATATTAATTCTACAATTATTTTGTATTCCAGCATATATTGGCATAATTTAATAGGACAATGATTTTTCATGTATGTCTACCAGGCTGCAATCTTATCAAAATCAATGCCAATATTGATTTTGTTTGTTTCCTTTCAGATGAGATAGCTTATTAAAGATTCAGTTACTGAGGATTTGCCTGATCTAAAAGCAAACAGTTTTTTTTTTCATTCTATCTTCAAAAATTAGAGACGTCAATCTGGACATATGTGGAAAACACATTAACAAAGGACAAAGAGCAGTCCGACTGAGTATATCTTATCCTAATATAGTAGAACATTACCCTCTCCATTCCTGTTATGTCCTCTCACTCACCTGTGAGAAGCAGAAATCCATTCAGCAGAAAAGAGAAATGAACCCCAGGGCTGACATGTTATCCATCCTTTGTTGCCCAAAGTCCAAAGTGATTGGATTTTGCTGCAGAGTTATATTTCCTTTCCATCTTTTTCTTGTTGATCCTAGGTGCACAGATTCTGGCTAGAGTATAGCAAGGCTACCTTGACATAGGTACCTTCAAGCAAGACTAGTAAGTAAGCCAGTCAATGGCACATCTCCACATAGTCTGCCCACCTCATCTCTGTGGAATCTCAGGGGATTCTTATGTAGAAACGAGGTTAGTTCTCACATTTTTGCAGGCGTACATATAGGAGGTGCCTACTTACACTCTTAAAAATTATAACCTGGTTAAAGATAATGCGACGATGTATATGTATATCCCTGCAAAAATAGTACAATTCAAATCCATGAATATATCCCCAATCATACATCAGCTGACTCCATTAAAGGAGGAAAGAAGAAATTTAGGCCAATATGCTGTTTGATTATTAAGGTAACATCTCATATAATACAGCAAATTAAGAAGTAGCCATCTCGTAATGATGTGGCTGGAGATGTACCTGCACAGTATGTGGTATTGATGAAAGTATGTGGGCATGCATAGGAGTGTCAACATTTGTCTTGAAATTATGCTCTGCCAAGCTAGGCTCCATGTTGCCTCTGATTAAGAAAGGTATGAGTTCTAAAGGTTTGCATGCAGGAATTTTGGAGTACTCCCCAACTCATATCTCTCAGTCAATGTGTAGAACAGATGATTTCATGAGCATTGCTATGAGTAGATTGCAGCATTGACTATGTTGCAAAGTCCTTAATTGGTTTGATTGGATTATGGTCTGATGCCATAGAAGCAGCTTTTTATGCTTGGCCAGGATACAACCCCAGTAGCTGAATAACCTGCACGCTGATTAAAGAATAGTGTTCAACACCCCTGTCACCTCATACACTGTCACTACTTCTAGCACAAAATGTTGTCACTACAAGACACATTTACCCTCCTCTCTCCTTTCCGCATTCTGAAGGTACACGTCCCTCCAGCATACTCTGATTCACTTCATACCTTCATCAGTACTACTTGCTTCCCCTAGGCACCTTCCTATACAACTGCAATTGATGTAGTAGCTATCCTATTAACTCACCATTCTAACCATGCTGGTCCCAAATGCCCTTACCTGGTGAAGCAGTGATTTACCTGTACCTCCATTTGTTTACTATGCTGTATTCATTGCTCAGTGTTGAAGTGACCAAACAGACTGTTTTATGGAACGCTTGCATCCAGCCAACAAGCTGAACTTCTGGCGGCCTGTTGCTTTAATTCTCCTTGGCACTCCCACTCTGACATCTCCTTCCTGTACTGTTCCAACAAAGCTCTACATAGGGTCATAGAAAAGTACAGTCCCTCTGGTCCATCTAGTCCATGATGAAACCATTTAAACTGCCTACTCCCATTGACCACCTGGGCCATAGCCCTCTATACCCTTACCATCCATGTACCTATCCAAGCTTCGCTTAAATGTTGAAATCAAGCTCACATGCACTACGTATGCTGGTAGCTTGTTCCACGCTTCACAGCCCTCTGAGTGAAGAGATTTCTCCTCATGTTTCCCTTATATTTTTCACTATTCACCTTTAACCCATTACCTCTCGTTGTATCCCACACAACCTCAGTGAAAAAAGCCTGTTTTGTCTACCTCTATCAAATCTCCTCTCAATCTTCTGTGTTCTAATGAATAAAGTCCTAACCTGTTCAATCTTTCCTTATAGCTCAGGTCATTCAGAGCCGGTAACATCCTTCTAAGTTTTCTCAGTACTCTTTCAACCTTATTTAGATCTTGTAGGTAGGTGACCAAGACTGCACAGAATACTTCAAATTAGGCCTTACCAATGTCTTATACAACTTCAACATAATATTCCATCTCCTATTCTCCATACATCGATTTATGAAGGTCAATATGTCGAAAACATTCTTTATGACCCTTTCTAACTGTGACTTGCAGCGAATTATGGACATGTGTTCCCAGATCCCTTTGTTCTACCACATTCATCAATGCCCAACCATTCACTGTGTAAGATCTACCCTGGCTGGTCCTAGCAAAATGTAACCCCTTGCACTTGTCTGCATTAAATTCTATCTGCCATTTTTCAGCCCATTTATCCAGGTGATCTAGATCCCTCTGCAAGCCATAATAGCCTTCCTCGTTGTCCACTACATCCCCAATCTTGATGCCATCCACAAATTTGCTGATCCAGTTAACCAGATTATTATGCGGATCGTTGATATAGATGACAACCAACAACAGACCCAGCACCAATCCCGGCGGCACTCCACTAGTCACAGACCTCCAGTCATCTGTTACTTCTCTCTGGATTCTCCCACAAAGCCAATGTCTCATCCAATTTACTACCTCATCTTGAATGTCGAGCAACTGAACCTTCTTGACCAGCCTCCCATGTAGGACCTTGTCAAATGCCTTGCTAAAGTCTCTGTAAACAACATCCATCGCCTTGCGTTCATCTACTTTCTGGTAACCTCCTTGAAAAACATTTTGGGTAGACATGACCTACCATGCACAAAGCCATGCTGACTATTCTTAATCAGTCCATGTCTATCCAATTACTTATAGATCCAGTCCTTTAGAGTACCTTCCAATAACTTTCCTACAACTGATGGCAGACTATTCGGCCTATAATTTCCTGGTTTATGTTTAAAACCTTTCTTAAACAGCGGAAAAACATTGGCTATCTTCTAAGCCTCAGGTACCTCTCCTTTGCGACAGGTGTCAACATAGACTTTTCCAGGCAGTCTTTCTTTCTTTCTTTTTTTTTAGGTATGTTACAGGGGGAAGGGTTAAGGGGAGGGGGGAAATTTGAAAATTGAATAAAAAAATTTTAAAAAACATAGACTTTTCTACATATTCTTCAACAATTTCAGATTATCAGTAATTTCACCATTTTTTGTGGAGATTTTTAACATAGTACTCTGAATGTTAAAAAGAGTAATCATTTGATGTCTTCTCCTTCAGACCACCCTTTGCTTTTTTATTTGTCACAATTCCGTCCCCTTTCGCCTTACACTATCATTTATCCTTATCACAGACCTTCCCTTTAATCCCTTCTTCCCCCCACTCACCTTTCTCTGCATGTTGAAACCTGTCTTTCTCTATTTTTCCACAATTCTGAAAAAATAATGGCTAAATTGTTATTTTTCTTCGCTCTCCATAAATGCTGCAAGTGCTGCTGAATGCTTGCAGCATTTTCTCTCTTTGTTACAGATTTCTACCATTCTGTAATATGCTTTTGCATTCCACTGACAGTTAAAGTTAACTCTCTTTTTATCAGATTCACTATTGTGGCAGAAGGGAATGTGATGACACCTTCCATGGGCAGATGGAAGACAGTGTCAGACACTTCTATGGGCAAGATCCAGCCAGAGATCTCTCCTATCTGTCACTGAATTCATGGATTCAGTTAGCAGCCAGTTAAGTGCGGCATCTAGCAATCTAGTGGTACAACCTGTTACTGTAAAAGAACATTGAACACTTTTAATCTGATATTTTTTCTATCACTGCCTATCAGCCATGGCTCAGAAGATCACACCATCATTTCTGAAACAGACTTCAGAGTGACGCTAGAGAACTGGATCCGAATCAGGCTCATCGTCACTGAAAATAAGTTCTGAAATTTGTTCTTTTGTGGCAGCAGGACAGTGCAGGCAAATCCAATTGCTGTAAGACACAATAAAAATAAATAAATAGCGCAAAAGAGGAATAGCGAGGCCATGGATCATTCACAAATCAAGAAGCTGTTACTAAAACGTTGAGTTTGGGTCTTCTGGTTCCTGTACCTCCTCCCTGATGGTAGTAATGTGCAGCGTGCATGCCCAGATGGTGAGAACCTTTAACGATGGACGTTGCTTTCTTGTGGCACGACTCTTAAAGATGTCCTCAATGGTGGGGAAGGTTGTGCCCATGATGGGTCTGGCTGAACCTACGACCCTCTGTAGCCTTTTCTGATCCTGTGCATCAGCACCTCCATTCCAGACGGTGATGTTAGCAGTCAGAATGCTTTCCATGGTGCATCTGTAGAAATTAGCTGGAGTCGTTGGTGACATACCAAATCTCTTCAAACTCCTAATGAAGTATAGCTGCTGGTGTGCCTTCATCGTAATTGCATCAATATGTTTGGCCTTTTGAGATGTTGACGCCCAGGAAATTGAAACACTTTCCACTGCTGACCCCCCAGGAAATTGAAACACTTTCCACTGCTGACCCCCCAACGTGTTCTCCTGACCTGGCTCCCAGAAGTTAACAATCAATTCCTTAGTCTTTCTGACATTGAGAACCAGGTTGTTGTTGAAACACCACTCAACCAGCCGATCTATTTCACTTCTATTGACATTGACACCACAGTGTGATATTTGGGAGGTGTTACACTGTTAAAATCTCATCATTTAGATTAGGGAACAAACCTAGGGCTCATTTGCCCTCTAATTTGGGTATAAATGGTTCCATGGGAATATTCAAAAGAGATCTGACATTTTGGTCAACATCTATTTATCACTTAACATTACTAAAGCAAATTATCTGTTTAATTCCACAGTGTTGACTCTGAGATCTTGGTGTGCATAAATTGGTTGCTGTATTTTTGACATGACTCCACTACAAAATTAGCAGAAGCTCTTTGTGTGATTTTCAAGCCATGAAGACAGAAGACTTACTGGGAGAGAGAGGACTAAGTAGATTCCTATTCTAAGTATGGAAAATATCACTGATAGTAACTTATCCCATCTATAATAATAATAATCATTGATAGAGTCATTAAAGGAAAGAGCATAGAAACAAGCCTACGGCTCAACCATTGTTAAAAAATTAAAGATTAACTTTATTTGTTGCATTTACATCGAAACATCAAACATACAGTGAAATGTATCATTGGCATTAAAGATCAACACAAGGATGTGCTGGGGGCAATCCACAAGTGTCACCGTGTTCCAGCTCCAACATAACATGCTCACAGTTTACTAATCCCAACCTGTACATCTTTGGAGTGTGGGAGGAAGCTGGGGTACCTGGAAGAAACCCACGTGGTCATGGTCACCTTACAGACAGCAGTGGGATTGCTGGTGGTTGCTGGCACTGTGAAGCATTGCACTAGCCTCTATGCTACCGTGCTGTATCAATAACACTTATCCTACATTAATCCCACTTTTTTAGTTGCCCCCAGATCCTCATCAACTCCCCCTAGGCTCTCCCAATCACCCAAGCACCCATGGGCAATTTACAGTGGCCAGTTAATCTACCAACCTGCATGCCTTCGGAATAGGGGAGGAAATGAGAGTCCCCAGGGGAAACCCAGCCAGTCACAAGGAGCCACTCACACACACATGGTGGAACCCAGCAGCTCAGGCAGCATTTATGGAGAAGAATAAACAGTCGAAGTTCAGGCTGAGCCCCTTCATCAGAACTATATAGATGCGGTCCCTGAGGTCAGGATTGAACTGAGGTCTCTGCTGCTGTGAGGCAGTATTTCTACAGCTGACTTGAGAAGTCTGGACATTTGGCAATTAAAAATGTGCTGACTTTAACAAAATGATATCTAATTTTATTAAAGAAAATATAAAAATGATGAACAAGCAGCTCACTGGTCCTACTTTGGATTAGCCCCCAAAGTCTATGCCAGCACTGGCCCACACTGTTGTGGCAAACTAATTAAACTAGTAATTAAGCACCAATGTAAACTAATCCCTTTTGCCTACACAATGTCCATATCCCTCCATTCTCTGCAGATTCATTCGTCTTTTTAAGAGCCTCTCAAGTGCCTCTATCACGTTTGCTTCCACTACCACCCCTGGCAGAGCATTCCAGATACTCGCCAGTCTCTGCGTAAAAAAACGGTCAGCCCCGCACATCTCCTTTGAACCTACCCTCTTTCACTTTAAATGTATGCCCTCTGGTATTAGACATTTCGACCCTGGGATAAAACACTGACGTTGGCATAAAGCCGCTTTGTCAAAGCATGCACACCTCTACAGGTCTTGCAATTTTATTTCTTAACTCACCCCAGTGTCAAGTTTCAGGCCCTGTGACGCTCAACAACAAAAGGGCCTTTTGATTGCAGAGTGTTTCTGGTCCGTGGAGCAGAAAGCCCTTGTGTATACTTCACTGGCTCTGCACTAACTGTCGGAGAGGGTATTGCTGGAACACCCTGCTGAGCCATTGATGCCACAGTTCTGCAATAATGGCAGTCCCCCCAGATTAAACATAAACACTGCAATGTAGGAGAGCTGCGTTATTAGCTGGCTCACAGATCTATACTACCATTGTTCACAGTGACTGCACTCATTTTCTTCCCCTCCTCTAATTAACCAAATCACTATTTATCTTCTCTGCATCTCTGGTCAGGCAGAAACATTACCGATTCCACACAAATTTAATCTTAACGTGATCCTGTTGCAGTATGTCTTGATGAAGCTAATAAGCTTTACCAGACAGGCTCGCCACTCATTCATTTGTTTTGTTCCCACACCCAGAGTAGCTCAAGCATTAGTTTGAGGTGAATGATCAGTGCACATATTGACTCACAGCTTAAGGTACAGCACATTCCACTGAAGGTGGGGGCTGGGTGTGGGGAGTGGAGGGAGGGCCAAGGTCATTTATCAAAGTAAAGATTAACATTCCAGGCACACAGGCCAGAAGATATGTAGACTGTGAAACCAGTACCCTGTTCTCCACAATCCTTAAAGATCACTGCCTCGCCAAACCAAGTGATACACCCTCCTGTTCTGGTCAATGAGTATCAAATATGTTGCTTCACTAAGCAAATCTACTTATAATAATTGTTTCATGCATACGGAATTGCAGAGGGAGGTCTTCTGGCTCATCAAGTCTATGCTGGTCTTTGGCTGATTAGTCCACCCAGTCCCACAGACCATTCCCTTCCTAAATTAACCTAACATGTTTTTGCCTTTTCCATTTTAAATGGAATTAGATTCCACTGTTCTTTGAGAGTGCAATCTCACGCAAACGGGTATTCTTCTTTCACTTTGGTTCTTGTGCTATTCATCATATATTCGTGCTCTCTGATTATTGATCCTTCTTCTCAAAGTTCAAAGTTAATTTTATTATAAGGTATGTACGTGTCACCAGATACTCCCTTGAGATTCATTTTCTTGCAGGCATTCACAGTAGAACAAAGAAAGACAAGAGGATCAATGAAAAACTACCCACAAAGACTGACAAACTGTGCAAATTCAAAATGAAGTAACAAACAAATAAATAATTAAAACTGAGAACACGGGTCGTAGAGTCCTTGAGTGTGGGTGCAGGGGTTATGTTTGAAGATCAGTCCAGTGTTGTGAGTGAAGATATCCACACTGGCTTAGGAGACTGATGGTTGAAGGGTAAAAGCTGCTCCCAAACCTGCTAGCATTGGACCTAAGGCACCTGTACCTCCTTCCAGCTGGTAGCATGGCCTTGATGGTGGGGGGTGATGGACGCTGCTTTCTTGTGGCAATGATGTTTGTAGATGTGCTCGGTGGGGGGAAGGGTTTTCAGCTACTAGAAAGTACCTCTTTATCTGGTCTGTTTCAACCCTTTGTCCTAGAGCATTGCTTTCCTCTTGCCCCAACACAGTTGCTTCTTAGTCCTGCATTCAATTGACTTCTTAAAGTTTTTATTGAATTCGCTTTCTCCATAGTTTCTGTCCATGGATTCAAGATCCCAACACGTTAGAGCACTTTTTTCTTTGATCATGTTGAGACTAGAACAGTGATAAGGTTATTACCTTTTCAAACCATATATCTGTTTTATGAGCCTACAGGAAGTTGCAAGGAATGATTTAGAAAATGATAAATGCATTATTATCTTTAGTTACTATAGTAATATAGGAAATAGAGTCGCTGATTTCTATACAGCAAGGTCTTAAAAGCAGCATCGTGATAACGGCCAGATAATTTGATTTTAGCAATGTTAGTTGAGTGACAAATATTGACAAGCACACAAGGTCTGGTCTTCTTCAAACAATGCCTTTGTCCAATTATTTTTACTTGCTTTGCGAAGAATATCGATCAAAGTATTAGAAGTTGTTTAAAATACAAACCCAACACCGGATGTGTAAAGCACTTTATTTTCTCTAATGAACTATCCTATGTTCTAGCATTAATATTAACATATATAATCTGTGATCATTCTCAGTCTTATTCTTGGTGCCCTCTTTCTCTTACAAAACACAGGTGAGTGATTAGTATTTTCAAGGGATGGTGGGAAAAGAGGTGTGCGAAAAAATAAAGTGTTAGTGCTTAGGAAGGGCTCTACTGTCGCTAGATTCTGACAGAATGTTTGTCTCTATATTATCGACCTAGCTTCTCCTTGTATCAAACCCCTGAGTCATAGGACCTTCCCCAGTTGATATTTTCCTGTGCTTCTTCTTGCAACTCAGAGACAGAATCAGGTTTAATATCACTGGCATATCATGTGAAACGTGCTGATTTGCGGCAGCATTCCCCGCTCCTTTACATCCAGATAAAGGTCTCAACCAGAAACATCAACACCAGCATCAAATGTTCCTTTTATTCTTTTGATTTCTCACCAGGTTGTCAACCGATAGTATCACTTCCGATTTCATAAGACATAAGAGCAGAATTGGGCCATTTGGCCCATTGACTCTGCTCCATATTCGATCATGGCTGATTTATTATTCCTCTCAACCCCATTCTCCTGCCTTCTTCCCCGTAACCTTTGACGCCCTTACTAATCAAGAACATATCCATCTTCGCTTTAAATAAACCCAGTGACTTGGTGAAGAATTCCACAGATTCACCACCCTCGGGTTAAAGAAATTCCTCTTCATCTGTTTTAAGTGGATGCCCCTCTATTCTGAGGTTGTGCTGTCTTCTCCTTGACTCTCCCACTATAGGAAACATCCTCTCCACATCCACCCTATCTAGGCCTTTCGATATTCGATAGGTTTCAATAAGATTTGACTTACAGGACGTTCTGCTTTCTTTTTTGTAAGTGTGCCTCCATGCGTGAGTGGGTGTTAGTGTCTGCATTAAAGCGTGTCTACATTTGGCCTGTCTCCTTTACATTCTGACTCTTTTTTAATGCTGATGGATATTTCTTTGTTCTGCCCAAGAGTTTACATCTGCATCAGTTCTCTCCGCACTTCCTGCATTGCTTAATGAATGAAGACAGATCTAGGAGTTTAGAAAATTCATGTTCCACTTCTAAGCATGACTCAGGACTTTCGTAGTGAACCCCCTCTAACCACGTGGCTGCTAATTTCAGTAGACATTGTTGCAGTCATTGAGCTCTTGAGAAAAATGAACAGATTTCAACAGCAACATGGGATAAATGAGTAAAACACACAAAGAAAGTACATTCTAAATCCATAGTTATCCCTGTGTAATAAATATTTAACTTGGGTAAACTCTGTAGCCATTTCTAAGCGCAATTTAATGGAAGCTCTGGGGTGTCATTATATAATTAGTGAATGGTCTAATGTTCACAGCTGATGTATTAACCTTTGATTTTGTGCAGTAAAATATATCCCAGCAGTAAACCTGTCTGACATAGTGTCAAAGCGAGGGAATTGCAGGCACAGCAAACAACAGATGCTGTAAACCAGAGCAAAAAAATAAAATGCTGGAAGAACTCAGTGGGTCGGGCAGCATCTATGGACAGAAATGTTTCTGGTTGAGAACCTGTATCTGGACTGAAACAGTAGAAGGGCAATAAGGAGGTGAGAGGCAGGTGAGGAAGGAATTGCTGGCAGCACTGGTGCAAGCATATTTGCAATAATTATCCAGATCGGTTCTCCCAAGAGGGTGGCATTTGAGATTTAAAAGAAAATGGTGCCCTTTGTTCAAGGGTCTCAGCTGCTTGTGAGGCTTGGCCCTTCCTCTCCAGGACCAATGGGTCAATAGTGAACGTTCATTCTCAGTCATAGGAAATGCAACTGTAGAGCACCACCAGTATCACGTTTGTCTTCATGTACATTTGAATAGGAAATAGGTGCCAGGACTGCTTCAAACATGAGCAAATCTGCAGATGCTGGACATCCGAGCAACTCACACAAAATGCTAGAGGAACTCAGCAGGCCAGACAGCATCTATGGGAAAGAGTAAACAGTCAGCATTTTGGGCTGAGAATCCAGCTGAAGGGTCTCTGCCCGATCGCCGACTGTTTTACTGTTTTCCATTGATGCTGCATGGCCTGCTGAGTTCCTCCAGCATTTTGCGTGTGTTGCCAGGACTATTTATTTATTTTTAGTTACAGATCCAGCAGGAAACAGGCCCTTCCTGCCCAACGAGCCTGTGCACGCAAATACACCCACGTGACCAATTAACCTTCTAACCAGTACATCTTTAGAAAGTGGGAAGACCAGAACATCCAGAGGAAACCCACATGGTCATGGGGAGAGCGTACAAACTCCTTACAGACAACGGTGGGAATTGAACCTGGGTCTCTGGATGTGTAAAGCATTACACTAACCACTACGCTACCATGCTGCCCCAGACTACCTCTATTGAAACCTGCCATTAAGCAAAATACATAGGATGCACAGACGTTTAACCAAGAGGCTTTGCCCATCCCTTTCCCCCTTTGTGGTGGTGGTGGAAGGAGCACTTTTAAACTTCTGCAGCTCCAGTGGTGAAAGTGAATTGAATTGAATTGATTTCATTACTTACATCCTTCATGTACATGAGGAGTAAAAATCTTTACGTTACGTCTCCGTCTAAATGTGCAATGTGCAATTTATAATAATTTATAATAGATAGTATGTACTAAAAAGGACAGTCAATATAACATAGAAATACAATTGTATCAACGTTGATTAATCAGTCTGATGGCCTGGTGGAAGAAGCTGTCCTGGAGCCTGTTGGCCCTGGCTTTTATGCTGCGGTACCGTTTCCCGGATGGTAACAGCTGTAACAGTTTGTGGTTGCGGTGACCGGGTCCCCAGTAATCCTTCGGGCTTGCACACTTCATTATTAAAGTTTATTTGTGTGATATTGAGGTTAAGGCGTTTGTCTAGTGATTTGAAGGTCGCTAGTTCAAGCCTTGGCCGAGGCAGCGTGTGTGTCCTTGAGCAAGGCACTTAACCACACATTGCTCTGCGACGACACCGGTGCCAAGCTGTATGGGTCCTAATGCCCTTCCCTTGGACAACGTCGGTGGCATGGAGAGGGGAGGCTTGCAGCAGGGGCAACTGCTGGTCTTCCATACAACCTTGCCCTGGCCTGCTCCCTGGAAACCTTCCAAGGCGCAAATCCATGGTCTCACGAGACTAATGGATGCGTATATTATTTATTGAGGTTAATGGCAATGCTGGGATTTAATGTAGTCATCTCAGAGCCATTCACAATTTAGGATCACCTGTCACGGCACTTCATTACTCCTTACTTTGATGGTAACGGCTAAAAATGGGACATGTTGGGCCATGATGTTACACAGATTGACTGAATGCATCTGATAAGAAAAGTCATAAACACATGAGAGTCTGCAGATGCTGGAAATAGAAAGCAACACGCACACAAAATGCTGGGAGATCTGGACAGGTCGGGCAGCACCCATAGAAAGGAATAAATAGTTGATGTTTCCGGCCAAGACGCTTCTTCAAGACTGGGAAGGAAGAGGGAAGATACTAAAATAAGAAGATGGGGGGAGAGGGAGGAGGCTAGACGGCAAGTGAATGGTGAAGCCTGGTGGGTGGGAAAGGCCAAGAGCTAGAGAAGAGATTGGACCTCAGGAGAAAGGGAAGGAAGAAGGGACCCAGGGGGAAGTGATAGGCAGGTGAGAAGAGGTAGTAAAAGATCAGAGCGGGGAATAAGGGAAAAGGGGAGGGGGGAGTTTTTTTCACTGGAAACAGAAATCGATATTCATGCCATTCATGCTACCCAGAAAGTATATAATGTATTGATCCCCCACTCTGAGGGTGGTCTCATCTTGGCACAAGAGGAAGACATGGACTGACATGTCGGAAATGGAATGGGAATGGGCATCAAAATGTTTGGCCACCAGGAAGTTCCGTTTTAGCGGATGGAGCGGAGGAGCTCAACAAAGAAGTCCCCCAATTTACGATGAGTCTCACCATTGTAAAGGAAACCACACCGGGAGCACCGGATGTAATAGACGACCCCAGCAGATTTGCAGATTTCCTTGAATTTCATATATTTCCTTGGTATTCACAATGTCACTTCCTCTATGTCAGGGAAAGCAAATGCAAATTGGGTGATTGCTTTGCAAATTGCCTTCATTTGGTTGGCTGAGGTACCCTGACCTTTCAATTGCCCTCTCCCACTCTGCCTTTGATGTTCCAATGATGCACAACATAAAAACAACAGCTCAGCTTCCAACTAGGCCCAATGCAACCCTCAGGATTTAGAAATAATTGCTGTGTGAGTAATTCACCATGGCAACTACAGGAGCTCCACAGACTCACAGCTTCTGTTCGAAGAACAACAAGCAACTAAATGCTCACCTTGATAATGAGGTTAATTTTCCTTTTGTAAATGGCAGGTTACCCCACAGACTTTTCTGGCCAGTGCTGGTACTGACCTCTGTTCACCCATAAAATGATATATGTTGTATTATAGGCAAGCCTGGGGTTGATGGTTGCCCTACACCTTTGGTACCTATACCTTTGCCTCATTTGTGCCTGGCTGAGAGACACATTAGAGTCCACATGGCCTGGCACATCCACAAAGGAGAGGAAGGACCAAGCCTAGTAAGCAGCAGTGGCATAAGGACAGAAGGAATAAATCCGATGTTTTAAAATCTCGAACAGTCCCTTCCAAAGAGGCCATAACTGGGCAACCACCAGTCCATTCCCTTTTTTCAGTTCAGTTGTTTTTATTAAATGAGATAGCAAATCCTTGGAAAAATATTGTTCCCAGTGCTGGTGTCTATTGAATAAAACAAGTTGAAACAACCACCTTTTTTCACTTTTCTCCGAATTGGCCAGTTCTGATTACACCTTGCACCGCAACTCATTTCTTCCCTTCACATTTACTACTTAACCAGCAGAATATTTCCACATTCTCTTTTAGAGATTTCCAGAAACTTGCTGTGTCTGCATCTTGTAGTCCTGGCATGATTTCCTTTCTCTCTAATTGTTGTTATTCATCCCTTATTTATTCTCCTTCAAGCAACTTGGCTATGATTAACTAGCACCTATTTTCCTTCTCAGGTGGAACTGAAAGGAATCGCATCACTTGGACAAGCTTGATCTCCACTTGATCAGCCATTTCCTTTGTTCTCTCCACTGAAACCCTCCCTGCAACTTAAACATGCATGCTTTTGTTTCCCCTTTTCACTACTGGTGAAATATTAACCATCTTTCTCCTACTACAGATGCTCCCTCACCTGGTAAATAACCACTGAATTTTCTGCTTCAAATTTTACCTAAATACACTCTCAGTACTAAGTTTGGGTTGATTAGATCTGTTCAGAAGGTAATCCACTTAGAAAGCTTATGGAGCCAAGCAACATAATGGAGGGTGCTTTTGGTGTTAAAATGGGACGTGAACTTGATGAAGATAAGGTTATGTAGGTTCTTTTTCCTCCCTCATTGTAATTCTTTTATCTCTTTTAGAAATATTGATGATTGCCACTTAATTGCCTCCTAGTTGAACTGTAGTTGGAAGAGCCATGAGAAAATTAGCTCTTGGCTGATTGGTAGGTGGCAGCGAGTGGGAATAAAAGGATCCTTTTATGGTTGGCTGCCAGTGACTAGCGGTGTTCTGCAGGAGTGGGTGTTGGGTTCACTTCTTTTTATGTTGTATATTAATTATTTGGATGATGGAATAGGTGGCTTTGCTGCCAAGTTTGCAGATGACATGAAGATTGGTGGAGGGGCAGGTAGTGTTGAGGAAACAGGTAGGCTGCAGAAGGATTTAGACAGATTAGGAGAATGCTCAAGAAAGTGGCAAATGAAATACAACGTTGAAAAATGCATGGTCATGCACTTTGGTAGTAGAAATAAATGTGCAGACTATTTTTTAAACAGGGGGAAAATCCAGAAATCTGAGATGCAAAGGGACTTTGGAGTCGTTGTGCAGAACTCCCTAAAGGTTAACTTGCAGGTTGAGTCAGTGGTGAGGAAGGCAAATGCAATGTTAGCATTTATTTCAAGAAGTCTGGAATACAAGAACAGGAATGTGATGCTGAGGCTGTAAGGCACTGGAGAAGCCTCACCTTGAGTATTGTGAACAGTTTTGGGCCCCTCATCTAAGAAAGGATGTGCTGGCATTGGAGAGGCTTCAGAGGAGGTTCACAAGGATGATTCAGGGAATGAAAGGGTTATCATATGAGGAATGTTTGATTGCTCTGGGTCTGTACTTGCTGGAGTTCAGAAGAATGAGGGGGGATCTCATTGAAACCTTTCGAATATTGAAGGACCTAGACATAGTAGATGTGGAAGGGATGCTTCCCATGGTAGGGGAACCTAGGACAAGAGGGCACAGCTTCAGGATAGAGGGGCATCTATTTAAAACAGAGATGCAGAGAAATTTCTTTAGCCAGAGAATTTGTGGAATTTTCTGCCACAGGCAGCTGTGGAAGCCAGGTTGTTGGGTGTATTTAAGGCAGAGCTTGATAGGTTCTTAATTGGACATGGCAATCGAAGGTTACGGGGAGGCAGCCGGGGAGTGGGGCTGAGGAGGGGAATATAGGATCAGCCATTGTTGAATGGCAGAGCAGACTCGATGGGCCAAATGGCCTAATTCTGCTCCTTATGGTCTTGTGGTCTTAAACACAGACAGTGGTGAGGAATTTCAATGTCATCACCAAGAATAGTTCACTGCTATGTATGATCCTAAGAGAAGGCTAGACTAGTCCATGGAACAGCTCTCCAATTCCAGTGAATCTCCTGAAGTTGGTCAGAAGGAATTTATTGGTTAGCTGGGTTTGTTCTTTTCTTCTCCAGATCTACTGCCTACTGACTTATTAGGTGGCCTGCCCAGCTTTACTGTTACCATGATTGGCAGTCTATTTTGACACAAGTGAACAGCTTACTCAGTTGTCTAAGAGTCAAAGCATGTTGTTTTGTGTCTGGATTCTCATCCAGGCTGTTCAATAAAAACAGCGGATTTTATGTGAAGAGATGAGATCCTTTGACAACGTGGCAGCATCAACGGCATATTGGTTGTTTATTTGAAGAGTAACAGAGTACTACATCACAGAGTCAAGCCCTTCGGCCCATCCAGCCCATGCTGATTCGATCTGTCCAGTCCCATCTACCTGCACCTAAAATGTTCTGCTGACATTGTAACCATATGTGACACCTGTGCTACATGCAGTGTGCTGTGTGCTGTGTGCTGTTGGTAATGTGTTTTGGCACCTTGGCCCCAGAGGAATGCTGTTTCTTTTGGCTATATTCATGTAATGTTGAATGACAATTAAAACAGGAAAATGAACTTGCACTTGAACTTAATCATAGCCTTCCATACCTTTCTCATCCATGCACTTATCCAAACTTCTCTTTAATGTTACAATTGAACTTACAGTTAGCACTTTCACTGTCAGCTGGTTCCACAGTCGCACCACCCTCTGAGTGAAGAACTTTCCCTTCAGATTCCTTTTAAATATTTCACCTTTCACCCTAAAGGGATGACCTCTACCTCTAGTCTCACTCAATCGTAGGGAAGAAGCCAGCATACATTATAACCCTCATAATTCTGGGTACCTCAATAAGATCTCCCTTCATTCTCCTGCACTCTAGTGACTAAAGAGCTAACCTGTTTAACCTTTTCCTATAACTCAGGCTGTCAGGTCCCCTCAGCATCCTTGTAAATTATTGGTATCTTTCCTGTAGATCGGTGACCAGACCTGCACACAGTGTGCTAAATTTGGTCTCACTAATATTTTGTAAAACTTCAAAATAGCATCCCAACTCCTGTACTCAATGTCCTGAATTTAAGTTTTCGATTTGCCATGGTGGGATCTGATGTCCTGTATGTAGATCAGTGGTTACATAGGTATTACTAAATAGGACATCCACCACCCCCCATAACTTGCCTCCAATTACCTTAACGTTATGTCCTCTCGTATTAGCCATTTCCGTCCTGGGAAGAAGCCTCTGACTGTCCACTAGATCTACGGCTTGTGTTATCTTCCTCTATCACTCCTCATCCTTCTTCACTCCAAAGAGGAAAGCCCTAGTTCAAAGGTTTGCTTAGGGTAAGTACTAAGATCATTTATGGGAGTTAAGTGGTTGGGGGAGAGCATCAGTAAGAATGGGGACAGCTGTGCTGTATAAGGTCGCATTTTCACAAAAAGGTTGGAGGAAATCTGAAGCTATTTCTTGTAAAAGATGGTGCAATCTCAGACAACCAGAGCTTTTGAGGCTGTGGGACATGTGTTAGGTCAGTGTATCAAGAGATATGGATCAAAGTAAATGGTTTGGGCATACTGAATGTGAAGAGGCAGAATGAGGTGGGATCTGGCATGATGGGGGGCAGCTGACTGGAACTGTTCTGCTCCTCTGCCACAAGCAAAGTTCAACACAACCTGCTGGCGTTAAGTGGATCTGCAGAACTACAGATTCTCTTTCAAGCTGGTGTCTTTGCCATCCAGGCTTGTCTGTGCCTTCTTCAGGGAGATCCCAGATGGTTCACGCACAGCACCAAATCTGATTAAAAATGGCGATTGGGATACAGGTTGTGCCCAAAATAATGAAGATGAAATGAATCTCCAGGTTGCTGGCGTTCCTTTTCACAAAGGGATAAATGATATTGGGAAAGAAAGGGTGCCTGATTGAACAGAGAAAAGAGAGAGCTTTGTGGCTCTGTGTCAGCACTGTAAGAAATGAATTGTGTTTAAGATTTTCTGCAACTGAGGTTGCACTGTCTGACCATTTCTTTGTACCTGTCTGACTTGAATGTAGCTTCCAGTGTGTTCTGGCTTTCCAGACAGCTTCATTTCACAGCTCAGGTTATTTAATGCTGTGCTCACTCTCATCTTCCCCAAACAACAAGGAGTACTTCAGCACTTCTTGGATCTCTGCAGGGCTCTCGGGGAAATGATAGATTCATTCTGTTCTATATAGTTGAGCCTGGGATTTGTTTAAAGGGCTGAGCCTGCTATCATTTGTGTGACAATAAAGCTGCCTTTATGCCTGTAGATAAACCTGATTTTTGCAGCACTAGTCCAATGGCTGGAAACACAAATTAAATTTCTGAGTCCATTAAACACAGTAGTTTGGCAAACCTGACAGGATGAGTTCTCTTGCTCATCAATCTTAGCAGTGGAACCTATACACTCACTGGCCACTTTATTAGATACCTCCTGTACCTACTACAGTGGCCACTGACTGTACGTTCATGGTCTTCTGCTGCTGTAGCCCATCCACCTTGAGGTTCAACATGCATTCAGAGATGCTCTTCTGCACACCACTGTTATAACACGTGATCAGTTAAGTTACTGTCACCTTCCTTCAGCTTGAACCAGGGTGCCCATTCTCCTCTGACCTATTTCATTAACAATACATTTTTGCCCACAGAACTGCCACTCACTGAATGATTTTGGTTTTTCTCACCGTTCTCTGTAAACTTCAGAGACTGTTGTGTGTGAAAATCCCAGCAGATCAGCAGTTTTTGAGATACTCAATCCACCCTGTCTGGCGCTCAGGATCACTCAGGATCAAAGTCACTTAGTGCACATTTCTTCCCCATTCTGATGTTTGGCCAGAAGAGGCCATTATGTGTTTGATATTTGTTGAAACCAACATATGGAATCCTGACTGGATGTCGTCCATGGCTACCAGTGTAATTCTCAGTGTAAAGGGAATGTTGTGAACATGTTTGACTGTTGATGTCACTGTGCAATCTAATCCAACAACAGTTTTTAAATACTGATGACATTTTAAGTTCACAGTGTGGTCACAGCAGTTTAGAGTTAATCAGTTACTTCTCCTTCAGAGCAGACTGGTGGAGCTAGGTCCTATTGCAATTTGTCACTGTACAGTCTGTCCTGTTCTACCCAGCCAAAGAACGGAATCTGTCTTTTCCAAGTTACTAATGAAAGCTTTTGCCTCAACGGCTAGCCTCTCTTCCATAATGACTTGGATCAAAATTCCTTTTTTAAAATAACAAACATTTTATCACCTTCACAAACTGGCTGACAAAATCCTACAAAACTCCAACAAAAAGTGATGAATGCAACCCAATTCATCATGGGTAAAGCCCATCCCACCATTGAGCACATCTACATGGAGCATTGTCTCAGGAAAGCAGCATCTATATCATCAGGGACCCCTCCACTACCCGAGTCACTAGGCCTATTAAGTATGTCTGGTTGCAGCTCATGATGGGGATGGGTGAGCACCAGGTAACGTCACGAGCCCTGTGGGTCTGTCCGGCGTGCCGTAGAGGTTTGGGCTTCTTGGTTTCTCAAGCACCTGCATTTACTGACTGTTGTCTTAACTAGAGTCGTTAAGCCCTTGTGCTTTCTCTTTCATCTTGTCAAGTTCGTTGTGACTGGCACGGGTTTCCGCTTATACGATTATTTAATGCAAACTCTCATTCAGCGTAGAACGCGGACTCCTTGCTGTGGAGATTGATTAGTCTCATGGTGTTACTCAGTCGTGCCACCAATGCTCGGCTGGTATTCCGATGTTTCCGTCTCCGCGTGGGAGTCTGCCATTCCTCTGCATGTGGGTTCAGTCGTTGCCAGTGCACATCGTGACAGGTAGGGCATTCATGGAAGGTATTTAGTGCGGGAGTGCCCACTTGTCATTCCCGTCTCTTACAAACTCCTTACAGGGAGAGGTGGGAGCTTGTGCACTCTCCCTGTGACCACGAGGGCTTCCTCTGGCTGCTCCAGTATCCTTCCACGTTCTGAAGACGTACGTTTATGGTTAGTGAGTGGTGTGCATGCCATGCTGGCCCCAGAATCGTGATGGCACTTCAGGGCTGCCCAGTATAACCCTGGTGGCTTTGATTTGACGCCAAATGATGCACTTCACTATGTTCTGATGTTTTGATCCACACGTGACAAGTGAAGCTAATCTTTAATCATTACACGTGTATCTTTGGGGTGGGGGGAAGAATGGCCTCCCACGGGAGAACGGCAGCAACAGCCCAGTTTGTGGCACGGTGCTGGGTGTTACTGAATGAAGGGAGGGTTGGAGGACAGGAGGGACTGGGGAAATGACAGTTGTAGGGGATTCTATCATATGAGGAGAGGCAAGCACAAGGAAATCTGCAGATGCTGGAAATTCAAGCAACACACACAAAAAGTGCTGGTGAATGCAGCAGGCCAGGCAGCATCTATAGGAAGAGGTACAGTCGACGTTTCGGGCCGAGACCCTTCGTCAGGACTAATTGAAAGAAGAGATAGTAAGAGATTTGAAAGTGGGGGGGGGGGGAGATCCAAAATGATAGGAGAAGACATTATTCTCTCCCTTCTCCAGCCTTGTATCCCCTTTGCCAATCAACTTTCCAGCTCTTAGCTCCATCCCCCCCCCCCCCCATCTTCTCCTATCATTTTGGATCTCCCCCTCTCCCTCCCACTTTCGAATCTCTTACTATCTCTTCTTTCAGTTAGTCCTGATGAAGGGTCTCTGCCCGAAACGTCGACTGTTCTTCTTCCTATAGATGCTGCCTGGCCTGCTGCGTTCACCACCATTTTTTGTGTGTGTTATATGAGGAGAGGGTAGATTTTCCTGTGGCTGCAAAGGAGACACTGGATTGGTATATTGTCTCTATGGGGCTAGGGAGCCCAAGTATTTTATAACTATGCAACATCAGTTACATCATATAAGTTAAGTAACTAATGGAGTTAACATTCCAACATCCCAACAATATCTTCATACAATGATAGCTTATTTGTTTTAGTGACTCTATGCAAGTTTATTAGCACTTTATTCTTTATGGAGTGCAAACTAAAAAGCTTATTTCTTTCCCATTTCTACCAAAGACACAAAAATAGGAGTTACATTTATATAATGACTTCAGGACGTCCCAAAATGCTCTACAACCACTGCAGTACTTTGGATATATAGCTACTGGATTAGAGAGATCGTCTTACAAGGGAAGGTTGAACTATGGCTTTTTTCTTTGGAGTGAGGGAAGATGAGAGGTGACTTGATAGAAGTGTATAAGATGATAAAAGGCACAGAGGGAGAGGACAGCCATTTTTCCAGGATGGAAGTGGCTAATACAAGAAGCTATCATTTTACAGTGAATGGAGGAAACAATAGAGGGGATGTCAGAGGTAGGTTTTTTACACACAGAGTGGTAAATGCATGGAACATTAGGGACAGCTAAGATACTCTTAGATAGGCACATGGATGAAAGACAAATGGAGGGCCATATGAGAAGGAAGGTCACTACCACATCATGGGTCAAAGGGCCTTTACTGTCCTGTTCTGTTCCATGTTCTGCGTTTACTGTTTGTAAATAGGAAGCAGGTAGTCAATGTGCACATAACAAGACATCAGTGAGATAAAGACCAGATAATACATTGGGCTAACCAATAATACACACTGGAAATAATTCTCATCTTAAAATAATGTCGTGAGATATTTTGCTTGATGGATTCTCTGTTTAATATCACTTTTGTGATTTGACAGTGACTGCTGCATTGAAATATCGGCTGGAATAGTTATTGAAGCAGTCAGATTGGGACTTGAACCCTCAACCATCTGACTCAGATATGACAGCGCCACCACTGAGCTAACGTTGACACCTGGAAAGTGTCATCGAAGGGTGTTAGTTCTGACAAACAGTTATGGCAGCAACACCTGATGTCACCAGCTGTTACTTTTTTATTGAACTAAGGCAAAAAAAAAGACAAAAAAGAAACACACTGATGAAGTTTAATGCTAGGCCAAGACTTCTGAATGACAGTGCACACTGATTCATCGTTATGCGTAATGGCTACCACTGGCTTCTGCTCCTATTGTGGTCAAAGTGCCAGTTTGAAACTGGAAAACAATTTGCATCACCCTTCTAGGCAAATTCACACTCAATTGTTCCTGCTCAGAAGATAGCCTCTCACAGATAAAGTTGAGAATCCTAGTGGTGAAACTTGCCTTCTGTTACAACAGGTGTACAACAGATGCAATCTCACTGGCTCTTCACTCAGTTTGGAAAGCCTAGACACAGCAAACATGCTATGTCAGGCTGTTGTTTATTGATCACAGCTTTACGCCTTACTATTAATCAACAAGCTTCAAAAGCTGGGCCTTTGTACCTCCCTCAGCAACTGGATCCTCATCTTCCTCTCTGGGAGACCACAGTCAGTGTGGATCAGAAATAACATCTCCTCGTCACTGACAATCAACACACGCACACCTCAATGTTCTGCTCTCCCTTCCTCCGTGACTGTGTGGCTGGTTGAATGATGTCAACGCTCAACAACAACCTTGTATTTAACATCAGCAAAAACAAGGGAAGTTGTTATAACCTTCAGGGAAAACCAATCCTGATTGAGATGTCCCCGCTGGAAAGGGTGAGCTGTGTAAATATCTCAGAGGATCGATCCTGTCCCAACGTGTTGATGCAATTATAAGGAAGGTACGCTAGTCGCTCTGCGACATGAGGAGTTTGAGGAGATTTTGGTATGTCACCAAAAACTCTTATAAATTTCTGATCGCCTGCATCATTGCCTGGTATGAAGCTCCAATGCACAGGATCTTAAGAGGCTGCAAGGATTATAGACTCAACCAGGTCCTTCAAGGGCACAACCCTCCCAACCATTGAAGATCTCTTCCTGAGGAGGTGCAGCAAAAAAGTGACATCCATCATTAAAAATCTCCTCATTTGTTTATTTTCGCAACTTATAGTAATTTTATATATCTTGTACTGTACTGCTGCCACACAAGAACAAATTTCACGACATATGTCAGTGACAAAAAAATCTACTTCTGAAACTTGTGCCAAATTGTGAGTTACTGGAGCAGAGATGCATTTAAGGGGTACTATATGTAGCCAATGAGTACCTTGATTCATATTCATAGTCTGGTTACATAGATATACAATGAAGGAAGGTCTAGAGAACCTGAACACTATCTTGTCCTGAGCTTGTAGTAATATACATACATCTCACCTAAAGACCAAAGCTGGATAGGAACATAGAAACATCAACACTTGGGTTCTCTGCATATCAAGATGTGAATTTTGAGAGATTGAAAATGTAGGTGCCAAACTTCTCTAGACATTTTTAGAGTTAACACCGTGTGTTCTTTAAACTCAGTGTGGTGCCTGTATTTGCTGAAATGAGTGGTAAAGCAAAGCCCGGCCTCTGCTTAGTTGACTGTCAAACAATGATAGGATTCAGAATCAAACTGCAGAGAACTTCAATGACCTTAGTGCCAGTACTTATATTCAGATTCAAATTCATTTATTTATCACATGAACATTGAAACATACAGTGAAATGCACAGTTTGCATTATCAACCAACACAAACTAAGGATGCACTGGGGGCAGCCCACAAACTGCAAACTGCATGCTCCATGCAAAGTACTGGGTATGTATTGCCCTTTCAAAGACTGAGTAGGTGGCAATAATAATTCCGCCCTCTAAAGTACATGATTCAACATTAAATTTGGCCCCTTGTACTGTCAATGGTCTACTATTGGTTGGTGTTCCTTCGGCTACCTGGGTGCCAAGCTTCACAATTGCCTTTCTAAACCCTTGTGTTTCTCCCTATCCTTGAAGGTGTTCCTTAAAATCAAACCTCTTTGGTTAAGCTTCTCATTATACGTTGTTTGACTCTACCTAGTGCTTGACTCTCCATTGTATGATATAATACACAATGCTCCTTTCACGTTCTTAGCACACCTTTAGACCTTTATGAAGAATGAAGCACATTTGGTCAACACACATCAAAGTTGCTGGTGAACGCAGCAGGCCAGGCAGCATCTCTAGGAAGAGGTGCAGTCGACGTTTCAGGCCGAGACCCTTCGTCAGGACTAACTGAAGGAAGAGTGAGTAAGGGATTTGAAAGTGGGAGGGGGAAGGGGAGATCCAAACTGATAGGAGAAGACAGGAGGGGGAGGGATGGAGCCAAGAGCTGGACAGGCGATTGGCAAAGGGGATACAAGAGGATCATGGGACAGGAGGTCCGGGAAGAAAGACAAGGGGGGGGAACCCAGAGGATGGGCAAAGGGTATATTCAGAGGGACAGAGGGAGAAAAAGGAGAGTGAGAGAAAGAATGTGTGCATAAAAATAAGTAGCAGATGGGGTACGAGGGGGAGGTGGGGCATTAGCGGAAGTTAGAGAAGTCGATGTTCATGCCATCAGGTTGGAGGCTACCCAGACGGAATATAAGGTGTTGTTCCTCCAACCTGAGTCTGGCTTCATCTTTACAGTAGAGGAGGCCATGGATAGACATGTCAGAATGGAAATGGGATGTGGAATTAAAATGTGTGGCCATTGGGAGATCCTGCTTTCTCTGGCGGACAGAGCGTAGGTGTTCAGCAAAGCGGTCTCCCAGTCTGCGTCGGGTCTCGCCAATATATAAAAGGCCACATCGGGAGCACCGGACGCAGCATATCACCCCAGCCGACTCACAGGTGAAGTGTTGCCTCACCTGGAAGGACTGTTTGGGGCCCTGAATGGTGGTAAGGGAGGAGGCCGTGGATAGACATGTCAGAATGGGAATGGGATGTGGAATTAAAATGTGTGGCCACTGGGAGATCCTGCTTTCTCTGGCGGACAGAGCGTAGGTGTTCAGCAAAGTACTGGGAGATCCTTTTGGTGTTTGTTTGCTATTGCCATATGCAAAATGCAGCAACCAAAAGTGCTTTGTAAGATCCCATAAGTGGAAATATAATTAACATCAGGATTATCAATTCTTGGACTCTGACTCAGGGATAAACGTTGGTCAGAATATTGGGAGAACATTTTGTTTCTTCTATGGATATTGTTACAGAACCACCCAAGATATCTGACAGGGCTTCAGTATAAATGTCAATGTGAAAGATGGTTCTTTTGACAATACCCATGACTGTATCGCTACCCACAGCTTCAATCTGCTAATTAAATTTGCCGACGACACTACATTGATTGGCCTTATCTCAAACAATAACGAGGTGGCCTACAGGGAAGAAGTCATCTCTCTGACACAGTGGTGTCAAGAAAACAACCTCTCCCTCAAAGTCACAAAAACAAAGGAGCTGGTTGTGGACTACAGGAAGAATGGAGATGGGCTAATCCCTATTGATATCAATGGATCTGGGGTTGAGAGGATAAACAGCTTCAAGTTCCTCGGCATCCACATCACCGAGGACTTCACGTGGTCTGTAGACACCAGCTCTGTGGTGAAAAAGGCACAACAGCACTCCTTCCACCTCAGACAGTTGAGGAAGTTTGGTATGGGCCCCCAAATCCTAAGAACTTTCTACAGGGGCACAGTTGAGAGCATCCTGACTGGCTGCATCACTGCCTGGTATGGGAACTGTACCTCCCTTAATTGCAGGATTCTGTAGCGAGTGGTGCAGACAGCCCAGCGCATCTGTAGTTGTGAACTTCCCATAATTCAGGGCATTTACAAAGACAGGTATGTAAAAAGGGCCCGTAGGATCACTGGGGACCCAAGCCATCCCAACCACAATCTATTCCAGTTGCTACCATCCGTGAAGCGGTACTGCAGCATAAAAGCCAGGACCAACAGGCTCCGGGACAACTTCCTCCACCAGGCCATCAGACTGATGAACTCATGCTGACTTGAGTGTACTCTGTATTACATAGACTGTTCTATTTATTATAAATTATTATAAATTACTATGATTGCACATTGCACATTTAGATGGAGATGTAACATAAAGATTTTTACTCCTCATGTATGTGAAGGATGTAAGAAATAAATTCAATTCAATTCAACTTCAATCAATGCCACAGGGAAGTATGAGCCGAAGTTTTATGCTCATATACTGATTGGATCTTAAACCCACTGACTCATATATACACTGAACCAGAATTGGTGACTAAGGACCATTCTGAATGAAGAGCCACCAGTGACTCATTCTCAGGCTTGAAGCAGAGCCTTCAAGAGAGAATGAAACGAGGAAAAGAAAGAATTTTCCCCCGCAGACATTATTGTAGACAAACTACTTCTGCAGGGAGCTGTATCACGGCGTGTTGCACTACTTTGTACATATCTTTCTGAAACCTTCTGAATGTCGCATGAATTAACAATTCAGAAATTAGTTTCCTCTTGATAGATGTGTCCTCATGAATTACATAAACATTACATTTAACAAATGGCTCAATATCCTTATGTGACTGGACTAGATTGTGCCTCCTAGGGTTTAATCTCTGGGCCATATTGAAATAGCTGATTTATTTATTCATTTTCTGGACATTATTTGTTTAAATTTTAGAGATAAAGTGCGGAACAAGCCTTTCCGGTGAGCCGCATCACCCAACAGCCCACCTATTTAACCCTAGCCTAACCACAGGACTATTTACAATAACCAATTAATTGGTACATCTTTAGAACGTGAAAGGAATCCAGAGCACTCAGACGAAACCCAGGCACTCACGGGGAGAAATGTACCAACTCCTTACAGACAGCATCGGAATTGAACTCAGAACTCCGACGACATGAGCCGTACTAGCATCGCACTAACCACCATGCCACTGTGGCACACTTATTGGAAATCCCAGTGCTTGGTGCCCATCTCTAATTGTCCTTGAAAAGGTGAGGCTGAGCCACCTTATCACAGTAGTCCTAAAGGAGAAGGTTCTTCTCTCATATGGCTGAGGAGGAGTTCCAGAATTTACACACAGGAGCAATATTTCCCCAAGTCAGGATGGTGTGCAGTTTAAAGAAAACACACAGGTGCTGGTGCCCCTGGGCATCTGCTGTGTATTGCCAGATGGTAGAGGTCACAGATTTGGGAGATACTACTAACTGGAGTGCATTTTGTTGATAGTGTACACTGCGCACCTCGGATAAGATGACTACAGTCTGGCACTTCTGTATTACTTGCCACTCATCCCCCTGCATCAGGATTCTGTCTGGGTCTTGCTACGTTGGACATATGGACAGCTCTGCATGAGGTCTGTTTACCATGGCACCTTACTGCAACTCTCGGTCAACCACCGCAAGGCAGTCATTATCACCTTACCTCTTGGATTTAACTCTTATATCCATGTTTGGACCAGAGCTGTGATGAGATCTGAAACTCAGCATAAAACCTGAACTTGGCATCAATGAACAGGTGAATGGTGAGCAGTTGTCACTTGACAACACTTTCTATACAGTTTGTCATTCTACTATCATTTCTTAAGGTTGTTAGAGCCCGGGGTGGTAATGGGGACAAGCTTCCACTACCTATTAAATGCTCCCAGTGGTGTGCAACTCAAATCACCTCTGACAACCTAGTCCAGCTTCCAGACCTCGTGTGTGGCTTAGCTACTAAGCCCGGTGGAACCATTTCTACTGACAGGAGAAGGGGCGAAGGTGGGTTACTGGTGCCTTAAAACCAGTGGCTTCAGGCAGATGGGGCTCGTCAGCTGTGGTTCAATGCTCAGTTAGGAGAAGGAAAACTCTGATCTCTAACCTCTGCTGCCTTGCGGCTACACCCACTCACGGGGAAGGCTTCGGGAGTAAACCCCGAGGGAAAAATCCGGAGGTGGAGTCCCTAAGGCAGTCCTACGTTGAGTTCAATGCTGAGTGACAACTCCTGCGATGCTGCCGGTGCCTCACTGCTGTTCCTTTGGATTTATGAGACGCACGGAGAGGAGGAGCTCACTACATGGGCAATAGCTTGCTGTCCATAGCGTATTGCCTAGGCTGGCGTGTCCAGACCGCGAGGATGCAATATCCATGGTCAACTCTGACCTGTGGAACCCATTTTACTTTTGTGAGCAGGACGTGCCCGAGCACCTTTCTCCAGTGTTACAATCGTGACCAGTTTCATAGCTATTTCTGAAGCAAAGCTGTTCGGTTATACAGCTGCAATGTCCTCTGCTCTGATACCTTTTGTTGTAAGCATCGTTTTCAACTGTGTCTTTGGAGTGAATTAAATTGGCTAGAAATTAGATTTTGTGATGGTGGGGGACCACAGGAAGAAATAGAACAGTTCTGATATCAAATTCTTCATCATTGCTTGAAGCACTTAGACGTTGAGCCGTGCTGTCATTGAAGATGAGGATATTCTTGGATCTTCAATCTTCTGTTTGCCTTTTAGTTGTCCGTTGCCAGTCATGCCAGTGGGGTGTATGGGGTGTCTAGGGAGGGGTAGCACCTCTGGTGGGGGGGGCCTGCCATGCCCTTTTCAGGGCAGCTTGTCCACCTTTGGTCCCCACCTGGCACTCAGCTCTCACCTGTGGCTCCAAGTAGCTGTAACACGTGCAGCGGCCACACCCCGGTAAACCGTCTCGGCAGACCAAACCAGGCGAGGGTAGCCGACGGGTCTTCGACCCTCGGTGGGGGCCTGCCTGTCCCAGCATGTGAAGTCTGGCCGTGGCGGATTGAGTGGAGGAGACCGATTAGTGGTCCAACGGTCAAGAAGGCAGGCCCAGCAGGCGTGGTGGAGCGCTAAGAGCACGATAAGACACCTAGATGTCATGGTCATCCACTGCAGCAGGAGAGGTCTCCAGCCGTAACGGTTGTCCGTGCCACTGGATCAAGGTCTCTTCTGCCGAGAGAGTGGGATTGCCCCTGTGCAACGGCTATTCCACTTAAAACTCCATCATGCGCAGGTTTCCATTGTGAGATTCATCTCAGTCCAAATTGATGAACTGCGCAACAGTGTGTCTTCTTCGAATCCGAAGGACTGCTACCGCCAGTCATGATTAGATGTGATAAGGCTGCAGAGCTGCTTAGTTCTTTCTACTGCATGTCGTTTTGTTTTGTGCTGCTTACCATCCATGTGGTCAGTGTTGTAGTTTATCTAGGTTATCACCTCAAAATTTGTGGGTATGCCCAGTGCTGTTCTGGGAATGGGTTTTTTGCAAGCCCATCCATACGTCGGGCCATGAGGTTACATATCTGGAGATGTCAAAATGTTCTCAATACTTTTACATTCTGTGTTTTTCAAGACAGGTGAAGTCATTCAGAGTCGCTGGTTCTGAATGTAACTAATGCTAAATGTTGGTGTGTAAACTTCAGGTACAGCCAGGCTAAAATTTAACCAGAAGGAAAATGAAATGGTCTGTTAACATTTGCAGTTTATTGGTCCTATGAAGAAAGAGTGAGACGGCTTGCTCTCTGACCTTTAGAGTTTCATCATCATTATGTACCATGTCATATGATAGAGGCGATCATGGTCACTGTGATTGTTCTCGGCAAATTTTTCAATAGAAGTGGCTTTCCTTTGCTGCCTTCTGGGCAGTGTCTTTGCAGGTGACGTCAGCCATTATCAATACTCTTCAGAGATGGTCTGCCTGGCATCAGTGGTTGCATAACCAGGACTTGTGATATAGAAAACATAGAAAATAGGTGCAGGAGTAGGCCATTCAGCCCTTCGAACCTGCACCGCCATTTATTATGATCATGGCTGATCATCCAACTCAGAACCCTGCACCAGCCTTCCCTCCATACCCCCTGATCCCCATAGCCACAAGGGCCATATCTAACTCCCTCTTAAATATAGTCAATGAACTGGCCTCAACTGTTTCCTGTGGCAGAGAATTCCACAGATTCACCACTCTCTGTGTGAAGAAGTTTTTCCTAATCTCAGTCCTAAAAGGCTTTGCCTTTATCCTCAAACTGTGACCCCTCGTTCTGGACTTCCTCAACAATCTTCCTGCATCTAGCCTGTCCAATCCCTTTAGGATTTTATACGTTTCAATCAGATCCCCCTTCAATCTTCTAAATTCCAACGAGTACAAGCCTAGTTCATCCAGTCTTTCTTCATATGAAAGTCCTGCCATCCCAGGAATCAATCTGGTGAACCTTCTTTGTACTCCCTCTATGGCAAGGATGTCTTTCCTCAGATTAGGGGACCAAAACTGCACACAATACTCCAGGTGTGGTCTCACCAAGGCCCTGTACAACTGCAGTAGTACCTCCCTGCTCCTGTACTCGAATCCTCTCGCTATAAATGCCAGCATACCATTCGCCTTTTTCACCGCCTGCTGTACCTGCATGCCCACTTTCAATGACTGGTGTATAATGACACCCAGGTCTTGTTGCACCTCCCCTTTTCCTAATCGGCCACCATTCAGATAATAATCTGTTTTCCTATTTTTGCCAGCAAAGTGGATAACTTCACATTTATCCACATTAAATTGCATCTGCCATGAATTTGCCCACTCACCCAACCTATCCAAGTCACCCTGCATCCTCTTCGCATCCTCTTCACAGCTAACACTGCTGCCCAGCTTCGTGTCATCTGCAAACTTGGAGATGCTGCATTTAATTCCCTCATCCAAGTCATTAATATATATTGTAAACAACTGGGGTCCCAGCACTGAGCCTTGCAGTACCCCACTAGTCACTGCCTGCCATTCTGAAAAGGTCCCGTTTATTCCCACTCTTTGCTTCCTGTCTGCTAACCAATTCTCTATCCACATCAATACCTTACCCCCAATACCGTGTGCTTTAAGTTTGCATGCTAATCTCCTGTGTGGGACCTTGTCAAAAGCCTTTTGAAAATCCAAATATACCACATCCACTAGTTCTCCCCTATCCACTCTACTAGTTACATCCTCAAAAAATTCTATAAGATTCGTCAGATCTGATTTTCTTTTCACAAATCCATGCTGACTTTGTCGGATGATTTCATCACTTTCCAAATGTGCTGTTATCACATCTTTGATAACTGACTCCAGCAGTTTCCCCACCACCGACGTTAGGCTAACCGGTCTATAATTCCCCGGTTTCTCTCTCCCTCCTTTTTTAAAAAGTGGGGTTACATTAGCCACCCTCCAATCCTCAGGAACTAGTCCAGAATCTAACGAGTTTTGAAAAATTATCACTAATGCATCCACTATTTCTTGGGCTACTTCCTTAAGCACTCTGGGATGCAGACCATCTGGCCCTGGGGATTTATCTGCCTTTAATCCCTTCAATTTACCTAACACCACTTCCCTACTAACATGTATTTCGCTCAGTTCCTCCATCTCACTGGACCCTCTGTCCCTTACTATTCCTGGAAGATTATTTATGTCCTCCTTAGTGAAGACAGAACCAAAGTAATTATTCAATTGGTCTGCCATGTCCTTGCTCCCCATAATCAATTCACCTGTTTCTGTCTGTAGGGGACCTACATTTGTCTTTACCAGTCTTTTCCTTTTTACATATCTATAAAAGCTTTTACAGTCAGTTTTTATGTTCCCTGCCAGTTTTCTCTCATAATCTTTTTTCCCCTTCCTAATTAAGCCCTTTGTCCTCCTCTGCTGAGCTCTGAATTTCTCCCAGTCCTCAGGTGAGTCACTTTTTCTGGCTAATTTGTATGCTTCTTCTTTGGAATTGATACTATCCCTAATTTCTCTGTCAGCCACGGGGGCACTACCTTCCTTGATTTATTCTTTTGCCAAACTGGGATGAACAATTGTTGTAGTTCATCCATGCAATCTTTAAATGCTTGCCATTGCATATCCACTGTGAATCCTTTAAGTGTCATTTGCCAGTCTATCTTAGCTAATTCACGTCTCATACCTTCAAAGTTACCCCTCTTTAAGTTCAGAACCTTTGTTTCTGAATTAACTATGTCACTCTCCATCTTAATGAAGAATTCCACCATATTGTGGTCACTCTTACCCAAGGGGCCTCTCACGACAAGATTGCTAATTAACCCTTCCTCATTGCTCAAAACCCAGTCTAGAATAGGCTGCTCTCTAGTTGGTTCCTCTACATTTTGGTTCAAAAAACCATCCCGCATACATTCCAAGAAATCCTCTTCCTCAGCAGCTTTACCAATTTGGTTCACCCAATCTACATGTAGATTGAAGTCACCCATTATAACTGCTGTTCCTTTATTGCACACATTTCTAATTTCCTGTTTAATACCATCCCCGACCTCACTACTGCCGTTAGGTGGCCTGTACACAACTCCCACCAGCGTTTTCTGCCCCTTAGCGTTATGCAGCTCTACCCATATCGATTCCACATCTTCCCGGCTTATGTCCTTCCTTTCTATTGCGTTAATCTCCTCTTTAACCAGCAACACCACCCCACCTCCTTTTCTTTCATGTCTATCCCCCCTGAATATTGAATATCCCTGAACGTTGAGCTCCCATCCTTGGTCACCCTGGAGCCATGTCTCTGTGATCCCAACTATATCATAATCATTAATAACAATCTGCACTTTCAATTCATCCACCTTGTTACGAATGCTCCTGGCATTGACACACAAAGCCTTCAGGCGCTCTTTTACAACTCTCTTAGCCCTTATACAATTATGTTGCAAAGTGGCCCTTTTTGATGCTTGCCCTGGATTTGTCGGCCTGCCACTTTTACTTTTCTCCTTACTACTTTTTGCTTCTACCCTCACTTTACACCCCTCTGTCTCTCTGCACTGGTTCCCATCTCCCTGTTGTGAACTAACCTCCTCTCGCCTAGCCTCTTTAATTTGATTCCCACCCCCCAACCATTCTAGTTTAAAGTCACCTCAGTAGCCCTCGCTAATCTCCCTGCACCAGCTACTCGTACGACTATCCACCACCACCACCTGCTCACATGACTTCATGTGACCCTGATTGGGGTTCGGGGTGGGGGGGGGAGGCCAAGCAGGTGCTATACATTGCCCAAAGGTGACCTACAGGCTAGCAGAAGGAAGGAAGGAAGGAGGGAAGGTTGAGATGTATCTCAACCCCACCACCCACTTTAGAGTTTAGTAAAATTAAAAATGACCTAATTCAAATGCACAAAATTCTAAGAAGGTTCAACAAGGTAAATATGGAGGTGTTTCCTTGGCCAAGAAGTCTAGAACTAGTTGTTAAAGTAAGGGGAAAATTTCTTCAGTGAATGATGGATCTTTGGAATCTTATATCTAAGGGAGGCTGTGAAGCTCATTCATCAATTACATTCCAGACTCTGCGTGATAGATATTAAAAAGAATCAAAATACTGGCATGGATAGAAGAATGGCTGAGAAGCAGGAGGCAGCAAGTGGGAGTAAAGGGGGCCTTGTGGCTGCCAGTGACTAGTGGTGTTCCTCAGGGGTTAGTATTGGGACCGCTAATTTTCACACTGTTTGTCAATGATTTGGATAATGTAATTGATGGCTTTGTGGCAAAGTTTGTGAATGATACAAAGATCGGTGGAGGGACAGGTAGTGCTGAGGAAGCAATGTGATTACAGCAAGACTTAGACAAATTGGATGAATGGGCAAAAAAGTGGCAGATGGAATACAGTGTTGGGAAATGTATGATAATGCATTTTGGTAAAATGAATGATAGCGCAGACTATTATCTAAATGGGGAGAAAGTTCAAACATCAGAAATACAGAGGGACTTGGGAGTCCTCGTGCAAGACTCCCAGAAGGTTATTGGCAGGTTGAGTCTGTGGTAAAGAAGGCAAATGCAATATTGGTATTTATTTCACAGGGAATTGAATATAAAAGCAAGGCTGCAAGATGCTAGTCAGGCCACACAGAATATTGTCAACGGTTTTGGGCCCCGTATCTCAGAAAGGATGTGCTGTGTTATTGGAAAGAGTCCAGAGGAGGTTCAGAAGCATAATTCTGGGAATGAAGGGGTTAATATATGAGGAGCGTTTGGTAGCTTTGGGCTGTACACATGCAGGGGGATTGCAATGAAACTTACCAAATATTGAAAGGAAAATTAGGGTGGATGTGGCTAGGATGTTTCTTATATTTCCTCCCCTCCCTAGCATTCCTTCTCAGCCACCTGTCCCACATCCCTCCCGCGGTACTCTACCCTCACGATTCTCAACATTCCTATTTTTTTAACAAGGAGTAGTGAACCTATGAAATGCTCTGCCACAGACTACGGTGGAGGCCAGGTCCGTGGGTTTATTTAAGGCGGAAGTTGATTGTTTCCGATCGGTCAGGGCATCAAAGGATAAGGTGAGAAGGCAGGTGTATGGGGTTGAGTGGGATCCAGGGTCAGCCATGATGGAATGGTGGACCAGACTCCATGGGCTGAATGGTCGAATTGTGCTCCTATGTCTTATGGTCTAGTATGGTGACAGGCAGGAGAATGATGTTGAATTAGTAGATCAGTCATTTCCTTTTTGAATATAGAACAGTAACAAGGGACTTGCTTCATATTCAAAAATCTTCGCTCAATACCGAAGTCGAAGGTCAAGGGTCGATCAGAAGTCTGGAAGTTGAAGCCTGATGGAGGGTGCCCTGGGTTTACAAGACTTCAAGCTGAGGTAGTTGGAGGTCTGTTGTCCGCACCTCCCTTTGGAGACCCTGGGATCTATCCTGGGTTTGTAGGGCTGTATGTGGGTGCGTGTGTTTCGGGAGGAAAGGGACTCATTTTGCTGTTGTTTTGTTGCTTGCTCTGTTCTGTGTTGTTCTGCCAAGCTATGTTGGCGCTGGAATGTGTGGCAACACTTGCAGGCTGCTCCCAGTACATCTTTGGGTTGTGCTGGTTGTTGATGCAAACAATGCATTTCACTGCATGTTTCAGTGTACGTGTGATAAATAAACAAATCTGAATCTGAATGACCTGCCCCTGTGACCACTCCTTAAGTTCTCGTACTCATTAAATAATAATCTTAATGAGGAAATGGATGGGTCTCAGTACATGTAGATCACTAAGGTCTATTAAAGAAAACAAACTGACTGACACATGCACAATAATTTCAATTCATGTGAACTTTAAGAGGCATTGGATATACAGTACTATGCAAACGTCTTAGGCACATAAATAACTAGGGTGCCCTGGGTCTACAAGACTTCAGGCTGAGGTAGTTGGAGGATATATATCTCCAGGGTGCCTAAGACATTTGCACAGTACTGTAGTAATTTTATGTAATGCATGGTAGTTGCAAAAAGAAAACAAATTTCATGACATACGTGACTGACGATAAACCTGATTCTGATATGGGTCTCTACTGTGGGCTGAGAGTGGGAAGGGGCAGAGTGAGAGGAATCATGGTTGGGAAAAAAGGAAGGGAGAGGGGAGGGAGCAGGAAGCACCAGAGAGACATTCTGAAATTATCAATAAACCAATTGATTGGAATCAAAGGACTTTGACTGGTGTTTCAAAGCTGGATATGTCTGCACCCACGCCACCTCACCTCCCTGGTATTCCTTCTCTGCCACCTGTCCCACACCCTTCCCGAGGTACTCCACCCTCACCATTCCCAACATTTGTTGCTCCCAACAGATTTACAAACTCACTCTCCGCACCATGTATGCAATACGATGCAAAAGTCTTAGGCACCCCAGTGATAAATATGTGCCTAAGACTTTTGCACAGCACTGTACATGGGATGAGTTTGGCCCTAAAGGATGCTTTCTGGTGCTGTACAGCTCTATGATTAAATGTGAAGATAAGTTCTGAGCTAGGGGATAAAAAACGGTGAGGTGGAATTGGCCGGTCAGTTCTTTCAAGCAACTGGACGCAATAGACAAAATGGCCTGTTCTCATGATTAAAACAAGAGGGATAATTTAAGAAGAGATACAAAGGAAAGTTGTCACTGTGTGGCCTGAAAGTTCGGAAAGGCTTATGAAACTAATTATGCCAATTACCTTAAAAGCTTTGTCCCGACGTCCACAATATTTCAAACCAGGCCCAGAGATGAAAGTGCAATGAACTGCACTTAGCCCCGGGTCTTACAAATGAAAGGATAAACTGGTACCTATTTACAGGCAGGAAGCAGTCCGATCCACACCCCAGATGTGAAAAGGCACACAGCCTCTCTCAAATCTCCTGTTACAAAGAGACTCTGAGAACGATGTACAAATTGAACTCATGCAGGCTTTCATCTCTTTTGTGTGGACTTAATTTGTACATAATTCTCAGAGGTCAGTGTGCAATTGCCCTGCACTAGAGTTTGGGCGCGTTTCATTAATTCCCACTGTTGCCTCAAGGTCTGGATAACATATTTGTGTTTTAATACCATAGCAACATCTTTGTCCACAATCCATCACCATCAGTTGCTCACATTACCACAAACAGTGATGACAGTCTCGTCATATGGATTATGACTGAGGTTAGCAATCCCAAAATACAAATCCCATAAAGCCATCTTCTACCTCTTATGGTTTGGTAGGCACATCGTCCCATCATTTCCATGTCAGCACTATTATGCCTCACTGATACCTGAATGATAAATACACACTCAGTGGCCACTTTATTAGATACCTACTGTAGGTACCTAATAAAGTGGTCACTGAGTGTATGTTCATGGTCTTCTGCCACTGTCGCCCATCAACTTCAAAGTTTAACGTGTCGTGCATTCTGACATGCTCTTCTGCACACCACTATTGTAGTGTGTAGTTATCTGAGTTACTGTTGCCTTCCAGTCAGCTTGAACCATTTTGGCCACTGTCTGCTGACTTCTCTCATTAACGAGGCGCTTTCACCCATCGAACTGCTGCCCACTGGGTGTTTGTTTTATTTTCACACCATTCTCTGTAAAAGTCCAGAGACTGTTGTGTGTGAAAGTCCCAGGAGATCAGCAGTTCCTGAGGTACTCAAACTACCCCATCTGGACAAACAATCATTCTATGGTCAAATTCACTTACATCACATTTCTTTCCCATTCTGATGTTTGGTCTGAACAACAACTGAGCCTTTTGACCATGTCTGTATGCTTTTATTAACTGAGTTTCTGCCACATGGTCGACTGATTAGATATTTACGCTAACGAGCAGGTATACAGGTGTACCTAATAAAGTGGCCACTCAGTGTAGTATTCCTCGTGTGTAGGTGTTACTAATGTATGGTCACTTGGGAACAGAATAGTTTGACATTGACATCTCAATGGACTACTGCAGACAAAATATTTGAACTAATTAAGTAGCTTAATAAATGATCTTCTCTGTTAAATTGAGTGAATAGCTAATGGGAATGTATGAAACACTATTTAACTATTACTGGGTGGCTGATCTCATAAGTCACAGGATCCCTTAATCATCTGTCAGATTTGTAGGTCATTGGTTAAATATAGCATGCACCCCATCATGTATTCTATTTATACCTTGCATTTAACTACACTTACTTCCAATATGAAGTGCATCTAGTCTATTAATTTAGGAACACATTTATCAAACTTACTTTCTGAGCGGTTTCTCTCAAGATTTCTAAGAGATGCTACAAACTCACTAGTGTCTCCATCAGTTGTTCTATCTTGGTTCCGTTTTCGAGTCCTTGAGTTAAACTGCTGGGAGCAGGCCTTTTGAACTAACTTGTCCATTCTGACCAATACGCACAAAATGCCAGAGAAATTCAGCATTTATGGAGGGAAATAAACAGTTGACGTTTCAGGCTGAGATCCCCTTCTTCAGGACTGGAAAGCAGGGCAGAGCTGCTGCCAGACTTGCTGAATTCCTCCAGCACTTTCTATGTGTTGCTTGAGCTTTCCAGCATCTGCAGAATCTCCCATGTTCCAAACTGAAGAAGTTGCCTACGTGAACTGGTCCCATTTTCCTATGTTTGGCACATACCACTCTCCAACTTTCCTATCCTCGAATCTCCACCTGTCCTATCCTCAAATGGTGTACCACTTTGGTTTTCTGTCAATTAGTAAGGAGACTTTAGAACTCATGACATGATTTGACCTGATTACCTTCCTCCCAGCCATTGCGCCATGATATAAAACAGATGGCTAAAATGGATTGGTAGGTACAATACCATCAAGAGCCACGGTGAGCTATGATTCTCCTGTCACAGGGTTAACAAGAGGCAAAATGTTTTGCTGCGGCTTTCATTTGGATAAATGTACAGTGCCAACTGATAAAGATGGTGTGACTATAAGACTGGTGGCCTCTCTGCATTAAGCCAAGATCCAGTGCAGAATTATATTGTTGCAGATGTTACTGTAGAACAGACTAGGTGATGCGGCTTCATTATCGAATCAAAGCTTTATGGCGGTATTGTGACTGAGCTATTAATTCAGGTGTGAATTTGTTACTCAGTAGCAGTCACTCATCTTCTTGTGTGATATCTACTCTCAGTGGCCACTTTATAAGGTAGCTCCTGTACCTAGTAATATGGCTGCTGAGCTAACGTCCATGGTCTTCTGCTGCTGTAGCCCATCCGTTTCAGGTTCGACGTGCTGTGTGTTCACAGATGCTTTTCTGCACACATATTGTTGTAACGTGTGGTTATTTGAATTACTGTTGCCTTCCTGTCAGCTTGAACCAGTCTGGACATCATGCCTTGAACTCTGTCATTAACAAGGCACTTTTCCAAAAAGCTACTGCTCACTGCATGTTTTTTTTTTTGCTTTTCATACCATTCATCTTTAAACTGTAGAGACTGTTGTGCATGAAAATCCTAGGGGATCAGCAGTTTCTGAGATACTCAAACCCACCCATCTGGCACCAACAATCATTCCACAGTCAAAGTCACTTAGATTCCATTTCTTCCCCATTCTGATGTTTGGTCTGAACCTTTTGACTATGTCTGCATGCTCTTATGCATTGAGTTGCTGGCCCATGATTGGCTGATTGGATATTTGTATTAATGAGCAGGCGTACAGGTACCAAATAAAGTGGTCACTGGGTGTATATTGGCCCAGTTGGAAACACCCTGACATTTCAGTCCGCCCAAACCAAGACCAACACTGAGTACAGTACTAAAGGTCCTGCACGGTTGGAGGTTTTATTTCGACATTAAACCCAAATCTTGTCTGCTTTCTTAGTAACACTTGGAAGATTGTGTGACCTTGCTTAGAGAAAAGATGGAGTTTTCCCAAAGGTCCTGGGGAATAGTTTTCCCTCCATAGACAACAAGATTATCTGGTCATTATGATTTGTGTTAATGCTATGGGTAACATGTTATCTGCACTGCTAGGTCTATAATTACCTTATTAATTATAGTGCATTTTGTAATTTTCTGGATTTACAAAAGGTGCTGCATAAGACTCTAATACTACAATAGAAATATTGGCTAAGGTAAAAGATTCTGGATTCAGAGTAACATGAAAACTCACATGAAGTTTTTCTTCCCTGTTCTTATGCAATTGGAAATCTTTCAATTATGTTCCAACTGGCAGAAGCCTTCTAATTGTCCATCACTGTGCATGTTTAAGAGCCAGCTAATCTCTCTAATTAATCAATGTTATTTATGCATTTGAATGCTACTAATTACAAAAAGGTATCTCCTTTATCTTCTTCTTAGCTAAGCCCTGGGGGTTGAGGATGGCTTTCTCCGAGTCCAGTTTTGTAGGTTCTGCTACGCACTTGGGACAAGACCTGCTTGGTAGAGCAGATGGGTAGATTCCATGTTCCTTCTATTATTTATGCTAGAATTTGACATATTTTCAACAAAGAGGCATGTTTATGAATGGTCCTTTCCATTGTGAGTCATCATAGGCCAGGGTTTCCACAGACCCATGGATACGTTATTAGATTAGATTAGATTATGAGAACACGCAGTCCTCTTTTATTGTCATTTAGTAATGCATGCATTAAGGAATGATGCAATATTCCTTCGGTGTGATATCACAGAAACACAGGACAGACCAAGACTGAAAAACTAACAAAAGCCACATAATTATAACATATAGTTACAACAGTGCAACAATACTGTAACTTGATGAAGAACAGGCCATGGCGCAGTAAAAAAATTCAAAGTCTCTCGAAAGTCCCACATCTCATGCAGACGGGAGAAGGAAGAAAACTCTCCCTGCCACGCCCGACCACAGACCGACTCTTGAGTCGTCCGAAAACTTCGAGCTCTGATCAGCCCTCCGACACCAAGTACCGAGCACCATCTCTGCCAAATGCTTCAACCTCAGCCTCAGTCGCCAGCAGCAGGCAAAGCCGGGCATTTTGGGGCCTTCCCTCCGGAGATTCTCGATCGCACAGTAGCAGTGGCAGCGAACCAGACATTTCAGAAATTTCTCCAGATGTTCCTCGCTTCTCACGTCTGTCTACATCAAATCAGAATTGTGCACGGCATCCTACTTACAGATACAATATCATTTCACCGGAGCTATGTTATAAGGAGGCTTTGGGAACATGTTTGCATTGTTTTTCTTTTGCCCACTTGGTAATCTCTTCCTTTGATGGAGCTTGAAGCAGAATGTCTGATTTGGGAGTCCGACACCAGACATACGTGTGAGGTGCTTTGCTGTTCAGAGCTGATAGGGCTGGGGGATGTTGATCTGTGGAGGGATGATGTTTGCTTGACTTGCCTGCAGATTTGAAGATGTTTTCAGAGACAATGTTGGCAACACCTCTTCAGTATCTTGTCATATCTGCTTAGGTAGTCAATGTAACAGAAGAAAACGGGTGGGGGACGTCATTTCTTTTAGGATTTGAGATCCTCATCTTCAGACATACTGATTTATTCAGGTAACTAAAAACCATGGTAGATTGATGGGTGCCTTGGTTGCAAGGTGGGCTGTGAGACATGAGAACAGTCATCATGATCTTCAAACATCACTTGCTGAGAGCATTTTGAGACCCATCCCCCCCCCATTCACTCAGAGTCCACATACCTGTTCACATCTCACAAAATAATACACAGAATGTCAATTTAATAAGTTTGTATTCCTGATTTTTTAAAAATCTGGTCATTTGTGATTGTTTTTATAGTATGTTTTGTATTAAATTATGAAGCAGAGAAGGCAAAAGAATCAAAATCAAAATAAAATAGAAATGGCATCAGAGTTTGTGAAATACACTCAGTGACCACTTTATTAGGTACACCTGTACACCAGCTTATTAATGCAAATATCTAATCAACCAATCATGTGGCAGCAACTCGGTGCATAAAAGCATGTACACATGGTCAAGAGGTTCAGTTGTTCTTCAGACCAAACATTAGAATGGGGAAGAAATGTGATCTCAGTGACTTTGACCATAGAATGATTGTTGGTGTCAGATGGGGTGGTTTGAGTATCTCAGAAGCTGGGATCTTCACACACATCAGTCTTTAGAGTTTACAGAGAATGGTGCGAAAAGCAAAAAAAAAATCCAGTGAGCAGCAGTTTAGTGGGCGAAAATGGCTTGTTAATGAGAGAGGTCAGAGGAAAATTGGCCAGACTGGTTTAAACTGACAGAAAGGTGACAGTAACTCAAGAACCACACATTACAATAGTGGCGTGCTGAAGAGCAACTCTGAATGCACAACACATTGAACTTTGAAGTGAATGGGCTGCAGCAACAGAAGACCATGAACATACATTCAGTGGTCTCTTTATTAGGTACAGGAAGCACCTAATAAAGTGGCCACTGACTATATAAACAATAAGATTGTAACGTTCTCAAAAACTGAAGGGACTAGAGTTGAGAAAAATGGCACAATTCACAAAGAAAGTATTACATTTTATGTATGTTAATATTTATGATGTTATAAATGTCACTAGTCGCAGACACTAATTATCACATGGAGCTATGACATAATTGCATTATTAGAGATATTGCTGTTATGAGTTCTCTATAAATCTTGCTACCAGGTATTTAGGAATTATGGAAAAGGAAGAGTGGGTGTGGTAATATTAACAAGGAAAGGTGGTAGTGTTCTAATAAAAAAAATACACTAGCTCTCATTTAGCTTAAATTGAGGAAAAGTGGAGAGCCATTAGATTGTTGGGAATTTTTTATATGCGGAGTTCCTAATGCAGAAATAGATGATGTAATACTGTTTATTGGTAAATTTTAACACTACACAACCAAGATTAAGTATTGTAACACAGACAATGGGAAATACGGAGCTTGAGTCAGGAGGAAATTTGTAACAGTGAATCTTTTTGTTACATGTCTACAGTCAAACAAGAAAAGAAGCTGCGTTGGATCTAGTTCTGAGAATTGACAGACGGATCCTGTTACAATAGGAGATTGTCTGGCTAACAGTGCCCACGACGTAACCTAGTTTTTAATAGTTACAACAGGAAATATCGATGGTAAAAATGCTCAACAAAGGAAGAGCTAATGAACTTACGAAGTGGCGCAACACAGTTAGACAGGAAAAGCGATATCAGGATGAAGAAGTAACAGCAATGAAAGGCATTCAGAAAAGAGTGAGCATAGGTGAATTTTGGTCATAAATCTTTGAAGAGAAAAGACCGCAATGGGGAAAAGATACATTGTGCCTGTACGAGAGAAAAAAAAGTTATAATAGGTGAAAGAGGGTTAAGTCCCCTTACAGTGACTTGGCACAAAAATCTAGGCTGGCATTCAAGTCTGAGGGAGTGCTCGAGAGCTGCTTTGTTGTTGAAGCTGCCTTTTGAATAAAATATTCAGCTAAAGACCACTCCTTTCTCTTAAGGTAATGAAAACGTTCTATGACATGATTTCAAAGAGGAGCAGAGAAAGTATTTCCAAGTCTGATACGTATCCCTCGTTGAACATGACTAAAACTGATCATCGATTATTTATGGCATCTTGCTGTGCATACATTGCTATGTTTAATTTCTATATTACAACAAGGACTATTTTTAAAAATCCATTGTTTGTGATCAGCTCTGATTGCTGTGCCGTAGCTGCGAAAGGAGAGACTGAACAACCGATGGATCCAATCACAAACCCCAGCCATCACTTGCACTTGCGAACCCTGCACCAGAATATGTGGATCCCGGATCAGCCTCTACAGCCACCTGAAGACCCACTAATAGACAACCCCTTAGGAGAACATCATACTCGACCAAGTGATTGCACTATTCACTACTAGGTTGTTGTTAAGGTGATAAATAAATTTTTCAGTGACAGGGAAAAACGTGGTCATGGATAAAGGAGTTTCAAATGAACTGGGATTGCAGTGATGTTCCCAAGGCTCGGTTTGCATCCCTTACTCTTTACAACTTTTATAGAGATTTAGTTCCAAAGAGTATCATTATACAGATGGCAGATGTTACAAACCTTGCTGCAGAGATCAACGGTGGGACTTCATCATTTTTACAATTTTTATAAATGACATGGTACGAAATTTGCTGATGATGCCGAGGTAGGTAGGAAGTTTGCCTCATCAGCAAGTTTAGCAAGCTGAATCAGAATTAGATTTAATATCACTGGCATATGTCAGGGAATTTGTTGTTTTGCGGCAGCAGTATATTGCAATACAGGATATTAAAAACTACAAATTACAAAACGAAGTACAGTATATAGTTCAAAAAAATCAAATTAATGTAGTGCAAAAAGAGAGGGAAAAATACTGAGGTAGAATTCATGGGGTCAATGTCCATACAGAAATCTGATGGTGGAAGGGAAGAAGCTGTTCCTGAAGTGTGTGTTTCTTCAGGCTCCTGTACCTCCTCCTTGATGGCTGCAATGAGAGGAAGGCATGTTTTGGGTGATGGGGTTCTTAATGATGGACCCTCCCATTTTGAGGCAAAACCTTTTGAAGGTGTCCTGGATGCTGGGGAGTCTAGTGCCCATGATGGAGGTGGATGAGTCTACAACCTTCTGCAGATTTTTCCGATCCTGAGCAGTGGCCCTTCCATACCAGACTTCTTTTGCGAGTGTCTTTCGTGACATACTAGTTATCCTCAACGCCCTAATGAAATGTAACTCTGTTGTGCCTTCTTTGTAATCATCAATATGTTGGGCCCAGGATTAGATCCCCAGAGATGCTGACACCCAGGACCTTGAAGCTGCTCATCCTTTCCACTTCTCATCCCTTGAAGAGGACTGGTGAGTGTTTTCTCATCGCCATCTGAAATTCTGCCAACCATAGTTGTGCCATTGGCAAATTTATGGATGGCGTTTGAGCTGGGCCTGGCTACACAGTTGTGGGTGTAGAGAGAGTGGAGGAACGGGCTAACCACACATCCTTGGGGTGCACAAGTGTTGAATGTCAACGAGGAGAAGATGTTGTTTCTGATCCACACAGACTGTGGTGTCCAGGTAAGGAAGTCAAGGATTCAGCTGCAGAGGGAGGTACAGAGACCTTGGTTTTGGAGCTTGTTCATTAGAACTGAGGGTATGATTCTGTTGAATGCTGAGCTGTAGTCAATAAACAGCAGGCTGACATAGGTATTCCTATTGTCCAGGTGATTCAAAGCCAAGTCAAGAGCCAATGAGATTGCGTCTGCAGTAGACCTATTGTGGCGACAAGCAAACTGCAGTGGATCTGGGTCCTTCCTGAGGCAGGAGTTAATTCTGGCCATGACCAACGTCTCAAAGAATTTCATCACAGTAGATGTGGGTGCCAGTAGTCGACAGTCATTGAGGCAGCTCATGCTGCTCTTCTTAGGCACTGGTGTGTTTCTTGCCCTTTTGAAGCAGGTGGGAGATCGAAAATGCCCTTGAACACTCCGCCAGTTGGTTGGCACAGGTTTTCAGTGTTCTACCACCTGCACCATCAGTGCCTGACGCCTAGTAAGGGTCACCCTCTTGAAAGGTTCTCTGACTTCAGCCTCCAAGTCAGAGATCACAGTGTCACCAGATACTGCAGGGATTCACACAACTGTAGTTTCATCCTCCCTTTCAAAGCATGCATAAAAAGCATTGAGTTCACCTGGGAGTAAAACATCATAGCCATTCATGATGTTGGGTTACACTTTGTAGGAAGTAATAGCCTGCAAACCCTGCCAGGGCTGACGTGCACCCGGTTCCATCTCCAACCTCAATCGGAATTGCTTTCTCACCCTTAAAATAGGTCGTACTTGGACTGCTCTTGAATACCACAGATTGAGCCCTCAGCAGTCTATGACTCTCCTGGTTCATGCACGGCTTTTAGTTTGGGTATGTCTGGTATGTTCTGGAAGGCACATTCTCATCCACACAGGTCTTGATGAAGTCAGTGACAACTGTGGTGTATTCATTCAGACTCAAAGGTAAATCCCTGAATATTCACTCAGAACAGCTCCGTATGTGCTTCTCTGACTCCCTTGACCATACTTTCTTGGTCCTCACCGCTGGTGCTATGTCATATATTTAAACTGTAAAACCATCTCATTTATTCAAATTGTAAAAAGATGAAGTCATGCCATTGATGATGAGGACGTACTATCGCTGCAGGGGGATATGGATAGGTTATCTGAGTGGGTCCGGCAAGTGGGGTATAACATGGGGAAACGTGAAACTGTCCATTTTGGCAGGGAAAAGTGAAGTCTATTTCTAAACGGTGAGAGATAGCAAGAGCTCTGAAATGCAGAGGGATCTGAGTGTCCTAGTGCATATTTGACATAAAGCTAAGATGCAAGTACAACCAGGGCGGCGTAGTAGCCTAGTGGTTAGCAGGCGACCCGGGTTCAATTCCTGCCACTGCCTGTAAAGAATTTGTGCATTCTTCCTGTGAATGTGTGGGTTTCCTCTGGGTGCTCCAGTTTCCTCCCACAGTCCAAAGACATACTGGTTAATTGGACACTGTAAATTGTCCTGTGATTAGGCTAGGATTAAATCGGGGGATTGCTGGGTGGTGCGGCGCAAAGGGTCGCAAGGGCCTATTCCACACTGTATCCCAATAAATAAAATAAAAAATAAAGTAAGTGGGAAAGTCAACAGTGTTACTGTTAATTGCAATTGAATTGAATACAGAAGTAAGAAGCTTATGTTTCATTTCTACAGGGCACTGGTGAAACCACATCAAGAGTGTTGTGTCTAGTATTGATTCCCTTACTTAAGGATGTTAAATATGTTGGAAACTTTTAAGACAAGGTTTGCTTGATTAATGCCTGGAATAACAAATTTTCTTATGAAGAAAGTTTAGGTACGCTGTGCTTACAGTATATCCAGTGGAGCTTAAAAGACTTAGTGGCAATACAAGTGAAATGTATAGGATAATGAACAATTTTGCTGACAGGATAGATGAAAAAATTAGGAGAGGCTAGATCTAACACTGTTTTAAAATAAGGGCATCCCTATCTAAAACAGAGTCGTGGTATTTTCTTATTCTTCCAGTAATCCAGAAAGGTATTACAGATACATTTAAGTTTAAATAGACATATTTACAAAGGTTCTGGCATTAGATCACTCATCAACCATGATCTTATTAATTTTTTTCAGATTCTAATGCTTTCTGAGATATGAGAAATTGGCAAATCAAGACTTCGTGAATGATGCTTAATGTGGGGTATAAGTCTCTCTGCATACTCTTGGAACTTTGTTAGCTTGCTTCAGAGGCACTATCAGAACAAGCTCTGGAAGAAGGAAGACTTCAGATGCAGTAGAGTATACACAGTTTGTGCGAGCAACCAGCTCAATATGATGAGCTCAGATTTTCTTCGAACGTCTTGGAAAGAACTTTGTTTCTTTAATATTTCCACACAAAGTCTGTAAGATCTTCAGCTTGCTTGGATTAGATATTTACTGTCAATGAATTGTGCTGTGGATATACAAGCTCTATTTCCCTATCAGAATATAAGACTTCATTTTCCCCAGCTCAGCCACTAAGCTGCAAATTCAGATCTACACTGTCAAAAAAATGTAAACACAAATACTTCAGGTCAATCAACTTTGTAACATAGACAGAGAAATGGTATATACATATAGCAGATGTGCCAGCAGCTTTGAGACCATTGACAGTACTAGTTACATGCTTGTGAATGGAATAAGGACATGATGTTGCCATCCAGTCTACCAAACAGTTTAAAGCAATTAAATTTCACCTTCTTGATCTGCCTTCACTCACATGTCTTGTCTCCAATAACCGAGAGAGCAATAACTGCCTATTGTGATAGGGGCCTCTTCAAGGATTGTCACTTAATATCTCGAAAATCTGATTCAAGTAAAAGAGCAACTGCAAAAAGCTAACCTGAGCCTGAATGTGAGCCAAGCTGCACAGAATTCAATTACTTGCACAATTTTCAAGTATTTGATTTTGGAGTGTGGGTGTCGATAGCATTATCGCCCATTCCACTGCTCTGCCTCTTCAGAGTTAATAATGTTCATGAATGATCTACCATTTGAAATGTTAATTCTTGTTTTTCCCTCTACAGATGCTGCATGACCCGTTCTACAGGATCAGCATTTTCTTTCGTTTTAACAACATCGGGACTGAGATGTGGTAGGATTAGCAGGTTTTAAATGCTAAAAAAAGGCCTTTGTTAATCAGTGACCAATTAAGTCACAATGGTTAGAATTCAGTTTCAGCTTTTGTTATATGAGAGGCTACACTTAGCTGAATAGCTTATCAGCAGATATTTACCTTAAGTAAATATAAAAATACATAAAACATACTTAGCTTCACAATTGAATGCTTCTGTTACTCAAACTATTTTTTTACTGTTAAGAGAGTGTTCTTTTTTTCCCCTGATTACAAATTTCCTTGATTACAGCTCAAATCTGACGGTGGAACCATCTGGTGAGCATGCACAAATCACAACACCTCTCCAACATAGAAAGCAAGATGAGATGTCAATAGGAGGCATTTTCTCCTTTTGTTCTCTTCCTAGTCTTCCACACACAAACATCACTTTCTTCTGCGGTTCAAAAACACACAAAAACAGCACAAGGATGTTTTGCATTCCAGTTCAAAATATATAAAGCCTTTATGTTAGCTTCCCTTTCCTTTTACATTGCTACATTTGATGAAAGGATTTACAGAGATTCAGATACATGGTGCATTTTGCCAGAGGTTGTTACACACATGATATGATGTTTGAATTCCATTAATCTCTGCTGCTTTCTATTACCACAGTTTTTTGAATAATGCATTTAGGATCAAAGCATTTTAAAAGCCTTGCTCCTAGATACATTTGATAAATTTTAAATTATGTTTTTTTAAATTACTGCCCGGAAATGTTTATTTTAATCTTCAATTGTGACTTTCACTAATGTTATCAAAAGTAAGGGAAACAGTTCCCTTACTGGAAAGAAACCAACTAAATTACATTTGGGATTAGGGAAGAGAAGCTCATCAATTTTGTTTTCTCAATAAAATCTCACCAAGGCCATCAGGTTTACCTCATTGACAATCTGCATTGAACCAGCTAATCTCAGTTCCGTGATAAATGGAAGAGGTACAATTAAATTTAGACACTCCGGACCAGTGAAGGGAAAATAATCTGCTCGGGATCTTATTCCCATTCACTGTGCATGCTGGATAAAGCTCCTTTAGGTGAGGGTGAGATCAGACTTGGTTCACTGCTTTCCCAATGATTGAATATTCTAAACTTAAGCTTTAGTTTTCCATTTGCGATTCTTAGCGGAGAACATTGTCAACTGTCAATGAAAAATAGTGGATGCCACTTCTGTCTGCGTCAGTTCAGGGGAGAGCCATGATTTACTCAGAGATTTACATGCCAATGCCTGAAGTCACATAAATTTAGATTAGATTAGATTCAACTTTATTGTCATTGGGCCGAGTACAGATACAAAGCCAATGAAATTGCCAATTGGCTACAGTTTATGCAAATGTCTCCATTCTGTCACCTATATCCTATCTTTTCCCTAAACCTCTCCAGCGGTCTGTATTCCACCAGAAGTCCATATCCCTGGCAGAAGCCCGAACTTCAACAAAGACATGGATCCCATACTGCCTCCTATCTCTCAGCAGCCTGTCTCTCCCCATGCAAAGGTCTGTACCCTTCTGGAATCTGAATTTCTACACTGAACAAAGACTAGAGAATTAATTAAGTAATGACTGAGGCTTTCTTTTTTTAAAAAAGATGGTACCTGTTAACCTCTCACTGTAACACGTTTAATAGGATATAATGGGTTAGAGCCAAACAATTGGCTTCTTTGGCTCATTCACATGCTTCTCTGTGGCAAATAAAGTCAACTGCAGATGACAGAAATCTGAAATAAAAAGAGAAAAGAGTGGAAAACTCAGCAGGTCAGGTAGCATCTGTGGAAAGAGAAGCAGTTGAAGTTTCAGATTGAAGACCCTATCTTTGGTGGCCTGACCTATTGAGTTTGTCTCACACATTCTGTTTTGTTTATTTTAGTTTTGCTGCAGTATTTTTATTTTAAATTATACATAATATATTTTACCTAGATTAATAATATATATTAAACATCCACACACTATGACACATAGTCATAGTGTTATATTTATATATATGGAGTAAAAGGCCAACAGCTACGTGCACAGGCAGGGGGGTCAATAGCAAAGTTCAGAGATTTGAGACAACATAGAAAATGCTGGAGCAACTCGGCAGGTTGGGCAGCATCTATAGACAGGAATAAGTAGTTGATGTCTCGGGCCAAGACTCTTCATCAGATCGACCCAAAACATCACAAACATGAGAAAATCTGCAGATGCTGGAAATCCAAGGCGAAATACACAAAATGCTGGAGGAACTCAGGCAGCATCTAGGGAAATGAATAAACAGTCCACGTTGATGAGAAGTCAGAGCAAGAAGGTGGGGGGGAGGGCAGGAAGAAGCACAAGGTGGCAGGTGATAGGTGAAACTGGGAGAGGGAGAGGGGGGAAGTAAAGGGCTGGAGGAGGGGTAACCCGATAATGGAGGACAGAAGATCATGGAAGAAAGAGAAGGAGGAAGAGCACAAGAAGGACCCCCAAAAAAGCCTGTTTCTTCCTGACCTGCTGATTTTCTCCTGCAGTTTTGTGTGTGTTGCTGTGAATTTCCAGTATCCACAGAGTCTCTTGTGTTTGGAGATTAGAGGCAACTGGGAAAGGGGCCAGTGTGGGAAGATGCCTCATTCCCCTTGTAGGAAGCTGTAACTGAATGAATCCCAATGCAAGGCAATAAATCTGGAATTACATAAATATTTGAAAATGACCAATTGCAGAGTTAGGTGCACAGAGTAGAAGATTGGGACTAATTGCACAGCTCTTGTCCAAATAATCTTCTATACTAAAACTCCTTATGATTCTGTATATCAAAACATGACTCCAATTGCTGCTAATCAACGGCAGACTGACAGTTGGTAAACTTGCAGCGAAGACTTTGGAATCAGCCGTAACTTCGGCACACATCAGAGTAACACCGCATCTTTGTTTTGACACCCAGTACTACAGGAGAGAGAATACATGGAAATAAACCAGCCGCCGCTCCCTCTGTTTAATTCCAGGGTATGAGCTGTAATCGCGCACAGAAGACACAACCGGGGCATACACTGCGCGAATTGCCCTTTACGCTTTATATAATTATTAAGGTATTACGAGCGAAATAACTTCCTGGTCATATCTACTACCTTAACATCTCCTTTCTCTCCGTAGTATTTAAAACACTTCTTTAAAAATCAGTGCATTAAGATCCAATATTCGGAATGTTACATTTGGAGATGTTCTGTACGAAAACAGGTGACCGTCTATGGAAATCTCCGAACGCTGGGATATTTAAACGATTCCGACCTACAATAAACACAATGTACAAGGATAAAGAAAACCTCGGTGCTCGGATTAGCTCACCCGGTTACTGCGTTGCTAAAAATATTTAAGAAATACAGAGCTGGGTCAAAATCAACAAATAAAATTTACATCTTAGAGGTGAGACACACAGATAAAATCCAGAAAATCAGGTTGATCTGCATCATAACGAGATCCACAGTTAAAAGTAACCTGGTCATCAGAGACAAAAGATGGCAATTTTTAAACAATATTTACGCACGAATAGAAGAATATTTCTCCCCTCCCCCGGCATGTTGTTTACTGTCCATTTTCACCCTCTTTATGTTTGTACAGCGCCTGGGCTCTCTCCCTCTCTCCATTTCCCCTAACCGTTTGAATGCGGGGTGCCCCACTCACCGCTGCTTTCCCCGGCTCTCTTGTGTGGGCGATTGCTGGGCGCCAGATCCCAGTTTGCCTCGGCAGGTCCACTTTAATTGATGGTTTCTCCCTCTCTTTTCCTCTCTCTCTCTCTCTAACATACACACACACACACACACACACACACACAACACGCACACAAAAGCCAAGACGGCAGCTCAAGAACTAGGCACCCAATCGATGTGCAAGAACGACATCCACTTGACACGCGTCAATCCTGCTTTATAGCCTCTGCTAGAGAGAAAAAAAACCTCAAAAAGCTCCCACCATCAGAATACCGACGTTTTAACCGAACGTTAAGATTTTGCACGCTGCTCACTTTAAATCTCTGTATATTTCCCCCCTCTTGCCTCTAGGTGTTGTTGATAGAGAAATCCAGTAACCGCGGACCGGGCGACCAGCCTCGCTCGCATCACTTTTGTTAATATAATGGGAATAAAACAAATACGCACATCGATCTACGCGTCAGGCAGTCGGGGTGGGGGGACGACGGCTGAACATTATTTCTCTTGCAAACGTCCCTCTCCCCTGTCTCATCCAGCGGAGAGGGAAACGCATTCGGGGGCACTCCCACAACAGAGAGACGGGTAGAAGGAGGGTGGGAGGTCCGGGTTTCGCCTGCTAATGATGTCTACACCGACGGAACCTGTTCTGTTTCCTTGGTTCGGGAGAAGAGAAGGAGGAAACCGAATTCTGAAAAGTTTAATAAACCTTAACCTTATATTGTGAAAGGTAAATTTATCTTATCTTTGAAGAACAGCTCTGGAGGGAGGGAATCTCAGAGAATGCATAAACATGTCTTAATTAACTTAGATCCCTTGTATTTGTAGAGACAGAAGAATGCTCTTTTAAAACGAGGTTTTAATTCACTGAAAATCTTTGACATATAAAACATGAAACATCACATAATTCATTGAAATCTATCGAATGTTAAAAGGCCTTGATAGAGTGGATGTGGAGAGAATGTTGCCTGTTGTGGGAGAGAATAGAGGGGTGTCTTTTTTGAACGGAGATGAGGATGAATTTCTTTAGCCAGAGAGTGGTGAATCCGTGGAATTGGTTGCCACAGACAGCAGTGGATGCCAAGTCTTTATGCATATTTAAGGCAGACGTTGATAGATTCTTGATTGGTCAGGGCATCAAGGGATAGAGAGAGAAGGCAGGAGATTGAGGCTGAGAGGAAAATCGGATCAGCCATGATGAAAAGGCGGAGTAGTCTTGATGGGCCAAATGGCCTAATTCTGCTCCTATAACTTATGGCCTTAAAATATCATGCAGAGAAAATCATCCCTCCACAAGGCCACATCCATAAACTCATACATGTACATATGCAAAACACATATGTGCATATAGACAAACACATAAACACATACAGTACATTTCCCTACACATGCTCAATGCCACACAGGTATACATGGTTCCATGTTCAGCAGGCCATATATACAGTGTCTATAAAAAACTGTTCACCCCCCCTTAGAGAGAGAGACACACACACACACACACACACACACACACACACACACGACCCTACACACGCACTAGGCCATACATGCATGCAAAAATTCCCCTTTAGAAATCAACCTGGGGAGCAACGGAAGCACAAGAAAATCAGCGGATGCTGGAAGTCCAAGGCAAAACACACAAAATGCTGGAGGAACTCTGCAGGTCAGGCAGCATCTATGGCAAGGAATAAACAGTCACCGTTTGAGGTTGAGACAATTCATCTGAGGAGCAAATAGAATTGATTATTATATTGAATATGCTTCATTACTTAATCCCAAAACAATTTTATGAAATCAGGTGGTGCAATGGATCTGTATTTCTGGGAGAGAAACACAATCCTGTTGAAGCTAATGTGGTGAACATTTCCAATGTATGCTGGCCTGTGCCTAATGAAGTAGCCATTGAGTGTATGTTCATGGTCTTCTGTAGCTGTAGCCCATCCACACCTTCTGTGCACCACTGATATAACATGTAGTTATTGAGTTATTGCCACCTTTCTATCAGCTTGATCCAGTCTGGCCATTCTCATCTGATCTCTCTCATTAACAAGGTGTTTTCACCCACAAAGCCGCCACTCACTGGATGTTTTTCACACCATTCTCTGTAAACTCTAGAGACTGTTGTGTGTGAAAATCCCAGGAGATCAGCAGTTTCTGAGAAACTCAAATCACAACATCTGGCACCACTTGATCATTAAATCACTTAGATCACATTTCTTCCCCATTCTGATGTTTGGTATGGACAACAACTGAAGCTTGTCTGCGTGCTTTTATGCATTGAGTTGCTGCCACTTGATTGGCTGATTAGATAGTTGCATTAACGTATGGGCGTATCTAATAATGTGGCCACTGAGTGTAATTATCTGTTACCAGTGGAAAGAACGGTAGGGCGGGAAATAGAAACTACTGCTCCTGTAGTCAGAAGTGTGGCTGTGAAGTTGGGCTGAGGCACATTCTAAAGAAGCCGAGAACTTTCAATGTGTGCAACAGGATGTTGGAGATATTTTACCAGGCTGTTGTAGCGAGTGCAGTCTTTGCGGCTTTATGTTGGGGGAGCAGCATCGGTGCTGGTGATGCAAAAAGTCTGGACCCATCCTCAGCTACAACGCGGACTATATTGAGTTAGTAGTGGAGGAGAGTTCACTAGACAAACTGTTATCCATGATGGACAATCAGGAACATCCTCTCCATGACCTACTGAATAAGCAGTGGAACACCCTTTCAAACAAGGATCATTACAGAAAATCTTTCATACCTAATGCAATGAGCGTATACAACTGTTCATCTCCGTGCGACAGGAGAACACACTTCAGAGTACAATAGTCCCTGTTTTATTATTTCATACTTTATTATTTCACATTGGTAAGTTATTATTATCTATATTATTATTCTGTACTTTATTACTAGTTAAGTCTGCATACTGCTAAGTGTGTTTTTAAATGTTGCTGCATAACGAAAGGATTTCCCACTGGGGATCAATAAAGTAGTCATTATTATTATTATTAGTGAGTCTGATATAGAAATGCTTGATGCTGTCACCAAGTGCCTGAAGTGGAAAGTGACCTACAGTACTTTTCAGCACAAGCATCCTTTACCCTGATGATTAGAAAGAATCACATCCAAAAGAAACTGACTGACATAAACCTTGTTAATTTTCAATATATGGGCTCTAAAATAACTCTAATTATATTAATGATGCAGCTAGTAGTTTAATTTGTTCCAGATCAATAACATTTTTCTCAGGTACACATGGGTAGTAAATGAAAGAAACATATGGAGAATCAATTTTAATTTCTGCTATTTAAAGGGAAGAGGTTTAGTGTTCATTAAAAGTAATCATAGCTGCGTGATGGAATATTTCCCATCTTCTTGTCTCACTCAGGTTGCTCAAAAGGTCAACTGAACAGCCCTGTCAGATTGGTGTTACGATAGACTATGACTTTATGGATGTCAGCAATCTAAGTAATCATTACCTTACAACAAAATGGAAACAGAATGTGCTAGCAACATTTAGCAGCTCAGGTGGCAAGGTTTTAGATGGATATTTGGAAAAAAGTTAGAAATACTTCATATGCAAGCAGGGAAGTGGGAACTGAAGAACCTGAGTCTGTGTGTTCTTCCTGTCACTGCATGGATTTCCTCTGGGTGCTCTGGTTTCCTCCCACGCTCTAAAGACGCACAGATTAGTGGCTGAATTGGTCATGTGGGTGCATTTGGGCAGCTAGGGCTCATTGGGCCAGAAGGGCCTGTTACTTGCTCACTGCCTGTTATGCCTCTGATATTTAGGGCAGCAATGATGGTCCTCCATCTCAGTCTGAATGGAAAGACTCTTCATTGCTGTTTCCTTAACAATTATTTATTGACTAGTCAGGGTTGTCAGCCTAGAGCTGAACCCCCGTACCTGGAGGACTAGTGGACCACTCTTAGTTTGGCCTCTCACCTTTGACCTGTTTGGCATGGGAGACCTTACCAAGAGACAAAGCACAAGGCCTGACTCCAGCCAGCATAGCTTTCAGAGTCATTGAAACACGTAAGCCTCCAAACCCTACGACAAGGTTGCGGTGCTCTTGGAGCAGAAGGGCCGATTACTGTGCTGTAATTCTAAATAACATTTAAAAAAACAAAAATAAAAAGAAAGGTCTGTCTTAACCATTTAATCTATTTGAGCCTTTCACTAATCTTTTCTTATTGTCTATTTTTACATTAAATTATTTTTGGGACTAAGAACTAACAAAGTGTCTGAATTTTGAGACTGTTGCAGAGTCCTTAAAACAATGATTCGAGAAGGAGATCATTTCCTGCCCAAAGTTACATCTCACTTCCATAATATACAGTAGAAACATTGGCAATCATCATAGCTTTTATAATAAGAAAGAAACATTTTAATTATATGTGCACCAGGCAGCCTCTTAACAATGGGAAGTGAATTCCTTATGGGTGGGTACTGTGATCAACCAGAACTGTAGATAATTATAACAGCTTTTATATCTTCTGTAATTAAATCTCTTCTGCCTTCCATTTTACCACAGACCTACACAGTTGCTCTTTCTTTTTCTTACCTCTTGTATTTCTTCTAACTCTTGCTAAAGCTTGAGATTAACTCTCTAAGTCCTTCCACAGATGCAGCCTGATCTGGGGGTTTCTAATAATTTTCATTTTACTTTGGATTTTCAACATTTGTAGTATTTTGGCTTCTGGATCAATTTACAAAAGCTGAAAGCTTGCCATTTGAGTCTTTACAGCAGATCCTGATTAATTTCACTTCTCACTATTAAGGAATGTGGGCAGTACTCATTGTGTGAGAGGATACCAGAAACAGGTATATTAAGATATCTTTCTGCCTTATATTTGGATTGTGTGCTTTTCCCATAATTTTTTTTAGCATGGTATTGAGATGGAATGTTTGCCTGACAAGGGGAGTCTTCCTATAATTGGTAAAGAAAGTTGTTGCAAGGGCCCTGTATTGCAGAAGAGCTGGAGTTTAGACATAAGGAGGCTTTGTGACATTCGTTCAGGTGTTGGTGAGGCCACACCTGGAGTACTGTGCACAGTTTTGTCTCCCATTACCAAGAAAGGATATAGTAACACTGGAGGCAGTCCAAAAGAGATTCAGCAGACTAATTCCTGGGTTAAGAGGATTGTCTTATCAAGAGACGCTGAACAAGTTGGGTCTGTGTTCTTCGGAGCTTAGAAGAATGAGAGTGGATCTTATTGAAATCTGTAAAGTTCTTAATTGGCATGACAGAGTACCAATAGGAGCAGCTTAAACAAAGGGATTTACAGAAAGGAATAATAAGAAAAGAAGTGATTTAAAACTGAATTACATAGAAATGTCTTTTTGCAGAGGATGGTGAATATCCTTCTTACAGAACTGTGGAGCCCAGATGTCTGGAACTATGTAAGGTGGAGGTAGGTACATATTTGAAAGATTGAGTGATTGAGGGCTATGGTGTCACGTGGGATGTTGGCTTATTTGCTGGTCGAAAGCCGCTTCCACCATGTCGGTCGTTGATTGGCCTGTTTAAAAGTTGTGACTGCTCTTTCCCATTACTTGGCTTGTTTGATCAAATCTTTCACTGTTTGGAACTAAATGACTCACATACTTATTCATAGTGAGTGCCTTCTGTCTCACTCATCAAACCCGTGAACCTGCTTCCACATTACATATGGGCACAGTGAAGGCCTGGGACAGATCAGACCTGATATCATTGAACGGTGTGACAGGCTTGAAGGGAAATATATATATTCATGCAGCAGTGTTAAAGTGAGGCACAACCTTGTCCACCCATTGGATCCATTTTCACACAACCATCGTGTGAAACTCTTAACCTGGCTATCTTTTTGGGAGCAAAATCTACTTCAGAATCAGAATCGGAATCACGTTTAATATATGCCATGAAATTCATTAACTTTGCTGCAGCAGTACAATGCAATACATAATAATCGAAAAAAACTGTGAATACAGTATATAGTTAAATTAAATAAGTAGTGCAAAAATAGAAATTAAAAAAGTAGTGAGGTAGTGTTTATGGGTTCAATGTCCATTCAGAAGTCAGATGGCTGAGGGGAAGAAGCTGTTCCTGAATCACTGAGTGTGTGTCTTCGGGCTTCTGTGCCTCCTTCCTGATGGTAACAATGAGAAGTGGTACATATCCTGGGTGATGGTAAGTTCTGCTCTATTTTGACAAGTGGGACTAAGCCCAGACATGGAGGACCATGGAGCAAGTGCTGGTAAATGGGATTACTGCGGGTGGGAAATTAATGGTCAGCATGGGCTTGGTGGTTTGAAGAATATGACTCTATGACTTTATAAGAAAATTCAGGAGTATTTTGCAGAGTCATATAATTGCAGATTTTAGAGGTTGCTGTGTGCAGACTGTTTCCTATATTGGCACTAGTGTACACAGAACCTAAAAGAGTGTAATGCAGGAGCGCACTGTATCTCTGACGACCATGAAGCCAATCTAAACTAATCCCATCTGCCTGCACTTGGCCTATATCCTTCCATTCCCTGTCTAAGTGCCTCTTAAACAAGCTATTAGATTTCTGAGATGGTGTCAACTATAAATAAATGCAAGTGTACTTTTTATCTTTTTAACCAATTTCCCCCGGGATCAATAAAGTATGACTATGACTATCTTTGTTCTCTTAAACTGCCTTTTCCCAGCTCCTTCATTATTTCAATATAAGTCGGGAGCACATGCTTTTGAGTAACGTTCAAGGTCTTGTATTGACTTCTGTAAATTTTCCTCATATTTTTTCACTGTTTCTTTAAGTGGATTATCATCAGAGATCACTGAGATGGAGTTCCATTGACAACTCTGTGGACTGGATAGCAGTAACAGGATCGGTCCGAGTCAGCATGGATTTATGAAGGGGAAATCGTGCTAGACTAATCTGGAATTTTTTGAGGATGTAACTATGAAAATGGACAAGGGAGAGCCAGTGGATGTAGTGTACCTGGACTTTCAGAAAGCCTTTGATAAAGTCCTGCATAGGAGATTAGTGGGCAAAATTAGGGCACATGGTATTGGAGGCAGAGTACTGACATGGATTGAAAATTGGCTGGCTAACAGGAAACAAAGAGTAGCGATTAATGGGTCCCTTTCGGAATGGCAGGCGGTGATCAGTGGGTTACTGCAGGGTTCAGTGCTGAGACCGCAGCTGTTTACAATATACATCAATGATTTAGATGAAGGGATTAAAAGTAACATTAGCAAATTTGCAGATGACACAAAGCTGGGTGGCAGTGTGAAATGTGAGGAGGATGTTATGAGAATGCAGGATGACTTGGACAGGCTGGGTGAGTGGGCGGATGCATGGCAGATGCAGTTTAATGTGGATAAATGTGAGGTTATCCACTTTGGTGGTAAGAACAGGAAGGCAGATTATTATCTAAATGGAGTCAAGTTTGGAAAAAGGGAAGTGCAATGAGACCTAGGTGTTCTTGTACATCAGTCATTGAAAGCAAGCATGCAGGTACAGCAGGCAGTGAAGAAAGCAAATGGCATGCTGGCCTTCATAACAAGGGGAATTGAGTATAGGAGCAAAGAGGTCCTTCTGCAGCTGTACAGGGCCCTGGTGAGACCACACCTGGAGTATTGTGTGCAGTTTTGGTCTCCAAATTTGAGGAAGGACATTCTTGCTATTGAGGGAGTGCAGCGTAGGTTCACAAGATTAATTCCCGGGATGGCGGGACTGTCATATGTTGAAAGATTGGAGTGACTGGGCTTGTATACACTGGAATTTAGAAGGATGAGCGGGGATCTGATTGAAACATGTAAGATTATTAAGGGATTGGACACGCTGGAGGCAGGAAGCATGTTCCCGCTGATGGGTGAGTCTAGAACCAGAGGCCACAGTTTAAGAATAAAGGGTAGGCCATTTAGAACGGAGTTGAGGAAAAATTTTTTCACCCAGAGAGTGGTGGATATGTGGAATGCTCTGCCCCAGAAGGCTGTGGAGGCCAAGTCTCTGGATGCTTTCAAGAAAGAGATGGATAGAGCTCTTAAAGATAGCGGAATCAAAGGTTATGGGGATAAGGCAGGAACTGGATACTGATTGCGGATGATCAGCCATGATCACAGTGAATGGCGGTGCTGGCTCAAAGGGCCAAATGGCCTACTCCTGCACCTATTGTCTATTGACTGGGGTCCTGTGTACAAATAACATATAAAACACCCCTTGCTGATGACTTTTCATGAATAGACTTTGGATTGATAGAACAAATTAAAGGGCAGCTGGAGCATACTTTGTGCATCCAACTTCATTACTGGAGGATCTGGCTTGAAGTCCTCCAAGAGGGCCACAGCCTTGTTGTAGGGCTGGAGGCTTGCATGCTTCAGTGACCCAGAGAGCTATGCCGGCTGGAATCAGGGCCTTGTGCTTTGATTCTTGGTAGGGTGGACCATGCCAAAAGATCAAGGAGTAGAAGCTGGACTAAGAGAGGTCCACTACTCCTCCAGGTTTGGGGGTTCAGCTCAAGGCTAACAACCCTGACTGGTCAAAAAAAAATTACAGAAACAGCAATGAAGAATCTTTCTATGTCTGTGTGCAGGACAGACAGAGATGGAGGACCTTCATTGCTGCCCTCAGCACCAGTGGCATAATGGGCAGGAAGTAAGTGGCTTGCAGTCCTTGTCATAATTTTGGAGACAACTATCGGGCCTGCTATATTTGTCCAATGTTCAAATTTGGCAATGTACAACTGCAAACTCCATAAGCCCAGTCAATGGTCATTTCTGCATTGCAGTATCTAGTACTCCAGAGACTAGCAGGTAAAACTTTATTTTTGGATTTCAAAAGAAGATGGCAAGTTGCATTATGTCACATGAGAGCTATTATGCTGTTGTATCAAGGCATTTGCATTTTTTGATTCATCCTGTGTTATTATTTTACCGTGTCATTCCTACTGTAGAATTGTATGATCATGTGATTTACAGTGCTGTCTATTTTATTCATTTATAGATATGGGTGCTGCTTTCAAGGCCAACAGATATTGTTGCTCTCCATCGATTTTGAGAAGCTGATGCATTCTAGTCAAGAATATGCTACCATAGTGTTACAACATTCTGATCCATTTATGAAAATGAATGTTTCAGGATGGCATTTGACTTCAAGGTAAACTTGCAGGTGGTGATAGTTCCACTCCCCCGCTAACATTTTTTTCTTCAAGGTGGTAGACTTTGTAGGTTTGCAGAAGGTTGTATAAGGAGCTTATTTCACAGATTGCAGCAAAGATATATAGATGGACTGAATGCTTAAGGTGTGATCACTTGAGTTGAGTACCATGTCCTCCTAAGGGGTTGTCTATTGGCTGTAGAGGCCGATCCGGGCTCCACATATTCTGGTGCAGTGTGGGCAAGAGTAAGTGATGGTTGTGGTTAGTGTCTGGGTCTTTTGACTGTTCAGTTTCTCCTTTCACAGCTGCTGTTTGTTGTGATGTGTCATGATCTTCTACCAGCTCCACCGTTGAGGTCTTGGTTGGATCACATCTTGTCTAGAACCTTCCCCTACCAGGAAATAAGTGCCAGATGGCTGAACTCCAGACGGCATTGCTCTTGAGATTGCAAGTCTTTCCATCACGACAAGATTATGATCCTTGGGGAAGGTTTAAGGCAGTGCTGATCAAGCAGTCTACAACTTTGTGCTTAATATATTGAGCTTCTCAAATTATGTTGGGGTATCAATCATGGGGAATATTTCATCACGTCTATTGTGTATCTTGCAGAGGCTTTAGGATTTTTTTATGTGCACACTGTTTGTTTGTCCATCTTTGTTCATGTATCATTTTTCATAAATTCTAATGTATTTCTTTATTTTCCCCTGTAAAGTGAATCTCAAGTTAGTGTATGGTAACATACTGTATACATACTTTGATTATAAATTTACTTTGAACTCAGAACTTTGAAATCAGGCAGTGTGACATCCATCATAGAATACCCAGTTTCTGATCTACAGTTGTGGTTACAATTTATCCAGGTGATTGGCATAAATTTCTAGTCAAAAGTGAATGCAGGTTGATGGTGCACTTGAAGATGACAATGACCTTGAATGTCAATCGGAGGTGTTATGACCTTATTTTATTGCAAATTGATCACTGCCTGGCAATTACTTGCTGTGAATGTTCTGGACTAATGTCCTTCCAAGTCCTAATGCTGTTTAGATTTTGTTGATTGTAAGCATTGACAGCTAATTTAGGAGGGGTTATGAGGAAAGCTGATTACAGTGCCTCAATTAAAGTTGATTTTCTGATAGAAGACTGATTTATACTTGTGCATTAAATGTATGCCGTACGTACGGCGTAGCAGCGTAACCTACTCTGTACTCTACGCCAACCCTACGCCGTAGCCTAATGCGCACCTCTCCCAAAATGTAACTATGCGTCGTGGCGTCGCAGACCGCAACAACTGTAATTGGTCCACTTGGTAGCGTCGCATTTCCTCCTATGCTGCAATAGCTTCCCATTGGGCGACTGAAGGGCAGGGAAGGAACTCTGGCTGCAATGCTTTCCATAAGGCTTTACAGACATCTGAAATAATGGAGGACCCTGTGCTTGACGCCAGTTTGTAACCAGCAGCTACAGCCTGTTGACTTCCACCCAAAGCTAAAACTCGAATGGTGATTGCCAGTCTCTGAGTATACTGTGTGTACACTGATGCGAAATAAATGGTTGGAGACGATGAACCAAATCGTCAAATCTACCTGCCAACATCCGAAAATATTTGAAATGCATTTCCTTGTCCATGTCTCTCAGTGGCCGGACAGGCACTGAAAATTCACCCTCCTTCAGTTTCAGTTGCCATTGTTTCAACACGAAGAAACTCAATACAGTGGCATAGAAGTCCCACCGCCAACTAGCGTTTTGCAGAGCGACGCAGACACACCAACGCACAAGTATAAATGCTCACAACGGCGTAGCTGACCTGCGTAGGCTACGGCGTAAGCGAGTACGCACAAGTATAAATCAGCCTTTAGAAAGGATGTGCTGAAACTGGAGAGGGTTCAGAGGAGGTTCACAAAAATGATTCTAGGATTGAATCGTTTGTCACATGATGAATGTTTGATGGCTCTGGGCCTATATTCACTAGAATTCAGAAGAATGAGGGGTGGCCTAGTTGAAACCTATTGAATGGTGAAAGGCCTTGATAGAGTGAATGTAGAGAGGATGTTTCCTCTGGTGGGAGAGTCTAAGACCAGAGGATATAGCTTCAGAATAGAGGGGCGTCCTTTTAGAATGGAAATGAGGAGGAATTTCTTTAGCCAGAGAGTGGTGAATCTACAGAATTCATTGCCACAGGCAGCTGTGGAGGCCAAGTCATTATGTATATCTAAGGCAAAGATTGATAGATTCTTGATTGGTCAGGTCATAGAAACATAGAAAATAGGTGCAGGAGTAGGCCATTCGGCCCTTCGAGTCTGCACTGCCATTCAGTATGATCATGGCTGATCGTCCAACTCAGAACCCTGTACCTGCCTTCTCACCATACCCCTTGATCCCTTTAGCCACAAGGGCTATATCTAACTCCCTCTTAAATACATGAAGGGATACGGGGAGAAGGCAGGAGATTGGGGCTGAGAGGAAAATTGGTTCAGCCATGATGAAATGGCAAAGCAGATTCGATGGGCCAAATGGCCTAATTCAGCTCCTATGTCTTATGATCTTATGGTCTTAGGTCATTGATGATGTAGATACTGTCCTGTAACAATATATTGGGGCCTAGGTGATTGATACCTAACAACCTTACCAGCATTCACTGTGGAATTTTTCCCTTGATTTTCATTAGCTTTGATTTTATTAAATCTCCTTGACGTCACATCCAGTTAAATTTTGCTTTAATGCTAAGGACAGACTCTTGTAGCTCAAAAGAACATAAGAAGCAGGAGCAGGAGTAGACCAGTCAGCTCTCAGGCCCACTCAGCCTTTCAATAACACTATGACTGATCTGATGTGGGCTTCATCAGCACTTCACTGCTCACTCCCCATACTCCTTGATTTTCTTGAAGTTCAAATGTCAATCAATCTCTGCCTTGAACATGCATAGTTCCCTAGGTTCCAAGGACTCACATGACTCTGAGAGAAGGAATTTCTCCTCATCTCTGTTTTAAGTAAGTGATCCATCGTTGTGAAACTATGCCCATTACTTGCCCCGACTAAAGAAAACAACCGCTTTGCACCCACAATATACAATAGACAATAGACAATAGGTGCAGGAGTAGGCCATTCGGCCCTTCGAGCCAGCACCGCCATTCACTGTGATCATGGCTGATCATCCACAATCAGTATCCAGTTCCTGCCTTATCCCCATAACCCTTGATTCCGCTATCTTTACGAGCTCTATCCATCTCTTTCTTGAAAGCATCCAGAGACTTGGCCTCCACTGCCTTCTGGGGCAGAGCATTCCGCATATCCACCACTCTCTGGGTGAAAGTTTTTCCTCAACTCCGTTCTAAATGGCCTACCCCTTATTCTTAAACTGTGGCCTCTGGTTCTGGATTCCCCCATCAGCGGAAACATGCTTCCTGCCTCCAGCGTATCCAATCCCTTAATAATCTTGTATGTTTCAATCAGATCCCCACTCATCCTTCTAAATTCCAGTGTATACAAGCCCAGTCGCTCCAATCTTTCAACATATGACAGTCCCACCATCCCAGGAATTAACCTCGTGAACCTACGCTGCTCTCCTGCAATAGTGGTCCCCTATCGGTCCCCTCAATATCTTATATGTCAATAAGGTCTCCTCTCATTCTTCTAAACTTCAATGAGAATAGGTCTAATCTGCTCAATCTATCTTCACATAACATATACTTAGTGAGTCCCCTCTGCACTAGTTTCAATAAAGAAATTTATTTCATAAACATTAAGGCCAAAATCTGCCTGGGTGGAGTTTGTATGCTCATTAATCAGCCATGATGGAATGGTGGAGCTGGCTCAATGGGCTGAATGATCTAATTCTACTCCTATGCCTGATGGTCTCTCCTTCTGACTGAGTGGACTTCCCTCTAGCGCTCGAGGGTCCTCCCACTTCCCAAAAGCATGCAGATTGGGAGATTATTTGACTACTGTAAAGTGCCGCTGGTATCTAGATGAGTGGTAGAATCCGGGAGAGTCGAAGAGAGTGTGTGGAGAATGAAAAAATAGTATTAATGTAGGATTAGTGTCAAATGGGCGTTTGGTAACCAGCATGAACATAGTGGGCCGAAGGGCCTACTTCTGTAATGTATCTTTCAATGACTCTATGAAAATTACACAATGGTCTCACCAGTCCTCTGTAAAGTCGCAAAAAGACTTCCCTACATTTATACTATGCAATAAAGACTAATATTGTATATGTTGTCCTAATTACTTGCTGAATCTTTCTGCCAACTTTTTATGTTTTATAATATTGAGACATCCCTGATATTTATTTACCAGATGTTAATTATGAATATTGGAAGTGGACTTGGTTTGTTATTGTCACAGGTAGTACAATACAGTGAAAAGCTTGTCTTGCATATTATTCATATGGATCATATTACTATGCAGTGCATCGAGGCAGAGCAAAGTAAAACAATAACAGAACACGGAATGAAATGTAACAGCTGCAGAGAAAGTGCAGTGCAGTGCAGGTAAATAATAAGATGCAAGCTCATAATAAGGTAGATTGTGAGGTCAAGAGTCCAACTTGTTGTGCAAAGGAACTGTTTAATAGTGGGTAGAAGCTGTAACCTTTTTATTCTGACACCCTGATTCTTTGAGTTAACTGTCCAGAATCCAACTTTATTGGACCAAGATTATAATGTGATCTGGAGCCAAGTGGTTCTGGCAAAACTTCAAAGAGAGAAGCAGTGAGTAGGTATAAGAACTCACTCAGCAGGTCATTAGTGTAGGGAGGAACAGATTCAACATTTCATTAGAATTGCTCTGATGTAAAACACTTGACACAACTGTTTCGCTCACCGTGGATGCTGTTCACCTGATGAGTAAGATCATAAGACCATAAGACATAGGAGCACATTTAGGCCATTTGACCCATTGAGTTTGTTCTACTCTTTGATCATGGCTCATTAATCTTCCTGTCAACTCCATTCTCCTGCTTTCCCCTGTAACCTTTGCTCCCTGCTAATCAAAAACCAATCAAGTCCGCTTTAAATATTAGATTAGATTAGATTCAACCTTATTGTCATTGTGCCAAGTACAGGTACAAAGCCAATGAAATGCAGTTAGCATCTGACCAGAAATGCAAAGAATAGTGTTATTTACAAAATAACTGCAATAAAAAGTAAGTGCTACAGCACACAAATATAAAAGTACTGAGACAGTACAATATGGGTGCAATACTGCTTAGTGCTGTGATGTGAGGTTCAGCAGGGTCACAGCCTCAGGGAAGAAGCTCTTCCTGAGCCTGCTGGTGCGGGAGTGGAGGCTCCTGTAGCGCCTACCGGATGGGAGAAGAGTAAAAAGTCCATGGTTAGGGTGAGATGCACCCTTGATAATGCTTTTCGCCCTGCCCAGGCAGCGTTTATGGTAGATGTTCTCCATGGTGGGCAATTAGGTGCCAATAATCCGCTGGGCAATTTTCACCACACGCTGGAGTGCTTTGTGGTCCGATACGGGACAATTGCCATACCACACTGAGATGCAGTTGGTGAGTATGCTCTCAATGGTACAGCGGTAAAAGTCTGTCAATATCCTGGGACAGAGGTGAGCTTTCTTGATGCTCCACAGGAAATAAAGGCGCTGTTATACCCAATGACTCGGCCACAAAATAATTCTAGAATTTTTGATATTTATGTCAGATTTATTTTATGCTTTTCAGTGAACAAGCAGCTCACCAGTGAGTAAGCACTGCTTGATAGTACTGTCACCAACCCCTTCCATCACTCATAGTGATTGAGAGTAGGCTGATGAGTGGTAGTTGATTGGAGTGTATTTGTCCAGCTTTTTCTGGATGGATCATCTTTGAGGATTTGTTGCTTTGTCAGGCAGTACCGTTGTGGAAGCTGTACTGGAACAGCTTGGTGAGCAGCTAATTCTGGAGTACAAGTCTTCAGCAGTATGGTCATCAGATTCCTTGCCCTTCATGATATCCAGTGCATCCATATGTTTTTCTTTTAAATATCACCCGAGACAGAGAGAAATCCCTTCTTTCAGAGTGATGTGAGTCCTTGGAATCATCTATCCCAGAGATTTGGCACATTCAAGGCAGAGATAGATAAGACATTTGAACTACAAATGTCTGTCGGTGTAGACTGGGAATACAGATCCATAATTCCTTGAAGGTGGCATCATAGGTAGATAGGGCTGTAAAGAGAGCTTCTGGCATATTGACCTTCATAAATCAAAGTTTTGAGTACAGGAGTTGGGTATGTTATGTTGAAGTTGTATAAGACATTGGTGAGGATTAATTTGGAGTATTATGTGCAGTTCTCACCTATTTACAGGAAATATATCAAAAGGTTTAGAAGAGTGCAGAGGAAATTTACGAGACTTGAGGTCTTGAGTCATAGGGAAAGGTTGAATAGATTCAGATTTTATCCTCTAGAGCATAGCAGAATGAGGGGAGATTTGATTGAGGTATACATAATTGCAAGTGGTATAGATAGGGTAAATGTAAACAGGCTTTTTCCACTGAGGTTGGATGAGACTAAAACTAGTCAAGGGTTAAGTATGAAAGGTAAAATGTTTAAGGGGAACTTCTTCACTCAGAGCGTGGTAAGAGTGTGGAACGAGCTGCCAGCAGAAGTGGTGGATGCAAGTTTCATTTCAAAATTTAAGAGAAATTTGGATAGGTACATGGATGGGAGGGGTATGGGGCACTGTGTGGTTCAGGCACAGGTTGATGAGACTAGGATGAATAATAGTACAGCATGGACTAGATGGGCTGAAGGACCTGTTTCTATGCTAGTGTTCTATGACCCTATTATTCTACAAGGAAGTTAAGGAGTATGGGGAGTGAACAGTAATTAGATCAGTCACTGTGTTACAAAATGGCAGAGTAGACTCGAGAGCTGAATGCCCTCCTTCTACTCCTGCTTGTGTTTTTTAATTTAACACACACAAAATGCTGGAGGAACTCAGCAGGTCAGGCAGCATCTATGCAAAGGAGTAAACAGCCGACATTTCGGGCCAAGACCCTTCATCAGGGTACAATCTTTAATCTAACTGGCTGAAGGCTGACTTTTCTGGTGGTGGGAAGGAGGGGGCCGAATTGAATCGTCACTCAGTATTTCTGTCTGATGATGGCTGTAGGACCCTCAGCCTTTCTCCTGTGCTGCTGCATCGCTGACAACAAGGATGTTCCTCATGAGCTTCCTCATCCTTTTAGCTCTTTAACCTTTTGTTAACATTCATGGAGGAAGGTGGCAGGGTGTCAAATGCTGCTTCTGCACATCACATTGAAGCAGCTTTAGCCCCTTGGCTTAATGGCGTTGAAGCGATGAAGAATAAGCTAGGCAAAGTGGTTATAGATTTTGATGGAGCACAATTCTAGTGCTGCCATTGACGCCCAGGTTTTGAGTTGCTAGGTTTTTTCTGAGTATACCCTTTTAGCACAGTGTTGGGAGCACCACACACCATGTAATCTTATTATATCATGTGATTCATACTGCAGTCCTGTTGGACCATGTGATTCATACTGCAGTCCCATTGTATCCTTGATTTCTACTAGAGTGGGGTTTTACCCTGCATGACTGTAGTGCCATTGTCTGATATGACTCATGCTTCAATTATATAAACTGATATGTAAAGTTGTGGAATGACTCAATGTCCAGTGAGGTTCCATCTCACAGCAAGTGTATTATCAAGCCAATATTCTAGTGAAAATAAACTTATGTATGCAGAATACAGAATACATTCCAGCTGTCTAGTAATTATCAGCCTCGGGTTATAGCTGACAATCAAACCACTTAAGCTTTGCTGTTGGAGTTTATGAATATTACCTGCAGCCTTTATATTGAACTGATGTTTTGTGATGTACTGTCAGTGGTTATCCCCTAGTCATTTGGCAGAATGAACCAGACAAAATATAGCACGAAATATTGTGTGTATAGAAGAAGAAAGTCCTGATCTCCGAGTGGAGTCATCGGGACGCCGTCATGGCGGCGTCTATTTTTAGCAGGCTTTCTTATTTTTATGAGGCCGAGTTGCTAGCACGACGCTCAACCCAGCACGGATGGAAAGCGTGCAAGGGAGCCGGCTGGATTCGAACTCGGGAGCCTTCGCTCCGAAGTCCGGCACTGATGCCACTACGCCACCAGCCGGCAATTGTGTGTATATTGGCCCTTTAATGATTTATTTGATAATAGTTGATATGTGTTAAACAGGATTGAATTTTTACCAATATTTATGTTATTTATTGGAATAAAGGTTCAAAGGTTCATTTTAATATCAGAGAACGTATTCAGTATACAACATGAAATTCTTATTCTTCACAGACATCCATAAAACAAGAAACCCTATAGAATGAATAATAGAAATGTCAAAGCCCCAGAGGCCCCCTCCTCCTCCTTCGCACAAGCAGCAGCAGGAGCATCGATCCTCCCCCTCACCCTCCCCCCACTTCCACCAGCAGAAGCACTGACCCCCAACCCACCCCTCCACCATGCCAGCAACAGCAAAACCCCCTCAAAGAGACCTTGATCCAGAGTCCATCACCCAGCTCCTCGGTATCTTAGACGGGCTCTATAACAAGGATATAAAGATTATGTTAACTAGATTAGCTTACCAAATAAGGAGACGAATCTCCATGTCTGATAGTAGATCGCAGAGCAAAGTTATTGGAAATTCATTGCACAGGCAGCTTGCAGTTCCTTGCATGTAATTTACACCCCTTGGCACTACTTGCCCTTTGTCCAGTTGACCTCATTTAGCCTTCTTTATCTTCTCCTCCAGAACCTGGATCACTCCTTGTATTGTTGCATCTGAACTCTTGGAAGTATCCACTGTGGTAACACTGAATATTGAGTTTGAAATTCAGGCTCCATGACCAAGTGACCTCTGTCCATAATCGCCTGTCAATATTATTGTTGACCAGGAAATAGTGCACCGCACCGTTCGTTTTCCCATCTGTACATAATCACGAAGTAAAACATTGCGTAGCGGTTAGCTACAGCGTGATGCTATTACAGTTTGAGATGTTGGAGTTTGGAATTAAATTCTGGTGTCTTCTGTGAGGAAGTTGTATGTCCTTCCTGTGAACCACATGGGTTGTGTCCTGAGGCTCCAGTTTCCACCCACAGTCCAAAGGTATACCGGTTAGTAGGTTAATTGGCCATTGTAAATTGTTCTGTTATTAGGCTAGGGTTAAAATCAATGGGTTGCTGGGTGGCGTGCCGTGGTGGACTGGAAGGGCCTGTTCCATGCTGTATCTCAAAATAAAATAAATAGTTTTCCTACGCAACACACACAAAATGCGGGAGGAACTCAGCAGGTCGGGCCGCATCTATGGAAATGAATGAACAGTGGACGTTTCAGGCTGAGACCCTTCATCAGGACTGAAGTGGAAGGGAGAAGACGCCAGAATAAAAAGATGGGAGGGGGGAAGGAGGACAAACTAGAAGGTGATAGGTGAAGCCAAGTGGGTGGGAAAGATAATGGGCTGGAGAAGAAAGAACCTGATAGGAGATGAGAGTGGACCGTAGGGGCAAAAGAAGGAGGAGGAGACCCAGGGAAGTAATAGGTAGGTGAGAAGAGGGGAGGGAAGGGAAAAATAACCTTCCCATGTTATCTTAACATGTAACTCAAATTGCAGTGTTATTGGACCTCACGTCAAGCTTCCTTCTAAGTAACACAATATCCTGACTTGGACACAGATGGGTGTGCATGGTTGCTGAGTCAAAATCCTGGCATTCCTGGCCTTATGAAACTGCGTACATGTTTTCAGCACAAGGGCTACAGTGGAATGCTTACCACATTCATAATGAAAACAATTTTTTTTCCCTCTGTGATCCCTCAAGACTAAGTAAATAAACAAATCAGACACCAGAGGTTTGTATTACCACAAATAATCCTTCTGCAAGCCCTAGCTTTTTGCCAAGAATTCACCATTAGAATAAATGGTCCTCAGTTAATTGGTAAAGATTGCCCTATCTCCTGTCCAGTTTGTTTGGTTGGTCAAGTCAACCAACACTTCCAAATCTTACAGGAACAACTTCATTACCCACTTATGGGACTAACTTGATTCTACGTTTTGGCTCCAGGCTCTGACACTCTCTTCCAAGGCTACTCACTCTGCAAGTGGCAGTCTCTAGTTCTACGATATTGCTTCTTTTGGCTCTTGCCTCATAGTGACTGATATTCAGATCCATTCCTATGCTGCCTTTTACTTCAATTCTTCTAACATCTCCCTTGCCTGCAGCTTCAGTTGCAATGTAAATAATCTCAAACTCCTTCAAAACCATAGCATCTGCTGCTCATCAGTGACCATGAGGTAAGTTCTGCTCCTCCCCCCCTTAACATGACTTCACCCTATATCTGAAGCCACATGAAGCTCTACATGCTAGTATTGCCCAATATTTTCAGTCTGAGCTGCAGTTTTAATCTTCTTCCTTTGTTCCCATCCTTAGAGGCTGTGACAAGAGTCCTTGACAAGGATGGTTTGGACCCAAATGCTGGATATCTGAGGGTAGGATTGAGACACGGTATCAAATTGGATCAAGAACTGAGCACAAAACAAATGCCAGACAATATCACTAGTCAGGCTTACAACTGAGCACCACACCTCAGTTCAGGTGCTCTTTAAATACTCAATCCTTGGCACCCAAAGCATGATTGCCAATTAACAGGATGGCCCTGAATCTTTAAAGGGACCATGACAGCTATCCATATTCCGGAGAGTTAGAGCGTCTAAAACCCGGAAGCTGACATAGTTGGGTGCGTGTTGTAACAGGACCCCCTCTCCTCTGGCCGACTCCTGATGGCCTTGGGGGCTCGGAGGGGCGATGATTGTAATCATGGATGAGAGCCAGATCCAAGATGTCCCATTCGGGATCCCAGCACTGTTCCTTGTGTCCTAATCCTTCCCAGTCAACGAGGAACTGCCGAACATCCCAGTAATCATTCAAATGGAACTTTGATGCACTTCTTATGAAGTTAGAACAGGGGTTCCAAACCTATTTTATGCCACAGACCAATACCAAGGAGTCTGTGGACCCCAGGCTGGGAACCCCTGCTCGAGAGACTATAAAGTCAGTGAAATCGATGACACTAAATTGATAGTATCAATTACACAGCACTTGATATTTAATTCATGTAACATCTGTGCATATAAGAGATGGCTAAGATGGTGCTGTTCATTATCTGGCACTACTTGACATAGATTTATATCCTCAGATGTGATCTCAGCAAAGTCTATTAATTTGCAGCTAGACATGTTTACTCGTGGTGTCCAACCCCATTGTAATAAATGCCAACATACCACTAGCCTAACTTTTTGCTTATTGCAGATTAGATCATACAGAACATAAAATCTACAGCACATTACAGGCCCTTCAGCCCACAATGTTGTGCCGACTATGTAACCTACTCTGGAAGCTGCTTAGAATTTGCCTACTGCGTAGCCCTCTATTTTTCTAAGCTCCATGTACCTATTTTAAAAGACTCTATTGTATCCGTATCTACTACCTTCGTTGGTAGTGCATTCCATGCACCCTCCACTCTGCGTAAAAAACTTACCTCTGATATCCCCCTTGTACCTACTTTCAAGCACCTTGAAACTATGCCCCTTCATGTTAGCCATTTCAGCCCTGGAAAAAAGCCTCTGGCTATCCACACGATCAAAGCCTCTCATCATCTTATACACCTTTATCAGGTCTCCTCTCATCCTCCGTCACTCCAAGGAGAAAAGACCAAGTTCACTCAGCCTATTCTCATAAGGTATGCTCTCCAATCCAGGCAACATCCTTGTAAATCTCCTCTGCACTTTGTATAGTATCCACTTCCTTCCTGTAGTGAGGTGACCAGAACTGAACACAGTACTCCAATTGGGGTCTAACCAAGGTCTTATATAGCTTTAACATTACCTCACGGCTCTTGAACTCTCTGTTTAATGCCATGTTCTACTTTATATCCTTTCTTCAGTTCTCTATCCTTGCTCACGCATTGCAATCCATGATCCATTATTTTGTGTAATGACCTTGCATTATGCAATTAAATGCCGTACAGAAATTTTGGAAATTCAAACATTTGCCAGGCTCCCTTTATTTTGTACTAATGTATAATCAAACAAAACCTTGAGTCTCAGGTGGTGATGAGAGGGCGTACAGGAGTGAGATATGCCAACTCGTGGAGTGGTGCCGCAGCAACAACCTGGCACTTGACATCGGTAAGACGAAAGAGCTGATTGTGGACTTCAGGAAGGGTAAGATGAAGGAACACATACCAATCCTCACAGAGGGATCTGAAGTGGAGAGAGTGAGCAGTTTCAAGTTCCTGGGTGTCAAGATCTCTGAGGATCTAACCTGGTCCCAACATTTTGATGTAGTTATAAAGAAGGCAAGACAGCGGCTATACTTCATTAGGAATTTAAAGAGATTTGGCATGTCAACAAATACATTAGAAGACTTCTATAGATGTACTGTGGAGAGCATTCTGACAGACTGCATTGCTGTCTGGTATGGGGGGAGGTGCCTACTGCAGAGGACTGAAAGAAGCTGCAGAGGGTTGTAAATCTAGTCAGCTCCATCTTAGGTACTAGCCTACAAAGTTCCCAGGACATCTTCAGGGAGCGGTGTCTCAGGAAGGCAGCATTCATTACTAAGGACCTCCAGAACCCAGGGCATGCCCTTTTCTCACTGTTACCATCAGGTAGGAGGTACAGAAGCCAGAAGGCACACACTCAGTGACTCAGGAACAGCTTCTTCCCCTCTGCTATCGGTTTCCTAAAGGGACATTGAACCCTTGGACACTACCTCACTTTTTTTAATATACAGTATTTCTGTTTTTTGCATGTTTTTTAATCTATTCAATATATGTATACTGTAATTTATTTATTTATTTATTATTTTTGTTTTATTTATTGTTTTTCTCTTTTATATTACGTATTGCATTGAGCTGCTGCTGCTAAGTTAACAAATTTCACGTCACATTCCGGTGATAATAAACCTGATGCTGATTCTGAGACTAGAACTAGAGGTCATGGGTTAAGGGTGAAAGGTGAAATGTTTAAGGGGAACATGAGGGTGAACCTCTTCACTCAGAGGGCGGTGAGAGTGTGGAACGAGCTGTCAGTGGAAGTGACAGATGCGAGTTTGATTTGAACATTTAAGAGAAATTTGGATGGGTACAGGGAAGGGAGGGGTATGGAAGGCTGTGGTCTGGGTGCAGGTCAATGGAACTAAGCAGAGTAATAGTTTAACATGGACTAGACAGGTTGAAGAGCAACACACATCAAAGTTTCTGGTGAAGGCAGCAGGCCAGGCAGCATCTCTAGGAAGAGGTTCAGTCGACGTTTCGGGCCGAAACCCTTTGTCAGGACTAACTGAAGGAAGAGCTAGTAAGATATTTGAAAGTGGGAGGGGGAGGGGGAGATCCGAAATGATAGGAGAAGACAGGAGGGAGAGGGATGGAGCCAAGAGCTGGATAGGTGATTGGCAAAAGGGATAGGAGAGGATCATGGGACAGGAGGCCTAGGGAGAAAGAAAGGGGGAGGGGGGGAAAACCCAGAGGATGGGCAAGGGGTATAGTCAGAGGGACAGAGGGAGAAAAAGGAAAGAGAGAGAAAGAATGTGTGTATGTAAATAAATAACGGATGGGGTACGAGGGGGAGGTGGGCATTATCAGAAGTTAGAGAAGTCGATGTTCATGCCATCAGGTTGGAGGCTACCCAGATGGAATATAAGGTGTTTTTCCTCCAACCTGAGTGTGGCTTCATCTTGACAGTAGAGGAGGCCGTGGATAGACATATCAGAATGGGAATGGGACGTGGAATTAAAATGTGTGGCCACTGGGAGACCCTGCTTTCTCTTGAAGAACCTGCTTCTGTGCTGTACAGTTCTTTGACTCGCTGACTCTAAATAATGGTTTCAGGTATATATTTGATGGCTGATAGCCGGCTAAACAGCCAGCAGCTTCCCATTTTCTCTGTGTCTCCTTCCTTGAATAGTGTTGTTGCATTTATTATCTTCTAATTCACTGGGACGATTTCAGATTCGGAGGAAATTTCAGAGATCAAAGTCTTTCATACCTCCTTTATCAAAGGATCTTTTAGAAGTCTTGCTACATTATACCTAATGGCTTTGATTTCAGATGTCAATTCTTCAAAAGGAAACAATAAGGTTGAAATTAGACAGTGAGATACCAGCACAGTGTGTAGAAACCACATTTAAAAATGAAATAGGTCATCTTCTTTACTAATAGATTAGCTAAGAACATCAAAATGATATGTTAGGTGTTCAGGCAGTATTGTCCTGTGGCATAATTTCAGAGCCTATGAGATTAGCTCTGAAGAGCTTTCTGTTCTGAACTCATCGCTCTTGCGTAATAGTTTATTTTCACTGAACTGCTTTTGGTTTGATTTTTATTTACTGAGATCAATTAAGGAACCCAGCTTCCACAGACAGCTCTGTTTCTCCTCCTGAATAAACACACTATAGTGGATTATTTCTTGTCTGATGTAACCTTGCCAGTATTTGCTGGACTGTCATGAAAACACAATGGACTTAAAACCCAGCACGGCGAAAGTGTTTTTTGATAAAATGCAAACAATACAGACTCTACCTGCACACTCCGGAAATTATGAAGGATGCCATAACAGTATTTCAAGGAAAGGTAGAGAGGTCCTCAATGTTCTCAACTACATTTCCTCAAAAACCTTACTGACTGGAGCATGCTGGTTGGAGTGAACGATTCGGAGAGGAGAGGCCGAGGCAGAGGAATTCAGAAGCCTGTCTAACTCACCCGGGTGCAAGGTTTGGATCACTCTAAGCGTTAAGCCAATTTGGAGAAGACGACAACAGCTTCTTTGGGAGTGAAATCTAGGCCTGCAGCCTGGGTCCTAATGCAAGCCATGAGCCACTGTTTGGACAGTTTAAATGCTACCCCAGAGAGGCGGGGTGTTGAGAGTCAGACGAGGATGGAGTGCTCAAAGTGCCGAGCTGATTTGGAGAGGTCAAGAATGGCTTTTTCAGCAGTGAAACTTAGACACAAAGTGAATCGCTGGATGGCGTGTTCTAGACCTGGAGCAATTTGCCACAGTGGAGACCGGGTCCTAATGGGAAGTACGATCCGCTGTTTGGACAATTTAAGTGCTGGCCCAGATAGACTGAGGGCTCCTCTGTCCGCGATGCCGAGGCTGTGAGACTGCCCCCAGCTGCTGTGCTTCATGTCAGCAAACTTTGCGGCGATTTGCCCAACTAATATGATGAACTGAATATCGAGGCTTTGGGCCTACTCTGGGCTGCTCCAGGGATTTGGATCTAAGGACTCAATTTGGCTTGGAATGCTGTTGTTGCTCGCTCCTATGTTTGCATGATGTGTTTTTTCTCCTTTTTCTATGTGCATTGGTTTTCGGTCAGGCGCCGGGCACGCGGAGAGGGATTTGGCGGGGGGTGGGGTCGAGTGGTCGGTGTTTTGGGCCGGCTCCCCCACCGGACTTAGTCTGGTGAGGAGGGTGTGAGGACACCCAGCAGGACTGAAAAAAACCTGACAAAGGGCAGATGAGCTCCTTGTGAGCCAATGGCCATCTTCCGTGGAAGAGATTAAAGCCTCACTATGTATCTACGAATCGTTTGCTATGCACTTAGTTAGAAGAGACATGATGAACTTGGGCGCTGCACCGTGTGCCTGGACCTGCCCAAGGCCTCTGCCTAAGGAAGGGCCGAGCTCGAAGAAGCGGCCGCGGCTGGAGGCCGACACAGCCTCGGGCTTGAGTTCGGCGGGGGCGGCAGCGGGCAGTGCCAAGGCGGCCAGCGAGAACAAACTGGAGGAGAGGCTGTACTCGGTACTGTCGCAAGATCAAAGAAGGTGGAGGTGCATAGCCGCCAACCGCAGATTCGGGACGGCACCCACTGACTGACTGACTGATGTGCATTGGGGGTTGGTCTTTATTTTTAAAATTTGGATTCTTTCAGGTTTCTTGCTTTGCGGCTGCCTGTAAGCAGACAAATCTCAACGTTTGATAATAAATGTACTTTGAACCTTTGACCAACTTGCTTGATGCACTCTCCCAAGCCCAAATCTTACTTGTCCTCCAGTGCAAAGAGTTGTCCAAAACCAAACGGCATACTCTGTGGACAATGACTACGTTCTGAGCAAGATATAGCTGGTATGGAGGCCTCAAATTTCCAGTAACCTGGGTTCGATTCTGATCAATGCTGTCTGTGTGGAGTTTGCATGTTCCACCTTGTGCACCAGGGTTTCCTCCTCTTGCTTTGGTTTCTTCCCACATGCTGAAGGTGTGGAATTAGATTCCTTCTGGTAATTTCTCCCTCTCCCCCTTCTTGTGTGGAATACATATGGCAAAGAAGTGATTTCTTGCTGATACTTCTCTGGGTGAGGAGTGGTGCCCCACACAGACTTCCAATCTGTGCCTTGTATGGCATGAAAATGCCCGACATAGGCCTCTCATGGTCTGAGTCAACGTTCCTCCTTCCCTCCCCAGTATAATTCGAGTAAGCACGTTGAACAGCATAATAGGAATGGACTGTGACAAATGCTCTGTAATATACTGTGTATCTGCAAGTTTTATTGAATTATTGTTTTGAAGTACTTGCTGGGGAGAAATATGATGATCTCCCGGTAGCCACCCATTTCAACTCTGCTTCCCATTCCCATTTGGATATGTCCATAAATGGCCTCCTCTACTGCCATGATGAGGCTAAACTCAGGTTGGAGGATCAACACCTCACGTACCATCTAGGTGGTCTCCAGCCCCTTGGTATGAACATAGAATTCTCCAACTTCTGGTAATTCCTTCCCCCTCCCTTCCTCTATCCCTATTTCACCCTGCCCCCTCTCCCAGCTACCTATCACCTCCCTCATGGTACCGCCTCCTTCTACTACCCATTGTGTTTCCCCTATTCCTTCTTCACCTTTCCTGCCTATCACCTCCCTGCTTCCCCTTCCCACCCCTTTGTCTTTCAAATTACTGGTTTTTCAACTGAACCTACCAGCCTTCTCCTTCCAACCCTCCTCCACCTTCTTTATAGGGCCTCTGCTCCTTCCCTCTTCAGTCCTGATGAAGGGTTCCGGCCCGAAATGTCGACTCATCGTTGCCACTGATGCTGCCCGACCTGCTGTGTTCCTCCAGCGTGTTGTGAGTGTTGCTTTGATCCCAGCATCTGCAGATTATTTTGTGTTGAGAAATATGGCGACCCAGGAGTTGTGTTGATAAGGGCTTATTGATCACCTGGGCACAAGGTGTGGACACCATATGGCTGCACCTGGAGCCTTCTGATACCAATATGTTGTGGGGGAGAAGCACGTCCAAGGAGGAGGAGAATGTAGAACAACAGGAGAGCATGGAGGAGGGATGTAACGAACCTGCAAAGGCCACCAGTGAGCCCAGCCCAGAGGCTGCAGATAAGATGGAAAGCAACCTTAAAAGTGGAATGGGCTGAATCAGGAGAAACAGAAAAACTCTTAAGTTCAGAAATGTCAGCATCCAAGGCATTACAGGCAGTAAGAGACGCCTGTAGTCACTTCGAGCAACAGTGAGCTGTCTTTTGTTGGCAGTCAAGGAAAGCATCAAATGACAGAGCAAATGTGGGGAAATAAAGCAATCCTACCAAAGAAGAATTCAGACAGGGCTTATAGTGGATAACTTCATTCATCACCACACTGAACTGATTCTACAACCTATAGACTCACTGCCAAGGACTTTTTACAATTCATCTTCTCAGTATTATTTTTATTTGTACAGCTTGTCTTCTTTTGTCATTGGTGTTTGTCAGTCTTCTTCTCTTTATGTATAGTTTTCTGTGAACTGATTGCTATTTATTTATAACTGCACTTGCACAGCTTGTTGTCCATTGATCCTGTTTACAGTTACTGTTCTATAGATTTGCTAGGTATGCCTGCAGAAAAAGAATCTCAGGGTTGTATATGGTGACATGTATGTACTCTGATAATAAATTTAACTTCGAATTTTTTTGAAATTAACGTTGTATTTCTTTTTTCCTGTAAAGGATGCAAGAAAATGAATCTTAAGGTAATATATGGTAACATATTCTTACTTTAATAATAAATTTACTTTGAACAAGCAAATACCAAGAGGCACCACAATTCAAGGCTCCATCTGTACCTGGAGTTGCAAGGGATGAATCTAGCCACGTTGCCAGAAACATAAAAGTCCTTTCAGCTGAACTATACCTGTACCTTGTAAGGATATTTGTGCCTTTGACCTTTAATCAGGCAGTGGTGTACACGGTATGCCCTGTAGGCCTGTAGGGAAAGGAGATGGTGGGTTGTATTGGACAGTTCCCTGTGCAGATTGTCAGGGGGATTAAGCAGAATGCTGCACCACCAAAAGATTCAACAAGGCACCAAGATCTTACCTGGCTCATAACGAGAAGGACTTTCCCTACCAAATCCTTAATGCATATCAGAGTCTCAACACTATCTCATACTCTCCTTGCGGTATCTGTGATGGTGATGAAAATGGCATCCCATTACCTCTCAGTTAATAGAGGCCCATATCTAAGAAAGGATATCCTGACATTAGAGAGGGTTCAAAGGAGGTACAAGAAAATGATTCTGTAATTGAAAGGTTGTGGAGAGATGGCAGGAGAATATGATTGAGAGGGAAAAGGATCAGAGATGATCAAATAGCAGAGCAGATTCAACAGGCCAAATGGCCTAATCTTGCTCCAATGTCTTATGGTCTTAATAATACATGTGCCAAGGAAGCCAGGAAAGAAATACAATGCTCTTTGTCATCACTTATCGCAAGCAGTTACATAACACAGGATTGTCCTCTGTGATGCACACTGGGCCAAGCGCCAACATACTACCAGAAGATCATCAGCTCAGTGAACGAAGCCTTCTGGTCTTTCTGAAACTCATTGCTCTTCCGGTGTAAGGAGCTGTGCATGTTGTACAATGACTCAATCCGTTCCATAGTTCAGGACACATGGAAAAAGGAATGCACAGAAGTTTGACGTAACCATTGCAAATGCTTTATTGGGAAAGACGATACTTTAAGGACAACATGATGTTGAAATTTCTGTTAAAAATGACCCTATATACAAAGGAAAATTGATACATGATATAGTTGAAATGGCTACCTTTTACTGGGAAGAGCATCATGCAAACCTGTCTGAGGCCTCCGCCGGTCAGAGTTGACCATGGAGTGGATATTGTGTCCTAGCTGTCTCGATACGCAAACTTGGGCAGTATGGTATGGAGAACAAGCTGTTGCCCCTCTAGCAAGCTCCCCCTCTCCATGCATCTGAAGAACCCAAAGGAACGGCAGAGACCGACACAGTTTGGTACCAGCAGCATTGCAGGAGTTGCCAGTCTACATTGGACTCAATGTAGGATTGCCTTAGGGGCTCCAGCTCCGGATTTTTCCCTCGGGGTTATCCCGAAGCCTCTCCCATGACTGGGTATGCCAGCAAAGCAGCGGAGGTTTGAGATCAGAGTTTTCCTTCTCCTAAGTGAGCTCCAACCACGGCTGATGAGCCCCGTCTGCCTGAAGCAACTGGTTTTAAGGAGCCAGTAACTCGCCTTTGCCCCTTCTCCTATCAGTATCTGAGTAATTTATTTAAAAGGCTTTGCTTCTGAGAGGTGTGGTAAAGTGCCGGATAAGTGAAGTTCGTCTTCATGTTGTGTTGAATGTAGAATGGAAAGTCTGGAGAGCTTCACCGTGGATAAGGAAAATGAGAACTACCATAGCACAGTGGTGTGGGAAAATTGATTGTCACTTTATGATACCTATCTCAGATACTAAAGCCTTAATTTGCGTAGTGCATAACACAAAATGGGAATAAAAAAAGGAACAAGTTGAGTCTAATGTTCTGATCTTGCACAAACTTGACTCCATCCTATTATCCACTCTGCTGCACTCAATTAACTCCCTGCAATATTTTGCTCTATCCAATATTCAATTTGAGTGATTCCTGCTCCAGATGTCACTCATAGTGCCCACGAGAGGAAAGAAAGTGCACTCTCTGAGTATTTCGTCAGGTATCAATGTGCACAGCACTTGCCTATAGAGCTCGGCCGTGCCTAGAATCAGAATCTGAATCAGGTTTAATATCACTGACATATTGTATGTTGTGAATTTTGTTTTGTTTTGCAGCAGTAGTACAATGCAATAAATAAAAACTATAAATTTTAATAAGAAGCTTATATTAAAAATGAAATACGTAGTGCAAAACGAGGTAGTGTTCATGAGTTGGTTCATTGACCGTTCAGAAATCTGCAACTCATGTTAGCAATATATGTGTTTACATTTATTTTTATTATTTTCATGATTTGTCCTCCTTTGCACATTGGATCTTTGTTAATCTTTGTTATGTATGATTTTTTTTAATGTATTCTACTGCATTTCTTTGTTTTCCTGTGAGTGCTTGCAAAACAAAATAAAGCTCAAGGTTTTATATGGTATGTATGCTTTGATAAAAAAAAATTGCTTTGAAATTGATGGCAGGAGGGGAAGAAGCTGTACCTAAAACACCGAGTGTGTGGCTTCAGACTCCTGTACCTCCTTCCTGATGGTAGCATTGAGAAGAGGACGTCTGCTGGGAGACGGAGGCCCTTAGTGATGGTTGCGCCATTTTGAGGCATTGCCTTTAGAAGATGTCCTTAGTGCTGGGGAGGATAGCGCCCAATATAGAGATGGCTGAGCTGCCTATGTGTCACATGTGAGGTAATAGTTTAGGCTGAAATGCATTCCACGGTTGTAACACAATTGAGGGATTCTAATGAAGAAGGTAGAGTTCTGCCAGAGGTTTGCTTCAGTTCAGTCAGATACAGCTTAAGGATACAGTGTGGGAATAAGAAATCTAACACTAGTATAGTCAGAGATGCCTTTGGAGTGCATGGATAACTCTTGTTGTTAGAGTAATAGAGAGCTGCTTTGAACTGCATATGACCCAATTATACAAAAGGGCCTTTCTCTGTTAAATTGGCCAAATAGTCTTGAATCATTCCTTTCCTTACATGTAGCCAAGCAAGATATAAGTGTTTAAATATGTAAAAGTTGCCATATTAAAGATCAGCTCCACAAATAATTGCAATGTTCCAAAACTGGTGAAAGATTAACAGCTTTCTGAAAATTATTAATGAAATTGCCCTCCCACAAAGGTTACTGCATGAGGCTGATTTTCTAGCTTTCTGTAACGAAGAAGCACATTGTTCGGGTTATGCTGGAGCCGGCTTGGCTCAGATTGTCACTTGCATTATGTGGCATCTGGCTTGGGAAACCTTGATGCTGTCATTGGATTTAAAAATACAATACATTATCTCAGCAATAAGAATGAAGTTCTCATCTGTGGTGATGAGTAACATTGAAAAGCAGAGTCCTGATTCTGCCTGACCTTGGATGAATATCAGCCGACCTGGGAGAGTTTGATGCCGTCATTGGCTTTGATGAGAATGTTTAATTACCTCAGTAGATTAATTTCATGTGTAAAGCAGAGAAGAAGATTGTTACAGAAAAATGTTTCATTGAGCAGATGAATTTCAACTTTCTTTTTGTTTGCCAATTTATTTACAGTTCAGAGAACTTGTTGAAGTTTTTTGGAATTAGCTTAATATTGTTGCATATACTGAGGTACGGTGAAAAGCTTATCTTTTAATCTATTCATACAGATCAAATCATTGCATGGTATATTGAAGTAAAACTATAGCAGAAAGTAGAATAATGAGTTTCACTACAGAGGAAGTGCAGTGCAGGAAAACAAAGTGTAAGCTCATAACAAGGTGTAATGTTACACTCTCAAAGAAGTCTAAAGTTAGTATTTGAGAAATATTAACTTTAAGAACATTAACTTCAAGTGTCCTCAGTTTTAGCTTTTTAAAATAATTTTCTGCAAGGTCAAGTATTTTATTTTATGAAATGAAGTTCAGAAGTTGTAGAAAGTCAGGACTGAGCATGTAAGTTTGAGCTACAGTCATTCAGAATGTGTTTTATCTCCAGTTTTCCACCTTCATTGTTTCTATGCCTTTACTTGCTCCAGTGTTGCACTTTATCATCTTAATGCTGCTTTCATTATTCCTAATGACAACTGATTCATTCATACTCCATTGGTATTCTTGTCACGGGACACATTATTGTTACCATCTTTGAATAATTCTTCTCCACTTTCACATTACTCTACACAACATTTGTCTTCCTCTTTAATCGTACACTCAGTGGCCACTTTATTAGGTACACCTGTACGCCTGCACATTAAGGCAATTATCTAATCAGCCAATCATGTGGCAGCAACTCAATGCATAAAAGCATGCAGACATGGTCAAGAGGTTTAGTTGTTATTCAGACCAAGTATCAGAACGGGGAGAAAATGTGACTTAAGTGACATTGACTGTGAAATGATTGTTGGTACCAGATAGGTGGTTTGAGAATCTCATAACCTGTTGAACTCCTGGACAGCAGTCTCCAGACTTTATAGAGAATGGTGCAAAAAAAAACAAAAAAGCATCTAGTGAGTCATAGTCATATTTTATTGATCCCGGGAGAAATTGGTTTTCGTTACAGTTGCACCATAAATAATAAATAGTAATAAAACCATAAATAGTTAAATAGTAATATGTAAATTATGCCAGGAAATAAGTCCAGGACCAGCCTATTGGCTCAGGGTGTCTGACCCTCCAAGGGAGGAGTTGTAAAGTTTGATGGCCACAGGCAGGAATGACTTCCTATGACGCTCTGTGTTGCATCTCGGTGGAATGAGTCTCTGGCTGAATATACGCCTGTGCCCAACCAGTACATTATGTAGTGGATGGAAGACATTGTCCAAGATGGCGTGCAACTTGGAGCAGCAGTTCTGTGGGAAAAAAATGCCTTGTTAATGAGAGAGATCAGAGGAGAATGGCCAGACTGGAGCGGACAAGAAAGCAACAGTAACTCAAATCACCATGCATTACAACAAGGGTGTGCAGAAGAGCATCTCTGAATGCACAACACAATGAACCTTGAAGTCGATGTGCTACAAGAACAGAAGATTATCAACATAGGGTCAGTGGCCACTTTATTAGGTACATGAGGACTCTGATAATCCATACTATTCTTCACAACACTGTTAGTCCACTTGCAGTTGTTATTCTTGACATTACGCTTTGCAATCTCATTCTCAGTCTTCCCAATAGCGTTGTCACACTTTACCATTCCTGATCTGGCTTCACTGCTCCCAATTATCACTGGATAATTACTGCAACCGTTCTGCCTTTCCTATTTATTATCTATTTTATTACTCATGATGTTCATGTTATCATCATCTTTCTAAATTCCAACTTTCTCTTGCAACATCACTACTGATCTTTATGTTTTTTCTGGACCTTTCCCAGAATCACTCAGAGATAGCAAGCCATGGACCAACGGCAGTGAGCTCCCCAAAAGACTTCTGCATTTGTTCGGGAATGCACACAAGATTACTATTCCCTAGATCGGTAGAAAGGTATGCAGTGTGTAATCACACAAACCAATCTTCCATCCTTGGACTCACTTTACACCGCACGCTGTCGGAGCAGTGCTGCCAGGAAAATCAAGGACACGACCCACCCAGCCAACACACTTTTCATCCCTCTTCTCTCTGAGAGAAGGCTCAGGAGCTTGAAGACTCGTACGGCCAGATTTGGGAACAGCTTCTTTCCATCTGTGATAAGACTGCTGAACGGACCCTGACCCGGATCCGGGTCGTACCCTCCAAATATCCGGACCTGCCTCTCGGTTTTTTTTTTGCACTATCTTACTTTCCCTTTTATATTTTCTATTTATGACTTATAATTAAAATTTTTTATATTTACTATCGATTTGTACTCCAGGGAGCATGAAGAGCAGAATCAAATATCACTGTGATGATCGTACGCTCTAGTATCAATTGTTTGGCGACAATAAACTATAAAGTTAAGTAAAGTAAAACAAATTCCATAGAAATTTGCTTGAATTGTTGCCATTTTGAAGGCAGGCAATAAAAGATTTTCCACTTATATCAGCCTATTTCAATATCAAGCATAGCTTGATAAACAACCCTCTTTTCTGCTCCAGAGTTGCCTTACCTTCATATGCACATCTTTCTATTAGAAGTCTTTTTCCATAAAGCTGACTTTTACTAAGACTCTCTTGTATTGAGTATCTCTGCCAAATAATTTTATAGATTACAGATCACAGTCTAGTGAAAAGTGAAATGGCAGAAAGTTTAACTTGCTTTTAAGCACAGAATGTGGTTGGATTTCGACTCAAGTGTAAAAAATTAAGGAGTATTGACTTTACCTTCTGCTCATTGCAGTCCTTAACCAAAATAGCTTCTTGTCTGCCAACGTATTAGTCTTTTTATCATGGGCTGTGTGGTAATGTAGCAGTTACCACACAGAGCCACATTCCAAAGACATACGTGTTGGTTGGTTAATTGGGCAGCGCAGGTTCATTGGGCGTGTTACAGTGCCGCATTTCTAAATAAGTGCCCAGAAACATAGCTAATTGTCCAAACTATTTCAGATACTTCAAGTAGCTATAAAATAGAAAAACATATATACACAAAATGGAAGGATTCCCAGCTTTGCCTTTTTTCTTGTGTATATACGAATATAATCTTCGTGCAGTACCTGTGCTGCATCTTTATTGTAAAAAAAAATCTGACTTACAACATACAAATGTTTTCAAGGTCCATAAGTTGTAAATACAAAAGCTTGAGCTGAGAGCTGTCATTTTTACCTGAAGTGCAGGTCCCTGGGGATGAGGCAGAGCCCTGTTGAGTGACTCTTACAAAGAAGTGTCTTTGACCAAACAGGCCAAGCATCACCCTTCTCTGTTGAACAGCAAACAAAGATAAAACTGGAGTTATAAAGGAACAACTGTGGAGTTGTGGACTTTTTGATTTTTTTTCGCACCCTTCGCTGTGAGTTCTGTCCAGGCGTTGGAGATCAGTGCTGAGCGAATGCATGCCATTTACTCACAAGGAGGCAGGATGTAGCATAGATCCCTTGGCAGGGAATGCACTAGCAAAGAGCGTCTGAAGAGAAACACTGGCTGACACGTGGTTATGTATTCACAAGTGCCTTCCAGTCCAATTTGTCTACGCTGAAACACTATAAGGAAAATAGATCCTTATTAAACCATGGTCAAAAATAAGTTGAAAATAAATTGAAATACACAGGAGTACTACTAGGCAATGGTTAACCTCGTTAGAATAATTCAGTGGTGCATGTTACTAGATTTTGTTCTTACTTGTTGGATTGGTGCCTGTCCATAATGACCCTTATCTCTGTATTTAATCCCTCACAGTCTCACTGGCTTCACTAAGTGAGTTGGACAGCAGCCATTCCATTATGAAGCCTGCCTCAATAGGCCCCATCTACACTTAAAAGTTTGAATAAATGAGTTGGACAGGTGCCAGTCCATAATAAAACCAATCTCTGTAGGCCCCATCCACTTCCTCTCACACTTTCTCACTAGCTCGAGTAAACGAGGTGAACATGCCTTTTTCTCTGCACCAATTTATTTTCCATCTCCTCGCCTCTGAAACAAACAGGCTGAGTACATATCAGCCTAAGAAACGTATCTTCTAACTCTAGCACTGACTTTCAAATGCAGAGCATACTGCTGTTAGTGATAATGAAAGGCAAGATCTGCTAAGAATGCTAGCATCTAAAAAGTGAAAAGAGCTCGGCGACAAGCTCTCCACTGGGGTATCTCAATGGGCTGAGCAGCAGCTGTGGCAAGGAAACAGTTGTCGATACTTTGGGTCAAAAACCTGCATAAGGACTGCTCGTTGTTCCAGGTTCCACTATCTGAAGTCTCTTGTGTGTGCAAGGTGTGAGGAGGTACCCACCCTCAGATATATTTCTGAAAGTTTCCTGCATTAAACTTCTCCACCCAATCAAAACACCTTTTTTGCTGTCCTCAATCTGTAGTAGTAGTCATACTTTATTGATCCCGGCGGAAATTGGTTTTCGTTACAGTTGCAGCATAAATAATAAATAGTAATAGAAAATAGTAATAAATAGTTACATAGTAATATGTAAATTATGCCAGTAAATTATGAAATAAATCCAGGACCAGCCTATCGGCTCAGGGTGTCTGGCCCTCCGAGGGAGGAGTTGTAAAGTTTCATGGCCACAAGCAGGAATGACTTCCTATGATGCTCTGTTCTGCATCCCCGAGGAATGAGTCTCTGGCTGAGTGTACTCCTGTGCCCACCCACTCTGTGCCCACCCACCCTGTGCCCACCCATCTGTTTAGTGTTATTAACTCTTTCAAAGTAAACTTACTATCAAAGTACATATACGTCACCATATACTACCTTGAAATTCATCTTCTTGCAGGCATTCACAGTAGAACAAGGAAATACAATAGAGTTGATGAAAAACCAAACATAAACAAAGACCGACGAGCAACCAATGTGCAAAAGAAAATAATCTCTGCATAAAAAAGGGGAGACATAGAAGTCACAGAATCGTTAGAGAATAGAAACAGACCCTGATGCACATTGACTCTGCATGGACCATTAAAACAAATCCTTTTCTATTCTCCCCACTTTCCCATCAACTCCCCCCAGATTCTAACACTAGCTTACACACCAAGGGCAATGCTTGCAGTGACCAATTAACATTCTTGGGGATGTGGGGAGAAACACATGCAGTCACAGGGAGAATGTGCAAATTCCACAAACTGAGCCCAGAGGATCAACAGCCCATAATCTGCTGCCTTGGGGGGCTGATAAGTTTCTTGAGGGTGGGCTGATGGGGATGGGGAAGGAGGACCAGGGTTTTCTCCACACCCCCAGGTTGGTGGCAGATACCAGAGATTTTAGACCTGTGTGCAGTTGGAAGGTACCTGTGATGTTCCTTTAATGGTGCAAGCATTCCATGCAAATTAGTCTTTATGTAGTGTATTTAGTATTTCAGTAATATTTGAATAACAATGTAAATACATTATTTGATTTGGCATTCTTTGTTTACATAATTTATTATGGGTTATATGTACATGAATGGCGTATGTCATTACACCACCATGTCATATGTGCACACCTCCCTAAAGAAAAGGAAAGTAAAAACTAAGTAGACCTGTTTCTTGACTCCCATGCTTTTCTTTTGATCAGTTTCTGGAGTTATATAATAGTAGTGAGGAGGTAGTTTTAAAACAAACCGGAGGTGACAACCTACCTACCTGTTGAAGCGCATCACATCTTTCTTGGGGGGGGGGGGACGACGAGAGACAGTTGAGTTAAAAAAGTCAGAAAATGGATGAAATTCACAGAATTATAAACAGTGAGTACTGGATGATAATAATAATAAATAGAAAAAAAACAAATGGCTGGCTACCTTGGAAAGATGGTTGTGTTTGATTGCACAATAGATAACTTCATGATGTATACTGATCTGTATGAATTGTGCAGTATTATGATGCAAATGAAATAGCCAATAAAGACTGCGAGCCAGTGTTGCTGAGTGCATTAGGTGGGAAAACATACAGTTTGCTTGTAAGTTTAACTGCTCCAAACAAATCAGCAAAGGTGAGCTTTGCTGATATCATGAATGTAATGCAGGAACATTTAGAACCATAACCATTGTTGACTGCAGAATGATTTAGGTTTCATACGCGGAATCAAAAGGTATGGTAGTCTACTTTACACCTTAGCTTACGTGGCTGAATTGAAGAAATTATCTGAGCATTGTCAGTTCAGTGAAGGGCTTAATGATGCAATAGGAGATGGTTTAATTTGTGAATTCAAATATGGCTCCTAACTGAAGCGCAACTCACATTTAAAAGAACAGTTGAAATTGCCGTAACAATGGAAACAAAAGCCAGAGACACAATTGAGTTGCAGTCAGGAATGAAAATGAGCGCGAACAAAACTACAACGTCTGAACAGAAACCTGCTTGGCTGAACAAATTGTGTTACCAATGTGGCAGCAGTACCCATGCACCAGCCCAATGCTGATTTAAAGGCAAAACTTGCAGAAAATGCAACAAAGTAGGACACATACAAAGAACATGCCAGGTAGACAAAAATAAATGGACTACACAAGGAAGAGAAAAAGAAAAAAAAGTCATATTGCAGTTTCAAAAAGCACACTAATCTGCATGCTATTGACAAAAAAAATCTGATAATGGTAAGAGTGGCACAGGACTGGGTAGCCTTGAGTTTTGTAATGAAAAATCTAACAATAGACAAGCAGTCTGGCTTACACCAGAAGTGAACAGCAATTTAATTAAAATGGAAATGGACACTGGCTCGGCTGTTTCAGTCATTCCATAAAATGAGTTTGCATGGCATTTCAAAGATACAGCCTGCAGATATCCAACTAAGAAGCTATACAGGAGATAATATAACTTCTGTGGGAATTACATTTGTAACAGTGAAATGCAACAATCAACAAGGCACATTGGGCTTGGATGTGTTAAAACCAAGAGGGTCAGAATTATGGAGCCGTGATTGGGTGAGGCAACTAGAACTTGATTGGAGATCCATCCTCTATTTGAATGCCACATCCCCTGCAATAGAATCAACTGAAGGTGGATTATGAAAGGTACTGGATGATGCCACAGCAGTGTTCAAAGATGGCATTGGAAAATTCAAACATATCAAAGGTAAAATAGTGTTAAATGAAAATACCACACCCAAGTTTGCAAAGCCCATCTGGTTCCTTATCCCATCTGTGATAAAGTAGCCAATGAGCTAGATTGCATGGAAGCTGAAGGAATTCTTTCCAAGATTGAGTGGGCCCCATGGGCACACCAGCAGTCCCGGTAGCCAAGAAAGATGGGGTTTTCAGTATCAGTGGTGATTTTAAACTCAACACCAACCGAGTACTGAAAGTAGATCAATACTCTTTACCCAGGATAGAGGATATCTTTGCAAACCTTTCTGGTGGGAAACACTTCAGCAAAGTGGACTTAGCTGAGACCTACCTAGAGATGGAGATGGAAGAAGAGTCCAAGGTGTTTCTCACCATAAACACTCTCAACGGGATTTATCACTATAATAGGCCTATTTTTGGAGTAGCATCTGCACTTGCACTCTGCATCTGGCAGAGAGCTGTGGACCAGGTTCTACGAGGGTACCTAGACACTTAGTGTTACCTGGATGACATCATTGTTAATGGTGAAGATGAAGAAGCATCTCCAAAATCTGCAGACAGTATTAAAAGATTAGAAGACTATAGGCTCAGAGCATAATGCGACAGCAGCAACACGGAAGCAGAGACGGGCTCTGTTTCATGGAGAACACAACTACAAGATCAAATTCCAGACAACTAATCATAGTAGGGCCAATGGATTGTCCCAGTTGCCCATGGGAAAAAGAAATACCTGAAAAATTTACAAAAGAGGGCACTCCTTTTGATGTATTCTCCCTCTTGCAAATTGCGAGTCACCAGATTATGGCAGAGATGATCCAAGAGGAAGCTAAAAAAGCCCCCATACTGTCTTAGGTCTAATGACAACTCAAAATGCCTGGAATGTACAGCAGATATTCCAGCTGCCCCATTTTTACCAGTGCCAAGATGAACTTGCCCTTGACTCAGGTTTCTGAGTGTGGGGATTGAGAGTTGTTGTACCATCCAAGCTAAGAGCTAAAGTTTTGGAGGAGCTACATGCCAGTCATCTAGGCGTGGTCAAAATAAAAGTGTTGTCTCACTGTGTCTCACAATGGACCACAGTTTGTTGAGGAACAGTTTCAGTCATTTCTGAAAATGAATAGAATAAGACATATCCCATCTGCACCATACCAGCCAGCTAAAAATGGCTAGGTGGAAAGGTTTGTCCAGAGTGTGAAGAAGGCATTGCAAGCAATGTCAGAAGAACAAACTATACTGCCACTGAATCAGAAGCTCGCCAACTTCCTCCTTGCAGCCCAGTCCACAACCAACAACTTACCAACTGCATAGTTCCTGGGTCATCCCTTGTGCTCACGCTTGGATCTCCTCAAACCCAATCTCAGAAGGAGGATGTAGGACAAACAGCTGAGATAAATTGGGTGCTCCTCAAACCTGGAGGTTCAATGTTTCATTCTTGAACAAGCACATCGATCGTCTGAGGAGAGCAGGGTCTACTGATGGAGAAGAAATTGAATTGACAGAACCACTTCCTGCTTTCCCAGAGTCCACTCCTCCAACCACCACACAGGAGGCCCCAGTACATGAGATTATTTCACAGCCAGACCTCTCACCTGCCAAGTAGAGTGATCACCCCCACCCCCCACATCAGGAAAGAGATTATCCTACAAGAGTAAGAAATTCTCCACATCTGTTTATTAAGGGTAAATACAGATAAATGGAGAAAGTCAACTGAGCATAGATTGTCCCAAAGCAACTAAGTAGAGCAATGTGAAGACAAATAGCATTAATAAGAACCTATTAAAGTCAAAATGCCCTCGGAATACTTCCTACTGTTAGTTGGTAGAAAGAGAATATTTAATTACTCAGCAGTGTCATCCTGATGAGTAAAAACTCAGAGAAAGAGGGGAAGATAGGTTAAATGTCTCATGATTTTCATTTGCAATCATTGACTGCAAGATCTACTTTATTATTCATTGTTTCAGTTTAGGATTAAAGAGTCTGACCCAAGTTGACATGCCATTTCCAATATGAAGCATCAATGTATGTAGAAGGCATGAAATGACCTTATGCAGACTCTTATTGCATCCAAATAACTCAGTACCCACTCAATTTATGTGGAGCCTTCAAGGCATGAGCAGCAGGAGAACTGTGTTCTGCTATCACCTTGCACTTTAACATGGGAGTCAAGTACCAACCCATGTTGCTACTCAAATAGTATTCAAATCGGTACTCAAAAATGGAGTACTGAGGATTTTGGCGGTAGCAGCACTTGCCCAGTCTAACTATAACATGGGACTATCTGCAGATCACCCGTCACTTTTCCCCCTTTTTCCATTTGCCATTCTGGCTTCCTTCTTCTTTTCTCACCAGACTATCACCTCCCTCTGGTGCCCCTCCTCCTTCCCTTTCTCCCACAGTCGACTCTCCCGTCCTATCAGATTTGTTCATCTTCAACCCTTTACTTCCTCCACCTATCACCTCCCAGCTTCTCACTTCGACACCCTCTCCCCTACCCACCCACCTTCCCTCTCTCTTGATTTTACCTATCATCCAGCTTTATTCCTTCCCCTCCCCACCTGCTTATTCTGGCTTTTCCCCTCCTTCATTTCCAGTCCTAATGAAAGGTCTTGGGCTGAAATGTTGACTGTATTTTGCTTTCCATAGATGCTGCCTGACCTGCTGAGTTCCTCCTGCATTTTGTGTTTGGATTTCAAGCACCTGCAGAATCCTGTGGAGCTGCCTGTTACAGACAGAGCTAAGTGAAGTAGCCCTCTTAGATCTGGAAATTACTGACTAATTTCCTGAACACCTGCAGTGCATAGAAGCAGGAGAAATTCATAATTATCATGAAAAATGGTTCTGAAAGAGAATGCATTTTTTCTCTTTCACTTTGATCATTATCAATTAAAATAACAATGCTAGGAAAAATACGGTTTAGCTGACAATTAACAAGCCTTCAGCCAGCTAATAATCATGGCCTCTTGATATCTGTGAGTATATGGTGTACAGAGAACAGAAATACAATGTACAGCTAAAGAAAACTGTACCATAAAGTCCGGTTACCTTCAACATCAATGTCAAGGCCATCTAACATTGCTGCGGAGGGAAGGGAGTCGGAGATCTCTGCAGCTCATCACCACATGATGATAATGTGTAAAGTAAGACTAGGATACCACCCCTCTTTCCAAATGCAAGCAGTTCAAAGCATGAGATGCCTCCATAGCTGCTCTTGCTGGTCTTATCTACTGAGGATCAAGAAGAGGACGAGTGACTTCCTTCCTACAGGTAAGTGGCTGAGTGAGAAAAAAGAATAGGCAGGGACAGAGAAAGTGCTTATAAATAGGGGGAAAAAAAGAAATGAATTACCTGCACAGTCTATAGAAGAGTAGTGGGGTTAAAGACTGACTCTTGGGATTTTAGCTGATAAATCATTTGAACTCATATGCTCTCATATAACATCAGTCACCTCCTGTGATTGATTTACCAGCTTGTAATTATCTTTCTGTTAGAAAGTTTGATGACAAATCAAAGAAAGAATTCAGAATTTGACACTGTGACTTTTCCAGACATCGTCATTTAAAGAAGTAGGTATCACATTCCACTGAGATGGTAGGAGTTCCTCCGTGTGGCTGTTTATCTGCACAGAACCCATCTCACCATCCATCTTTAACACAGAGCCACTATAATTGGGTATCTTCCTGCTGTTTCTATGACAATCCAATGTTCTGATTTACACAGCAGCAATTGGGTACAATGTCTTTCATCACAACTTCTTATGGTTGCAATAGCATCATTTTTCATAATAACCATTCTATTCTAACGTTTTAGATGGTTTACATTGCGCATGGAAAAAGAATGCAATCTTCCTTCCAAAATGAATATTTAAAGATGATAGATTGTGCAGTCATTGTCTCCTTACTGGTTATGAGAGTTTGCTGGGTACAAATTGGTTTCTGCTATTGCCTCTTTTCAACTGCGACCATAGTTCCAGAAACATTCATTGATTGAAATGTGCTAACGGTGGAGTGGGCGTATTAACTAATTAACAAAAAAGAATGTACAGAAAATTCCTTTCCAACCTATTGCTCTTTGCAATGATGGGGGGAGTGAGGAGTGGAAAAGGTCTCCTCATTGCCAAAAACGATGTTAGAGCTTGAAATACTTCAGCAGTTTCTGGGGATTCTGGATTCATTGGGTTGTGAATGTAGACTTTTCTATCCCTTAGGGATGTGGACACAAGATGTTGAATATATTCAATGCTGTTGCTATTTTTCTTTGGTTGCATTTAGTATCAAGAGACATGGAGATAATGTGAGAAAGTGGAATTAAAATATTGATTAGCTGTGACCTTATTGAACAACGAAGTTAGCTTGAAGGAGTGTACATCTATTTCTGAACCTATTTCTTACGTTCTTTCAATAACAGAAGATCTAAGAATTGGCACCACATCTGAAAGTTGAATTATCTCAAAGATATCCTCATGCCCAGATTGTGCCTCTAAGCTATGTAGAAAAGTATTTCTGACATTTTTGTTTGGTATTTGTGGAGCCACTTGGGACCTCAGAAGGTTTATCAACTGAGAAGCTGCAAGAAGTTCTGATTTAGGATTTAAGTGATCTCTCGGCATGATAAGGAATGAGGCCCGGCCATTTCTGATTGAGGACTGGCAATGTTTAAGTAATTTGGAATTGTGATCAGTAATAGGCCAGGAACGTTATTCTGAAAGGTGAATAATAGAGGCTTGAGCTAAGGTAGGTGATTGGGCTTGGGATTGGGGATCAATGACTGTGGTAGCAGAATCTCTGGCCAGGCTGTAAAGCTGACCATCAGTCAGGCCGTGGGTGAAGAGCCATGAGTTTGAGGGTGAGCATTAGCCTGGGGAGACGATTGGATATTGATCTTGTGTGATGATTGGGCATTGGACTGACATAGATCTCAATGAGTCAGCCAGCATCTATGGAGGGAAATGGACAGATAATGCATCAGGTTGAGAAACTTCATCTGAAGTCCAGCATCTGCAGTCTCCTGTGACTTGACTGGACTAATGTCAATGTTTAGGTATTAGCCCAATATTATAGCTAGACATTGGACTATTGTGGATGAAGAATAATTCATATGATATGACAAACACAAAATGCTAGAAGAACTCAACAGGCCAGGCAGCATCTATGGAGAGGAATAAACAATAGACATTTTGGGCAGAGACCTTCATCGGGACTTCATGGGTCTACTGTTTATTCCTCTCCATTGATGCTGCCTGACATGCTGAATTCCTCCAGCATTTTATGTTTGTTGCTCTAGATTTCCAGCATCTGCAGTACCTCTTGTATCTGCAGAATCTCTTGTGTTTTTGATATGCTGTGGATGAAAGAGCAGGTGGCAGGTCTTCGAATGGAGGGGAAGATCAGACACTGGACAGGTTGTTATTGTCTGGTATCATAGACTTAGAAATCCTGAGTTGGAGCAGATGATCAGACAGTGCCCTGAGAATGAACGATCCATTAGGCTGGCTGTGAATTGAGCCTCCACCTGGGCTTGAGTTATCGGGAACAGCCGGCCAGAATTTTGTTGGCATTGCAGTCTTTGTTCTTTCAACGTGGATTCGGGAGGAACAGTGGCTGGAAATCATTCAGCTAATTAGCAAAGTGTTGCACTCCTGAAAAACCTAATTGGGAAAAAAAAAGGTCCTGCAAAATACATTTGACACTGATTTTATGTAAATAATATGCTGTTAGTTTAAAGAGCCCTGGTGAACCAACATGCACGTCCTGCATTTTTGCTTTTATAATGAATGTGCATTTCCTGTCTGCCACATTTATGAGGGCTTAGTTCTTAATAACCAAGTGCTGTACAGCCAGGTATCTAGCTCAATATACGTCGATGCCAAGCTCAAATCACTCTCACCCCTGAGAGGCAGATGGCTCGCCAACAATGACTGCTTGAGTAATGGTAATCTGCATGAGCAATGGCAGAATATTCAACATCATTACACCCTAGCAATGCATCATGTGCCCTCAGTTTAGTAGGAAAGAGGATAGACTATTTCAATACACTCCAGCGTTCCAGAGCCTTCTTCACTGTTTGAAAATCAAAGAAATCAGGTTTGGCACATTATCTCAATTTGCATGAACGTTATTAAAAACCACTAGAGTGCATGAATTATCTTGGGTGCTGTGCACCTGGGAATACTCATCACTAAGATTACAATGCCATTCAGCCCTTTGTTCCTCTGCTGGTTCCTTGGCAGAGTTATCTGGTTAACCCAATGGCTCTACAATCAAACATACACTCAAGGTAGTAGCAGGAGCTGATATGACCGTAGCTGTAACTCTGCATTCCTGTCTAACATAGGATCCTCCCCCTGTCTTGCTTATCTGAATCTATCTACCTCTGTCTCTACAGTTTTTAGACTTTCCTTCCAGCTCCCTTTGAAAAGGAGTTCCAAAATCTTATAAAGAAAGTAGTTGAGGCAGGTAGAATAACAACATTTAAAAGACATTTGGATAAGTACATGAATAGAAAGGGTTCATTGGCCAGATACAGGAAAATGGGACTAGATTTGATAGGCATCTTGATTGGTATAGACGAGTTGGGCATCCTGTGTTACTCTATGACTTCTTAATCCTAAGGAGGATCGCTGTCTTAAATTTGGCACCCCCTCCTATTTTTAAACGGTTCTGGATTCTCCCGTAAGACAAAACATCCTTTCCACATCCATCCTGTAAAGGGAGGATCTAAAATGCTTTAATCAGTCTTCACTTACAGTATATAGTTCTTTGAAAGATGTCAGGATGTCCTGAAGCGTAGAGTCACCAGGAACTACAACACAAAAACAGGCCCTTCAGCCCATCTAGTCCATGCCAATCTATTACTCTGCCCTGGTCCCATCGACCTGCGCCTGGAGCATAGCATTCCATACCCTTCTCATCCATGTACTTATCCAAACTTCTGTTAAGTATTGAAATCAAGCCTGCACTCACCACTTCTGGTGGTAGCTCTTTTCACACTCTCACCACCCACTGAGTGAAGTTCTTCCTCATGTTCCTCTTAAAAAATTCAACTTTCTAACCTATTAGGCTAAGTAATGAAATTAGTTGTTAAGAAAAATGGTAATAATAGTTTCCACACAACCCTTCTGGACCATTTCCACTGGTCCAAAATGTTGTATACAAGCCTATATACCAACCATTGTAGGTGTTTATATCCTAATTTGTTCATGCTTGCTCCTGCCCGCAGACATAATTATCCAATCCCTATGTACTTATTTACTTAATTTTTTCATTTTTTTATCCCTTTCCCAAATCTTTCCCTTTACTTGTGTTAATTCTCTATTTTCCAAAAAAAACCCAAATATTTAGACTAGGGGTGCACAGTACATAATTATCTATTTAAATGTTTATTTTCCTTTTATATCATCTCAATGTGTACTTAAGAATGTATAAATAATTGTAGTTTTATACATATAAAAAAATGGAAAAGGTTATATCTGTGAAAAAAGTACATGATATTTGTGAATTCCTTATCCAAATAAAAATAAAATTAAAAAAAAAATTCAACTTTCACCCTTATCTCATGACCTCTAGTTCTGGTCTCATAGAACCAAACACTTTACACCAATGACTTATTCCTGCTGATGTGGTCCCTTCTGTAATGAAGAAATTGTCAATTAATTTGGATACAATAGGGTCTTTTAAGAGCCTGTTAGATAGGTACATGGAGCTTAGGAAAATGGAGGGCGATGCGCTAGGGAAATTCTAGGCAGTCTCTAGAGTAGGTTACATGGTTGGCACAACACTGTGGGCCGAAGGACCTGTAATGTGCTGTACATTTCTATGTTCTATGTTCTAATTAGTTCATGAAAAGAACCCATAAATAATTACTGTTTTTTTTTATTTTGTGCATTAGTGAGGGGGCGGGGGGAGATGGGAGGATCTCCCTGCTCTTCACATATTACTGTCATTGGTAGTGGCATTATCTGATTCTTATCATATGTGGAATGCACTGCCAACGAAGGTGGTAGATACAGGTGCAAAAAGGTCTTTTACAAAGCTCTTAGATATGTACACAGTGCTGAGAAAAATAGAGGGCTATGCGGTAAGGAAATTCAGGGCAGCTTCTAGAGTAGGGTTACATGGTTGGCACAACATTGTGGGCTGAAGGGCCTGTATTTTGCTGTAGATTTTCTGTGCTCTATGTACTGAGATACAGTGAAAGGCTTGTCATGCATGCTGTTCATACAGATCAAATCGTGACACAATGCATTGAGCTAGAACATGGTAAAATAATAACAATGCAGAATAAAGTGTAAAAGCCAGACAGAAAGCGCAGTGCAAGAAAACAACAAAGTGCAGATGATAATGAGGTAGATTGTGAGGTAAAAAGTCCATCTTATCCTTCAAAATGTCCGTTGAAGGGTCTGATAACAGTGGGATAGAATCTGTCCTTCAACCTGGTGGAACATGCTTTTGTATCTTCTGTCCAGTGGGAGAGTGGAGAAGAGAGAATGACCGGGGTGGTGGGATAGACAGTTCAACATCTCATCTGAAAATCCACACTCCAGGTGCTACAATATTCACGGTGCTTCACTAGGAGTGGCTGCCTGAATTCTCTGGGACTTGAACCCAGAAAGAGAAATTAACTCCCTCCTCTGTAAAAGTTAACACAAGGCAACAGTTTTCAGAGAAGCTGCTTAAAACTTGTGACAGTAGCTGCTGGGATCTGGAGCAAAAAAAATGTACTGCTGGAGGAACTCAAAGGGTCAGACTGTCAACTTTTCATGTTGAGACCCTTTATTGGGATTGAGAGAGTAGAACAGAGGTATCCTGTGTAAAGAAGTGAGGGAGACGGGCAGGGAAGGAGCTGGCATGTGAAAGGTGGATATTGTTGTGTTCATCCGTCGTCGACGTCGATGAGGACCTCGACATCATTTGATGGTGTCGAGACTAGCGCGTGATTTGGATTTAAGTGAGGGAGAGTTGCGCAGCGTCAACCTCACTCTCTCTTCCCAATTCCCATCTGGATCCAGTGGCAAGACAGAGTCGAGACGGTTGGAGATGGGACTAGGCACAGTGGATGACCAGGACGTTTTCTGTGTCTTGTCTTGCTCTATACGTTCCATGATGCTCGCAAAGACCGCCTTCTTGACCCTTGGTCCTTCCATTGGTCTCGTCCGCTCAATCTGCTGGAGTCTGTCTTCACATGCTGGGATAGACAACTACCTATCTCACCAAGGGTTTGAGCTCTGTTGGCTACCCTCACCTGGTTTAGCCAGCTTGTCGAAGCCATTGTCTGGGGTGTGGCGGCTATTGCGTGCAAACAGCTACGGGGAGCCACAGGTGAGAGCTGAGTGCCAGGTGGGTATATGTGAGGAGGAAAGTGATGGTAGATTCATGTGAGAAGAGTCTTCTATTCCCTCTGCCCCACTCCCAAAAGTTCCCATCTATCCACCTTCCCTCACTTACTGGTTTCTCCCTTCACTTTCCTTTCTTATCACACTCCATGGTCTGCAGCCCTTTTATTGCCTCCACCTATCATCTCACGGCCTCTGTCACTATCTCCACCCTTGCCACACCTCACCTCGACTCCATCTGCCAATCGTCCCTCCTTACTTGGTTCCACCTCTGACTTGTCAGCTCTCACCCATCACTTCCCCTCACCCTTTCATTCTGGCTAGCTCCTCTTTACTCTTTTAGTCCAGATGGAGGGTTCTGACCCAAAATGTCGACTGTCCACAGGTGCTGCTCTGATTTCCTCCTGCAACACAAATTTTGCTTAAATCAGTCCTATCTTTGGATCCGATAATCTTTATGTTTTTCCTCCTGCAAAACAAATATTGCTTAAATCAGTCCTATCTTTGGATCCGATAATATTCAGGTTTTTCATGCCCTAGCTTGGCATTAACTCAACTATTTCTTGACTTACCGCATATTCTTTCACTCCCGTTTTCATGCACAATGCACCTCTTAGCTCAATAAATCCAAAAATAACCAACTGAATGGCCAGCACAGAGGAAAAACATTTAATGATAGTTACACAGAGTAGAGTCATACTTACAACCTACACAATAATTGAGGGACATTCTTTCTCACTAAGCTCACTATGAAACCTTGCTTATCTCTGGAGTTGTCCACCTGCATGTTCCAAGAAATTAAAAGTGAATTAATTTCCATAATGCTACCATGAGCAAAACTCAGGAGAAAATTGGTAAGGGCAATAGAATGCCGTTCCTATTATCCTCAAAGTTATTTTTTCTGTTACTAATTGCAAGAGATATTAAAAATATAATGCAAAGGAAGACATCTGCACTTGCAGGCAAAATGAATCCATCTGGGTAAAAAACAATGGAACATTCTAGAGTAGGTTACATGGTCGGCACAACATTGTGGGCTGAAGGGCCTGTAATGTGCTGTAGATTTCTATGTTCTATGTTCTATTGTAACAGCGACTGTCAGTCTCCCCTTTTGCTGTGAAATGGGTGATATCTCTCTGTCCCTTGTTAGTGAGAGAGAGAGCCGGTGGCATGTTGAACAGCTGGGTAAACAATGGTTCTTGTGGACAGCACATCATAGTCTCTCTTTGGGGGCTTTGGTGTTGCCCGGCGGGTAGTGGGCCCTCGCACTTCCTGCTGAAGTGGGGGGGGTGAAGGGGGAGGTTGACGCTTTGTGGCTGCTTGTGCGGGAGGGGGGAGAGGGGGCTTAGGGAATCTAAAGTTTTTCTGTCTTTCATTCTTTTGGGGTTCTGTTTTTCATGGATGTCTGCGAAGCGTAAGAATTTCAGGTTGTGTACTGTATATATTCTCTAATAATAAATGGATTTATTTGTATTAATGCCTGTTCTCCATTCTATAGGTTGTGGGAAGGTAATAATGTCAGCTGAATGCATCATTGGTGGCTTTATGAGGAATAGAACAGTTTGAGGTGGTGAGTTTAAGAATAGGTCCAGTAAAAGCTGACAACCCTGCGTGTACCTCATACAAGAAAATTTCTGGTCACTGCTCTGACCCATCCCACACAGAAAAGAAAGGGAAAGATTGTTCTCTGTATCAAGTTCAGTCTCCCACCTGCACAATCTTATTAAAGTTTAACTGAAGGTAGCCGAGCATGTCAGACTGCAGCAAATGAAGCTCTGTCGGCTCCTGCCTCAGAGAACAGCCACCCAGCACACAGTCAGCAATTAAATCATTGCCCAGCCCTCCACTTGATGACTGAGTCAGAGTTTAACAAGTTGTGTCAGAGCAATGAGAGTAATGTAGAATTAACTATTTGAGCTCCAGCTCCAAACTTTCAGATGTCTCTTCACTTGTGAGTACTATTATTTCCCTCTTCGCTCCCCTTTTCTGTGGAATGGATCAAGCCTTGCTGAGACTTTGGGCTGTACAGTTATGGAACTGACTTGTTGCTTATTCCCTTTGCCCAAAATTACCACATTTACTCCACCCAGAAGAGAAGGGTCAGACAGTATGACTCACCAAACCTGCAAGCAGCAGGAGTCCGGTGAGGAGCAGCAGGCTTCACATGACGGGGAGGCCTCACGTTGTTTCCTACGGCCTCCCCCCCAAAGAACGCAGGATGTCAAAGACCCTTAATTGTCGTCAGGTAGAGGTGCGGTGCACGTGCTTTTGTTTACATCAGTGGAGCTGAGTTCCAGGGGGTTGAACACAATCAGAAGTCTGTCGTAGTCCAATCACATTGATGCCATAGCCAAGAAAACGCACCAGTACCTCTACCTCAGGAGGCTAAAATAATTTGGCATCCCTCAATGACCCTCACCAACTTTTTTAGGTAGACTACAGAAAGCCTCCTATCTGGATGCATCAGATGCTCTGCCAGAGACCGTAAGAACTGTGGAGAGCTGTAGACACATCCCAGTACATCACAGAAAGCCACCTGCCCTCCACAGACTTTTTCTACACTACTTGCTGCCTCGTTAAAACAGCCAACGTAACCAATGATCCCTCTCACCTTGGACATTCTTTGATCTTCTCCCTCAAATCAGGCAAACATATAAGCCTGAAAGCATGTACCACTTGGCTCAAGGGTGGCTGCTATCTTACTGTACCAAGATGATTGAATGACCTTCTACAACAATAAACTGTATTCTTGCTCTCACAGTCAACATTGTTATGGCCTTGCATCTTATCGTCTGCTTTATTTGTAACTGTAACACTTTATTCTGCATTCTGTTATTGTTTTCCCTTGTGCAGTACTTCCTCAATGCACTGATGTGATGGGATGATCTGTTTGGATGGCATGCAAAACAACGTTTTATCATTGTTCCTTTGGTAAACTACACAAATTGATCTTGTGTTTTAAAACAAGGTGGATGTCACAGCCACAGAGTCAGCTGCACAGCAGATTCAGCAATTGCATTCATGAATATGCACGTATCAGATAATTATTATTTCATTATGGCAGTATTTAACTCCCACCTTTCCGTTGTAGCACTTGTTGAGACTTGAGCAAAGATCAGCATCGTTACGCTGCCTGCTTGCATTCGGCCTTGCCTGAGAATAGTGGGCTGTTGAGTCGAATGACGCTGAGGACTAGCGGTATTCGTTTTATATTTAGATATTCCTTTCAGCCGCGGTGTTTTCCTTTTGAGAGTTTTAGTTAGCGGCCCTGTTTGGCCGAACGTTTATTGTTTTCTTTTTTCCCCTTAAAATACAGTTCTCATTAAAGTCTGTGAACTATCGACCCGCTTCAGCAACTCTCTCTCTGCACTTGGGCCGTATCCGAATGAACTGACAATGGGTTGTATGAAGGGAGGGGGATGTAAAAAGGTTTGAAGGTGATATATTGCGGACAAGCTGAATAAGTGAGTATAAAGGCAGCAGATGCAATATAAAGTGGAACAGTATGAGTTACTCATTTTGGTACAGAGTAGGAAATTATTTTTTTATTTTTATTTAGAAATACAGCATGGTAACCAGCAACTTTTATGTGTTGATGGTGTAACGCTCCGCTATATTGGCTCGTATATGTCTAGGGGAAATCCCGCCCGGCACCAGCCTTAACGCTTCCTGCTGGGTCGGTTGCTGTACCACTGCCACTCGAATCAATCCCAAACATCAATCATCAGCCAGCACACCCAGTATGTTTTACCAAGTACACTTTATAGATATTACTAAGTCTATGAAATTAATATAAGTTCGATACAGAAAAGGAAGTAATGGGAAAAAAAGGCGCCAGACTTATCAAAGTTCAAGTTCTTCATGCACAAGTTGGAGCTCAGAAATTCCTGGCGACCACCCCAGACCCTGTCGACTCGCGGCTCGGGAGCCTTTCCGCATATCCGTCGTCCTCTCCGTCTCTCCTCCGACTCCCCCCCCCCCCCACCAAAAACCCCGGTTCCCAGTCATATGAGACAGCATTATCACCCCAGGAAATAATAACATGAATACCCACTGGATATTAGCACCCTGCTATCTGTATTAACACAAGCAAATGTCTAGCTGGAGACTTTCTCAGCATTTAACATAACATAGAAGCCATTTTAATCCACGTACGTAGCAATTTAAAAGATTAACATAACAAAGAAGCCATTTAAAATTTAACATACAAAGAAGAGACCCCGTACAATGGTAACAGGCCTCTCCAGTTCTGGCCCAGTGAGCCCAATTACACCCACCTGACCAATTATCCTAATAATCTGACCCTCTTTGGAATGTGGGAGGAAACCAGAGCAGATGGAAGAAACCCACACGGTCACAGGGAGAATTTACAAACTACTTACGGACAGTGGCGGGAATGGAACCTTGATCACTCAGTTAGTTTTACGGTAACTGCTCCACTAAATTCTGTGCTGGAAGTAGAGAACTTTTAAGTGGTGAGAGAATTGGTAATGTCGGTGCTTAAAATAACCTTGTAAGCAAGTCATTAAAAACCAACATGCAAGCAAATAAATAGCCATCAATGCAAATGGAAAATTTCCTTTTATTGAAAGAGAATTTGTGCACAGGAGTACAAATGTCTTACTGCAGTTATACATTCAGTAGCCACTTTAGTACACCTATACACATGCTCATTAATGCAGATATCTAATCAGTCAACTGTACTTTTTTCCATAGATGCTGTCTGGCCTGCTAATTTCATCCAACATTTTGTGTGTGTTGCTCAGATTTCCAGGATCTAATCCGCAACAATTCAATACATAAAAGACATGCAGACGTGGTCAATATGTTCAGTTGTTATTCACACCAAACATCAGAATGGGGAAGAAATGTGATCTAAATAACATTGACTGTGGAATGATTATTGGTGCCAGATGGGTTGGTTTGAGTATTTCAGAAACTGCTGATCTCCTGGGATTTTCACGCACAGCAGTCTCCGGAGTTTACAGAGAATGGTGCAGAAAAATAAAAGCATCCCGTGAGCGGCAGTTCTGTGGGCAAAAATAAATTGTTAATGAGAGAGGTCAGAGGAGAATGGCCAGACTGGTTCGGGCCGACAGGAAGGCGACAGTAACTCAGATAACTACACATTACAACAGTATAGCAGAGAAGAACATCTCTGAATACAGAACATGTCAAACCTTGAAATGGATGGGCTACAGAAGGTAACTAATAAAGTAGTCACTGAGTGTACAGTGTCTTGGGAAAAAAAGTAGCTGCATAATTTTAACTATTTAGTCTCTTAACTACTGAAAGAGTATATTTATCACAGAGTGCTACGAAGATTCACTAGCATGGATCCAAGGATAATGGGTTTGCATAAGTAGATTGGGGTTGTAGAAAATAACATTTAGAAGAATGAGAGTGAACTTACAATATTATGGGGCACAACAAGCTGGAATAGAGAAGCTGTTTCCACAGCAGAAGGGTTTAGGCCCAGAATAAGGGGTAGGTTATTTAGGCCTGAGATGAGGAGGACTTTCTTCACACACTGAGAGGTGACCTTTTGGAATCCTTTTCTCTAGAAGCTCAGTAATGGATTTCACTCCGAACAGAGATTAATAGATTTTCGGATATTAAGGAAATCAAAAGAGTCCCAAGAAGCAAGACTAATCAACATTTCCACCCACTAACTCCACCACTACTTTATTATTTCCCATCAGTCACCTTATGTACAGCCCAGTGTCACTTTATACACATCAATCAATCTATGTATATAAGCTATCTTATTTTATTTATATTTATTGTGTGCTTTTTTTAGTATTGCTATTGTGTTCTTTATCTTGTGCGTTTTTTTTTGTGCTGCATCAGATCCGGAGTAACAATTACTTTGTTCTCCTTACCCTTGTGCACAGGAAATAACATGAAGCAATCTTGAGTCCTGAATACAGGATGGGAGCAGTTCAGAAAGGTAGAGCTGAACTACAAGGTCAACCACGATCTTGAGGAATAGTGGGACAGGTTAGATTGCTCCTGATGCTCTTTCTTATTTTGATACATATAATTTAGTGTAATAATAATAACTGAAAATTTAAAAAAATATATAATACTTAATAAGAGCATAAGACACAGGAACAGAGCTAGGCCACTTGGCTCAGTGAGTCTGCTCCACCATTCCACCTTGGCTGATTTATTATCCCTCTCAACTCCATTCTCCTGCCTTCTCCCCATAACCTTTGACACCATTACTAATCAAGAACCAATCAATCTCTGCTTTAAATATACCCAAAGACCTGGCCTCCACAGCCATCTGTGGCAATGAATTCCAAAGATTCACCACGCTTTGACTAAATAAATTCTTACTCATCTCTGTTCTAAAGGGATGTCCTTGAATTCTGAGTCTGTGTCCTATGGTCCTGTTCTTCCCCGCTAACATCCGCTCCACATGCACTCTATGTAGACCTTTCAATATTTGATAGGTTTCAATGAGATATCTCTGATTCTTCTAAACTCCAGCAAGTACAGTCCCAGAACCATCAAATGCTCCTCATACAGTAACCCTTTCAAAATGGAGACACAGGAGCCTGGAAGTGCTGGAAATCTGGGGCAACACACAGAACAGTAGAGGAACTCAATGGCTCAGGCACCATCTGTGGAGGAGAGTGGACAGTTGAGATCACATGAGCAATATACATGGAATGCTGGAGGAACTGAGCAGGTCAGGCTGCACCTATGGAGATGAACAAACAGTTGACGTTTCAGGCCAAGATTTTTCATCATGACTGGAAAGGGAGGGGAAAGATGCCAGAATAAGAAGGTGGGGGTGAAGGAGGACAAGTGAAGGCAATACATGAAGCCGGGGGGTTGGGGGGAGGTGGGGATGGGAGCATAAAGTAAGAAGCTGGAAGATGATAGATGGAAAAGGTAATGGGCTGAAGAAGAAGGAATTTAAAGGAGAGGGAAGTGGGCCATGGGAGAAAGGGGAGGAGGAGGGGCTCCATGGGGTGTTGATAGGCAGGTGAGGAGAAAAGGTAAGAGGCAAGCATGGGAAACTGAAGAAGAGGGAAGGGGGAGGGGAAGAATTATTGGACATTGGAAAAACCAATGTTTGTGCCATCAGGTTGGAAGCTACCTAGACAGAAAATGAGGTGTTGCTTCTCCAAGCAGAGAGTGGCCTCATCGTGGCAAATGAGGAGGCCATGACCAACATATCAGAATAGGAATGGGGATAGGAATTAAAGTTCTGCTTTTGACGATGAAGCGGAGGTGCACAACAAAGTGGTTCCCCAATCAACGTTGGGTCTCACCAATGTAGAGGAGGCCACATCAGGAGCACCTGATACAGTAGATGACTCCAACAGATTTTCCGGTGAATTTGCAGAGATTTCCAGTGGCCAACCATTTTAATTCCCATCCCCATTTCCATTCCAACATATCGGTCCATGGCCTCCTCATCTGCCATAATGAGGCCACTCTCAGGTTGGAGGAGCAGTACCTCATATTCTGTCTAGGTAGTCTCCAACCTGATGGCATTAACATCGAATTCTCTTTTCCTGTAATTTTCTCCCCTCCCCCTTCTCTCTTCTTCAGTTCCCCACCCTGGCCTATCACCTCCCCTGGTGTCCCTCCCCTTTCTCCTTGTCTATCACTTCTTACTTCCAGCTCTTAACCCTTTTTACCAATCACCTCCCAGCTTTTTACTTGATTCCCCCCTCCCCCACCCACCTGGCATCACCTATCACCTCCTAGCTTGTCCTCTTTCCTTCCCCCCCATCTTCTTGTCTCCCATCCTCCCCACTTCCCTTCCAGTCCTGATGAAGGGTCTTGACCCGAAACGTCGACTGTTTATTTATCCCCATAGGTGCTGCCTGCCCCGCCGCTGAGTTCCTCCAGCAGTTTGTGTGTGTTGCTCTGGATTTCCAGCATCAGCATAATCTCTTGTGTTTATAATTGACATTATAAGCCGATCCAATCAAGATGAAGGGTCTCGACCCGAAACATCGCCTGTCCAGTTCCCTCCACAGATGCTGCCTATCCTGCTTAGATGATTCGCAATCTATTGTATGCCTGTAGTAAACTTTCCCTGTAAAACTTCTGCGTTCCGTTATTTATTCCCATGTACTACCTCAATGCGCTGTGGTAATGAAATGATCTGTATTGGTGGTATGCAAAACAAATTTTGTTCCCTGTACCTTGGTACCTATAACAATAATAAGCCAATTCAATTCTATCTTGCATTTCAGTCCAGGAAAATACAACAACTTCATAGCATTATGCCAACATGTAATTTATTGATTATAATTCTTTAATTTTAATTTGTGTATTTACATTCAAAATATTAAGCTCACGAATTGCACACTGTCAGTTTAAATAGTGCTTGTTTTTGTCCTTGGTTGACAATCTATCTGTGTATCTATAATTCTTCATTAAGATCTGAAATATTAGAGACTGCAAAAAAAAATCACAGCGATAACATAAATAACTTGGTATTATAGAGGCTGGTGATTTTTTTCCCATTCATTGGAGCAGCTTTGGGAACAGACTGGAGAGGGGCTGCAGTAATCTATCTCCATTACCATCACTGAAATAGGTTCTGCCACATTACCTTGTAGAGATAATCAATATTTCTGCCTGACCCTAAAGGTCTGTTGGCATTTTAATGTGTTCCAATTGAAATTTCAGCGCCGGGAACAAGGCTGCTGTCACCAGCCCCAAGGATATCTGAATCTGAAAGTGAATGCCGAACAAAAAGATAACATGCAGAATTGTTCAGATAAAAAATTTGCATTTTATTCTTTTGCTAATGAATTAACCAGTCATATCTTTTGGAACATGATTCATAAAATCTTACCTGATAGTGCTGCAGAAACATCTGTTTATTGTCCCCCATCTGCCAGTGAGAAAAGTCTGCATGAAGGCCCTGGCAGTTATTCTGGGTTTTCATCACACATCTGTGATATTTTTGTGAGTTGTGAAATAATGTTATACGCTCACTTCCAACAGCTTTAAATCAGTGCAAATGACCTAGCCCAGCCTTGCAAGGAGGAAAGTACTGACTGGGGGAGGGGGGGTGGTGGACAGTAAGGATAGTTCCCGCCATTGGACCTTCGAAATATCAAAACAAGCAAGAGGTGTCTGAGAAAGCTCAAAAGGGGTTAGGTTAAGATGTCAAAGTTATTACGATATTTATTGCAGTACTCTTGTGCTCAAAAGAAACCACAGAACATAGAACAGTACAGCACACAAGCAGGCTATTTGGCCCGCAATGTTGTGCCGAACCAGCTAAAGAGCAAATCGAAAAGACCCACACACTCATCCCTTCTACCTAAACCATGTCCATATCCCTCCACCTTCCTTACATCCATGTGCCTATCCAAATATCTCTTAAAAGCCTCCAATGTATTTGCCTCTACCCCCACACCAGGCAGTGCATTCCAGGCATCCATGACTCTTTGAGTCGAAAACTTATCCCTCACGTCCCCCTCGAAGCTACCCCTCTCTCACCTTTAATACATGCCCTCTGGTATTAGACATTTCAACCCTGGGAAACAGGTACTCTCTGTCCTCTCTGTCTATGCCTCTCATAATCTTGTAAACCATAGTCAAATCTCCCCTCAGACTCCGACGCTCCAGAGAAAATAACCCAAGTTTATCTAGCCTAAGACTTAAGAGAAAAATAAATTTTCTGCTTGCGGGAATAAAGGAAACATCAACATCCTGGAGCTATTCCCAAATCTAGTTTATTAAACATTTTATTGACTCCTTGACACATGAGTGATATCCTATTAGATGAAAAATATTGATGCATTATTTCAAAAGATAGTGATTCGGGGATGTTTATTGTGCCACTGCAATAAATTACGATTCCGTTGTATTATTTTACTGAGTCATGGATTGATGAGTAGGTTCTAATTCCTCTCTATTGTTTGTTATTCCATTGTGAAATTTACTTCACATTGACCCTGCATGTTCAGGCAACAATGTCCATGGATTGATGCTGTACTGTCAAAGTTATAGTTGACTTTTTTGTCTTAAGCACCAATACTGTACGTGTATGTACCAATACAATGAAAACCTTACTTGCAGCAGCATCAGATAAACAACATTCACAAGGAAAACATATATTAAACATAAATTATACAAGAAAGGGCACAATTAGAGCAAAACAAAGGTCCATTGTATTGCACAGTGGTCATAATGTTGCTACACCAAGACAGTGATGAGGGATGATCAGGTTGATTCAAGAACTGAATGGATGAAGGGAAGTAACTGTTTTTGAACCTAGTGGTGTGGGGCTTCAGGCTTCTGTACCTCCTCATAGGAGCTCTGAGAAGGTGACATGGGCTGGTTGGTTGAGATCTTTGTTGACAGACATGCACAAAATGCTGGAGGAACTCAACAGGTCAGGTGACCTCTGTGGAGAGGAATAAACAGTCGACATTTCGGGCCAAGACCCTTCGTTGAGCCAGCGTCTCCTGTAGACGTTACCGATGGCGGAGAGGAATGTGGGCAGAGTCCACTGCTGTCTACAGCTCCTTACATTCCTATGTATCCAAATCACTGCATCACACCATGATGTATCTAGTCGCAATACTTTCAACAACACATTTGTGGAAGTTTGTCAGGTTGTTAGAGGACTGAGGCTTCTATTTTCAGCCCAAGGTGTCAAAGAACAGAGTGGTGCAACTTTTTTCCTTAATAAATTTGGATTAACATGCCAATATGAGGGGTGTTCACCATATCCAATTGTTACCTAGATGTCACTGTGAAACAGTTTAACTTATTAGCATGTTATGGTTGTTAGCCTAGGGGCAACTTCCCCTCGGTTTTCTGCTTTTTGCACCACTTGACTGTGAGAGAGGACAAGAGCCCACAGGAAGAAGTCTGGTTTCTAAAGATGTCCTTTTTCTATTGGAAATTCTTTGCAGCCTCAGTTTACAACAAATAACAAAAAGAGATGTCCTCATCTTCCAGCTGATGAGAAAGTTCCAGTGACAAAAATCGTACTGCTTCTTAGTCCCAGTTCTCCCAGGGTGTTGGGAATGACACATTGCTTCATTGGCACTGTGAACATATTCATTGCTAGTCTTTGGGACGTGACTGCCATAGAAAAATCTCCTCCCACATTTTAAAATGTTTTTGCATTGAATTTTACGTTTGCAATCCACCTGCATCATTCACTTCCCACCTTACCTCCTCCAGGTGGACAGGTAACATGAAGGACATAAAAAATCAAGGCCATGTATATGTTAAGGGATATTAGTTCAGCTACTGCATTACTACATGGACGCTGATGAAGGGTGTCCACTTGAAACATCAACACTTTGGCTTATGGTCTTATAGCCCGCAAGTTGCTGGCTAAGTTGCCTTTCCAATGGTGTGATGGCAGAGTAGGAAGACTGCAAGCAGCAGAATCTTTGAAAGGGAAGCTTAATTTTCGAAGGACTTTTAGAAATGATGGCAATAGGAGTGTGGATGAGTGAAAGGATGCTATTGCAGCAGGGGGTTTAGATAGATACTCTGACAGAATTTGTGAAGCTGGCAATAAAGAAGGGATTTCAAGAGCAATGTACACCATTTAATGTCCACATTGCCAACTCTTTCCCTTTTCTTAGATTTCACATAATTTCTGTTCCCAATTCTTGCATCAACCCATATTAACCCACCTGCCATTCTCAGTAAAATCATCAGGGATTAATTGATCCCTGAAACATAGCAGGTAGTCATTGTTAGGAAAGTGCTGTCTATTACTGGCCAGTGTGGTGGCATCAGCACCGGACTTCGAGTTCAAATCCGGCTGGCTCCTTGCACACTTTCCACCCATGTCGGGTTATGTGTCGAGCTAACAACTCTCGGCCTCGTAAAGAACAGACAAATGCGAAGGAAAGGGCAAAAATGCTGCCCAATGCGTCACAAGGCGCGAAAAGGAAGAACAAACAGTAAGACACTTCCAGGCCAACAAGTCCACACTGCCAAATTACACTCAGGTGCCCAATTAACCTACTAACCAGTGCATCTTTGGACTGTGGGAGGAAACTGGAGCACCCAGAGGAAACCCACATTGTCACAAGGAGGACGTACAAAGTCCTTACAGTCAGCGGCAGGAATTGAACCTGGGCAGCTGACACTGTAGTTGCATTATGTCCCAACGTGTTGTATGTTACCATTTAAAAGCATATCATCCAGAACAATATATTGACCTCCCACCCCCATAACATTGCACTTTCTGTGTGCCGTATAATAACTGGATTGCCATAGGTGTTTTGCTATGAATGCAGCGATCTAAAATAAATATTTGAGATGGGATTTTCAACTTGCCCTTCTGCTCACTCGCATTACATTTGCAGCAGCACTGAAGCAGTGTTGTATTCTACAAGGTATTTCGTATTTATATTTGGTTCTAGAAATATTCTTTACAATATATAAGTGCCTCCTCTCATAGTGTAATCCTCTTTGAGGCCATTCATCAACATCCTCGGCTTGATTAAAGTGCTCCAGCCTATTCAGTCTTCTATGATAGTTGCAACCTCACTGTTCTGGTATCGGTTCTATTTTTCAAGGCTTGCGTGAAACCTTTTGTAGCTTCACCTAATAAAAATCTATCGATCTCAGTCTTGAAAGCTGCAATTATCCCTGCTTCAGATTTTCACTACCATTTGTGTAGAAAATGTGCCTCCTGATTTCACTCCCCGACATCTATCTCTAATTTTAAAATTCTGCGCCTTGGTTGAAGAATCCACATCCAATAAAACGATTCTTTTGGATCTTTTAAATACATTCAACTTTTAAAACATCTGGATTAGATTGAACATCAGTCTTCATAAGGAATACAAGGCACTTATGTGCAAGTAGTCTTCACAACTCTACACTTTAACCTTCTAATCTCATTGTTTGAGTTGTATGGGTGAGAATAAAATTGTGACCCACTATGATATTTACCCTGCACTTCACCCACCACTGGTGTCCTGCTGTCCCTGGTAATCAGTGGGTGTACATGTCACTACCCTGACAGGTGAACTTTGTCAAACGTCTATAGATGTGTAGTGAAAACTGTATTGACTAGGTGCATTACAGCCTGGTATGGGAATATCAATGCCCTTGAACGGAAAATCCTACAAAAGGTGGTAGATTCTGCCCAGTACTTCATGGATAAAGCCCTCCCAACCATTGAGCACATCTGCATGAAACGCTGTCGTAGGAAAGCAGATGCATCATCAAAGAGCCTCACCACGTTCTTATTTCACTACTGCACCACGTTCTTATTTCACTACTGCATCAGGCAGAAGATACAAGAGTCACAGGTCCTGCACTACCAGGTTCAAGAACACTTATTACCCCCCAACCATCAGGCTCTTGAAGAAAAGCGGATAACTGCGCTCATCTATTGAGATGTTCCCACTTTAACGGCTCCTTATCTTGTTATTTCATTCTCTCATTATTTATTGCAATTTATTTATAATTGTATTTACACGGTTTGTTGTCTTCTATGTTCTAGCTCTTTCACTGATCCAGTTTACAGTTACCATTCTATAGATTTGCTAAGTGTAACCACAGGTAAAAGAATCTCAGGGTTGTATGTGGTGACATGTATGTACTCTGATAGTAAATTTTACTTTGAAGTTTGAATATTTCATTGAAGGCAGTAATACGAAATGGATGGTGCACCATTGTTTATATCTTGTAGCATCTCCTGTCTGTTATAAATTGCACCCAATATACAGATCAAAGGGCATTACTGGGACAGCATTGAAAAGCGCATAGAGATAGATATTACTGGGACTGACGTGAACTGGGCACAGAAAGGCAACCAGATCAATGATGTTCTTTTCACTAATGATTGACGCTTTGTAGAGTGGCAAGAGCCAGATTACCAGCCTATTGACAAACAGTATCTGTGGGTTTGAAAAAGGCCAGAGGGGGCAGTTGAACGAAATGTAAAATCATGCAATCAATAGAGCGTAGGTGGTGACCATTCAACCCATCCAATTCATGTTTGCTCCTTATGGAGCAATCTATTCCATCTTGGAAAGCTTGAATAGATTAAGACTTTATTCCCTGGAATGTAGGATAATTTTCAAAATCAGAATCAGGTTTATTATCACCAGCATGTGTCGTGAAATTTGTTAACTTAGCAGCAGCAGTTCAATGTAATACATAATATAGAAGAAAAAGATAATAAATAAATAAGTAAATCAATTACAGTATACATATATTCCACGGATTGCCACCTTGTCGTGGTGGAGAAGCTTGTGTGGTCCTGAGATCCCAAGAGTGATGCCGTCTGGAGCTATGCTCCTGGTAGGGTCACCCATGGCAGTAAGGTCGAGGGTGAGGTCCCTGACAAAGAACAATCCAACCAAGACCTCAGTGATGGAACAGGTGGACGAAGTTACTTCAAACTCAATGGCTGTGAAGGCGGATGAAGGCTGCAACAAATCCATCAGCTCCAATCGTTGTGGTTTCCATGCCGTTGGAATCAGTTGGTTGATTTGTGAAGTATCATGTGCCTCTTGGAGTGCAACATTAAGTACATGTTAAACAAATACACACACAGGCATCTTCACTCTGTGGGCCACTTCTTCAGAACAAAGGTCATCATCCTCGACCTCAAGGGATAGCCATGACGACGACGTATATTGAATAGATTAAAATTCATGCAAAAACCAGAAATAATATGTATTAAAAACGTGAGGTCATGTTCAGGGTTCAATGTCCATTGAAGAATCAGATGGCAGAGGGGAAGAAGCTGTTCCTGAATCACTGAGTGTGTGCCTTCAGGCTTCTGTACCTCCTACCTGATGATAACTGAGAAAAGGGCATGCCCTGGGTGCTGGAGGTCCTTAATAATGAATGCTGCCTTTCTGAGACACCGCTCCTTGAAGATGTCCTGGGTACTTTGTAGGCTAGTACGCAAGATGGAACTGACTAGATTTACAACCCTATGCTGCTTCTTTTGGTCCTGTGCAGTAGCCTCCCCACAACCGACCCCCGCCCCCCACCCCCATACCAGACAGTGATGCAGTCTGTCAGAATGCTCTCCACAGTACATCTATAGAAGTTTTTGAGTGTATTTGTTGACACACCAAATCTCTTCAAACTCCTAATGAAGTATAGCCACTGTCTTGCCTTCTTTATAACTGCATTGATATGTTGGGACCAGGTTAGATCCTCAGAGATCTTGATACCCAGGAACTTGAAACTGCTCACTCTTTCCACTTCTGATCCCTCTATGAGGATTGGTATGTGTTCCTTCATCTTACCCTTCCTGAAGTCCACAATCAGCTCTTTCGTTTTACTGATATTGAGTGCCAGGTTGTTGCTGCAACACTACTCCACTAGTTGGTATACCTCACTCCTGTACGCCCTCTTGTTACCACCTGAGATTCTACCAAAAATGGTTGTACCATCAGAAAATTTATAGATGGTATTTGAGCTATGCAGTCATGGACATAGAGGGAGTAGAGCAGTGGACTAAGCACACACCCCTGAGGTGCACCAGTGTTGATCGTCAGCAATCCACACAGATTGTGGTCTTCTGATTATGAAGTCGAGGATCCAATTGCAGAGGGAGGTACAGAGGCCCAGGTTCTGTAACTTCTCAAACAGGATTGGATAATTTTATAGAAGTATATAAAATTAGATAAGGTAAATGCAAACAGGCATCTTTCACTGAGGCTGGGTGAGACTAGAACTAGATGTTATAGGTTAAGGGTGAAAGGTGAAGTGGTTAAGTGGAACCTGAGGGTGATCTTCTTTGCTTAAAGGGTGCTGTTAATGTGGAATGAGCTGCCAGTGTAAGTGGTGGATGCAGACTTAATTGCAACACTTAAGAGAAGTTTAAATAAATACATCGATAGGAGGGGTATGGAGGGCTATGGTCCAGGTGCAGATCGATGTGACTAGGCAGAATAAGAGTTTGGCATGGACTAAATGGGCTGAATGGTCTATTTCTGTGCTGTAGTGCTCTATGACTCTGTGACTCAATTCCCTTAATCCTTCCTTTTAACCCTGTAGATAGCGTTCTCTCATGCTTGTCTAACTCCCTTTACAAAGCCTGACTGGTTCTATTCCCATTGATCCTGCAGCCAGTAAACTCTATTCTCTGAAAGAGAAAAAAAAAAGTTTTTCACATACTCCTTAATATAACCAAAACATTTCCCTAACTATCCAGCAGCATGGATGAATGGTAAATATGCAAATATGTTTGTAACGAGATAAACATCATTGTTAAATTACAATTCATTAACATAGCATAGAAAACAATTATTGGTTTGAGTGCAGGACATTTGAAAGATTAATTATTTAACAACTGATAGGGAGCACCCATTTACACTGATTATTGCTCCGAACTAATTCAGATCTTCACTTACGATAATAGTGTGTCACAATGCGACTGCAGAAATATCCATCATGGTCCCCAGATCAATGGAAAATGAAGCATTTAATTCCACAAGGTTATACAATGAAGGCAGTCAAAGGGATTTCACGAGTTGCCAGAACAAGTTTTCTGCAATTTGCTGTTCAAGGTATTAGCATAGTAATCAAATAATCCAATTTATTAGCCAAGGCTTCTTAAAATATTATAGCAATGAGGTTGATTAGCAGAGTGTGATAGAGGGGAGGAGGGGTGCTGTTGTATTTGTGTATGTATGTGTTTATTGAATGGGGATTGTAATTCTTTTCCCTTTAATGAGAAATCGAGTTTCTTTAATGTGATAAAAATCCTTTCAGCTTTTGGACAGGTGTAGCAGTTCTTCTGCCCATCATTTTGAAGTCAGACCAGCTAAGACATGACAGCTAGAGCAGAGAGAGCACACAGAAATTCAGGAGGAGCTCAGCAAGTCAGGCAGCATCTGCGCAGAAGAATAAACGTACAGTTCTGACCAAGATCCTTCGTCGGGACTGGAAAGGAGGGTCTCGGCCCAAAATATCGACTGTTTGTTCCCCATCATAGATGCTGCCTGACTAGTTGAGTTTCTCCAACAGTTTCTGTGAATCGCTCAAGATCTCCAGCATCTGCAGAGTACCTTGTGTTTGCTCTTGCATCCCCTCCAAACTCTTGACCACCACCAAGTGAGAAGGACAAGAAGACCTGGTGCATGGGAGCACCCCATCACCAATTTCCCCTCTGATTCATACATTATCCTGACTTGGGTGTCCATTGGTTCTTCTTTTGTCATTATAGAGGTTGGATCATCTCCATGTTGTGGGTTGGTGGACAGAGACCCATCATCACCTCTACAGTTGAGGGGTGATTAGTGAATGTCAGTTTTGTCAGTGACACCACAACATGAAGACTACATTCAAAAATATCAACTCCAACAATGGAGCAAAACCTTAATTGCATTCACTAAAGGGAAACTGGTTCGAAATGTACTCTCACTATTGCTTCTTCTCTAAGTACCTTGAGTCCCAACTGCACATTTTGTTCTGCTCTGAAGTAGGTTTCGCTCAAGTCTCATGCATGAGGTTCTTGAGCCACTTACTCATTTGGAGTGTGTAAAGTGTTTTTTTTTCTGCTGTTTATTTTTTCAGATTCAGATTAATTTATCACATGTATATCAAAATGGGTCATTTGCATTATCAACCAACACACCTAGGGATGAGCTGGAGGCAGTCTGCAAGGGTCGCCATACATTCCGACGCTAGGCTAGCATGCCGCCTGTGCTCGGCAGAACAATACAACAGAACATACCAAGCGAGCAGCGAAAAGCAAGCCCCACACATCCATACACTGTCCTCTAACCCCAGGACAGTCCTTTTCGTTACCCACCAGCCTCCGGTAGACTCATGGAATCACAGGCATTGGGCCTTTGACTTCCCCCACGGACTTACAGAGATTCACAGACTTGGGGCTCCAGCCATTAGGTCTCAACTTCTGGACTACCGATCGAACTCGAGATTGCCTTCTTTTAGACGGACTAAAGCCAATCATTGGTTTGTCTAAGAGAAGGCCACCTATGTAGCTTTGAGAAAGCGATTGCACTTGCTAGACATCAGCCCAATATTTACGGAGACAACTCCTCATCTCCCCTCAACTAGCTGACTGCACTGGGGATTCAGACATGATTACCTTAATGCGAAGTCGAAAGCTTACTCCATTTCTGCCTTCTTGGGATTTTATTTGAATGTTGAGTTGGTTCAATATTAGCATATATAACGTTGTTGCACAAACCATCCTTACAGATAATTTCACAACATAAATGCATCGACATAGTTCAAGGGAAAAGCAATAACAGAATGCAGAATATCGTGTTACATTTGCAGAGAAGGTGTAGATCAGGCAGACAGCAAGGGTCAAGGGTCAAGATGAGGTAGACTGTAAGATCAAAAGTTCATCTTTAACATCAAGAGGTCCACTCTAGAATCTTACAACACTGGGAACCTTGTGAATATATCCTTTGATTGTACTGCCTGCTTTTCCAGGGCAGCAGAAGATTAAACAGAGTCCATGGGGGTCAAGCTGGTTTTCATGAAGTACATACAGTATTCATAACTTAACTCTCTGCAGTTTCTTGTGGTCTTGGACAGAGCACTTTCTACTCCTAGCTGTGGTGCATTAGTTAGGAGGAAATATTTTGCTTTTAACAATCGTGTATAATTTTAAGGGCATTAGAACAGAACTGTTAATTACTGGGAAATGGGATAGAGGCTTGGGGGAGCTGTTAGTCAGCATCCTGTCAGTACCATTGGCAAGAGACTTTTCAATAAGAATTTCTCTTATCTAAAACTCATTTTTCGCCTCTCAAATACCTTGGCAGACATTTACTACCTATAAACCGACATTAATACTGCTCTGGAGACTGAGAAACTGCAGGAAGTTAAGCCGAGCTGCGATCTTTTCCCATTGGGCTCAAAACTGGATGTGTACATTGATTCTGAAAGACTGATTTACAGGTCCATCACATTAGTACTGAGTATCTGCAAATGTCACATATAATGGTTGTGAAAACCTGAGTGACCAATGTCAACCAGTTGTTGAAATCTGTCTTTCCTGTCTGGTCTATAAGTAATTTCTATTCCACACCATTCCACTGGATTTTAAATTTAACTCAGAAACAATGTCTTGCAGTTTACAATGTAGACAAAAGAACACTAAGTTGGACCAATCTTTAGCCTACCCTGAGATTAATCTAACCCTTTCCTCCCACATAGTGCTCCGGATATAGAAAGAATGAGCAATTTCAAGATCCTGTCTCTGAGGATCTAACCTGGACCCAACATATCGATGCAGCTACAAAGAAGGCAAGATGGTGGCTATATTTCATTTGGAGTTTGAGGAGATTTGGTATTTTGCCTAAAATACTCGCAAATTTCTAGATGATGTACTGTGGAGAGCATTCTAACTGGCTTTATCACCATCTGATATAGGGGGCGGCCTACTGCACAGGATTGAAATAAGCTGCAAAGAGTTGTAAACTTAGTCAGCTCCGTCATGGGCACTAGCCTTCACAGTATCCAGTCAGCATGGCTTTGTCAAAGGCAGGTCGTGCCTTACAAGCCTGACTGAATTCTTTGAGGATGTGACTAAACATATTGATGAAGGTAGAGCAGTAGATGTGGTGTATGTGGAGTTCAGCAAGCTATTTGATAAGGTACCCCATGCAAGGCTTATTGAGAAAGTAAGGAGGCATGGGATCCAAGGAGACATTGCTTTGTGGATTCAGAACTGGCTTGCCCACAGAAGGCAAAGAGTGGTTGTAGACAGGTCATATTCTGCATGGAGGTCAGTGACCAGTGGTGTGCCTCAGGAATCTGTTCTGGGACCCCTTCTCTTTGTGATTTTTATAAATGACCTGGATGAGGAAGTGGAAGGATAGGTTAGTAAATTTGCTGATGACACAAAGGTTGGGGGTGTTGTGGATTGTGTGGACGGTTGTCAGAGGTTACAGCGGGACATCAAAAGGATGCAAAACTGGGCTGAGAAGTGGCAGATAGAGTTCAACCCAGAAAAGTGTGACGTGGTTCATTTTGGTAGGTCAAATATGATGGCAGAATATAGCACTAATGGTAAAACTCTTGGTAGTGTGCAGGATCAGAGGGATCTTGGGGTCCGAGTCCATAGGACACTCAAAGCTGCTATGCAGGTTGACTCTGTGGTTTAGAAGGCATACGGTGCATTGGCCTTCATCAACCGTGGGACTGAGTTTAGGAACCAAGAGTTAATGTTGCAGCTGTATAGGACCCAGGTCAGACCCCACTTGGAGTACTATACTCAATTCTTGTCGCCTCACTACAGGAAAGATGTGGAAACCATAGAAAAGGGGCAAAAGAGATTTACAAAGATGTTGCCTGGATTGGGGAGCATGCCTTATGAGAATAGGCTGAGTGAACTCGGCCTTTTCTCCTTGGAATGACGGAGGATGAGAGGTGACCTAATAGACGTGTATAAAATGATGAGAGGCATTGATCATGTAGATAGTCAGAGGCTTTTTCCCAGGGCTGAAATGGCTAACACGAGGGGACACAGTTTTAAGGTGCTTGGAAGTAGGTACAGAGGAGATGTTAAGGGTAAGTTTTTTACGCAGAGTGGTGAGTGCGTGGAATGGGCTGCCGGCAACGGTGGCAGAGGCGGATACGATAGGGTCTTTTAAGTGACTCCTGGTAAGGTACACAGAGCTCAGAAAAATAGAGGGATATGGGTAATCCTAGATAATTTCTAAAGTAAGGACATGTCTGGCACAGCATTGTGGGCCAAAGGGCCTGTATTGTGTTGTAGGTTTTCTAATGTTTCTATGCTTCTATTGCATCTTCAAGGAGTGATGCCTCAAAAAGTCGGCGTCCATCATTGAGGACCCCCATCACTCAGGCCACACCCTCTTCTCATTGCTACCATCAGGAAGAAGGTGCAGCAGCCTGAAGATACACTCTCAATAATTCAGGAGCAGCTTCTTCCCCTCTGCCAATCCGATTTCTGAATGGACATTGAACCTATAAACACTACCACAATACTTTTTAAAAAAATCTCTGTTTTTACACTACTTATTTAGATAGGTATCAGATAGATAGGCATACTTACTGTAATTCATAGATTTTTTCTTATTCATTATTATTATGTATAGCATTGTACTGCTGCTGCAAAGTTAATAAATTTCATGACATAAGCTGGTGATATTAAAATCCTATCCTGATTCTGAATTTTTTCACCCATGTGTCTATCTAAGAGCCTCTAGTGTAGCTGCCCCTGGTAGCACGTTCCACAAACCCCATGCTCTCCTCCAATCACCTTAAAATTATGCCTCCCCATATTAGCCATTTCCACCATGGGAATGTGTGGGCACGTGGCCAAGTGGTTAAGGCATTCGACTAGTGATCTGAAGGTCGTGAGTTTGAGCCCCAGCCGAGGCAACGTGTTGTGTCCTTGAGCAAGGCACTTAACCACACAGTGCTCTGCAACGACACTGGTGCCAAGCTGTTTCAGCCCTTGCTCTTCCCTTGGACAACATCGGTGTTGTGGAGAGGGGAGACTTGCAGCATGGGCAACTGCCAGTCTTCCATATAACCTTGCCCAGGCCTGTGCCCTGGAGCGTGAAGACTTTCCAGGCGCAGATCCATGGTCTCGCAAGACCATGGGAAAAAGGCACTGGTTGTCTACGCCCCTTATCATCTTATGAAGTACCAATGGCTTTCAATTATCTCTACAGAATAAAACTGTGCCTGGATAAAACCCAACAATATACCTCACAATCTCTGAAACAAGGTGGCAAGCACGATTAACAAATCCACCTTAAGCAGCCTTGCCTCTCTCTGCTACCTTTCTCAAACAGCTGTGGACAAGCAATAAATGTTCTCCTTTGTGGCAACACCCACATCTTGACAATGAATCAGTCAATTTCAAAATCAGAAAGCCAAGTTATAATGCAAGCCTTTACATGAATACTTTTATTACCCATGCAATTTTATCAAAAATTACCTCCCAGTTAGGATTTGGCTGGTATAGTGATTGAACTGTTGTTCTAGCAAGTCATGGGCTTGGAATAATGTCAAGATTTGACTTCAAATCCCAAAATGCCACCTAGGGCATTTATATTCAGTTAGCTAAAATATTTGGGAAGTTACTGACACGATGAAGGAAGCCATAAACATTGCCAGACTTTCATTACTGCTCTAAATGCCAATGAGATAATGGGCAAAATGGAGAGAAAGAGAGAAATAAAGTATTTGGGAATAAAAGTGACTATAGAGCAACATAGCCAGAAGTGACCATGGAATTGTAAATAGTCCAGTGATTAGGCTAGGATTAAACTGCAGGATTGCAGGATAGCATGGCTCAAAAGGCCAGAAGGGTCTGTTCTACGCCGTATCTCAATAAATAAAAAAAAAATCACATACAAAATGCTGGAGGAACTCAACAAGTCAGGCAGCATCTAAGGAGAGGAATAAACAGTTGGTTGGAGACTCTTCATCAGGACTGGAAAGGAAGGAGGAAGAAGCCAGAATAAGGAGGGAGGAGGGACGGAGTACAAATAGGTAAGGATGGGCGAGAGAGAAGGTAGGTCGGTGGGGGAGGGGGAGATGAAGTGAGAGATGGGAGGTGGTAGGTTGAAGAGGCAAAGGGGCTGAAGAAGAAGGAACCTGATAGATGAAGAGGGTGGACCATGGAGGAAAAGGAAGGAGGAGGCATTACAGGGAGGTGATGGGCAGGTAGGGAAAAGAGAAGAGGTGTAAAGGAAACTAGAATGGGGAATGGAAAAAAAGGGGGGGGGAGGGAGAAATTACCAGACGTTAGAGAAATTGATATTCATGTCATCAGGCTTGAGGCTACTCAGATGGAGTACGAGCCGTTGGCTTGCTGGAGAAACCTATTTGATTTGCAAATGTTCTTCAGAGAAGGAAATCTGCTTTTGTTACCTTGTCTAGCTGGTACGTCACTCCAGATCAACATCAGTGTCATTGAGCGACACTGCCCAATAAGCCAGGGATAGGCCTGAAATATCAGTCTTGTCAGTGGTACCCACGTACTGTGAATAAATAATAAAACAAATCACTATCATTGAATTGTTTTATGAAACATCAAGATTTTCCCATAAACTTGTGACCTTTTCAATGGTTTACAACTTGTATCCGGTTAATATTGAAGTTAATATCTCATTTATAGCTGACTCTTGCTATCACAGCAATTAAAGAACAGTGGAAAATACTCTTATGGCATCAATTAGATTTGAAAGGACATCCATTAGATCTGCATTATTCTGGGTGGGATTTATCCAGAAATAGAAGATAACTTTCACCTTCACTGTGTGGGATGAACACCAGGTAAGCAGATCACCAGCTTTTCGGAAACGAACCCGTTTTTCTTTGCACTGATTTCAGCATCTCTGGATGAACGATTCTGTTGTCCTTGACCTAGGCTGCACTTCCTTATGTAACCTCAGACACCACTCTTCAGGAGAATGTAATGCAGTGATCGAGACTCTTTATTAAGACATTTATATAGAACCATAGAACACTACAGCACAGAAAACAGGCCATTCGGCCCTTCTAGTCTGTGCCAAAACATTTGGAATTCAATTTCTTCTCCTTCTTCTCTCCTCCCTTTCCTTCATTCCTTTGACTTCGCTTTTTTAACAACTTTATTTTTTTATTTTTTATTCAGAAATGCTGCGCAGAACCAGCCCTTCCGGGTCAATGAGCTACACCGCCAGACAACCCACCTATTTAATCCTACCCAGATCGCAGGACAATTTAAAAGGACCAATTAACCACTGAACCAGTATGTTGTTGAAATATGGGAGGAACCCAGATCATCTGGAGGAAACCCATGCGTTCATCAGAAGGACGTGCAAAGTTCTTACAGACGGTGTTGGAATTAAACTCTGAACTTTGAAGTCCCAACCCGTAATAGTGTCACGCACACTGCCACTGTGGCACCTACTTTTTAAAGTGTCCATTTTTTCCTCTCTTTTTTCTCTCTTTCCCTCTCTCCTTAGTTTGCACAGCCCATAGTCCTCAGTATTTCTTACATCCATCACCCATCTAAACGGTAGTGTAGCAGTCGGCACGGCGGCAGTGATTGTCAATCAGGGTTCAATTGCTGCTATCTGTAAGCAATTTGTACATTCTGCCTGTGAGCCGCGTGTGTCTCCTCCAGGTGCTCCGGTTTCCGCCCACATCCCAAAGGCGTAGGGTCAGAGGCAGTAAGTTGTGGGAATGCTATGTTGACTCTGGAAGCAGAGCAACACCTGTGGGTGCCCCCTCCAACGCAGCACATCCTTGGTTGTTGATGTAAATGACACATTTCACTGTGTGTTTCAACATTTTCGATGTATAAATGACAAATACAGCGAATCTTTACATTTTAAATCTATTTTCCTCATGTTTCTCTTGACCTTCTTCACTCCCTTTCTCCTGCTCTTGGTCCTCTCACTTTGTCCCTTTCTCGTTCTCTCCTCCCATCCTTCTTCCCACACTCCAGCCATTTGCTTTCCCACCTTCGTCCCCTCCCACCACACCTCCATTTTCCTTTCTATCTTCTCTCTGACCCTTAGTTCTCCTTCCTGCCACTTTATCTGCCAGTTTCATTTTCACATCTGCTGTTAGTAAGCAAGGCATGCTCCAGAACGATTATACTTTCCATACCGTGTAACTCAATATAAAGCTGGCGATACTTTCATTCATCTTAGAGTTATAATATTGTTCCTGAATAGGACAGGATCAGAGCTATACATAAAAATATCTTACACCTTTCCATCTTCTTTCAACACGGCTAAGGTTTCAAAATGGATTAATAATTACTTAAGCTCAAGATCCTCCGTTGCCATGGTCACAACTAGGACAGTTCTTTTCATCATCAAGCCTCTCTGTCTCTGTGTCAGCAGCAGATGTTTTAATAAAAGTGCGATTACGTGAAATAGCAAAGGGACAACTCATTCGTTGCCCATATTTAATGGAGTCTCAGACAGCAAGTATGTGCACATATTAATAGAGGCTCTCATCTCAGCCGTGGCACGCTCCAAGATTGTCCAATCTATAAACACGGAGCTGCCAGTTGAGGGTAAAGTAATTTTTTTTCAGTGTGATGATCTCAGCAGTGAAACTACACTTAATGGTGGGAGGGAATACAAATATGCAACAAATCCTATGTGAGTATTTGGATTTGCTCTATTGAGATGAGTTGGTTTTATAGATGGGGGGGGGGCACAATTTTAGCACAATGTTAGTACAAGGATTTCTGCCACCAGGAAGCAGAACCCATCATAAAAAGCCCTTACCTTCCAGGCCACTCTCTTTTCCTACTGCTGCAATCAGGCAAGAGGTACAGGATGCTCAGGTCCCAGGCATAGTTATTACTGTACAACCATCAGGCTTCTGAACCAGTGTGAATAACTTTACTAACCTCAACTCTGAACTGATTCCACAACCTCCGGACTTTCAAGGACTCTACAACTCATGCTCTCAATATTATTTACTTACTTATTTTTTTATTTGCTCAACTTCTCTTCTTTTGCACATTGGCCATTTGTCTGTCTATGCCCATGTTTCTTTTCAGAAATTCTATTCCGTTTCTTTACTTTCCTGTAAATGCCTTAAAGAAAATGAATCTGGTGCTGAGGTACATCCTAGGATGTGTTGTGACACATCATCAGTGATGTAACCTGGGGTCATCGGGTGTTGCATGTCTTTCAACAAGAGACACTCTCGCCCAAGCGACCCAGCCCAGACTGATCAGGCCCTGTCTTGCGTCCCAATAGCACTGATTCATGGCTCACATCCCTTTGCCCATGGCCATCTGGAGGCTCACCCGTCAGCCTCTGCAACTGTTCTTGTGGCTCTTTTCTTTGCAGCCCCTGTAATTCCAAGGAGAGAGTAAGTTCTGCACAGCAAGCAGCCAGCAAAACCTTTACAACCCACCCACCTCTGTAGGTTCTCATCATGCCCTCCGCCCCTGTCTCTGGCACTGCTCTACCGGCTCCTGGTATTTGGCTTTCTTACTTCATCTCAATCCGATCTTTCCAAGGCATTGTCAGTTCTACCATGATCTCCTGCTTCGAGGTTGCTCAGTGTAGTATATGGAACTATATACATACTTTGGTGGGCACGTGGCCAAGTGGTTAAGGCATTCGACTAACGACCTGAAGGTCGTGAGTTCGAGCCCCAGCCGAGGCAGCATGTTGTGTCCTTGAGCAAGGCACTTAATCACACAGTGCTCTGCAACGGCACTGGTGCCAAGCTGTATCAGCCCTTGCCCTTCCCTTGCACAACATTGGTGTCGTGGAGAGGGGAGACTTGCAGCATGGGCAACTGCCTGTCTTCCATACAACCTTGCCCAGGCCTGCGCCCTGGAGAGTGAAGACTTTCCAGGCACAGATCCATGGTCTCGCAAGACTAACGGATGCCTTTAATGCATACTTTGATAATAAATTTACTTTGAACTTGAAACTTTGAAACTCAGTGGGTGAAAGATCCCTGGAATAGAGTGAACTTCTGTTTAATGCTCTGCTGAATGGGACTGTCTACAGCTGAAGAGAGTGTACAACCATTCTAACACCCAATTGCATTAGCTTCCCACTGAAGGGTTGCTAAATCTCCCTTGAATGATTTCTGTTGAACATACCTGCTCATCTGAACTTGAAAAACAAGACATTTTAGCTAGATCTTCCTCTGCCTGGGAGCAATGTCCCTGCTTGCTCCTTAATTTGAAGTCTTCATGCATATATTAGTGAATTTCCTTTGCACGTTTAATCAATGCTTTTGTATCGTGGAAGGACACTGAAAAGTTGAAACCAGTTTGATGGAGAGGATGTGGCTCAATGGATACCAACTTAACTAAAATTTGAATGTTTGTTTAGAACTGAATTAAGATGTATAGTGGTGTTTCCTGGCAATGAGTAGTTGGCTCACCATCTGTTCTTATGAGCAGGGTGCAATTTAAATATTGCAGGTGCAGCAAGATTTGGAATTGTAGTTGAGTGTACATAGTCATAGCTTTCATGTGGTAGTCTATTATAACTGTAGGGCAGTAACTATGAGTTTGAAGCCAGATATTTGCATCTGGGATGGCAGAATGCATTATGGAGATGCCTCCTTCGTATTTGGGTAACACAGTCCTGATCACCACGGTCACATTGATCAAAGAACATAGAACAGTGGAGCACGGAGACAGGCCTTCTGCTCATGATGTCTGCAGAAACCATGACGTCAAATCAAACTAATCATCCCAGGGTCATCCGCCCACTGAGTGCCAAAGTTTCAATCTCAAAGTTCAAATTAAATTTATTGTCAAAGTATGTATAAATCACCATATACTACCTAAAGATTCATTTTCTTGCTGGTATTTACAGGAATATAAATAACTAACAAACACTGATGTGCAAAAGAAGGCAAACTGCACAATAATAATAAAACAAAGTAAATAAATAATGCTGAGAAGAGTTGCAGAGCCCTTAAGAGTGAGTCTATAGGTTGTGGAGTCCTGGTGAATTAATGAGAAAAGAGCTTCTCTAGTATTTGATGTTTTTACTCTGAAAGAAGTTATACACAAAGAAGTTTAATGTTCTTTATTTTTCTTGCTACATCGGATGTTCCCATCTGCAATGATTTGTGGTGGATGTGATCTGGAGAAGATTGAAATCTATGTAGAGGTCAGGGAGAGAAGATGGCAACTTACTCTGAAAGGAAAGGAGTTACTTTTCCATGTTGTAGATGCCTGATCATTGAGCACTTGATTTAGTGGTCCTCAGAATCGTGGTTAGGTAGACAGCAGGCATCTTTAAAAGGTTGTAAGAGTCATCAGGCAATGGAAGATGAAATTGAGCACGGGAAAGAGTTAGTCATAGAATCATTGAGCACTAGAGCATAACAGGTACTTAGGACTAACTAGTCTATGCCAAACTATTAATCTGCCTAGTCCATTCGACCTACACGCGGACTGTAGCCATGCATACTCCTCCTATCCATGTACCTATCCAACTTTCTCTTAAATTTGAAATCAAACTTGCACCTACCACTTCTACTAGCAGCTTGTTCCATGTGCTCATCACTCGGAATGATAAAGCTCCCCTCACATTCTCCTTAAGTATTTCACATTTCTCCTTTAACCCGTGACCTCTAGTTCCAGTCTCATCCAACTTACGTGGAAAAAAGGCTGCGTGCATTTGCCCTACCTGTAGCCCTCATAATTTTGTAAACCTCAATCAAATCTCCCCTCATTCTCCAACGCTCCAGGGAATGAAATCTTAAGCTATTCAACCTTTCCCTTTTACTCAGGCTCTCAAGTCCTAGCAACATCATAAATTTTCTCTGCACTCTTTCACAATTAAAAAGAGAGTCCAAGTTGCTAAATGGTATTACGTTGAAGGAGGTACAAAATCAGAAATATATGGGCAGATACTTCACAAAACTTTGAATGTTATGTGGCAAATCAATAAAATATTTTAAAATGTTGTGGAATCTTGGGTTTTATAGTTGAGTTAGGCAGTACAACGGTATGAAACTGCATGCTGAAGCTTTATGGGACAGTTGTTCAGCTCCATCTGTGGTATTTTGTCAAATTTTGGTCATAACACTTTAAGTTCATGAATGCATTGTGGAGGTAGCAATAAAGGATTGCAATTTCATTTATTGACTGGAGAAGCTGATGTCGTTCTTTTTAGAGAAGAAGAGGCCTTAATGGATTCAATAGAGGTGATTAAAATCATTAAATGTTCAGATGAAGTAAGAAAGACAAATTTGTTTCTACAAGCTAAAATGTTGCTAAGCAGAGTGCATAGATCTAAGGAACTGGCAAAGGATCCAGAGATGTCTGTATGCATCACATGCTTGTACATTGTAGTGCCCCTGACAGGTGTGAAATAGATTTAATACTTCAATTTAAAAGGGAATTAAATAATTACTTAAAATGGAAAACAAAATCTAGGGATGCAAAAAAAAAAAGATGGGCAGAGGATCCAAGTGAACCGCTCTTTGAAAGAACCAATAAGGACTTGAGCTGAATGACCTCCTCTGTTGTACTATCTATCATTGAATAATTGATGTTGACATTGAAATAACTGTGGCTAATCAAACAAAATTCACCAGAACCAGGTATTGTTCCAAATGGTGCTCTCTTCCGCTCAAGCTCCTGCACTTGGCCTTTGTGTTTTTATTAACATTCCATTCCGCTGGTTCTCTGGAGAGGAATTCACTGAGTTGCACAGCATGGAAACAGGCCTTCGGCGTTAGATGTCCATCCACACTGACCAACATTCCTATCTACACCGATCCCAATTTCCTATTCTTGGCTCATATTCCTCTATTCCTTTCCTATCCAAGTTCCTTTTCAAATGCTGTGATTTTAATCACCTTCTCTGAGAGACTTTACCATATTCAAGATATATATTTACTAATATTTTTGTATGCTTTAATATCTGTGAAGTTCCTGTATGTAACTGGCTGAAATATCATTTTCAGAAGACAGCATCAGAACTGAAGACACGTATTGGTCAGGATTTGGTGGTGTGTGTGAGGATGTAGGACCATAAGATATAGAAGCAGAATTAGGCCCTTTGGCCCTCTGAGGCTGCTCCACCATTTCATCATGGCTGATCCATCTTCCCTCTCAGCCCCAATCTCTTGCTTTCTCCCCGTATCCCTTTATGCCCCGACCTGTCAAGAATCTCTCAATCTCTGCCTTAAATATACCCGATGACTTGGCCTCCACAGCCACCTGTGGCAACGAATTCCCTAGATTCACCACTTTCTGGCTAAAGAAGTTCCTCCTCATCTTCATTCTAAAAATTCTGAAGTGGAGTCCTCTGGTCTTAGACACCCCCACCATACGAAACACCCTCTCCACATCCACTCTATTGGTGCCTTTGTAACAATGATCTCCATTAATTCAATTGAAACTTCTCACAAAGGTCATATGATTTATCTGATACGTTTCATTTTCCTTGATATTTCAAAGATAAACTTTCTTCATAAAATATATAGAGGAAATGCAATATGATCAGCATGTCTTTCTTTACATTCATAGTATCATTAAGTTAATACATTCTTTGTGTTGTTAAGCCAATACATTCTCTTCAGCATCAATGCTACTTATGTGGCCTCATTGAACAATACAGCAAGCTGGTATTCATTGCTGTCAGGTATTGGTTCACAGTGATACTTGGCATCCAACTCCTGTAATGTCATCAAGCTAAATTAGTAGCCAGTCATTCTTAAAATTAAAATTTAAAAAAAATCTGCCCTAGTTATATATATATATGTGCCTAAGACTTTTGCACTCTCCAGGAGGACCACAACCTTGTCGTGGTATGGAGGCTTGTGTGCCTCAATGGCCCAGGGAGCTATGTTGGCTGGAGTCAGGGCCTTGTGCTTTGGCTCTTGGTAGGGTCATCCATGCCAAACAGGTCAAAGGGTGGAGGCCAAACTAAGAGTAGTTCACTGATCCTCCAGGTCCAAGGGTTCAGCAGAGGGTTCAACCGATCCTCCAGGTTCAAGGGTTCAACCCTGATTGGTAAAGCAAAATTACTACGGAAACAGCAATGAAGAAACTTACATCTGAGTGTGACGGTATTCCTGAGTGTCCACCTGGGAATTGCATGACCGACAGTAGTGAAAACTGAGAGAAAGCTACGGACATGATGAAGGAAACCAAGAATACTACCAGAGGTGGAAGATCTTCAGTGCTGTCCTAAATGCGAGTGGTGTAACAGGCAAAAGAGAAAAGAAGACTTTTGCACAGTACTGTAAATTGTATATGTATGAATATAAAGCTAATGCACTTGAAATACAAAAATAGAACATGGAGCACAGAACATAGAACTGTACAGCATGGTACAAGCCCTTTAGCCCACAATGTTGTCCCCACTTCTTAATCTACTCTAAGGTCAATCTAACCCTTTCCCCCATTTCTCTTTCATGCACATGCCCATCTAAGAGTCTCTTAAATGTACTTAATGTATCTGTCTCTAATACAACTCTTAGCAATGCATTATAGTGTGGGGTGTCATATATTATGCAGAATGTCCCTTTATCTCAGTGGTTCCCAACCTTTTTTTATGTATCGACCGTTACCATTAACTGAGGGACCTGTGGATGTCAGGATGGGAGCCTGCCTTACATACATCTTTTCCGAACAGAGATGGGGAGGAATTTCTTTAGTCAGAGGGTTGTAAGTCTGTGGAGTTCATTGTCACAGACAATTGTGGAGGCTAAGTTATTGGGTGTACTTACAGCAGAGGTTGATAGAAACTGGATTAGTGAGGGCGTCAAAGGTTATGGGGAGAAGGCGGTAGAATGCGGTTGAGAGGGAAAATAAATCATCCATGATAGAATGGTGAAACAGACTCACTGGGTCAAATGGCTGAATACTGCTCCTACGTTTTATGTTCTTATAAGACCATAAGACATAGGAGCAGAATTAGGCAACTCAGTCCATCGAGTCTGCTCCGCCATTCCATCATGGCTGATTCCAGATCCCACTCAACCTTATACACCTACCTTCTCACCATAACCTTTGATGCCCTGTCCAATCATGAAACTATCAATTTTTGCTCTAAATATACCCATGGTTTTGGCCTCCATTCCAGTCTGTGGCAGAGCATTCCACAGATTCACTACTTTCCAGCTAAAAAAATACCTCCTTACCTCTGTTCTAATGGGCTGCCCCTCAGTTTTGAGGCTGTGTCCTCTAATTCTGGATACCCCTACCATAGGAAACATCCTCTCCACATCCACCCTATCGAGTCCTTTCAACATTTGATAGGTTTCAATGAGATACCCCTCATTCATCCAAATTCCAGTGAGTACAGGCCAAAAGCTGCCAGATGGTCCTCAAATGTTAAGCCTTTCATTTCCAGAATCATCCTCGGGAACGTCCTCTGGACTCTCTCCAATGACAACACATCCTTTCTTAGATATGGCACCCAAAACTGTTGACAATACTACAAGTGCGGTCTGACCAGTGTCAGCATTGCCTCCTTGTTTTTATATTCTATTCCCCTTGAAAGGAATGCCAACATTGCCTTTGCCTTCTTTAAATTAAACTTCTGGGAGTCTTGCATAAGGACTCCTAAGTCCCTTTGCACCTCTTATATTTGAATTTTCTCCCTATTTAGATAATAGTCTGTACTTTTGTTCCTTTTACCAAAATGCATTATCATATATTTCCCAACACCATATTCCATTTGCCACTTCTTTGCCCATTCTTCCAGTTGTCTAAGTCGTTCTGCAATCACATTGCTTCAGCACTACCTACCCCTCCACCTATCTTCGTATCATTTGCAAGCTTTGCCACAAAGCCATCAATTCCATCTTATGGTCTTATATCTCAGTCAGTCAGTCAGTGGGTGCCGTCCCGAATCCGGGGTTGGCGGTTATGTACCTCCATCTTCTTCGATCTTGCGACAGCACCGAGTACAGCCTCTCCTCCAGTTTGTTCTCGCTGGCCGCCTTGGCACCGCCCACCACTGCCCCCGCCGAACTCGAGCCCGAGGCTGTGTCGGCCTCCAGCCATGGCCGCTTCTTCGAGCTCGGCCCTTCCTTAGGCAGAGGCCTTGGGCAGGTCCAGGCACACGGTGCAGCGCCCAAGTTCATCATGCCTCCTCTAACTAGGTGCATAGCAAACGATTCGTAGATACGTGGTGAGGCTTTAATCTCTTCCACGGAAGATGGCCATTGGCTCACAAGGAGCTCATCCGCCCTTTGTCAGGTCTTGTTTTTTTCAGTTCTGCTGGGTGTCCTCACACCCTCCTCACCAGACTAAGTCCGGTGGGGGAGCCGGCCCAAGACACCGACCACTCGACCACAGCCCCACTGAGCGCCGGGCGCCCGCCCCCCGGTCTTATATCTAAACTTATAAAATCAAGAGATTTTTAAAATCAAGGGCACCATGGCAGTTGGGGTGACACTTACAGCTCAGGGCATTGGAGTTCAGAACTCAACACTGCGTCCTCTGTTGGGAGTCTCTGTACTGTGGATGTGTGGGTTTTCTCTTGGTCACCCAGTTTCCTCCCACAATCCAGAGATGGGTAGGTACATTGATCATTGTAAGTTGTCCTGCCATTAGATTAGGGTTAAATTGGGATCGTCAGGGTTGCTGGGTGGTGCAGCTCAAATGTCTGGAAGAGCCTATTCTGCACTGTATCTCTAAATAAATAAACAGAGTAGGCCTAACATGCTGAAATATTTAATTGAAATACTTAATGAGTGAATTACAATCCACATATGTAAAAATATGTAAAATTGGGGTGTATGGGGTGTCAGGGAGGGGTAGCACCTCTGGTGGGGGAACATGTCGCGTCCTTTTTAGGGCGATTAGTCCACCTTTGGTCCCCACCTGGCACTCAGCTCTCACCTGTGGCTCCCCGTAGCTGTTTGCATGTGACAGTGGCCACACCCCGGGCGACGGCTTCGACAAGTCGGCTAAACCAGGTGAGGGTAGCTGACGGGTCTCAAACCCTCGGTGAGATAGGGAGTTGTCTATCCCAGCATGTGAAGACAGACTCCGGCGGATTGAGCCGACGAGACCAATGGAAGGTCCAACGGTTAAGGCGGCGGTCTCTGCAAGCGTCGTGGAACGTGTAGAGCAGGACAAGACACAGAAAACGTCCTGGTCATCCACTGCGCCTAGTCCCATCTCCAGCCGTCTCGACTCTGTCTTGCCACTGGATCCAGATGGGAACTGGGAAGAGAGAGTGAGGCTGACGCTGTGCAACTCTCCCTCACTTAATCCAAATCACGCGCTAGTTTCGACACCATCATAATGGTGTCGAGGTCCTCATCGACGTCAACGATGGACGAACAACATGTAAAATTAATTCCTTAGGGCCAATAACAACTCATTTGGACTGCATGCAGAAACCTAAAAGAGCTAAAAGGTATTTTACAGCAAGGCTGGTCAGGGGTTTGTAAATGTCTCACTACTTTGTTCATCTAATTTTCCTTGCTTGTGAAGGAGAAGGCAGAAAACTTGTGGTGAAGAAAAGTTGAATCATTGTTAACAAATGTAGGATATTTGTGTCTAACCACAAATCTGTGGTAACGCAGACAGTACTGTTGGTTTCATGGGGTAATGTTGACAAATGATGATAGGTTTCCCATCATCACAACTAGAAAGCCAGGGCTGTGTCTGTCAGCCATCCCAGAAAGGCACTTCAATAAAAAAACTATTCAGTCATCAATCAACACCAAAAATGTGGAGCAGGTTTAAAACAAATCAAAATGCTCATATATATATATATATATATATAGAACTAAGTTTAGATTTTGCTTAAGCCTCACACCTCCCATTGTACTAATTAAATAAACCCACGTGCATTTACATACCTCCCTTGTGCACTTCACTTCTGCTTGTGCATGGATATAGATGACCAGCATTGAAAGTGAATCTACACTGCTCCGAGTTTTCAGTTAATGCATTCTTAATTTACCAATTCATTAAATTTGAAAGCTACACAGAATTATGTTAAATAATTTATTACTATGTTATTATGCTTTGAGTATCTAAATAATTGTCGAAATCAATGGATTCAATTTCAGAGAATCAAGCACACCAAAAGACTTGACAACCCTAACATGACCCCCGACATGGAGATCTAAGTTTTCTCGTCAGTAAAATTCATGAATTATGAATAATGAAGAATCAATGTATCTAACTTATTGGGCTGCATTATAGAAATAATCAGCTTTGAAAATACATTCTTAATCTTTGCTCTTTGATCCATTATAATGGTATCATTATAATGAGATTAACATTAGTTTCTCAACTTTTAGCCTCATTTGCAAAATATTTTCACTTGTACCTTGACAGGATTAGACTCCAAGGTAATTTATACTGGTGCTAATGTACCATTTACATGATACATGTATTTCATACTGAAAACGTCGACTGGATTATGTTCCATACAGGATAAAACACAGGTTGTCCAGCTCAGTATCACTGTCTGCATGATCAAAGCCTGTATTTCTCTTGCAGCATTCATTGCATTCATATATTGGGTGTGGATGCCTCTGTGTCATTTGTAGCGATGATATCAGCCATCAGAGCAGAGACTCAAGAGACTACAGATTTTGCAATCGGGAACAAAAGTAGACTAACATGCCATGAGGTGTATATTCGTGATCTTCTGCTGCTGTAGCCCATCCACTTAAAGGTTCGACACTTTGTGTATTCAGAGATGCTCTTCAGCATACCACCGTTGTAATGTGTGGCCATTTGAGTTACTGTCACCTTCCTGTCAGCTTGAACCAGTCCGGCCATTCTCCTCTGACCTTTCTCATTAACAAGACATTTTTGCCCACAGAACTCTCTGTTACTGTATTTTTTTTTTTGTTTCTTGTACCATTCTCTGTAACTCTAGAAACTGTTGTGCATGAGAACCCCAGGAAATGAGCAGTTTTTGGGATATTCAAACAAAGTTTAAAGTTCAAAGTAAATGCTATTATCAGAGTTCATATATGTCACCACATACAATGCTGAGATTCATTTTCCTGTGGGCAGACTCAGCAGATCTATAGAATAGTAACTAACGGGATCAATGAAAGATCAATCAGAAGCTTAGGAGGGTGGAGCTTAGGAAGATGGCGCCTAACGGTGTCTCCTTTGCTTGCATCTTCGGAAACAACTGTATTTCTATCTTTATTATCTTTCATGTATCTTGTTTTTCCTTTTTAGCGTTCTTTTGAAGACCCTGACCTGGAGTTACACTCTGACTTCAGTTCTTCGCGGGAATGGGACCTGCTCTCAGGGCCTCATGACCGGCCGCTTTTTGATATCTCGTGTACCCAGCCTGTAGACGAGCGCTCCCTCAGGGTGCCGGGTTTTCATGGCTTTGGAGGCAGGCGCATTCGAGGTCAGTGCCGCAGAAAACCAGTGTGTCACGGGAGTACATGTACATAGAAGAGTGAAAGTAGCGAGCTGGCTGCTGGCTGTGTGCCCAGAGACGAGATCTTTGGGCACAGAGCTCGGAAAAAGTGACATGGCAGACTTTTAACTCTGTAAATCGACGACTTGTTTTATTCTGTCTCCCCTCTCTCTGTAAAACGGGGACACGTCTTTTTCCCTTATCAGGGAGAGAGAGAGCCTGTGGTATGTCAAATTACTGGGTGAATGAGCAGTCTTTGGTGTACTGCAAGTCTGAGTCTTTATTGATGCTTTGCTGCATGCTTGAGTGCTCAGTGGAGGGCGCAGATGCTTTTTTTTGCTGGTGGGAGAGTGGGTGTTGTCGCTTTTGCTGCTGCTTATACATGGGAAGGGGGAGCTGGGGGGGCTTTGGGGTTTTAACATTTAACTGTCATTCATTCCTTGGGGCACTCCTCTGTTTTTGCGCATGTTTGCAAAGAAAAAGAATTTCAGGACATATATTGTAGATATTTCTCTGACATTAAATGTACCTATTGAAACCTATTTAGACAACAGAATGTGCAAATGCAAATATAAATAAATAGCAATAAATAACAAGAACATGAAGCAACAAAATAAAGATTCCTTAAAAATAAGATCATTGATTGTGGGTCAGATGGCCTACTCCTACTCCTATTTCTTATGTTCTTATGTCACATCTCAATGGATGGGCGAGTGAGTGTAGTTGTCCCCTTTTGTTCAAGAGACTAATGGTTGAGGTAATAACTCTTCCTGAACCTGGTGGTGTGAGTCTTGAGGCTATTGTACCTTCTACCTGATGGCAGCAGTGAGAAAAGCGCATGGCCTGGGAGATGAGGATCTCTGATGACTGATGCTACTTTCCTATGACAACGTTTCATGTAGATGTGCTCGATGGCTGGGAGGGCTTTACCTGTGATGTGCTGGGCAGAATCCATTACCTTTTGTAGGATTTTCCATTCCAAGGCATTGATGTTTCCATACAAGGCTGTAATGCGCCAGTCACTTTACATCTATAGAAGTTTGGCAAAGTTTTTGATGATATGCCAAATCTCCGCAGACTCCTAAGGAAGTAGAGGCGCTGTCGTGCTTTCTTCGCAATTGCATTTACATGCTGGGTCCAGGACAGGTCCTCTGTAATAGTAAGACCTAGGAATTTGAAGTTGCAAACTCTCTGTACCTCTGATCCTCCAATAAGGACTGGCTCATGGACCTCTGGTTTCCCTCTCCTGAAGTCTACAATTAGTCCTTTGCTCTTGCTGACATTGTGTGCAGGCTGTTCTTGTGACACCACTCAGCCAAATTTTCAGCCTCCCTTCTGTCTGCTGCTACGGCCCACAAAGTGGCGTCACCAGCAAACTTGAATGTGGTGTCGGAGCTGTGCTTAGCCACACATTTGATTAACCCAACAATCACTTAGATCACATTTCTTCCCCATTTTGATGTTTGATCTGAACAACAACTGAACCTCTTGACCATATCTATATACTTCTTTGCATTAAGTTGCCGCCACATGATTGACTCATTAGATATTTGCCTAATTAAGTGTCCTCTAAGTGTATATTGAGATCTTTAATAAGAGAGCTCTTGCACCATCACCTCATGCCATCAACTGGATCGTGATCCCACGACAAACACCGCTGAAAATGTGCAGATCCCAAAAAATCAGGAGATTTCCCTTCCACAGCCTTCAACCAGTCATTGCATCCACAGGAGGTTCTACACTGGGCTGCGTTGTAGTGTAATGTTTAGCGCAATGCTTTACAGCACCGGTGATCAGGATTCAATTCCTGCCGCCGTCTGTAATGGTTGTGCGGACGTGTGGGATTCCTCTGGGTGCTCCGGTTTCCCCTCACATCTCAAAGACTTGTGGGTTAGTAAGCTACATTGGCGCCGGGGGCATGGCGACATTTGCAGGCTGGCCTCAGTACAGCCCTGGATTGAATTGGTCACTGATGAAAATGGTGCATTTCACTGCATGCTTCGATCGATGTGCATGTGACAAATAAGGCTAATCCTTAAATCAACTTACACTTAAGAGTCATGGAGTCATAGAAAAGTACACGGCAGATACAGATCCTCTGGCCCATCCCATCCATGCCGACCATTTAATCTGCCTACTCCTATCAGGTTGCTCCAGGACCATAGCTCTTCCTACCCCTAACATTCATGTACCTATCCAAACTTTGCTTAAACATTGAAATCGAACTCACATGCATCACTTGTGTTGGCAGCTCGTTCCACTCTCTCACAACCCTCCAGAGAAGAAGTTTCCCCTCATATTCTTCTTAGACTTTTCACCTTTCACCCTTAATCCATGACTTTTAGTTGTAGTCTCACCCAACCTAACTTGTCCCTTCACTTCCTCCCTTACAAAGTACAAAAACCTAATCATCCCCTCCAGGTGAGGCAGAGATTCAAGCCTGCTTCCTCCAACCTTAAAAGTGGAATAAACTGATTCTAATTTTCCATCAGGCACATTAAACCAGGTTTCAAGTTTAAATGATAGGTGAATTATTTGGAAAGGAGATTTGGTATCCATAACATTCAAGGCTCTCTACACCATCTAGGGCAAATCCGACAGCAGGATTAATTCCCCGAAGTTTTCACTCTCTCCAGCACTGCACAATGAACTACAGTTGCTCTCACAGTGCCTCTACCACCACAAAAATACCATCTCCTGCAAGTTCTCCTCTAAGTTGAAAAAACATCCTAATTGGATCTGTAATGCTTGTGCTGAAAAGGTAGAGGAGGTTGGTCCTTTATTATTGCTAGGTATAAGTACTGGAACTCTTAAGGATCAAGGATCAACTTTATTCGCCAAGTACATTTACATGTTTTAGGAACTTACTGTAGTGTGTTGGTGTGACATGCATTGAACAACAACAGTCAAAGGTGAAAAGTCTAAGAAGAATATGAGGGGAAACTTCTTCTCTGGAGGGTTGTGAGAGAGTGGAACGAGCTGCCAACACAAGAATGAAAGAATTTTATAAAGAATAAGTTAGAGGTTAAAGTACAGATATGGAATAAAATGTGAATAGGTACATAAATACCAGTAGGTATGTACAATATGAACACTGTTATAAAAAGTGTTTTAAAGTGTTTACAGAGCAGTGCAGTGATGGGACTAATAGATAGAGGGGGGTGGGGGGGCTAATTAAAATGATTAATCAGATTAATGGCCTGGGTGGTAGAAATGTTGAAGATCATGTGAAATATTTACTTTAATAGCTCTTTAGTGCTTTCCAGAGGAGGCTTTTTGGAAAAGGTAGTTTGCAGGGCAGGTAGTGTCCCCAGCATGACCGAGGGAGTCCCTTCAATGAAAGGGTTGCGGCAGCTCAAAAGGTCCATTAGGAATGGTACTTAAATGGCAATGGAAACACCACCAAGTATGAGGCTCACCTTTTCCACCGGGTGGCTTTGGAGTGGAGGTTTGTTGGAATCAGACTGGAGGACGGTGAAACTGGGATCATTTTTCTTAAAGTCTAGGAGCCTAAGGAATGAATTATTGGAGGTATTCAAGCAAGAGCATAAAATTTAAGGCAGAAGGAAAAAGGCAGAGGACAAATGAGAAGAGGAATTTTTAAAACTGTGTACTGTGATCTGGAACACTGCCACTGAAGAGGCCAGGAAAGCAATAGTGACATTAAATGGTAACATTCAGAAGGGAATTTGATAATTACTGAAAAGGAGAAAAAGAAGCGAGACTATGGGAATAGAAAAAGGGAGTGAGATTAATTGGTTTCAGACAGTCACAAAGAACAGAAAGGTTCTATGCAGGAAACCTTAGCTGCATTTTATTCCTCTGGGCTTGCATACGCTGGGTCCAATTACTGCATCTCTACCATGGCCCTCGCTAAGAAGATCAGTTCCTAGCCTTCATGGTTCAGTTTCACTAATGACTGAACTACAGGGATCTAACATTCCCAGGCTGTTTGAAGATCTGCCTGGATTCTTTGTGCCTGTTCTAAATTTTGAATTGTGATAAAGGGAAGTTTTTTCTGATCTATCATCTCAGAATCAGAATCAGATTTAATATCACCGCCATATGTTGTGAAACTTGCTGTTTTGTGGTGGCAGTTCATTACAATACACAATAAAAAGAAAACTAATGGTTACAAAAATAAATATATGCATAAGTTAAATTAGGTAATAAGTGTAAAAAGACAGCAAAAAAGATAGTGAGGTGGTGTTCATGGATTCATTGTCTACTCAGAAATCTGATGGCGGAGGGAAAGAAGCTTTTTCTGAAACATTAAATGGATATCTTTGGGCTCCTGTACCTTCTCCTTGACAATAGCAATGAGAAGAGTGCATATCCTGGGTCACAGGGGTCTTTAATGATGGTTGCTACCTTCTAGAGGCATCACCTTCTAAAGGTGTCCTCAATGATGAGAAGGCTAGTGCCCTTAATGGAGCTAACTGTGACCATAAATGCAGCATATAAATCTAAAGTAACATCTGAAAATGGTGAAAATACTCTGCAGGTCGGGATGTTCCAGGTTTACAATCTCTCAGGATTAACCAAGAAATGTTAATTCTCTCAAACTGCCTGGAGTATTTACAGAATGTCCAATTGTTATTCTTTAAACCTCCTTATTCCTCTTGTTGATCAGAGAGAGTGACAATCAATGACCAGGAATGGAGGTGGCCATTTTGCGAAACTGTCCTTGCAGCCATCATTTTGTGAACTGTTTGAATTGATTTCTTACTCTGAGATAATTTAATCAGAGCAATGGAATGTGCACACGGGGAGTCTTCTGCCAAACCTGAGACAAATAGCTATCTATTACGTAAAGTGGCAGGCTTGTAAGAGGAGCGTCTGTAATCTCATTAGATGCAATGTCTGGGCACCTGGTTCGACTAGCCCAAACCAGTCTAAAGTTGAAAAGGCATGAGGCAGAGGGAAAAGGCCATAGAGCAATACTGGTTGTGGCTCTGGACCAGAACCAATAAGAAGGCGACATCGAACTAGTAAGATTGAATTACAACATTTGAACTGGTGAGGAAAGAGTATAAAAATGGGACACTTTGATAGCAAAGGAGCGACAGCTCTGGAGACCAAACATCAGACATATGGAGATTAGATCAGGACTATGAGGAACATCTGGCCAATGTAGACTTCTTTCCTGGTGATTACCTTTTCTATTCTTTGACTTTTCGTGGAGGGTGCACACAGGTATTTTGTAAATTCATGTATTTGTGATCTGAGCCAATAAAGGTACCCAGTAAATGCAGATTCCCTCTCTGCCTAACTGGTCATTTTTACTTTGGGGTGATTCCTTACAACACTGTTGCCTGACCTGCCAAGTTCCTCCAGCAGTTTGTGTGTGTTATTACAATTGCTTCTTTGTTTCTCAAAGGATGAGCAGCAGTAAATGCCACATTTTAAACTCTCACATGATGAACTGCAGTAGTTCTACAGACTGAGGGGTTCCAAAATGTATTCCTGGAACATTTTATATTTATTCACTTTTCAGGATGCTGCGATTGTTGATAAAACCAGCATTTTTTGTTCATCCTTAACTGTATTTGAAAAGATGAAGCACCTCTTAAGCCATCTGGTTTTTGTGAAATTGCTTTTAAATTGTTGTCTGCATGGAGTTCTGGGATTTACTTATCACAGAACAGAAGATCATTCTGCCCATTATCTTCCTGGCAGCTCCCAGCAGGGCAATCACATCAGTCTCGTTCGCCTTTCCCCTTCAAATTATACTCTTCCACATGGTCAAGAGCTCCACTATAAGTCTTTGACTACATTTAAAGCAAAGGTTGATAGGCTCTTCATTTGTAAGGGCTTCAAAGGTTACTTGATGGAGGCAGGAGAATGGGGTTGAGATGGAATCATTGAATGGCAGAGCAGATTCGATGGGCTGAATGGCCTAACTCTGCTCCTATGACTTATGGAGTAATGGTCCTATAAGCTTCCATGTGGATTCAATAACCTTTACTCCCATGTCATCCTAACAAAGGTGCTGGTCATTGACTTCAGGAACTGCGGTGGAATACACACTCCTGTCTATATCAGTGGGGCTGAGGTGGAGAGAAAGATGTTTAAGATGGTAGAGAGATTGCCAATTAAATGGGTTGCTTAATCTTGTATATCAATGATCTTCTTGGCTGTAGTTGGAGCTGCACACGTTTAGGCTAATGGAAAGTATTCTATTAATAAGGTGCCTTGCAGATATTAGAAAGAATATTGAATACCACAAGATAAATCACTTGCAGCTGGATACCCAGTCTCCCGAAACCTACATTATTTATGTCGCTTGAGTTTCTGGTCATTAGTTCAGTCTCGGGATGCTGATGCAGTGTGACTCAGTGACGGAAACATTTTTGAATGTCAAAGTTAGTGGGTGAACTCTGTGCCTGGTTGGCAATGGTCACTGCCTGGCAATTGTGTGTGCAATGTTACTTACCACTTACCAACCCAGGACTGAATATTCTTGAGGTCTGGATGTGAACAAGCAGGGATTGCTGCATGTTACAAACAAAATTAAATATTGTTGCAAGATCAGCAAACATCCCCACTTCTGACATGAAGAAAAGAAGAGCACAGTACTGAAAGTTCCTATCACTTTGGCCATAGAAATTGTTAAAATTAAGAATGGAGAAAGAGAACTTGAGCTTTAAGTTTGAAGTCTTGGCCATCACTGACACTATTGATAATCAGAATGTCATTTACCAGAAATCTTTTTGTTATCTATTCATTTTTCAGGCTATGGATCACTTAAAAGGCTAGAGAGCTTCAACAATATAAGCACCATGAATGTTGACATTGACACTGCCTCATCTAACGATAGCGAAACACAAAATGCATTTCACTGCCAGAGACAGTATAAAAGATATCCATAAAGCTGATCCCAGCTGTAAGAGATCTGAGCGATAATAACAGACTGAAGAAACTGGAAATTCATTTACTTTGCACTGATTTGCAGGGAGAAGTATTAACTCCTAACTAGCCCACATGAGGGATGGCATGCATTGGAAATCTGGCATCTATTTTGAATGGTTACATGTCATTTTTTACAGGATTTCAAGATGTCCTAAGTCACCTACAACTAATTGAATACTTTGAGGCATAGTACTGACTGCATCACAACCCAATATGGCAGCTCCAATGCAAACGATTATAAGACCAAAAGGAATAGGAGCAGAACTGGGTCATTTGGCCCACCAAGTCTACTCCACCATTCCATCATGGCTGATTTATTATCCCTCTCAAACCTGTTTTCCTGCCTTCCCCCTGTAACCTTTAACACCCCGCCTAATCAAGGACCTATCGATCTCTGCTTTAAATATACCCGACGACTTGGCCTCCAAACCCATCTGTGGCAATGAATTCCACAGATTCACTACCCTCTGGCTAAAGAAATTGCTCCTCATATGTGTTCTAAATGAACAATTCCTCTACTATGAGGCTGTGCTCTCTGTCCTGGACACCCTCACTATAGGAAACATCCTCTCCACATCCACTCTATCTAGATTTCAATGAAATCCCCTCTCATTCTTTTAAACTTCAATACGTACAGGTTCTGCGCCATCAAACCTTCCTCATACATTAACCTTTTCATTCCTGGAATCATTCTCGTGAACCTCCTCTGTACCCTCTCCAATGGTGGCACATCTTTTCTTAGATAAGGGGCCAAAAATTTCTCACAATACTCCAAGTGTCGTCTGACCAATGTCTTATACAGTTTCAACATTACATCTTGCTCTTGTCCTCTAGACCTCTTGAAATTAATGATAATGTTGCATTTGCCTTTCTTACCACTAATTCAACCTGCAAGTAAACCTTTAGGGAATTCTGCATGAAGACTTTACACCTTTACACCTCTGATTCTTGAATTTTCTTCATTTAGAAAATAGTCTACACATTTATTTCTTCTACCAAAGCGCATGACTATACACTTCCCTACAATATATTCCATCTGCCACTATTTACACATTCTCCCAATCTGTCTAAGCCCTTCTGCAGATAACAAAGAGACTGCAGAAGGTCATAGTCTCAGTCAGCTCCATCAAAGACACATGCCTTCCCACCATTAAAGACATCTTCAAAAAGTAACACCCACAAAAAGCTGGAGGAACTCAGCAGATCAGGCAGCATCTATGGAAATGAATAAACAGTCGAAGTTCCAAGCCAAGACCCTTGTTCAGGATCCTGAAGAAAGTGATGCCTCAGGAAGCCAGCATCCATCATTAATGACCCTCACCATCCAGGGCATGCCCTCTTCTCATTACTACTACTGGAGAGGAGATACAGGAGTCTGCAGACACAAACTCCATCTAGCATCATATTCCTGAGTGGTCCATGAACACATGAACACTCCCTCACTATTCCATTTTTTAGTGTGGGCTTGTGGCCAAGTGGTTAAGGCTTTGGATTAGCGACCTGAAGGTCGTGAGTTCGAGCCCCAGCCGAGGCAACATGTTGTGTCCTTGAGCAAGGCACTTAACCACACATTGCTCTGCGACGACACTGGTGCCAAGCTGTATGAGTCCTAATGCCCTTCCCTTGGACAACATCGGTGTCGTGGAGAGGGGAGACTTGCAGCATGGGCAACTGCTGGTCTTCCATACAACCTTGCCCAGGCCTGCACCCTGGAGAGTGAAGACTTTCCAGGCGCAGAATCCATAGTCTCGCAAGACTAACGGATGCCTTTATTATTTATTCCATTTTTGCACTATTTATTTATTTTATTTTTTATTATAACTTATAGTATTTTTTGATGTCTTGCACTGTACTGCTGACACAAAAAAAACAAGTTTCATAACCTATGTCAGTGAAAATAAACCTGTAAAGTCTGAAATGTTGCAACTGAGTTACAGATAGTGAGACTGAACAAACAGTAATGGACGATGACTAGATGGTCTTTCTTTTAATTATTGCTGGTTGGGATAAATGGTGATCAATTGCTGTCTAGTTCTACATTTAGATTTTCATGGAAACACAAGATTTGGAGCAACAAACAACCTGCTCGTAGAACTCAGTGGATTAGGCAGCATCTGTGGACAGAAATCCACTGTCGGTGTTTTAGAGCATGACCTTTCATCTTCACGTAGGTTCTCAGCCCGAAACATTGACTGTCTATTTCCCTTCACAGAAGCTTTCTGAGCTGCTGAGTTCCTCCAGCAGTTTATTTCCATGCTTATTGTACATAAGAGCATAAGAAATAGAAGCAGGAGTAGGCCATTTGGCCTGTTGATCCTGCTTCACCATTCAATAAGATCATGGTTGATCTGGCCATGGATTCATCTCCACCTACCTGCTTTTTCCCCATAACCCTTAATTCCCCTACTATGCAAAAATCTATCCAACCTTGTCTTAAATATATTTTAGTGAGGTAGCCTCCACTGCTTCATTGGGCAAAGAATTCCATAGATTCACCACTCTCTGGGAAAAGCAGTTCCTCATCTGCATCCTAAATCTACTTCCCCGAATCTTGAGGCTACGTCTGATAGTTCTAGTCTCACCTATCAGTGGAAACAACTTTCCTGCCTCTATCTTATCTATCCCTTTCATAATTATATATGTTTCTATAAGATCTCTTCTCGTTCTTTTGAATTCCAGCGAGTACAGTCCCAGGTGACTCAATCTCTCCTCATAGTCTAACCAACCTGGTGAACCCCCTCTGTACCAGCTTCAAAGCCACTATATCAGTATATCCTTCTTCAAGTGAGGAGACCAGAACTGCATGTAGTACTCCAGGTGCGGCCTCACCAGCATCCTGTGCAGTTGCAGCATAACCTCCCTGCTCTTAAATTCAATCCCTCTGGCAATGAAGGCCAAGATTCCATTTGTATATCGTGTCTGTTTTAGGGATGGTACAGAGGCCTCACAGTAGCAGAATCCCAGGTTCTGTCTGTGTGGAGTTTGCATGTTCTCCCAGTGACCATGTGAGCTGGTAAAGATACTCGGTGGTAATGATAAAGAGATAAAGATTAGCTTTGTCACATGTACATCGAAACATACAATGAAGTATGTTTGTGTCAAATCAAATCAACGAGGATTGTGCTGGGCAGCCCGCAAGTGTTATTATGATTCCAACGCCAACGTAGCATACCCACAACTTACTAACCCCAAACTTAGGTCTTTGGTGTGGGGAAACTGGACCACCAGGACGGAACCCACGTGGTTGTGGGGAGAATTTGCAAACTCCCTACAAACAGTGGCGGGAATTGAACCCCAGTCTCACGGCTGGCTGCTGTAATAGCATTAGACTCTATGCTTCTATACTGGTGCTCTGGTTTCCTCCCACATTCCAAAGAAATGTGAGTTGATTTATTAAGAGGCAAATTGTCCTTAGAGTGGTAGAATCTGAAATGGAGCAGATGAGAATGTGTGAAGAAGATAAAACAAGATTACAGTACGAAAGAGTGCTTGCTTGTCGCTGCAGCCTTCCCTGGTTAAAGGCCTGTCTCTGAGTTGTATTTCTTCATGACTCCTAAGACCTGAATGGACATTGCACCCATAAACACTACCTCACTACTTTCTTTTTTTGCACTACTTATTTAATTTTATATATACACATCATCTTCTTCTTCAGTTGTCCATCAAGATCCGATGATGACTATACAGTCCTATCCTGGACCCACAAGCTCTATTGCAGGTGGGACATGTATATGTGGTTGTGGTGGTAGTATTGGTAGCAACCATGGCTGCATTTCTCCTGGCTCTCTTCTGCTGTCTTCTGGTTGTTCTTTCCATCTCCAGAATACGAACCCCGTCCCTACACAGCTGTCGCCAAGTGGTACGGTCAGCAGCAACATCCTCCAGGTCCTCGGGTCTGATCTTGCACTCCCTTAAAGCATTCTTCATGTACACTTACTGTCATTAACAGTTTTTTATTATTAAAGTACTGCTGCCGCGTAACAACAAATTTCACGATACATGCCGGTGATATTAAACCTGATTCTGATTCTGATTCCAGAGACTGGTGCTGCCTGAACACAGCTAGCCCGTGTCTGATGTGCCCAGGTTAACCATGTTTACTCCTGTCTAGGTTATGGGCCAAAGGGCCGGTGGAAGCTGATATTAAGGAAGGCAAATTTATTTGAAAGAATTACGGATCTGAATGCGATACTAGCTGCGACCTATGAGGATAATTAGTGTCACCGTGTCAGAAGCAGTACAGCCACATCTTATGCTGTAAGGGTCCCTCAGATGGAAATGTGATAAGGACCCAGCTCATTTACTTTTGATAATGCGAATAATTACTTCACTGAACCAGTCACTGTTCTGCTGGGATAGATGACTGAAGCCGAGGGTTTATTGAAAGGTGGCCTGTCTGCCATTAGTCACGCACACCCTCATTAGCAGTGGTACAAAATGAGCCAGTGTTTAATGTGTTGACTCCAATAGAGAGAAGTGTGCCTTTCAAAGCGAGCTGGGGGAAGGGGTGTTGTGAGGCTACATAATTAACGTCTGATCGATAAAAACCTGCATGCATTTAGATATCTGAGAGGATTTCATTTAAAAGTAAGTAGCAATGTCATTCTTTACAAAGACAGGGAAGAAAAAATATATGCACAGACTGGAATAGAGGAAAAATAACTCTTTAAAACTGCTTCTGAAGTGACTCAAAACCTACTACATCCAGGAACACATTAACCAGGGCGAGCTATTTGCATATCAGCGGTGATCCTTGTTTTAAAGTAACATATACAAAATGCTGGAGGTACTCAGCAGGTCAAGCAACATCTACGGAAAGGAATAAAGTGTTGACATTTTGGGCTGAGACCCTTCACCAGGACTTGTCATCCTTGGAGGGTGATTTATGAGAAATGACTGGACAGATTAGAGGAGATGGGGTGTTCTTGGGGCAAAGAAAATTAAAGGGAGGTTTAGTATGGAGGTTCAAAGTCACTGAGTTTTCTGACCGAGTACATAGGGAGACATGACTTCCAGCAGGACAGTGGATCACTAACCCAATAGCAGAGATCTAAGGTGTTTGGAAAAAGAATGAGATGGGGCATGAGATGAGTGTTTATTGATGCACTGTTGATATGACCTAGAATTTATTGTATGGAACGATGGCGTTCTACGTTCAGTAGTAATTTTCTACAAATTAGATAAAACCTGATCCAGCAAGGTGACTTGATGTATTCTGTAGCCGAAGTGAGGAAAAACAATGCTACAGGACATCGTGAATTTGAATGTGTGTTGTGCTATCTTGCCGAGGACTTTAAGTCGACCTTATGGAAATGTACAAGAACATGAAGGAGATGAACAAGCGTTGCATCTTTTCAACCAGTAAGGGAATCATCTGAGAGGTGATTTCATGGAACAACACAAGCAAATTGTAGAAGTGGCAAAAGTATGATGCTTAAAATAAAATCTTAAGAGGCGGAAATGGGCAGTAACTAAAGGTAATGCCTGGCAAAACTCACTGGTGTAATGGACTCGATGTAAATTACGATACAAGATAATGGACTAGCTCCTCAGGAAGATGAAAAGCACAGAGAGGGAATAAATTACATCTGGCTAAGTGTGTGCTCTAAGCAGTACTTTCACACAGTTTTTCATTACTTTCACAAAGCCTAATCTATAGGACATCAGAATCTGATCCATAGGAGTGAAGTTATAAGACCTTAAAACATAAGAGTAAATTATGCCATTCTGCTCTTCGAGTCTGCTCGGCCATTCCGTCATGTTGGATTTATTATCTCTCTCAACACCATTCTCCTGCCTTCTCTCTGTAGCCTTTGACAACTTTGCTAATTAAGAACCAATTAACCTCTGTTTTAAATATGCCAATGACTTGGCCTCCATAGCTGTCTGGGGCATTGAATTCCACAGATTCACCACCGATTGGCTAAAGAACTTCCTCCTCATCTCTGTTCTAAAGGGACGTCTGTCAGGAAATGTGGAGGAGGCGTAACCCAGAAGCAGAGTGGTGGTGACAATTCAGCAATGGATGACAATTTTAATAATAGACTGCAAAATAACAAGCCATGAGGGGCCACAAAACGAGAGAGAACTAATACTAAACTCACAGGCAATAAGGTAACTGAAGGCTAAAAGCAACTGTGTTGGGCTGGCTGGTTCGATGGCTCAAGGACTCTAGATGAGAGTTGGGGTTAAGTAGGCCTCTGGTGATGAGTTGGAAATGAGTGGCAGGTAACTCCTGTTAGCTGGGTAGAGACTGAGAGGAGCCTGCTTATGCAGGCCTGACAGGACCCCACCATCTGTGTCTGGCAACCTGAATAGGTCTAATGGTACTGCTTGATGAGTGATGGATCCAAGATGACACTGGATGTGACACTGGTGTTGAGACATATCAGCTCCTGTCCGAGTGGCAGCTTGGATCCACTAGAATTTGCCTACTCAAGCAACAGGTCCACTGCAGGTGCCATCTCATTGGCTCTTCACACAACCCTGGAACATATGGACAGCAAAGATGCATACATCAGGATGCTCTTTATCGACTACAGTTCAACATTTAATACCATCATCCCCTCAAAACAAATTAGTAAACTCCAAGACCTGGGCTTCCGTTCCTCTTTGTGTAATTGACTCATGGATTTCATCACTTGCAGGCCCTGGTCAGTTCAGATTGGCAAAAACATCTCCTCCACAGTCTCCGTTAGCACAGGTGCACCACAGGGATGTGTGCTTAGCTGTCTGCTCTACTTGCTTTACACCTATGACTGTGTGGCTAAGTACAGTTCCAACACCATATACAAGTTTGCTGATGACACCACTGTTGTGGGCTGTATCAAAGGGGGTGATGAATCAGCTTATAGGAGAGGGAATGAAAACTTGGCTGAGTGGTGCAGTAACAACAACCTCTCACTCAGTGTCAGCAGGTCCAAGGAACTGATTATAGACTACAGGAGGGGGGAACCTGAGGTCCAGGAGCCAGTACTCATCAGAGGATCAGAGGTGGAGAGGGTCAGTAATGTTAAATTCCTGGGTGTCACTATCTCAGAGGACCTGTCCTGGACATGAAATATAAATGTAATTGCAAAGAAACCTCTTCTTCCTTAAGAGTCTGTGGCAATTCGGCATGTCATCAAAAACCTTGATAAACTTCTAGAGATGTGTGGTGGAAAGTGTTTTGACATTACAGCCTAGTATGGGAACACCAATGCCTTTCAATCAGTACATTTAATGTCAGAGAAATGTGTACAGTATACCTCCTGAAATTCCTTTCAGCAGAAAATCCTACGAATGGTTGTGGATTCAGCCCAGTACATCATGGGTAAAGTCCTCCCAACCATTTAGCACATCCACGTGAAACGTTGCAGTAGAAAAACAGCATCCATCATCAAAGATCCTCACCACCCAGACCATGCTCGTTTCTCGCTGCTGCCGTCAGGTAGAAGGTACACGTACACCACCAGGTTCAAGAACAGTTGCTACCCTTCAACCGTCAGGCTCTTGAACAAAAGGGGATAACTTCACTCACTGTATTTCTGGTGTTCCCACAAATGATGGTCTCACCGTAAGGACTCATTAACTTGTTATTTCATGCTCGTTATTTACTGCTGCTTATTTATATTTGCATTTTCACAGTTTGTCGTTCACTGATCCTGTTTACAGTTACTATTTTATAGATTTGCTAAGTGTGCCCACAAGAAAAAGAATCTCAAGGTTGTTTGTGGTGGCATGTACTCTGTCTAATAATAAATTTTATTTTGAACTTTGATCTTTTGAACTTTGGATGGCACCCAAGACCTTTCCTTCCGGCTGTGCCCTTCCCAGTTGACCAGGTACTACACAGCCCATCCATGACGATGTGAATCGATCAACTGGTGAACTGACTACAGTGGACCACCTTTCACCATCCGATGTTCCAGAGGTGTAGATTGCCGTGGGTCGAGTGGGCGAGGACAACGGGCTTGAGGCAGGCCACATGGAAGGTTGGTGTGATCCCGCGGGACGGTGGTAGCAGGTAATTTTGCAGAGACCGATGAACCAAGGTAAGAGCTTTTTGGAGTCAAGGGGGCAGAGGCAGATATCGGCAGGTGAACAGCCAGACATGCTTCCCCAGCCGGAATAGTCTGGCTTGGCTCCAATGGCAGTTAACTTAGCTGCAGAAGGTGTGGTTGGAATCTATAATGACCTCCAGGCCCTCTTCCGAACATCTCAGCAGTGGCAAACCAGGGCCCTGGCAGACAAGACCTCCACCGTTGGCTCCTCCACAGGGAGCAATGGGTCTTGGTAGCTATGAAGCACTTCAAAGGGGACATACCCTTGGCAGAATAGGTGAGTACATTGAGCAGGGGAAGGATTAGCATAGCAAACTTCTCCACTTGCTGATTGGTTCTTCCTGATTGACTGTTGGTCTTCAGATGATAGCTAGAGGATAAACCCACTGAAGTGCAGAGGAGGGAGCAGATGGCTTGTCAGAGGTAGGAAACAAATTGTAGGCCTTGGTTCAATAAAATGTCCTGGGGGAAGCCAAGGAGGTGAACTACTTGTTGAAAGCCAAGGTCTACTGTCTCAGCAGCTGACGGAAGTTTGGGAAGACCAGTGAAGTGGGCCGCCTTGGTCACCCCATAGGGAGGCGGCAAACCCATGATGAAATCCATGGCACTGTGGGACCATGGTCATCGAAGGAACAACAGGAGCTCAAAAAGCTACTGGTTGGAGGAACTGCACATTAAGGGCAGGCAGCGATGAACTGAAGTTCATCTGCAAACATGGTGGGTCACCAGAACTGACACTGCGGAAAACCCAGAGTCTGTCGTGCACCTGGCTAGCTGGAAAGGGATGAGGAGTGGGCACTCAGGAGTGTCTCAGAGGCACATTGTTGTGTAGGGCCTGGCAAATCTCTAACTTACAGTGCAGTTGGTTTTCAAGGAGACACGGAGGACTGATCTGGAGGTCTTGGCATCTGTGGAGAAGATGAGGATGCCGTTGAGGTAAACAAACACATACCTGTGAAGCGTGTCTTGGAGGATCTTGTTTGTGAAGGGTTGGAAAATGGCTGATCTGATGGAAGGTCTGAAAGGCATTACCAAGCATACAAATTGGCCAGTGGGTGTTATGAAAGTCACACTCATCTCCCTGCAGGTAAGGTTTTAAACCTCCGTAGATCCAATTTGGTGAAAATTTGAGTCCCGTGGAATGCTTCAAATGGGTGTTCCATCAAAGCAAGAGGGTAACGTTTCTTAATGGTGGTTTTGTTGAATCTAAGGTGGTCAATGAAAGGATGAAGGTGCCTATCTTTCTTCCTGACAAAGAAGAATCCTGCACCTGCTGGGGGCTGGGTTGGTCAAATGAAGTCGTGCCGTAGTGCTTTGGCAATGAAGTCATGCTGTAGTGCTTCGGTGATGTGGTCATTCATGGGGGGTGGCAGAGCAGATGACCTCAGGGAAGGGTGTGGTGCCCAGGAGGAGGTCAATCATGCAGTTATGTGGTCAGCGATACAGGAAGGTGCTGGCCTCCCTTTTACTAAAAGCTGTTGGGGTGAATCCGTTGGATGGATTCGGTGTGCTCTCTGATGTTTGTGCACAAGCCGTGTGTGTGCTCTGACCATTCCAGGTCCCAAGGAATGTCCAGCAGTGGCTGTGATGCAGAAGAGGTGAAAGTTGGTTTTGGTAGGGAGTCCCAGTGCACACATAGAGTCTGGACCAGAAAGTTGCCTGCTGCACTGAAATTGCATTATAAATGCAAGGATGAGAACTTCAATATGAATAAATACTTGCTGGTGAATAATTTTTAATAGATTGTAGGCATGTTTGCCTTTTTTAACGTAGAAGATAATATCACTTAGGCATTAAAGAAAGAAGCTCAGTCAGGATTTATTCTCTTCCTATTTTGAGATACAATGGGGTTGAAAACAGAAACAGGAATCAAGTTAAAAGGTGTTCCCAAAGCCCTTGTCATCTCAAATCTGTGTACAGATTACACACTGCCGGTTAATGTCTTCTCATCATTGCAAAGGCTGAGGATTTGCACCAGCTCTCGCACGTAAATTATCTTAAAGCATTGGAACTTCACTTTCCTTTAAAATAAGAAGCATGATCCAGTCTGATCTTCCTCAAGAAGACGTAGACATTCAAATTGAAGGAACCGACATGATTAGACAAGCAATCAATTTCACTCAGGCCATTGTAATTGCTAGTGAAGAATGAATCCTGGGCTTGATTAAACTAGTTCTATGCCAGAGGTAAAGCAATTCTGAGGAAATGTGTTGTGTGTAATTGGATTTTGAATTATCAATGCACTGTGAAGTTGTCTGGGGAGCTGACTGAAATATTAAGCTCACGGAAGCTGGGGAAAATGCTGTCTCTGTGCACCATTGTCACCTGATGAACTCTTTCCCAGTTAACTTTAAGTACATTGATTAAATTCAACCACGATTGAATGCTGCTGAATGCCTAGTGTGTTGGAAGAATTAACATGGATTGTCAGTGTTTTTAGGGGACTAAACCTTGTTGCTTGCTGATGTCTGACATAATGAGTGTGTGCCATTTCTCACTGGGTATCTCAACATTGAGTGTGATGACTCGGAGACATCATTGTGCAACAGGGTAGTGTAGCAGTTATTGTAACACTATGCCAGTGACCTGGGTTCAATTCTGCTGCTGCCTGAAAGAAGTCTTACATTCTCCCTGTGACAATGTGGGTTTCCTTTGGGTGCTACGGTTTCCTTCCACAGTCCAAAGACATATAGGTGACTAGGTTAGTTGGTTACATGGATGTAATTGGGCTTGTTGGGTCAGCAGGGCCTGTTGTTGTATCTTTAAATAAACATAAATACATTAAAAAAAATTAGGACAGAAAATAGAAGGATTCACATGTGCAGACCTTTATATCTCACACTTCAAACATCCTTCATATTTTTTTTCTCATTTCTGTTGACAATTTCACATTATGTGCTATACCGTATGACGTGGGCAATCATGGTCTTCCATGATTGTTCTTGGCAAATTTTTCTACTGAGGTGGGTCGCCATTGCCTTCTTCTGGGGCAATGTCTCTGCAAGACTGGTGACCCCAGCCTATATGAATAATCTTCAGAGATTGTCTGCCTGTCATCAGTGGGGGCATAACCAGCACTTGTGATATGTACAAGCTGTTCCTATTCCTAATACGTAATTTAGAAATGCATACATGCATTAAGAAATGATGCAATGTTTCTCCAGAGTGACATCACACAAAAACAGGACAAACCAAAGACTAACACTGACAATACCACATAATTATAACATATAGTTACAGCAGTGCAAAACAATACCATAATTTGATAAAGAACAGACCATGGGCACGGTAAAAAAACATCTGAAGTCCTGATCGACTCCTATAGTCCCCGATAGCAGGCGGCAAAAGGGGAGAAACTCCCCTGCCATAAACCTCCAGGCACCGACAACTGCCAACTGCCAATGCATTGGAAGAACATAACATAGAACATAGAACATGGATGTGGGGGTAGAAGGATGGGTTGGCAAGTTTGCAGACGACACCAAGGTTGGTGGTGTTGTAGATAGTGTAGAGGATTGTCGAAGATTGCAGAGAGACATTGATAGGATGCAGAAGTGGGCTGACAAGTGGCAGATGGAGTTCAACCTGGAGAAGTGTGAGGTGGTACACTTTGGAAGGACAAACTCCAAGGCAGAGTACAAAGTAAATGGCAGGATACTTGAACAACAGGAATTCTGCAGATGCTGGAAATTCAAGCAACACACATAAAAGTTGCTGGTGAACGCAGCAGGCCAAGCAGCATCTCTAGGAAGAGGTGCGGTCAACGTTTCAGGCCGAGATCCTTCCTCAGGACTGCAGGCCAGGCAGCATCTCCTGACGAAGGGTCTCGGCCTGAAACGTCGACTGCACCTCTTCCTAGAGATGCTGCCTAGCCTGCTGCGTTCACCAGCAACTTTTATGTGTGTGGCAGGATACTTGGTAGTGTGGAGGAGCAGAGCGATCTGGGGGTACATGTCCACAGATCCCTGAAATTTGCCTCACAGGTAGATAAGGTAGTTAAGAAAGCTTATGGGGTGTTAGCTTTCATAAGTCAAGGGATAGAGTTTAAGAATCACGATGTAATGATGCAGCTCTATAAAACTCCGGTTAGGCCACACTTGGAGTATTGTGTCCAGTTCTGGTCACCTCACTATAGGAAGGATGTGGAAGCATTGGAAAGGGTACAGAGGAGATTTAGCAGGATGCTGCCTGGTTTAGAGAGTATGCATTATGATCAGAGATTAAGGGAGCTAGGACTTTACTCTTTGGAGAGAAGGAGGATGAGAGGAGACATGATAGAGGTGTACAAGATAATAAGAGGAATAGATAGAGTGGATAGCCAGCGCCACTTCCCCAGGGCACCACTGCTCAATACAAGAGGACATGGCTTTAAGGTAAGGGGTGGGAAGTTGAAGGAGGATATTAGAGGAAGGTTTTTTACTCAGAGAGTGGTTGGTGCATGGAATGCACACCTGAGTCAGTGGCGGAGGCAGATACACTAGTGAAGTTCAAGAGACTACTAGACAGGTATATGGAGGAATTTAAGTTGGGGGGTTATATGGGAGGCAGGGTTTGAGGGTCTGCACAACATTGTGGGCACAAGGGCCTGTAATGTGCTGTACTATTCTATGTTCTATGTAATTGCTCCTGTGGCTTCACGTGACCCCGATCGGAGGCTAAATACTGTACCTTATGCAAGGATGACCTGCAGGCTAGTGGAGGGATGGAGTGCCTTAGTTTGGAAGAGATATATCTCTACCCTGCCACCCTTAATTTCACATACTTTTTCATTTCTATTTAATCTCTTCCTGTATATCTCAAAATTTCTTTTACTACAAATTTTTTTTTCCCAGTTTTGATGGAAGGATTTCAGTCTGAGTCATTACGAAGTTTCTCTCTCCACACTTGCTGAATGACTGGTGGAGTATTTCCAGCATGTTCCATCTCGCTTGTATACTTCCTCCTATTTACATCAGTACTGCAGGCATTCCTCAGTTTACCAACATTCAATTTACAAATTTTTGTTATGATGCACTTAGGGTACATGAAGCTCTTTAGTCTTGCAGGGATAAGTGCCAGGAGAAAGATTAATAGGGAGGGAAGAATGGATAAGGAACTTTTTGATGGGCTGCAATCATCATGACCTTTTAGGCACTTGGCAGGGGGCAATAAAAAGAAGTGAGGTGTAAGCGGAGCAGCCATTGTGTGAGTGGGCCAGTGTTAGAGTGGTCAGGCTTTGGCTCACCAGAACAGCTGCAGGCTTGTACTGAAGCTTGAGAGGTTAGAAGTATAACAAGTGTCGGCAGGATGGTAGTTTAGGCTGTGAGATCTGGGATTTCAGGGTACCTGGTCTCCTTGACCACATCTACAGGAAGTGCACCCAACTTCAGCTCCTGACTGACAAGGTCAAGAAACTGAAGCTGGAGCTGGATGTATTCAGGACCGTTTGGGAGGCTGAAAACTTTGTAGGTGAGACTTCTACTGAGGCAGTCACACCCAGAGTTCAGGCTTCATATAGTAGATTTCCTCTTAAACCTGGTACTATCCTTATGGTACCAAAGATATTACGTAAAAATGTAATGTTACTGCAAGCAGCACAGTGGCAAAACTTGTAGAGCTACTACTTCACACAGCCAGACTCCTGACCTTTGGTCCTGTCTGTGAGAATCTGGCATGGCCTGTCCATGACTCTGTGGGGTTTGTCGTGATACTCTCACTTTTTCCCGACCCCAAGGATGTGTGAATTGGTTAGTGTAAAATGCCCCTAGTGCGTATGTCAGAGGTACTTTCAAGGGGGTTGATATTGATGTTGGGACAATAAATGTGGAGTTAATGCAAATGGGTGGTTATTGGTGAACATGTTTTGAAAGGCCTCCTTTGGTGCTGTGTGACTCAATGTCCTTTTGTAGTTATTGCTATGTCTCACCTGGAAAATGGTGCCTCATACCCTACAATGCTTTTATCAACTTCATCTTGGCATTTAATATGATCAGCCCTCCATAGCTGGTGGGTCAACTGTCCTCATTGGGCCCCTCTCTGTGACTGGATCTTGGACTTCTTGACAGGAAGACCACAGTCAATCCATGTTGACTGCGACATCTCCAAGTCCATCATACTGAGCACCAGAACCCCCACCCCCCAGGGCCGCGTCCTCAGTCCACTGCTGATGCATGACTGTACTGCTGGATCCATCTCAAACCAAGTCACCAAGTTCGCTGATGACACGACAGTGGTTGGCCTCATCACAGTAACAAGATGGCATAGAGAGAGCAGGAATTGTAGAATGGTGTGAACACGGTAATTTAAGTCTCAAAGTGGACAAGACTAAAGAGATCATTGTGGACTTTAGAAAGGTGCAGGCTGACCAATCCTCGTTACAGATTCACAACTCACCTCTGGACAGAGTTAGGAGCAATTGGTTTCTTGGAGTGCACAAAATGGATGATCTCACCTGGCCCCTTAACACTTCATCTTTAGTTAAGAAAGCACGGCAGCATTTCCATTTCCTGAGGAGATTGAGATGAGTTAGGCCCTCCCCCCACCATTCTAACGAATTTTTACAGGAGCACCATTCAGGGTGTTCTAAACAACTGCATAAATATCTGTTACAGGAATTGCAAAGCATTAGACTGCAAGACCCCACAAGGATTGTTGAGAGGAGCATCAGGGTCTCTCTTCCACCCATCGGAGATATTTATCAGGAGCACTGCATACGCTAAGACTTTCAAAGATCCCTCCTGAAAACGTCGTCTTGAAAATGTCTGGAATATATTTTATTAGTTGCTAATATATTTGTGGTAATATTACTTTATGTGTTTTGTGTGTGTGCTGTATGTACTGCATTGTGCATCTTGTTCTGGAGGAACATTGATTTGTTTGACGGTATACATGAATGATGGTAAAATTGAACCTGAGCTTTAAGCTCTCACTGCTGTATTGTGAGCCGAATCATATCCAAACTAAATTTCAGGAACAAATCAGAATTTTATCCGCATTCTTCCTTAACTACTTCTTTCTGGCATGTTTACCAAAAGGAAGCAGTGGAACCTAAGATTACTACACAGTGTCCTGCTCATTTCTCCCCCAAAGTTAAAGTCATCTTTTCAAACGCATGAGCCATGGTTCATTTGTCTGGTCTTTTACTTCTGATAGGATGGTTATAGGCTCAGATTCATCTCCCAAGCATAAGAATCTAGGATGACACTATGGTGCAGAACTGAGGGAGAGCCACACTGTCTTATCACCATTTTAGAAAAGATGTGAACCTTAGGCTCAATCTTCTCTCTTGAAGTCATTTCTGGCCTGTTCTATATTTACAAGGTTTTTACAGAATGGACCTGACATAACGTGCTCCACAGCATCGTAAAATATTCCATGTGTGTGGCAGCAAAGAGGACCAGAGCAGGTTTTGCTGGTATCCCGACCCAAAATTCTGGAAATACTCAGATCAGATGACATTGGTGGCAAGCAAAATTATGCTACTGTCAATGTTTTGCTTTCAAAAATATTTTGTTTCTTCAGGTTTTCGTTTGTTTTGTTTCATTTTGGCTTTTATGTCACTAAAGCCTGATGTCTCGTTAAAATCAATTTGCAGCTTGTGGAAGCTTGTTGTGTGTAGATTGACTGCTGCTGAGATTGTATAAGGCATCATATAAAAAAACACGTCCTCTTTTTCTCCTTTCAAGCTGGACCATCTACAAATCAGTTGCTCACTGGAAAAGGTCGACTGAGCCTTCTTCCAAGAGCAGGTCACTTTTCTGTGCCCTCTTTTCACCCAATAAAGTAAGGTTCAAAGAAGCTCATCTGCAGCTTGAGGTATTTTTATTGACCTACACTGTTTCAAGAAGGCAGTATCTGGCCTGAGGTATTGGATTCTTGTTCAGAATTCACTCAGGCGCCTGCAATTAGTGGAGTTGCTATGGCAACTCGGAATTAGCTCTCCCGTTTTATACCTGCAAAGTTATTGGCATTTAGAATGGACCTAACATGCCGTGCTCCACAAAATCATAAAGGTGAGCGTAGTAACTGTTGCCAAGGAAACCACACATTGGTTAAACGGCACTGATATCGAGGACGAGGATAAAAGAAAAGAGGAGGGGAGGGGGAGAATTGGAAGAGAGCTTGAAGTGGTTTGCAAAATGATCAGATTTTACGTATGGGAGGGTTAGGCTATAAATCTAGTTTCGGACAGCTGACAGAAATACTTTGAACAATCAACCTGTGATTTCAAAGAAAAATGAGTCTGACTTCATAAAGAAATGTTAATAATTCCCTGTTACTCTTGACTTCGTTGCTATTTTGGGGATAAAGGTCAACATTCCTGCATTTGTAGATTCACCTCATGACTCAGAAACTAAGTATATTGCCAAGGCACTAATGAGGTTTTGCTGAATTTTATACACAGTTTATGGGATCCTTTTAATAAGGGACAATTAAAATTTTCCTTGGTTCCACTTGGCAATTCTCCAGAGCAACACTTTGTCTTCCGCGCTCTATCAGGCTAATGTTTTCATGTGGAGGGCAGGATCAAAGACCACGGCATTAACACACAGAACAAGAAACAAAAGCCAATCTATCCCTGAACCACTGTAGGCTGATTAATTAAGGATTTAAGATCTTAAGGTTACAGTAGGTAGAAAAAAATATTTTTTTCTCAATGTCGGGATGAAAGAACTAGATGACATAATTATAAACATAAAATATTTCAGGCAATTCACCTTCAAACAAAGGGTGTGGAAGCCTGGAGCACTCTCCTTGAAAACTCTGCGATTTTGTTGGGCAAATATTACGGGGCTGAGCCAAAGAGCGGCATAGTAATACAGTTGAGAGAACTTCAGCCTCACAACAGCAGCGGGAATTGAACCCGGGTTGCTAGCGCTGCAAAAGCATTCCACTAACCGCTACGCTACCTTGTCACCAAGTTGAAAGATCTTGACCTGAAAGGTCAATGGTCCACTTCTCTCCACAGGTGCTGCCTCGCCCGCCGAGCTCCTCGAGCTCCTTGTATGTAGCATCTTATCACGTTCTTTGAGGAGCTCTTTGCCCCATTGTGACTACTCATTAATTTTGTTCTTCCTTCTCTGGCAAAGTTCAGAGAGTGACCATCAGGAGAACAGAACGGTGGTGCAGCTGTGTCCCAACTCCAGTGATCCAGGTTTGATTCTGACCTCCGGTGCTGTCCGTCCCTGAATGGTTTCCTCCCAATTCCCAATGCTTGTTGGTCTGCTGTAAACTAGCCCTGCTTTAACTCAGTGGGAGGGGAATCAGTGTGCAGTTGATGAGAAAATCGTTACCACGGAGCCGGCAGCGCAGTAGATATGGCAATTGCGCTTCTGAATTTGCATGTGTCAGCTAATTATTATTTAATCGTGATAGTATTTAACCCCATACTTGTCGTCATAGTGCTTGTCGAGACTTGGACACAGCTTAGCAAAGCTTTGCTGCTGTTTTTACATTCAGCCTTCCCTAAGATAGTGGACTTTCAAGTCAACTGACTCTGAAGGCTAGTAGTATTTGTGTAATGTTTAGATGTTCTTTTCAGCTGCAGTGTGGGCTTTGGTTTCCTTTTGAGAGTTTTAGTTAATGGCCCTGTTTGGCCTAGCATTTATTGTTTTATTTTCCCTGTAACACTGTTCATATTGAAGTCTGTGAACTATCGACCTGCTTCAGTGTCTCTCACTCCACACTTGGGCCATATCTGAACCTGGTAACAGCAGGTAACAAAAATGATAGAGACCAGGTTCCAGGGAAATTAACGGAGGGAATAGGATTGATTAGATTCCTCTGAGAGTTGGCATGGATTCAATGGGCTGAATAGTCTTTCCATCAGCATTGTAAGGAAGTATGGAGAACATGGGAGAGCTTGATTGAATCTTCCCCCCATCCAACCCATGGTTACTGAATCCATTTGCAATTCCCACAACTTCTGCCTTCCTGGACTCAACAAACAATTCATGACAGGAAATTAAACTGGGACCCTGGCATCCAGACCAGACAGGGGATTCCAGGAACTAGGATTTAACAGCCCTGATCTGGCAGATACACTTCTTTCACTGTACTATTGGACCAAATTAAAATGAGATAGCAAATCCTATTGGACTAAAAGTCCCTAAAATAAACACAAGAGTTTCTGCTGATGCTGGAATCGCATCCCCTCCCACCCCACGAGAAAAACATGCTCTAAACGCTAGAGGGACTCAGCAGATCAGACAGCACCTATGGAAGGGAATAAACAGCCGATGTTTTGGGAAGGGTCTTGGCCCGAAACATCGACTGTTTATTCCCTTCCTTAGATGCTGACTGATCTGTTGAATTCCCTCAGTATTTTCCGTGTGTTTCCCTAAAGTAAAGCAAACCGTCGTGACGTGTCACTTGAACTTACAGCTCAGAAACAGAAACATAGAAAACCTACAGCACAATACAGGCTGTTCGGCCCACAAAGCTGTGCCAAACATGTCCTAACCTTAGAAATTACCTAGGGTTACCCATAGCCCTCTGTTTTTCTGAGGTCCATGTACCTGTTCAGGAGTCTCTTAAAAGACCCTATTGTGTCCACCTCCACCACCGTCGCCGGCTGCCTATTCCACGCACTCGCCACTCTCCGCGTAAAAAAACTCACCCCTGACATTTCCTCTGTACCTGCTTCCAAACACGTTAAAACTGTGCCCTCTCTTGCTAGTCATTTCAGCCCTGGGAAAAAGCCTCTGATTATGATGCCTCTCATCATGATGATGATGAGAGACTATTCACCTCAGCTGGACTGTGTTATGCTCCACATTCACCCTATTTGATTCAATCCCATCAGAACGTCATTCTACTGCACAATCCCTTATTCCTCTAGTACAACACTTGCTGCAACTATTTTTTGTATTGACAAGTATGCACCTCTCAGGTAAGGTAGACTTCCATTTTGCTTTTGTAATGAGTAGCTTATATTCATGGGCAAAGTGCTGGAGGAAACCTGCTGGTCACATTGCAAAACAGTTGATGCTTCAGGCTGACACTCTCCATCAGACCCTGTTGTCAGGGAATTTAGAGGAGGCTTGGCTCAGAAGCAGAGGAATGGAGATGATTTAGCAGAAATTGATATTTTACTAATAAACTGCAAAATAACCAGCAATGAGGAGCTGCAAAATGAGAGCAAACAGATACTTAACACAACAAGCTAACTGAAGGCTAGAGAAACTGGCTGAGGTTGGCTGGTTCAATTAATGAACAAAGTACTGTTTTAAATAGGCTACAGGTGATGAATTGGAAATAGGGCACAAGTGATTCCTGTTAGCTGGGTGGAGACCGGGAGGTGCCTGCCTATGCAGGTTTGACATCATCCTGAAACATTTACTGTTTATTCCTCTTCATAGATATTGCCTGACCTGCTGAGTTCCTCCAAAGTTTTCCGTGTGTTGCTCTGGGTTTCCAGCATCTGCAGAACCCCTTGTGTTTACGTTCATTGCTCCCAGTTTTATTCTGCACTATTTGTGAGCAGGCTCTCCTTGCCTGCTCTATGAAGCCTTTAGATTAGTCCTTGGCCTTCATCCTTTTTTTTTAGAAGAGATTAATGCACATTACAGAGACACTCTCTAACTATATTTCCTTATCTTTCTTTGTGTCATCACCATGGTTGAGGTCAGACTGTTTCTTTCTAAGCTCTGTCTAGTGCCCATCACTCTGTCTCTCTCCTCGGAGGCCTGATTGGCTTGCAGATAAAGCTCAGCACAGTCATTATTGTTAACAAATAGAGCCAGCTCCCTCAGTCCCCCATTTTCCCCACAAAGTGAACTCCTCTTAATGATGTTGCTATAGTTTTCTTCCTTCTAAAACTTGACATTACACATTAGGGTTTATTTGCAATGCAGTGAGAAAAAGCCATCTTCAAGCTTCAGTTAATGATACAGCTCTATAAAACCCTAGTCAGGCCACACTTGGAATATTGTGTTTTGTTCTGGTCACCTCATTATAGGAAGGATGTGCAAGATTTAGAGAGGGCGCAAAGGAGATTTACCAGGATACTGCCTGGATTAGAAAGTTTGTCTTAGAAGGAGAGGTTGAGTGAGCTAGGGGCTTTTCTCTTTGGAGTGAAGGAGGATGAGAGGTGACTTGATTAAGGTGTACAAGGTGATAAGAGGCATAAAGTGTACAGCCAGCGCCTTTTCCCCAAGGTGTCAATTGTGAATACGGGAGGGCATAATTTTAGGGTGATTGGAGGAAAGTATAGGGGCGTCACGGCAGCGTAGAGGTTAGCACGCCGCTTTACCGTACCAGTGGCCCAGGGTTAATTTCCCATCGCTGGCTGTAAGGAGTTTGTATGTTCTCCTCGTGACCGCGTGGGTTTTCTCCGGGTGCTCTGGTTTCCCCCCACAGTCCAAAGGCGTATCGGTTGGTAGGTTAATTAGCCCCATGATTATGCTAGGATTAAATCGGGGGAATAACTGAGTGGCATGGCTGGAAGGGCCTATTCTGCACTGTATCTCAATCAATCAATCAATGTCAGAGGTAGAATTTTTACAGAAATGGAGGGTGCATGGAGCGCGCTGCCAGGTGTGATAACCGAGGCAGATACATCAGGGATCTTTAAGAGACTCCTCGATAGGCACATGGATGAAAATGGAGGGTTATATGGGAGGGAAGAGCTAAATTGATCTTGGAGTAGGTTAAAAATTCCATAAGACCATAAGACATAGAAACAGAATTAGGCCATTCAGCCCATCGAGTCTGCTCCACCACTCCTAGGTCCCATTTAACCCCATGCACCTGCCTTCTCACCATGCCTTTTGATGCCCTGACTGATGAGGAAATGATCAACTTCCACCTTAAATATACACACAGACCTGGCCTCCACCAAAGTCTGTGGCAGTGCATTCCACAGATTTACCACTCTCTGGCTAAAAAAATTCTTCCTTACCTCTGTTCTAAAGGGTCACCATCAATTCTGAGGCTATGCCGTCTAGTTCTGGATACCCCCACCATTGGAAACATCCGCTCCACATCCACCCTATCTAGTCCTTTCAATGTTCTGTAGGTTCAAGGAGATCCCCTTTCATTCTTCTAAATCCCAGTGAGTACAGGCCCAAAGCTGCCAAATGCTCCTCACATGTTAACCCCTTAATTCCTAGAATCATCCTCGTGACCTCCTCTGGACTCTCGTCAATGAGAACACATCCTTTGTGAGATATGGGGCCTAAAACTGTTGACAATACTCTAAGTGCAGCCTGAGCAGTGTCTTATAAAGGCTTAGCATTATCTCCTTGCTTTTATATTTTATTCCCCTTGAAATAAATGCCAACATTGCACTTGCCTTCTTTATCACAGACTCAACCTGTAAATTAACCTTTTGGAAGTCTTGCACAAGGATTCCTAAGCTCCTCTGTATGTCTGATGTTTGTACCTTCTCCCCATTTAGATAATAGTCTGCATGATTGTTCCTTTTACCAAAATACATTATCATACACTTCCCAACACTGTATTCCATCTGCCACTTTTTTGTCCATTCTTCTAATTTATCTAAGTCCTGCTGCAATCACATTGCTTCCTCAGCATTACCTGTCACAAAACCATTATCTAAATCATTGACAAACAATGTGAAAAGCAGCAGTCCCAATACTGACCCCTGAGGAACACCACCAGTCACTTCCAGCCAGCCAGAAAAGGCCCCTTTGATTTCCACTCGCTGCCTCCTGCCTGTCAGCCATTCCACTGTCCATGCCAGTATCTTTCCTGTAATGCCATAGCATTTTATCTTGTTATGCAGCCTTATGTGTGGCACCTTATCAAACACCTTCTGAAAACCCAAGTAAATGACATCCACTGTCTCTCCTTTGCCCACCCTGCTTGTTACTTCCTCGAAGAACTCTCGCAGATTTGGCAGCCAAAATTTCCCTTTACAGAAACCATGCTGATTTTGACTTACTTTGTCATTAGTCTCCAAGTACCTCAAAACCTCATCCTTAATAATGGACTCCAACATTTTCCCAACCACTGAGGTTAAATTAACTGGCCTATAATTTCCTTTCTTTTCCCTTCCTCCCTCCTTAAAGAGTGGAGTGACATTTGCAATCTTCCAGCTCTCCGGGACCATGCCAGAATCAAGTGATTCTCGAAAAATCATGAGTCGGCACAATATTGTGGGCTGAAGGGCCTGTATGCAATGTTCTATGTTCTTCTGCTGGAGCAGAACTTGCCAGGATCTGCAGAAGTAAATAACAGAGTGCAAGGCACGTGTGACAGCACAGATCTCTCAGCATGGCATCAGCCTATACCGAATGCTGAAGCACTTGGAGTGGGACTAAGACCTACATCAACCTGACCCAGGGCTGAAACACCACCAAAATGTTGTCCCTGTGGCTCAGTAGACAAGTACAAAGCTAGCTGGTGCACAGAAAGGTCCAATGGACCATATGCGGAGAAACGGTCAGAGACTTTGATTGAAGGAGGGTCTTTGGTGATTTACCTGGTAGGGGACATTCCTGTCCTTCCAAATAATGCAGGGTAAAGCTCCGAGGGAAGAGGGTGCTTTGGTTTGACAGCATGTTCTATTGAAAATGAGCAGTTAGCCCATCCACTTAGAACATAGAACAGCACAATGCAGTTAAGGCCTCTTGGACCATGAGGTTGTGCTGACCGTTTAATATACTCCAACATCAGTCTAACTTTTCCCTCCCTCATAGCCCACCAGTTTCTTTCATCCATGTCTCTTAAATGTCCCTAATGTATCTGCCTCTACCAACACTCCAGCAATGCATTCCATACACCCGCAACTCTCTGTGTAAAAAAAAATCTACCCCTGATATCCCCCAAATACTTTCCTCCAATCACCTTAAAATTATATATTAAGTTAGGGAAAAAGACACTGGCTGTCCACTCTGTCTATACTTCTTATCATCCTATATGCCTCTATCAAGTCATCTCTCATTCTCCTTTACTTTAAAAAGCCCCAGCTCGCTCAACCTCTCCTCATAAGACGTGTTCTCTAATGCAGAGACCATCTTGGTAAATCTCCTTGCTCTCTCTGAAGCTTCCACATCCTTCCTATAATGACGCAACCAGAACTGAACATAATACTACAAGTGTGGTCTAATCAGGGCTTTATAAAGCTGGAGCATTACCTTGCAGTGCTTGAACTCAATCTCCCTGACTAATGAAAGCCAAAGCACCATATGCCTTCTTAAGCAACTTGTGCGGCAATTCTGAGGAGTCTGTCGATGCGGACCCCAAGATCCCACTGTACCTCCACATGACTAAGAATCTGGCCATTAAGTTTGTACTCTGCACTTCCAATCTTTCTGGTCTTCCTTTGTGAAAGGAACTATAAAAACAGACATCACTTACATCATTAAACCTCAAATTCACAGTGTTGTATGATGCAGACGTTGCAGCCAGGGGAAACTGAAGCTGGAGTGCTCTCTGTTGGTGACAGGAGGAAGTGATGGAGATGGTTGAGAACTGACCAGGTTCACAGGGGTAAAAATAATCCACAAACTCTGCTCACTGCCAGATACATCTTCTAGTGTCTCAGTTCAGCTTACAGAGCAGGACTCTGTAAAAATGGACAAGTATATTGTAAACCCATAATGTAGGGCTAAAATTCCAAACATTAAGAATTCAGTTAATATCTGTTCCATCCATTTTCCACTTGAAAATAAAGGAAATATTGCACAGCATAGTTGCTGGTGAAGGATATGGCATAACTAGCTCAAGCAGTACAACTAACTCTTCCATATGGAAACATTTTGAGAGCTCTGTATAGCTCCATCGAGACTACCCCAGCATTGAGGACATCTTCAACAAGTGATGCCTCAAAAAGGTGGCCTCCATCATTAGAGACCACCACCACCCAGGAGATGTCCTCTGCTCATTGCTACCATCAAGGAGGAGGTACAGAAGCCTGAAGACACACACTCAATGTTTTAGGAACTGCTTCTTCCACTCTTCCAACAGATTTCTGAATGGACATTGAACCCATGAACACTACTTCACTAGCTTTTTTTCTTGTTTTGCTCTCATTTTGCGCTACATAGAAGAATAACATAGATCAGTACAGCACAGAAACAGGCCCTTTGGCCCACAATGTTGTGTTGAACCATTTAAATTAGTAATCAACTGAATAATTTCTTCTGCCTATCTTTCCATGTTCCTCGCAATCATGTGCCTATCTAAATGTCTCTTAGAAGTCGTTAATAATTCTACTTCTACCACCACCCTAGGCATCCATCACTCTTTGTGTAAAAAAGTTTGCCCTTCACATCTCCTTTGAACTTACCCCCTCACATCTTAAATGCATGCCCTCTGGATTTAGACATTTCAAACCTTGGAAAAAGGTATCATCTGTATATTATCTGTGTGCAGTTTTGGGCTCCTTATTTAAGAAAGGATGTGCTGACATTGGAGAGGGTTCAGAGAAGATTCACTAGAATGATTCCGGGAGTGAGAGGGTTAACATATGAGGAATGTTTGACCACTCCTGGACTGTACTCCTTGGAGTTTAGAAGAATGAGGGAACCTCATAGAAACATTTCATATGTTGAAAGGCATGGACAGAGTGGATGTGGCAACATTGTCTCCCATGGTGGGGGAGTCTAGTACAAGAGGGCATGGCTTAAGAATTGAAGGGCGCCTATTCAGAACAGAGATGCGAAGAAATTTTTTTAGCCAGAGGGTGGTGAATCTGTGGAATTTGTTGCCACAGGCAGCAGTGGAGGCCAAGTCATTGGGTGTATTTAAGGCAGAGATTGATAGGTATCTGAGTAGCCAGGGCATCAAAGGTTATGGTGAGAAGGCGGGGGAGTGGGACTAAATGGGAGAATGGATCAGCTCATGATAAAATGGCGGAGCAGACTCGATGGGCTGAATGGCCGACTTCTGCTCCTTTGTCTTATGGTCTTATGGTATACTCTACTTATGTCTTTAATAGTCTTAGAAACCTCTATCAGGTCTCTCCTCAGCCTTTGCCACTCCTGATAAAACACCCCATGTTTGTCCAACCTCTCTTTAAAGCACATGCCCCCTAATCCAGGCAGCATCCTGGTATACCTCTTCTCGCACTCACTCCTAAGCTTTGACATCTTCCTATAATCAGGTGACTAGCACTGTATGCAGTACTCCAGATGTGGCCGAACCAGAGTTTTATAAAGCTGCAACATAACTTCCTGACTTTTGAACTCATTGCTTCAATTAATAAAGGCAAGCATGCCATAAGCCTTCTTAACCACCTTATCATCCTGTGTAGCCACTTTCAGGGAACTATGAACTTGACCCTGAGATCCCTCTGCTCTTCAACCTTGTTATCAATACACTGATCTCCATATCCTCCATGTCCTTCTTCTTGGTAAATACTGATGTAAAGCATGGTCATCTCCAGAAAGACAAACATCCCACAATGTGTGATCAAGATCAGAAATACAAACATCAAACAAGTCAACAAATTCAGATATCTTGGCAGCCTAATAACAAGTGATGGCAGGTGCGACACAGATATCAAATACGGAATAGCAATGGTGAAGAAAGCTTTCCAAAAAATGAAGACCATATTAACAGACAGAAAGATGAGTATGTACACTAAAAACAGAATACTGCAGTGCTACATTTATTCTATCCTGACTTATGGAAGTAAATGCTGGACCATTTCCCTAGCAATGGAAAAGAGACTAGAAGCAGCTGAGTTATGGTTCTAAGGGAGAATGTTAAAAATATCATGGACCACACACACATGAAGAAGTTCTCAGAAGAGCCCAAGCAATTAGATCACTCATACCAATAATAAGAGAAAGACAACTCAGATTCCTAGGACACATCATGTGGAAAGATGAGCTAGAAAAACTCATACTCTCTGGAAAGATTGAGGGGAGCAAACCTAGAGGAAGACCTTGGCTTATGTACATCAAAAGCCTAGCCAGGTGGCTACACATCGAGGAAATGGAAGTCATCCAAAGAATGAGGGATAGATCTATATGGAAAACCATGGTCACCAACGTCCGCATCGGATATGGTACCTAGACAGACAGACAGACTGATGTAAAGTACTTACTAAGGGCCTTGCCCACATCCTCCGCATCAAGCAAATGTTTCTCCCACTTTATCCATGAGTGGTCCTATCCTCGCCAGTTATCCTCTTGCTCTTGATGTATGTATTGAATGCTTTGAGATTCTCTTTAATCCTACTTGCCAATGAGTTTTCATGGCCCCTAGCTTTCCTAATTTCCTTCCTGAGTTATTTTCTGGCTTCTTTATAATCCTAATGGGGGCTGTTTGATACTATCTTCCGAAGCTTTACATACTTTTCATTTTTCTTCTTGACTAAATTCATCACCTCTTCCCTTGCCATCCTTGTCCTTCCTTCTTACTGCAACATACCTGTCCTGTACTCTGTGTAGTTGATCTTTAAACTCTCTTCACATGTCAGATGTGAACTTGTCTAAAAATGGCTATTCCCAATTAACTCTCTCTAGTTCTTGCCTAATGCTCTCATAACTTGTCCTGTTGCACTCTAATGCCATAAGGTCCATACCTATCTTTACCTGTAGCTATCTTAAAACTTAGGAAAGCTTAAAACTTAACATGTAGGATAGATAAAGGGGATGCAGTGTATGTTGTATGCTTGAACTTTTAGAAGACCTTTGACAAGATGCCACATATGAGGCTGCTTACAAAGCTAAGGGCCTATGGTATTACAGGAAAGTCATTGGCATGGTTAGAGCATTGTCTGATCAGTAGGAGGTAGTGCGTGAGAATAAAAGGATCCTTTTCTGGTTGGCTGCCAGTGAATAGTCGAGTTCCTTAGGGGTTGGTGTTGGGACCACTTCTTTTTATGCTGTATATCAATGATTCAGATGGTGGAATAGATGGATTTGTTGCCAAGTTTGCAGATAATATGAAGATTGGTGGAGGGGCAGATAGTGTTGAGGAAACAGGAAGGCTGCAGAAGGAATTAGACAGATTAGGAGAATGCGCAAGAGAGTGGCAAATGAAATACAATGTTTGAAAATGCATGGTCATGCACTTTGGTAGTGGAAATAAATGTGCAGACTGTTTTCTAAACATGGAGAAAATCCAAACTTCTGAGGTGTGAAGGGACTTGGGAGTCCTTGCGGAGAAAACCCTAAAGGTTCACTTGCAGGTAGAGTCGGTGGTGAGGAAGGCAAATGCAATGCTAGCATTCATTTCAAGAGGTCTAGAATACAACAGCAGGGATGTGATGCTGAAGCTTTATAAGGCACTGGTGAGGCCTCATCTTGACTATTGTGAACAGTTTTGGGCTCCTCATCTAAGAAAAGATGTGCTGGCATTGGAGCGGCTTCAGATGAGGTTCACAAGGATAATTCTGGGAATGAAAGGATTATCATATGAGGAATGTTTAATAGCCCTGGGTCTGTACTCGCTGGAATTTAGAAGGATGAGGGGGGATCTCATTGAAACCTTTTGAATGATGAAAGGCCCAGACAGAGTAGATGTGGAAAGGAATGTTTCCTATGGTAGGGGAGTCTAGGACAAGAGGGAACAGCCTCAGGATAGAGGGTCGTCCATTTAAAACAGAGATGCAGAGGAATTTCTTTAGCCAGAGGGTGGTGAATTTGTGGAATTTATGCCACAGACAGCTGTGGAATCCAGGTTATTGGGTGTATTTAAGGTACAGTTTGATAGGTTCACTGCATTAAATGTTATGGGGAGAAGGCTGGGGAGTGAGGCTGAGAAGGGGAAAAAAAGGATCAGCCATGATTGAATGACAGAGCAGACTCGATGGACCAAATGGTCTAATTCTGCTCCTATGTCTTACAATCTTAAAGTGTTGTGGTCATTGTTCTTTAACTGTTCACCCACTGAAAGGTCAGTCTCCTGGCCAGGCTCGCTACCCAACACCAGGTCCAGTACAGCTACTCCTCTTATTGGGCTATCGACATATTGATTTAAGAAAGTTTCTTGGATTCACCTAACAAATTCTGCCACATCTAAACCACTTACATACACCGAGAAGGTCCCAGTTTATATCAGAGAAGTTGAAAACTGCCATGGCAACAACCCTATTGCTTTTACACCTTTTGTTCAAACTCCTAATGAAGTATAGTCGCTGTCTTGCATTCTTTATAAATACATTGATATGGTGGGACCAGTTTAGGTCCTCAGAGATCTTGACAGCCAGGAACTTGGAACACTCTCTCCACTTCTGATCCCTCTGTGAGGATTGGTATGTGTTCCTTCATCTGAAGTCCACAATCAGCTCTTTCATCTCACTGATGTTGAGTGCCAGGTTGTTGTTGCAACACAATTTCACTAGTTGGCATACCTCACTCCCGTACGCACTCTTGTCTCCATCTGAGATTCTACCAACAATGGTTGTTTCATCCGAAAATTTATAGATGGTATTTGAGCTATGCCTAGTCACACAGTCATGGGTATATAGAGAATAGAGCAGTGGGCTAAGCACACACCCCTGAGGTGCACTTGTGTTGATCGTCAGCGAGGAGGAGATGTTAACACCAATCCACACGGATTGTAGCCTTCCAGTTAGGAAGTCAAGGATTCAATAGCGGAAGGAGGTACAGAGGCCCAGGTTCTGTAACTTCTCAATCAGTGTTGTGGGAATGATGGTGTTAAATGCTGAGCTATAGATGATGAACAGCTTCCTGATGTAGGTGTTTGTATCGTCCAGGTGGTCTAAAGCCGTGTGAAGAGCCTTTGAGATTGCATCTGCCGTTGACCAATTTACAAAGACCAATTAATTTACCTGGTATGTCTTTGGACTATGGGAGGAAACTGGGGGACCTGGAGAAAACTCACAAATCCCACAGGAAAGACGTACAGGGATCCTTACAGAACAGCACCGGAATTGAATTATGATGTTGGAAAGGGAATAAAGAACATCTTGACCTTTTTGCACAATGCAGGTTAGTGACCAGAGATTCATTTCTGCAACCAAAGGTCTTGATATGATTTTTTTGAACCTCGGCTTCAAATTAAAGTTTTTTTGTAGCAAGATCAGTTCTTCCCCCATTCTTCCTGTTAATTCCTCATCACAAGTGTTCAGCATGGATTTATTATCCAATCTGGAATTTCGATTGAGGGAAGATACAAAAATTTTTCTGACTTGTTTATGCAACTCACTCAGGTAGACACAGTATATCTGAAGATGATTATCTGGTATTCTTTCTTTCTCTTCCTCTCAGAGAGGTTCAGAAATTGGCAAAGGTCATGATGGCCAATGTTGCACTTAAATAGGGCAGAAGTGTGGAGATGACTGGTTTGACTTTGATAAGATACACATCATTTCCTTGTAACTGAAGACTGATTTCATTAAACTTTGCAAGTAATTCTGACAAATAAGCAATGTTATATCTAATATTCTTGAGTTGATGACTGAATGAAGAATTTGTGTCTTCAAAGGATTTTACCACAGTTTTCAGAAAGCACAGAAAAGCATCTCAGGCAGTTTCCTTTCGAGAGCCACACTTAGATCCCCTCCAGTTCACCTACCAGCCCTGACTAGGAGTTGAGGATGCCATCGTCTGCCTGCTGAATCGTGTCTACGCCCACCTGGACAAGCCAGCGAGCACTGTGAGGGTCATGTTTTTTGAATTCTCCAGTGCGTTCAACACCATCTACCCTGCTCTGCTGGGGGAGAAGCCTACAGCGATGCAGGTGGATGCTTCCCTGGTGTCATGGATTATTGATTACCTGACTGGCAGACCACAGTACGTGTGCTTGCAACACTGTGTGTCCGACAGAGTGATCAGCAGCACTGGGGCTCCACAGGGGACTGTCTTCGCTCCCTTTCTCTTCACCATTTACACCTTGGACTTCAACTACTGCACAGAGTCTTGTCATCTTCAGAAGTTTTCTGATGACTCTGCCATAGTTGGATGCATCAGCAAGGGAGATGAGGCTGAGTACAGGGCTACAGTAGGAAACTTTGTCACATGTTGCTAGTATCTGAATTATGGATTTATACCAGTACCAAGCAACCAACAGCAGACAATGTGCCGGTTGTGTGAAATCACTTTTTCAAATGAGGCAATGAAAATCCAAGCTCCTTGAACACTTTTTATGCCATGGACCAATACCGTTAAGCAAAGGGTCCGTCGACCCCAGGTTGGGAACCCCTGAACCTGGTTCTCTTTCACTCACTCATCCCCACTTAAAGTCAATGTAATTCTGTTCTTTTTAAGAATCCATAAGTCAGTTGTAAGTGACAACACTGAATTCAAATAAATGCAAAAGTAGGAAGTAAATGTGTATTGGAAATCAACCCTAAGAAATGGATATAAAAGTAATTAATCTGGCTTTCAGAATTGTTGACTAATAACTGGATGATGAGAAGGAGAGAATGGGTGATTCTTTGGTGCTTTCTTATGACAGTAGGGATTCAGTAATTTAGAATCAGAATTCAGAATCCGGTTTATTATCTCTGGCATATAATATTACGTTTTTTTGTTTTGTGGCAGCAGTACATTGCAATTCATAATAATACATTAGTAATTACAATGAGAAGTATATATATATAAATTAAATATGTAGTGCAAAAAGGGAGGTAGTGTTCATGGGTTCATTGTCTCTTCAGAGGTCTAATGGCAGAGGGGAAGAAGCTGTTCCTGAAATGTTGAGTGTGTGTCTTCAGGCTCCTGTACCTCCTCCTTGATTTAGCAATGAGAACAGGGCATGTCCTGGGTCCGTCTCCTTCATGATGGATGCCACCTTTCTGAGGCAATGCCTTTTAAGATGTCCTGGATGCTGGACGGGATAGTGCCCACAATGGAGCTGACAGAGCTTACAACTTTCTGCAGGCTTTTCTGAATCTGTGTAATGGCCCCTCCATACCAGTCACTAATGCAACAGCTAGAAATCTATGCATGGTGTATTTGTGAAGTATCTGACATTTACGAGTGTCTTTGGTGACATACCAATTCCATTTAAACTTCTAATGAAATATAGCCACTGTCATGCCTTCTTTGTGATTGCATCAATATGTTGGGCCCTGGATAGATCTTCAGAGATGTTGACACCCAGGAACTTGAAACCACTCACCCTTTCTACTTCTGATCCCTCGATGAGAGTTGGTGTGTGTTCCCTCAACTTCCCCTTTCTCAAGTCCACAATGAATTCCTTGGTCTTACAGACGTTGAGTCCAAGCTTGTTGCAGTGACAGCACTCAAAACTGAGAGAGCTGACCTATCTCTCTCCATACATCTCCTCATCACCATCTGAGATTCTGCCAACAATGGTTGTTTCTTTGGCAAATTTATAAATGATATTTGAGCTGTTCTTAGCCACAGAATTGTAGATGTTGAGAAAATAGAGTAGTGGGCTAACACACATCCTTGAGGTGCGCCAGTGTTGATTGTCAGTGAGGTGGGGATGTTATTTCCAATCCGGTGAGGAAGTCAGGGATCCAGTTGCAGAGGGAGGTACAGAGGCCCAGGTTATGGAGGTTGTTGATTATAATTGAGGGTATGATTATGTTGAATGCTGAACTCTAGTCAATAAATAGCAGCCTGACGTAGTTATTACTATTGATCAGATTAATGATCGATATTTATTTAATGATCAGATCGTTCGGGGGAAGATGGTGCCAGCAAACAACGTGACAAAGGGTTATGTCTGTTGGATGGTTCACAGAACTACTTCTTTCAGTTCTTTTGCTTTCATATGTGGTTCTGCTGCGTTGGAGCCTGTGAACTACATTTTGGTGCTGTATCTTCCGGCTGATTGAGCGATCTGGCGACTTGTGTCTCTAAAGACGTTCCATGAGGTTTTGAATGAAGTGTATAACTTGGAGGCAGGGTGTGAGCCCAAGATTGACTTTATTTCTTGCCGATCTCACTGATTAAAGTGTCGGGGAAGATTGAAATCATCAAGGCGAGAGCGGAAGGTGAGTGAGTGTTCAGCACTGTTTACCATCCTCTCGCTTGCTGATGCTGGAGGTACGAGTTTGACAGTGAAGGTCTCTCTCTCCCTTTCATCTGCTGCTCCCGAAGGAAGATTTCAGCATTTGAATGGTCCCTCTCTCTCTCCCTCTCACTCGATGCTGCCAGAGGTTGGTGCTGGAGTCTGGGGTTTTGGGCAACATTTAATTGATTCGGTTTGTGGATTGGACTCTATAGTTTATATTATGATGTGTTTCTGGTTTCTGGTTACTCCTTCTTTATTGTGATTTTGTGCGATTTTGATCGTGGCAGACTGGCCTGAAGTTACAGAACAACACAGCTAGATTGAACTGAACTGAGCTGAACTGAACATGCCTGGACTGGTTTGATGATTTGTGGTTTGGTGTTTTATATTCTGTGTTTTTCGCTCATTTTTTTGCCATTTGTGCGATTTGTTCTTTTTTTTTTGCATATTGGGGGTTTGATGTTTTTCTTTAAATGGGTTCCATAGTTTTTCTTTCTTTGTTTTGTAGCTGTCTGTGGGAAGACATTGTATACCGCATACATACTTTGATAATAAATGTACTTTGAATCTCTGAGTCTTTGATTGACTTTTGATCTGTCTCGTGCAACAGGATGCCATTGTCAACTGGATTTCACTTTAGGAGTCACAGGCAGACCCTTAACCCTGATATAGGCAGCCAGGTGTCAATAACTGGTAGGCTGTTCAGTACTGGGGGCTGTGTGAGATGGAGCAATAAGATACAGTCCGAGTGAATCACAGAACATGGAACTGGACTACACCACACAAGACATCTGGCGCACACTGTTGTGTTGATCTTGATGCCAGTTTATACTAAATGCCCTCTTCAAGTGGGTCGTCCATATCCTTGTGTTCCCTTCATTTTCGCTTGTCTAACTGAAAGCCTTTGAAACTCCATCAAACTGTCTGCTTCCACTACTTCCCCATGGCAACCTGTTCCAGGCACCTGCCCTCTCTGCATAAAAAGCTTGCCCCTCACTTCGCTCTTAAACTTCCTCTCTCTAATCTTAAAATCATGTTCTCTGGTATATGACATTTCTATCCTGGGGAAAAGATTCTGACTGTCTACCCTATCTATGCCTCTCGTAGTTTTAAAAAATCTCCATCAGGTCTCGCCACAGCCTCTGATGTTCCGGGGAAAACAACCCACCTTTGCCCAGCCTTTCCTTACAGCTCATGCCCTCTAATCCAGGCAGCATCCCGGTAAGACTCTTCTGTACCCCCTCCATAGTCTTCATATCCTTCCCATAATGGAGTGACCAGAACTTCACACAATACTCCAAGTATGGTTTGATTAAAGTTTTATACTGCTGTAGCAGAACTTTCTGACTCCCACATGCAGCAACCTTACAAATGAACACAAACATGCCAAAAGCCCTCATTACCACCTTATCCAATTTACAGTATCCACTTTATGGAGGCCAAGTTCACAATGCCATTAAGGGGTCTATTTTCTCCTTTGTTTGACTTCCCAAAGCGCAACACCTCACAGTGCTCAAGCTAAACTCCACCTGCCACTTCTTTTCCCATATCTGAACATTAACATGAAGATGCATGCACAGATATACATCTCCAATCTAAACGTGAACCTCTCCACAAAATCCTCCACACTTACTGGTAGGGTGAGTGACCCAATGCCAGTGTTCACTTCCAGGCTAACACGGTCAGGATGATGGCCTCCATCATCTATGTTGGGTTGTCCATGTCACTCACCTGACTGCCACCTGACCCCAAAACAGACACTCCATAGGTGGGCGGAGAAAGGGATTCATGGATGTGTTCAAAGCTTCCTTGAAGAGATACAGCAATTCCCATTGACTCCTGGAAAACTTTTGCCCATGGTTGCTCAAAGTGAAGAAACAGCATTCAAGATGGTATTGAGGTCCTGAGGCCACATGTTGGGAGCTCATGGTAAGCTTATGAAGTGTTGCTGCCCAAAGGGTTTCTGACTGTTTATTCCCCTCTGTATAAGTTCCCCCAGCATTTTGTGGATTTAGCTTGGAGATGCATCTGACCGGCATGGACCAGTTGGGACACAAGACTGTGACTGGCTCAGTGAGATAGTGGAAAAACTTGGTCCTGTTACAAACTGATATATTTGCTACATTCAGTCCTGACCTGGAATTGTAGCCACTGATTATTAACAGGCCACTGACATTGAATGCCAAGGGTATATGATCAGACTCTGTCATATTAGAGGTGACCTTTGCCTGTGGCATTTGTGACACAGCATCAGCTTGTCACTTATCAGCCCACGCCTGAACGTTGTGTACGTTTTGCTGCATATAGACTTGGGAAACTTTGATGTTACAGAATTCTGAATTTAATAGAGCATTGTGCAATAATTAATTGGGTACAAGGGAAGAGCAAAGGTCATTGCTGAAGCTGAGTGCTAATGGAAAAACCCAAATGGCATCAGTGAGTAGGTTATTGGTAAGAGCTATATTGACAACATATTCCTTTGCTTTGCTAATGACTTGGAGAGGATAGACTGGATGGTAACTAGCTGCATTGGATCTGTCCTACATTTTGTGAACAGAATATACCTGGGCAGTATGCCATGTTGTTAAGTAAATGCCACTGCTCTAACTGTACTGGGATGCTTGGCGAGAAGCACAGCGAGTTCTGGAGAATGTTGTGAGTACTGCATTTGGGAATTTAACTAGTCACATAGCCTTTTCCATTTGCAGTGCTCTCAACACCTCAGCAGTGATTACATAAGACACAGCAGGAATTGGACATAAGGCTCCTCAACCCTGCTCTCCACTGAGTAACATCGTGAGTGATCTTTGGCCTTGGTATTGTCATCTTCACTGATTGGCATGTTCCCCTGCAGTCCGAAAATCTCTGTGGTCCAAGGTCTCATTCCTGAAGCTTAATCACTCAGTATCTGTACTTCTTTCATGCTGTGGAGGAACGCTGCTGACTGGGGCGTTCCTTGCTGCAGGAGGACGTGCTGACGGATGCACTGAAACTTGGTGCAGCCACTACAGGAGCTCACTGGGGAAGGACCACAGTGTAGAGCTCTTCTGCTAATGGACAGGGATGGACATCAAATGCTGCTAGAAGATCATCAACTTGGTGAAAGGCGTTCTTTGGCCTGCCTGAAATTTGTTGGTCTTCTCCTTTCATCACCTCACGTTTGCTTGGAATAAACTCCATCGGCTACTTCTTCGCTTAAATCTGAAAACTAACGTAGTGATGCATGCCAAGATATACATCTCCAATCTAAACATGAGAGTAGGTTGAGTGAACTCGGCCTTTTTTCCTTGGAGCGACAGAGGATGAGAGGTGACCTGATAGAAGTGTATAAGATGATGAGAGGCACTGATCGTGTGGATAGTCAGAGACTTTTTCCCCAGGACTGAAATGACCGACTTGAGAGGGCATAGTTTTCAGGTTCTTGGAAGTAAGTACAGAGGAGATGTCAGGGGTAAGTTTTTTACACAGAGAGTGGTGAGTGTGTGGAATGGGCTGCCGGCAGTGGTGGTGGAGGTGGATATGATAGGGTCTTTTAAGATACTCCTGGATAGGTACATGGAGCTTAGAAAAACAGAGGGCTATGGGTAACCCTAGGTAATATCTATAGTAAGGACATGTTCGGCACAGCTCTGTGGGCCGAAGGGCCTGTATTGTGCTGCAGTCTTTCTATGTACTTCTCCACAAAATCCTCCAAACTCTCTGCTGGGATGAGTGACTCAATGTTGGCATTCATTCCAGATTAACGTTGTCAGGATGATGTGATCTGTCATCAATGGCACAGCGAGATGTCCCCAAGTGAATTGCACATTCCAGGCCGTAAGAGTACACACTGAAGGATGTGCTGAAGCTGGAAGTGGCCAATGCAAAGGCTCCATGGGGAAGGACCACAGTCTGAGGTCCTTTAGAAGAGAATATTGAGAGGCTGATTATCCTTTCCTGGTATATTTGATTTAAATCTTGGTCCTTCAATCATTGCCACTCTACCACTCCTCTGCCCTTTGCTCTACTTATGATTTTGTGTCTTCTGCTAAATCTGTCACCAAAACTTCCAACTGTTATAAGGACAACCCAGCCAGCTTATCCCTTGTCTTTCCACACAACCGGTCCCTCACTTCAAGAATCCTTCAGAAAATCTCCCTTTCATTTCCATCTAAGCTTTGAATCTTGTAACTTGGGTTTTGTAATACCTTGTGCCATTCTGAGCCACTGCCACATTGGCAAAGGCTTTCCTACTGAAGCTCTGAGGGACCTCTACTGCAGAGGTCTGTCTGATGAAAAGTTCAGGAGGAACTTCAGCATCCGTGTCACAAGGGTTTAGATTAACTTTACTTCTGGTTTACATAAGAGCATCTTTCAGCAGAGTGAAACCATGGAAAGCATTTTGCCCAGACAGTGTACCTGGCCGAGAACTAAGCTAATAAACTGGCTGCATTGTCTATTGATATCTTTAACCTCATGTTTCATTATTCAGAGGTGCCCATCTGCTTCAAGCAGGTTTCAATCATACTGGCGCTCAAGAAGAATGTGTTAACATACCTCAATCACTATTGTCTTGTAGCACTTACATATATTGTTTTTTTTTTCTTTATTTTTAAATCTGTTTTATTAATTATTATTCAAAATCAACAACAAAAAACATTAATATAATCAAATCAACATATCAATATGTATAATAAGAGTTAAACTATCAACCAAGCTAAACAGTATATCAATAATAAGAAGAAAAAAAACAAAATGTTAAAGCTATTTTTTTTTGGAAAATGAAAGAAGGAAAAAAGAACCGCTACTAACTAAAACAAAAAAACCCTACTACAAAAAAAAATGAGAAGAAGAAGAAAAAAAAACACATTTGGAGCACAAACCCGGAGCTATACGCCATACAAGCTTCCATACTTATATTGTGATGAAGTGCTTTGAGAGGTTAGTCATGAAGAGTGACTTGAATCCACTCCAATTTGCCTACCATCCCAACAGGCCAACAGCAGATGCCATTTCATTGGATCTTCATTCAGCTCTAGAACATCTAGACTTGGAAGATGCATACATCAGGATGTTCTTCATTGACTACAAGCTGTTGACACTATTATCTCCATGAAACTAATTAATAAGCACCAAAAACCCAGGCTTCAATACCTCCTTGTGTAACTGGATCCTTGATTTTCTCAGTTAGAATAACAACCTTTCACTCAATGCCAGCAAAACCAAAGAGCTGATTATTAACTACAGGAGGAAGAAGCCGGAGGTCCAGGAAGACCTCATAAAGAGATCAGAGGTTGAGAGGTCAGTAACTTTAAACTCCTTCATGTTATAAGAGGATCTGTCCTGCATCCAGCATTGTGGTGCTATTACAAAAAGGTGCAACAGCACCTCTATTTTCTTCAAAGTTTGCACAGATTTGCCATCTGAAAATTTGATAAACCTCTATAGATGTAGTTGAGAGTATCCAGACTGTTTGCATCATGGCCTGGTACAGAAACACCAATGCCCAAGAGTAGAAAAGCCTGCAGAACATAATGGACATGGCCAGTGGGGAGTAAAGCCCTCCCCACCATTGAGCACATCTACATGGAGTGCTGCCACAGGAAAGCAACATCCATCATCAAGAATCCCCAGCATACAGACCGTGCTCTCTTCTTACTGTTGCTATCAGGAAGGAGGTTCAGGGGCATTAGGTCCCACACCACCAGGTCCAGGAACAGTTATTACTGTCGAACTGTCAGGCTCCTGAACCAGAGTGGGACTCACCTCAAAGCTGAACAGGTTCCACACCTATTGACTCACTTTCAAGATCATGTTCTCAATATTATTTATGCATGTCAGACCATAGCACCTTCTGTGCCTTGCAATACCCTCACTCTCCTTGGAGCACAGCAGTGCTGTGCTGCCTGTCTGATCATTGGATCTCACAGTAGATCTCATCCACCCAGTCTACCGGAGCTGACTTCTCATGCTCAAACAGGCGTTGTCCTACCTCACCGGGGTGTGAGTCCACAGGCTACCCTTACCTGGTTTAGCCCACCTGTCGAAGTGCTGTACCAGGGTGTGGCCATTGTCGTTATGCAAACAGCTACTTGGAGCCACAGATGAGAGCTGAGTGTCCAGAGGGGACCTAAGGTGAGTGAGCTGCCCCAGAATGGACATGACAAGCCCCTTCACCGGAGGCGATACCTCCCCCTGGACACCCCATACACCCCCTTTTTGCCTATCTGTCTGTTTATTTATTCATTGTGCCTGCACAGTTTGTCTTCTTTGGGCACACTGGCTGTTAGTCAATCTTTGCTGTGTGTAGCTTTTCATTGATCCTATTGTAGTTCTTTGTTCTACCATGAATGCCTGCAAGAAAATAAATCTCAAGGTGGTATATGGTGACCTATACATACTTTGGTGATAAGTTTACTTTGAACTTTGAAAGAAGTATATAAAAGTATAAGATATCGATAGGATGGATAGTGATGGCTTTTTTCTGGAGGAGGTGGGGGAAAAGTTTGAAGGAACATTATAAGGCAAATCATTTTACACAAAGAATGAGAGGTGGCTGGAATGCGGTGCCTGGGGAAGTGTTGGAAGTGGCATAATAGCGGCATTTAAGATGCAGTTCAGGAATGTAGAGATATAGACCATGCCTTGCGAAGGCAGCCAGCATAATCAAAGTCTCCTCCCACCCCATTCCATCAGGCAGAAGATACAGAACTTGAGACCACGTGCCACCAAGCTCAAGGACAGCTTTTACCCTGCTGATATTAGATTCTTGAATGGACCTCCTGTACAGTAAAGACAAACCCATGATCTCACAACTACCTTGTTGTGGTCAATACTCCTCATTACCTACCTGCGTTGCCTTAATCTGCAACTGTAATGCTACACTCTGTTTTCTGCTCTTGCTCTCCCCTTTGACGTAGGGATACCTTGAAATGATCTGGAAGGATGGCATGCGAAATAAAGCTTTTCGCTGTAGCTCAGTACGTGTGACACTAATAAAACCAATTACCGTAGGAAGCATTCTGACTGGATGCATAACAGCTTGGTATGGCAACTGCTCTGCATGTGACCGCAAGAAACTGCGGAGCTGTGGACGCATGCTTCCTCCTCACGGACTCTGTCTACAGCTCTCGCTGGCTCAGTAAAGAAGCTGGCATGATCAAAGACCCCGCCCACTCCGGACATTCTCTCTTCTCTCCTCTCCCGTCGGGCAGAAGTTACAACAGCCTGAAGTATATACTGCCATTCTTCTATGGCACTGTTATCAGATTCTTGAAAAAAAATCTCTTGTGCAATAAAATGGAATCTTGGCCTCACAATCTACCTCGTTATGATCTTGCACTTTATTATTTAAAAGCACTGCACTGCAGAAACCTCTAAAATTAGTCAGCTCCATCATGGGTACTAGCCTCCGTAGTATCCAAGACATCTTCAAGGAGCAGTGCCTCAGAAAGGTGGCGTCCATCATTAAGGACCCCCACCACCCAGGGCATGCCTTCTTCTCATTGTTACCATCAGGAAGGAGGTACAGAAGCCTGAAGGCACACACTCAACAATTCAGGAACTGTTCCTTCCCCTCTGCCATCCATGCTTTTCACTGCATTTTGATATACGTGACAATAATAAACCAATCTGCTACCATGTACAGGCAGATAGGGTTAACTTTGACTGGCATCGTGGTTAGCATAGACAGCATAGGCCGAGGGGCCTGTTTCTGCGTCATACCGTTTGCTATTCTATGGGCCTGGGAGATATTACTGAAGTAGGGAGGGGCAAGGCCATGGAGGGGTTAAAAACTGAGGTCTTGCTTTACTGGGAGCTGGTGCAGGTCAGTGGTGGTAGGTATGAGCAAGCTGGGACCACAGAGTTTGCACAAGTTTGTTGACACAAATATATGCCTGAGGTCTGGTCACTGAGTGAAGGAAAGAGCTGGCACTGTGGTCTGGCCTTTCAGTGAAATAGGCCGTCTACATTTTTCCTAGAATGATACAGGATGCCGGCGATATCTTTCCTTCTCTGTTACTTGTTTTCCAGGCTTTCCCCCCGCCCCCCTGCATGTTGATCAGTAAACAGGTTCTCTGTGTCTGAGAACAGTTTGAAACAGGCTGGTGGAACGGTGCAGACATTTTGCGGAAGATTTGACTGTGGAAATGTGAAGGGGGTGGAGCTGGGGGGGGCTTGTTGGGTGTTGGAGGTGGGGAGAGAGATAAAACTATCCCAAAGGAACAGCACACATGACCTGTGAGGGAACACGATCGAATAGCTCAGGGAGTGACAGGAGGCTAGATCCAACAGCTGAGGAATGTGTGTGGAGAGAGTGAGAGAGAGAGAGAAAGAGAGAAGCAGAGAGACAGAGGGGAGAGGATAGAGAGAGAGGAGAGTGAGGACAGAGTGAGACAGACAGATATACAGAGACAGGCATAGAAAGAGAGAAGAGAGGAAAGGAGAGGGGAGGGAGAGAGAGAGACAGACAGGACAGAAACGGAGAGGGAACAGAGAGAGGAGAGGAGAGGAGAAAGGAGGAGGAGGGGAGAGAGAGGGAGGGAAGGGGAGGGAGAGAGGGGAGGGAGAGGGAGGAAGAGAGAGAGAAAGAGAGAGAGAGAAAGAGAGAGAGAGATAGAGATAGACAGACAGACAGGACAGAAACAGAGGGAGCAGAGAGAGGAGAGGAGAGAGAGGGAGGGACGGGGAGGGAGAGAGAGAGAAAGTGAGAGACAGAGAGAGAGAGAGAGAGAGAGAGAGAGGCGGAGCAGGACTAATATCGGAGCCTATGTTGATGAGATCTCTGTTCTCATCAGACCATGAAGTATGTGTGCGTATGATGCTTGCTGAAGGAAGCTCCCAGGCAGTTTAAATCCAGTGTCACTGAACCAGAACTCGCTGCAATCCAGTCTCTTCTTGTTAAAGTCTGTGAGTGGCTGCCTTGTATTTTTTTAAGTTCTGTTTGGAATATTCCAGAAGTAATTTTACAACTCTTGCTTTGAATCTGTGACACTGCTGTGAGTATATATCTGAATTATAGTGATCACTGTAATTAACAAAACCAGCGACATGTCAATTTAAAAACCCTACATATTTTTCAAGCATTTACAGTTCCTGGTATGGTACAGGGGGCATTTATTTTTAATACTGCATCTTAGGGCAGGAAAGCCAGTAGCGTTTATGCAGGCACTCTTCTCAGGAATCTGCCTGCGACTTAAGAATACTGCAGTCAATGAAGGAAGAGTTTGTTCGGGCGTTTTTACTGCTGAATAAGGAAGCTGTAAACAATGCAATGAAATCCAGTTGATTTGATAACTCTCAGGGTGCTGCGGTCTTGACACTGCAGTTGCGGGCAGAGCACGCACTATTGACTTTAGGACTCTGCCTCAAAGAGATGTCAAGGCTGAGGGTTGGTTGATAATTGAATAACTGGATCAATTATAGATCTGGTAGGGGACCTGCTAGAACTATCATATGTTTGAGAGGGAATACAAAATCAGGAGTCTTGAATGTAATGAATCCTTTAAGGAACTCAGCAGAATCTCTCTTGCCTGGAAAAGGGATAGGAAGGAGAGATCAGCCCAGTGGCAGAATTCAAGGCAAATAGCACTGATATTGTATAAATAGGGATGGCAAAAGACACCTTTATGAGAATGAAGAGTATACTGACCAATACTAAGCTAGGCATGACAACCGGCCTCAGAGTACTGAAATGTTACGTTTATCCAGTTATGTTATATGGATCAGAATGTTGGATTCTGAGTGTCAGAATGTCAGAATATCTAGTAACATGAGGAAACGAATTGTAGCAGCAGAGATGTGGTTTTTGAGGAGGATGCAAAGAATATCATGGATGAAATGAATATCTAATGAGGATGTCATGAACAGAGCAAACACAAGAAGAGAAATAATGTATGAGATTATGAAAAGGCAATGTAACTTCATTGGCCATGTGATTAGGAAAGAGGAGTTAGAATGCACGGTAATTATGGAAAAGACTGAAGGGAAGAAAGCAAGAGGAAGACAAAGACAAATGATGATGGAGACAGCAGCCAGAGAACTGGAAATGAATACCAATGAATCGATCCACTTGACACAAAACAGGAGTCTGTGGGCCATGGCAGTCAAAGCTCAAACTGGGCATGGCACCTGATGATGATGATGATGATCTTATAAAGGAAGCTAGTTGAAAGTCTGAGGGAGAGAGACATTGCCAAGGGTTGGAGGAAGCATCTGTGGAGTAAGAGCAGAGTCTGTGCAAGTTGGCTATTTCTGAGCTGGATATTCTGTGTAAAATTAATTGTTCTTTCCACCAGCTTCAAAGGCACCTCCTCCGCCCCTGTCTCCCCTCCTGCCCAAGCACTCCCCACCATCAAAGTCAAAGTCAAAGTAAATTTATTATCAAAATTCCTATATGTCACCATATACTATCTTGAGATTTATTTTCTTGCTGGCATTTACAGGAAAATAAAGAAATAAAACAGAAGTTATGGGAGGCTATATATGACAACGGAGAAACAAGCAATATACAAAGGAAGACAAATTGTGCAAATAAAAGATAAATAATACTGAGAACATGAGTTGTAGACTGATGAGTTGGAGAGTCATTGAAAGTGGGCCTGTAGGTTGTGGGATCAGTTCTGAGTTGAGGTGAGTGAAGTTATTCACACCGGTTCAGGAGTCTGATGGTTTTGGGGAACAACTGTTCCTGAATTTGGTGGTGTGGGACCTCCTGTCTGGTGGTAATAGCGAGAAGAGACCATGGCCTGTATGGTGGGTGTCCTTGATGACGGATACTGCTTTCTTGTGACAATTGCTGAGAAATTCTCATCTAGGGGTTGGAATGAGTGAGCTATCTAACTCTATCAGCATACAGCTCTCTGCTTGTGGAATGCAGTCTGTAAAGATCAATGGAATGGATTTTGGAAGCTGTGTTCAGTATGCTGGCAATGCTCTGTATGGTATTATCGACCAGAGATGAATTTACAGGCCACTGACTCCTGTCGTTTCTCACTGCCACAGCTCTCTGTGGTACCCTGGCCGTCTCACTTTACCCCCTCCTCCCCCACCCACCCACCCTCTAACTGGTATTCCTTCACCTTCCCCAACTTCTTAATCTGGCTTCTGCCTCCTTCATTACCAGTCCTGATAGAAACATAGAACATAGAAAACCTACAACATTGTAGGCCCTTCAGCCCACAGTGCTGTGCTGAAAATGTATTTACTTTAGAAATTACCTCGGGTCACCCATGGCCCTCTATTTTTCTAGGCTCCATGTACCTATCCAGGAGTCTCTTTAAAAGATCCTATTGTATCCGCCTCCACCACCGTTGCCGGCAGCCCATTCCACACATTCACCACTCTCTGTGTAAAAAAACTTACCCCTGACATCTCCTCTGTACCTACTTCCAAGCACCTTAAAACTGTGCCTTTTGTGTTAGTCATTTCAGCCCTGGGAAAAAGCCTCTCACTATCCACACAATCAATGCCTCTCATCATCCTATACACCTCTATCAGGTCACCTCTCATCCTCTGTCACTCCAAGGAAAAAAAGGCCAAGTTCACTCAACCTATTCTCATAAGGCATGCTCCCCAATCCAGACAACATCCTTGTAAATCTCCTCTGCACCCTTTCTATAGTTTCCATATCCTTCCTTTAGTGAGGTGATCAGAACTGAGCACAGTACTCCAAGTGGGGTCTGACCAGGGTCCTATTAGCTGTAACATTACCTCTCGGCTCCTAAACTCAATCCCACGATTGATGAAGGCCAATGCACCGTATGCCGCCTTAATCACAGAGCCAACCTGTGCAGCGGCTCTGAGTGTCCTATGGACTCGGACCCCAAGATCCCTCTGATCCTCCACATTGCCAAGTCTTACCGTTAATACTATCATATATATAGGGCATCATATTTGACCTACCAAAACGAACCACCTCACAATTATCTGGGTTGAACTCCATCTGCCACTTCTCAGTCTAGTTTTGCATCCTATCGATGGCCCACCGTAACCTCTGATGAAGGATCTTGATCCAAAACATTGACTGTTTATTCTTCTCTGGAGATGCTGCCTGACTTGAGGCATTCCTCCTGCAGTTTGTGTGTGTTGCTCAGTATTTCCAGTACTGGCACAATCTCTTGTGTTTATGTAGCCACCCTACCCACTTTGTGTTTCAGCAAGTTATTTCTTCTTCATCAATCACGCCTCAATCCACTGACCTGCACTTACCCTTGATTAGCAGTGTTTTAAGGTGCTCCCACAATCTCATTTTTCCTATCTTTGCAAATCTCTCCAGTCCTATAAAATTCAGAAAAATCTGTCTCCCTCTATTACTGACCTCACCATCATTCCCAGCTATAACTGCTCTTTCGTAGACCTTAAGCATATCCTGGAAGTCTATCCCTGAACCTCCAATCATTCTCCCTTTAAGGTGCTCTTTAAAGTCTACCTAAGATCATGGAATTGTTACAAAGAAGCCATTTGACCGCAAGTATACCTAATGATTTGGACTCCATAGCAAATTGTGGCAATGCATTCCACAGATTCACCATCCTCTGGCTAAACAAATTCCAACTCATCTCTGTTCTAAAGGGACGGCCTTCTATTCTATGCCTGTGTCGTTTGGACCTAGAATCCCCCTCTATAGGAAACGCTCTCTCCAAGTCCACTTTATGTAGATCTTTCAGGTCTATTTGGCCCCTGAAGTCTGGAAAGTTTTCCCTTTAGCAGTTATTGTAATTTGTTTTGAAGGGCTCAATTGATTCAGCTTCTATTACCGTTTAATACTCTGAGTTTTAGATCATTGGCCATTATTGTATGAAACAGCTTTCCTCTTTGGTGGAACTATTGATCATCTGACCTACTATCTGCTTACGTGGCTTTGTGCCAATTTAGTCACGGTGAAGTGAGACTCTGTGGAACATTCAAGGCACTAAATAAATGAAGGTTGTAACTGACCTAGGGAGGCATTAACAGGTAATGGAAATCTGTTATCAAACAGTGGCTCATTTTTCTTTGTCTTGAGGGAACACTCTGCATCATTGCTCTCTGATTTCCCAAAGGAAATTATGTAGAACTGTTTGTTGGTCAGTCATGGCTTAATGGGTAACATTCTGGGATTTTGCAGATCCAGGAAAACACAATCCAGACTGGGAGTTCATTACAGTGCTGAGGGATGTCCACTCAGTAATCGAGACAGGCAGTTCATTATGGCGCTGAGGGACGTCCGTTCAGTAATCTGAAACATCTCCTGTCCATTTCCCTCCATTAGTGCTGCCTGACCTGCTGAGCTCCTCCATCTTTTTGTGTTTTGCTACAGAGTGGCTCCGTTCCTGTGAACTGTTTGTAGCCCAAACAGCTTGCAAGTTAGAAATGCAACTGCAGCCAGGTTTCCATGTGGCAGAAGGTGCCGGAAACCCTGTAGGATCTGGTAAATCCAATCCGCCTGTTCATAAGTACAGAACCCGAGCACCTTCGCTCCATCTGCCACAGCAGGCAGGGTTTCCTGATGGCCACTCATTTTAATTCTACTCCCCATTCCCATTCTGACGTGTTATTTCATCCTCAGGTTAGAGGAGCAACACCTCATATTCTGTCTGGTTAGCTTCTAACCTGATGGTATAAACATTGATTTCTTTAACTTGCAGTAATTATCCCCGTCCCCCTCTCTCTATTTCAATTCCCCATCCTGTCTCCCCTCTTACCCCTTCTCTTCTTCTCACCTGCCCATCACCTCCACCTGGTGCCCCTTCTCCTTCTCTTTCTCCCATCGTCCTCTGTCTTCTCCTATCAGATTCCTTCCCTTCAGCTCTTTACCTTTCCCCCTATCATCTTCCAGCTTCTCACTTCGTCCCCCTCCCCCAGCCACTCACCTTTCCCCTCACCTGGCTTCACCTATCACCTGCCAGCTTGTACTCATATCCGTCCGTCCGCCGTCTTACTTTGGTTTCTTCCCACTTCCTTTCTAGTCCTGATGAAGGGTCTCAGCCTGAAATGTTGACTCTTTATTCTGCTCCACAGATGCTGCCTGACCTGCTGAGTTCCTGCAGAATTTTGTGTGTAGCTTCCTATATACCAACTGTACATAAATCCTGTATTACCTTGTGGCTTTTGCACACCTACTGTGCATAAAATTGTCATGTTTCACACGTGGCAGAAGTGACCACATCTCTCCGATTTGGGATGCTTTGAGATTATGGAAGGAGAACAAAGGAAAATCTTCCTCTTCTTCAAATTTGATCCCTCCCCTCCCCAGTACCCATTCCATTCCTAAGGTCTCCCACCTACAAGAGGTGGAAGAAACTGCAGCTTTTTAAAGGCTGCAGAGGCTGAGGATGAATTGAGCATTTTCACATGTTAGATTTTCATTCAGCTGTGGACAGCGTGCAAATGTAGTTGAGGTGACCCAGTTCAATTGTGAAACAAACCCTGCGGTTTAAATGGCCTTGTTGTAGAACAAGTAAATGCGAGAGGAGGTTTCATCGTCTCTGTGTCTCATGGTAAGCCCCTCCTCTTCCCATCGGCCCCCCAACATCTCCTCACCCCCACAGTAAAACTCAACTGAATATATTGAACTTGTATGATTGCATGCAGTGCTGCTGGATTTTGTGTTCGGAAGCCTAGATTCATTACATCACATCTTGCTGAACTTTTCCATTGTTTGGTGACATTATTGCTTTCTGACAGATTCTTCGAAAACCAGGCAATTCATGGTCGAAAATACAATTCCTTTCCAAACTGTGTGTTTACGCAACCAGGGGCAACAGACTCACTGCTTAGTAACCAACTGCAATGTTCCACTAGAAAAAAGATGCCTCGACTGCGCTAGCCGGGCCCTGCAGAGAGGATGTTTGTCGCCACTCTCTATGAGAGAGTGCGTGGTCCAAAATTCAGGGAAAGGAGTTTGAATTTGTGTAGCATCTTCCAGAGCCTTGGGTTACACCAAAGGACTTTTCAGCCAATAAAGTACCTCTAAAGAGGGCTGGAATGTAAGGTGAGAGGGCAAAAAGTTCAAATACAAACCATGGATCAAGTTATGTTACTGTGCGTCATGGGTGCCTGGAATATGCTGTGAGGGGTGGTGGTAGAGTTTTGCACAATAGAGATATTTAAGGAGTTCTTAGGGAGGCGCATGAACATGCAAAAAAATGGGGGCATGCCGCAGGGACTAGGTGCCATAACTAGTTCAGTCAACATTGTCGACTAAAGGGCCTGTTAACTCTTCTAGGTTCTATGGTCTAAATTTCAATTGTGGTCACAATTGCAAGAAAGGAAACCCAGCATCTAACTTGGGCATAGGAAATGATGAAATAGTGATGAGATAATATTTTGTATTGAGATTGATTGACAGAACAACAGAAGCACATGTGAATTGGGAGCAACAGACCGTTTGGCCCCTCGAGCCTGCTCTACCATTAAGTAAGATCATGGCTGATGACATATTAAACTCAAAGTCTATTTTCTCTCCTGTGCTCTGGCTTATTAAGAATATATCTACCTCTGCATGATTTATTTAATATACATACAGTCTATACACCTTGTAATTCACAGTTTTGTTCCTCTGTTATTATGTATTGCACTGTGCTGCTGCTGCCGCAAAGACAGTAAATTTCACATTTGCTGTTGGCATTAAACCTGATTCTGATTCTGAAATAAAACCCTGCATTCGCCATCCTCTGTAGAGAGTCCCAAAACATCACAAGACCATAAATCTTCGGAGCAGAATTAGGCAATTTAGCCCATCAAGTCTGCTCTGCTAGTTGATCACGGCTGATTTATTTTCCCTCTCATCCCCATTCTCCTGTCTTCTCCCCTCAACCTTTGATTGCCTTACTAATCAAGAACATATCGACCTCCACTGTAAATATACCCAACAACTGGGCCTCTATAGCCGTCTGTGGCATTGAGTTCCACAGGTTCACCACACTCTGGCTGAAGCAATTCTTTGTCTTCATTGTTTAAATGGATGCCCTTCGATTCTGAGGCTGTGCCCTCCGGTCCTGGATTCCCCCACGATAGGAAACATCTCCTTCACATCCATTCTATGTAGGCCCTTCAGGCCTATTTGGACCATCAAGCCCGTGTCAAGACTGTGTATGAGCAATCCAGATAGTCCAATTCTGCAGCCCCTCCCCTGCACTCTGGAAAATTTTCCCTTCAGTTTTAAAGGACCCAATTGGTTCAGTTTTTTATCACCCTTTAAGGCTCTGAGTTCTAGATCATTAGCTATTATTCCATGAAACAGCTTTCCTCTTTGGTTAAATCTTTGATCATCTGATTTATTATCATCTTACGTGGCTTTGTGCCAATTTAGACACGGTGAAGTGAGACTCTGTGGAACATTCAAGGCACTAAATAAATGAAGGTTGTAGCTGACATAGGGAGGCATTAACAGGTAATAGGAATCTGTTACCGAACGGTGGCTCATTTTTCTTCATCTTGGAAGATTCTGCATCATTGCTTCCTGATTTCCCAAAGGAAATTACGTAAAGCTGTCTTGTTGGTCAGTCATGGCTCAGTGGGTAACGTTCTGGGACTTTGCAGATGCAGGAGAACATAATTCAGACTGGCAGTTTATTACAGTGCTGAGGGATGTCCACTCAGTAATCTGGACTCCACACGAAGGCTCTCGACCCGAAATATCTACTACCCATTTCCCTTCATAGGTGCTGCCTGACCTGATAAGCTCCTCCAGCCTTTATTGCGTTCAGATGAAGAACTTCACCGCGCAATATCGTCTCTCCAATTCCTCCTATAGATGCTGCCTGACCTGCTGAGTTCCTCCAGCTTTTTGTGTGTTGCTATAGAATGGCTCTGTTCCTGTGAACTGTTTGTAACACAAATAGTTTGCAAGTCAGAAGTGTGACTGTAGCCAGGCTCCCATGTGGCAGAAGGTGTCGGAAACCCTGCAGGATCCAGTAAACCCAACCCACCTGTTTGTAAATAGAGAACCTGAACACCTTTGCTCCATCTGCCACAACAGGCAGGGTTTCCTGATGGCCACTCATTTTAATTCTATTTCCCATTCCCATTCTGATGTGATGGTCCATAGCTTCCTCCAATGCCATGATTAGGTCACCCTCAGGTTAGAGGTGCAACACCTCATATTCTGTCTGGGAAACCTCCAGTATAAGGCCTTCCAATATTCAGCAGGTTTCAATGAGATCCCCCTCATTCCTCTAAACTCCAGCAAATACAGGCCCAGACCATCAAGCGGTCATACATTAACCCTTTCATTCCCAGGATAATTTCCGTAGAATTTTGAGAAAGAAGTTCACTCCATGAAACAAACAAACAAACTTGATGCCCAGCGTCTGCAAGGCCTTTCAGTAACAGCATGGTCTATCCGTCCCTAACCTCAACCCTGCATTCTTGTCTACTCTTGCTAACCTTTCAACTCTTTGTTTATACAGGATCTGTCTACCTCCACCTTAAAAATATTTCAAGACCTAGCTTCCTCTACCTTTTGAGGAAGAGAGTTCCAAAGGATTATGACCTCCTGAGAGGAAAGAATAAATGTCTTATCTCTGAAATGGCAAGTCCTTTAATTATTAAGCAGTGAGCCTTAATATAGCTTCACCTGCAAGAGTGGACATTCCTATCCTAACACACCCTCCTCACCATCACTCACTCTTCAAAATTTCAGCAGCTATAAATAAACCCTGTCTGTCCAACCATTCAGAGTCATAGAGTAACAGACCACAGAAACAGGTCCTTTATTCCACTGTTTCCATGCCAACCATCAAGTTCCAACTTATGCTAATCCAATTTGCTAGTGTTCGGTCCATCCTTGTGATTCAAATACTTGTTTATATTAACCTCCTCCTCCAAAGCTGGCCTGATCCTGATCTTAAACAAGCAATCCCTTATTTTTAAACAAGTAGAGTGTTCTATGTTGCAATTACCCTCCGCGTGGGAAAAAAAATCCCCCTTTCTAAATGACATACCAATTATCCTAAACCTATGCCGTCTGGTTTTAGTTATTTCTGCCTTGGGGAAAGTTACCTTCTATCTACTCTATTTAATTCATTCATAATTTTGTGTACTTCTATCAGAACCCATGCAACCCTCAGCCTCCTTCACTCCAAAACAAACAAGCACCCCATCTGTATCCCAGGCAACATCCTAGAAAACCTACTCTGCACTTTCCTCAGTGCGATCACACCCCTAGTATAGTGAAGTGACCAGATCTATGAATGCTATTCCAGAGTGGATGGTCTTTTGCTCATATGTCAGTCCATCAGTACTGGCCAGGTCAGTAAAGATAATTCTTCTTCAACCAAGAGAGCAGGTTGGACTTCATTTAATATCTCATCTCATCCCTTGTAGTGTGGCACTCCTTCAGCACCACTGTACTGTCAGCCTAAGTGTGTGAGTAAAGGTCCCGTTGAAGTGACTACCCATCTTTTCAGTGGGACCTAAACATGCAACATTATAACCCAAAGCAACCAGGTGAGACAGTGAAGTACGTTAGACCAACCTGCTTGTAATTAGAAGCAGGGATTTTTTGTACACACACTTGAATTACTCTGTTGGACCTTTGCTACTTGGTAGCAAGCTGTTGGAAAACTATCATTTGGGTTTCTAATTCACACTTTGAAGACTGATGTCAATGCTATGAGCCTCAGCACTCTGGATTTGGGATGGGTAGAGGATGGGAGATGGATATTCATAAAGACAGGGGGTTCTGCAGATGTTGGAAATCTTGAGCACACTTAAAATGCCGAACGAAGTCAACAAGTTAAGCAACGTCTATGATAAATAAACAGTCAACATTTTAGGCCAAGACCCTTCCTCAGGGTTGGAAAGGAAGAGGGCAGAAGCCAGAATGAGAAGGTGAGTGGAGGGAAATGGGCGAGGGCTGGCAGGTTATAGGTGATACCAGGTGAGGGGAAAGGTGGATGGTTGGGGGAAGGGGGAATGAAGTAAGAAGCTGGGATAAGTGAGGATAAGAGATGGGGTAAGAATGTAACCAGAATGAGGAATGGAAAAAGAGAGAAGCTGGGAGGGGAAGAAATTGCCAGAAGTTGGAGAAATCAGCGTTCATGGATTTGGCTGTGATTCCTTCTACTGTTGAGCAGCTTACTGGCAAGACTATGCAACCAGCAGTGACAACCCAAATGAACTAACAAAAGATGGGAACCATTAAGTGATAGATGCATTGAGTGATGCAACATAATGGAGGCCATTCAACCTATTGTTCTGATGCCAACTGTTTGAATAAGATTGACCAGCCAATACCACTACCACTGCACCTGCCCAAGAGCCTTGCAATATCTTAATCTTCAAATATTCATTCAACTCTTTCCAAAGTTAGTACAAATTCTGCCACTACCACCTTCAAGCTAATGCACTCAAACTCAACAATAACTAACCCTCAGCAAGTAATGTCTCCTTCAAGACTGAGTGATCACTGGCTTGGACAAAGATACATTTGCCAGTGGGAGCCTGATGTATGACAAATCCTAAAGTGGACCATTGGGAGCAGCCTGATGGGAGACTGGAAGTCTTATCGAAGGGAATAGATGTGCCCTTTTCCACATAAACTTCCTTCCCCCTAAGCTGCAGAAGTATATCAGAGTCAACAGCCATGATGGGTTTGGACTCGGGTGTTAAGACTGCAGACTTCCAGCTCAGGCTCAGCGCCACAACAAATGGTGATCAGAATCAGAATCAGGCTTATTATCACTGACATATGTCATGAAATTTGTGGTTTTGTGGCAGCAGTACCATGCAATATATGAAATAAAATATAAATTACAATAAGATATATACATTCAGTGGCCACTTTATTAGGTACACCTGTACGCCTGCTTATTAATGCAAACAGCTAATCAGCCAATCATGTAGCAGCAACTCAATGCATAAAAGCATGCAAGAAATGGTCAAGAGGTTCAGTTGTTGTTCACACCAAACTTCAGAATGGGGAAGAAATGTGATCTAAATGACCCTGATCATGAGATGATTGTTGGTGCCAGATGGGGTGGTTTGAGTATCTCAGAAACTGCTGGGGTTTTTATGCTATATATATGTAAAATATATAACTAGGATGCCTAAGACTTTTGCACAGTACTGTGATAATTTTATGTATCGCACTGTACTGCTGTTGCTGCAAAAAAACACGTGTTTCATGACATATGTGAGTGATGATAAATCTGAACCTGGTACGGGTCTCTATTGTGGACTGAGAGTGGGAAGGGGCAGGAAGAAGGGAATCTTGGCTAAGAAAGAGCAAAGGAGAAGGAAGGTGCGGGAAGCACCAGAGTGACATTGTGTAATGATCAATAAACCAACTGTTTGGAATCATGTGACCTTGCCTGGTGTCTGCACCCATGCCAACCCCATCCCTGGCACTCCTTCTCTGCCACCTGTCCCACACCCTTCCCGCGGTGCTCCAGCCTCGCCATTCCCAATATCATTGGCACCTGTTGGGTTTACCAACTCTCTCTCTGCTCCACTTTGACAAATACAGTGTACTATGCAAAAGTTCTGGCACCCTCTCTATACCTAGGTGCCTAGACCTTTGCATAGTACTGTGTATATATAAAAAGATAAACACATAGTGCAAAAGTAGTGAGGTAGTGTTCCTGTCTTAATTGACACATGATATAAGGCAACAATGATTTTTCATTATTAATTATTCCACTAATTGCAAAAGTATTCAAGGCCATTGCAAGTGTTATGATTCTGGTGCCAGCCATCTCTAGCTGAGAAACATCTTTGTTCACTGATCCTTCCAAAATGGTGAAAAATCACAAATCATGAGCGTGTTATCAAAGTGAACTTGACCCCAAGCCTTGGAGACCTCAGTGCATGTTAAAAAATTGTTTCCACTGGGGAAATGGTGAATCATCACAGCCTAGAGCCTTGATAGCTGAAGGAGTTAGTGTACATGAAGGTAGCATTAGAAAGTCACAGAAATCTTGGAGGATTGTAAGATAAGGCGGTGTTATAGCGAAGGGGCGGGATGCATGGTTTCAGATGTGAGAACTTTAAAATCAGGACGTGGTTGAGGTGAGAGCCAAAGTAGGTTCTATGAGTACCTTACTAACTCAACAGTCCTGGGTTAGTATATTTAACCGTTAGGCTTTCAGGGCCATGTAAAGCATTTATTATTTTTGGCTAAGCCAAGATTGGTTGGCTTGAGTAACAAGGCAGCTTATTCACTCAACATAAATGGACTAATTTCTTGGAGACCAGCAAATGCGTCAGTAATTTTTTGATCTCTGACATTGCATTTTCTTGACTTGCAGAAATTCTAGCTAGATAAAGCTCCCAGGGAGATGGTGTGATAGCAATCAAATAAATAAGAGCCTGAAAAACGTACAGGGATTTAATCCTATGATAAGTTCTGATATGGTTCTCTTTGATGAGCGAAACAGAGACAGCAGACGAAAAGCATTACACTATTTTCAAATCCAGGCAGCTTTCTGGAGGCCAAAGGTCTTGAGCTGTGGTCTATCACTGCTGTCATCTGTTCCAGCCATCACCCAAGGCAGCGCAGTCATGCTGATATTGGACCCAATGACGTGGATGAAATTAGAATCAATGTAGTTTCTATGAATTCTACGTCAGTGGACCTAATTGGACAGTTTGCTGTCTTTTGCACTCTGATTGAACACTCAGATTGGTGTGGTCTCTCTTTGGTTCCCTTATGGTTATTATACTATTATGGAATTATTGAGTATACCTGCAAGAAAATGAATCTCAGGGTTATATATGGTGACATATATGTACTTTGCTAATAAACTTACTTTGTACTTTGAACATTTTTGAAATGACTGGGAGAAGTTCAGCCTGTTTTAATAAAAATTTCACTTCCAGGAGTGGGCTGGGTGTTATAAATATCAGCCTTATTTACAGAAATACATTGACATGTGTAGGGAGATGTGTCGTTTGCATCAACGACCGACACAGTTTGAGGATGTGCTGGGGGCAGCCTGCAAGTGTCGCCCTGCTTTCAGCACCAACGTAGTATGACCAAAACTTACTAACCCGTGTGTGGGAGGAAATCAGAGGACCCAGAAGAACCCACGTGGTCACAGGGAGAATGTGAAATGAACTACGGTAGCTGGCGCTGTAAAGCATTACGCTGTCTGCTATACTACTGTGTAGCAAGGGTATTGCTGGAACTAAGCACCTCCTACATGCCAGCCGAGAACACTTGTTTTGGCTGGTGCCTGGTAAGACGATAGGGTATGCAGTTCAATAGTTTCCCCCTTTAACCCTTGTAAGTTATATACTGAGTGTGCAGAGGAGATTCACCAGGGCGTTGACTACATTGGAGCTTTGCAGTAATAAAAAGAAGACCATAACAGCATGAGAGCTAGGTTATGAGCAGATCTGCCTCACTGAATCTGCTCCACCATTCCATCATGGCTGATTTAATATCCCTGTCAAATCCATTCTCCTGCCTTCTCCTTGTAACCTTTGATGCCCTTAGTAATCAAACCACCACTTTAAAGATTCCCAATGACGGCCTCCACAGCTGTCTATGGCAATGAATTCCACAGATTCATCTCACTCTGGCTAAAGAAATTCCTCCTCATCTCTGTTCTAAAGGGATGTATTCTGAGACTGTGCCCTCTGGTCCTCAAATCCCCCACTATAGGAAATGTCAACTCTGTCTAGGCCTTTCAATATTCAGTGAAATCCCCCTCTCAGCAAGTACAGGCCCAGAGCCATTAAGTGCTCCTCATAGCTTAACCCTTTCATTCCTGGCATCATGAACCTCCTGTGGACCGTCTTCAAGGGGATACAGATAGACAAAGTGAGAGAGCACAAAGTTGGAAGGCGGAGTAATGTGTGGGAAAATGTGAAATGATCCACTTTGGAAGAAGGAATGAAAAATCTGTTTGTTTAAAGTGTGGTTCACATTCTGGTGTGTTCTGGTTGCTCCTTTATTTGTTGCTATTTTGCTGATTTTGATTGGGGCGGCATTAGGGGACATAGTTTCAGGATAAAGGGTTTGAAACAAGGAGAAATTTCTTTTCGTGAAGGACTGCAAATCTTTGGACCTATCTCTTTCAGAGACTTTTGTAGGCAGGGTCATTGGGTGGGAGTTTGACACGGATGCTTCCTCCCCTGCTGAGTTCCTCCAGCATTTTGTGTCTGTTTCTCTGGATTTCCAGCCTCTGCAGAAACTCTTGTGTAGCTGTTCTTTGGTCTTTCCCTTTTGAACTTTGGCTTGGAAGAAAGTGGTATGTTGGAGTCTAAAATCAGCCACCTTTCAGTGAGGTTGGTGGTTTAGAGCTAGTTCTCTGAACTGTTCATTTAATGAGGGAACATTTCATTTCAGTCACGTCATGGCACATGCAAAGTAAGAAGGGCTTGTTGAAATCACTTAATTCCTTCCCTTTTAGAAGGAGAGGGCAGACGCTTATTTGACCTGCACATGGATAATGTACCAAAGAAATGATTGACTAATTGCATTCAGCAAAAACCTTGAGGAGTGGGTGCAATTGCTCTTAGATTGTTTGTCACACGCTCTCTCCCTCAGTGTGGTGTTGCATTTATAACACAGTTTCCTGGGATATTTTGTCTCCCTCTCCACTGGTGTTACCCTAGTTACAACCCCAGCTCTGAATAGACACTGAGTACCTTGCTGGAATCAAAGACCTGCACAATTAGTTCATCAGCAGGTTTGTGCTAATTGGCTCAGAAGCCCAGTCCTCTCTCTCCGTCCACATCACTTTTGCACGTGGGTTGGGTAAGAATTTGTGACATTTCTGTTGAACTGAGTTGCTTAGCATGCATCCTGTTCACACCGGACAGAGCTGTGATAATCCCTTCTCTCCCACTTTTGGGAAATGCAGGCTGCTTGCGGTGGGAATTTATTCTGTTGCGAACCGAACCACAAACAGTCTGTACCTCTGATTCTCCTATTAGCCCCAAGATAATCCATTTAAAAGGAGAGTGAATGTGAATTATCTGAACTCAGCAATACTGAATTTTATTTGTGGCTTTGACATTGATCGAGCATAACATCCAATTCAACAGTTTGTTACACAGTACACCAACGGTGGTTTGTTGTGTGTATATTCAAAAAGCAGTATTAGAATGTGTAATAAGAACAGAAAATGTTGAAACCAGCTCAGGCAGCACCTTTGAAAAGGTAAAAACAGAGTTAATGTCTCAGATTGGACACAAAATGATAATTGTATTTCTCTTTCCATGGATGCTGCCTGATCTGCTGAGTGCCTCCAGCATTTTCTATTTTTAATGCTGATCTCCACCATCTGCAATCTTTTCACTTTCATTTAACATCAGTAGATTTAAAAAAAGTGGTCTGATGTGCAGTGATCCTTCAAATCAAACTACTCACAAATCCTGGTAGAATTTCCAATTTTGTGTGCGCTTGTAATTGCATGTGCATGCAGATGTTTCTATATGACCACAACATGCAATTATTAAGCACATCTCCATGAGACAGGGGATTCTGAAAGTGATTGACAAGAGGATGTATCTTCTGGTGACAGAGTTTGAAATGGGGCATATCATTCAGGTGAGGAGTGGGTCATTAGGAGTGAAGCAAAGGGAAGTACTTGTTCTTCTAAGTGCCTTTCACCAGAAACATTTTGTATTAATTACTTTTTGAAGTGCAATTATTATGACATTTGTGGGAAATAGAGCTGGAAAATCTGAACATAGCAAGATCCCACAGAACAATGGCGCGTAAAATCCAATTTTGTGGTGTCGATAGTGGATTGAATGCCTTGACTTTTTAATGACTGGACTCACTGGATGGTTTTGCCAGACAGAGCCTCATTTCTTATCCTCTGGAGCAAATCTGGCACCACATCTTCGGATGCTCTCTCTGCTACAGGGCAGGGTTATGCTTACCTTACTCAGCAAATGAAAGTTCTCCTGGGATACATGTAGCTTAATGTGACAAGCCTTCTTGTATTTGTAGATTACTCTCATATGTTAATCTGGTGATGAAGAGGAAGGTATCAAGAAGGAAATTAAATTCAAAATAATCTGCAGATGCTGGGGTCAAAGCAACACTCACAACACGCTGGAGGAAGTCAGCAGGTCGGGCAGCATCAGTGGAAAAGATCGGTCGACGTTTCGGGCCGGAACTCTTCGTCAGGACTGTCCTGACGAAGGGCTCCGGCCCGAAACGTCGACCGATCTTTTCCACTGATGCTGCCCAACCTGCTGAGTTCCTACAGTGTGCTGTGAGGAAATTAAATTGTTCTTGGCCTTCAACCTGCTTTGCACCAAGATGTAGGGACTGTAAAGACTTGTCTATGCAAATCCAAGAATTGCTCAAAGACTCAGACAACACTTGTAGAGAAAAAGCAGTTTTGATTTCATTTATTATTTCAATAAAATTGATTTAAAACAAAGGAATCCAGACAAGAATGTGTCCCAGGACCAGTGGCTCGTTTCTACCTTTTCCCCTCATGTCTAAAAAAAACTTACCGAGAAAGATTGAAGTTCATGGCTATTTTGAAACTGAATGATTCTGTACATAAAGCTGCATCTGGAAAGTCTGCTCTTCCGACTGTTTTCAGGATGTTGAGAAACAAGAGAAGGCTTGTTTAAGATCTGCCCAAAGCTACTGCTTCATTCCACGTAATGTCAATAATGTCACGATGTGGAACATTCCAACAATGGCCCAAAGTTTGCGGAAGTTAAAATTGGCTTCTTCTGGTTTGTTTCATGCACAGATAAAGTGCTGTATAATATTTGGCTTCATTTTTCTGTGATTCGTTTTCACCTGGCACGTAAATACAGGCAGTAGTTAAGCCCAACCAATGGCGTAATGGTGAATCAGTTGATGTTTCCTAAGTAGATTAGAAGATGCACATCGGAGGTTAGGTGCAGTAGGTAGGTAAATAGAATTGAAATCCATCAAACTTCGCTGCTCCAAAATCCCTGAAAAGCAAATCAGCCATGATTGAACCGAGAGGTGTGAGGAGCCAGGTGCTGAATCACCTGTTCCTGTCCTTAATCTCCTAATTTAATGCATGGATTTGATCGCTGTGCATAGAGCAAGCTTCAAGATTGACAGCTGCAACAGATAACTAGAAATAACGACTCTGGAGATTAAAATTCTTTCTCCTTGCAATCTCTGGCTGATTTTGAAACAAAGTGTATAAAAGCACAATTACATTCTTAACTCCCATTTTGTTAATAAACATGTACAACCCTTCAGTTTAACATTGAATAAAACGTGGCTTTATCTGCTTTCACTATAAAGCTGCATTAATGCTCCCCCATAGGTGCAAACTGTACCTGACCATCGGAACAAACTCATAAAGTCTGAAGTCAGCAGTAAGCGGACATTTGGCTATGATTGGGGAGCTGCTGTTTAATTGGCCAAGTTGTCTCTTTTACTTCAGAAGAACCTCATATTATTTGCCTTATTTTGTAATTTTATGACTGCACCACCATTCTAAGGATTTTTTTTTGCCCAACTAAATTTTACGGGACTTAGTCACGCCAAGAAGGAAACCTTTATTCCAGGAAATGGTATCTATCGGTAAAGTTCAATTACTTATCTACTACAACACAGAAGGATGCAATTCAGCTCATCAGATCTATACAATCTCCTGGTCAATTTAATTCCCTTTCTCCTTCTTTATTTATAACCTTGCAGCTTGTTCTCGCTTATGGGCCCATCAACTTCCCCTTGGTTCTTCTGCTGTACCCTTTAGAAAGGAGTTTTTACAGTGGCCAATTTGCCTATTGTGCACATACACTCAGTAGCCACTTTGTTAGGTACACCTGCTCATCCATGCAAATATCTAATCAGCCAATCATGTGGCAGAAACCCAATGCATAAAAGCTTGCGGACATGGTTAAGAGGTTCAGTTGTTGTTCAGACCAAACATCAGAGTAAGGGAGAAATGTGATGTAAGTGACTTTCACTGTGGAATGATTGCTGATGCCAGAAGAAATGATTTGAATATCTCAGAAACTGCTGACCTCCTGGGATGAATTGGACCCAAATGCTGGGATATCCAAAGCAAGGTTTGAGACACAGTATTACAATGGATCTGAGCTCAAAACAAATACTAGACAATATCATGAGTAGGTTTACGATTGAGCATCAAACCACAGTTTAGGTGTTGCTTAAATAGTCAATTCTTAGTGCTTGAAACATGATTACCAATTAGTGGGACTGGCCTGAAGCCTTAAAGGGGCCGTGTCAGCTCTCTGTACTCCAGGGAGTTTGAGCATCTAAATCCCAGAAGCTGTCGCAGCCGAGGGTGTATGGTAACACACTGATCACAAAAGAATCTGCAAACTCCAGCCTGGGCCCCTGGCATTGTGAGTTGGAGGAGTTCTGATGCCTGTAAAACTGCCCCAGGTGCGAGGCTGGGTTGCTCTGGGTGCTGAGCCATTTTGGAGAAATTGCGAGCAGCCTCAGGCTGGGCTGCGAAATCTGCACCCAGAGCGAATTGTTTCATGTAGCACCATGGTCCTGGAGGAACGTTGTTTCATTTTTACTGCGTACTGTACCAGCAGTTTATGGTCGAAATGACAATAAAAAGCGACTTGACTTGACTTGAATTGCTGGGTTGTATGGTCTAGGCCAGCACTCCACTGCAGTGGTGCCTGGGTCTTAGAGTGAGGTACGATATGTTGTTTGGACAATTTAAACGTCAGCCCAGATAGATGGCATTGGAGGTGAGAGCCGATTTCACCCACTCTCCCATGATGTCCACCCCTCTTATCATGGCTTTGAGGCTATGAAGACTGCTCCCAGCTGCTGTGCTCTGTGTCTGCTAATATGATAAACTGATACTGAGGCTTGGGCCTACTCTGGGCTGCTGTGGGGTTCGGATCTAAGGACTCATGGAATGTTCTTCTTTGCTTCTATTGTTTACATGATTTGAGTTTTTTCCCCCTTTCTCTGTGCATCGGGAGTTGGTCTTTTATTTATTTATTTTAAATTGAGTTCTTTTGTGTTTCTCGCTCTGTGGCTGCCTGTAAGCAAACAAATCACAAGGCTGTGTAATTTATACATTCTTTAATAACAAATGTACTTTGAAACTTGAAACTTTGAAACTTTTGACATTGGTGACTCCAACTAGAATAGTTTCATTCTCCTTGCCAAGTTGGTAACTTCTGGAAGTGTGTAGTTCACTCAAAGACCTCAAATATCACAGCTTGAAGTCAAGGACCCCAATAGGTCTGCATTAAGCTGCTGTAATTTAAAAACCTCCAGGTCTTGCAGAGCAGACTGGTATGAAAAGCCTGGTCAATATATATGATAGGTTGGAATTATAAAGCTTAGTACAGCTTCTAACTATAGTAAGCATTGATCTTATACCTCTGAATTTTCCTGTGATCTAAGCTAATTAGTGAGCAACATGAACACATTCTACATTGGTACTGTTCTACGTTCGATGTTCTAGTTGCACAGTTCAAGAAAAGATTTTTAATTTGAGAAAGACAGAGGATTGTAGTCAGAACGGTCCTTTAAAATTAAAATGTAGTAGGAAAAGAGGTTGAATGTGGAACAGGCAATGCGGGGAACTGCTGGGGTCAGTGTGGTACAGGTAATACAGGTGTTGTTGGGATCAGTGTGGTACAGGTAATGCAGGGTATTGTTGGGATCAGCGTGGAACTGGTAATGCAGAGAGCTGTTGGTGATCAGTGTGGAACAGGTAATGCAGGGTATTGTTGGGATCAGTGTGGTACAGGTAATGCAGGTGTTTTGGGATCAGTATGGTAAAGGTAATGCAGGTGTTATTGGGGTCAGTGTGGAACAGGTAATGCAAAGAGCTGTTGGTGATCAGTGTGGAACAGGTAATGCAGAGGTTGCTGGAATCAGTGTGGTACAGGTAATGCAGGGTATTGTTGGGATCAGTGTGGAACAGGTAATGTAGAGGTTGCCGGGATCAGTGTGGTACAGGTAATGCAAGGTATTGTTGGGATCAGTGTGGTACAGGTAATGCAGGATATTGGTGGGATCAGTGTGGTACAGGTAATGCAGGGTATTGTTGGGATCAGTGTGGTACAGGTAATGCAGGTGTTTTGGGATCAGTATGGAACAGGTAATGCAGGTGTTTTTGGGATCAGTGTGGAACAGGTAATGCAGGTGTTGGGGGTCAGTGTGGAACAGGTAATGCAGAGGTTGTTGGTTTCAATGTGGAATGGGTAAAGCATGTGTTTTGGGATCAGTGTGGTACAGGTAATGCAGAGGTTGTTGGGATCAGTGTGGAACAGGTAATGTAGGTGTTGGGGGTCTGTGTGGAACAGGTAATGCAGATGTTGCCAGGATCAGTGTGGAACAGGTAATGCAGGAAGCACAAGAGTTCCACTTCACTTACATTCTTTGGGAAAAATCTCTCCTTAATTTTTTGGATATATCAGCAGTCATCTTAAACTTGGACATCCAGAAATTCAGCTGGGGAAGGTGTTTTATTGTATTTACTGTATCATGTAATGAGTCCATGATATGATGGCTTTTTCCAAGTCATACTTGAATTTCAGTAGAGGACTTCATACCAAGAATGTCTACACAGTTTCCATGTCAACACGGCATGTGACTGTGTCAGTCCCCACGCAGAGCTTCTTTGGATCACTACAGGGACACCTAGACCATGATCTGGTGTGGCTTCCCACTGCTGGACACTTTGGAGGCAAATTTGATCTTAGTTCCACAGCAGTGAACCTGAGGTCTAGCCTAGTATTCATTCTTTTCCCCAATGCAGGGAAAGCAGAACCAACCAAACCCTCACCATCACCTACACCTTCAGCCATGTTACTACTGATGGTGAGGACCTGCAAGTACTTGGGGGCACACCTGGATGATAGACTTGAGTGGAGGACCAACGCAGAGGCTGTGTACAAGAAGGGCCAGAGTCACCTCTACTTCCTGAGGAGACTGAGGTCCTTCGGAGTATGCAGGCCTCTCCTTCACATGTTCTACCAGTCTGTCGTCGCCAGTTCAATTTTCTATACAGTGGTGTGCTGGAGCAATGGCATCAACAATGGGTGATGCCGACAGGCTCAATAAACTGATTAGAAAGGTTGGCTCTGTTATAAGAGCCAAACTGGACACACCGGTGGCTGTGATAGAACAAAGGACCCTATGGAAAATCTTGGCAATTCTGGACAATATTGCTCACGCTCTGCATGCCACTTTGGCTGAACAGAGGAGCACTTTTAGTAATAGACTAAGACAACTGTGCCGCTCCAAAGAGCGCTATATGAGGTCATTCTTACCCTCAGCCATTAGGCTCTATAATGAGTCAACCTATATCTAGGGATATGATGACCTCCTCCTGTTAGACTGTTCGAGGTAACTTTTAAAAAATTCTTTCTACCTCTATTCTAATATTTATATCTGTGCACTTGTAATGCTACTGTGATGCTGCAATTTCCTTTGGGATAAATAAAGTATCTATCTTCCTGATCTGTGTACTCCAACTCTGAGATCCCTTCCACACTTACTGCTATTTCCAATCATCAAAAACACAATCACACTCTTATGGTAACCTTTGACCACATCACCAACTCAGTCGCCTATCAGTTTCCAACCTTCCCCATCAACTGCTGGGCTCTACTGCTCCCACCTCATCTCACCAGTTTTGATTCCTTCCTTTCCCTTTCAGAGTGTATCTGCAATTTTGATTCAGTGGAGTAACAGCTTGGGCAGCTGTATCCCACTGGCATCCATGCCATTTAAGTGTAGCCTTGGACTTCTAGTCTCCTTCACCAATTGAAACAATGGAAACCTTTTTCATTATCAACAAGTTTGCAGATGACACCAAGACTGGGGATTTAGTGGACAGTGGGGAAGGCTATCATGGCTTGCAAAGGGGTCTGCATCAGCTGGAAAAACAGGTTGAAAAATGGCAGATGGAATTTAATGCAGACAAGTGCAATGTTTTAGACTTCGGTAGGGCCAACCAGGGTAGGACCTACACAGTGAACAGTAGGGCACTGAGGAGTGTGGTGGAACAAGGGGATCTGGGAATACAGGTACATAATTTGTTGAAAGTGTCATCACAAATTGATAGGGTCGTAAAGAAAGCTTTTGGCATACTGGCCTTCATAAATCAATATATTGAGTACAGAAGATGGGATGTTATGTTGAAGTTGTATAAGACGCTGGTGAGGCTTAATTTGGAGTATCGTGCGCAGTTTTGGTCATCTACCTACAGCAAAGATTAAATAGGTTAAGACAGTATTCTTTAGAATGATGAAGATTGAGAGGACATTTGATAGAGGTAGACAAAATTATGAGGGGTATAGATAGGGTAAATGAAAGCAGGCTTTTTCCACTGAGGTTGGCCTACAGCCAGAGATCATAGGTTAAAGGTGAAAGGTGAGAAGTTTAAGGGAAACATGAGGGGAAACTTTTTTTTACTCAAAGAGTTGTGATGGTGTGGAATGAGCTGCCAGCACAAGTGACCCATGGGAGCACTGTTTCAACATTAAGAGAAGTTCAGATGGACACATGGATAGTAGGGATATGAAGGGCTATGGTCTCGGTGCAGATCTTTGGGAGTAGACAGTTTAAATAGTTTTTGGCATGGACTTGATGGGCCGAAGTGCCTGTTTCAGTGCTGTACTTTTCAATGACTTTATTATCTTAAAAAATGTATCATGCCTCCCCTCAGACATTTATTGTCGTATGCAGGAGTACATGTGTGCACAGGTGCAATGAAAAAATTACTTGCAACAGCATCACAGGCACATGGCATCATATAAGAAATATTCAGAAGGAAAACATAAATTACACTCTTGTGTTTTACAAGGAAACTCAATTGGAACAAAAAATATCAATTTTAGTGCAAAGTGTTCATAGTGTTGCAAACTTTAGTGATTAGGGTTTAGCTGGCTGGTTCATGAGCTGAACGGAAGGAGTCAGAAGGGTAGATAACACACACAGTACAGTAGTCTTAAGGCAAATGAGCCAAACGGGGAGATTGGACTAAGTACATAGTCTGAAGTTATGTACAGTCCAGATTGGAGTTAGACAGATCAATATTATATGGGTTGACATGACAACTGTTTTATACGAAAGGCAGCCCAAAAATAACAAAAGCACTGAGATTTTCTAAAGTTAAATTTGGCATTGCTAACTGTTTCTATGTAACCTCATTCATCAATGTGCAAAAGATTCCATCAGGACAGACGAAGAATGTGAGAGGGAAGCTAATTCACAACGTGCTGAAGCACAATATGTCTGGGAAGTCAAAGATGTGTGCTTGAAAGTGTTTTGCAAAGTTTAGAAAACAAAGATAATTTAACCAAAGAAAAATCAGAGCTGAGGAAATGCACACTTTAAAATGATGCAATAAAAAAATTTTGATGGGCTGAAATCAGCACATGAAGTCATTCTTTGAAAGCATAGCACGCTGTTTTACAAGATCTTGGGACCTTTCAGCTTCCTTTTGGCTGAAGTCAGCACGGAGCCAATAAAAAGAAAGGAGGTGTAAGTGAAGTGGCCTTTGTTGGAGTGGGCCAGTGTTAGAGTGGTCTGGCTTTGGCTCAACAGGCTTGGGCAGAGGTTCTCAGTAAGTAAGTAAGTTCTACTATATTTCTTTGGTATTATTTCATAGTTAGTGCATTGCAAATTGATCAGGAGGTAGTGGTATGTTCCTTGTGTGGGATGTGTGAAATTTGGGAGACCTTCAGTTTCCCTGATAACCTTTAGGGCATCTGTTAGTCTTGCAAGACCATGGATCTGTGCCTGGAAAGTCTTCACTCTCCAGGGCACAGGCCTGGGCAAGGTTGTATGGAAGACCAGCAGTTGCCCATGCTGCAAGTCTCCCCTCTCCATGCAATGTTGTCCAAGGGAAGGGCATTAGGACCCATACAGCTTGGCACCAGTGTCATCGCAGAGCAATGTGTGATTAAGTGCCTTGCTCAAGGACACAACACATTCCCTTGGCTGGGGCTCGAACTCACGACTTTCAGGTCACTAGTCCAATGCCTTAACCACTTGGCCACATGCCTGATAACTATATCTGTATGAAATGCATCAAGCTGCTGCTCTCTAGAGACTGTGTTAAGGAACTGGAGCTGCAGCTGGATGACCTTCGGCTCGTACAGGAAAATGAGGAGGTGATAGGTAGGAGCAATAGGGAGGCAGTCACTCTTAAGTTGCAAGAGGCAGGTACCTGAGTGACTGTCAGGAGAGTCAAAGGGGATAGCAGCCAATGCAAAGTACTCCTGTGACCATTCACCACAATAATAAGTATACCGCTTTGGATACTGTTGGGGGAGGACTACCTACCAGGGGGAAGCTGCAGTGACCAGGTCTCAGGCACTGAGTCTGGCTCAGTGGCTCAGAGGGAAAGGGGAAGAGGAGTGCAGTGGTGATAGGGGTTTCATAATTGGAGGAGCAGAAAGCTGATTCTGTGGATGTGAAGGAGATACCCAGATGGTATGTTGCTTCCCAGGTGCTAGGATCTGGGATGTCTTGGATCAGGTCCATGGCATTCTAAAGAGGGAGAGTGAACAGCCAGAAGTCATGGAAATATTGGTACTAATGATATAGGTAGGAAAAGGGAGGAGGTCCTGAAGAGAGGATTTAGGGAGTTAGGCAGCAAGCTGAAAAGTAATCTCTGGTTTGCTGTGTGAGCCACATGCCATTGAGGGTAAGAATAGGATGATTTGGCAGATGAATGCGTAACTAAGGAATTGGTGCAGGGGATAGGGTTTCAGATTTTTGGGTTAATTGGGATATCCTCTGGGGTAGGTATGACCTGTACAAAATGGTCAGCTTACACCTGAACTCCAGGAGAAGCAATAGACTTGTGGGCAGGTTTGTTAGAGCTGTTGGGGAGGGTTTAAACTAGTTTGACAGGAGGATGGGAACCAGAGCAACAGAACCAAGGGTGGGGCAGTTGGTGTACAACTAGATATCGCGTGTTGTGAGGCTGTGAGGAAGGATAGGTAGATTATAGGCCAAAATTGCAATCAGTGGGATGAGTTAACGTATAATGGGGGACAAAATCAAAAAGGGTGATGAACACAGGACTTGAAGGTATTACATTTGAAGGCATGCAGTAAATGGAATAAGGTAAATGATCTTGTGGTGCAGTTAGAGATTGGAGGGTATGATGTTGTGGCCATCGCTGAGTCAGCAGTTGAAAGAAGTTCATAGATGAGAGCTTAACATCCAGGGATTCATATTGTGTTGAAAGCACAGGCAGGTAGGTAGAGGGGGGCAGGCTCTATTGGTAAAAAAATGAAATTAAATCCTTGGAAAGAGGTGACATAGGATCAGAAGATATAGAATCCTAGTGGGAAGAGTTAAGAAACCACAAGGGTACAAAGACCCTTCTGGGAGTTGTATACAGGCCTCCGAACAGCAGCTAGGACTGCATTTACCACATTTTGGTAAATCCGATCACTTGGCTGTCCTTCTCCCACCTATATATGGGCAGAGGCTAAATAGCAAAGCTCCAGAGGTTATAATAACAAAGAAGAGGTTGCAGGAGGCAGAGGAGCGGCCAGCGGATTGCTGCGAGTCACTGGACTGGACCGTGTTGAAGAACTCGTCTGCAGATCTGAATGAATACACTGTGGTTGTCATGGACTTTGTTAAAACAGCTCTAGATGAGTGTGTACCCAGAAAACCATTCAGAGTATTCTCCAACAAGAGGCCTTGGATGAACCATGAGTTCTGCAATCTGCTGAGGGCCAGATCAGAGACATTCAAGTCTGGTGACCAAGAAAGTTACCAGAGATCCAAGTTCGATCTCTGGAAAGCCATTTCACGGGTGGAGTGGCAATTCTGGACTAAACTTGAATCAACAAAGGATGCTCGATAGATGTGGCAGGGCTTGAATGCTATCACCTCTTATAAAGTTAAATTAAGCAACATGGGTGACAACTGGGTGGTCCAGATGAGCTCAGTGCCTTCTATGCTCGCTTTGACCATCAAAACATGGAGGAACTAACACGAACTCCCACAGCCCCTGATGATCCTGTGAGGCCAATGCGTGAGCAGCCTTCAGGAGGGTGAATCCATGAAAAACATTTGGCCCAGATGGGGTATCTGGCCAAATACTGTACTGATCGACTGGCTGGAGTGTTCGCTGAGATATTAAACCTCTTGCTTCAATTATATACCTGGGAAGAATAATGTGAGCTGCCTTAATGACTATTGACCAGAAGCACTCATATCTACAGCGATGATATGCTTTGAGAGGTTGGTCATGACTAGACTGAATTTCTGCCTCAGCTAGGACCTGGACCCATTGTAATTTCGTTATTGCCACAATAGGTCAATGGCAGACACAATCTCAATGGCTCTTCAAGTGGCCCACCACCACCTGGATGATACAAACACCTACATCAGGGTGCCGTTCATCAACTATAGCTCAGCATTTAACACCATCATTCCCACAATCCTGATTGAGAAGTTACAGAACCTGGGCCTCTGTACCTCCCTCTGCAATTGGAAGACCACATTCTGTGCTGATTGGTGATAATATCTCCTCCTCGCTGATGATCAACATTGTTGCACCTCAGGGGTGTGTGCTTAGCCCACTGCTCTACTCCCTATATACCCATGACTGTCTGGCTAGAAACAGCTCAAATACCATCTATAAATTTGGTGGTGGAATCTCAGATGGAGACGAGAGGGTGTACACGAGTGAGATATACCAACTAGTTGAGTGGTGTCACAGCAACAACCTTGCACGCAGCATCAGTAAGATGAAAGAGCTGATTGTGGACTTCAGGAAGGGTAAGACGAAAGAACACATACCAATCCTCACAGAGGGATCAGAAGTGGAGAGAGTGAACAGTTTCAAGTTCCTGGGTGTCAAGATCTCCGAGGAGCTAATCTAGTCCCAACATAGCGATGCAGCTATAAAGAAGGCAAGGCCGTGACTATACTTCATTAGGAGTTTGAAGAGATTTGGTATGTCAACAAGAGCACTCAAAAACTTCTACAGATGTACTGTGGAGAGCATTCTGACAGGCTGAATCACTGTCTGGTATGGGGGTGGGGGCAACTGCACATGATCGAAAGAAGCTGCAGAGGGTTGTCAATTTAGTCAGCTCCATCTTGGGTACTAGCCTACAAAGTACCCAGGACATCTTCAAGGAGCAGTGTCCATTATTAAGGACCCCCAGCACCCAGGGCGTGCCTTTTTCTCATTGATACCATCAGGGAGGTGGTACAGAAGCCTGAAGGCACACAGTCAGTGATTTAGGAGCAGCTTCTTCCCCTCTGCCACCTGATTCCTAAAGGGACATTGAACCCGTGAACACCACCTCACTTTTTCAATATATATCTTATTTCTGTTTTTGCATGATTTTTAATATCCAATATACATATTCTGTAATTTATTTATTTAATCTTCTATATTATGTATTGTATTGAACTGATGCTGTAAAGTTAACAAATTTCATGACACATGCCGGCGATAATAAACGTGATTCTGATTCTGACTCTTTAGCAGTCCGAAGTACCTACCTGCTTCAAACAGTCTTGACTTATAGCGGTGCCAAACGAGAACGTGGTAACCTGCTTCAATGGCTATCGTCCAGTAGCACTTACATCCAGCGTGATGAAATGTTGTGAGAGGTTGGTGATGAAACACATCAACCCCTGCCTGAGAAGCGACTTGGATCCACTCCAATTTGCCTACTGGAGCAACAGGTTCACAGCAGATGCCATCTCACTGGCTCTTCACTCAATCCAAGAACGTATGGACAGCAAAGATGCATGTATCAGGATGCTCCTTATTGACTTTTACACAGCATTCAATACCATTATCCTCTCAAAACAAATCAATTAGCTTCAAAACCTTGGCCTCAATACCTCCTTGTGCAATTGGATCTTTGATTTCCTCACTTGCAGACCCCAATCAGTTCGGTTGGCAACATCTCCTCCACAATCTCCATTCTGCATCAGCACTGATGCACCAGAACTCTGTGTGCTTAGCCTCCTGCTCTGCTCTGCTCGCTTTACACTTATGACTGTGTGGCTAAGCACAGCTCCAATGCCATATTCAATTATGCTGACAACACCACGGCCGTAGGTTGAATCAAAGGTGGTGACAGATCAGCATACAGGAAGGAGATGGAAGATCTGGTCAAGTGGTGCCATAACAACAACCTGTCACTCAATGTTAGCAAGGAGTTTATTATTGACTTCAGGAGGAGGAAATTAGAGGTCTATGAGCCAGTCCTCATCAGAGGATTAGAGATGAAGAGGGTCAGCAACTTTAATTTCCTCGGTGATATCATCTTGGAGGACCTGTCCTGGGCCCAGCACGAAAGAGCAATTATGGTGAAAGTACTTCCTTAGGAGTTTGCGACAAAAACTTGGACAAACCTCTATAGATGTGTAGTGGTATGGAAACACCAATGCTATTGAAAGGGCAATCCTGAAAAGTAGTGGACATGGCCCAGTCCATCACGGGCAAAGCCCTCCCTACAATTGAGCACAATTACACAAAGTATTGTCACAGGAAAGCAGCATCCATCATCAGCAAACCTCATGCTCTCTTCTCAATGCTACCATTCAGAAGAAGGTACAGGAGTATCAGGACTCATACCACCAGGTTCAGGAACAGTTATTAGCCCTCAACCATCGGGCTCTTGAACCAAAGGGGATAACTTCACTTGCCTTATCATTGAAATGTTCCCACAACCTATGGACTCACTTTCAAGGACTCTTCATCTCATGGTCTCGATCTTCATTGCTTATTTATTTATTATTATTATTTCTTTCTTTTTGTATTTGCAGAATTTGTTGTCTTTTGCACACTGGTTGAACACCAAAGCTGATGTGGCCTTTAATTGATTCTATTATGGTTATTATTCTATTATGGATTTATTGAAAATGCCTGCCAGAAAATGAATGTCAAGATTGTATATGGTGACATATGTGTACTTTGACAATGCATTTACTTTGACCTTTGAAGGACATGGGCAACAAATTACAAAAGGAGATAGAAAAAGCAAGTAAAAAGGACAATGCTGCGATAATCCGAGGGATTTTAATATACAGGTAGATTGGAAACATTTGGTTGGTGCTGGATCCCAAGGGAGGGAATTTGTAGATTGTCTATGAAATAGCTCTTTAGAGCAGCTTGTGGTTGAGCCCATTAGGGAAATGGCAATTCTGGACTGGGTGTTCTGCAATGAACCAGGTTTGATTAGGAAGTTTAAGGTAAAAGAACCCTTTGGAGGCAGTGATCATAGTAAGATAGAATTCATCCTGCCGTTTGAGAAGGAGAAGATAAAATCAAATGTATCAGTTTTACAGTGGAGTAAAGGGAATTACAGAAGCTTGAGAGAGGAGCTGACCAAAGTTGTTTGGAAGGGAACACTAGCAGGAATGACAGCGAAACAACATTGGCTGGTGTTTATGGAGGAGATTCAGAAGGTGCAGGAAAGATACACCCCAAAGATGAAAAATTATTCTAAAGGAGTGACGAGGCATCAGGGCTGGAAAGAGAAATCTCTTTTGCTTTTATGCTGTCTTTGACTTCCCTTTTCAGGGCATATAATAGAGTAACAATTATTGGAAGGTGAAGGATTGAGAAGCTTTTTAAAACCAACAGAAGGCAACTAAAAAATCCATAAAGAGAGAAAAAATAAAGTATGAAAGTAATCTAGCCATTAATATAAAAGAGAATAAAAAGTGTTTCTTCATAATTATAAAGAATAAAAGAAAGGAGAGAATGGATATTAGACCATTGTAAAATGAGAATGGAGAGGTAGTAATGGGGCACAAAAAAATGCCAGAGGAATTTCATAAGTATTTTGCCTCATTCTTCACTGTAGACAACGCTAGCAGAATGCCAGAAATGTGTGAGTGTCAGAGGGCAGAGTGAGTGTGGTTGCTATTACTAGGGAGAAAGTGTTTGGGAAGCTGAAAAGCCTGAAGGTAGATAAGTCACCTGGACCACATGGACTACACCCCAGGGTTCTGAAAGCGGTTGCTGAAGAGATTATGAAGGCAATAGTAATGATCCTTCAAGAATCACTGGATTCGGGAATGATTCCTGAGGACTGGAAAATTGCAAATGTCACTCCACTCTTTAAGAAGGGAGGGAGGAAGAAGAAAGGAAATGATAGACCTTTTAGCCTGACTTCGGTGGTTGGAAAGATATCGGAGTCTATTAGTAAGGATAATGTATCAGGCTTCTTGGAGGCATATGATAATATAGGCCAAAGTCAGCATGGTTTTCTAAAGGGGACATCTTGCCTGACAAATTTGTTGGAAATCTTTGAGGAAATAACAGGCAAGATAGTCAAAGGAGACCCAGTGAATGTTGTTTCTTTGGATTTTCAGAAGGCCTTTGACAAGGTGCTGCACATGAGGCTGCTTAACAAGGTAAGAGCCCATAGCATTACAGGAAAGGAACTAACATGGATAGAAGAAGATTGGCTGACTGGCAGGAGGCAAAGAGTGGCATTAAAGGAGGTCTTTTGGCTGCCAGTGACCTTTGGTGTGCTGCAGGAGTTGGTGTTGGGACAGCTTCTCTTCACGTTGTATATCAGTGATTTGGATGGAGGAATTGATGGCTTTGAGAACAGGTTTGCTGACGTATGAAAATACGTGGAGGGGCAGATAGTGTTAATGAATCAGCGTGCCCTCAGAAGGAATTAGATAGATTGGAGGAATGGCAAAGAAGTAGCAGATGGAATATAATGCACTTCACTACATGGTCAATCACTTTGGCTTCTGGAAAAAGATGGTGCCAGAGAATAACGCGACCAAGGCCAACATCCTTCAGATGGTTCACAAAACTACTTCTTTCACTTCTTTTACATCTTCCTTTTCTTTCAAATGTGGTTCTGCTACTGTTGGAGCCTCGGGTCTATATTTTGATGTCGTATTTTTAGGATGATTGAGCTATCTGGCTCTTTGCTGTCTTCGAGGGTGTTCAGGGAGGCTTCGAGCGAAGCATGCGGCCTCAAGGCCAAGAAGCCTGGAGACAGGGTGTGAGTTCATGATCAACATTTCTTGTTGATCTTGCCGATTTTGCCGATTAATGCGTCATGAAAGATTGAAATCATTGAGGTGACAGCAGAGGCAAGTGGGTGTTCAGTGCTGTCTACCAGCCTCTTGCTCTCTGCTGCTGGAAGAAGGTGTCTGCATTTGATAGGCTCTTGCTCTCGCTCTCTCTCTCCCTCTTGCTTGCTGCTTCTTGGAGGAAAGTCCCTATGTTTGAATGGTCCCTCTCCCCATCGATGCTGTCGGAAAATGGTGCCTGAGTCTTGGGACTTGGGCAAGGTTTAATCGACGTGATTTTTGGATTGCACTCTTTAGTTCACGTTATGATGTGTTTCTGGTTTCTGGTTGTTCCTTTTGTTGTTGTTAATTTGTACTATTTTGATCAAGGTGGCCTGCAGAAAATGAATGACACAGCACTGCTCTAAACTGAAATGAGTTGAACTGAATACCTCTGGACTCTTTTGATGGTGACTTTGTGGGTTAGTGTTTTGTATTCCGTGTTTTTTGTTTGTTTTTTTTTCACCATTTGTGCGATTTGTTTTTTTTTTGCGTTGGGGTGAGTTGATATTTTTCTTTGAGGCGGATCCATGATTTACTTTGTGGCTGTCTGTGGGAAGATGAATCTCGGGTTTATATAATGCATACATACATTAATAATAAATGTACTTTGAATCTGACTGCCCTATCTATGTCACTGATAATTTTATAAACTATTATCAAATCTCTCCTCCAACTCCATCACTCCAGAGGTTGCATTCCAAGTTCATCCAACCTCTCCTTATGGTTAAGCTTCAAATTAGCCATTGGCTAATGCCAAAGGCACTGATTCATAGTATTGGTAAGTTAAGTGCCAGGTCACCATCAGGCAGTGCGACCTCGGGGATTTCCCCTGGAGAATGTCATGGGCTTCCTTCTTGACCCTTTCGCAGCAAACTTTAGATTTGATTAGATTATGAGGACACTCAGTCCTCGTTTATTGTCATTTAGAAATGTGTACATGCATTAAGAAAAGATTCAGTGTTCCTCCAGAGTGATATCACACAAAAACAGGACAAACCAAAGACTAACACTGAAAAAACCACATAATTATAACATATAGTTACAGCAGTGCCAAACAATATCATAATTTGATAAAGAACAGACCATGGGCCATGGTAAAAAAAAAAGTCTCCAGTCCCGATCGACTCCTATAGTACCCGATAGCAGGCGGCAAAAAGGGAGAAACTCACCTGCCATAAACCTCCAGGCACCAACAACTGACAACTGCCAATGCATTGGAAACACCCGACCACAGCTGACTGAGTCCGTCTGAAAACTTCAAGCCTCCGACCAGCCGCTCCGATACAGCCTCCCGAGTGTCATCCTCTGCCGAGCGTCTTCGACCTCATCCCAGCCGCCAAAACTAGCAAAGCCAAGGACTCAGAGGCCTCCTCCTCCGCAGATTCCGGACCACACAGTACCAGTGGCAGCGAAGCAGGCATTTCAGAAATTTCTCCAGATGTTCCTCTGCGCTCTCACATCTGTCTCCATCAAATCAGAATTGTGCATGGTGCCCTACTTAATGAATACAGATATCATTCCGGAGCGGCCACATGCGCTGTGTCACGCCGCCATCTTCTCCTCCTCCTCCTTTTATATCTCCTTTTCTACTGAAATCTCCTTTTATACTGGTAACACCTGGAGAAGGGATTCAGATTCAGATTTATTTATCACATGTACATCAAAGCATACAGTGAAATGCTTTGTTTGTCTTAACACCCAAGACGTGCTGGGGGCCAGCTGCAAAAATGTCACCACACATTCTGTTACTGACATAGCATGCCAACAATGTTCAGCAGAACAATACAAGCAGCAATAACAACAAAATAAGACAATAGTAAAGTGGGCTCCCTTCCCACCCATCCACTCTCACACTCACAGGCGTCCAGCCCCAGAACAGGCTGCCTTTAGGCCTCCAGGCCTCCAGTCCTTAGCCCTGACTTTTCTAACTTGCAGACACTGGGCCACCAACTTCCTGTTGCTGGCCAGGAATCCATCTGGGATTAAAGAAGGCAGTTGAATTATTATTTTCTATTGGGGTAATTCAACACCCATCTCAGAGCAACTTTCCCTCAAATGTTCGTACTTTCAATTATGATGCCAGTCACCTCCTTATTTAGAAATAAAAAGGGACCCAAAACATAAACTCACTCAGCTGAGAATTTGCAGTCAGCTTTGCATAAGGTGGAATGTCAGCTTGCTTCCTTCAAGGACGGTGGCATCAAGAATTCTGTCCCAGGAGTTTCTGCTTACTAAAGCTGGCATTGAACTGGAATACACTGTGGAAGAAATGGACACTATATTGACAATATCCCCAAAATTCATGACCTGAAGCAACTCGGGATAAGGTAATATGGGAGCAGAAGGATGTGTAATTTTTTCCTCAGTAACTCACGCCATCCTGACTGGAAAATACAATGTCAGACCCTCCTTGTCTAAATCCAGGAATTCTCCACCCAGCGGTATTGCGGGAAGACCTTTAAGGTAGCTAGGGATGGCAATAAGATTGTGAGAACACCTTGCAAGCATGCTCATAATCCACAAATGCCTTTCAAAAAAGCCTTAAAACTAAAGCTGGAATGCCAGAAGCCATTTCATACAAGCAGTAGAAGAAATCTGGAACTCTGTCCCAGTGAGCCAGTGTGCGTGGATGAAGTTAAGGTACTGACTGAACACTTATGATATGAGAATGCTAAAGCCGACTTGAAGGACAGAATATTCTCTCCGCAACAACTTCTCTGCTGAAGGAACTCCGGGTTGGGCAGCATTTGTAGGACGAAAGGAACTATCAGCTTTTCGAGTCGAAACCCTGCACCAGTCAAGATGCAGGGTTACAAATCAGAAGTCAACAATTCCTTTTTTCCCTCTCGGCCCACTGACTTCCTCCTGCAGACTGGAGAGCAACAACCAATCTCCTGGAGAAACCTAGCAGGTCAAGCTGCATCTGTGGCAGAAAAGGAACTGTCGGTGTTGTGACTGAAAAACTCCGACAATTCCTTTCCTTGTATCTTTTGTGACTCTCTAGAATATTCTGCATTCCTGTTGCGCTGGTTCAGAAAGGCTATCAGCAATTGTAACTGAAGCAGCACCTTAAGGATGCATTACCAAACAAAGGATGTTGGGAAGAGTTCAGGATGGGAAATAAAAGAAAAAAATCAGAATTAGCTTTTAAAGATAACCTTAATAGAGTAATGAGAGAGGGATAGACAGACTGAAGGAAGTCAACGTTAAAGTAAGTTTATTGTCAAAGTACATATACTACCTTTAGATTCATTTTCTTGCAGGTATTTGCAGGAAAATAAAGAAATACATTAGAATTTATGAAAAATTATAGATGAACGAAGACTGAGAAACAGCCAGTGGTTAAAAGAAGTCAAATTGTACAAATAAAAAATAAATAGTACTGAGAACATGAATTGTGGAGCCCTTGAAAGTACATCTGTAGGTTGTGGAATCAGTTCAGAGTTGAGGTGAGTGTGAAGTTATCCACACCGGTTCAGGATCCTGATAGTTGTAGTGTAATAACTGTTCCTGAACCTAGCGGTGTGGGACCTAAGGCTCTTGTACCTCCTGCTGGATGATAATAGTGAGAAGAGACCATGGCCTGGATGGTGGCTGTTGCTTTCTTGTGACAGTGATCGATGTAAATGTACTCATTGGTGAGGAGGGCTTTGCCTGTGATGACTGTGGCTGCATCCATCACTTTACAGTAGGTAGACTTTTATGTTCCTGGGCATTGTTGTTTCCATACCAGGCCATGATGCAACCAGTTAGGATACTCTCCACTGTGTATCTACATCTGTTTTGGCAAAGGTTTAGATGACATGCTGAGCCTCTTCTGTGTTTGGTCTTACACTATATGTGCTGGCCCTAAGACAGATTCTCTGATAAACTGATGCCAACGGATTTCAACACCCAGAGTTCAGAGAATAGAATCGAAAAGTGGGATAAATCATACAGACCAAAGTTGCTCTGAAATGAAAATAAAGTTGTTGAGAATATATGATCAGCTTCAGAAAAGAGAAGTGCAGGCTAGCATTTCAAGTGGATTCTCTTCACTAACCTGCACTGGCTTTTCGTGCGGGCGATCAAAGCCTCTTCTAGCATCCAACAGATGTTTCGAGGATGCAAAAAATATTTCCTGCAAATGGATTCTGCTAACAGTGCTGCAAAGTGCCCTTTCTTTGCTTTTAATGAAATCAGTGGTGGCTGTTTGATCTCGCTCCTGTCAGACAAATGATAGCTCTGTCTCTTCCTCGCTCTCCCACTGACCACTAAAACCCATGGCAACCACAACAGTTCCAGATCCCGTGCTGTATTCAACATGAAGATGCAAGAAAACTGACTGATGAGAAAATTGTTACCTATGAAATACCAGGTCCAGAGAAGCCAGAATTCATCCACAAATGTTATTTTACTATAATTCTGCCGTATATTAACTGATTCTGAAAACTAGTGTTGTTGATACGAACAAATTAATTGCTATTGAATATGACCTCTCCCTTCTGCAGAATCATTTTAAAAGGTGATGACCTCCCAAGGCTGAGCTATTTCTAATCCCTGCTATGTTCTCATCTAAGCAACACACTCAAAATTCTGGAGGAATTCAGCAAGCCAGGCAGCATAGATGGAAAAAAAAAGTACAGTCGACATTTTGGGCTGAGACCCTTCAGCAGAAAAAAAGACCTGCTGAGGGCCCTCGTCCCGAAACATTGGCTGTTTACTCTTTTCCATAGATGTTGCCTGGCCTGCTGAGTTCCTCCAGCATTCTGTGTGTAGCTTGTATTTTCAGTATCTGCAGATTTTCTCTTTTTTATGTTCTCATCTACATGTTTTACATATTTTACCTACATTTTTTAGACTACTCCATTCTTCTTTCTAGATAATGAGAACACAGTCCTCTTTTATTGTCATTTAGGAATGCATACATGCATTAAGAAATGATACAATGTTCCTCCAGAGTGATATCACAGAAAACAGGACAAACCAAAGACTAACAACTGACAGAACCACATAATTATAACATATAGTTACAGCAGTGCAAAACAATACCATAATTTGATAAAGAACAGACCATGGGCCTGGTAAAAAAAAGTCTCAAGTCCTGATCGACTCCCGAGTCCCCAATAGACTCCCGAGTCCTTGATAGCAGGCGGCAAAAGAGAGAAGCTCCCTGCCATAAACCTCCAAGGCATCGACAACTGCCGATGCCTTGGAAGCAGCCGACCACAGCAGACACCGAGTCCGCCTGTCCGAAAACTTCGAGCCTCTGACCAGCCCCTCCGATACAGTCTCCCGAGCGCCTTCGACCTAGCCCCGGCCGCCAAAACAAGCAAACCCAAGGATTCGGGGCCTTCTGCTCCGGAGATTCCGGTTACCACACAGTAGCAGCGGCAGCGAAGCGGAATTTTCAGAAGTTTCTCCAGATGTTCCTCCGTACTCCCACATCTGTTTCCATCAAATCAGAATTGTAGACGGTCCCCTACTTGACAGATTACAGATATCATTCACTGGAGAGGCCGTGTGTGCTGCGTCGCGCCGCCATCTTCTCCTCCTCCACAGGTGCGTTTGGTGCGTTTTGCAAGATTTGATATTGAACAATGGAGGGCTATGTAGGAGGGAAGGGTTAGATTGAACTTGGAGTAGGTTAAAATTGTGGGCTGAAGGGCCTGTACTCTGTTGTAATGTTCTAAGTTCTATGGTCTACAATCTCCATTAGGGACTCTTGCAAGATGAAATGTAAGAATGTGTAGGAGTAGAGAAAAACAGCACCATCCATCAGACCTTGGAACATCTGTACTTTGTGAAATAACTTGAGCCTCTTCCCTCAGGCTGTGGGACTAATGAATGCCCTGCCACCCCCGAGGTCTTGTCAGTAGAATAGTGAGTTGTTTACATCTTACCTCTGCTGCATAGTACAAGTATCTTGAATTATATTTTATTAACTTGCTTGTGGTCATATTTTGTTTTATGCACTGTGGGTGATTCAGGTATATGTGTTCCAGAGGAATGTTCTCTTGTTTGGTTGTATATACGTACCGTCAGATGACAATAAACTTGAAATTGAATAACTGTAAGTTGTTCACTGACAGGCTGTCTTAACAGAGGTGTGATGTCATTGGCAGAACTTCCTTGTGTCCTCTCAATGGAACACTAAGCATCTCCCATTATTGTTCCCTCGTGTTGCAATGTCAGTTTCCCCAGCTTATGCTCATAGCATCTGTTACGTTTTGTAACTTCAAAACATTAAACTAATTCAAAGAAAGACACGGGAGTCTGGGACTACGGGTCTAACTTCATGTTCACTTTAAGCGAGGTGCGCGTGTGCACGTTGGTAGCAGGATGACATATGCAATTCACACATTTATACATATAATTTGTAATGAATTATTTAAATGACAATAATGCTTAACCAACCAACCAATATATATACAAGATTACTCAAATATTAGCTAAATACGGAATTCCCAACAGCATCATGAGGCCTCAAATAACGCCATGCTACCCTATTTCCAGAACTCACACAAGCTCACAGAATTCCTCCTATCCCTTCTTTCTTCCATATTATTGGTGGCCTTGCCTTCAGTCTTAGAGGCTGTGGAACTTCCACCATAACTGCAGATGCTGGAAATAGGAAATGAAAGCAGAAAATGCTGATAAAAGGTCTCAGATCTTCAAAGGCTTTGCCTTAAAAAAGGTGGCTTCCATTACTAACAACCCTCATCATCCTGAACTACTATCAGAGAGCAGGCACAGGTACTGAAAGCCACACACTCAGTGTTTTAGGAACAGCTTCTACCTCTCCATCGGATTTCTGAACGGACAATGAATCAACCTGTGAACACCACCTGTCTAGTTTTTGGCTCTCTTTTTGCACTAATTATTTAATTTAATTTTACGTGCATATTTATAATGGTAATTCATGGTATTTTATGTTTTGTATTGTACCGCTGCTGCAATACAACACATTTCATGATAGATGCCAGTGATATTAAACCTGATTCTGATTCCGATTCTGAAATGAAATGGTAACTTTGTTTCTCTTTTCACAGATGTGGTCTGACCATTTGAGTGTTTCCAGCATTTTAAAAAAAATTTTAGCCCTTCTTTAAGGATTTCTGCTTTCCTTCAGTTCTTCAAAACCTTCCTTCTGTTCTTCAAATCATCCTTCAATCAATTCACTCCTTTCAATCTCTCCATTCTTTTGGGTTTGGTGTCCAGAACTTGGAACTTTTTTTCTATGATGGTGATGAGCTAAGAAGTCATAGCTTTCAGTCCCGGGTATACCATATTACTGGAGGTACGTCATTCAGATAAGATGCTAAACCGAGACCCCATCTGCTCTTTCAGCTGGATAATGGCACTACTTTGAAGAAAATTGGGGGAAGCTAACCCTGATGCTTTGCCAATACTTATGTGCAATAATAGTGCAAAAGTAGATCGTACAGGCATTGTTGAACTGTTGCTTGTGGGAGCATGCTGTGTTCAAATTGGTTATCTTATTTCAACAGCGATTATGCCTAAATGGCTTAACAATGCTTTGGGATGCCTTAAAGAAGATAGGAAAAGCACAATAGAAATCCAAGTCTTTTTGTATTTTGCTAAACATTGTTGCTTCTTGAAGTAATGTCATGTGAATTGTCTCTTTATTAAGCATGGTTATAGAGTACTACAGCTCTGAAACAAGCCTTTTGGGTCCATTTAGTCTGTGCCAAAATGTTATTTTACCAAGTCACATCAACCTGCACCCGGACAATACCCCTCCATACCTCTGCCATCCATGTACTTAACCAAACTTCTCTTAAAAGTTGCAGTCAAACCCATATCCACCACTTCTGCTGACAGCCCACTCCACACTTGTACCACCTTCTGAGTGACTATGTTTTCCCTCAGATCCCCCTTAAATATTTTTACCCTTTCACCCTTAACTTATGACCTCTAGCTCTAGTCTCACCCAACCTCAGTGGAAAAAGACTATTTGCGTTTACCCTATCCATCCCTCACAGCTTTGAATACTGTTCCTCCATTAAATCTCCCCTCATTCTCCCACTTTCCTGGAAATAAATTCCTTTAAATACCTTGTGATACAGTGCCTTCACTTCTCTTTTTCAAATCGGTAACAAATGTTATGATTGTGTCGATGTTTTAGACAGTGTTAAACTTTGCCAAGGTCACATGCTAATGGTCTGATACTCCAGCTATGAAAGCACATAATTGTAAATCAAAACCTTTTACCAGCAGCTGTGATCCGGAAGTTGCTGATTTATACTCCTTCTCCTTTGTGTTGCCAGGGTGTAACAGAGAACAAGAATGTCCCTGTTTAAAGAAAGGAAGCTTTCATGACCTTGGGATCTGCTGTGAGGATCGTCGGGGCCTCTCTTCCACCCATCCAAAATATTTATCAGGAGCGCTGGGTACACAGAACCCTTAACATTGTTAATGATCCTTCCAATCCATCCCACAATCTCTTTAATCCCTTACCATTAGGCTGAAGGCAGCATTAGGCCAAGGGCTGTTAGGATGGGGAACAGCTTCTTTCTTCAGGCTGTGAAAGTACTGAATTCCCTACCACTACCCAGGTCTCATCACTTATGAAGCACCAGTGGCGTTACACTGTGTACTTCCTAACTTGTGTCGCAAATGCATGCTAAAGCCAAACATCAATTTTCTGGAAAATACGTTACTAGCTGTTAATTTATTTGTGGTATGACCACTGTAGGTGTTGTGTGTGAGTTATATGCACTGTGTTGTTCCACTTGGTCTGGCGGAACTTTGTTTTGTTCGGCGGTGTACATGTATGCTGTTGAATGACAATAAACTTGAACCTCACGATGTTCAAAAGTGGATGAACTCTTTTGGTCACTAATATAATACAGGGAAATATGGCAACCAAGCTGAACACAGCAAACTCCCTTCCAAGCAGCAACGTGACGAATAACTAGATCATCTATTCGGGAATTGCAGCTCGAGGGACTGATGCTCATTGTGGGACCTCGTGACTTTGCTTCAGGTGGCGTATCTTCACGAAGCACTGGAGAGAAGGGAAGCAGATAGGAGCAGGGTAACCTGCACAGAATGCTGGAGGAACTCAGCAGGTCAGGCAGCACCCAGAGAGAGAGTAATAAACAGTTGATATTTGAGGCCGAGGCCCTTCATCAGGACTGTGTTTAAGAAAGGAGCAGGATTAGGTTACCCAGCCCTTCGAGCCTGCCCCTCCGCTCAAAGTGGCTGAGTTTTCCGTCCTCAAATCCTTTCCCCTGATCTTTTAAAGAAATTTCTAGCTTCCCCTTTAAATACTAACAATGATCTACCCTCCTGTAAAGGTTTCCAGAGAGGGAAGCAATATCCTCACTTAATTTAAAGGTTGACACCTCTGATGAGACACCATTCTTCTGGTCTACATTGTCATGCCTTTGATGCTTATATGACAGAATGTTCTGGAAGAGAATAATGAGTGAGTAAATGTATACTATAAGTATTTGACAGTTTCTGCTCGTCTGCACATAGCAGCAACTTTCTATGGAATATGGGGTCTCAAGAGCTGTACACCATACGGTATGTAACAGGCCATTTGATTGATCCCATCTACAATCAATCACTCACATCTCCACCAATGCACAGTTGCAGCATTGGTCATAAGTCTGAATAGCTAACCTTGTTCTTTCATCCACAGATGCAGCCTGGTCAGTAAAAATTTCCAGTATTTTCTGCTTTTATTCCTGTTCTTTGTTTTACGGTCTATCAACCAGATCTTTAACCTATGCCTGTCAGGTCTGCACAGGCAGGTACCTCCCAGTATTCACCCACCTGCCACTTGTTTCCAACTCATCACCTGCAGCCTATTTAAACCCAGCTCTCAGCCACTATCCTTGTTCACTCATTCGAACCAGCTAATCTTAACCGGTTGCTCCTAGCCTTCTGTTATCTTGTTCTGTTGAGTATCAGCTCCCACCCCCATTGTTTATTATTAAAGTTATCGCTCCAGGCTAAACTTGTACCTGCAGCTTTGCGTTTGGATTAAGACTTCGCTACGGTTCCTGACAGGAGTAGTGAACCAAAGATTGACCCAGCAGAGTACACTCACCTAAAGGGAGTCGTCTATCAACAGGAGCGTGTCCTGGTTGGTGGGGGTCTCTGATGATGGATGCTGCTTTCCTGCAACAGCACTTCGTGTAGGTGCGTTCAATGGTTGGGCGGGCTTTGCCCATGATGGACTGGGCCATCTCCAATGGAGGTGTATAGATATTGCTTTTTGTAGAGCGTGGTGACTGTCTGGAATTCTATCCCTTGGCTGGTTGTGGAATCCAAATCGTTAGATGTATTTAAAGAGAAAGTAGATAAATTTTTGAAGATAAGGAAGTGGAGAGCTTTGGACAATTGGCAGAGAAGAGGAGTTGAGGTTTGCGGTAAAGATAAAGAGAAAGATTAAAGATTGGTATTATTTCTCAGGTGGACATTGAAATATATAGTAAAATGTGTCATTTGCATCAAATCAAATCAGCGAGGATCGTGCTGGGCAGCTTACAAGTGTGGCCATGCATAGTTTGTCCAAAACTTACCAAACCTAACCGTATGTCCTTGAAATGAGGGAGAAACTGGAGCACCTGGAGGAGACCTATGCAGTCATGGGGCAAATGAACAAACTCCTTATAAAGAACGATGGGAATCGAACCCAATACTGTAGCTTGCACTGTAATGTGTTGTACTAACCACTATCCTACTGTGCAGCCCTATTTGGGGCAGGTAAGCCATAATCATAGTGAACGACGGGGAAGGCTTGAGGGGTCAGGTGGCTTATTCCTGTTTTTATTTTCTAGTGTTCTTGTGTTTTTGTATACTTCTGTCAGGCTGTTTCATTTCCTGCACCACCTTCTTTGCAAGAACAAATCACGACTATTTGTTAGAAAATAATCACGATCCATTTTGTTAGAAAAACTAGAAATGCAGTATACTTTTCAATGATAAAAGCTCGTTAAGCATTGGCATTCAGAAGAATTTTGAGGTTTGTCTTCCAGTGTTGCAAATGGTTAATAAACTAAGCAATCAGGAAATCAAATAACCTGGTTGCCTCGATTAAAAATGATGTTAGCATTGTAAGAGTAACAAAAGACTTTGATGCCAAAACGTCTGGAACACTGTGTAAAGTTTTGGTCCTGTCATCTGTGTCATCAGAATGGAAAAACTTGCCATCAAGGTCGATATTAAGCATGAGAACCATCTTGTAAGGAGAGAGAAAGTAACATAGACCGATATACCTTTGTATAGAGAACAAAACATTGAACAGTACAGTCCAGTACAGGCCAGTTTGCCCATGATGTTTCACTGGCAAGCTACTCCAAGAGCAACCTAATCTTTTCCTTCCATATAGCCCTCTATTTTTCTTCCATCCATGTTCCTATCTAAGAGTCTCTTAAATGTCCCTAAAGTACCTAATATTCCATGCATTTACCACTCTGGCTTCTTGTTTTAGCCATTTCCAACCTGGGGAAAAGACTGTCCACTCTATTTACGCCACTTATCATCTTACACACTTCTATCAAATCACCTCTCATCCTCCTTCTCTCCAAAGAGAAAAAACATGTATCTGCCTCTACAACCACTCATGGCAGCACGTTCCATGCACTTATTGCTTGCCTCTGACATCCTGCCTATACTTTCCTCCAACACGTTAAAGCTCAACCCCTTGTATAAGCCATGTACATCAAAGTTGCTGGTGAACGCAGCAGGCCAGGCAGCATCTCTAGGAAGAGGTACAGTTGACATTTCAGGCTGAGACCCTTCGTCAGGACTAACGAATAGCTTCCACATCCTTCCTATAATGAGGCAACCAGAACTGAGCACAATATTCCAAATATGGTCTGAGAAGAGTTTTATAGAGCTGCAATATTACCTCACCGGCTCTTGATCTCAATTCCCCAACTAATGAAGGCCAACACACCATATGCCTGAAGAAGTATTCTTAGTGAAACTAATAAAAGAATTAGGTTTATCGGGCCACATGATCTACTGCTCATTCTTATTCTGGTTGTGGGGAAGGGTTGCTTCAGCTGACACGGTTTCTTTGTTTTTTTTTGCAGCCGCATAGATTGGAAGAAGGAATAAATAAAATGAAGAAGTTTAAGCGTCGATTCTCACTGTCGGCCCACAGAACAGAAACCATCGAGGAGTCGCTTGCCGAATTTCAGGAACAGATCACTAACCAGATAAACAACAGGAAGAATGATAGTGAGTAACCTGAGTACACTGTTAGATAGATTGTAGATCGATGTAACTGGCTGACTGTCTGTCATACTGTAGGATTATGACTGATCCTGGTAGATCTACAGTCAGTGGTCAGTTTATTAGGTACCTCCTATACCTAGCGGAGTGCCCACAAGATGGTCGACTGCTGCTGATGCCCATCTACTTCAAGGTTTGACGTGTTGTGCATTCAGAGATACCCTTCTGCACACCACTGTCATAATGTGTGGTTGTATGAGTTATGGTCACCTTCTTGTCAGCTTGAACCAGCCTGGCCATTCTCTTTTGATCTCTCTCATTAACTAGGTGCTTTTGTCCACGGAATTGCTGCTCACTGGATGTCTTTTTGTTTTTTGTAAACTCTATTGACTGTTGTGCATGAAAACAGCAGGCAATCAGCAGTTTCTGTGAGATACTCAAACCACCCCATCTGGCACCAACAATCATTCCACAGTCAAAGTCACTTAGATCACATTCCTACTCCTTCTGATGTTTAGTCTGAACAACAACTGAACCTCTTGACCACATCTACGTACTTTTAAGTATTGAATTGCTGCCACACGATTGGCTGGTTAGATATTTGCATTAATGAGCAGGTGTATAGGGGTACCTAATAAGGCGGCCACTGAGTGTATATTGGCTGACCATAAAGCATCTTTCTAGTGGTGATCCACTTGATGAGATTTGATCTTTTATCCAAAATAATGGGTAATATGTATTTAAGTGAATAGTCCACCAAGCACTTTGCTGTTGTATTTGACGTCCCAGATGCTGACTAGATCTACACTCAATCATGCATACAAAAAGATGAGTAAGCCCAACAAAGAACCAGCTGAAGCTGACTTTTTTTATTCAATGCTTGTTCACAGAGAGAGAGAGAGAGAGAGAGAGAGAGAGAGAGATACAGACAGACAGAGACAGAGACATAGATAGAGAGAGAAGAGAGACAGACATAGAAGAGAGTGGAGGAGAGAAGAAGGATGAAGGGGGAGGGAGAGAGAGAGAGAAACAGAGACAGAGAGAAAGAGAGAGACAGAGAGAGAGTGTGAGAGAGAGAGAGAGAAATGAACAAATTAACACTCATATCCACAACCCAGCACGTGTTCTACCTTCATGATTTGTGAGGTGAACATGATCGAATAGCTTAGGGGGTGACAGGAGTCTAGATCAAACAGCTGGGAAATGTGTGTGGAGAGAGAGAGATAGAGAGAGAGTGAGTGAATGAGAGAGAGAGAGGTGGGGGGGAGAGAGAGAGACAAATTAACACTCTTATATCCAGAACCCAGCATGTGTTCTACCTACAGAAAAGGTAAGAATAAAATTATGAAGAGAAGGGTATTCATCCCTCGTCGTGCTCTGAATCAACAGTGGGTGACCTGTACTGCATTTATCTGCCTTCCCCCCCTTGTCGTGCCTTAATACCTCAAGTCAACCAAAAATCTCCCCATTTGAAAGTTGTTTAAATCTACAGTTTATCAGAGCAGATTGATAAAGATTTCCATCATCTGTTGGGTGAGTAAATGCTTTTTCTGAATTGAGTTTTCTCCTGACTAGCCTGCTTTAATTATATTGTTTTATAAATGCAGAGTAAAGGGATGTTCTGTGCTAATATAAGGCAATATTAATCGTAAAATTCACCACGCCCTGGATGACATCTAATTAACGTACAGTAAACGGTTATTGTTAACTGCATCTCTTGTGTCAACATTCACAAAACAATATTTTCTGAGTGTTATTTGTCCAAATGCTACACACTAACAGCTCTCTTGAACCCATGTGTCACTCCTGCTCAATTTTGTAGTTATCCAGCGCCTACGTAGCCTCCAGGCAGCTGCAGTTACTGTCACAGTCTGCGTGTACCTTCACAAAATACAATTAAAGCACTCAACTCACAGACAATGGTGTTGAAGCTTGGCGTGAAGAGTGTGGAAATAATGAAGCACAACAATTGGATTCAAGCCAGTGACATTATGTTTCCTACAGTTTTATACAGCATCATTTAAACATTATTTAAGGTCCGTGTCCTGGAAATGTAATGGCTTGTTTATCCTAAGTGCTATGGGATTGAATTGTTTGGCAAATTGATTGCTTGAATGGAATGCTAGATGAGACTGGGACCTTATAGAAGTGCCTTGCACACTCTGAAACATTGGATCGTATAAAATAAACACATACAGCAGCGATTTTCAATCACAGAGTGCCATTACTACTAAAACAACAGGAATTCTGCAGATGCTGGAAATTCAAGCAACAGACATCAAAGTTGCTGGTGAACGCAGCAGGCCAGGCAGCATCTCTAGGAAGAGGTGCAGTCGACATTTCAGGCCGAGACCCTTCCTCCACTACCAACTCTGCTCTTAAACACATCTCCCCCATTTCACGTACATCTGCTCTCACTCCATCCTCCCGCCACCCCACTAGGAATAGGGTTCCCCTGGTCCTCACCTACCACCCCACCAGCCTCCGGGTCCAACATATTATTCTCCATAACTTCCGCCACCTCCAACGGGATCCCACCACTAAGCACATCTTTCCCTCCCCCCCCTCTCTCTGCATTCTGTAGGGATCGCTCCTTACACAACTCCCTTGTCCATTCATCCTCCCCATCCCTCCCCACTGATCTCCCTCCTGGCACTTATCCGTGTAAGCGGAACAAGTGCTACACATGCCCTTACACTTCCTCCCTTACCACCATTCAGGGCCCCAAACAGTCCTTCCAGGTGAGGCGACACTTCACCTGTGAGTCGACTGGGGTGATATACTGCGTCCGGTGCTCCCGATGTGACCTTTTATATATTGGCAAGACCCGACGCAGACTGGGAGACCGCTTTGCTGAACATCTACGCTCTGTCCGCCAGAGAAAGCCGGATCTCCCAGTGGCCACACATTTTAATTCCACATCCCATTCCCATTCTGACATGTCTATCCACGGCCTCCTCTACTGTAAAGATGAAGCCACACTCAGGTTGGAGGAACAACACCTTATATTCCGTCTGGGTAGCCTCCAACCTGATGGCATGAACATCGACTTCTCTAACTTCCGCTAGGCCCCACCTCCCCCCTGTTACTTATTTTTATGCACACATTCTTTCTCTCACTCTCCTTTTTCTCCCTCTGTCCCTCTGAATATACCTCTTGCACATCCTCTGGGTCCCCCCCCCCCGCCCCCCGTCTTTCTTCCTGGACCTCCTGTCCCATGATCCTCTCGTATCCCCTTTTGCCAATCACCTGTCCAGCTCTTGGCTCCATCCCTCCCCCTCCTGTCTTCTCCTATCATTTTGGATCTCCCCGCCCCCCTCCAACTTTCAAATCCCTTACTCACTCTTCCTTCAGTTAGTCCTGATGAAGGGTCTCGGCCTGAAATGTCGACTGCACCTCTTCCTAGAGATGCTGCCTGGCCTGCTGCGTTCACCAGCAACTTTGATGTGTGGTGCCATTACTACTGCCTAGTTGGCCTTTTGTGTATTTTATATGCTGGAAAATAGTGGTAGCTGAGCGCAGGGAAGTAGAAAAGGGCAGAGTACCACACACTCATGCTTTATGGGGACACGCTCTCTCCCTCACTTTTACTCGATTTCAGTTGAGATTAAAGAGTGTGGGGTAACACGCCGATAGATTGAGAAAGGGCAGGGGCATTAAGGGTATTTGGGCTGCCATGCTGTTTGGCCTGTACTGTTGTTGGGATTGTTGCTGGAGCAACAGAAATGTTCTCTGAGGAATAGCATTGCCAAAATTATTCTCAGGTTCTCCACTCCAGCACCTTCTCTCTTAAATGCTCAGAGACAGGGGAGGCAAGGTAGTGCGGTGGTTAGCATAAGGTCAGGGTTTGCTTTCTGCCACTGTAAGGAGTTTGTACGTTCTCCCCATGACTGACTGGGTTCCCTTCAGGTGCCCCAGTTTCTTCCCACACACCTGATGAAAAGTCTCGGCTGAAAATGTCAACTTTTTATTCTTTTTCATAGATGCTGCCCAATGAAGGTCTTAGCCCAAATCATTGACTGCCTATTCTTTCAATAGATGCTGCCCGGCCTGTTGAGTTCCACCAGTATTTTGTGTTTTACTCTGGGTTTCCAACATCTGCAGAGTCTCTTGTCTTCACAATAAGGGGTTGTTGGTTTCAAACACCGATGTGTAAGGCTATCTGCTCTTTGAAGAGCTCTTGAACTAAGAGAGCTATGAAGGCTGATTTATTCTCTCAGGCTGAGAAAGGCAGATCTTGGCCCATAGAGGCTTACAGGATGCAAGCAGGAAGAGAGAAGCTGATGAAAATCAAATCAGCCATGACCTCGCTGAATGATGAAGCAGGCTCAACACACTATATGGTCTCTGTTATGTTTTGTAATTCTAAAAGATTAAACTAATTGAAAGGAAAAGATGAGGGTCTGAAATGCAAATCTAGCTTCGTGTTTACTTTAAGTGAGATGTGCAAGTATCACGTGGTGACGTATGCCATTTACGTACTGTTACATATACCCTGCAATGCATTATGTAACTATCAAAGGATGCTTAATCAACAATATATTTACAATATTACACAAATATTACTGAAATATTAGATACACAACACTACCCCGCTTAGCTATAAACTCCAACTCAATATATGATGCATCTCAATTATATACCCAATATACTATGCAATACAACTATTTTACTGATATCCACAGCATAGTAAGTTTTAAGTTGTCCCATTCAGGCATAAAGATTTAATCACTGTAGAGGATTTCATACTTTTTTTTTTGACGGGGGAGATTGGGGTGGGGGGGGGGTCACTCTGCTTGGCAGGTGAGACTTGTTGCTGTGAAACCATCTCAGGTTCTGAGCCCTCCTCCTTGGTTGTTGCAGGGATTGACTCTAGGATAGAGGAAGTGGTTCTGATAGTTCTGAGCACCTTTCTTCTCTAACAATTGCCTCTGCTCTTCTCAACTGATCCATGTGTCATCTCCAGATGCTATCAGAAGCAACCTCCACTGTGTAGCAGAGTGATCCAGTTCTGTCCTTAATCTATTGGAGTACCTGCTTTAGATCATCTCTGTAGTCCACCGCCAGGACAGCTTGTCCAGGAATGGAACATGAAACCTCCTTGTTTGAAGAGTCCTCAATTCATTTCAACTGTTTGTCCTGCAAACTCCTTCTGAGATTGGGTTTGAAAAGAACCTGTTCCAGTAATTGACAAATCCTAAAGAAAAACTGCTACTGTGACATGTCCTTTGACCTTGGGGCATCTAGCACTGCTTGAATTTTCTTAGCACACTTGTGTAATCCTTGTGCGCCAATAGTGTGACCACAGTAACTGATGCTTGATTTAATGAATTCACACTCCTTGTATTGTGCTCTGAGACCATAATCTTCTAATCTTCTTAACACTGTCTTGAGATTTTGGAGGTGTTCTTTTTCAATTTTAGTAGCAACAATGATGACATCCAGGTAACACTGAGTGTCTGGGCAGTCTTGTAGCACCTGGTCCATAGCTTTCTGACAGAGTACACGTGCAGATAGTAATCCAAAAATAAGTCTATTATAGTGGTAATTCTCATTGTGAATGCTTATGATGAGAAACACATTGGACTCTTCTTTTTTTCTCTATTTGTAGGTAGGCCTCAGCTAAGTCCACTTTGCTGTAGTGCTTTCCTCCAAAAAGGTTGTGAAGATATCCTCTATCTTGGTCAGTACTATGTTGATGGTGACCTTAAAATCACCGCAGATCCTTACAGACACATTCTTCTTGGCTACTGGGACCACTGACATTGCCCATGGGCTCCACTCAACCTTGAAAAGAATTTCTTCAGCCTCCATCAGATCTAGTTCACTAGCTACTTTATCACAGATGGTATAAGTAATGAGACAGGCTATGCAAAACTTCAGTGTAGCATTTTCATTTAACATTATTTTACTCTTGATATATTTGAATTTTCAAATGGCATCCTCAAACACTGCTGTGGCATCATAAATTACCTGTCCTAATTCTCTAACAGTTGACTCTATTGCAGGAGATGTGGCATGCACGTGGTGGATGGATCTCCAATCAAGCTGTAGTTGTCTCAGTCAATCATATCCACACAATGCTGGCCCTCCTATTTTTACCATATACAAGCCCAAAGTGGCTTCTTGGTTGTTGTGTTTCACTTTTATAAATACCATTCCCACAGGATTTATTTGTTTCTGGTATAAATTCTTAGTTGAATATCTGCAAGCTTCAGTTTTGTATTTTTGAAATAGCATTCAAACTCATTTTGTGCAATAACTGAAGCAACTGAGCCAGTGTCCAATTCCATTTTAATTAATTTGGCATTTACTTCTGGCACAAGCCATATTGCTTGTCTATTGTAAGTTTTCGCTTTGTAAATCTCAAAGCTACTTAGTCCTATGTCTCTCTCATCATTATCTAATTTTTCATCATCAGCATACAGATTAGAGTTCCTTTTGAAGCTGCAATTTGACTTTTTATCTTTTTCTCTTTCTTGTGCAGTCCATTTATTTTTGTCTGCCTGACCTGTTCTTTGTATGTGTCCTTTGTTACTTTTTCTTCAAGCTTCACCTTTAAATCTGCATCGGTTTGGTGTATGTGAGCCCCTGCCACAATGGTAACACAATTTGTTTGGCCAGGCAGGGTTCTGTTTAGATGTTGCAATTTTGTTTATGCTCATTTTCATTCCTGACTGCAACTTAATTGTGTCTCTGTCTTCTGTGTCCATTGATACAGTTATTTCAACTGCTCTTTTAAATGTAAGGTGTGCTTCAGTTAGGAGCCATTTTTGAATGCTTTCTTGTAAGATTTCACAAATTAAATGATCTCTCACTGCATCATTAAGCCTATCAGTGAACTGATAAAGCTCAGACAAGTTCTTCATTCAACCTCTTATGCCAAAATGGACACCTCTTCCTTTTGATTCTGCTTATGAAACCTAATGTGTTCTGCAAGTAACGATGGTTTCAGTTCTAATGGATTCTGCATTCATGCATGATATCAGTAAAAGTCATTTCTGCTGGTTTCATTGGAGCAGTGAAACTCCTAAGCAAACTATATGCTTTTGCACCCAATGCACTCAGCATGACTGGTACTTGTTTATAATTGGGTATTCCATTTTCTTTAAAGTACTGCTCTTTCCATTCAGTATACATATTCCATCTCTTGTGCAATGGAATATGTCTATCTTTCTGATGTTGCCAGTCATTTCCACTCTTCTTTTTCTCACTCCTTTTTTTGTCACCAGGTACTCATTGTTTATGAACCCGTGAATTCTAACATTTTCTGCCCATTTTTTTAACTTGACAGTGTCTGTCCCATCCCAAAGAAACACGTGCTGCCTTGCTCTTCTTTTTAATCTCATACGTCTTCTCCTCTTGTGAAGAAAGCACACTGCACTTTTTTAACTCTAATGATTTTCTGTGCTTTCTCTAAACTCGAATGTCTTGCTGCACTTCAACAGGTAGGCAGTCATCACAGGTCATTTAAACCTTCCTCATCACCACTGTTATGTTTTGTAACTCTGAAACAATAAGCCAATTGAAAGGAAAAGATGGGAGTCCGAAATGTGAGCCTGTCTTGGTGTTTAGTTTAAGTGAGGCGAGCATGTATCACGTGGTGATGTGATGATGTATGCCATTTAAGTACTTTTACGTAAAACCACAATGCATTATGTAAACAACAAAGAATGTTTACTCAACAACATATTTACATTATTACTCAAACATTACTGAAATAATAAATACACAACAATCTACTCATACTCTTATTTCCTGATGAAGGGTCTCAGCCTGAAACATCAGCTGTACTCTTTTCCATAGGTGCTGCCTGGCCTACTGAGTTCCTCCAGCACTTTGTGTGTGTTGCTCTTATTTCTTATTTCGTTAGTCCCCATTCTAATCAATCACAATGCTGTACTGTACTTTGGACTTGGCCCCCAGTTTAAGACTTTCACAGTTGGGGAAAAAATAAGCACTCAGTTGTCACCTGATTAGGTACCTCCTATACATAATAAAGTGGCCGTTGAGGGTATGCTCATGGTCGTCTACTGCTGTAGCCCATCCATTTCAAGGTATAACATCTTGTGCATTCTGAGTTGCTCTTCTGCACACCACTGTTGTAACGTGGTTATTTGGGCTACTGTCACCTTCTAGTCAGCCTGAACCAGGATGGCCATTCTCCTCTGACCTCTCTTACTAATAAACTGTTTTTTGCCCACAGAAGTGCCACTCACTGGACAATTCTCTATAAGCTCCAGAGTTTTCATGTTGTGCATGAAAATCTCAGGAGATTGGCGGCTTCTGAGATATTCAAACAATCCCGTCTGGCACCAACGATCATTCCATGGTCAAAGTCACTGCAGTCACATTTCTCCCCAATCTGATGTTTGGTCTGAACAACAGCTGAACCTCTTGACCACGTCTGCATGCTTTAATGCATTGAGTTGCTGCCACATGATTGGCTGATTAGATATTTGCATTAACAAGCAGGTGTACCTAATAAAGTGGCCACTGAGTGAAGGTCCCCGGCACTGAATGGGTTATACCGTGGGCTTTATGTGGTACAAGTGTTAATCTCCAGGATCAAAGGGAGGTGGGCAGAGAAAATAGTCTTTGAATTCTGAAAGCACTTGGCAGCGTCTCTGTACAGTCTCACATCCGGTTCCTTTGATATTTATATATTCTCATTAATCTGCTTGATAAAAATAAGCCCATTAATAAACAGCAGAAAAGAACAATTAAAATAAATCAGTCATGCATCCCTTGTGGTGAGGTACTGACAATCATCATCGTTCATCTGCTAACTGTGGTGAAGCTTACAGCATGCTAATTTCCATTAGATTTCAGTCTCCGATAGAACTAGAATATAAAAGCAAGAAAGTAATGCTGAGGCTTTACAAGACTGCACTTGGAGCATTGTGAGCAGTTTTGAGCCCCTTATCGAAGAAAAGACGTGCTGGCATTAGGGCCCAGAGGAGGGTCATGGGAATGAAAGGGTTAATGTATGAGGTAGCTCTGGGCCTGTACTTGCTGGAATTTAGGAGAATGAGGGGGGATTTCATTTTAACCTATCGAATATCGAAAGGTTTAGATAGGGGAGACATGGAGAGATGATTCCTATAGTGGTTGGGTCCAGGACCAAAGGGCGCAGGCTCAGAATAGAAGGACATTCCTTCAGGTAAAGAAGAATTTCTTTAGCCGTAGGGTGATGAGTCTGTGGAATTCATTGCCACCGATGGCTGTGCAGGTCAGGTTGTTGGGTATATTTAAACTGGAGGATGATAGGTTCTTTCTTAGCAAGGGTGTCAAAAGTTATGCGAAGAAGGCAGCAGAATGGGGCTGAGAGGGCAAATCAGCCATGATGGAATGGCAGAACAGACCTGATGGGCCAAATGGCCTAATCCGGCTCCTATGCGTAACGGTCTTAAGGTCTCTGAAGTTTTCGCACAGGTTGATGTAGCTGCGAGCAGCAGCTGCTTTCCCAGAGCTCTGTGCCTTTTGCATGCCTGTTCCTTGCAGAGCAACTTCAGTGTTTATGGTTTCTCCCTCCGTTTATATCCTCTCCCCTCTCTGAAAGGTTTCGCTACATCGGGGAAAAAAATACCTTCTCTGCTCCATGGTCCTGTGACAACGAAAGCTAATCTCTTTAATCTCTTCACCATGATGACAGTTTAGCCTCGTACTCATAGCCTGCACACAATAAAAAGCAAATGTACTTAGTGTCTCAGAGCCAGAGTTTTACTGCACAAAAACAAAACATTCAGCCAAATACATCCACAAGGACCAAATGCTGAGCAATTTGCTCATTTTATACCATAAGTTCAATACCAAGGAGCAGAATTAAGCCATTTCAGAATCTAGAATCAGAATCAGGTTTATTATCACTGGTATGTGACATGAAATTTGTTACTTAGCAATACATAATCTAGCAGAGAAAAAAGAAATAAAATAACAATGATAATAATAAACAAGGAAATCAATTATGTGTATTGAATAGATTTTAAAGAATGTGCAAAAACAGAAATACTGTACATTAAAAAAGGTGAGGTAATGTCCAAAGATTCAAAGTCCATTTAGGAATCGGATAGCAGAGAGGAAGACGCTGTTCCTGAATCACTAAGTGTGTGCCTTCAGGTTTCTGTACCTCCTGCCTGATGGTGGCAGTCAGAAAAAGGCATGCCCTGGTTGCTGGAGGTCCTTAATAATGGACGCTGCCTTTCTGAGACACCGCTCCCTAAAGATGTCCTGGGTACTTTGTAGGCTAGTACCCATGATGGAGCAGACTAAATTTACAAACCTCTGCAGCTTCTTTCGGTCCTGTGCAGTAGACCCCCCCCCCACCCCGCCTCCATACCAGACAGTGATGCAGCCTGTCAGAATGCTTGCCACGGTATAACTATAGAAGTTTTTGAGTGTATTTGTTGACATGCCAAATCTCTTCAAACCCCTAATAAAATACAATTGCTGCCTTGCCTTCTTTATAACTACATCGAGTCTGCTCTGCCATTCCATTATGGCTGATTTATTATCCCTCTCAATCCCATTCTCCTATTTTTTCCCTGTAACCTTTGACACCCTAACTGATCAAGAACCTATCAACTTCTGATTTAGATATACCCAATGATTTGGTCTCCACAGCTGTCTGTGGCAATGAATTCCACAACGAATGTTTGGCTGTGTATAAGTTTCAGGTGCCCTAGAGATTTTTTAATATGGTTTCAGATGGTATGGCCTCCACAGGACCCTAATCTCAACATTGTTGATGCTGTCTGGGGTTACCTGTAGAGTCAGGAGCAAGCAGGACAGCCGAAGTCTGAAGAACTGTGACAAGTTCTCCAAGATGCTTGGAATGACCTACCAAATGATTTTTTTTTTCATAAAACTTCACAACATGTACCTAAGAAACTTGATGCAGTTTTAAAACAATTATTGAATTGATTTAGTTTTTTTTACTGTTTACTACTCTTTATAGTAATTTTTTTGAAATTTTGAAACTTCTCAATAAATTATTTTTGAAAGCATCTTCTCTTTACAGAATTTGTTTACATGCATCGAAGATTGTTGCACAGTACTGTATATCTGTCTAAAATTTTCCCATCCATGTACCTGTCCAAATGTCGTATAACTGTTGTTAATGTACCTGCTTGAACCACATCCTCTGGCAACTTTTTCCATATACAGACCATCCTCAGTGAAAACTTGCCCCTTAGGATTCCTATTAAACCTCTCCCCTCTCACCTTAAACCTATCCCTCTACTTCTTGACTTCATCTTATTTTTTTTATAATTTGCACCACCTAATATTTAATTTATATCTCTTGTTGCAATTCCTTGTGTTTTTATGTACTGCACTGTACTACTGCCACAAAACAGCATATTTCACAACATATGTCAGTGATGTTAAACTCTGATTCTGATTCCTGCCACAGAGCAGGTCCATATTCCAGATACTGCTCAGAATATCTCCCCCTTCCATGTCCGCATTTGTTATTTCCCTGTGGCCATGACTACCTGATGAGGATGCAGCCATCCAGGAAATTTGCCCTTAAAGCAACAATGAAAATGCCATCTGAAGCTGATGGAGCCCATGATTCTAATAGCAAGCGAAGTGACCTTTCAACTGATCAAGAGCGGTTACAGTCAGAAAAGTGTTCATCTGACTCTAACACCATCCCACCGCTGATGTTACATCAAACTGACGGTTAACATGTTGGCCCAGGTTTTGCGAAGAAGTTATTCAAATTGTTAGGTATTTTAATGGGTTTTGTTTGGTTGTTTGTGAGGCAAGCTTCCATGACATTGCACAAAGGAGCCTTCAGCTGAAGTGAGGCTTGTCTGTGGATGTGCTGCAGCAAGTGCCAATCTCATCTATTCACTGGAAGCTGCTCCCCCCTGCTAGTTAAGGATTGGCCTGCTCATGGAGCATTGCAGTTCTTCCACTGCCTGCTGTTTGGCTTCAGGGCACTGACTGATGATGTCACGGCGCTGGCAGAGTATAAATCTAGCGCATGGAAAGCACCTGGTCTCTCGCTTCGGAGGCTCGCCATAGACTGGGTTGCGACCGGTACCGTGGGAACAGTGGAAGTGTGCTGCAGTGAGGGAGGACTCAAGTGAGCACTTTAGGTAAGTATTTGTAACTGGGTGTAAACTGAAGGGTTTACTGAATGTTTAGAGTCTGCCTTGTTCTGTTAATACCAGTAGTCTGTGTCTTCTGTTCCCATACACCGAACCTGTGAACCTAATTTCACACAACAGCGAGATAATTCGATGAGGGCGCATGGAAACAAACCACCCAGTTCAAGGGCAGCAGAGTGACACAATGGTTAGCATAATGCTATTACAGCTCCAGTGATCTGGGTTCAATTGCCGCAGCTGTCTGTAAGGAGTTTGTACGTTCTCCCTGCGGACTGCGTGAGTTTCCTCCGTGTGCTGCGGTTTCCTCCTGCACCTCAAAGACGTGACATTTACTAGGTTAATTGGTCACATGGGTGTAATTGGGTGATGTGGGCTCGTTGGGAGAGAAGTGCCTGTTACGGCATTGTTTCTCTAATAAAAATTTTAAAAATAAAAATAAAATAGTCAGTTATTCCACTCTCATTTTGGTATTTCCAGTATATATCTCTCCAGTTTCTCCAATATGTTATGGAGTGAGTGTTACAATATCAGAAGTACTGTCTTTGAGACTGCTCTCCTCTTTCACAAGGGTGTAACATTGAATCCTTTCCTATTCCAAAGCAAAGGATATAAAGATTAGCTGGATTTGTCACATCTACATTGATGCCTGCAGTGAAATGCGTCGTTTGCGTCAAATCAATTCAGCGAGGATTGTGCCGCCCAGTACGCGTGTGTCACCACACTTCCGGCACCAACGTAGCATGTCCGCAAATCACCAATCCTAACCGTACGTCTTTGGAATGTTCAAGTTCGAGTTCGGTTTATTGTCATTCAACTATACATGTGTATAGTGTTCCTCCGGACCAAGATGCTCAACGCAGTGCATATAACTCACAGACACAGCACATAAACTAATATCACCACAATGTGGTAATGTGGCAATGTGGAAAGAAACTGGAGAACCCAGGGGAAACACACACTGTCACGGGGGGAACATACAAATTCCTTATAGACAGTGGCAGGAATCATACCCTGATCTTACAGCTGGCATTGTAAAATGATTGCGCTCTTTGCTACGCTACAGTGCCACCCTTATTCCCATTTATAAATTATTCCCGGCACCGTTCCCCTTAAACTGCTCTGGTACATAGCCGCGCAGAAACTGAAATGCTCCCGTGCACATAGCCTTCATTGCCATGCAGCTGTAATTTTCTTTCATATAATGTGCTGCACGATTTTCAGGCCGTGTAAAGATTTCCTGCTCAGAGCAATGGTTCAGCTGCACAGTCAGAAAATAAACAATCAGAGGGAACGTTAATTTCCAGGAACCTTTCTGGTGTTCATCACTCAATCAGCAAAGCTCCTCAAGTCATAATCAAATGTGGGACTGTTGTTCTACATTGAAACAATGGCTACAACACAGAAGCATCTCACAGATTGCTCTGCGAAGTATTGAGCTCATCAAAAACTTTATACTAATGCAAGCCTTTTCTTAGGTCCACATTTATAAAGGAAAGCATTTGACAAACTTGTCATTCAAAACTTTTCAGTAATGTTGGCACTAAAATATTATCATTGGTTAATTTCTTTTGCAGCAGAAATTGTAAATACTGTTCAAAGTTATTTAACAACTATATATCTCTTAAAGAGAGGGAGTATATATCTCTAATTTTAATTTGTATAGCGGACAGTGTTGTTATGTGTCCATGGTTTAATTAGCCTTGCCATATTTTACTGACCTTCTATCTGTCCTCCTCTATCACCACCCTGCTGCTGTAGCAATGGAGGCTTTGTAATACAGAGTGTATACTATCTATTTTTAACGTACCATGTGGCATTTTTTGCATTGTTTCATAGTAGGCATAAGTTTAATATGAGGAAAAACTTAAAGGGGCAGATTTTTCACATCGAGCAGGGGGTTCCCAATCTTTTTTATGCCATGGACATGGATCCCAGGTTGGGAACCCCTAACACAGAGGTCGATGGGTATATGGAAAGCCTGTAGATAGAGGTGAGGACAATGTCAATGTTTAAATATACCGAGAAGAACATGACGGAAAGGCTATTCATTGCTTCCGAATTCTGTGGACAATAAGAAAGAATGCCAGCATAAGTTCTACAAACAGTCATCCATTCTTCCAACACTAGAGTGAGATTCTGAGGCAAAACCCATATGCTCAGCTCACCAATAGGTCTGAAAACAGACTCTTTGATGGTCTAGATAATTCTTAATAGCCTCTGTTTCTCATTTTAATATTTTAATAAGCAAAGAACAGATATTCAATAAAAAAGCAAAAATACAGTATAACATTATACAGTATTTCTTTTAATGTCCTTATTATTCCTCAATTTGATTTTATTTGCTGGTTTATTTTATATAATAATAATAAAAAATTATTTCTTACATCCAAGGGAGTGAAAATCTTTATGTTGCGTTTGCATCGCAATAAGGGAGGGAAGTGTAGGAGGATATTACTGAAACTCTAAGATTGTATACATAATTGTTTTGTACACACGTATGTACAGACAGATCCATGTACAGTCAGATATGCAATCAGATCAACGTGTATTGGTAAATCTGATGGTCTCCCTTTGTTAGTCCCCAATTACTGTTTTCTCCAAGATAAGTTTGGAGAGACAACTAGACCTTTGTAATTGAAACTGAAAGGGCCTGAGCTGTTCTTTTTGGACTTCTATAGTCCTTGGAATGAATTTCTAAATTTGAGAAGATATTACATGAAGCAAACTGAAGAATCTCTATGTTGCTGATACAATTGTGGTTTATTCTGTGAAGAAGGGATCATAACAGAACTCTTTAAGAAGGCTGATTAAGTGGAATTATTAATGCAATCTTTTAATTTATGTTTGTGAAAGAGGATAATATTAACTGCACCAGACTTTCTGCATTCGAAGTGAATCCACACATCTGAGCCGTATTTACTACAGTTTATAGATGTCTGAAAATTAACTCCTGTAATAGAAATGCACAACACAGAAGCAGACTATTCGGCTGATCACGCCTGCGTCATTTCTTTGAAGGAACTTTCAATTAGAGCCCTTGTTCTTCCGAAAAGCCTTGCAGATTTAGTGTCAGTCTCAGGCAATGAAACACAATGGACCACCTCTCGTCTCTGACTGTGTTTATTTTTACACTAATGTCTTGTTTTGCACAGCCTTTTATTTTCTTTCACTGTTTTGTATAATTAAGGTATAATTATGTTTTGTGTTTTGTTCTTTGTACCTATAAATCTGTGATACTGCTGCAAGCAAGATTTTCATCGTATCTGTATCTCACTGTAATTGTGCACATGACAATAAATTTAAAAAGACTTGGGCTTGCTGAGTCCTGGTGGACAGTTATGATATTCAATTGTTTAACTTTCAAGAAGAGAAATGATCATTATTGAATTAAATCGTGGTCTGTGCATACGGGATAATAACATCTGCTGTGCAACCACAAAATAGCATCTTATTTTTGCTAATTATGTTTAAAAATGATCCAGGATTAGAGTTTCTCTTGTTCTCCGTGTAAGCATAAGCAAGTAAACCATGTAAACAGAAACAATCCTATCAAAAAGATTCAAAGTTCAAAGTACATTTATTATCAAAGAATGCATAAATTATACAAACTTGAGATTTGTCTGCTTACAGGCAGTCGCAGATCAGAATCATGTTTAATATCATTGACATATGTCATGAAATTTGTTGATCTGCAGTTGCAGTACATTGCAATACATAATAACAAAAACTGTGAATTAAAGTAAGTTCAGCGATATATATATATATATATATATATATATATATATATATACAGGGATTGGACACATTATAGGCAGGAAACATCTTTCTGATGTTGGGGGAGTCCAGAACCAGAGGCCACAATTTCAGAATAAGGGGTAGGCCATTTAGAACGGAGTTAAGGAAAAACTTTTTCACCCAGAGAGTTGTGGATCTGTGGAATGCTCTGCCTCAGAAGGCAGTGGAGGCCAATTCTCTGGATGCTTTCAAGAAAGAGTTAGATAGAGCTCTTTGTGATAGCGGAGTCAAGGGATATTGGGAGGAAGCAGGAATGGGGTACTGATTGTGGATGATCAGCCATGATCACAGTGAATGGCGGTGCTGGCTCGCAGGGCCAAATGGCCTACTCCTGCACCTATTGTCTATTGTCTATTACACATATATATATATATGTGTGTGTGTGTGTGTGTGTGTGTGTGTGTGTGTGTGTGTGTGTGTGTGTTAAATTAAATTAGTAGTGCAAAAAAGTAGTGAGGACATGTTCATGGGTTGAATGTCCATTCAGATATCTGATAGCAGAGGGGGAAAAGCTATTCATGAATCATTGAGTGTGTGGCTTCAGGTTCCTTTTCCTTTGCACTGGTGGTAGCAATGAGGAGAGTGCATGTTTTAGATGATGGGGGTCCTTAATGATGGATGCTGCCTTGTTGAGGCACCCCTCGCTGAAGATGTCCTAGATGCTGAGGAGGCTAACGCCCATGATGGAGCTGACTAAGTTAACAACTTTCTACAGCTTATATCAATCTTGTGCAGTGACCACCCCACACCAGACAGTGATGCAGCCAATTAGAATGCTCTCCATTGTACCTCCGTAGAAACTTGAGAGGACTTTGGTGACCTAATGAAATATAACTGCTGTTATGCCTTCTTTGTAGCTGCATCAAGATATGTTAGGCACAACATCTTCAGGGATGTTGACACCCAGGGACTTGAAATTGCTCACCCTTTCCACTTCTGATCCCTCTATGAGGACTGATGTGTGTTCCCTCATCTTACCCTTTCTGAAGTCCACAATCAGTTCTTTGGTCTTATTGACGTTGAGTGCAAGGTTGTAGCTGTGACACCACTCAACTAGCTGTACTCTCACTTCTGTACACTTGCTCATCACCATTTGAAATTCAGCCAACAATAGATGTGTCACCAGCAAATTTATAGATGCAATTTGAGCTGTGCCTAGCCGCATAGTCATGGGCATAGAGTGAGTAGAGCAGTGGGCTAGGCACACATCCTTGAGGTATGCCAATGTTGATTATCAATGTTGATAAACTGGACTGGTCAAAGAACACTGAGGCTGTCTACAAGAAGGGTCAGAGCCGTCTCTATTTCCTGAGGAGACTGAGGTCCTTTAACATCTGCCAGACGATGCTGAGGATGTTCTATGAGTCTGTGATGGCCAGTGCGATCATGTTTGCTGTTGTGTGCTGGGGCAGCAGGCTGAGGGTAGCAGACACCAACAGAATCAACAAACTCGTTCGTAAGGCCAGTGATGTTGTGGGGATGGAACTGGACTCTCTCACGGTGGTGTCTGAAAAGAGGATGCTGCCTAAGTTGCATGCCATCTTGGTCAATGTCTCCCATCCACTACATAATGTACTGGGTGGGCACAGGAGTACATTCAGCCAGAGACTCATTCCTCCGAGATACAGCACAGAGCGTCATAGGAAGTCTTTCCTGCCTGTGGCCATCAAGCTTTACAACTCCTCCCTTGGAGGGTCAGACACCTTGAGCCAATAGGCTGGTCCTGGACTTATCTCCTGGCATAATTTGCATATTACTATTTAACTATTTATGGTTTTATTACTATTTAATTATTTATGGTGCAACTGTAACGAAAACCAATTTCCCCCGGGATCAATAAAGTGTGACTAGGACTATGACTATTATCAGTGAGCTGGAGGTGTTATTTCTGATCTCCACAGATTATGGTCTTCCAGTGACGAAGTTGAGGATCCAGTTGCAGAGGGAGGTACAGAGACCAAAGTTTTGGAGCTTTTTGATCAGACCTGTAGGAATGAATGTATTGAACTCTGAGCTGTAGTCAATAAATAGCAGTCTGACATGAGTATTAGAATTGTCCAGGTGATCCAAAGCCACATGAAGAGCCAATGAGATCACATCCACTCTAGACGTATTGCGACGATAGGCAAATTGCAGCGGGTCCGGGTCCTTGCTGAGATAGGCGTTGATTCATAACCAACCTCTCCAAGGACTTCCTTACCAGATCTAGAGTCTTACAGATAGATCTCAGTCCATACTGCAAATTCATATCCATGTGGAATATTCATATCTATGTGGATCAACACTGATGCACCCCAGGCGTGTGTGCTTAGTCCACTGCTCTACTCTCTACATACACATGACTGTGTGGCTAGGCATAGCTCAAATGCCATCTATAAATTTGCTGATGATACAGCCATTGTTGGTAGAATCTCAGGTGGTGACGCTAGAGCGTACAGGAGTGAGATTTGCCAACTAGTGGAGTGGTGCCACAGCAACAACCTGGCACTCAACGTCAGTAAGACAAAAGAGCTGATTGTGGACTTCAGGAAGGGTAATATGAATGAACACATACCAATCCTCATAGAGGGATCAGAAGTGGAGAGCATGAGCAGTTTCAAGTTCCTGGGTGTCAAGATCTCTGAGGATCTAACCTGGACCCAATATATCGATGTAGTTATAAAGAAGGCAAGACAGCGGCTATACACCGGCTTCCCCGGTGACGAATATCTGTTATCTGTCAAGTAGGATGCCGTGCACAATTCTGATTTGATGAAGGCAGACGTGAGAGCAAGGAGGAACATCTGGTGAAACTTCTGAAATGCCTGTTTCACTGCCACTGCTACTGTGTGGTCTGAAATCTCCGGAGGGGAAGGCCCCAAGTCCTCGGCTTTGCCTGTTGCTCGGCAGCCGGGGCGGGGTCGAAGTGCTCGGCAGAGATGGTGCTCGGTGCTCGGTGTTGGAGGGCTGGTTGGAGGCTCGAAGTTTTCAGACGGACTGAGTCAGACTCTGGTCGAGTGCTTCCAGGATGCTGCATCGGCAAGTTTGCAGCGCTGGAAGCTCATGGCAGGGAGAGTTTCTCCCTTCTACCATCTGCGTGAGATGTTGGGGCTATCAGGACTTTAAGACTTTTTTTTACCGTGCCCATGGTCTGCTCTTTTCAAATTATGGTATTGCTTCGCACTGTTGTAACTATATGTTATAATTATGTGGTTTTTGTCAGTTTTAGTATTGGTCTGTCATGTGTTTCTGTGATATCATACTGGAGGAACATTGTATCATTTTTTAATGCCTGCATTTCTAAATGACAATAAACGAGGACTGAGTGTCCTCATAATCTAATCTAATCTAATCCATCTACAAAAGAAAATAAACTATGTGATATTGTAGCATAGTTCAAAGTTTGAAGTAAATTAATTATCAAATTACATATATGCCACAAAATAGAACCCTAAGATTTGTTACCTTGCGGGCATACTCAGTAAATCCAAGAACCTTAATAGAATCAATGAAAGACCGCACCCAACAGGGCAGACAAATAACCAATGACAGCAAACTTTTGAAAGATTTTCCGTTCAAGGGAATTGATGTTTCCATACCAGGCCATGATGCAACCAGTCAATATACTCCCAACCACACATCCTTTGAAGTCTGTCAAAGTTTTCGGTGTCATGCCAAATCTTCGCAGACTTCCAAGGAAGTAGAGGCACTGTCGTGCTTTCTTTGTAAATGCACTTACGTGCTGGGCCCAGGACAGGTCCTCTGAAATGATAACACTGAGAAATTTAAAGTTGCTGACCCTCTCCACCTCTGATTCCCCAATGAGGACTGGCTCATGGACGTCTGGTTTCCTCCTCATGAAATCAATAATCAGCTCCTTGATCTTGCTGACATTGAGAGAGAGAGAGAGAGAGAGAGGCTGTTGCTGTGGCACCACTAAGCCAGATTTTCCTATGTACAAATTCATCACCACCTTTGATGGTGGTGTCATCAGCAAATTTAAATATGGCATTGGAGCTGTGCTTAAACACACAGTCTTACATGGAAGGCGAGTAGAGCAGGGGGCTAAGCACACGTCCCTGTGGTGCACCTGTGTTGATGGAGATGACATTGCTCCAATCTGAACTGACTGGGGTCCGCAAGAGAGGAAATCGAGAATTCAATTGCGCAGGGAGGTAATAAGGCCAAAGTCTTGAAGTTTATTGATTACTTTTGAGGGGATTATAGTATTGAATGTTGAGCTGCAGTCGATAAAGAGCATCCTGATGTGTATATATTTGCTGTCCAGATGTTCCAGGGTTGAGTGAATAGCTAATGAAATGGCATCTGCTGTGGACTTATTGCTTCGGTTGTCAGATTGGAGTGGATCCAAGTCGCTTCTCAGGCGGAGCTGATATGTTTCATCACCAACCTCTCACAACGCTTCACAGTAGATGCAATTGCAGCTGAACCATAGTCACCATATTCTTCTTAGGTCTGGTATAATTGAAGCCTGCCTCAAGCAGGTGGGTACCTCAGACTGCCGAAGCAAGAGGTCGATGATTTCGGACAGCACGCTAGCCTGTTGGTCAGCACAGGCCTTTAATAATCAGACAGGTACCCCATCAGGGCCCATGTTTTCCATGGGTTCACCCCCCCTGAAGGATGTTCTCATGTTGGCCTCAGAGACAAAAATTGCAGTGTCATCAGGGGCTGTGGGTGTTTGTAAAGGTTCCTCCATGTTTTGGCGGTCAAAGCGTGCATAGACGGCATTGAGCTCTTCTGGGAGTGTCACCTATATCACTTCATTTCATGTTGTAAGGGATAATAGTCCAGCCCAACCGCAGGTGCCGAGCATCCTTCAGTGATTCAGGTTTGATCTGGAATTGCCATTTTGCCTGTGAGATGGTTTTCCAGAGGTCATACCAGGACCTCTGGTATCTAACTTGGTTGCAAAATCTGAGGGCCTCTGACCTGGCCCTCAGCAGATTGCAGATCTCATGGTTCATTCAGGGCTTCTGGTTGGGGAAGACTCCGAATGACTTTGTTGGTACACATTCATCTATGACTGTTTTTATAAAGTCTGCTACAACTGTGGTAAATTCATTCAGATCCACTGATGAGTCCTTGAACACGGCCCAGTCCACCAACTCGAAGCAATCCTGTAGCAATCCTACCTCCTTCAACCACTTCTCCGTTGTCTTTATCCCTGGAGTCTTGCAAGTGTCTGTATGCAGATCGGAGGACAGCCAAAATGATCAGATTTACCACAGTGCAGTCTAGGCACGGAACAGTAGGCACTCCTTATCTCAGTATAGCAGAGGCCTAGTGTGTTGGGGCCTCTGATGCTACAAATTATATGATAATGGTAACTGAGCAGAGATTTATTCAAGCAAGCCTGATTGAAGTCCTTGACTATGATTTGAAATTCTTTAGGGTAGACTATTTCTTGTTTGGTGACAGTGGCATGCAATATCTCAGGTGCCTATTCCAGTCAACCAATGGTGGTATGTAAACTGCAGTTAGGCTCATGGTAGACGTTATTGGGATGTCTTGAGCATTATAAATTATTAATAATAACTGGTTTTATGATCCTTGTAGGCATTTTCTTGGGCATTTAAAACTGGAAGTAATTGACAACCTGCCCAAATTGTCTAGCTTTCTAAAATATCTGTTCAACAAATTTGACAGTGTACACATGGAACCAAGTGGATTATGACAGTTATGTGTCATTATTCAGTCTTCAGTCTCACAAATGAAACTAAAGTGATTAAGAGTCCTTATATAAGAGCAAGGCAGTTTCTTGAACTAAGGTTCAAGGTTCATTTCAAATGTTCATTTATTATCAAAGCATACAACTCTGAAATTTTTCTTCTCCAGATAGTCACGAAACCAAGAAAAAGAAGAACGGCAGCACGATCATCATCTCCCAAATCCCTCCTCCCTGCATAAAAAACTGAACAAAAACATAACAGGCACATTGACACCCCCCCCCAAATCCCACTCCCCCACACACAAAAAATGAGAAAGATCGGGCGAAAAACATAAAATACAAAAAAAACCATAAGAATGAAAAAATGTCCACAGTCCAAGTCCACATCCAAAATGCAGAAAACCTGGGCAACATTCTTTCTCTCTGTAGCAGAGTCAACTCATTAGTGATAACAAGGCAAGTCTCCCCTCTCCGTAGCAGAGTGATCTCAGCATCAATAAAAGGCAGTCTCTCCTCTCCAGCAGCAACGATAACATGGCAGGCGGCCGGCATTTCAATCTCCTTCGTCACTTTAACAGGTGAAGAACGGAAGCTTTAGTCGGTGAAATGGAGCTGAACATCTGCTCACAGCCTTCTCTCCAGAACATAATGAGTGCACTATTTCCCTAAGGGGTATCTCAGTCACTTACCAGTTTGCAGGTGTGAGTTGCTGGAGAGTTGTCCAATCACTTCCATTCAACTTACTTCAAAGTAAATTTATTATCAAAGTACATATATGTCACCATATACTACCCTGAGAGTTATTTTCTTGCAGTCATTCACAGTAGAACAAAGAAACACAATAGAATCAATGAAAAACGTACTCAAAGATTGACAGATATCCAATGTACAAAAGAAGACAGACAGTGCAAATACAAAAAAAAATAAACAAATAAATAAATAGATACATACATAAATACATAAATTAATAACTGAATGAATGAAACTGAGAACATGAATTGTAGAGTCCTTGGAAGTGAATCCATAGGTTGTGTTTAGTGTGTTGCAGTCAGTGATGTCTTCCACGCTGGTCTGTTGGTTGAAGGGTAATACCTGTTCCTGAATGTGGCAGTGTGGGACCTAAGGTTCCTGTCCCTTCTTCTGATGGTAGCAGCGAGAAGAGAGCATGGCCTGGATGGTGGGGACTCTTGATGACAGATGCTGCTGTCTTGTGGCAGTGCTCCTTGTAGATGTGCTCAATGGTGGGGAGGTACAGTCAAAGTCAGGGTCAAAGGTGAGATTATTGTTATATGCACAACTACATGTACGCAAGGGTGAAATGAAAAACTTGCTTGCAGCAGAATCACAGGCACCTAGCATCAAATACATAACATTCACAAGAAAAACACAACTTGTATGTGATTTCCTCATAACCAATGGTGATTGGAGTCCATTTATGCCCCTTTACCATTTATAAGATAGTTATATTCCAGATAATGTCACAGATGGAATTCTATGACCAAATACCAGCTAGGATAGACAAAGAGCAGTCCATAAGTTACACAGGCTTAAACAGTAGGAGTAATAATTTAATTGAATATCCCTTCTCTATGCAGCTAATGATATCTACTCCATGAACAATAGTAAAAACGCCAAAAAAACAGTTCAGAAGAGATCTGGCAACCTGCTTAACTGGTCCAACCCAATATAGAAGTGTTAGTAAATAGTCACAAATGTTAAGAGGTATCAATGAATTGCTTCACCAACATTGCATGCAACTAAGTAGAAAAGAATCTTCGAAACACAACTTTTAAAAAATGTGACCAAATTCTCACAGCAGCACATATAAAATGCTGGAGGAGCTCAAGAGGTCAGGCGACATCCATGGAGAGGATAAAGAATCGATGTTTTAGGTGGAGCCTCTTCATTCACGAGTCCTGAAGAAGGGTCTCAGCCCAAAATGTCAGCTGTTTATTCATCTCCATAGATGCTGCCTGACCTGTGGAGTTCCTCCAGCATCTTGTGTGTGTATGATTAATTGTGTGACTGTGAGTGCGTTTTTCTGAGTGTGTCTTTTCTGAGTGTATGTGTCTGTAAGTGTGTGTGCCTGTGAGTGAGTGAGTGTGTGTGCGTGTGTGTGTGTTGTGTGTGTGTGTGTGTGTGTGTGTGTGTGTGTGTGTGTGTGTGTGTTGCTCTGGATTTCCAGCATCTGCTGAACCTTGTGTTAATGTTGCCAAATTTCCACAGTCATGCAAATACTGTCATAAAAATGCATTTTGAAAGAGTCTAGAGGATGTTGTTTACTTGGATTAGAAGGCCTTTGACAAGGTGCCACATATAAAACCATAAGATATAGGAGCAGAATTAGGCCATTTGGCCCATCAAGTCTAACCCACCTTTTCATCATGACTGATCCAATTTTCCTCTCAGCCCCAATCTCTTGCCTTCTCTCCCTATCCCTCGATGCCCTGACCATTCAAGAATTTATCAAACCCTGCCTTAAATGTACATAAAGACTTGGCCTCCACAGCTGCCTATGGCAAAGAATTCCACAGATTCACCACTGTCTGGCTAAAGAAATTACTTCTCATCTCTGTTCTAAAAGGACACCCTTCTATTCTGAGGGTGTGTCCTCTGGTCGTAGACTCTCTTGCCATTAGAAACATCCTCTCCACATCCACTCTATCAAAGCCTTTCACCATTCAATAAGTTTCAATCAGGTCACTTGTCATTCTTCTGAGTTTTAGTGAATGCAGACCAGAGCCATCAAACACTCTTCATATAAGTCATTCAATCCTGGTATCATTTTTGTGAATCTCCTTTGAACCCTCTCCAGTTTCAGCACATCCTTTTTAAGATAAGGGGCCAAAACGTGCCCACAATACTCCAAGTGAGGCTTTGCCAGTGCTTTAAAAAGTTTCAACATTACAGCCTTGCTTTTATATACCAGTCCTCTTGAAATGAATGCTAACATTGCATTTGCCTTCCTCAACCTGCAAATTAATCTTTAGGGAATCCTGCACAAGGACTCCCATTTCCCTTTGCACCTCATAGAAACATAGAAATCTACAGCACATTAGAGGCCTTCAGCCCACAATGTTATGCCGACCATGTAACCTACTCTAGAAGCTGCCTAGAATTTCCCTACCGCATCGCCCTCTATTTTCCTAAGCTCCATGTACCTCAGTTTTTTAGTATTTTCTCTCTATTCAGAAAATAATCAGCCCTTTCATTTCTTCTACCAAAGTGCATGACCACATACTCCCCGACTCTATATTCCATCTGCCATTCCTTTGCCCATTCTCTTAATCTGTCTAAGTCCTTCTGTAGTTTCTCTACTTCCTCAAAACTACGTGCCCCTCCACCTGTCTTCATATAATCTGTAAACTTTACAACAAAGCCATCAATTCCATCATCCAAATCATTGACACATAACATAAAAAGAATTGGTCCTAACACAGACCCCTGTGGGATACCACTTGCCACCGGCAGCTAACCAAAAAAGGCTCCCTTTATTCCCACTCTTTGCCTCCTGCCAACAGCCACTATTTTATCCATGCTGGAATCTCTCTTGTAATACCATGGACTCGTAGCTTGTTAAGCAGCCTCATGTATAGCACCATCTCAAAGGCCTTCCGAAAATCCAAGTACACAACATCAACAGATTCTCCTTTGTCTATCCTGCTTGTTATTTCTTCAAAGAATTCCAACAGATTTGTCAGCCAAGATTTTCCCTTGAGGAAACTATGCTGACTATGGCCTATTTTATCATGTGCTTCCTTGAGACCTCATTTTTAATAATTGACTCCGACATCTTCCCAACCACTGAGGTCAGACTAACTAGCCTATAGTTTCCTTTCTTCCACTTCTCTCCTTTCTTGAATAGTGGAGTGATATTTACAATTTGCCATTCTTCCAGAACCATTCCAGAATCTAGTGATTCTTGAAAGATCATTACTAATGCCTCCATGATCTCTTCAGCCTCCTCTTTCAGAAGTTTCCAAAGAACCTTCTCTTTAGTTATGGTAACTTCACACACTTCATGCTCTTTGACTCTTGGAACTTCCACCATACTGCTAGTGTCTTCCACATTGAAGACTGATGCAAAATACTTATTCAGTTCATCCACCATTTCCTTGTCCCCCATTACTACCTCTCCAGCATTGTTTTCCAGCAGTCTGATATCCAATCTTGCCTCTCTTTTACACGTTATGTATCTGAAGAAACTTTTGGTATCCTTGTTAATATTATTGGCTATCTTACTTTTGTATTCCTTCTTTAACTTCTTAATGACTTTTTTAGTTAAGCTTCCCAATCCTCTAACTTCCCACTAATTTCTACTCAATTGTATGCCCTCTTGTTGGCTTTTATGTTGGCTTTGACTTCTCTTGTTAGCCATGATTGTGTCATCTTTCCTTTAGAACACTTCTTCCTCTTTGGGATGTATATATCTTGTGCCTTCCAAGTTGCTTCCAGAAGTTTCAGCTCTTGCTGCTCTGCCATCATCCCTGCCAGTGTTCTTTTCCAATCAACTCTAGCCAACTCCTCTCCCATGTCTCTGTAATTCCCTTTACTCCACTGTAATACTGGCACATCTGACTTTAGCTTCTTCTTCTCAAGTTTCATGGTGAATTCAATCATGTTATGATCACTTTCCCCTCAGGGTTCTTTTACCTTAAACTCTCTAATCAATTCTGGTTCATTGCACAACACCCAGTCCAGAATAACGGACCTTCCAGTGTGCTGAACCCAATGTAATAATGACCAGAAAGTTTCATTCAGTTTTATTGTGATTGGTGGGTTAACATTTCTTCAGAGTCTTAGAAACATTTTGAAACTCTGTCGTATGAAATAACCCACCTGAGAAGGCAAAAGACTTGTTTCAATGACAGAAAATGAACCATTGCATTACCATTTCAATGGCTTGATACTTTAGCCAGATCCTACAGCACAAACCCTGTTCAGTGATTCAGGCTTCTCTTTATTTAGATATTGCACGCGAAAATCTTCCACTGACGTTGAACGTGCACTCGGACAGAGTTGCACCAGAGGATGTCTGTTCACCAAATTCGCTGCACTACAGGAACCATCGGCAGCGCAGGTTCTCAATGGAGGTAGAGTACCATTTCTTGCTTCAGGCTGGTGTTCTCATAGTAGAAGTCAAGGTCAAGTTCATGACTCTAGCTACTTCAGGTGATCAAGGGTTAGGGTCAATGCTTTCATTGATAATTAAGTAAACTGGAGAACGTACACATGGGACAAAGTGGATGACAACAGTCTTGCATCATTATTTAGTCTTTAATCTCACAAGTGAAACTAGAGTGTCTCTAGAACAGCAAGGCAATGAGGCACTTGGGAACATTTGCTCTGCTTCGGTACTATATAAATGCAAGATGACATTCTTGCTTCTCAATGTTAAATCTCATTCGTTAAATTTAAATACTGTTGTGACAGGAGAGCTGTGTAGAACTATATACAATGTCCTTGGATTTAAAGGCTTTACGCACGAGAAGCATTTGACGAGTCTGGCCCTGTACTTGATTCAGTTCAGAAGGATAATGAGGGAATTAATAGAAGCCTACTGGATACTGAAAGGGCCGGATAGAGCGGACATAGGGAGGATATTTCCCTTAACGGAGGAGTCTGGGATCTCAAAGGCACAACCTTAGAATAAAGGGGCATCTCATTAAAACTGAGGTGAGGAAGAATTTCTTCGGCCAGATGCTGATGAATCTGTGGAATTTGTTTCCATAGGGGACTGTGGAAGCTGCCACTGGGATTATTTAAAACAGAGATTGATAGCTTCTTAATTGGTAAGGGGGAGGGGTGTTAAGGCAGGAGGATGAGGCTAAAAGAATAATCAATCATGAATGATGGTGGATGGCCTAATTCTGCTCCTATATCATACGGTCTTATGATTTAAAGTGCATCACAGAAGAGATAAGCATGGACCTCTCCTTATTGCTCTTCATGTTATCTCACCAACATAAGAGTGTATTCCCCATTCTCTGTTTATTCACCATTAGATGCGGTCTCTGTAGGTCAGAGCTGAGGAGGAACATCATCACTCAGAGTGTGAGAAACCGTTGGGGGCTGTGGAAGCCCAGTTGCTGTGTTAAGTGACGTGTAGTTTTCTGGAAATCCAGGTACATAGGGCTAGTGTTGGTGAGGTTACACCTGGAGTATTGCATACAGTTCTGGTCACCCTGCTACAAGAAAGATCCCATTAAGCTTGAAAGTGTGCAAAGAAGCTTCACAAGAATGTTACAGGACTTAAGGGCATGAGTTTTTGGGAGAGGTTGGACAAGTTTGGACTTTATTCCTTGGAGTGTAGGAGAAAGGATAAATGCAGACAGCCTTTTCCCTGGGGAAAAGTAATCAAAAAAAAAAGAGAGGGTTAAGGGGGAGAGGAATGATTTAAAAGGGACCTGAGGGGCAACTTCTTCATGTAGAAGTGGTGCTTATATGCCAGAAGAGGTGATTAAGGTAGGTTTAACAACATTTGAAGGAATACTTGGACAGGTACAGGAACATAGGTTGAAAAGGTTTAGAGGTAATGGGCAAATTGGACTAGCTCAGATGGGCCTTTTGGTTAGCATGGACCAGTTGGGCAGAAGGGCCTGTTTCTGTGCTGTATGGCTCTATGCTGAAAGATGGTACTGAGACTGAGGTAGATTAACTGGAGCAGGGTTGGGGAGCTTAATGGCCTACTCCTGCTTCCATTTTTTCAGTTCCTCTTTCATTTGCATCTTAATGGTGGCGCACCGCGGTAATGCAGCAGTTAACGTAACGCTATTACAGCTCAGGGTGTTCGAGTTCGACGTTTAATTCTGATGCCACCCATAAGGAGTTTGCACCACGTGGCTTTGCTCTGGGTGCTCCAGTTTCCTTCCACGGTCCAAAGACCAGTTAGTGGGTTAATTGTTCGTTGTAAATTGTCCTGTGATTAGGCTAGCGTTAAATTTGTGAGTCGCTGAGTGGTGCAGCTTGTTGGGCCGGAAGGGCTGTATCTCTAAGTAAGTAAAAATAAATTAATTAATGCTGTTTACTCCGAATGTTTCCTGTATCAACAATGTAATTGATTACCTTCTCATTTGCTTCCCTTTTCCCAATGCCGTCCGCCACTTCCCACCATCTGCCCCACTTCCAGGACCTGGGCAAGAGGCTGTCACTCCCGATGGACATCAGGCTCCCGGAGGAATTCCTACAGAGACTGCGACTGGAGAGCTCACCCTTCCCCAAAGCTCAGAGCAGGAGCTCCCGCAGAGCTTCTTTGGTGAGTTGGTTACTGGGAGGGCTGGAGGTTCCTGTTTCTCCTGCTCCACAGGGACAGTTGTAAACATTCAGCCTCTTGAGCCTGCTTTGTTTTCCAGCTACGGGGGCATGGTAAACTAATTTCACCAGAGCTGGAGAAGACACCTATTTATGCACAGAGTGTTATTTTGCAACCAGGAACCAAACACAAAATTACCGTGGATGTAGCGAATCTTAAATGTAAACAGAGTATTTGGGAGTTTCAAGCATAGGCTGAATACAGACTCACTCAAAATACTCTTTACAGCTCACGTTCTCAGTATTATTTGTTTATATTTGCACAGTTTGTCTTCTTTTGCACTGGTTCTTTGTCTGTTTATGTACCGGTTTTTGTAAATTTTATTGTATCTCCTTCTTTTCTTATAAATGCCTGCAAGAAAAATGAATCTCAAGGTAGTATGTGGTTACCTACTGTATAGGTACTTGGATGATAGATTTACTTTGAACTTTGAACTTTGGATAGGTTTAGACTTTATTCACTGGAGCTTAGGAGAAGAAGGGAAGATCTCATAGAGGTATACAAAATTATTGGGGGTATAGACAGAGGGAATGTATTTAGGCTTTTTCCCTCATATTGGCTGAGACTGAAAACAACTGGTCATAGGCTTAGTGTGTAATGAAGACTTAAGGGGAAACCTGAGAGGAAACTTCTTCACTGATGTGAGTGTGGAATGAGCTGCCAGTGGAAGTGGTAGATGCTGGTTCAATTGTAACATGTAAGAGAGGTTTGGATAGGTACAGAGGTCTATCATCTGGCTTCAGGTAGATTCCACTAGATAGAACACCAGGCCAAAATGGACTAGATGGGCCAAAGGGCCTGTTTCTGTGCTATTGTGCTCAATGGCTCTATGACTAAATATACAGCAGGTCATGCAGCGTTGCTCTTTGCACCGTTTACAAAATCTTGTCTGCATGTCAAATAGTAATTAAACTGATTAACTGACTAGGTTAAGGATGTTCTTCCTGATGGTAGAAGGTGATAAGATAGGAAGGGACAGACTACTTCCTCTGCTCGAAAGAGCTCAGAACAAAGAAGGCAGAAGCTAGAAATATGAGAAGGGAGATCGGGTCTAAAGTGAAGAAAGCTTTCTTCACTCAAAGGGTAAAGGGAATTTAGATCACAGTCCACAATAAAACTTTTTAGATTGAATTTCTTATGAAAATTTTGAAGAATGTTTTGGTGCATATTCAGGCAAGATTATACATTGGGAGGCAGGAGTTAAGCTCAACGTTAGTTATATAGTCATAGAGGGGAAGCACAGAGACAGGTCTTTTGGCCGACCAAGTCTGCACCAACTGTCAAACACACATCTACATCAAATCTTCCATTAATCCTTCATTCTTTTAAAATTCTCTCCACATTCTCATTAATTTACACCTAGATTCTACCAGTTACTGACACACTTGGGCCAACTCAATGACCAGTCAATGTACCAACCTGCATGTCTCTGGGGTGTGGGAGGAAAACAAAGGAAACTCTCTTCCTTGGAGTGTAAGAGAATGAGGGGAGATTTGATAGAAGCATACAACATTCTGAGTGGTATAGATAGGGTAAAATGCAAGCAGGCTTTTTCCACTGAGGTTGGGTGAGACTAGAACTAGAAATCATAAGTTAAGGGTGAAAGGTGAAAGGGGAACCTGAGGGGGGATCTTCTTCACTCAGAAGATGGTGCAAGTGTGGAACGAGCTGCCAGCAGAAGTGGTGAACGTTGGTTCGATTTCAACATTTAAGGGAATTTGGGATCAGCACATGCATGGAGGACTGTTGCTCAGGAGCAGGTCAGAATAACAGTTTGACCCTAACTAAATGGGCCGAAGGGCCTGTTTCTGTGCGGCAGTGCTCTATGACTATGAAGCCCATGCAGTCACAGTGAGAAGGTGCAAACTTCACACAGCACCTGAGGTCAGACCAGATCTGTTTGAGTGACAAAAGACTGAACAGTATGCCCCTCCTCTTTTGTTTCCTCTTGAGCCTCCAACAGCTTTTGCTCAGTGAAAGTATCCCATCCATTTTTGAAAGGAGGAGCTAAATCGCTTTGGCCTTCTGAGCCAGTGTTGGCTGCTGCCATCAAGTGGTGACTTTGTCTTCCTAATTTAATAGCATCTCCAGCAGCCTTAATTCCAATCCCTCTGCTTGGTAACGATGGCAAGTAGGGAGGGAATCGCACTCAGATTTGGAGCACTCACTAAGTTCAGCACTCCCACCACCCCAGCCCCCTGTCATCTTCACACTAGGTCTCCGTGCCCCTCCTCAGGAACAACCCCGTAATCTCTGACAGGGACATTGATACAACTGCTAGTCGTTGCTGCTCTCAATAGCATCCACAATGCACGTGTGCTGGTTTTACATTAGCGATATTCTTTTACGATCCTGGTCCAGCGACCTTGGTACAGAATCTAGGTTGACGTTGATCCCAGTGTGGACCATAGGAGATCTACACAATTGAAGCTGTTTTCATTCAGCTGAGATGTTAGAACAACAATTTGTGTCTCCTTCTGAGGGGATATAGAAGATTCCATGTCACAACTTGGTGAGGAACGGGGAAGTTCTCCTTTACTGTCCTCATTAATATTTAGTGGTTTGGGGACTCCGCTGTGTATGGATCAGCTACTAGGTTTAATATGCTACTTGATGACCCCTCCTGTCTACAAGAAGAGTCAGAGCCATCTCTATTTCCTGAGGAGACTGAGGTCCTTTAACATCTGCCGGACGATGCTGAGGATGTTCTACGAGTCTGTGGTGGCCAGTGCTATCATGTTTGCTGTTGTGTGCTGGGGCAGCAGGCTGAGGGTAGCAGACACCAACAGAATCAACAAACTTATTCGTAAGGCCAGTGATGTTGTGGGGATGGAACTGGACTCTCTCACGGTGGTGTCTGAAAAGAGGATGCTGCCTAAGTTGCATGCCATCTTGGTCAATGTCTCCCATCCACTACATAATGTACTGGGTGGGCACAGGAGTACATTCAGCCAGAGACTCATTCCTCCGAGATACAGCACAGAGCGTCATAGGAAGTCATTCCTGCCTGTGGCCATCAAACTTTACAACTCCTCCCTTGGAGGGTCAGAAACCCTGAGCCGATAGGCTGGTCTTGGATTTATTTCATAATTTACTGGCATAATTTACATACCACTATTTAACTATTTATTACTATTTTCTATTACTATTCTATTACTATTTACTATCTACTAATAGTAATATTACTATTACTATTTCTATTACTATTTATTACTTATGCTGCAACTGTAACGAAAACCAATTTCCCCCTGGATCAATAAAGTATGACTATGGCTGTGACTATGATTATGACTATGACTATGACTATGACTATGACTTAAAAAGCTTGACCACTTGAGACTTTTGTTGTTGTTTACTTCAGAGACTCCCTTTTTCTGTGAAACTAAAGATGGGGCAGCACAGTAGCACAGCGGTTAGTGTAACACGATCACAGCTCCAGCGACCAGGGTGCAATTCCACCACTGTCTCTACATTCTTCTTGTGATCGTGTAGGTTTCCTTCAGGTACTCTGGTTTCCCCTCACATTCCAAAAACGTACAGGTGAGTAGGTTAATTAGTCACATGGGGGGGGGGTAATCAGGCAGCATAGGCTCACTAGTCCGGAGGGCCTGTTACCATGATATATGTCTAAAGTCATTTTTGTTTCATTCTCTGCAGTCAGACATTGGATTTGGGAAGCTCGAGACTTACGTCAAACTGGACAAGCTAGGAGAGGTGAGGCTAAACTTCCTTGCTGCCTAATTCCTTTCCCGTGCTACCTGCTTTCCTCTTAGGTTCAGGCAGAGGACATTTTCCACAATCGGTAAGAAATGGGTTAATATTGAAGTAATGTCGATTAATTCCGCCTCTTGGCTTAAATTACCAGAGAGATTTTAGTGATAGCTATCTAGCCACAAAATCTTATTGCCCCACCTCCTAATTATCTCAGCTATCGTTGCAAGGATGAACTCCTCCAAAGAAATATCCACAAGGCCGACTCTCATTCATATCAGAGAAGCAGAAGAGGCTACTTCATTAAATATACTTAACACTCAGTTAGATGGATTTTTGCATAGCAGAATAGTTAAAGGTTATGGGGAAAAGACAGAAGGTGGAGCTAAATCATATTGAATAGTGGAGCAGGTTCTATGGGTCAGATGGTTGATTACTGCTTCTACTTACTTTCTAATATTCTTATAATAACCTGGCCTTTGTCCAGCTGATTGACTTAATTTAATTTATGGTTTGGTTAAAGACCTAGACTTGGTGATCGTCTCTTGCTAAAACTATCCATGGGATTGCTGACTGATTGAGTGCCCAGCCAGAATCTTTTTCCAGGGCAGAGGGAAGTGATATCAAGGGCATAATTTTGAGAGATTAGAAGAAGGTATAGGAGGGATGTCAAAGGTAAGTTTTTTACACAGACAGCAGTGAGTGCATTAGGGGCACTTAAGAAATTCTTAAATAGGCACCTGGGTGATAGAAAAATAGAAGGTTATGTAGGAGGAAATGGGTAGATTGATCTTAGAGTTGGTTAAAAGATTGGTACAACATCAGAGGCTGAAAGGCTTGAATGTTGCTGTAATGTTCTATGTTCTATCTTGCCCGCTGTCTCAGGAATCCTGGCACTTTTCTTTCAGGGAACTTACGCCACCGTGTTTAAGGGAAAAAGCAAGCTGACAGAAAACCTGGTGGCATTGAAGGAAATCCGACTGGAACACGAAGAGGGAGCACCATGCACTGCAATTCGTGAAGGTACGGTTCAATTCCTGAACTCCACTCCACGTATCATCGATGTTAGCTCCAGCAGGAATCTGGTTTACCTGGTGCAAGGAGTAGGTACTGTGTTCAGGCAAACCTGGCCTGTGCAAGGTTGGTTCTGATTCTATGTTTCCCTCTCTTGTTTCAGATTAAGAAGGTGTGCTTGGTAATTATCTGTGTTTGATCTTGTTTCTCGGGTATTTAGGAAATATTGTTGGGCCTCCAAAGGCTTTGGAAAAATCCAAGACTTCACTTATCTACTTGAATCCCTGCCATACATATTCTCCTGATCTCAGAGCCAGCAGGCTGCAGACTCTAATCGGACCTATTCTTGGCTGCCACTCATTAATCTAAAGGAGCCTGCAGTCTGCAGCCTGGGAGATCCTGGCATCAGCTCCCTGAAAAGCATCCTGGATAAGGCTATTGGTGGATTCAAAATTCATCCAATTAGACTTGGTGCAGCACTGCCAAGGGTGCTGTCTTTTGGACAAGATACAAATCAAGCCCGAGTGCTTTCTCAAAGAACATGGAGTCTTGCCAATGTTTAGCATTCAGGTAGATACTATTGCCTTTTACCTCACTGCTAATTGAGGGAGCTTGCTCAGCTTTATTTCTTCCCTTACAGCGGTAACGCCACATTGTGAATACTCTATATTGGCTCCCTGAGGCTTTGAAAAGTGGAGAAACTCAGCAGTGTCCAGACACCCTCCTGTTCTTTCCCCAGGTGTTTGTTCAGGATCGATGTGTAATACCTGGACACTGGCTGTTCAATTATTGAAAAGCCTCGTATTTAAATTCAAGTTCTCCAGTTGAGTCACCAGGACTATCACCAGAAGCAAGAACAGGAGCTAATGTTCATCTGGCTCAGATACTATTAGTTAGCTGATCAGCATAAACTAACACTTTACCAAAAATGTTTCAAATGGTTCAATTTAATATCAGAGAATGTATACAGTATACAACCTGAAACTCTTACTCTACATAAATATCCACAAAACAAAAAAACCCATAGAATGAATGATGTTTAATTTTAGTTAGCTGAGTCGGTGTGGGCGGAAGTCAGAAATAGGAAGGGATCAATCACTGTGCTGTGAGTAGTCTATAGGCCCCCAAATAGCCCTCGGGACATCGAGGAGCAGATAGCAGGCAGATTTTAGAATGGTGCAGGAAATACAGGGTTGTACTTATGGACGATTTCAACTTCCCTCATATTGACTGGCACCTCCTGACTGCAAGGGGGATAGATGGGGCTGAATTTGTCAGGTGTGTTCAAGAAGGATTCCTGAAACAGTATGTGGACCGGCCAACGAGAGGAGAGGCCATACTGGATCTAGTTCTGGGTAATGAACCTGTTCAGGTGGCAGACCTCTTGGTGGGGGAGCATTTTGGTGAGAGTGACCACAACTCCCTGAGCTTCAGCATAGCTATGGCAAAGGATAAAAACAGACAAAATGGGAAAGTGCTTAACTGGGGAAGGGCTAACTATGAAGGGCTGAGGAACTAGCAAGAGCAAATTGGAAACAGATGTTCAAGGGTGAAAGCACAGAAGTAATGTGGAGGAAGTTTGGGGACCACTTGTGCTGGGTTCAGGATAGGTTTGTCCCACTGAAACAAGGAAAAAATGGTGGGAAAAGGGAACCGTGGCTGACAAAACATGTGAGGCAACTCGCCAAGAGGAAGAAGGAAGCATATGTTGGATATAAGAAGCAGGAAGCAGGAGGGGCTCATGATAAATATAGGGTAGCCAGGAAGGAGCTTAAGAAAAGACTTAGGAGAGCTCGAAGGGGGCATGAGAAGGCCTTGGCATGTAGGATTAAGGAGAACTCCAAGACGTTCCATGCATATGTGAAGAACAGAAGGATGAGAAGAATGAAGGTGGGGCCACTAAAGGATAAAGAAGGCAACATGTGCCTGCAGGTTGAGGAGGTTGGGGAGGTCCTAAATGAACTCTTTGCTTCAGTATTCACAAGTGAAAAGGACCTTGATCAGGGTGATGTCGAAATAGAACAGGCCTGTGTGTTGGACAATGTGGAGATTAAGGAAGAAGAAGTGTTGGATCTTCTTAAAAACATCAAGATTGGTAAGTCCACAGGGCTGGATGTGATATATCCCAGGTTGCTGTAGGGATTGAGAGAAGAGATGACTGGAGCAGTAGCTATGATCTTTGAATCCTCTTTGGCTGCAGGGGAGGTGCCGGAGGATTGGAGAATGGCAAATGTAGTTCCCTTGTTTAAAAAAGGTAATAGGGTGAATCCTGGGAACTATAGACTGGTAAGTCTTACGTCAGTGGTCTGCAAACTACTGGAAAGGATTCTTAAGGATAGGATCTACGAGCATTTGGAGAAGTACAGTCTACTCAAGGATAGTCAACATGGCTTTATGAAGGGAAGGTCGTGCCTCTTGAGCCTAATTAAGATTTTTGAAGAGGTAACAAAAGAAATTGATGAGGGTAGGGTGGTAGATGTGGTCTACATGGATTTTAGCAAGGCATTTGATAAGGTTCCCCACGAGAGACTCATCCAGAAAGTCATGAGGTATGGGATCAGTGGAACCTTGGCTGTTTGGATAAAAAATTGGCTTAAAGGAAGAAAGCAGAGGGTAGTAGTGGAAGGAAAGTATTCTGTCTGGAGGTCGGTGACTAGTGGAGTGCCGCAAGGATCTGTCCTGGGACCCCTGCTCTTTGTGATTTTTATAAATGACCTGGATGAAGAGGCGGAAGGACGGGTGAGTAAGTTTGCGGATGACATGAAGATTGGGGGAGTTGTGGATGGAGCTGTAGGTTGTCGAAGGTTACAAGAGGATATAGACAGGATGCAGAGTTGGGCAGAAAAGTGGCAGATGGAGTTCAATCCGGATAAGTGTGAGGTGATGCATCTTGGAAGGACAAACCAGAAGGCTGAGTATAGGGTTAATGGTCGGTTACTTAAGAGCGTGGATGAACAGAAGGACCTTGGGGTTCAAATCTACACATCCCTCAAGGTCGCTGCACAGGTTGATAGGATGGTTAAGAAGGCCTATGGGATGCTAGGCTTCATTAACAGGGGGATTGAGTTCAAGATTAGAGAGGTCATGTTGCAACTCTACAAATCTCTGGTGAAACCGCACTTAGAATATTGTGTTCAGTTCTGGTCACCTCTTAATAGGAAGGATGTGGAAGCGTGCAGGAGATTTACCAGGATGTTGCCTGGATTGGAAAACAAGTCTTATGAGGTAAGGTTAGCAGAGCTGGGACTTTTCTCTTTGGAGCGTAGAAGGATGAGGGGGGACTTGATAGAGATCTACAAGATTATGAGAGGCATAGATAGGGTGAATAGCCAGTACCTGTTTCCCAGGGCACGAATAGAAAACACCAGAGGATATATGTAGAAAGTTAAGGGAGGGAAGTTTAGGGGAGACATCAGGGATAAGTTTTTTTACACAGAGGGTTGTGGGTGCCTGGAATGACTTTCCAGGGATGGTGGTGGAGGCTGAAACATTAGGGGTATTTAAGGGCCTCTGGGACAGGCATATGGATGAAAGAAAAATAGAAGGTTATGAGGTAGTGTGGGTTTTGTACGTTTTTTAAAGGAATATATGGGTCGGCACAACATCGAGGACCGAAGGGCCTGTACTGTGCTGTAGTATCTAGAGTCTAGTGTCTAGTGATCAGCATAAGCTAGTACTTTACTGAAATCTTCCCGATTGTTGTGACTTGGCGCCTCAGAAGGCTTGCCATCTTCTTATAGTTGGTGTGGAACTATGAATGGAATTTTGTTTTAATTTCCTCAGCCAATAGATGGCAGTGTTAGCTGTTATTAATTCATTCTGCACTGGAAGAACATCATGGTTCCCAGTATATCAGACTGGGAACGTGAGCCCATTAGGTAAAGTTGGGAGAGGAGTTGGGTAGGGTGAATCACCAACATAGCTCTGAATTAAATGGACAAGAGTGCAAGCCTTAGCATATAGTTATAGAAAAGACGAAGAACCGGAAGTTAGCACAGTATTAGATAGGAGAAGACAAAGGGAGGTTATGTGTGTTTGGAATGTTATGTACGTAAATGCACGAAGTGTATTAGCTGGTGATGTTGTTCCTTTTCACATCTTGTGGTGCATTGGACAGCATTTTTTGCACTTGTACAAGTAGACAAAGCTCCGTCCCCGTTCTTCTTCACTCAGAGAGCAGCGAGAGTGTGCAATGAGCTGCCAGCGCAAGTGGTAGGTGTGATTTTGATTTCAACATTCAAGGGAAGTTTAGATGGTTGGGAGGGGTATGGGAGAGCTGTGGTCCAGGTGCAGATCAAGGTGACTAGGCAGTTTGAATGGTTGGGCATGGACTCGATGGGCCGGAGGGCTTGTTTCCGTGTTGCCGATTTCTATGACACTAAAAGGGATAGTGGGGGCTTCTTCCCCTCCACCATCAGATTTCTCAACAGTCCATGAACCCATGAATACTATCTTGTCCAAACGATATGTCTTTTGCGCTATTTATTTATTGTTGCCATTCTTTTAAGGGGGGGGCACAGATGCATAACAGTTAGCATAATGCAGTTTCAGCATCAGCGACCGGGGTGCAATTCCTGCTGCTATCTGTAAAGAGCTTGTACGTCCTCCCTGTCACCATGTGTGTTTCCTCCGGGTGCTCCAGTTTCCTCCCACAGTCCAAATACATAGGGGTTAGTCGGTTAATTGGGTACAATTGGACAGTGCAGGCCTGTTGGGCCTGAAGGACCTGTTACCGTCCTGTATCTCTAGATCAATAAAATAACTAAATAAAGTGTAGTGCCTATAAGGGGCAACGATGACAATGTGTGTGTGAAGCCTGAAGGCTTAGATGAAGTGTTGGGTGGCATCCTAAATTTTCCTCTGGTAGTGATAAAGGAAGCAGGCTTTGTAGTTGAGTGGGCCGAATGGCTGACTTCTGCTCCTTTGTCTTATGGTCTAAACAAGAGTAGATATTCAATCTTTTAGTGGACTAATTCCCAGAGCTGGATAAGATGGTCCACATTTGAAGGCCCGTGACATGGACGTAAGATGAAGGACATCTGTGGTGAGATTTTGTGCTGGCAGAGCAGGATGAGGACTGGTGCCTCCACTGCCCCCCCCCCTACATCCCACCCCCCAGATCTGGGAGTCATCAGTGGGTTCCAGGATCGGAGTTCAATGCAGACAGGAAGCATGAAGGCTAGAGAGCCCGTTAATTTGTGAAATGATGACACCAGAGTTCAGGCTTCTAGTCATTTGTCGTCATCACAGAGATCTGGGGTTGCTGCCGAAGATCAAACAGTGAAGGTTGAATGGAAGTCCGATGGTTGTGGCCCAATGGCCGAAGCTCTGGATCTGCAAGTCTTCAAGTCCACTGGGGAAGCTGAAGGCCCAGTGCCTGCTTATCCGTGGGGTTGGCTGGAGGCAGGAGGTGGCCTTTCCTGGGGTTGGAGGGGTGTGTGTGTGTGTGTGTGTGTGTGTGTGTGTGTGTGTGTGTGTGTGTGTGTGGAATGGGGCTTGCTTAGCTGTTGCTATTTTGTTGATGTTGCTTATGTTATTCTGTGAACATGGTGAGCATGCTATGTTGGCGATAGAATGTGTGGCAACACTTGCGGGCTGCCCCCAGCACATCCTTGGGTTGTGTTGAGTATTGATGCAAACGACACATTTCACTGTATATATCAATGTACACGTGATAAATAAACGAACCTGAATGCCCTGATTCTGCAATCCTCCTCCACACCTACTCTACACTAATCATGCTGCTGTCAGCTTTGGAAATGACTCTCGTTAATGGATTGTAACGATTAAACATTTCCTCTTGTGTTACATGATTACCTAAACACTGAAAGGATGACTTGAGGAAAGCACATAACCAGGGTCAGTTAACATGTCACCTGCAATAATTGACCAAAGATTAACAGGCATTGCACAACTGTCCCAGCATGTGTTTATACATTGACTTTAACATAATAAAATAACTGAAAACATTTTCCCTGAGAGTTATAAGACACGGATTAATACAAAGTCTTTAAAGAATTATGGGAACGGGTGTGGAAAGTCTTGGTAGTTTAGAACAAAGAGATTTGGGAAAAAAAAGAGTCGAGATCAGGCTGCATCTAAGGCGGGAAAGGACTTGTCGGCTTCTTGATATACCCCCTTAATCTCTTCTTGATGCAGGGTTTGACCCAAAATATTGACAATTCCTTTCCTCCCACGGATGCTGGTCAACCTGCCAAGTTCCTCTGTAGATTGCTTGTTGTTGCTCCAGTATCTCAGACTACTGAGGTCTTTCAAATAAAGGTGTTGTTGATGGACAGCCCTTACCATAGAGCACGACCAGACTTCTGCACTGATATATGAGTGAACACGCTGGGGTTCCAGCGATTAAACTCTGTCTGATTACAGACCTCCTACCCTGCCTTTATTATGGGAGACTGTGAAAGTTAGATGTGTGTGAATGTGTGCCCCCTCCCCCTAACCTTTTCTTCCATTCTCCTCTCTGGTTCCCCTCTTATCTCTTCTCTTCACCTACCTATCATCTCTGCCCAGTGCCCCTCCTCCTTCCCTTCCTCCCATGGCCCACTCTCCTCTCCTGTCAGATTCCTTCTTCAGCCCTTTGCCTTTTCCCGCTATCACCTCCCAGCTTCTCTCTTCATCCCTGCTCTCCCACTCATCCATCTTCCCCTCCACCTTCCAGTTTAGACTTCTCCTCCCCACCCCGCCCCCACCTTCTTATTCTGGCCTCTTCTCCCTTCCTTTCCAGTCCTGATGATGGGTCTCGGCCTGAAATGTTGACTGTGTGTGTGTGTGTGTGTGTGTGTCTCTCGTGCGTGGATGTGAGCGAGAGAGATAGAAGGTATGAGAAAGACAGAAATTGAATAAGGCAGCATATGAGAGAAAGATGTGAGAGTGAGGAAGATGCTGAGAGCAAAAATCAGTGAGCTGAATGCTATGTGAGAGAAATTGTGACCGAATAAGAAAATCAGTGTGGGTGACTTCAATCGCACTTCCACTTCCTAATGATTTAGAAAGGGGACATTCAATCATCGATCTTAGAGCATTTCCATCAACCCAATCCCCCACTCATTCTCCTACATCTATTCTCAATTCTCCACTAAGGACACCTACAGTAGTTAGTTCGTCCACACATCGCCATTCCTTTGGGTTGTGGGAGTAAACTGGAGCATCTAGAGGAAACGCTTGTAGTCAAAACAGGTAACATGCAAACTCCCCACAGACAGCGCCAAAGCGAGGAATGCAAGCAGTTCGACAGATACTGGAGCTCTATGTGTTACGCCAGAGTCAGGGGCTGCGGGCAGTGGTAGGACCACTGACTTCCCCAGATCAGTTTATAATAGGTGACTGGAAATGCTTTCCAAAATCAGTTATCATGGGCTGCTCTTGAGCATGATTGTAAGGGATAGTACGTGAGAGGTAGAGATTGGAAAGAGATAGAAAGAACGCTAGGAAGAGATAAAATCTGCCTGTTGAGAGACAGCGAATGCAGAGACTGTTATCTACATTCTTTTGAATACTCTTCCATGAAGAGTGTGTGACTGAGCCAACATTCAAGGACGGACATTTATCCTGATTAACTTCTCTGTTCTGCTTCCACAGTTTCCCTGCTAAAGAATCTGAAGCATGCAAACATTGTCACCCTGCATGACATCATCCACACTGAACGCTCTCTCACCCTGGTGTTTGAGTACTTGGTAAGGCATCCAACTATGGCAACTCTTCCGTTAAGCTTTAAAAAATTAATTTGGGAAAACGGGTTAGAACAGCTGGCAGTGAGGAGGACTCTCACTGGATCTCTCCCCATATGGATTCTACCTACTTTGCATTGAGGATCTAGGGTTGAGATTATGGACATTTAAGAAACTCTCAGATAGAGACATGGATGATAGAAGAAAGTGAAGGCTATGTTGGAGAGAAGGTTTTATTGTAGAGTAGGTTATAAAGTTTCCACAACATTGTGGGCCGAAGAGCCTGTACTGTGCAGTAGTATTCTGTGTTCTGAGATGCTGCAAAGAGCAGACCTGCACAAAATTTTTAAACAGGTGCAACAAACGCAAAGATGCTGGAGGAAATCAGCAGATCTGGCAGCATCTATGGAGAGGCATAAATAGTTGCTGTTTTGGGCCGAGACCCTTCATCGGTACTGGAAAGTAAGGAGGCCTGAACCAGAATAAGCAGGTTGGGAGAGGGGCGGGAGTACAAGCTGGCAGCTGATAGGTGAAACCAAGTGAGGGGAAGGTGGGGTTGATTGGGGAGGGGAGAGGGGAATGAAGTAAGAAGCTGGGAGGTGATAGGTGGAAGAGGTAAAGGGCTGAAGAAGAAGGAACCTGATAGGAGAGGACAGTGGACCACAAAAGAAAAGGAAGAAGGAGGGGCACCAGATAGAGGCGATGGGCAGGTGAGAAGAGAAGGGGTGAGAGGGTAACCAGAATAGGGAATGCAAAAAGAGAGAAGGGAAAAGGGGAAGAAATTACTGCGTTAAAGAGATCGAAGTTCATGCCAACAGGTCGGAGGCTACTGAGAAACAATTAAGGCACTGCTCCTCCAACCTGAGTGTGGCCTCATTAAGTGATCTTAAACAGGTTCTAGCTGTTTAAGAATCTTTGTCAGAACTGATCTTTGAACTGGACTCCAGTTCCGTAATTCATGTGACCAGGACAAGAACATGGTCCACGAATATATCAAATGGAAGTGGTTGCAGCCCCTATTCAAGTCCCCGAACAGAACCCACAGGAACCCAGTGTCAATGGTGGACGGAGCATATTATGTCCCATACTACATCACCTGACCACCCTAGGAAGCTCCTTGTTACCTGTAGCGGAGTCCTCAGGTCTCACCTTGGCTCAGCAACTTACAGAACTGGATTGGAGGCAAACTATCCAAGAGCCTCACCAGTATCGCCACTAATCCATGATCGTCTCAAGATTTTCCTCATTCTTTGTAACAGTTGCTGACTCATTGGATTAAAAAGACAGTATGGCCTAATTCTAGGCTTGAGAGTTTACACTTGGCCCAATATATCCTGTACAAATGACCATTTAGCTAACTATAGTTCCTTGGGGTATGTCGAATGCAAGGGACTCTGTGTCCCGACTGATTCAAAGGGGTTAATATGACTCAATGAGAAACAATCTCATCTCAGTCTCAAAGAACTGTGGTTTTATGTCCGACTCCAAAGACTTGATTATAAACTCCAGGCAGCCTCTCCCAGCCAAGGAAGATTTGCTATTTTTTATCTCTTGCTGGGAAAAGTTTGGTGGAATAATAAGGAATTAGTTTTATTTGACACATGGCACAAACTCTGGTCTGGGAGAGGTGTCGTAGGTGTTGCATTTCTGAGTTGATATTAATCCAAGTGTGTCAAGTGCACCTTAAAGATCTCAGGTCATCATTTTTTCAAAGAAGGGCAGAGAGGTTCTCTTTATTGCCCTCACTTACACTTATAACCTGATCAACTTTACCAAAATGACTGATCCTTATGTTACCAACACACACAAAATGCTGAAGGAAGTCAGCAGGCCGGGCATCATCTATGGAAAAGAGTACAATTGGCACTTTGGGTTGAGACCCTTCGGCAGATCTTTTCCTTCATCTGCTCTTTTCTATAGATGCTGCCTGGCCTGCTGAGTTCCTCCAGCATTTTGTGTGTTGCTCTGATTTCCAGCATCTGCAGATTTTCTCTTATTTGTGATCGTTACATTATTGCTGTTTGTGGGATTTTGCTTTGTGCAAATTGGCTCCAAGAAATAACTATTTATTCAAGTTTCAAGTACATTTATTGTTAAAGAATACATAATTATACAACCTTGAGATTTGTTTGCTCACAGGTACCCACAAAGCAAGAAACCCAATAGAACCCAATTAAAGAAAAAAAAATTAAATAAAAGACCAACACCCGACGTGCAAGAAAAAGAGAGAAAAACGCAAACAATTGAATTGAACTACAACATTCCAAACCAAAAGTTGAGTCCTCAGATTCGAACCCTGGAGGAGACCCAAAGCCTCGCTTATCAGTTTATCATATTAGCGGGCACTCTTAATAGCCTCAGCACCATAGAAAGAGGAGTGACCATCACAGAGACCAAGCAAAATTGGCTCTCACCCTGGATCCTGTCTTTTCAGTCTTTCTAAATCAGCCTTTAAATTGACCAAACAATGGAACAGTAAAAGGCTCCAGCACCCAAGAAAACTTTCTTCTTTCCCTTCTAAGAGTGAAGCTTAGTGAACAGCAATTACAAAAACCAATCCCCCACTGGTTAATATCACTCTGTTCATTTGCTTGGCAGGACAGCGACCTAAAACAGTATATGGACAACTGTGGGAACATCATGAGCATGTACAATGTCAAGGTGAGCTCACTTCCCAACTCAATTTTGCTTTGAGGTATTTGAGAACTGTTCAGAATAACAATCAGTGCTCTATCTTCCTTTTGGTGAAGCTAATCATCGAACTGTGTATGCTTCTGTGTGTTTAATTGTGAATTTTCATCCGTGAACTAACTAGATGACCACTCCTCTGCTCTCATTTCTTTCCCAAGATATCACTACTTAACCATGAGTTAATTAGAAAGGAGGGAACTCTTTGTAATTCGCTTTTTATCCCTAGTCATTAACTCTTTTCATACCTGACTTCTCACAATGTTCTTGCATTTAACCCTGAGATAAGATTTCTAACTAAAGATCCGCACTGTCACTAATATCTCCTACTTCTACGAAGGAGGCATTGCAGATCCACCACAACTTGCTGGCAAAACCCTTAGCAATTATATTCCATTGTACACTGGGCCTCCTTTCCACTGCCCATGAACAAATGGTTACCTTAAACTCTCTTCACCATATAATAGCTCTCACTGGGTAATACTCACTCATGTCCTCTATGCTTGCTGATCTTCACTAGTTTTTATTGAGCAAGGTGATCTCCTTGCTTGCAAAACCCTCTTGGTCTTCATCCTTCATCCTGGTTCTCTAACCATTGGAGATCTCACTACTCCTCTGTTTCTATTCCATGAGTTGAGGTTACCATTGTTCTTTGACTACCAAAATCCCTAACTGTGGGGATCACTCCCTAAATTTCTCCATCTCTTAGTTCATCTTCCACTTTTAAGATTTCCTCAAGCCCTATCTTTGACTGAACTTTTTCACCATCTTCTCTTGCATCTTTATGTAGACATGTCAAATTTTAGAAACATTGAAAATCTACAGCACAATACAGGCCCTTCAGTCCACAATGCTGTGCCGAACATGTACTTACTTTAGAAATTACCTAGGGTTACCCATAGCCCTCTATTTTTCTCCATGTACCTATCCAGGAGTCTCTTAAAAGACCCTATCATTTCCGCTTCCACCACCGTCGCTGGCAGCCCATTCCACGCCCTCACCAGCCCCTGCATAAAAAAAACTTGCCCCTGACATCTCCTCTGTACCTATTTCCAAGCACCTTAAAACTGTGCCCTCTCGTGTTAGCCATTTCAGCCCTGGGAAAAAGCCTCTGACTACATGATCAATTCCTCTCATAATCTTATACACTTCTATCAGGTCACCTCTCATCCTCACTCGCTCCAAGGTGAAAAGGCCAGATTCACTCAACCTATTCTCATAGGGCATGCTCCCCAATCCAGGCAACATCCAGGCAAATTTGTTTGATAATTCTGTCATTATTGTTAGCTGGATTCATCTTGACTGTAAGTGTAATAGCAATATTCTTCCCAGATCTAATAGTTTTATTAATAATGAATAAGGACATTTACAGAATATTAAAGATTCTACAATGCCAAACACCTCTGTGCATTCACAGAGGTATTTGGCATTGTATAGTCTTTAATTCCCAAAGGTTAAGATTTTCCTTATGGATTTTCTTCCTCTTCTTCTTAAGTCCATGCACCCAACTGGTGCGTAGGCTGCCAACAGCAGCACACCAAAATCCTCTGTTCTGGGTCAGTCTTTCAAGTTGTCCCTAGGTGTAGCACACCTTCGAAGATCCTTCCATTTCCAGGGATGAAGTCTTTGAAGTTTCTGTTGGTATTTCTGTAGCACTGTGTATTTTTTTAAGGGATAGGGTTGACAGCCCCATGCACAACTTTCCTCCTTTCACATCAAGGCTTGGGACCGCCTGTCCATGACAAAGTTCTTCTGGAGTTTCCTTAAAAATATTGTTTGATGACTCCAGTAGAAGCCCTGTGTCCAACCTTTGTACAAGTAAACCTGTGATTGAGAAAGCTATTTTGGAAAATTTCTAAACGTTGGTAATCCCTTACTTTGAAATAAAACTCACTCTATTCACTAATCATTCCTGTGTCTAATGACTAGAGATGCTTGTTGAAGTTAATGGTTCATGAACTTGGAAGCTCAGTGAAGTAAATCCCGGAAGCTTGCTCATCCAAAATCCAGTACTAACTCAGGTTTTGGCAACAAAGAGATGTCTTGCTCAACATACTGAATGTATTGCTTTAAAGTACTTCAGGATTGTTACACCCAGATGACAGAAACATGTCTACTAATTTTCCTTAAATGATTAAATGTAGAAAAAGAACACCCTGAAAACAGAAGACTATAAGATCATAAGACATAGGAATAGAATTAGGTCATTCAGCCCATGAGTCTGATCATGGCTGATTTATTATTCCCCTCAACACCATTCTTTTGCTTCCTCCCTGTAAACTTCGATGCCCTTGATAATCAGGTAAATCGTTGACTTTAAATTGCATGGTCTTAAGGAAAGAAATAAAGAAAATGTACATCTACAGTAATTTGTTAGTTTGTACAACCTCAACATGAGCATATTTTTACTATTTAATGCATACATTTCCTTGTCCACAGCGCCCACATGATCACTAATACTGAAACACCACCCAGCAACACCTCAATTAATAAATTCAAGTTGTTCCACAGCCACTCAACTTTATCTCTATAAACTCCACAGTGTCTGAAAGATCTTAGCACTCAGTCATAGAATCATAGAGTTATAAGGCATGGAACACAAGCCCTTCAGCCCATCTCATCCATGCTGACCAAGTTGCCAATCTGAGTTAATTCTATTTGGCTGCATTTGGCCCATACCCTTCTAGGTCTTTTCTATCCATGCACGTGTCCAAATGTTTTTTTTTAACTGTCATAGTCGTACCTGCCTCTCACACTTTTTCTGGTAACTAGTTTCATGTACCCACCACTCTCTGTGAAAATGTTGCCCCTTGTGTCCCTTTTGGATTGTTTCCTGGTCACATTAAACCAATGTCCTCCAGATTACCCTACCCAATGAAAAAGTCTGTGGCTATTCACCTCATTTATACTCCTCATAGGGTCTCCTAGTGATGGTGTCTCTAGACTTTCATCATTCCATTGTCTCTGGATTTCCCTTCCTCACCTTCTCCATCTCTCTACATCTGTCATATGGATATGTCTTAAAATCCATCGCTTAGCCAAATTTTTGGTCCTCTGCTGTGAGATCTTAATGTGGTGTGGAGCCAAATTTTATCTGATGACATTCCAGAGATGCACCTTGAAAAACTTTACTCCATTAAAGGGTTATATAAATAAAATAATTATTGCAATAAAGTAAGTGAATATCAGTTATTGTTAAGGAACACTATTACTCAAAGGCTATGCAAAGCACCTGAGAAGGTTTTTGCCAAGGTTTTCTAATATTAGGTTTATTCATCTCTATTCAATCTTGAACTTTCTGCTAACTTCCGAGTTCTTCTGAAGCCAGGGACACATGGTATCAAGGGTCAAGCCTCAGCTTTCCTGGTGGCTCCCGGACAACTTTGGTCAATCATTGTTTGATAGTCTGTACAGCCAGAGCTTTTAGAGACAACCTCCCCCCACCCGCTTCATGATCTGGGGATTGAGCAAGTGATTGTAATGTGTCTTGGCTGACATCAGCAGAGATCTGCAATTCAACCTCTGACCCTAGAGGTTAAACTTTTCTTCTCTTGAATGTGAATGAAATATCAAGTTGGCCTCCCACTGACATTCCTCAGAAAAGCTTCTATTACACATTTCATTTCCTCTCATGATTTAAAACAAATATATGCTCACTAAAAATTCTAGACAATTAGGCAAAATGTATAAGGAAGAAGGCAAGGAACATATCCTGTCATCTGTGCAAGAGGGACACTGAATTTCTATTACTTTGTTTTATAATTGGGTGGTGGGGTGGAGAAGTGTCTCTATCAAAGGAGGTGTAAGGCGCTCCTTCTATCCGCTAGCCTGGAAGTCACCCTTGGGCAAGGTTAGCACCAGCTTATCCCCTCCACTCCACCCCTCCTGATCAGGGTCATGTGAAGCCATAGGAACGGGTGGTGGATGGTCATATGAGCAGCTGGTGCATATCACAAGTCCTGGTTGTGTGTCCTCTGATGCCAAGCAGACAATTTCTGAAGAGTATTGATAATGGCTGGGGTCACCCTTCTTGTAAAGACACTGCCCAGAAGAAGGCAATGGAAAACCACACTTGTAGAAAAATTTACCAAGAACAATCACGGTCAAAGACCATAATCACCCACATCTTGTGACACGGCACGTAGTGAGGATGTTTTAATGAGACTGGAATATCGATTCAAAACTAAAGTCTCCAAACCAACGCAAGCATTTATTAGAAACTTATTTATCCACAGGATGTGTAGAATGCTGAATTTGCTATCGTGGGAATTGTTGAGGCAACTGGCATTTAATTACATAAGATCAGATGGTAAAACTGGGTAAGTACAATGAATGGATGAATGGAACAGAGTTAGATGAAGAAGGGTTGATGATGGGAATAAATAATTTAGATTAATCAGACCAAATGGAAATGTAAAAATAAACTGAAGATATATATATGTATAAAAAATCTGGTCTTCTTTTTACAATGCAACATTTTTCTTTTGCTGACAGATATTTATGTTCCAATTGTTGAGAGGATTATCCTACTGCCACAAGCGGAAGGTTCTACATCGAGACCTGAAGCCACAGAACCTGCTCATCAATGAACGAGGAGAGTTAAAATTAGCTGATTTTGGCAAGTGTTCTCTTATCATTCTCCTTTCACGATCATCTTTCATCTATGCTTGGTCTGTTTTGCTTAACCTCAAGGACAGGTAAATCCAGAGTTGGGGAGGTCCTCGCTTTTTTTCTCTCTGCACATTGGGTGTTTGTCAGTTATTTTAAAAGGTTCTTTTGGGTTTCTTTGTTTTGTGTCTACCTGTAAGGAAGCAAATCTCAAGGTTGTATAATATTTCCGTACTTTGATAGTAAATGCACTTTGAACTTTGATCCTCAGCTTAGTTCCAAGAGTAGGGGATTTGCTCATGCATTGGTATTGTAATCTTATAGTGACCGTAAATGAATTGGCAGCTGACATCTAATGGACTTCTGCATACTTCTCTCTGGTGGGTAGATATTGCTGGGGGGTGGGAACAGAAATGAAGAGATGGAGGAAGGGGTGGTTCGCTTACAAATAGAGAAAGCTTGGAGACAGTGCGAGAGGGAGGATAGGCAGGTGATAGAGAAGGGATACACCCAGACCAATGGTTTGAGATGTGTCTATTTTAACACAAGAAGCATCATGAACAAAGTGGATGAGCTTAGAGCGTGGATCAGTACTTGGAGCTATGATGTTGTGGCCATTACAGAAGACTTGGATGGCTCAGGGGCAGGAACAGTTACTTAGAGTGCCAGGATTTAGATGTTTCAGAAAGCATAGGGAGGAAGGCAAAAGAGGTGGGGCGTGGCACTGCTGATCAGAGATAGTGTCACGGCTGCAGAAAAGGAGAAGATCATGGAGAGATTGTCTATGGCGTCTCTGTGGGTGGAAGTTAGAAACTGGAAGGGGTCAATAACTCTACTGAATGTTTTTTATAGACCACCCAATAGTAACAGGGAAATCAAGGAGCAGATAGGGAGACAGATTCTGGAAAGGTGTAATGATAATAGGGTTGTCATGGTGGGAGATTTTAATTTCTCAAACATTGATTGGCATCTCCCTAGAGCAAGGGGTTTAGATGGGGTGGAGTTTGTTAGGTATGTTCAGGAAAGTTTCCTAACACAATATGTAGATAAGCCTACAACAGGAGAGGCTGTACTTGTTCTGGTATTGGGAAATGAACCTGGTCAGGTGTCAGATCTCTCAGTGGGAGAGCATTTTGGAGATAGTGATCACAATTCTATCTCCTGTACCATAGCACTGGAGAGGGGTAGGAACAGACAAGTTAGGAAAGCGTTTAACTGGAGTAAAGGAAAACATGAAGTTATCAGTCAGGAACTTGGGAGCATAAATTGGGAACAGATGTTCTCAGGGAAATGTACGGCAGAAATGTGGCAAATGTTCAGGGGATATTTGCAAGGCGTTCTGCATAGATACGTTCCAATGAGACAGGGAAAGGATGGTAGGCGACCGGAACCGTGGTGTACAAGGCTGTTGAAAATCTAGTCAAGAAGAAAAAAAAAGCTTACAAAAGGTTCAAAAAACTAGGTAATGATAGAGATCTAGAAGATTATAAGGCTAGCAGGAAGGAGAATTTCTCCTAATGAAATTAGGAGAGCCAAAAGGGGCCATGAGAAGACCTTGGTGAGCAGGATTAAAGAAAACCCCAAGCAATTCTACAAGTATGTGAAGAGGATAAGACATGAGTGAATAGGACCAATCAAGTGTGATCGTGGAAAAGTGTTTATGGAACCAGGGGAGATAGCAGAGGTTCTTAATAAATACTTTGCTTCAGTATTTACTACAGAAAAGGATCTTGGCAATTGTAGGGATGATTTACAGTAGATTGAAAAGCTTGAGCAGATAGACATTAAGAAAGAGGATGTGCTGAATCTTTTGAAAAGCATCAAGTTGGGTAAGTCTCTGGGATCAGATGAGATGTACCCCAGGCTACTGTGGGAGGCAAAGGAAGAGATTGCTGAGCCTCTGGCAGTGATCTTTGCCTCATCAATGGGGACAGGAGAGGTTCCAGAGGACTGGAAGATTGAAGATATTGTTCCATTATTCAAGAAAGGGAGTAGAGATAGCCCAGGAAATTATAGACCAGTGAGTCTTACTTCAGTGGTTGGTAAGTTGTTGGAAAAGATCCTGAGAGGCAGGATTTATGAACATTTGGAGAGGCATAATATGATTCGGAATAGTCAGCAAGGCTTTGAGAAAGGCAAGTTGTACCTTACGAGCCTGATTGAATTTTTTTGAGGATCTGACTAAACACATTGATGAAGGTAGAGCAGTAGGTGTAGTGTATATGGATTTCAGCAAGGCATTTGATAAGGTACCCCTTGCAAGGTTTAAGGAGGCATAGAATTCAAGGGGACCTTGCTTTGCGGATCCAGAATTGGCTTACCCACAGAGAGCAAAGAATGGTTGTAGATGGGTCATATTCTGCATGGAGGTCGGTGACCAGTGGTGTGCCTCAGGGATCTGTCCTGGGACCCCTCCTCTTCGTGATTTTTATAAGTGACCTGGATGAGGAAGTGGAGGTATGGGTTATTAAATGTGCTGATGACACAAAGGTTGGGGGTGTTGTAGATTGTGTGGAGGGCTGTCAGAGATTACAAAAGGACATTGATAGGATACAAAACTGGGCTGAGAAGTGACAGATGGAGATGAACCCAGATAAGTGTGAGGTGGTTCAATTTGGTAGGTCAAATATGATGGCAGAATATAGTATTAAGGGTAAGACTCTTGGCAGTATGGAGGATCTTGGGGTCCAAATCCATAGGATACTCAAAGCTGCTGCGCAGGGTGACTCTGTGGTTAAGAAGGCCTATGGTGCATTGGCCTTCATCAACCATGGGTTTGAGTTTAAGAGCTGAGAGGAAATGTTGCAGCTATATAGAACCCTGGTCAGACCCCATTGAGTACTGTGCTCAGTTCTGGTCACCTCACTACAGGAAGTATGTGGAAACTATAGAAAGGGTGCAGAGGAGACTTCCAAGGATGTTGCCTGGATTGGGGAGCATGCCTTACGAGAAAAAGTTGAGTGAATTTGGCCTTTTCCCCTTGGAGTGACGGAGGATGAGAGGTGACCTGATAGAGGTATATAAGATGATGAGAGGCATTGATCGTGTGGCTAGTCAGAGCCTTTTTCCCAAGGCTGAAATGACTATCACGAGAGGGCACAGTTTTAAGGTGCTTGGAAGTAGGTACAGAGGAGATGTCAGAAGTAAGTTTTTTTTAACGCAGAGAGTGGGGAGTGTGTGGAATGGGCTGCCAGCGATGGTGGTGGAGGCAGATACGATAGGGTCTTTTAAGCAACTCCTGGATAGGTACATGAAGCTTAGAAAAATAGAGGGCTATGGGTAACCCTAGGTAATTTCTAAAGTAAGAACATGTTCAGCACAGCATTGTGGGCTGAAGGGCCAGTATTATGCTGCAGGTTTTCTATGTTTCTATATATTGCTCTTTCTTGACAACAGACTTCCTGCTGGAGGAACTCACAGGGGAATTGATGGGCTTGTGAGAGCAAATATGTTTCAAAGATATAGGGAACTAAGACAAGGGGCAGGGTACTGAGGGGAGTGCCTGGATCAATGCTAGCATAGATTTAATGGGCCTAATGGCTTCCTTCTGTCTCAAAATAAGTAACAAATAGTAAGTGTGCTCTTCAAATATACAAGACCTTTCTTTCTCAGGTCTGGCAAGGGCAAAATCTGTCCCTACCAAAACCTACTCAAATGAAGTGGTGACCTTGTGGTATCGACCCCCAGATGTCCTGATGGGTTCAACTGAATATTCCACCCAGATCGACGTATGGTGAGAATAACTTTTAGAAACAATTGTATTTTTAGATTCTTTTCTTGTTGACGGCATTTCCTGTGCAGGATGGGATGATGTTAAAATCCATGAAATTCTATTGTCTGTATAGCGGCAAATGAGGTGCAGGCATCCACAGATCTAAAGTCGGATCCTATCGACTCTTCCGATCTCTTTCCCTGCTATTCTTCACTGGAACACTGTTGGTGTTCTTCCTGTCAAAGTCGTGGGTGCATAGTGAACCCAAGGAAGGCTGTCAAAGTTTGCAACCCAATCTGGACCAGATAGAAAAATAGGCTGAATATTAGCAGATGGAGCTTAATGCAGACAAGTGCGAAGTGTTGCATTTTGGCAGGATAAACCATGGTAATACCTACATAGTGATTGTAGGACACTGGGGTGTGCAGTAGACCAACGAGATCTGGTAATATAGATTCATTATTCCCTGAAAGTGACATCACAAGTAGGTAGCATTGTAAAGAGTGCTTTTGGCACATTGGCTTTCAGAGGACTGCGTAAAGGTTTTGAGATGTTATGTTGAAGTTATATAAGATGCTGGTGAAGTCAATTTGGAGTATGGTGTGTGTGTCTGGTCAGCTATCCACAGGAAAGATGTCAATAAGCTTGAATCCATGCAGGGGAAATTTACAAGGATGTTGCCAGTACTTGAGGACCTGAGTGATCAGTAAAAAGTTAATAGGTTAGGACTTTATTCCCTGGAGAAGAAGAGAATGAGAGGAGAGCTTATCGAGGTATACAAAATTATGAGGAGAATGCTGCATATAGATGTAATCTTTTTCCCGCGGTTGGGTGAGACTGGAGCTAGAGGTCATAGGTTTAGGGTGAAAGGTGAAATATTTGAGGGGAACCTATGGGGGAACTTCTTCACTCAGAGTAGTGTCAGTGTGGATAGGTCTGCCAGCGGCAGAGTGGCGGATGCAGGTTCTGTTGCAACTTTTAAGAGAAGTTTGGATAGGTGGTACAGTATATAGATGAGAGGGGTATGAGTCACGTGTGGGTCTATGGGGCTAGGGAGAGAAACCAATCATTAAGGACCAGATGGGCTTGTTTCTGTGCTGTAGTATTCTGAGTCTAAGTTCATCAGAACAGGATTGGGCTCTTCAGCCCATCGAGCTCACTCTTTCATATAACTTGATCATGATAGACCTCTCCCAAAACTTCATCTACCTTGGTTTCTACAATTCATCTGGGTAACAAAAATCTAACAGTTTGAGTTTTGAAGTTTGTCATTCTGAGTGGATGTCCCGAATTCCCACTACCTGTGTGAAGAAGTATTTCCTGTCATCACCTGATCTCACAGGACTTGGTTCTAATTTTACAACTGGGTCAAATTATTCCGAAATGTCGCCCGCAAGTGGATATAGTTTCTCACTGGTAACGCTATGCATTGTTTAAATTGTTGTAAACAACTTAGTTAGTTCACTTCTGTTTTCAAGTTCAACAACTGCAAAATGGGTCTTGTCTATAGACACTAAAACATTTTCTCTCTGTGAAGAGTTTGAACTTCAGTCCAGTACTTGGGCTTTGTGCTATCTCATGATGTACTGAAAACGATGCTCCTCAGTAGAGACTCAATATTATCACCATGTAACAAAATAAAGAATCAACCATGTGCCTAGACAAAGGTGTGCATCTCAGAAGTTAATTGTTGGAACCCAACCAGAAATGGAAATCTTTGGTAGAACATCTATTTCCCTTCAACCATTCAGTTCTTGAACCAACCAGCAAAATCCTAGTCACTATTTTAGCAACACTATGACCACTTGACTTTGACTTTTACCTTTGGCTAGCATCAAGTATCAAGTTATTCAACCAAAAGTATATTGCTTAGCAAAATTGAGTACTGTTCCTTCCAGATGCTGGAAGTCACTTGTGTGGAAGAAACATTTGCCGAAGCCTTGACAAGTTACTTCTGTGAATGTTTCTTTCAAACTAGTGACCTCCAGCATCTGGAGTGAAATAGCCGACAGCACTGAAGAATGCTTTATTTTGCTAAGCAATAAAATTTAGGTTGAATAACTTGAATTTTATTTCCTAGCAAAATTAAGTCTCTTGAATAGGTGTTGCATTTGACTGGCATGGCTTGCTGACGCTGGAGAGAGTGAATTGAGTTGGTGGATGTTGAAATCATCAGACCAGACAAGGTGATGTCCATGTTCTTGAGCGGTATCTTACCTCCATTTAGCCAGGCAAGTAGGGACATCTTGCCAGATTTCCAGCTGGTGCCATGTAGATTGTGTAAAGGCTCTGGTAAATGAAAAGGTGAATCACTTGTCACAGGATGCAGTCTCTGTCTTCTTATTAGTACTTCCCCATTGACAGCCACTTCTTCAGCTGCCAAATACGTATGGTCCTTCCCTAAGCTTCTTCAACTCTCTCGCCTTCTTTAAGAAGTTAAGAAGACACTAGTGAACTGTATGGGTTATTGTATTGTTTCAGTGGTTTTATGATCAGCATTCCTAACTCTGGCTTTAATTCCACGTTGATTTAATTCCTCAAATTTAAATTCCCCAGAACCATAGGGAATGCAAACTCGCATCTCTGAATCAGTGATTCAGAGCTTTTACTGCTGGTTTAGTAAAGTAATCCTCAGGATGTTGATGGCAATACAAATTGTCCATGGCAGTGCAATATGTCCAGTGGTTGCACTCTTCCTTGTCAAAAATGATCATTTGCTTGTATTAAAAGGCAGGATGCCTACTAAGCTATTTGTCACCACAATCCAGTCAATAAATTCCCCTGTTTTAATGGACGTCTGTGTGAAAAAGAAGAAGACCTTGAGCTTGATCCTGCAAATTAAAAGCTACTTTTTTGTCGTGGTAAATTTGGGAAATTCAGTACCATGTCTTCTGTTTCCTCATCTTTTCAATGTAAGGCCAGGTTTCCCATTGATGTGTGATGAAAAATAAAGGAAGGAAAATGGAATTGAATCCAGAAAATAGCAACCCTCTTGTCGCTCTTTACTGATCTCCCTTCTGGCACTCATCGCTGTAATCCTGACAAGTGCTACACCTGCCCCTACACTTCCTCTCTCACTATCATTCAGAGCTCCAAATAGTCCTTCCATGTGCGGTAACACTTTGCTTGCGAGTCTGTTGGAGTCATCTGCTCCTCTACCTTGATGAGAACAGACACAGATTGGGGGACTGCTTTGTCGAGTAGCTTTGCACTGTCCGCTGCAAAAACCAGGATCTCCTGGTGATTACCCATATCAATTTGTCTTCCCATTCCCATTCCCATCCCGACACGCCTGTCCCTGGCACTCTCTACTGCCATGAGGTCAAACTCAGGTTGGAGAGCAACACCTCACTTCTGGGTGCTCTCCAACCTGATGGCATGAACGTCAATTTTTCTAACTTATAATTTCTCCCCTTCCCTCCTTATCTTATTTTCCACTTCCCATTTCCATTACTCTCTTACTGCTTCTCACCTGCCCATAACCTCGCTCTAATTCTCCTCCTCCTTGACTTACTTCCATTGTTTACGGTCCTCTCCTATCAGAGTCCTTCTTCTGTCCTTTCCTTTCCCTGCTTCTCACTTCCGCCCCCCCCTTACTCACCCACCCACCTCTCCCTCACCTGGTCTCACCTATCACCCATCACCCGTCAGCTTGTCCTCCATCCTCTTTCTCTACCTTTTTATTCTGCCTTCTGCCCTCTTCCTTTACTGATGAAGGGACTCCACATGAAACATCAACTGTTTATTCCCCTCCACAGATGCTGCCTAATTTGCTGGGTTCCTCCAACATTCTGTGTGTGTTAATCAGTATTAGTGTCTCTATTCCAGATTATTGTGGAGGCTTGGTTGCTGAAGGCTTTTAAAGAGGAGGTAGATTTTATTTGAAAGTTCAGGGAATTGGGTGCGATGGAGAACTGCACAGATAAAGCCTGGGAAAGGTCATCCACGATCATATGGAACGGCGGAGCAGGCTTGAGGGGCCAAGTGGTCTATGCCAGCTCTTAGAGTTACAAGTGCAGGTATAGACAATTTGGAGCCATACACAAAGGAGCTGGTGGAGCTCAATGTCAGGTAGCAACTAGGGAGTTAAATGAACAGCTAATGCTTTGGCAACCCCAAAACACTGGCTGTTCATTTCCCTCCTTTGATGCTGATTGACCAGCTGAGTTTCCTCAGCTCCTTTGTGTGTTACTTCTGCTTCCCATTAGGGCATTGAAAGGTCACCTGAGTGTGCAAATTCTGAAACTTTGGATGGAGATAGTTATAACTCCAGCCCAAATTTTTACATAGTCATCCTACAGGAAAGGCAATGTCGCTCCAGCGAGGTAGAAATTTGTTGCCTTTGCCTCTCCACTTGTGGAATAATCATTGAACTGTGACAAGGAGGGATTTCTCCTTCCAGTAAACAAATTCCACCCTCCCTTTATTCCCCTCTCTGACTTTTTACTTCTTTTCACCTGCCTATTACATCCCCCTGCCCTCCTCCATCCCCTTTTCCTTTGGTCCACACTCCTCTCCTATCAGATTCCTACTTTACCAGCCCTTCACCTTTCCCACCCACCTGGCTTCACCTTTCACCTTCCAGCTAGCGTCCTTCCTCCCCCCCCCCCACCCACATCTTTTTATTCTGGCATCTTCCCTCTTCCTTCTCAGTCCTGATAAAAGGTCTGAGCCCGAAACGTCGACTGTTTATTCATTTCCGTAGATGCTGCCTGACCTGTTAAATTCCTCCAGCATTTCTTGTGTGTTGATGAGGAGGGAAACCTTGTGGAGATCTATCCACAATCCTTCTCTGTAAAGATACTTGCAGAGATCCATCTTCTTATCCACTCATTATTCTAGAATTTCGGGGTCTCTTGGTCCGTCCATGTAGTCGGGCATGAAGATTTTGGATCACACATACAGATCTAGGGCACCTCAGTTCCTGATCTTTGTTTCAATCATCAAAAGCTTTTCCTGCTGTAGGAGGGTTAGTAAGCAGAGGGCATAGATTTAAGGTAGTTACCCACCTACCTGGGAGAAAGATGCTTCTTTTGTGCAGTGAATAATTATGAACAAAAATATACTGACTGAGAGGGACATGGATTTAGTGAAGGAATTAGATAATCCCTTGAAAAAAGAAGGATTGCTGGGGCCCTAGGGAAAGGGCAAAAGGATGGTATTAATTGGATAACTCTTTCAAGAAGTCTGTACAGACCCTTCTCTGATGTATTATTCTCCATCTCAATATGAAGCAAATTAATGTCCCCTTCTGAAACTGTTCTGCTTTCATTGCACTCTCCATGTTGTGTAATTGTAATCTGTTTTCACAGCTTGCAAAATGGCTCCCAGCTCTGCAATGCTTTCCTTGAAGTGTCTGATTCCTCCTTTTCTTAAGCAGCATTTTTAACAGTTCCGCATAACAGTACAGGAGGAAAGGGTGAACAGGCTAGGGCTTTTCTCTTTGGAACAAAGGAGGAGAAGAGGTGACTTAATGGAGGTATATAAGAAGCTCAGATGGAATGAATGGCCAGCATCTTTTTCCTAGTGTGGAATGGCTAAAATAAGAGGGCATCATTTTAAGGTGATTGGAGTAAAAAATATAGTGGGGGAGAGTTGTCAGAGGTATGTTTTTTTTTATGCAGAGAGTGGCAGATGCATGAAACACACTGACAGGGATGGTGGTTGTGGCAGGAACTTCAGGGATATTTAAGAGAATCAGGTAGATGAAAGGAAAAAGGGGACTATGCAGGAGAAAAGCATCAGATTGATCTTGGAGTAGGTTAAAATGTTGTCACAACATAATGGGCTGAAAAGTCTGTACTGTGCAGTACTTTACTCTGCTCTATGTTCTAAAGTCAGGGGTGCTGTCTTTCAGATGAGTTATTAAAACTACAGCTCTCTCGGGTTGATGTCGGAGACACTGACGTGCTGGTTTGTGGTCTTGGTTTCAATAGACTCTGGATCAAGGACTCCTTGGGGCTTTGTGGCTTCTGCTGTTGTTTGCATGGTGGGGGTGTGCTCAGTGCTTCTGCTGGCGTGGGTGGGGGGGAGAAGGGGGTCGATGCTTTTGCTACTATCTGTGTGAAGGAGGGGGAGGGGGGCTTTGATGTTTCTATCATCCATTCTATGGTGTTTCTTGTTTCGTGGATCTCTGTGAAGAGTACGAATTTCAGGTTGTATGCTGTATACATACATGGATATTAAAATGAGCCTTCGAAAGTTCCATGACCCCTATCTTAAAGAGCAGATGGAGAGTTATTTGTGGTGATATGGTTAGCATTCATCCCTCAAATTACTTCTCAAAGAGGGATATGTCTGAAGTTAATCCTTCCCTAAATCTCAACAACTCATCTGAATTTGGCTATTGTGTTTCCTACAGTACAAGAGTAACCACACTTCAAAACCATTTCCCCAACTGTGAAATACTTTGGTTTGACCTGAGTCTGTGAAAGAAACCTCAGAAATGCTTATAATCTATTTTAGGCTGTCTATCTCTGTTCTACACTGCAAGGACTGGCTGTGTAATAATTTCAATACCATTTGCTCTCCTCTGTGTTCCTAGGGGAGTTGGCTGCATTCTGTATGAAATGGCTGCTGGAAGGCCATTGTTTCCTGGTTCCACAGTGAAGGAAGAATTACACTTAATTTTCAGGCTTTTAGGTAAGTGTAGCATTGATATACTATGATTTGGGGACCAAGCCTATCCCATCCAATCCCCAGATCCTGAAATGATATGCTAGAATTTAATCGTCAATGTTAACAACGTGTTTTAGACAAAGAACTTAGCTGCTTCACAGCTATAAAAGTTGGAATAAATCTTTTTACAAAACCTTACAGAAGTTTTTTAGATGGGTCATTGCATTACTTACTACAGAATTATAACTACAAATTTATGTAATAACTTAATCAATGCCATATTGTTACCGTTGTTTTAGCCTTGGGTTAGTAGAACTGATTTTTCTGACTTGTTTGATCTTATTTTTATCAATATCATCCATGCCACAGATCAAAGGAATATCTGTGAAATCTAAGCACGTTCCAACCAATTGATGTTCTGATGAATACTGCAGTTAATTATTCACTTACTTCTGTGCTTTGTTTTCCAATTTCCATAGAATCAGAGGAAGCTTACAACATGGAAGGGGTCTATTCAACCCATTGGGTCTTTGTTGACTCTGTGCAAAAGGAGTCTGTTTTTGCCTCCATCTCTTCTTTCCACATCCTTGCAAACACTTTATTTTTAAGTGGTTATCCAGACCATTTTAAGCGTCAAGATTGAATCTGCCTCCATTTCCCACCAGGACTGCCTTCCAAGATGTTAGTTCTTTTATATGTCCCCGTGACTGATAGTTCTCTCTCCGATTATCATTCTTAAATGCATCCCGAATGCAAAAATTAAAGAAATAGGCCTAGTTTCAGGGATCATCCTTACACTTCCCTTTGTACAAAATTGTAAGCAATTTTCCATCTTATGGTAGTCAATCACTGCCTACAGGCTATTGGAATATTACTGTATGGCCTAAATCTCAGCCAGTTGCTTTCTTATGTCAACACCCACAAAATGCTGGAGGAACTCAGCAGGCCAGGCCAGGCCCTGACGAAGGGTCTTGGCCTGAAACATCAACTGTACTCTTTTCCATAGATGCTGCCTGGCCTGCAGAGTTCTTCCAGCATTTTACTGGTGTTTGATGGATTTCCAGCATCTGCAGATTTTCTCTTGTTTGTGATTGGATGATCCACTCTAGTGTCTCTCAGCCGACCTGAAACCATGATTTATCTATCCGAACTACATACACCTAATCTCTCTTCTACCTTTAACCTCTCTACTACCATCCCACTGACAATTTTAAACCATCCACTATCTTTGTTATATGTTCCTTTCCTGAGACTCCAGAAACATGATCTTCCTTGGTGAAGGTGAATGTAAGATACTCATTTGGTGCCTAACCTTGCTATTGACAAGTATGTTGAACTTCCTTTCTGTTTGACAATTTGTATTATTCTATTTAATTCTTCTGCCTTCTCCCCCTCTGTCTCCATTTATTCATTATCCTCTTGAGAGGATGTGGAATTCAGGAGCTGGTAAGCACAAAGTGGGACAAGAATCTGTTGATATTTTGGAATATACTATGGTCAATCTTTGCTTTCTGCTCTGTGTCCCCTCCCCCTTTTCTCACTCAGAATATCCTTTGTATTTTCACTTAACATGAGGACTTTGATATAAACACAAACACGTACACTTATTTTGATTTATTGTGTAATCCTGACCTGATTATAAAAGGAACATGGTTCTCCATACCTGAGAAAGCACCATCTATACAGCTACATTCCATCTAACACCATGTCCATAAGTAAAAGCATGATACATTACACAGTTCAGACCATTAATCAACAAATCAATTGTACACAGTTAGTTATATTTACTAACAATACAAATTCTATAATGTATTGTTTCAGGAACTCCCACAGAAGATACATGGCCAGGAATAACATCAAATGAAGAATTCAAAGTTTATAGCTTTCCTTATTACCGACCTCAACCAATGATAAATCACGTTCCCAGGTACACCGGTAATTTACCCTGCTTATTTCATGCTGTAAATTGTTATATGGTTAAATTGTGTAAAGCATATTTCATGACATTTCAATAAGCAGAGGGGCACTATCTATGGCTTAGTGCTCTCTGAATCACATATGTGCTAAATACTTCTCCATTGACATGAGAACAAAAACCAAGCTAAAATACCCAGCCCTGCACTCATTTCAGTCTTCCAGCTGGGTACGGGTATCGATTTTAACCAGTGTTTTGATGACAATCTCTGCCATTTGTCATTGAAACGCCATTTAAAATCAATACCAGTACCCAGCTGGAAGCCCAAGAAGAGTTTATTCGCCATACACACCGGGAAAGCACTAGAGCTTTTTCACTCACTTGAAGATTTGAAGTTACTGAATCATTGTCTACGACAACATTTCAATCTTCTGTTCAGGTGACAAGTTCATAAATTCTCTGATTTGTTTTTCTAGGCTGGATCCTGAAGGATTAGATCTTTTTTCCAATCTTTTATTGGTAAGACCATAAATAATTGAAGATTTATTAATACATATGTTTTCAACTTTTTCTGATCAATGTTCTTTGTATGAAGCATTATTCACTATAGCCCTTAGGCTCTCTATTGGTCACGGTCAACCATGGATGTTTCATCCCAGCTGTCTATGTGACACGCAAGCCAGGGCAGTATGATATGGAGAGCAAGCTGTTGCCTGTGCAGAAGGATTCCCCTCTCCATACAGCTAATGAATCTAAATGAATGGCAGAAACTGATGCAGTTTGGCACCAGTGGTACCACGGGAGTTGCCAGTCAGCATTGAACTCAACGTAGGACTGCCTTGGGGACTCTAGTTCCAGATATTTCCTTGGGCATATTCCTGAAGCCTTCCCCATCAGTGGGTATAGCCATAAGGAAGTTTGAGATCAGAATTTTCCTCTTCCTGGATGACCTGCCAACCACGGCTGACAAGCCTCATGGCTCTTGGTTTTAAGGCACCAGTAAATCACCTTTGCCCTTTCTGCTGCCAGTAGAAACGTTTCTGCTGGGCTTAGTAGCTATGCTGCACGTGAAGGTCAGGAGATGGACTGGGCTGTCAGAGGCTATAAGAGATGCACACACCATTTAGTAGGTAGTGGGAGCTTATCCCCACCAACCTCCCTTGGTCATGACAACCTTAAGGAATCACTATAATCCAGAATAAAGATAATGTAGCGTTGTTTATTTTGGGACTACACAATTAAAATTGTACTTCCCCAGGCAGTACAATGTAATCAGAACAGTATTTTAGCCATTTCATGTCACTATGGAAAACTAAATGGACACTTCTCAGTGTGAATTGTTCTGAATCTGACATAAACTGTGACATGCCCGTGTCCAAACAGAATTAGTTAAGCAATGGAAGAAATCAGATCACAGTGTCTTTTCAAAACCAAACAGATTTATCAATATATGTTTGGATTCAAGACAACTTACCTTGGGAGCAGAGTAATTAAACACATAAGCCAAGTATATCTTCCAGTACCTCAAGGCAATGTTGTTGAGTAAACAACTAAATGAGCTCACAAGAGGGTGGACCTGTCACAGTCCTCAGTCTAATGATTTTGAAAATAAGACTGCCTGGGCTAGGTTAGTGAGAAGGGAGAAGAGGATACGTGCAACGAATTGAGTGGATGACAATGTTTGTGTTTCACTCAAAAATGGTGAGGGAACTCAGCAAGTGAGGCTGCATCAATGGAAGAGTATTGGCTTGAAACATTGACTGCTTATTGCCCTCCAGACTTGCTGAGTTCCAACAGTTTTGTTCAAGATTTCTAGCATCTACAGAATCTCTTGTGTCTGTGTTTTACAATGGCTTTTCCCTAATTTGCATTGTGATTGTTTTATTATTGTCACATGTACTGGGATATGGTGAAAAGCTTTAGGCTTGTATGCCAACCAGATGGATTGTTCCTTACAAAAGTACATTGAGGCTGTAAAAATGAAAACCGACTGCAGAATATAGTGTTACAAATGCAGAGAAAATGCAGTCCTGGTAGCCAAATCCCACAAGGACCACTATGAAGTAGATTAAAATATCAAGAGTTCATTATTTTTGTGTATGACAGATCATTAAAGAGCACTTTGCTCACTCAGAGTGGATTATATATGGAAATAGAACCTGACATGCTTTTGGGATCTGAGCATCACAAGCAGGGACAGCAACATTTCCATCCACAAAAAGTGGAAGTTCCCAGTGGCCAAACATTTCACTTCTGATTCCCATTCCGTTCTGACATCTCAATAGACAATAGATAATAGACAATAGGTGCAGGAGTAGGCCATTTGGCCCTTCGAGCCAGCACAGCCATTCACTGTGATCGTGGCTGATCATCCACAATCAGTATCCCGTTCCTGCCTTCTCCCCATATCCCTTGAGTCCGCTATCATTAAGAGCTCTATCTAACTCTCTATCTCGGTCCGTGGCTATCCCTTGTGCAATGATGAGGCCATCCTCAGGGTGGAGGAGCAACACCTTATATTCCATCTGGTTAGCCTCCAACCTGATGGCACGAATATCGATTTCTCCTTCTGGTTAAAGAGAAATTCACTCCCCTTCCCCTCCTCTTCTATTACCCACCCTGGCGTCTTACCTCTCTCACCTGCCTATCAACTCCCCCCCACCCCCCGGACCCCTTCTCCTTCCCTTTCTCCTCTGGTCCACTCTCCTCTCCTATCAGATTCCTTCTGCTTCAGCCCATTACCTTTCCTCCCCATCTGGCTTCACCTATCACCTTCTGGCTATCGTACCTCCCCTCTCCCTGCCATTTTATTCCGGCATTTTCCCCTGTCCTTTCCAATCCTGAAGAAGGGTCTTGGTCCGACGTGTCTACTGTTTATTCATTTCCATAGGTGCTGCCTCACCTGCTGAGTTCCTCCAGCATTTTGTGTGTGTGTGTTGCTTTGGACTTCCAGCATCCGCAGACTTTCTCATGTTTATGATTGACAACATTTGATGCCCAGCATTACTTGCCCTTGGGAAGGTGCTGGTGAGTTGCCTTCCTGAACAGCTTCGGCCCTTCTGGTGAAGGCTCTCCAATGGAGCTGCTGGGAGGTAGTTCCAACATTTAGATATTGTGACCGAGCAATATGCATGTTTTTTTAAAATTTATTTACTTAATTATTGAGATACAACATGGAGTGGGTCCTTCCCGCCCACCGAGCCATGCCAACTAGCCTAATCACTGGACAATTTACAATGACCTGTTAACCTACCAAATGGCATGTTGTTGGACTGTGGGAAGAAACCGGAACACCGGGAGGAAACGGGGAGCATGTATAAACTCCTTATAGTCAGTGGCGGGAATTGAGCCATAGTTGCCTGTACTGTATAGCATTGTGCTAACCACTATTTTACTATGCTGCCCCATTATATTTCCAAGTTGGGATGAAGTGTGACTTTGATGGGATCCTGAAGATGGTGGTGTGACTACCCATTTCCTGGTAGTTCATGGTGCTGGTGAGGGTACAGGTTGGCAGGTATTATCAGAGTAGCCCGGGCAAGTATATATGGTGCATTTTGGCTCTGGTTTATAATTGTCACATATACCAAGATCCAATGTAGGGCTTCTCTTGCACACTGTCCACAAAAATCAAAATCACTACACAGTACATCGAGGAAGATCAAGATAAAGTAATAACAATGCAGAATAAAGTGTAAAAGCTACAGAAAAAATCAGGTTCAGGAAACAAAGTGCAAAATCCTTATGAGTTAGACTGAAAATCAGGAGTACAACTTATAGTACAAGAAGTCTCTTCAAGAGTCTGATAATATTATCATCAGGTTCACTGTCCCACAGGACATGCTGTCTTCACGCTGCTGCCATCAGGAAGAAGGTACAAGAGCTTCAGGACTCACAACGTCAGCTTTAGAAACAGTTATTACCCCTCAACCATCAGGCTCTTGAACCAAAGGGGCTAACTTCAATTCATCATTGAAATGTTCCCACAGTCTATGGACTTCCAAGGACTCTTCATCTCATATCCTCGATATTTATTGCTTATTTACTATTATTGTTTCTTTTTTTTTGTACTTGCACAGTTTGTGTCTTTTGCACACTGGTTAAACATCCAAGCTGGTGTGGTCTTGGTTTTGATTTTATAATGGTTATTATTCTAATATGGATTTATTGGGCACACCGCCAAGAAATAAATTTCAGGGTTGTATATGGTGACATACATGTACTTTGATAATAAATTTACTTTGAACTTAGAACTTTGATAACAGCAGCGTGAGCCTGGTATTCGGTCCTTTTTATCTTCTACCTGATTGGAGAGGGAAGAAGAGGGAATGGCCAAGGTACATGGGGTCGTTGTAGATTATTTTGTAGACAGTACACACTTCAGCTACAGTGTGCCAGTGCTGGGGGGTATATCTTTTTAGAATATAGTGGTAATTATGCAAATATTTTGTCTTGCTTGGTCTCGAGATTCCTGTGATTCATCATCATCTGTCCATGATCCGTCTGGTAAGATGGAAACACGCTCAGATGCATCGGCTTCTATGAGGTTAACCAAAGGTGCTTTTGTGCTTTTAAACATTTGTTATGATTCCAAAACTCTGCTGGATAGTAAGAACATAAGGTACTGCGAGTCTACACCATCAATAGCAGAGAAACTGAAGGAGCTGGACTTGGTGCAGACTGCGCTGTTGCCTTCGACAGAGAGTTGTAGGTGCACAAAGGAGGTGTGCAGCCTAAATAATGAGTGATCATCCGAATTGCTTCTGGCAAACGTTGGGGGAGGCAGCAGGGGTCGGTCATAGAGAGGACTAAGCCTTAAGCTGTGGTGTCACCTGTTTGCTGCCGCCCAGGGGGAGGCAACGGAGTTGGGCGCCCCGCCAGAGTACCAGAGGCAGTGCAGTGCAGCACGGCGTCCATGCTGGAGTCGGTGCTGCCCCCCAGTGTTCGCTTGACAGAACACAAGCTGTATTGTGTTCAACTGCAGACAGCTGCAACATTCATGGACTTGGAGACTGGACTACATTTTACTGCTATCTTATGTGCTATAGGTACCTTGTGCTGTGTGTGACTGCTGGTACTGTGTTTTGCACCTTGACCCTGGAGTAACACAGTTTCATTTGTCCGTATTCATGTATGGTCGAATGACAATTAAACTTGAACTTGGAACTTTTCTTCGCTCCTGATTTGAGTTGTAGTTGATGGAAAGGTTTTGAGATATCAGGAGATCATTCATGATCCACAGGATACCGGTCTCTGACTTGCTCTTGTACCCAGAGAATTTATATGGCTGATACAGATGAGGTTTTGGTCACTGATGATTGCAGGTTATTGGTGGTGGGACTGGTATTCAATGATATTGCTTTCTCCAAGGTAGGAGGTTGCACTCTATGTGCAGAGAAGGTCACTGCCTAACTCTTCTATTGCATGGATCTCAGGCTTGTACATTGTGACATATATGTACTTCGATAATAAATATACTTTGAACTTTGAATGTTGCTTGCCACTTATCAGCCCATGTCTGCATGTTGTGTAGGTTTTGCTCCATGAAGGCAGGGGGCAGGGGGCTCTTCCCTTCTGTTAGTGTAACCCGAGGCTCGGTCGGCGGCATTAGTCTAGGGGAAGACACTCTCCGGCCCGCCAAACTTGTGAAATCTCATTTGTGTGGATGCTGCATGATGTTTTCCCCTGTTATAAATCAGTCGCATGAAATAACAAACAGTACACCACATGCAATTAAATGATTTAGCTTTATAATTCTTAAGTTGACTAGAGGGTTAGTAAAGAAAACAAAAAGAAAAGTGCCCATTTTAATGAAACAGTCTAATGCGCACATTGGAGCTGACAATTTTCCCGTCTGTTCATTCTCCAATGATTTCCCCCAGGTATCGTCAGCTCCCGACCCCATTCCACATCCACTCAGACTTGCAGTCTGCGACGTCTCCATTCAGGCATTTTCTCTCTCCAGCCAAACAAAAGCCTGCGAATACGTCGCACTCTGGCACATGAGAAAGAAGAATCTTCCCTCATTGGACACCGCACATTCCAAAGCTCCTGTTATCTCCAGTCATAACCCGAACACGCCGTGGCTACAGAGAAACCAATGCATTAGTGGTGAAACCTTTCCCAGGACGTTACATTAGGAATATGTAAATAGAACTGAGCGTCGTTCAGTTGTCAGTGAACACTTCTATGCTCATGATGGGAGGAAGGTCAATGTTGAAACAGCTAAAGATGGTTGAACCTTGTAATTTGTCCAGAGGAACTCCTGCGCCGATATCATGGGGTTTGGATAGTTGGTTTCTGACAACCACAGCCATCTTCCCCTGGGCATGTTATGACTCCAACCACTGTACTGTTTTCTCTTTGATGCTTTTATATGGGTATCTTCATGCTCAGCTGGTCAAATGCTGCCCCAGTGTCATTGGCAGCCACTTCCACCACAGCTCTGGAATTCACCTCTTTGCCCCATATTTGGATGAAGGCTGTGATGAGGTCTGGAGCTGAATGGCTCCTGGTGAATCCCTACACTGGTCATGGGGGTAGGTTGTTGGAGAGTAAATGTGACGCCACTTTCCTTCACATTGCTGATCACATGTAGATGGGAGGGGAGGAGAAGATGGCAGCGCCACGCAGCGCGCGTGGCCACTCCGAAATGATATCGTATGTGTTAACTAGGGGGCTGTGCACAATCCAGATTTGATAGAGACAGCCGTGAGAAGCACAGAGGAACATCTGGAGAAACTTCTGAAATACGCGTTTCGCTGCCGCTGCTACTGTGCGATTGAGAATCTCCAGAGGGGAAGACCCCGAATCCTTGGCTTTGCCTACTGCCTGTTGCCGGGGCCGGAGTCGAAGCGCTCGGCGGAGATGGTGCTCGGTGTCGGAGGGCTGGTCGGAAGCTCGAAGTTTTCAGACGGACTCAAGAGTCGGCTGTGGTCGGATGCTTCCAGGGTGCTACTTCGGCAAGTTTGTGGTGCTGGAAGCTCATGGCAGGGAGAGTTTTTCTTCCTTCTACCGTCTGCATGAGATGATGGGACTTTCGAGAGACTTTGAGACTTTTTTTTAACCATGTCCATGGTCTGTTCTTTATCAAATTACGGTATTGCTTTGCACTGTTGTAACTATGTGTTATAATTATGTGGTTTTTGTCAGTTTTTTAGTCTTGGTTTGTCTTGTGTTTCTGTGATATCATTCTGGAGGAACATTGTATCATTTCTTAATGCATGCATTACTAAATGACAATAAAAGAGGACTGCGCATCCTCATAAACTAATCTAATCTAATCTAAATTCACTGATCAGATGTGTCCTGCAATCTCTTCAGTTGGATGTATTTGACAATATCTGGAGTTGAGGGGGATAATAAGTCAAGCGTGGTAGAATGGCATATCAGACAAGATGGGCCGAATGGTCTAATTATGCTCCTATATCTTATGTTGGACAGAGGCCAGTATTGGAGCAGCTTATCTGGAGGTATCACTAGTGCCGGACTGCAGATCTCTAGAACTACAGCTGCAATGTTGTCAGGTGCCTTGGCTCTTGCTCATACCAGTGCTCAATGCAGTGTCTGGATATCATCTGTAGTGAATTGAGTTGTTTGGAATCCGGGGATCTCTGAAGAGGGAAGAGATGGATCACATGCTCGACTCATCTGACCTAATACTGTACTGAATTTGTTTGTAGATTAGAGAGTCATTAGCTGCACCAGCATTTATATTTCATCCTTAACTAGCGAAGATATGGGTGTACTGTTGGTGTTAAGAGAGAGCACATACTGCGGATCTGGTGTCATATACAGGGCAGGCCAGATAGAGGTGACACAGGGAGTTGTAGACAATGGAATACGGAGAACAGCAAAAGTACTGGAGGAACTCAACACGTAGGAGGATCTGTGGAAGGAAGTGGGCAGTTGACGTTCTACATAGGGACCCTTCGTCAGTCCAGATGAAGGGTCCTGACTCAAAACGTTGACTGTTCATTTCCCTCCACAGATGCTGCATAACCCATTGAGTTCATCCAGAAATTTGTTTAGTTGTTGAAGATGATAGGTTTTTTTTGCAACACACACCAAATTCTGGGGAAACTCAGCAAGTCAATGAAGGGGGAAAAAACATCTGACGTTTCGGGCCAAGAGCTTTCATCACAACTGCTTTTGAATAGGATCATCCAAAGGACAGGTTTCTTTAGCAGAGCGCATAAATGAACCAAGTGGGGTTTTTAATCACCACTACCCGGATTAGGTTTTGATTTCAAATTTTACTGTGGTGGGAATTGTTGCATTCTGCACTTCAATAACTTGGGCCTTATGATTTTTGTCCAAAATGTAACTATGATGCAACTGCCTAAACTGCCTCAGTTAATTCATACACAATCCTTTATTTGTTTGAATATTTTAATAACTCTCCTTGGCTCCAAAGCTAGCATGGTGATGTCTCACAGCTTGTGCTGATGCCTCACAGCACCGGCTACGCAGGTTTGATCTTGACATCAGATGCCTCTGTGTATATATTGCACAATTCCCTGTGATTGCGTGGTTTTCCATCATATGATTACACATGCTCTCTTCTTGCTGCTGCCAGTGGGAAGGAGGTACAAAAGCCTTGGATCCCACACCACCAGGTTCAGGAACAGTTATTACCTTTCAACCATCAGGCTCCTGAACCAATGTGGATAACTTTACTCAGCTCAACGCTGAACTGATTCCACACCTATAGACTCACTTTCAAGGACTCTGCAACGCATGTTCTCAATATTATTTATTTAATTATTGTATTTGCACAGTTTGTCTTTTTTGCACATTGGTTGTTTGTCAGTCGTTGTTTTTGTATAGTTTTTCAATTATTCTATTCTACTTCTTTGTTCTGCTGTGAATGACTGCAAGAAAATGATCTCGGGGTAGTATATGGTGACACAAACACACTTTGATAATAAATTTACTTAAGTTGATATGCTTCAGCTTCCTCTCACATCCCAAAGACATTCTGGTTGGTTAATTGCCTGCTGGAGTTGCCTACTACCCCTTAGTGTAGGTAAGGAAATCAAAGGAAAGTTGATATGTACATGAGAGAGAATAAGCTTTGGGGCATGGGTGGGGGGAAGGGGGAGGGGGTTGGTGAGCTGACAGAATCACTCATTTTGCAATTGAGATTTGGTGGAATGGCCTCCTGGGTGGTTCCTGTGTCTTTCCTGCTTGCACCTTCCCTGTACCATGTGGCGTCACAGTAGCACAGCGGTTCGCGTGACGCTATTACAGCTCGAGGCTCTCCAGAGGTTGGAGTTCAATTCCGCTGCTGTCTGTAAGGAGTTTGTACGTTCTCCCTGTGACCGCGTGTATTCCCTCCGGGTGCTCCAGTTCCCTCCCACAGTCCAAAGACATGCCAGTTAGTAGGTTAATTGTCTTTGTAAATGGTCCTGTGATTATGTTGGTGTTAAATAGGTAGGTTGCTGGGTGATGAGGCTTGTTGGGCCATAGGGGCCTGTCCAAGCTGCATGTCTAAACAAATAAAAAAATAAAATAAATTTTAACTGAGCTCCACCAAATGGATGAGACATGAACTTGGCTGGGTTACAGAACTGAGGTGTAAACCTGGCATGGTTACAGAATGGAGGTGTTATCTTGGCTAGGTTACAGAATCTTTTCCAGAGTTCCGAGGCAAGTGGGAAACCAGAAGGATACTGTGGCTAGGGAACGATACACATTTCATCTGGCCTGCCACACACCAGCGAAACCACAGAGCAGGCAAACTTGGGAGAGCAGAAAAATATTGGGATTAGTCTGCTAGCTTTGATCTCCTGCTGATCATAGAAGGGTTCATTTCAAGGCAGGAGTGAAACCAATATGTTGCTACAAAGAGGGTCTTATTAGAAACAGACTTACTTAATTGACGGCTTGCATTTTTTCTTTGATCTATCCTGTTTTGACTTAAGTTGTGGTAAGTTAAAATATAGAACTTTCTAGCATAATGTGTCTAACATGTCAATTCAATCCCCGTGACAGTATGAAGCTAAGAAAAGGATTTCGGCCGAGGATGCCCTCCTGCACGTTTATTTCAAGAGCTTAGGAGAGAGGGTACATCTTGTCCCAGATAGTGAGTTCCTTCTTATTTGTGGGATGTTTTCCTGCTCTGTTTTGTTGAAAAAAATAACTGTTAGTATCACTGGGATCTTAAGAGAAAGAAAGATCTCCTTGGTTCATACTCTCACCCTGAGTCAGAAACAGATGGAATGAAGAACTGCTGGAACTGTTTGAATGATACCAGGGAGTATACTGTTTTTTTTTGAACAGCATTTATCCTTTAAACTCATCACTGAAATTTTGGTATGATAATTCATTTCAGCATTGTGAGGTTTACTGTATACCACATCTCATTGAAACTATGGAGAAAATAGGATCAGTGGATGGCCACTCACTATTCTACTATTCAGTAGATGATGACAGACCTTCTACCTCAATGTCATTTCCCAATCTGGAAATGATGGAAAGTAAAGAGAATCCATATCCTGGCCCCACAAAAATACAAGAAGTTAAATTGCCCCAACCATCTCACCCTCAAATGGGCTGGTTACCTACAAATGCAAAGCACTCATTACAGAGATACAGCCTTGTTACAAAAGCCAATTCCTATTACCCCCAGCTCCTCTGACTTTCAAATATTAATCTATTTCCACATTAAATATGTCTAATGGTCAGATACCTATTACATCTAGAAATATAAACATTTCCTTATAAAATACATTCAGCAACTTGGCCTCTACAACCATAGAGTCCGTTGGTTTAGGATCTTTGAGTGGAGAAATTGCTTCACTTCTCAGTACTAAATCTCTTGCTCTGTTACTGAAATTTAAACCTTTCATTCTAGATCCCTCCAGCCATTGAAAACATCCACCCTACATACATTTTGTTCATCCCTGTTAGAATTTTGTAAGCTGCAATTAAGCCCACTCTCATTCTTCTGAACTCTCAGGAGTTTCGGTAACCCATTTTCTCTTTATACAGCAGCCACTCCATCTGTATAATCAGTCCGGTAACCCTTGTTGCTTTCCCTCTAAGAAGGCTGGGGGGATGTAACCAACAAAGCATCCCAGAGATCAGGTCTTGGCCCTTCCTTTTCTATTATTTACGTTAATAACCTGGAGGAGGTTTCCAAGTTTGCTGATGATATAAAAATAGGTGGGATGGCATGTTGGCATGTTATGATAGAGTGAAAACTGGCATATGGAGTTTAATGTGAGGAATTGCAAAGTCCTGTACTTTGGTTGGAGAATTTAAAGGTGGATTATTATTTCAATTGTGTGCAAATGCAAATTAGTGAAGCTCCAAGAAGTTCCAGAGCACGATTAACAAAAATTTTAGCAGGCAGGTCCAACACGTAGTTAAGAAGGCAAATGTTATGTTGGCATTAATTGCAAAGGGACTGGAGTTCAAGAATAGTTGTATGGGGTGTTACTGGTGCACAGCCTTGACTACCTTACCTAAATGAGAGGGTGCAGAGAAGCTTCATGAAAAAGATCCCAGGAATGAAAGGGTTAACACATGAGAGTTTGATGGCTCTGGGCCAGTTCTCGTTGGAATTTAGAAGAATAATGAGGAATCTCATTGAAAGCTATCAAATATTAAAAGGCCTAGATAGAATGGAGGTGGAGAAAATGCTTCTTTTAGTGGGAGAGTCTAGGAACAGTGGGCACAGCCCCAGAATAGAAGGACATCCCTTTAAGACAGAGATAAAAATGTATTCCTTTAGCCAGAGGGTGGTGAATCTGTGGAATTAATTGCCACAGATGACTGTGGAGGCCAATTCACTGGGTGTACTTAAAGTGGTTTGATAGGTTCTTGAATAGTAATGGTATCAAAGGTTATATGGAGAAGGCAGGAAAGGGATAATAAATCAATCATGATGGAATGGTGGAGATTCAATGAGCCGAATGGCCTAATTCTGCTCTTGTGTCTTATGGTCTTACAGCAGTTATAGTAGGATTGGGGGCAGTCCCATTTTTTTTTTGTTATTCACTGGACTAATTCCTGGGACGAGAGGGTTCTCTGATGAAGAGAGACTGGGCATTTTGAATTTACACCTTCAAGTTTAGAAGAAGGAACTGCGACCTTATTTAAGCATGTAAGATCCGCAGGGTCCTTGACAGGGTAGATGCTGAAATATTTCTAACGGTGGGAGAGTCATGAGCAAGGGAACATGGCTTCAGAATAAAGGGCTGAAGTGTGTAGAAATTTATACTCTGAAGGTTGTGAATAGCTGGAATTCTCCAATTCCAAAGATGGTGGAGGCGAGATCATTAGATATATTTAAGGTGGAGACAGATAAATTATTTTTTCAGATTCAGGAGCTGAGAATAATAGGAAATTGGCTTTTGTAACATGGCCTATTTCTCTGTAGCGAATGCTTTGTAATTGTATGTAACTAACCCCTGGAGCGTAGAAGAATTAGGGGAGATTTGATAGAGGTATATAAAATTATGATGGGTATAGATAGAGTGAATACAAGCACATTTTTTCCACTGAGGCTAGGGGAGAAAAAAACCAGAGGACATGGGTTAAGGGTGAAGGGGGAAAAGTTTAAAGGGAACATTAGGGGGGCTTCGTCACACATAGAGTGTGGAATGAGCTGCCAGATGAAGTGGCAAATGCGGGCTCACTTTTGACATTTAAGAAAAACTTGGACAGGTACATGGATGAGAGATGTATGGAGGAATATGGTCCAGGTGCAGGTCAGTGGGACTAGGCAGAAAAATGGTTCGGCACAGCCAAGGGCCAACAGGCCTGTTTCTGTGCTGTAATGTTTTATGGTTCTAACCCATTTACATAAGTGGTTTGCTATTGTCACCCTCTGGGCAGTGTCCTTACAAGACGGGTGACCCCGGCCATTATCAATACTCTTCAGAGATTGTCTGCCTGGCGTCCGTGGTCGCATAGTGATGTGCATCAGCTGCTCATACAACCAACCACCACCGGCTTCCATGGCGGTGTGGGGGGGGGGGGGTTGTTCTAAGCAGGTGCGACACCCTGACCAACGTCGACCTGCATGCTAGCAGAGGGAAGGAGCACCTTTCAGCCAGCAGATTTTATTAAGTGATTGGGATTTCCAATTTATTATGCTCACAGTACGTGCAATTAACTATTTTGATTTTTTTTTCTTTCAGATATCAGTATTTTTACTTTGAAAGAAATCCAATTGCAAAAGGACCCAGGTTACCGAGGGGCTTCATATCCGCAGTCTGGTGAGTTCTGTGCAAGGACCCATGAGGGAGTTAGATATGGGCCTTGTGGCTAAAGGGATCAGGGGGTATAGGGGGAAGGCAGGTACAGGGTTCTGAGTTGGATGATCAGCCATGATCATACTGAATGGTGGTGCAGGCTCGAAGGGCCGAATGGCCTACTCCTGCACCTATTTTCTATGTTTCTATGTTTACTGTTGAGGCATGTTTTCTATCAGTTTAGAGAAGGTAGAGAGTGCTTGTCTGAGTAAGGGTGTTTGTCACTGGAGGTGGATGTTATAGGCTGAGAGATTGTCTCCAGTTCATGTGGGAATTGGAAATACTGGTTAGTGTGAAATAACTAGTTCCAGTCCACATGGGATAATTAGGATGTAAGGTAAAATCAATGTGAAATAGTTGGGATTACTGTACTGTTACTGTGGGTCGTCTGGGATATCAGTGCACAAGTAACTGAGATTACAATACTGATTATAATGGAATAATTAGTCTCAGAGTGCTGGTTAGTGTGGAGAAATGGGGACTTCATTGCTAATCTGTATGATTTTTTTAAAAAATCGAATTAAATGCTAAACAATGGATTCAAGTGTGTGGAAGAGGCTGCACAGCTGAACAAAAAGCCACCAGATGTTTGCACTCCTTAATAGGACTTTTGGAGGCTATAAAGTAGGTAGACTGCAGAATATCACCATGATTCGAGTGACATAATGTTTTGAGGGATTCAGTTCCAGATGAGCTCAATGGCTTCTCTGCTCACTTTGAACATCAAAACATGGAGGATCTACCATAAACTCCCACAGCTCATGATGCTGCTGCACTTTCAGTCTCTTGAGACCGACGTGTGAGCGTCCTTCAGGAGGGTGAAATCACGAAAAGCATCCAGCCCAGATGGGGTACCTGACCAAGTACTAAAAATCTGTGCTGATCAACTGGCTGGATTGTTCACTGAGATCTTTAACTTCTTGTTTTAGTAGTCTGAGGTACCCAGCTGCTTCATGCTCGCTTCAATTATACTGCTGCCCAAGAAGAACATGGTAATCTGCCTCAATGACTATCATCCAGTCGCACTTACGTCCACAGTGATGAAATGTTTGACAGGTTGGTGATGAAACATATTAATTTCTGCGTGAAAAGTGACTTAGATCTGCTCCAATTTGCCTACTGGAGCAACAGGTCCATCTCACTGGCTCTTCACTCAACCCGGGAATATCTGGACAGCAAAGATGCATACATCAGGATGCTCTTTAATGACTACAGCTCAGCATTCACTACCACATCATCCCTTCAAAACTAATCAATGAGCGTAGCTCAGCACAACTCCTAAGTCATTTTTAAAGTTTGCCGACGACACCACTGCCATTAGCCAAATCAACAGTGGTGACCAGCCAGCAGAAAGGAGGGGGACTGAGAATCTTGCTGAGTGGTGCCAGGACAAAAAGCTCTCACTCAATGTCAGCAAGATCAAGGAGCTGATGATTGAATTCAGGAGAAGGAAACCAGAGGTCCACGAGCTAGTCCTCATCAGAGAATCGGAGGTGGAGAGGGTCAGCGACTTTAATTCCTCAGTGTTATCGTTTCAGGGGACCTGTCCTGAGCCCAGCATGCAATGCAACTACAAAGAAAGCATGGCAGAGATTTTGTGAAGATTGCGAAGATGTCATTACATGACACCTAAAACTTTGACAAGTTCCTATAGGTGTGTAGTGGAGAGCACATTGTTGGTTGCATCACGGCCTGGTGTGGAAACACTAATCCTTTGAACAGAAAATCCTACAAAATGTAATGGATACAGCCCAGTCGATCACAGGTAAAGCCCTCTCCACCATTGAGCACGTCCACAGGGCGCGTTGTCACAAGAAAGCAGCGTCCACCATCGGGGACCCCCAGCACCCAGGACATGCTTTTATCTCACTGTTGCCATTAGGAAGAAGGTACAGGAGCCTCAAGATTCACACCACCAGGCTCAGGAACAGTTATTACCCCTCAACCATCAGGCTCTTGAACCAAAGAGCATAACTTCACTGAACTTCATTTGCCTGGTTATTGAAATGTTCCTACAACCAAAGGATTCACTTTTAGGATTCTTCATCTCATGTTATCAATACTTATTGTTTATTTATTTTTTTTTTACTTGCACGGTTTATGGTTATTAACTGTGGAGGCCAAGCCATTGGGTGTATTTAAGGCAGAGATTAATAGGTATCTGAGTAGCCAGGGCATCAAAGGTTATGTTGAGAAGGCGGGGGAGTGGGACTAAATGGGAGAATGGATCAGCTCATGATAAAATGGCAGAGCAGACTCGATGGGCCGAATAGCCGACTTCTGCTCCTTTGTCTTATGGTCTTATGGTCTTATTATTCTATTATGTATTTGTTGAGTATGCCTGCAAAAAGAATCTGTGTTGATTATGTACTTTGATAATAGATATATTTGAACTTTAAATTTTATAAGGGATTATGGGGCTTGTTAGAGTGATTAGTGAGATTTAGGTGTTGATAAGAATGCCATAACTAGAATTAAAGCACTGATTACTGGAAAGCGGAGTTCATTCTGATTTTTGTGGAGCATTGGATATAGCCAAGATTGCTGATAATGTCTCAGTACAACTTCCCCCACTCATCCAAGTTCTGAAGGTAAATTATCAATGAATAATAATGGCAATAATTAAAGACACTGACCATAGTATTTGTCTACCAGACAGGGGGAAGAATCGAAGACAGAGTGTACTATTCTAGATGTGCCAGCCGCCATGTTATGAAGGAACAACAGCTCTTCGCCCTCTTGAAAAGTGTCATGGATCAAGGTGAGGCCACAGTCAAACAAGACAATGGCTTCGTGAGATCAACATCAGTAAAGTGTGATGAAATGGCATTGAGAAATGTCATCAGCAAGAGGAGGAGCCCATTCATCACATCAACCTTATGCTGCCGTTGGATTCTCACTGGTCCATGCATATCATGCTTCCATCAAGTCACCTCAGTTCCTTAACTCGTAATATCTAGTGAAGCCTGGCCTAAATGCCACAAACTGTTCATTGACTCAAATTTCCAAAATGCCAATCTGAACACCTCTTAATTGTGAGGCTTGGATACTGTATCCTATCATCTCAGAGCAGCTTTTGTGTTGGAGCTGTCTTCCCAAGACATCAGGAGAGGTCAGCATTGACCAGCCCTCTCTTCTAGGCCGATGGAAGTTTTTCACCTTCAATTTTCCACAATGATGTTTTCAAACCGTGTTGTGGATCGCATGGAAGGTTGTTGTAGGTAGGTTGTGATGAGATATTCACAGGATGCAGAGCTGGGCTGAGAAATGGCAGAAAAATATGAAGTGATTCACTTTAGAAGGTCAAACTTGAAGGCAGAGTACAGGGTTGACGGCAGGATTCTTAGCAGTGTGGAGAAGCAGAGGAATCTTGGGGTCTATATCCACAGACACCTCAAAGCTGCCATGCAAGTTAATGGATGGTTAAGAAGGCATATGGTATGTGGGCATTCATTAGTTGGGTGATTGAGTTCAAGAGCCGAGATGTAATGTTGTTTTTCTAAAAAAAAAGTGCGGTATTGTGTTCAGTTCTGGTCGCTTCACTGTAGGAAGGATGGGAAAGCATTAGATATTTACCAGGATGCTGCCTGGATAAGAGAGCTTCTCTTTTGAAGATAGCTTGAGAGAGCTAAGGCTCATCTCTTAGGCAGATAAGAGGAAGCTTGATAGACATCTATAAGATGATGAGAGCCATATATAGAGTGGTCAGCAAGTGACTTTTTCCAGGGCAGACATAGCTAATATGGGAGGACATGATTTTAAGGAGGAACGTAAAGGAGGATGTCCAAAATAGATTTTTTACACAGAGTGGTGGGTGCATTGAGTGCATTGCTAGGATTGGTGGTAGAGGCAGATACATTAGAGACATTTAAGCGAGTCTTAGCCATCCATTTTTCTTCCATACTTGGGCCTATGTGAGAAGAAAGGGATGGATCTTAGTGTGGGTTAACCTGTCGTCACAACATCGTGAGCCAATTGCACTGTGCTGTACCATTCTACATACTATGCATGACTGCATCTTCTGTCTTTGGGTGTGGGGTGGGAGGGGGGAAGACAGGATAACATGGATCACAGTATGCCTATGGGCAAAGGCTTATAATGAACCCAGGGCCCACAGACTCATGGCAGGCCAAAGGAAACAAGTGCACCTCAGGCTATGAAGGTTGCCTGTAGTCTCAGACATGAAGCAAGTCCGGAGAGCATGGAACTCATTGTGAGTAAAGGTTTCATAGGGTTCTAGCTGAACTGGGCTGCAGCACCCGGGAGAAACAATCTTATATTGGACCTAATGGACAGGGCCTGAAATTGTGCCAAGAGTTGCGGGCCCTTCACAATTCTGTGCTCAGGGAATAAAGCTGACTGTGAACACAAGTGATTCAGGCCAAAAGTAGGCCCAGGGGTTTCGAGCTAACAGTGGGCTTGGGGATCGTTCAAGCTGATAGTGGGCTGTAAGGAAAAAGTTGTTTGCCAGAAATGTTATTTGACTAACAACACACATCAAAGTTGCTGGCGAACGCAGCAGGCCAGGCAGCATCTCTAGGAAGAGGTACAGTTGACGTTTCGGGCCGAGACCCTTCATCAGGACTAACTGAAGGAAGAGCTAGTAAGAGATTTGAAAGTGGGAGGGGGAGGGGGAGATCCGAAATGATAGGAGAAGACAGGAGGGGGAGGGATGGAGCCAAGAGCTGGACAGGTGATTGGCAAAAGGGATATGAGAGGATCATGGGACAGGAGACCTAGGGAGAAGGAAAAGGGGGAGGGGGGGAAAACCCAGAGGATGGACAAGGGGTATAGTCAGAGGGACAGAGGGAGAAAAAGGAGAGAGAGAGAAAGAATGTGTGTATATAAATAAATAACGGATGGGGTACGAGGGGGAGATGGGGCATTAGCAGAAGTTAGAGAAATCAATGTTCATGCCATCAGGTTGGAGGCTACCCAGACGGAATATAAGTGGTTGTTCCTCCAACCTGAGTGTGGCTTCATCTTTACAGTAGAGGAGGCTGTGGATAGACATGTCAGAATGGGAATGGGAAGTGGAATTAAAATGTGTGGCCACTGAGAGATCCCAGTTATCTGACTCTTTTTTTAAATTGGTGCCAAATATGTGTAACACTAAATAGTGGTTGTAAGACAAAATGGTGTTAAGCTTGAAATGTGGAAGAGAAAGTAGTACTGGTGCACAGCCTTTGGGAGTAGGTAATGATGAAAAACATGCTTACCTGGGTAAGGGAAATCGGTGTGCAGGTGCTAATACCACTTGGCATCTTGCCATGGGTAAGTACCAGGGCATGGGGTTTTAGTAATATAAAAGGTAGTTGCTTTCTGTGCAGGGTTACTCCTATTTTGGACATAGGGCCAGGTAATTCTGACTTTTGGTGGGCCCAGGATCTTCAGGGTTTCCAGGCTTTACGTAGGCCCATCAGGTGTAACCAGATCCTTGATACCGGGGGCAAGTCTGGGAGAGACCGATTCGGACACACATTCCATGACTTGCCAAAGGAGTTGGAAAGCTTTACAGTGATAGATTGGTGATGCCTCTCTGGAGCTTTGAGGAGCCCGTTGTAGATGATCATGCATGATCCAAAATACTTAATGCAGAGGGGCAGGGATCACTGCTACAGCTCAGACTTGGAAGTATCCAGTCATAACCCTGCAGATGATAACTCGGCCGAGCACATACACCACATGTCCATGCCTGCACTTCCTCCCGTACTGAGCAGGGTTACTATTCGGTCCCAGACATGCTTGGTGTTTGGATGTTCTTTGCCTGAGATGGCTCTAAACTGTGCTGATGTACTAGAGATGGTTCTGATCATTGAAATCTACCTTCATTGGGAGGTGGCTCTTGAGATATGAAAGGTGATTTATACTTTCTAGGGTCTTGCTATGGATCTTGATCGTTGTCGGTTGTTTTATTGTTGCCACGTGTACCAAGATACAGTACAATGATGCCATACTTAAGTACATGGAATTAGTAAAAAGAAAAACCAAATTCAGAGTACAATGTAGTAGCTACAGAAAACTGCAGTTCAGGTAAAAGAATAGAGAGCAAGAGCCACAGCAAGACAGATTGGAAGATGAAAAATTCATCTTTAACCTAGGAGAGATTCATTCAATAGTCTGTCTACAGCAGCATAGAAGCTATGCTTGTCTTCGAGTGTTTGTATCTTCTGCTGAGCGAGAGAGGGGGGAATGATCGGGGTGGGTGAGGTGCTTGCTTATGCTGGTAGGTTTCACGAGACAGCGGGAAGTGCAGGCTGAGTCAGTGGAGGAGAGTCTGGTTTGCACCACGGACGGGGCTGTGTTCAGAACTCTCTGCACTTTCCTTCCGTCATGGGTCGAGCAGATGCCGCGCGTGAGGTGTCTGAGGGGAGGGCTGTGCAGTTGCACAATGACTTCTTTGTGAGTGTGGCCGACTCTGACCCGCCTCAGAGAGAGGGGCAGTAAATGTTGGCCCAGCCTGAGAATGTATTTTAAAAAAGAAACTTAAAAATCACTGACAAAATTTGAAAGTGCACTTTGCATTTCTTCCCCAGTCTCCGTCATTATATTATAAGCTATAGAGTTCCTAGCGCTGACCTCTCTGTCATATGCCACCCTTGAGTCTAAGAAACTGCCTCGTTCCATAGCTCTTTGTTCAGTACACCTCAGTCAATTTTGCACCCATGCCAATTCTGTTCCTTTATCTGATGGGCTTCAATTTTGCCAACAAGTCTAATACGTAGTACTTTGAAGTTAATGTGCCCTGTAACTTTCCATGTTCTGACATTATTGTTGGATAAAACTTGGGAGACAGTAAGTTTTTCAAAGCACAGTCATTAAAGCAATGTTTGTTGCAATAGCCATTACAATGTTTTGAGGCTTTGCAAAATCTGACAATTGACCATTGACAGTAGAATCATCCAGACATCATTATTGTAATTGTGAATAGGTCTGGTCATTCATCTTCCTTGAGACAGCCCAAACTTTCTTGGCTCTTCCTTTCTGTGGGAAGCTGTGGGAGATCCCACCACTTTGAAGAGGGACAGGGTAGTTTTCTGCAAGCCACGACTAATTATACAACCAACATGACTAAACTTAGTTTAATTAAAATCCTCTTCAAATTATAATTTAAATCATGATTACTTTGCTGCTATTAGGATCTTGCTAAGCATAAAATTAAATTCTGTGTTTCCAACATGATTCCATTATATAGAGAGGACCCTGGGACATACAGAGGTCACAAAATCATACCAACTTGAAATTCTCCTGGTGACAAACAGGTATTGTGAAGTCAATATAATAAACATGTTATTTTTAGCTAATGTGATACAAGTGACACATAGAAACTCTGAGCTTCAACCAATGTCTGTTTAATAGAGAAATCATTCTTCCAAGAACTAGTCCTTGCCAATAATTCTTTCTGATATTATTTTCCATGAATGGGTAATGGCCATTACCCAAGTACTGAGAATTTCACCACTGGTTACTATTTTCATTATCTACATGCTTCAGCAACCAGAGTCAGTGGGGTGACATGGTAGCATGGAGGATAGAGTGACACTATTGCAGCTTGCTGGGTCAGAGTTCAGAGTTCACTTCCATCTGTAAGGAGTGTGTGCATTGTCCTGTGACCTCATGGATGCTCCAGTTTCCTCCCACAGTCCAAAGAGGTACCAGTTAGGTTTTTTGGTTATTGTGCATTGTCCTTTGATTGGGTTAGTGTTAAATCAGTGAATTGCTGGGTGGCACAGCTCGTTGGGCTGGAAGATCCTGTTCTGCACTGCATCTCTAAATAAAAACAACATTCCAGCTTCTTCTACAGAGAACCACGCAGGAAAGGAGTGTCACCCAGCACAGTATCTGTAGCACACGCAAAATGGTGGAGGAACTCAGCAGGTCAGTCAGCATCTATGGAAAAGAAAAGAAGATTTGAAGTTTTGGGCCAAGACCCTTCATCTGGTATTTATCACAATGTGCACTTTTTCATTGCTCTCTCCTATCCACAGAAAAAAATAAGGCTTCTGTTACTTGATGTTCGCTGAAAATTAATGTGCATTGTTATGATTTAAGAAGCAAAAATACATGGCTAAACTCCTACTCAGATTTTCCAGGTTGCTGGTGTCCTTGTGTTGAAAGTGTGATCTTAAAAACTGTTAAAGAATGATGGGCCATTTGCTTTTATTATAAGTGCAGAAAGATGGTGAAAGCACAGTATGTGTATGACTGTGTAAAGACTGTGTATGTGATGAGCTCAAGAAGGTCTTGACGCAAAGTCTCTGGTACTAATTGCTTCATGTTCACAAGGCTGTTAGTGATATGTTAATGAAAATAAGGCTGGAACAACCCAAAGCATCGCAGAAAGTTACTGTGCAGGTTCAATAAGTAATTTAAAAAAAAACATTTGAATGTTGACTTTGGTTACAAGTGGATTTGAGTAACTGAGACTGGAATTTCTACATTGTTTGGAAGGAACATTAAGATGGTGCAGTGGGAGGTCTCCCTTCCTGACACAGGTAGGTGAGATTGTCTTTGAGGCTAATTAGCTTAGATTGGTCCAGAGACTGGGCAGGTGAGATTGGTCCAGAGACTGGACAGGTGAGATTGGTCCAGAGACTGGGCAGGTGAGATTGGTCCAGAGACTGGACAGGTGAGATTGGTCCAGAGACTGGACAGGTGAGATTGGTCCAGAGACTGGACAGGTGAGATTGGTCCAGAGACTGGGCAGGTGAGATTGGTCCGGAGACTGGGCAGCTGAGATTGGTCCAAAGGCTGAGTAGTTGTGTTGCTTTAGAAGTTGTTAAATGTAGCTAGTCCAGAGTTTAGGTGCATTCCATTGGTTTTTGTGACAGAAGGAAATGATGATCCCAGTGGCTAAAATGCTGAAGGAATTAAGCAGGTCCAGCGGTGTCTATGGAAAGCAATAATCAGTCCTGATGAATAGTCTGGACCCAAAATGTCAGTTGTTTATTCCTGTCCGTAGATGCTGCCTAACCTGCTGAGTTCCTCCATCATTTTATGTGTGTTACTTTGGATTTTCGGCATCTGCAGAATGTTCCAGCGGCTAATACCTTACAACCTCATAGGTCCACATTCACTTATGCACAATGGAACCTTAAGCAGCTTGGCTAGTACCATTGTTAAGACTTGAACAGCAATAGAGAAATCCAAGACATTCTAATCAGAATAAGGAATTATTGGTCTTAGTATATGTAAAATAACAATTTGAAAACTTCTATAGCTCACAAAATTAGCAATGGGGAGTGATGTGTGTATTTAACAGAAGTTCTTCTGAAGCTCAGAGTTTCTTTGACATTTGTTTTGTGAATTCTATGTGAATGTTGAATAGTACAGTCTGTACCATCACTCCACCACACATCAATATTGTCTCACTCCTGGAATTTATTCAATGTTTATTAAAATATGCTTTGAAAAAAATTTTTGATTAGTGTCTTCTTGTTGCCAGTATCTGATGCTTGAGTTGCTGTGAGTTACAATTTTCGGTTTCAGGTTCCTTGTTATGCAAATCAAAGTAAAAAAGTTCAAAGTAAATTTATTATCAAAGTTCATATATGTTATCATATACAACTCTAAGATTCATTTTCTTGTGGGCATACTCAATAAATCTATAATAGAATAATGACCACAATGGAATCAATAAACCATAATAGAATCAATAGAAAGATGACACTTGGGCATTCAACCAATGTGCAAAAGACAACAAACTGTGCAAATACGAAAAAAAGAAATAATAATAATAAATAAGCAATAAATAACAAGAACAAGAGATAAAGAGTCCTTGAAAGTGAATCCATAGGTTGTGGGAATATTTCAATGACGGGACATGTGAAGTTGTCCCTTCTTGGTTCAAGAGCCTGATGGTTGAGTGGTAATAACTGTTCCTGAACCTGGTGATGTGAATCCTGAGGCTGCTGTACCTTCTCCCTGATGGCAGCAGTGAGAAAGGAGCATGACCTGGGTGGTGGGGGTCTCTGATGATGGATGCTGCTTTATTGTGACATGCAGATGTGCGCAATGATGGGGAGGGCTTTACCCATGTTGGACTGGGCTGTATCCTCCACTTTTGTAGGATTTTCCATTCAATGGCATTGGTGTTTCCATACCATGCTGTGATGCAGCCAGTCAATACACACTCCACAACACACCTATAGAAATTTGTCAAAGTTTTAGTTGTCATGTCAAATCTTTGCAAACTCTTAAGGAAAGTAGAGACACTGCTGAACTTTCTTTCGAATTGCACTTATGTGCTGGCCTCAGGATAGGCCCTTTGAAATGTTAGCACTGAGAAATGTAAAGTTGTTGACCCTCTCCATCTCTGATCCTCCAATGAGGACTGGTTCATGGATCTTTAGCTTCTTCTTCCTGAAGTCAATAAGACTTCAGAAGTTAACATCAGGACATCAGAGATGTTCTCCTTCTTCAAAGAATAGGGTTAACCTTCCTCCATCATTGATGCTGCTATCACCCGCACCTCCTCCGTTTCCCTAGCATCTGTGCAACCCCATCTTCCCACTACCTTCACAGTGATAGAGTTCCTCTTGTCCTTATCTATAACCCCATGAGTCTCTGCATCCAACACATCATTATCTGTAACTTCCACCATATCCAAAGGGACCCTACCACCAAACATGTCTTTATCTCCCCCCTCTCTCTGCTTTCCCCAGGGATCACTTACTCCGTGATTTCCTTGTCCATTCGTCTCTCCTGGCAGTTGTCTCTGCAAGCAGCCAAAGTGCTACACCTGCCCATTCACCTCCTCGCTCACTTCCTGTGAGAAGCACTGGCGAACTCAAGTGCCGGAATCATAGAAACTTTGGCAATTCAAACAAAACTAAAGATTTATTATATAAGTTAACTAAAAATAACTAACAGGAACTCAGACAAACTGTCCAGAATCTTGATGGACAGAAGTCACTGCTGAAACACAGAAGGTCTCGATCTGAGTTTCACCCAACAGAGAGAGGTGAGCACGCCCCCTGGAGCACGTAGGAATTCCAAAGTTTGAAAAAACGTGCTAACTAAATTATCCCAAATTAAAGAGAAATGATAAATACAAAGAACATAACAATTCCCATGATCCTGAATGAGACATCTGCAAAGCAAAGAGAGAAAGCAGGGCTTGTGCAAAGACAAACAAGTAGACATAAAAGATAAACAATCCAAGGACAACGCATCTCTATGAGCTGACATTGAGCAAATAAAGACCACATAGTAACTGACAAAAGAAATCTTTTTTTTAAGATGATCTCTGGTCATGGGAACTTCATTTAGGGCCACAGACACTCCTTCCAGGCGAGGCAACCCTTCACCTGTGAATCTACAGGGACCACCTATTGTGTCCAGTGCTCCCAGTGAGGGCTGCTCTACATCGGTGAGGCCCATTGTAAATTGGCGGATTGCTTCGTCGAGCACCTCCACTCTGTTCACTAAAATTGGAACTTTGCAGTGGCCAAACATTTTAATTCTGAGTCACAGTCCTGTTCTGACATGTTGGTCCATGTCCTCCTCTTGTGCCACGATGAGGCCCCCCTCAGGGTGGAGGAGCAACACCTTATATTCCATTTGAGTAGCCTCCAACCTGATGGCATGAATCTCGATTTCTCCTTCCAGTAAAAAAAATTCTCTCCCCCACCCCTCTTCTTCTATTCCCCACTCTGGCCTCTTGCCTCTTCTCACCTGCCTGTCACCTTCCCCTGGGTTCTGCCCTCCTTCTCTTTCTCCTATGGTCCACTCTTCTCTCTTATCAGATTCCTTTTTCTCCAACCCTTTCCTTTTCCTACCCACCTGGCTTCTCCTATCACTTTCTAGTTATCCTCCTATCCCCCCCACTTTAAATTCTGGCATCTTTCCCGTTCCTTTCCAGTCCTGATGAAGGGTCTCAGCCCGCGAGGTCAACTGTTTATTCACTTCTATAGATGCTGACTGACCTGCTGAGTTCTTCCAGCATCTGAAGTGTGTTACTTCAGAGGTTAATTGTTTAATTAATCACTACATTAGTTCAGCCATTTATGGATACTCCCTCTGCCCCATCCACTGTCCCCTCCACCCTTCAATGCTACCTAAGGAAAGCAACATCTATCATCCAAGATCCCCACAAACCGGGCCATGCCATCTTCTCACAGCAACCGTTGGGTATGAGATCCAGAAGCTTGAAGTCCCACAGCACCTGATTCAAGAACAACTACTTCCCTTGAACCAACCAGCATAAGCCTAATCTCTACAGTTTGGCAACACTATGACCATTTGTTCACAATCTTGCTATCATCTACGGGCCCCGCCTCATCCTTTTCTCTCACCTTTTTTAACTGGTTACAGCTTCTTCCCTCTACACTCTCACTCCTGATGCAGGGTCTCAAACTGGGTCATCAATCACCTCTTTGCCTCTATGGAGGAATGGTCTTGCAGTTGACCATCCTGACTTGCAGTGTCCGCAGCCCTTCGCGTCCCGTCACAAACATGAGAAAATCTGCAGAGGCTGGAAATCCAAAGCAACACACACATGGAGGAACTCAGCCGATCAGACAGCATCTGTGGAAGAGACTGAGTCCTGTGAAGGGTCTCAGCAGGAAACATCAAGTGTTTACCCTCTTCCATAGATGCTGCCTGGTCTGCTGAGTTCCTCCAGCATTGTGCATGTGTTGCTTTGTGTCTCCTGCTTGCAAATATGGTAATTCCAGAGTACTTCATTGTTTTGGGAAGCCCAGAAGTGACAGATGCTGCTATATAAATGGAAGTTCTATTTATAGCCTTATTGCAAGGTTTAATAGCAGTGGAAGTACACTTCTCATCAGTAGCATTTTCCTCAATCAGCAATGGGATAAGACAAGCATGAAATACAAACAGAAATGATAGGCCCCGCATTGCCATTTCAGAGTGATCAATTGCCATTAAGAAATCAATAAGTAATAAAAGTATCATTACTACAGTCGATAAAATTCCCTTCAGCCTATTCTCCATCCCCCTACTGCAGACGCAAGTCCAACAAGAACCTTTTGTGTATATTTATAGAACAGATAGTCTGTTGTAATTTATTTCAGCTACTACTGTTCATCTTAATAACCCATGTCAACTTAGTTCATTTATAAAAATCTCTCCTCTAATTTAGAATCAGCTTTCTTCTCAAGATTTATATGTTTAATTAAACCTTACAGAGTACTGAATTGGCAACGAATATCATGTTAGTTAAGATGCTTAAAGGAAGATATTAAAACTGAGGTCTTGACCCCAATCATTGACTATGAAGTCTTTATTCTAACGATGGAAAGGTAACATATAGAAGCAAATTTCTTCTGTTTAATGTTGGATGAAGATGAAATTTAAATTGAAATTTCTTCGAGGATGTCAATATATGGTTTCTGTACCAACCAGTACTTACAAATCTATAGTTCCTCGTAAATGCCAGGGGTTGCTCAAGTCTGCATCTGTAGCCTTCTACGCTTGTTCTACAAACACACTCTTCTGTAATCAGTTGTCTATTATGCAGATATTGTTATCACACAGGTAATCTAATTATGAAGGTACACTTAGTCCAAAATTTTTTAAAGTATGACAATCAATGAAGTCATTTCTGAATATTGCACACAATGAAATGTATTCACTGAGGGTTTGGTAGAACTGGTAAAATATTAAATAGTTATTCTGTCAAATGTTGGTTAGATATTTTCTTTATTACTGTATCTGCTACACAGTGCACAATGTTCCAGTTAGTGATTAATTATTTGGATAAAGGATTAAGGGGCCCCTGGAAGTTTTCAGGAATACAGTTTAATGAAAGATTACTCAACAAGGGATTCCTTGTCACAACTGTTAAAATCAATACTCGTGCATATAACTGAATCTGAATTCCCAAGCAGTACCAGAAAAAAGTGAATGACTTCCTTCCTGTCAGTCAGGGTCGACGATAACTTCTGTGTGTTCTGTTAGAACTTTTTAAAACATCGGTTAGGCCACAGCTATGGTGGTGTTTGCATTTCTAGTCACTGCACAACAGGAAAGATATAGTCATAATGGAGAAAGTGCAGAGATTCACCAGGATGCTGCCTGCAATGGGGTGTTTCACTAATGGGCAGAGACTGGGTTAGTTTTCATTGGAGCGGAGGAGATTGAAGGGGGACCTAGCTGAGACCCATAGATAGTTCGATAGTTCCATTTAATATCAGAGAGATGTGTACAATATACAACCTGAGATTCTTGTTCTTCGCAGACATCCATGAAAACAGAAGAGCGCCCCAAAGAATGAGTGACAGTAAAAGCATAAGAACCCAAAGACCCTCCCTGCACCAAGCAGCAGTAGAGTATCTATCCTCCCCCTCCCACTTCTCCATTTACTTCAGCAAAAATCATCACCACCCACTAAGCAAGGAATAGCAAAGCCCCCAAGAAAGACCATGATCTGCAGTACAACAAAAACTATTTGTTCACCTGACATGCCATGGGCTCTCTCTCCCTAATAATATAATGTAAGTAAATTATATAAATTGCTTTTTCTATAACCACTTTCTTTTTGTAATTTCATGAAAATATGCATTGAGACTGGTCAAGGAACATATTCCCAGGTGAAATAAAAGTTGTCTGCTTACAAGCATCTCCTTGATATTTTGGGATTTTTGTTTTCTGAGAGAGTTTCCGATGTATCTTCCGGCACTAAAATTCATTCATAAGCCACAAGAGGGTTCTGCAGGTGTTGGAGATCTTGAGTATTACACACAAAATGCTGGAGGGATTCAGCAAGTCAGCCAACACCTCTGCAGGGGAATAAACAGTCTATGCTTCAGGCCGAGACCCTTTATCAGGACAGGGACAGAAGGGGGAGGAAACCTCAATAAGCTGGTGCTGGCATTGGGTGGGGGGGGGGCTTGGGTGGTGTTTGAGAGGAATGAGTAGAAGCTGGCAGATGATAGGTGAAACAAGGTGAGGAGGTGAGGGGGAAATGAAGTGAGAACATACAACATAGAAGATAGACTAGTACAGCACAGGAACAGTCCATTCAGCCCACAGTGTTATACTGAACCAGTTACAAAGCAAATCAAAAACACCCAAACACTAATCCCTCCAACCTACACACATCAAAGTTGCTGGTAAATGCAGCAGACCAGGCAGCATCTCTAGGAAGAGGTGCAGTCGACGTTTCAGGCCGAGACCCGTCGTCAGGACTCTCCAACCTACACATGTCCATATCCCTCCATCTTCCTTACAGCCATGTGCCTAACTGAACGTCTCTTAAAAGCCTCTAATGTATCTGCCTCTACCACCATACCAGGCAGTGCATTCCAGGCATCCGTAACTCTCTGAGTAAAAAACTTACCCCTCACATTCCCCTTGAACCTACCACCCTCTCACCTTCAATGAATGCCCTCTGGTATTAGATATTTCAACCCTGGGAAATTGATGCTGACTGTTCACTCTACCTATGCCTCTCATAATCTTGTAAACCTCTATCTGATCTCCCTTCAGACTCTGGCACTCCAGAGAAAACAACCCAAGTTTATCCAACCTCTCATGATAGCACATGCCCTCTAAACCTGGCAGCATCCTGATGAGCTTCTTCTGCACTCTGTTCAAAGCCTCAGCATCCTTCCTATAGTGGGGTGACCAGAACTGTAAGCAGTACTCCAGATGTGGCCTCACTAGAGTTTTATGAAGTTGCAACATAACTTCCTGACTTTTGAACTCAATGGCTCGACTAATACAAACAAGCATTCCATAAGCCTTCTTGGTCACTTTATCAATCTGTGTAGCCACTTTCAAGGAGCTATGAACTTGGATTCCAAGATCTCTAGACTCAGTAATGCTGTTAAGGATCTTGCCCTTAACAGTGTACTGTCTCCTTACAATTGCTCTACTGAGGTGCAAACTCTTATATTTATCTGGGTTAAACTCCATCTGCCATCTCTCAGTCCATATCTGCAACTGATCTATATCATGCAGTATTCTTTGCTGGTCTTCTATACTATCCACAATGCCACCAATCTTGGTATCATCTGCAAATTTACTATCCCACCCATCCACATTTTCATCCAGGTCATTTATATATACCACAAACAGAAGAGCAGAGGTCCCAGCACAGACCCCTGCGGATCTCCGCTAATTACCGGCCTCCAGCTCGAATAAGTCTCTTCAACCACTGCCTTCTATGCACCAGCCAGTTCTGAATCCAAATAGACAATTCCCCACAGACCCCAAGCATCTTAATCTTCTGGATTAGCCTCCCATGAGAGACTTTGTCAAAAGCCTTACTAAAATCCATACATCCACTGCCTTACCCTCATGCTTCCTCTCCTTAATTAGGCCAGAACTTTACTCTATGCCCAGTCCAGACATTTCATCATGTGGGTTAGAAAGTGTGTGGAAGTTATAGCAACAATTTTTCTATCAAAATAAACTTCATTCATAATAAAATATTATTCACAAGAATAAACTGTGCAATGCCCTTTCATTCTTACATTCATAGTCAATACTTTCAGTGCTCCCCTATTCCACTCCTTAACATCAATAGGGCTATTGCAACTTTTGTGGCCCCCTCTACTTTTTAATCGTACAACTAGTACTATAATTGATGGGCCTCCTCATCCAACCCGGCCCCTCTCTGTCCAGTAGCAGAGGAACCGTACATTGTGGTCCTCCCCCAACCAGCCCTTGCAGTGGCAGCAAGCAAAGGGTAAAGATAATGTCCAGGAAAGGGCAGTTTACAGATTGTGTGCTGTCAACCCAGGTAAGAAAGCTATTTGAAGAACATAGTTTCCCTTTGTACAGCAGGGGACTGGAGCCATTTGGCATACCAAGACAAGATGGGATGCAAATGAAGCACTCTAGGGTGACACCTACTATTGGTCAGTTTCCTTACTAATTCTGAAGTATTATTGGTCTTTAACATGCAGATTCTATTGGCTATTAATACCTGTATTTTCAGTGTGATTATGCAAATTAGGAATATGAATATCCTTGTGGTCACCAATTGGTCAATTTCTGTGTAAAAACATCGTTTCTTTGTTCAAACCGCAAAACAGTTTGGTGACAGAGCTATGCTGTTCTCCTTATTTATCTGTCTGTCTATCTATCTATTTGCTTTTTGTTTGTTTATTTATTCATTTATTTATTGACATACAGCAGAGTAGACCCTTCTGGCACTTCAAGTCCCCGATTTAACCCTAGCCTAATCATAGGACAATTTATTAATTAGTTTTCAGGACAAAGACAAATTAACCCACTAACCGATGCATCTTTGGACTGTGGGAGGAAACCAGAACACCCGGATAAAACCTATGCGGTCACCGGGAGAACATACAAACTCCTTATAGGCAGCAGCAGGAAATCAACCCAGTTCACCTGTACTGTAAAGCATTGCACCAACCACTGCATGGCAATGCACAAGGTAGAAGGGCAAGTGAGAGTTTTCAGAGCCCAGTTAATTGCTGACAACAAGTGCAGCAAAGATTTATGAGGATGGTCTCAAGATTTGAGGACTTGAGTTAAACGGAGAGGCTGGACATGCTAGGACGTCATTTCTTGGAGTGCAGGAGCCTGGGGGCTGAACACCCACAGTTCTATCATGTTATATAAAGTCATGAGGGGCATAGACAGGATGAATTCAGCCAGTCTTGTTTCTATGGAAAAGAAATTTTAAAAAACACTAGAAGGTGTAGGTTTAAGGTGAAAGATTTAAAAGAGACATAAGAGACAACATTTTCATGCAGGGGCTGGTGCACAATGGAACTAGTTGTCTGAGGCAGGTACAATAGCAATTCCAAAAAAAAACTTGGACAGTTACATGGATTGGAAAGGTTTCAAGGGATGTTGGTCCAATGTAAACTGTTGGGGCTATCTTGGTTGGCATGGATAAGTTGGGCAGAAAGGCCTGTTTTAGCATTATTCAATAACTGTTGATGTAATTGAGAGTGAATGTCAATGTTGATTGGTTACGGTTGGTAAGGTTTCTATTACCCAGGAGTACTGTATTACTGGTTGGTTGTTGCATAATTGCATGTACAATTCTTCAGGCAATTGGGTACAATCTGTTGTAAATTAGCAAAGAAAGCTCTTGTGAAAAGGAGGTGGTGGATCATGAAGGATGTTTTCGTAAGCAGACCATCAAACCATCGGTAGAGGTTACAAACAAGTACCGACACTTTGCCTGACCGGTAGTGAGATGAGCCCTCCTGGAGAACCAGATGTGCCTCTGCTTGCTGTTCATGAGACAACTGCTCTGGGGATGGGACACATCTACTGCTGAGTGCACATTTGCCTGGAGGGTTTGTAAAGAGTTTGTTTATTTAGAGAGAAAGCACGGAGCAGCACAATGAACAGCAACACACATCAAAGTTGCTGGTGAACGCAGCAGGCCAGGCAGCATCTCTAGGAAGCGGGTACAGTCGACGCTTCGGGCTGAAACCCTTCGTCAGGACTAACTGAAGGAAGAGCTAGTAAGAGATTTGAAAGTGGGAGGGGGAGGGACGGAGCCAAGAGCTGGACAGGTGATTGGCAAAAGGGATACGAGAGGATCATGGGACAGGAGACCCAGGGAGAAGGAAAAGGGGGAGGGGGGAAAAACCAGAGGATGGGCAAGGGGTATAGTCAGAGGGACAGAGGGAGAAAAAGGAGAGAGAGAGAAAGAATGTGTGTATATAAATAAATAACGGATGGGGTATGAGGGGGAGGTGGGGCATTAGCAGAAGTCAATGTTCATGCCATCAGGTTGGAGGCTATTCATGCCATCAAGTTGGAGGCACAATGAGCTGTGCTGCCCAGAAACTCACTGATTCACACTAGCCTAATCACAGGACAATTTATAATGACCAATTAACCTACCAACTGGTATGTCTTTGGGCTGTGCAAGGAAACCAGAGAAAACCCACATGATTATGAGAAGGACGTACGAACTCCTTACAGGTAGTGGCGGGAATTGAACGCTGAACTCTGACTTCCCAAGCAATAATAGCATTGTGCTAACTGTGGTCCCCTCTGGTGGTCTTTGGAGCAACAAACACTGCAGATCAGGGACCATCTATGGAGGGGAATGGACAGTTGACATTTCAGGTTGAGACCCTTCATAGGACTGGTTTTGGAAGGTAGAGACGGACAATGAGGATTGGGGAACAATGAGGTTGGAGGGGAGATCTCCGGACGTGATGAGGTCGGTGATGGTGTGGAGACCTTGGGCCGATGATTCTCAGTGGGGTCCTGGTTCAGGGGAGAGTAAGAGGAGGTGTCCAAGAATTGCCATCTGGACTCAGTGTGGCAGTGGCTAGTCTGCTAGACTACAACAGCAACGCCCTTGCCCGAGGGCTTGACGATGAGGTTGGGATTGGTGCCGAGAGAGTGTAGAGCATTCCATTTAGTTTGCCTTTGGGTGTTCTGGCTCCAAAGACGTATGGATGAATTGGTTATGTAGCATGGATACTAATGCCCAGTGGAAGCCGCCTGAGATTACATTATGAATTCTTCTCTGAGTGACCTGTCACCTTATCATAGTGGAGAGACTTGTGAGTTCCTGACATCCTGAGAGTGATGCTGCCTGGAGTTTAGCCATCTGGTGCTTAGGGTCACCTATGGTAGTAAAGTCAAGGAGGACGTGATTGACTGTGGAGCTGGCGGAAGATGATGACGCATCTCAACGGCAGTGAAGGTGGAGGAAGGCTGCAGGAGTGGCATGTGCCCAATCTCCTTGCATCCCGTGCCACTGGACTCTGTCAAACACTGTGTGGTGGCTGCCCGTGCATCAGCCTGCCCACGTTAAACAAAGTCACACACAGGAGTTCTCAGCTGCACACCAGAGGCAACTTATTGTGACGACACAAGCTACTCAGCCGCACATCCTTGGAACTCCAACAAACCGGAGAGAACATGCAAGCTCCACAAAAAGAATGAGGATAAGATCGAACCCAGATTGTTGGAGCTGTAAGGCAGCTGCTCCACCCGCGAGGCCACTCTCAGATTTAGCTTTCATGATATTTGGCCAGTGCACTGTGGCAGCCCATGGTTCCTTGCCGGACACAAGTTGGCTGTCAAGATCTCAACGGGGGAAATGCTGGAGGATACTGACACATCACTGCAGCAGTGCAGGCGGAGGAAGGCTGCAGCAGAGAAGGGTCACCAGTTGTCTTGCATTCCATGCTACTGGACCCTTATCCTGACCTGTTAAAGACCATGTGGTGCCTGCTCATGCATCAGATTCCCCGCGTTATACAACGTCATGCTCAAGTGTTCACTAGTCAGGGAATCCACCCTAATATTTCAGAAACTTATTAGAATAACATCATACTCGAGTGATCATCAGAATACTACACTATGAATTTGAGAGCCCGAGACAGAGTGTGCAACATTACATATCCCGGGATCACACAGTGAAGGCAGCCCAGTGTGGAGCACATTCAAGTAGAGCCTTTGGCAACTCAGAGCTGACTTGTTTTGAAACGTGTGGATTGCTATTGACTTGGCAACAACATGAGGGAATGTTTCAATAGGTTTCAAAAGGTACATTTAATGTCAGAGAAATGTACATAATACATCCTGAAATTCTTTTTCTTCGCAAACATCCACGAAAACAGAAGAGTCCCCCAAAGACTGAATGAGAGTTAAATGTTAGAACCTCAAAGCCCCCCCAGCTCCCCCCTCCCATGCACAAGCAGCAGTAAGGCAATGACCCCCCCCACCTCCACCAGCAAAAATGCATCAGCGCACCTCACCCAGCACTCGAGCGTGCAGCAAAGCATCGATAAGACAGACTTGCAGTACCCCAAAAACAACTTGTTCACTCAGTAATTCAACATACCATAGGCTCTCTCTCTCTCTGTCTAATAAGGGGAAAAGAGATGTCCCCGTTTCACAGCGAGAGGGGAGACATAATAAACAACTTGCTGATTTACCATGTTAAAAGTCTACGTCTACTGCTTCGCTTTTTCCAAGCTCTGTGCCCAGAAAGTTGGCCCCAGAAAGGTGCAGCTCACTGGACACACAACCCCCAACAGCCAACCCGCTGTTCCCAATGTTCCGTGTTCTTCCGTGATGCCTCAGCCAGGAATCAGCCCATCTCCACAGCCACAAAAATCCAGGACCATGAAGGCACGCTCACCTTCCAGGCCGTGTCCTTGGGCTATCAAAAAGCAGCTGGTCGTGAGGCTCTGAGAGTGGGTCCCATTCCCACAAAGAACTGAATTCAGAGTGTAACTCCATGTCAGGGTCTTCAATCTGAATGTGAGGGGATCTCAGTCAGTACAGGCCTTCAGATCACAAAGGCTACAAACATAGTACTGGCAATATTTTATTGGGATCTGTTTTTGTCTGCAGAGGGAGGTTTTAGAGGGAAAACCTGCCATCGTTAAAGGAGAAAGCAGTCATGGAGTGAGGCATCAACATCTATAATGATGTACGTAGATCAAGGGCGCACATGATAACTGCCCAATACCTGGCAACCAGATGAGAGATCGCAATGATTTTAAAGCCATTGCTACTGTTGATGATCTGAAGCTAATTGTAACATGGAAGATCATCCAGTTACATGTGCAGAATAGCCCATATCACTGAATGTTCAGCAAGATACCCCGTCTCATGATAACATCATGTTGTAAACGTATGTTGTTAGGGTGGACCGGAAGCATAGTGGCTAGCACAATGCTTCACAGTGCAGGAAACCTGGGTTCAATTCCCATCGTTGTCAGTAAGGAGTTTGTATGTTCTCCCCGTGATCGCGTGGGTTTCCTCCAGGCGCTTCAGTTTCCTCCCACAGTCCAAAGCTATACCAGTTGGGAGGTTAATAGGTCATTGTAAGTTGTCTTGTGATTAGAAACAACAGAAAATCTGCAGATGCTGGAAATCCAAGCAACACACACAAAATGCTGGAGGAACTCAGCAGGCCAGGCAGCATCTGTCCTGCCAAAGGGTCTGGGCCCGAAACGTCGACTGTACTTTTTTCTATAGATGCTGCCTGGCCTGCCAAGCTCCTCCAGCATTTTGTGTGTGTTGCTTATCTTGTGCTTAGGCTAGGGTTAAATCAGGGGAATGTTGGGCAGCGTGGCTCGAAGGGTTGAAAGGTCTGCTCTGCGCTTTTGCAATAGATAAATAAACAGACAGACAAACAAATAGATAAATAAGTATCAGGGCAGGTAACAAGGTCCTTGGGCAAGTCACGTATACTGTGGAAAACAGACAAAGTCGCTGATGATTGCTACACATTATACACAAAGTCCTCAAATACTAGATGAAGATTGACTAAGTGTTCTCTGACTCGTCTAGGCACGAGGGGCTATTTAGCTGCTATGTGGTGAGAAATTTGATCTGACAATGGACCATATATTGCAGGATGATCCCTCCTGACTGTGTAATATTTTAGTTGGAACGAGGTCCACTCAGAAGCACCTGCAAGTGTTGTGAGAGGTGCAGAACAGATGCACTGCATAATATTCATTTGAAGAGGAGAGAAACCACTTCCATGCTGTGCGTGGCTTTGTATTATGACCTCAGGTTGATCAGAGTGGGCTGCGGCCAGTGCAGCAGAGGGTGGCCACCTCATTGTGAGAGAACTGATGAATTTTGAAGAGCGTTCAGCTCTTGTTAGGATGCTCCAACACTATTCTCGATTTGCAGTGGACCTCTCCACCGTTTAACAAGGGTTGCTGGGATTGGAGAGGATCCAGAAGAGTTTCACCAGAACGATCCCAGGAATGAAAGGGTTAACATGTGAGGCACGTTTGTGGCTCTGGGCTTGTACTTGCTGGAGTTCTGATGAATGGGGGTGGGGGGGGGATCTCACTGAAACCTATTGAATATTCAAAGGCCTCAATAGAGTGGATGTTGAGAGGATGTGCCCAATAGTGGGAGAGGCTAGGACGAGAGGACAAAGTGTCTGAATACCAGTAAGTCCCTTTAGATCAGAGATGAGAAGGAATTTCTTTAGCCAGATTGTGATGAATCTGTAGAATTCATTGCTGCAAATAGCTGTGGAGGCCCAGTCATTGGATATATTTAGAGCCGAACCTAAATTGGTTCTTGATTAGCATGAATGCCAAAGGTTATGAGGAGAAGGGGAGAATGGGATTGAGAGGGAGATTAAATCAGTCGTGATGGAATGGCAAAGAAGATTCGATGGACTGAATGACATAATTCTGCTCCAACATCTTATGGTTTTATGGTTTTGGCCTGAAATGTCAACTTTTTATTTCCCTCCATAGATGCTGCCTAACCTGCTGAGTTCCTCCAGCGTTTTGTATGTGTGTTGCTCCAGATTTCCAGCATCTTTAGGGTCGTCTCCCTTTTGCACCGGCTAGCCTTGGAACTGGGACGAGGAACAGCTGGTAGCATACACAAGATGCAAGGTCTGTCTTATCTGTTTCTCTGTCCTTGCTCATTATAATCCTCAACATGCACTGAGGCTCTTGTGCAATGCACCTAGATAAGGGGTTGGTATAGACATCGCAGGTGGGATAGAGTGCAGTCATATGTCTCAAACATGTTCACTTGACTGAACAAAGACAAACATGGATTGAAAAGGAGCTGCTACTAATTTTTGGAGTCACTCAGTTTTACATATTTTGGTGGGGTGACTTTTCACCTTAGTCACTGACTAATTCATCTGCAGCTGGAACAGAAATGGACTGAATCTACCATTGGTGTCAAACCCTGCAAAATAGATCCTTCTTTCTTTCTCCTGCAGGGGCAATGATTACTGTGGAGGAATTTTAAAAAGGCTTGAATTTAAATAGAGACTTTCTTGCCATCAGGATGCCTTGAAAAGCTTTAATTCAAAGATTCAAAGTGCATTTATTATCAAAGACCAAATTCTACAATCTTGAGATTTGTTTGCTTACAGGTAGCCACAAAGCAAGAACCTGATTAAAAAAAATAAAAAAACTAACACCCAATGCTCAAGAGAAAGAAAAAAAACCACAAATCATGCAATTAATCGAAGTGAACAACAACATTCTGAACCAAATTGAGTACTCAGATCCAAATCCCAGAGCAGTAGGCCCAAAGCCTCGAATTCAAAGTCCATCATATTGGCAGGCACAGAGCACAGCGGCCGGGGCAGTCTTCCACTCAAGAGAATAATTTTGTCATCATCGCTGTATTGCAGGGAATACAACAGCAAGGTCTCACAAATGCCCGTATAAGGATGACCCAATTTCCCATTTCAATGAAATTGGTTAGGAGATAAGTATTGGAAGAAGATTCCCAGTTAACTGAAGACTCGAGGTGAGGAAGACTTTACCTTCACCAAGACAGGTGGAGCTTAACTTTGAGTCTCACCTGATAGCCACAACCTCCAAGGTAGAGAGTTGATTAATACTGCAATATGAGTTCATCATATATATCACTCTGTTCTTTGGAGTGGGATTTGACCCCCTTAACCTTTTTACTCAAAGGTGAGAATGCTACCAACTTAGCCACACTGCTGCAATTGCAGAAAGATGACGGTTGTCTCCAAGTAGACCAGTGACAGCAGCTGAAGCCCTCTGATGGGTGAGTGTACAATTGTTTCCATAACATTCCAAGTCTGAGTAAAGGTAGATTTCCCAGCCTACCCCACTTGGTCTTCCACAGTAATTCAGTGATCTTTAATCACCAGAACAATCAGATTGGATGCCAGGCATTGATATATTCATGGTACCCTGCCTCAGCAGACACTGATAATTATTTGTAAACTATTTATGTCAGAGCAAGGTTCTGGGTGGTTTTTCGTCTTGTCAGCATGTTCAGGATAATTAGTTCTGCTCAATAATTTATTGTGAAAGTATACAGGTGTCCTGACAAAACATTTCCATTCCAAGGGCATAGAGTCTCTCTCTCTCCCTCTCTCTCTCTCTCTCACACACACACACACACACACACACACACACACACACACACACACACACACACACACACACAGCTGGTATCGTAGGAACCTATACATGATCCCCTGCCCCAGATCTACAGAGACACACACAGGTTTGTACAGATACAGATGAACAAAACAGGTCATTCAGCCCACGGGCCTGTTCTACCATTCAGTGAGATCACAGCCCCAACCCAACGTCACTAACTCGACTTTTGTTTTGTCCTTTCACATTATTAATAATAAACATAATGCTTTTGGTAGCAAACATATATCAAACTCAGATTTAATATTAATAACTGTGGTCTGTGGAAGATTTTTACATAGCTACGTGACAAATTATTTTTAACTTTACTCCTGGAGTGCCTGACTCCAAGTCCTAGATTCTGCTTACTTGTTCTGGACACCCAGAAACTTCACCCTCATGAATAATATATGCCACACACAAGAAACCCTGACTGCAGAAGCACATATATTTAGACGCAGTCAAATAAAACAGACACCTTGAAATAGTACAAATGCTGCTCCCTAGTGGTTAATACTGATGGCTAATACCAGTGAAATAAATCAAAGATCCTAGCTTCATTTCCTATTCCAGGTCTCAAGAAACTAGTTAAACATGTTACAACATGAGTAACACCAGCAAAATAGAATGCTGCTTGGTTCTCTTATTCTGTGACATAGAAGGCACCTGTTCAGGCCATTGAGTCTATGGGTCAATCCCATTCCAAACCATTTTCCTTGCAACCTGCTTTCTCTCTCTTGTGCTGACTAGTGCTATCAAATTCCCCTGCCACTAACTTCCATCAAGATTATTTTACAGAGGCCTATTAACCTACTATCCAACAAGTCTTTGGGATAGGAGAGGAATTCAGAGCACCCAGGATAAGGACAGGCAGTCAGCGGGAAATTGTTTAAAGTTTATTGCCATATGTTCAAATACACATATGTACAAGTGCAATGAAAACCTTACTTGCAGCAGCTTCACAGGCACATAACATCAGATAAGCGGCACTCACAAGAAAAGCATAAATATAGTTCAAACGTGACGTGTAAGTTCCTGATCAGCAGCACAAGGAGTGATCAGGGCTTTGAGGACGAGCAACAGGGCAGCTCTCAGTACTGTACCAGTTATATCTTGTTGAGTAAAGAACTGCTGTCTTGAGCGTGTATGTGTGTGTTTGTGTGTGTATGTGTGCGTATGTGTGTGTTTGTGTGTGTGTGTGTGTATGTGTGTGTTTGTGTGTGTATGTGTGTATTTGTGTGTGTGTGTGTGTGTGTGTGTTTGTGTGTGTATGTGTGTGTTTGTGTGTGTGTGTGTGTGTGTTTGTGTGTGTGTGTTTGTGTGTGTGTGTTTGTGTGTGTGTGTGTGTGTGTGTGTGTGTGTGTGTGTGTGTGTTTTGCTCTGGATTTTCATCTACTGCACATGCCCACAAGAGCCAGAGTAGCTCTATTACAGTTACCACCACAGGCTGGATAACAAAGGGACGGTAACGATGAACACCTCAATGCAACCTTTTGTTATAATGTTACAAATTACATCACGACATTGTGTTCAGTTGTTAATCATGATAAAAAATTGACAGACACTGTTGGACATTGGTTTCACAATCTACTGAACCAAAATGCTAAGTTAATTTTAACTCACGTACGAACAGTGCCAATAGGTAATCCAGTTACTGTTCTGCTGTTGTTAGAATATCTATTTACTTCCAGAGTTGCACAATCACTGAATCCCGCACCATCAACATCCTGGGTGTGGGTTAATAAGAAACTTGACAGATTCAGCTATGTAAGTCTATTTCTTCTTCTCCTTCATCTCCTTCCCCTCCTCCTCCTCCTTCTTCCATCTTCTCATTCTCCTCTTTCTTCTTCTCCTTCTTCTTCTTCTTCTGAGGAAGATTTGTTTCCAGTTTTGTGGATTCTGAGGAGGCTGAGGAGGTCAATATGGGAAATGTATATTCCTCCAGTGAAGGGGCAGGAGGTGCTGGTGGGTCAAGTGGGGAAGCACCCTGTAAGACACAGGCCTTCCATGCGATCCCCATACATGGAGACAAGGTTCTCAACGCCATCCCAGATGTTCCTCCTCTACATTGAGTATTCATGTGCCAGAGATTCCCAAGAAGGGCAGATGGAATTTAATCCATACACATATGGAGGGTGAGTTAAAGAGGACAATGACAGCACCCTTAAAATTCAATGCACAGATTGAATTGAGGTCCATGTCCCTACCTCCTTGAATGGAGCAACACAAGTAGATAAAATGGTAAAGAAAGTGTATGGCACGCTTGGCTACTTCAGTTGGGGCACTGAGTATAAGAGACATAATGGCAGCTGTATAAAACTTTGCTTAGGCTGCATTTGGAGTATTGTGTTCATTTTTGGTCACCCCATTACGGGAAGGACATGGAGGCTTTAGAGAGGGTGGCAAAGGGGTTCAATCACTAACAAGAGAAAGCTAACAGATACTGGAAACATTGACTGTAGTCTTTTCTAGAACCGGGCTGCCCTCTATCGATTCCATAGAGGGGAGCCTGGTTCCAGTGACTGCTGAGCAGCGTCCACATCTCTCTGCAGTTTCTCGTGCTCACTTTCAGAGCAGTTACCATACCAAGCCATAATGCATCCAGACAGAATGCTTTCTATGGTACTTCAATAAACATTGGTAAAGGTGGATGGGTACATGCCAGGTTTAATTTGCCTCCTGGGCGAGTCGGGGTATAGGAAGTAGATGTAAGCTCTGTAAATATGTAGCCACATGAGCAGGCCAGAGGCTGAAAAGGACTACTACAAAAAGTGCTGGAAATACTCAGCAGGTCAGGCAGCATCTGTGAAGCGAGAAACCATCAAAGTTTCAAGTCAGTGACCTTCCATCCGAACTTCATCAGGCAGTGATGACTGACTCACCTCATGATACTTCAAGGGTCTTCTGTGATCTTCAAAGTATATAAGGAGTTGATAGTTAGCAGGATGATTGCATTCTCAGTGAATCTTACAGGTTTGGCACATTATCAATCACCCTAACATTCATTCCCTCCACCACTAGTGCAATGTGTACCATCTGCTGCAATTGCTCACTATGGCTACTTGGACATCATCTCACAAACCCACAGCCTCTACAAGGGCAGCAGAGGGAAAACCACCATTTGCAGGTCGTCCTCCAAATTACTCACCGTTCTAATTTGGATATATGTCACCCTCTTCTTGATCACTGCTGGTTCTAAATCCCACATCTCACTAACCAACGCTATTGTGGGAACTCCTTCTCTGGAATAACTGCAAAGGTTCAAGAAGGCAACTCACTATCACGAAAAAGGCTCCTGGAGAAGGGTCTCGGCCTGAAATGTCAACTATTTATTCATTTCCATAGGTACTGCCAGGCCTGCTGAATTCCTGCAGCATTTTGTGTGTGTTGCTTTGGATGTCCAGTGTCTGCAGACTTTCTCATGTTTCTAACGCACCATCATTTCCTCAAGATTAATTTGGTATTGGCCATGCCATATTCTCGCAGCTACTATTGGGTAGGAAACGCCTGAAGTCCTGCACTACCAGGTTCAATAACAGCTTCTTCTCTTTAACTGTTTGGTTCTTGAATCAACTGACACAATCCTAAGCACCACAGTTTAGCAATACCTTAACTTTGCACTAAAATGGGCTTTGTTTTTTATTGTTCTATTTGTGTTCTTGTAAAAAATGTGTATAATTTACACTTTTCTTGTGACTGCTGCTTATATGAGGCTACGCGCCTCTGATGCTGCCAAAGGATGCTTCTCGTTGAACCAGTGCATGCATGTATTTGTGAAAATGGCAGTGAACTTGACCTTGGTTTTGGCTTTGCCAGTGATGGCTAGATCTCAAAAACTGAATAATTAGCTAGAAAATCAAGGATACTGTACTCTCCATTGTCTGTCTGCTTGGTATTATTGTGACCTAATACTAGGGACGTTCAGCCACCTTTGTGCAGACGTCGTCGTCGTTAGGTCGCATCTGGAATTTCCATTTGGCGGACAATTTCCCTCCACGCCACTCTGACATATTAGGAAACCATATACTTGGCAGGTTACAGCACTGGTTTGCCTTTGCCTTCTGCCCGGTGGGTTTAAAGAGATCACCACCTCTTGCAGTGGACGACCAGGACGTCTGAGTGCCTTGTTGTGATCTTAGCACTCCACAATGCCTGCTGGCCTGCCTTCTTGACAGTTGGACCCTTAATCAGTCTCCTCCGCTCAGTCCGCACGGCCAGACTTCACACGCTGGGATAGACAGATCCCCTACCTCACCGAGGGTCAAAGACCCGTCGGCTACCCTCACCTGGTTTGGCCCATCTGCCAAGATGGTTTACCGGGGTGTGGCCGCTGCGCGTGTTACAGCTACTTGGAGCCACAGGTGAGAGCTGAGCGTCAGGTGTGGACCAAAGGTGGACGAGCTGCCCTGCAAAAGGGCATGGCAGGCACCCCCACCAGAGGTGCTAGACAACTTCTTCAAATAGCAAAATGGCCAGAGTGATTTTTAATGGTTTTGGCTTGGATGTATTTGCCCAGTATTCTAGAGAGAATTAGTTAGAATGTTACTGTGGCTCCTTACATTAACCTGGGAGGATATGTAGACTATCAATCTAAATTACCTACTCATAGGCATCTGGTTTAAAGGATCCACATTGGTTGCAGAAAGGCTTTCACAGAACACCACAAAGTCTGAGAGCCAGTGGACTGTATTGTTCTTTTAGTGGTCAGGAGGAGATTTGACATGTTCAAATTGATAACGGCGTCAGAAGTGAAAATCGAGGGAACTTCAGGTTGATTACCAGAGGACATGGATTTACAGCGAGTTCCATAAGAACAAAAGGCCACTTACTCTGCAGTTTGTTATAATCTGAAATGTATTGCCTGAATTCATGGCACAGTGGTGTGATCCTGACCTCTGGCGCTGCATGTGAGCAGTCTGAATGTGCTGGTGTTGATTCTATGTGCTGAATAATCTGACACAATGCAATCCTGAAGACACAAACTCTCCAGCAGAGGGCATTCAAAATTAACCACAGGACAAACCTTTCTGCATTAAACTCTCTCTGCTCCTCGTGGGATTTGTGTAGATGGACAAAATGATGTTGGGCCAAGGGAGCCATTTTATGCTGTGCAACTCTGTGAAGTGTCCTCACCCTTTAAAATACGACTGGTCCAACTTTCCTTGTTTGTGCTGTTCCTGTAAGAGAGAAAAACTCAAGCAGAACACTCATATCCTTTTCCTCATATTGATTAGCTTGGCTGCTTTGAATTTTGTAAGCTGGATGTTAGGGTTGTTTGCATCTTTATTTGGTAAGTCTGAAAAGTATCATCTGTTCCCATTATTAGCCCAAGATCTTGGCAAATTAATAGGAAACTAGGTTAAATTTTATATGAGCAACACACACAAAATGCTGGTGGAATGCAGCAGGCCAGCATTTTGCGTGTGTTGCTTGAACTTCCAGCATCTGCAGATTTTCTTGTGTTTACATTTTTAAATTTTATATGGCCAATTTTATAATCACAATTTTAATAAGTCCTGATGAAGTGCCTTGGCTCAAATTGTTAACTGCTTATTCCCCTCCATAGGTGCTTCCTAACCTGCTGAGTTCCTCTAGCACTTTGTATGTGTTACTCTTTCTAGTTACATAATGGAATCTCGGTAAGAAAAGTGATCATGGCATAAGGCTCTCTCCAATGTCACTATATACAAACTCAAGATTCATTTTCTTGTGGGTACACTCAGCATAAACAGGACCAATGGAAAATCAACCAGCATGCAGAAGACAATGTGAATATAAATAAATAGCATTAAGTAACGAGAACATGAGATCATGAGATGTAGAGTCCTTAAAGTGAGATCACTGACTGAAGGAAACATCACAATGATGAAGCAATTGGTTGTAATTATCCCCTTTTGTTCAAGAGCCTGATGGTTGAGGGGTAGTAACTGTTTTTGAACCTAGTGGTGTGAGTCCTGGGGCTCTTGTAAGTTCATCAACATAGTGCAAAGGGGGATAGTAATAGAAGGATTTAGAATACAGTGTTACAGCGCTGAGAAAGTGCAGTGCAGATGTATAAATAAGGAAAAAGGAAATCACGAGGCAAGAGTTCATCTTTTTTCACAAGAAGTCTGTCTAAGAGTACTACCGTGGCAGGAGGGAAGCTAGCAGAGCATGTTTTCAGAATTTGGTTATTAGTGAAGAACTAGATCAAACATCATCATAATGTGCCATGTCTTATGACGTGGGCAATCAAAGTCTTCCCACTAACAGTTACTGTGATCGCCCTTGGCAAATTTTTCTACAGAAGTGGTTTGCCATTGACTTCTTCTGGGCAGTGTCTTTATAGGATGGGTGACACCAGCCATTATCAATACTCTTCAGAGATTGTCTGCCTGGCATCAGTGGTCGCATAACCAGGACTTGCGATTATGCACCAGCTGCTCATACGACCATCCACCACCTGATCCCGTGTTTTCATGTGACACTGATCAAGGCGCTAAGCAAGTACTACACCTTGCCCAAGAGTGACCTGCCGGCTGGGGGTGGTGGGGGGGATGGAGGGAAGGAGCGCCTCACACCTCCTTTGGTAGAGACCTTTCTCCACCCTTCCAGATCAGATATACACAAATTATAAAGACAAACGGATGTTGAGATCTTTAATTTTCTTAATGATTATTTGTGGTAAGCTTTTGTTGTAACAATGATGTCCTATACATTATTCTGTGTATGACACTGTTTGGTCCTGACATCAGTTTGAAAGCTCTGAGACCCCCCCCAGATCCACCACCTGCCATAAAAGAATGTGAACTTAACTGACATCATGGTACTGGTTCAGGTTAGAACGGAAGGCTTTCCTCTAAAGTCCATCTACTACCTGTCATTCTGTCAAGATTATCTTCCCATCATCACTTGTGAGACCATGAGACCATAAGACTAGAATTAGGCCATTTGGCCCATCAAGTCTGCTGCACCATTTCATGACTGCTGATTGATTTTCCCTCTCAGCCCCAGACTTTGCTGAATCTCCCATTACAGGAGGGCTATACTTTCCAAGCACTTCATGAACTGCCCTGGAAGTTGCTAACTAAGTATATGCTTTTATTTCTTATGTTAACAACATATTCTTGTGTTCGATGGTTAAAGTCCGTGACTAGTTTTGTTTATCTTCAATATTAGGTTAGTTCCTGGCATTGGACTTGAAAGAAAGTTTACATTTTCCTTCAAAGTTTTCACTTCTAAAGTAATTTGTTGTTCCCCTTGACTGCACTGTTTTTGCACGAGTCTTTTGTGCTGTTCAAAAAAATAAATCACTCAACCTTTGTTTCTGCTCTGAAGGTAATCAGGTATGCTTGGTTCCACAGTAGGCGAATGAATCTGTCTGATTTCAGCTGATTCAACTCTGCTGCTGTTATTCTTTGTCTGACCTTAACTGAATTAAAAGTAGCAACGTTGAGATCTGCATCTAACTAAAAACCTAGCCCAATGCCAAGAACTTTAGTGCCTTTGCTTACTTTGGTTAGACTCAGAGATTTGTGCTGCTATACAACACAGAAACAGATCCTTCGGTCCAATTCGTCCATCCAACCAAACTGCAAGGCTGTGGTATCTAATCTCATTTGATCTATATCCTTCTAATCTTTTCCTATGCATTTACCTATCCAACTGTCTTTTAAATCTTCTCATTATAATTGCCTCAACCACTGCCTCTGGCAGCTGTTTCCCTATACCCACCACACTCTGATTGAAAAACTTGCCCCCCAGAGCCCCCTTAAATCTTTCCCTCCTCACCTCAAACCTGTGCCATTTAGGTTTAGATTCTCCTACCCTGAGATAAAGACTTTCTAGCGGTGGTCCATGGGCCTCTTAAAATTTTATAAACGCCCATGATGTCGACCCTCAGCCTCCTTCAGAACAGTAAAAACTGCCCTAACCTATCCAATCTCTCCTTAAAATCCTACCCTCCAGTCCAGGCAAAGTCCTTTTCTGTACTTTCTCTAGCCTAATCTCATCCTTCCCACTACACACAATGCTCCAAATTCCGTGGTAAACATGAGTCAGGTCACACTAAGCTCATCCTCCAGCTCACGCTCACCTCTTGCAGAATAGCTGCTGTTACACTGATCTTGCCCCGACGTGCAGCTCCTAACAGGTCTGACTGCGACAGCTACTCCAATAGGTGCTACAATCTAGGGCTCCATCCACAAGCTCGAGCCCTTCTGCTGGCTCCTGCTGCCAAAATCCTTATCCAAGTGTCTCTGATGATCAGTGACATTTAGAAACAGTTTCAGCACGGACTAGAAGGGCTAAGATGGCTTGTTTCCATGCTGTAATTGCTGTTAAAAATATTAAAATAATTAGAATGTAATACATAAAACACTATAGAACAGTACAGATCCCTTGGCCCACAATATTGTGCCAGCCTTGTAAACTACTCTAAAATCAATCTATCCCTTCCCTTACACAGCTCTCCATTTTTCTATCATTCATATGCCTATCTAAGAGTTTCTTAAATGCCCCTAATATATCTGCCTCTACCTCCACCCCTGGCAAAGGGTTCCATGCACCAACCACTGCCTGTGTAAGAAAACTTACCTCTGGCACTCCCCCTAGACTTTCCTCCAATCACCTTAAAATTATGCCCCCCTCGTATTAACCCTTTCTGCCCCGGCTATCCATTTGATCTGTGCTCCTTATCATTTTGTATACCTCTATCAAGTAGCTTAAATAAAATTAATACAAAAATTGAAAAAATAATATATGCACTTTCAACTTATAAATTAATTTAATTACAATTAATCAAAGTGAAAAGCAAATAAGTGGGTTTCAATTAACTTGTTGGGGAAGGTGAGTGGCCCCATTCATTTCTGGACATTATCCTTCCTCTTTGCCTACTTTTGTGAAGTTCCAACGAGTATCTGTGCTCCTCCAGATCTGCCCTGCTGACCATCCCATGATGTACCTGCTCAGGAAAGGGGCCATGCCTGCTGCGCCATCTGTGGCTGATATGAAGCCGAGGGTCTGGATGTGAAGGCATCCAGACCCTCGGCTCAGCTTCTTATGGGACCAAAGCCAGGTTCAGGGCTGAGCCCAGTGCACAGCAAGAGGCCGAGTACACTACCTTCTGACCTTCCGTCTGTTCCATGCTCCTGCGTGTAGCTGCTGCTCCGTAGCATGTGTCACACACCAGGGCAGGCGGGTTCTTCTCTGCAGAACTGTTGCAAGCCTGTAGACCTGATCTGGCCTGATTATTTTTTCTTGGACAGATTGTCTTCTTTCGAACATTGGTTGTTTGCCAGTCGATGCTTGTGTGAAGTTTTTCATTGATTCTATTATATTTCTTTGTTGTACTGTGAATGCTTGCAAAAGAGTGAATCTCAGGGTTATATATAAAAACAAACAGTGAATGTACTGCAAGAATAAATTTACTTTGAACTTTGACGTGCATTTGTAAGGTGTGTTAAACTTAATCAAAAGGAGTCGAGAAACAAACTTCTGAAGGAAGTCAATGGACAGCCAACTTTCCTTCACTGATGCTGCCTAGTCCACAGGGTTCCCCAGCTTCTTGTTTTTTTTTTGCTTCAGGTTTCCTCTGTGTGAAGTCTCTTGTGTCTCCACAGTCAAAAGGACTATGAGTCATTACAGACATTTACACCACGCGCTGCACCCATAAAGCCAAAAGCATTGTGAAGGACTCCACACACCCCTCCCACAAACTCTTCTCCCTCCTGCTATCTGGCAAAAGGTACCGAAGCATTCGGGCTCTCATGACCAGACCGTGCGACAGTTTCTTCCCTCAAGCCATCAGACTCCTTAATACTCTTCATCATGTATTATTATATTGTAATTTGTCCTCTACTCTGCCTATTGTCTTGTTTATTAATTATTGTACTGCCCTGCACTGTTTTGTGCACTTTATGTAGTCCTGTGTAGGTCTGTAGTCTAGTGTAGTTTTTGTGTTGTTTTACGTAGTCTAGTGTAGCCGTGTGTTGTCCCACTTAGTCTAGTGTAGTTTTGTGTTGTTTCATGTAGCACCATGGTCCTGGAGGAACGATGTTATGTTTTTACTGTGTACTGTACCAGCAGCTTATGGTCGAAATGACAATGAAAAGCGACTTGACTTGACTTGACTTGAAAACCGAGCACTAGTCACAAAAGGAGGTGTTACCACAAGCTTGGATAAGAGCTGGATTGAAAGGAGAGAGAAGGAGGGACACTGAAACAAACTGGTGTGGAGAGTGGATCGCAGAGCCTTGGCTGACACGTTGACTTTCACTTTGACTAATACGAATTGGCTAAAAGTACCTTTAATAAAAATTGTCCAGACGGTTTGCACCCAGAGTGATATATTGAACAGGACGTGCATCATTCCCTGCCGCCCCCCCCCCCCCCACCCGCCCGCCAAAGCCTCACCCAAGTTAATGCACCTGGCAGTGTTTGACTGGGCACCATTCCAGAATGGCTTCAGCCCTTAAGGGCAGGCTTCCCATCGCAGTCAGACAACAGCTGCACAGGGACAAATGAGAGAAGAAGAAGAGGCAAGGAGAAAGCTCCAAGATTACCCAGCCAACACGGAAATAGACCGCAGGCTTGTTCCAGTGGGCAGCTTACCCAGCAGAGCTACTGCCATGTAACAGCTCATGTATCAGGTAACAGCTAGGATGCGGTACCCAAGGTCAACCCCGACAAATGGAGGGTCTCACGCTGCAACACACTACCAAGCTACTTGAAGTCATTTTCCATCAGGGAGCAGCCTGATGTTCTCAACAAGCTGAGAGACATCACTCTTCAGAAGACTCCTGTTCTCAGAGGACACAGTGATGTAAAGGATTACTGGAACTTGGTGTATTCATGTGCTGCAGAGGAAAGAATAGTGAGGGATAATAACTCGAAAACAGGGACATGGATCAATGCACCCAAGATGCTGGAGGACCTCGGCAGGTCAGGCAGCAGTTATGGAAATGAACGGACAGTTGACGTTTCAGGCCGAGACTCTTCTTCAGGACTGGAAAGGATGGGGAATGACCCCAGAATGAAAAGGTGGGGAGCAGGGAAGGAGGTTTAATTAGATGAAGCCAGGTGGGTGGGAAAGGTAAAGAAGGAATCTGATAGGAGAGGAGAGTGGACCATGGGAGAATGGGAAGAAGAAGGGGCACCAGTGGGAGGTGATAGGCAGGTGAGGAGAGGAAAGAGGCCAGAGTGAGGAATAGAAGAAGAAGGAAAGGGGCAGGAAGAAACAGAGGGAGAAATCAATATTCATGCCATCAGGTGGAAGGCTATCTAGACGAAATACGAAGTGCTGCTCCTTCACCCTGAGAGCAACCTTATCATGGAAAAAGAGGAACTGATATGTCAGAACGTGAATGGGAATTAGAATTAAAATGGTTGGCCATTGAGAAATTCCACATTTGATCGATGGAGTGGTGGCACTTGCCAAAGTGTTCTCTCAATTTACTTCGGATCTCACCATTGTAGGGGAGGCCACATCAGGACCATAGGATATGACAACCCCAACATATTTGCAGGTGAAGTGTAGAGGAGGCTGCATCAGGAGCATCAGATACAATAGACTACCTCAACAGATCCGCAGGTAAGTGTTGCCTCACCTGAAAGGACGCTTTGGGGCCCTGAATGGAGGTGAGGGGGGAGGTGAACGGGCAGGTGTAACGTACCTATTATTTTTAGTGATATGTGCCACTTGGGAGATTACTAGGGAAGGACAAAGGAATCACAGAGGGAACAATCCCTGTGGGAAGCGGAGAGTGAAAGGCAAGAAGGTAAAGATGAGTTTGGTGGTAGGATCCTGTTGAAGATGGTGGAAGTTGTGAAGAATGATGTGTTGGATGTGGAAGCACATGACACGGTAGGACAAGAGGAACTCTAAGGTGGCAGGAGGATAGAGTGAGCACGGATGGGAAATGGAGGAGATGCGGGTGAGGACAGCATCAACTGTGGAGGAAGGGAAATCCTGTTCTTTGAAGAAGGAGGACATCTTTGATATACTGGAAAGGAAAGCCTCATCCTGGGACTGAGAAAAGGGAGGAACATTTTTACTGAAGAGATGTTGGGAAGAGGTGTAGTCAAGATAGCCATGGGAATCAGTAGGTTTATGAAATATATCAGTAGACAGGTTACATCCAGAAATGAAGAATGCGAGCTGGAGAAACAGGAGAGAGGAATCTGTATGTTCTTCCCATGACCCTGTGGGCTTCCGAGGGGCACTCTGATTTCCTCTCCCACATTCCAAAGATGTTAATTAGTCGCATGAATGTAATTGGTTGCCCAGGCTCTTTGGGCCAGAAGGACTTGTTACCATGCTGTAAGTCTTCTAAAAAATTGTGGGCCAAATATCCTCTTCTGTGCTGTAGAGTTCTATATTCTATCTGCTAATGGTTTTGATAGCTGGTGAGGCCCCTCAGTCCAAAGCACTCAAGAACTATAATAAACAAAAATAGTATCAAAACTGCAGATTATTAAAAGATGGCTGAAAGATTAAAATTTAAAAAACAGTGACACTTGCAAAGGCAATTAACTAGTACATGAATTAATAAGAACTGTCTCCTCATCATTTTTTCAGAGGGTATGTGGTTCTATTCACTTCAACATGCACACTGTTTAAATTGGCAGAGGCTAGGCAGGCAGACTTCCTAACCTGGGAATTGGAACGTAGATCATAGAACACCTCAGCACAACACTGGCCCTTCTGCCCATGATGGTGTGCCAGATTCTGAACAAGCCCAGGCTTCCCCTCTTGCACTGGTGACTTGGAGCCACACTTACTTCATTTAGCCTGCTCTAGGAGCCCAGAACTTCCCTCCAATCATAAGGCTAAAATGCTGCCTCTTCTGACTGGATCTGCTGGGTTTGAAGCAGAAGACCTGCCTGGTACGTTAACAGGATGAGCTGACTTAAACCATCAATGGAAGGTAGTCCTGAAACATCAATTCTACTTTTCTCAACATGGACTGTACTGTCCTTCTGAGTTCATCCAAAATTTCCTGTGTTTATTAGGGTAGGATTAAGCTTTGTGGGGATGATAAATATCGTTCTGCACTACTTGATCCAGAATATCTATTTCTATGCTGTTAATTCTGTGTAGTTTGCATTAGATTTACCAAATGCCATCTTTCAAATTGCAGAAATACTCCCTCTCTAAATGCAGCAAGCTGAACATTTTCACCCCTTGAAGTTCTATTGTTAGATCAAGATGCCAATGCAAATTCTTTCATGTGAATTTCATTGGACTCGTTTATCTAATTAGATAAGTCAGGAAGAAGGAGTGTCCTAGACTGATTGTTCCATAAAGTGATCAGTGTGACCTGCACATAAAACACAGACAAGGCAGTGGATACATTTTAGCAAATATACAGCCGTGAAATCCCTGGGCTAAACTCAAATCTAGTTCTCTTACCAAAGAGAATATTTACTACTACAAGTTAATTTTAGTGCCTTGGCTCCTGACACGCTTTGATGAAGTGAGCCAGGTTTACGTTATGTAAAGTAACATAAATAGCATAATGGTCAAATAACACACATCAAAGTTGCTGGTGAACGCAGCAGGCCAGGCAGCATCTCTAGGAAGAGGTACAGTCGACGTTTCAGGCCGAGACCCTTCGTCAGGACTAACTGAAAGAAGAGCTAGTAAGAGATTTAAGAGGGGGAGGGGGAGATCCAAAATGATAGGAGAAGACAGGATCTCCCCTCCCCCTTCCACTTTTAAATCTCTTACTAGCTCTTTCTTCAGTTAGTCCTACGAAGGGTCTCGGCCTGAAACGTCGACTGTACCTCTTCCTAGAGATGCTGCCTGGCCTGCTGCATTCACCAGCAACTTTGATGTGTGTTGCTTGAATTTCCAGCATCTGCAGAATTCCTCTTGTTTGTGTTATAATGGTCAAATTACTGGATTAGTTGTCACGTTCTCGATTATTAATCCAGATAGTTAGGATCCCACAATGCCAGCTGCAGAAATTAAAATCAGGTAATTAAACAAGCGTTTCTTCATAAGAATAACTGTAAAACCACAAGATTATTGTGGTTCACTACAGCTCTATACAGAGGGAAATCTCTGTCCTTCCCTGGTCTGATCTGTTTGAGTTCAAACACACAAATATGGTTAATCTTTAATTGCTTCCTCGATTCTGGGGACAATTGGCGACAGGAAAATAAAGGCCAGCCCAGCCATTGCTGTTCATAAACTCCCTCCTTCGCTAAGCACCCGCATTATCCTGGCCATGCCCTCTTCTCATTGCTGGGATCAGACCGGAACTACAGGAGATTGAAAACACACACTTCAAGGTTCAATAACAACTTCTTCCTCAGTGTCATCGGGTTCTCCAAAGGAACTGTAAAACCCCAGATTACATTTGTCTCAATTTGCACCAATGTCGTTATGTTTATTTTGTTGTGAAAGTTATGTAAAATCTATTTTAATATACGTTTGTCATGTTTGTAATGTACTGTGCTGCTGCTGCAAAAAGCTTGTTTTAATGGCATTTATGCCCTGGTTATATATGCCCATGACGATAACTTGAGCTTGAAATACTGAATTAATTTAAATAGCCTTACATCTGAAAGTGAAAAAAAATAATGAAGTTGCTCAGTGGGTCAGGAATCATCTGTACAGTCAATGTTCGGATTAAAACTGTGCAATGGGGAGACGGCCAGTGTAAAGAAGTAAGGGAAGGGATGAGGGAGATATCGGCAAAGTACTGATCTTTTGTGTGTCCATCTTACATATGAAAGTACCGTGTTAACTTTTCCACTACATGTCCCTCTATGCACATTCATAATGGAATCCCACTGTCAGAACTGGGAAAGAAGGGAAAATAAGCTAGCTTTCAGTAACAACAAAGGTGGAGTGTGGATAATTTCGACAAGAGAATTTCAGTCTGTATGAAAACTTTTTCTATTAGTGTAGGCTAACCTGCTGCCCATGTCCCCCATGTCCCACAGTTTTGCTTTTCAAAACACATTACACAGACAATGAAGCATAGCCTGATCCTAACTCCACTTATTTGGAATTGTCTTGTGGAGATATTGCCTTTGATCCAATCCATCTTCCCCCATGTTCTCGACACAGAAAGCTACCTTGCATTCTCTCTTTGCCAGATCTGGAAAAGGGTCCCAGACCTGAAAAGTTAACTAGAAGTTTAAAGTAAATTTATTACCAGCGTACGCACTGTACATGTCACCCTGAGATTCATTTTCTCGCAGGCATTCACAGTTGAACAAAGAATCAATGAAAAAACTGCACACAAACAGAGACTGGCAAGCAGCAAATTTGCAAAAGAAGATAAACTACAAATACAAAATAGTATTGTGCAAAAGTCTTAGGCACTTATATATAGCTAGGGTGCCTAAGGCTTTTGCACAGTACTGCATGTTATGTCTTTCCAGTTACCAAATAACACTTAATACTACTGAGCTAATACAAAGCTAAGTACTCTTATTTCAGTTTCCCAGCCATCTTCCTACTTTAACCAATATACAGAGCTGTGCAAAAGCCTGAAGCATCCTAGCTATACATGCCCTAGACTTTGGTGCAATACCGCAAATAAATAAATAAATAATAAATAAACTTAATTTTTTTAAGGCATCCGTTAGTCCTGCGAGACCATGGATCTGCGCCTGGAAAGTCTTCACTCTCCAGGGCACAGGCCTGGGCAAGGTTGTATGGAAGACCAGCAGTTGCCCATGCTGCAAGTCTCCCCTCTCCACGACACCATTGTTGTCCAAGGGAAGGGCATTAGGACCCATACAGCTTGGCACCGGTGTCGTCGCAGAGCAATGTGTGATTAAGTGCCTTGCCCAAGGACACAACACGTTCCCTCGGCTGGGGCTGGAACTCACGACCTTCAGGTCGTTAGTCCAATGCCTTAACCACTTGGCCACCTGCCCACAAATAAATAAATAAATACCCAATACTGAGAACATGTGTAGTAGAGTCCTAAAAAGTGAGTCCATAGGTTGAGGTGAGTGAAGTTATCTTCCTTCTATTCTTCCTTCCTTCCTTCTATTCCTCCTGCAGAGTTTGCTAAATAGATAGATAGATAGATAGATATTATTAATCCCAAGAGAAATTGGGTTTCGTTACAGCCGCACCAACCAAGAACAGAGCGTAAATATAGCAATACAAAAAACCCCAACAATCAAACACCAAAATGCAAACTATGCCAGATGGAAAATAAGTCCAGAACCAGTCTATTGGCTCAGGGTGTCTGACCCTCCACGGGAGGAGCTGCACGTTCGATGGCTACAGGCAGGAACGACCTCCCATGCCGCCAGTGTTGTATCACGGTGGAATGTGGCCGAAGTCCAACAGTAAAAAGTTCAATATCCAGTCTGCAAACACGTTCCTCGATCGTAATATGCGCCTGATTGCACCATCCGTTGTTAACCAGATCAGTAAGCACGAAACTACTTTACGCTTACCGCTCTCGGTGCACTTCCGGTCAGCCGGAACGGTATTACCCACTGAACTCCTCTTCTCCAAAAGTCTCTGTTGTCTTGACCCGGGTTCCTGTCATTAACTGATTTGCATTTTTAATGATACTCTTTCACCAGTGGAGGTAATTATTAATTAAATTAATTAATGGCTCCGTCTGATTAAGTAGACAATGGAAGTGCCCGCTCGTGGCGCAGACCTGGGCGATGAATATGGAGATCCTGGGCTGCCCAGACATCAAGATCCCCCTCTCAGCCTCGCAGATGCGGTCCAAAGGAATGCGAAGCAGTACATTTGGCATCAGCTTGGCTGCAGGAGCTGCCGGGAGGTGACGTGATACATCATCCAACCACCTTAGGGGCTCCACTCCGGATTTGAGTAGGGTTTACTCCTTAGCCTTCTCTCCTCCCGAAGATACCCACAAGACAGTGGGATCAGTAACCCTGGATGGGGGCCCATACCGGATACTGTCAGCTGGAACCACCTGAGCCCGGGACTCATGTAAGGCAGGGTTGTCACGCCCTGTAGTAGTGACATGGGGCCACTATTATTGGAGGTAATTATAGGACAACTCAATTATGCCGGCATTTTCCATTCTTATATTGATGTGAATTTGCAATGAAAATAATCAATCATTAATTCCACTTAATATCAGAGAAATGTATGCAATAGACATCCTGAAACTCTTGTTCTTCGCAGATATCCACGAAAACAGAAGAGTGCCCCAAAGAATGAGTGACAGTAAAAATGTTAGCACCCCAAAGACCCCAACTTCCCCCTCCACACACACAAGCAGTGGCAAAACAACGACCCATCCCCCTTACTTCAGCAAAAAGCATCAGTGCCCACCACCCACTAAGCAAGCAATAGCAAAGCCCCCAAGAAGGACCACGATCTGCAGTACAACAAAAACTAATCATTCACCCAACAACTCGACGTGCTGTCTCACTCTCTCTCTCTCTAATAAAGGGGTAGAGAGGGGTCACTCAGTGAGAGGGGAGACATAAACAAAAAAACACACTGATCTGCGATGATAAAGTCTGCCGTTTGCTTTTTTTCCAAGTTCTCTGACTCGAGAATCGGCAACAAACAAATGAGTGAAAGAGAGAGAGCGCGTAATTCGCCAAGAACAGAGCCACCGACAGAGGATCTGCTGTTCCCGGTATTCCATTTTCTCCAGCAACACTTCAATCAGCAGCACTGGCATACAGTCACAGGACCGTGAAGCCTCAGAACCCCAAAGGCACACTCGTCTTCGAGGCTGCGTCCTTGGGATATCAAAAAGCGGCAGATCGTGAGTCCCCAGGAGTAGGTTCCACCACCACAAAGAACCAGAGTCAGAGTGTAGCTCCTGGTCAGGGTCTCAACAGAACCCCATCCACCTCGGAAAGGGAAAAGAGAAACATCAAAGGTAGAAATTGAGCTGTTTCTGCAAATGAGCTCAAAGGAGGCACAGTTAAGCACTATATAACTCCACCCCAAAATAATAAAGCAGGGGCAAATCATGAGCCTTTAAAATTAAACTAAACCATGCCTCTACTCCCATAATCACACATTCTCTAGCACTGTTTTACTTGTCTATTATTCTTCCTATTAGATTTACAAATTATAATTCGCTATGATAATAATTAAGAGACTTTAACTTTACCCTTCACATTAAGTAAATTCAAGAAATAGAAGTAACATTACCAAGGTAGCCATTGTAAATTACCAGAAGAAAGTCTATTTAACATTTCCCTCCTTGGGCTCAAGCTAATGGAACTTTTCAAACCAAATCAACTTTCATTCTGACACAGTGATCAAATCATCATTTCAAATTTCAGGTTCAAAGTAAATCCATTATCAAGGCATATATACATATGTCACCATATACTACCCTGAGATTTGTTTTCTTGCAGTCATTTACAGTAGGACAAAGAAATACAAGAGAATATACAAAAAACTGCACTCCAATGAAACAGCAATGCCCTTGAATGGTAAATCCTACAAAAAGTGGTGGATATGGCTCAGTCCATCACGGGTAAAGCCCTCCCCACCTTTGAGCACAACTACACAGAGCTGTTGCAGAAAAGCAGCATCCATCGTCAGGGATTCTCTCAGGTCAGGCACACTTCTCACTGCTGCCATCGGAAAGAAGGTACAGGAGCATCAGGACTCACACCACCAGGCTCAGGAACAGCTATTACCCCTCAAACATCAGGGTCTTGAACCAGTGAAGATAACTTCATTCAAGTTCACTTGCCCCATCACTAAACTCTTCCCACAACCTATGGACTCACTTTCAAGGAACCTTCGTTTCGTGTTCTCTATATTTATTGCTTATTTATTTATCGTTATTGTTGTATTTTATTTTTTCTCAGCCCAAGCTGGTAACACCAGAGGTTTCCAACCCTGAGCCAGCCATTCAATACTTCCTTGTTGTGATTTAGTCTACTCAGAGTCTTTCTTTTTATATTTGCTCAGTTTGTTGGTCCTCTGCACATTGGTTGTTTGTCTGCCCTGTTGGGTGTGGTCTTTCATTAAATAAATTATGGTTCTTGGATTTACTCAGTGTGCCTGCAAGAAAACAAATCTCTGGTTTGTATATTGTGACATATATGTACTTTGATAATAAATTTACTTTGAACTGTTAACAAGCAAAGACTTGTGTGAGAAAAGGCAAACTGTGCAATGAAACTCACAGCAAAATCCTCCGTTTGCGTCAAAGACCAACATAGTCCGAGATATGCCAATGGCAGCCCACAAGTGTCACCATGCTCCCAGCGCCAACATAGCATGCCCACAATGCACCAACCCTAACGCGTCCGTTTTTGCAGTGTGCGAGGAAACTGGAGCACCCGGACGAATCCACATGGTCACGGCGAGACGTATAAACTCCTTACAGACAGCGGTGGGTATTGCACCCTGGTCTTACGACTGGTGCTGTAAAGCTTTATGCAGAGTGGTTAGTGCCTGGAACGGGCTGCTAGGGATAGTGGGGGCAGCATATGTGGTAGAATCGTTTGAGAGGCTATTAGGTGGACACATGAATATACATGGAATGGAGGATATGGATAATAATATTTTTAATAATAATAAGTACTTTATTGATCCTGAGAGGGAAATTCTTTCATTACAGCAGAAACATTTAAAAACACACTTAGCAGTGTGCAGATTTAATTAATAATAAAGTACAGAATAATAATATACATAATAATAATTTACCAATGGGCAATACTGTGCAATAATAATGTATAAAATAATAAAACAGAGACTATTGTACTGTGATGTGTACTCTCCTGTCACACAGGGATGAAATGTTGTATGTACTTGTTGCATTTGGTAGGAAAGATTTTCTATAACGATCCTTGTGATGGCAGAGCTGAGTGGGTCTGTCCGAAAGGGGGTGGGGTCTCCGCTGGTTATTCAGTAGGTCACGGAGAGGACGTGCCTGATTGTCCATAATGGATAACAGTTAGTTTAGTGCCCTCCTCTCCACCACTAACTCAAAAGAGTCTGGGTTGTAGCCATGGTTGGATCCAGCCTTTCTGATGAGTTTATTTAGTCTTTTTGCACCGCCAGCACCGAGGCTGCTCCCCCAACATAAAGCAGCGAAGAGGACTGCACTCGTTACAACAGACTGGTAAAGGATCTCCAACATCCTGCTGCACCTCATGTTCAGCCAGAGGAGGTTTAGTTGAATTCGGCCTTGTGATTGGCGCAGACGTTGTGGACCAAAGGACACGTTCCCATGCTGTACTGCTCTATGTTGCTCTGTTTGCTTACATATTTAAAAGAATCCATTAAAGCATGTGGACATTGTTGGCAAATTATATAGCCCCCTAGGCACTTCGTGTGACAATTAAGGATATTCCACATTCTTAGGCCTGCAATCATACATAAACAAAGACATATTTTTATTCCTGGATGAAACAGATGGGTTTATATGACAACATTCAGATTAGTTTTGCTGACATTAACTTTACATTCTACATGTACAAATTACTTGAGTTTAAATTTCCAAGATGCGAGTGTGGGATTTGAACTTTTGTCTCGGGATCAATCCCCCCGAGTACTGGATACTAATCCAGTAACATAGACATTACGCAGTACTGGAGGTCGTGTTTTGGAAAGTGGAGATTTGAGGTGATGTCATTAAATTATGAATGGATTCAGCAGAGTAAATCTGGTGAGAATATTTCCATTTATAGGCGAATCCAAAAGCATGAGTCATAAATATGATATTATTAAACACGAGGAAGTGAGGTCCCTTATGATTGAAAGCTTTTAGAATGTGAGATCACCAGCGCAGGAAGTCGTGAACACTTAGGTACTCTGAGGAAAAAGCACATGGGAGATGAGACAATGGAAGTCAATACATGGAATGTATACAGCAACAAGGGCTTTTGGGCTGAATGGCCTAACTGGGAGCAGTACATATAATTTGTTTTCAATGCTTTTGATCAACTGAGGAATCAGAATCAGGTTTATTATCACTAACATACTGTATGTTATGAAATTTGTTGTTTTCTGGCAGCAGTTCAGTACAAGACATAAAATATACTGTATATGCAATAAGAGATGTAAATAAAAATAAATTAAATAAGTAGTGCAAAAATAGTGAGGTAATGTACTTGGGTTCAATATCCATTCAGTAATCTGATGGCAGGGGGGAGGAAGCTGTTCCTAAAATGCTGAGTGTGCATCTTCAGGCTGCTCTACCTCCTCCCTGATGGTAAAGATGAGAATGGGGCACGTCCTGGGTGGTGGGGACCCTTAATGATCGGAAAAGCTGCAGAGGATCGTACACTTAGCCAGCTCTGTCATGGGCACTAGCCATCCCACCATCGAGGGCATCTTCAAAAAGGCTGAGTGTCCTGCTGACCTTGAAGATGTCCTCGGTGGGTGGAGAGGCTCGTGCCTGTGATGGAGATGGCTGAGTGTCCTGTCCTTTGCAGCTTTTTCTGATCCTGTGCACCCCCCCCCCCCCATTCTCCATTATATCAGACCGTGATGCAAACAGTTAGAATGCTCTCCGTGGTAAATCTGTAGAGATTTGCGGGAGACTTTGGTGCTTCCTGGAGTAGGTTAGATGGTCAGCTTAACACTGTGGGCCGAAGGGCCTGTAATGTGCTGTAGTTTCCATGTTTAACAATCAACAACTCAGACATTCAAAGTTCAAAGTAAGTTTATTGTCAAAGAGCATATATGTTACCATATACGACTCTGAGATTCATTTTCCTTACAAACATGGTGTAAAACTCATGATCCACCAGGCAGCACTGTTGCCTGCCCTCCCTGTTTCTGAAATCTGGACTGTTTTTAGCAGGAATTTCAAGGTAATGCTCTGTTGCTGCCAAATCCGCTAAATTCACTGGTAAAGCACCGCGAACATTGCCAGAGTGAGTTATCAGTTACACTCAGCCAGCTCCACTCGGCTGGCCATGATGTTTATATACCCAGCAACAGACTTCCATAGTACTCATTCTTATCCTGAGAAGGACCACTAGGAGGACAGAAGAAAAGGATCAAGGGATAAAACCGAAACTTAAACTGAATAAATATCATAAAGAATTTATAAAAATTGCATAGGCAGCAGCCAAGAAGGCTATAGCAGTTACTTGGAAATCGGATTCGTATTTAAGTATGAATCGTTGAAATAATGAAATTTCTAGTTGTATTCCACTCGAAAACATTACCTATAATTTAAGAGATAAATATGATACATTTTTGAATATTTGGCGCCTTTATTTACAAAAGATAAGATGGCATATTTAGTTGCTCCGATGATAAAGATGTTGGTCCCTTGGGGAAAGTAATAAATAAATATACGAAATTTATTTTGAATCCCATGGAGCATGTGGAAACTTTCCAATATCCAGGCAGTTCTTCTTTTTTCTTTTTTTTTTCCGGTAGGGATATACATCGGGATGAAGGGTTAAGGGGAGGGGGGAGGGTAGATATTATCATTCTATGTAATCACTTTGAAAACTCAATAAAAATTATATTTTAAAAAAAGGATATGCCTTGAAGAAATGCACTGCTCCCACAGGCTTCTGTGAACCTCTAGCCAGTGACTGCTTGCAGCAGAGAAGAAAGATTTGTGATGGTACTGAGACCCCTGAATCCATTTGCCGAATGCACACAGAAACCCTGTCCAAATGTTAGAAGCAGCACATCACCTCACAAATAACACACTTGCCTGCCCTGCCAGGCACCTGCTGCCACACTGTGGAAAGATCTACACTTCCAACATTAGGCTCATTAGCCGCAATAGAATCCACAAAGCTCGAATGGAGGCAAGTTATCCTCAATTCCCAGTGAATGCCTGAGGAGATGTGGAATGCCATTAGAAGTGATAGAAGAAAATAATCCTTTCAGACACTGAATGATCTGGCATTGTGTCCAAGATACAAGGTGTGGCACTCACCTGTATCTTAATTCAGGTAGTAAAATAGTGTGATGGGTGCAGCTAGATGAACAGTGCCTCATATTGCACCTGGGGAGCCTACAATCTAGGGAAATAAAACACTGAACCCTCTAACTTTCGATACCTGCTCCCCCTCTTACTCTTCCTTCCTGATCTTCATGGCCTCCATTGTCATGTCTTTTTCCATCCCGCACCTTCTCCATCTGCCCATCATCCACACACTCCTCCCATTGGTTCCCGTATCCTATTACTCACCTCTGCCCTCCTCACCTCTTTTATTATTCAATACTCTACCTTCCTATCAGATTCCTCTATCTTCAGCTTTTTGTCTCTTCTACCAATCACTTCCCAGTTTACAAAGGTAGTCCCACTGTTCCCCATTATGCCATCTGCCTATCACCCTTTTTCCTTGATACACCAGCCTCCAGCCACCTCTTACCCCGCCACTTCCTTCACCTTTTTATACAGCTACCTTTAAAGCTTTTTAAAGATTAGCTTCATTTGTCACGTGTACATAAAAACATACAGTGAAATGCATTATTTGCTTCAAATCAAATCAATAAGGAGTTGCTAGGGTCAGCTTCCATTACCAACATAGCATGTCACAGCTCACTGCCGTGAACCCATACATCCTTGGAATGTGGGAGAAAAATTAAGAACCCGCAGGAGAATAGGGGGAATGTACAAATTCCTCACAGAAAACCAACGTCAAAGTCAAATTTAAATTCAAAGTAAATTTATTATCATATACTGTATATGTCACCATATATTATATTGAGACTTATTTTCTTGAAGTTATTTTATAGAAAAATAAATGCAATCAAATTTATGAAGAGCCATACATAAACAAAGACTGACAAACAGCCAATGTGAAGCAGATGACAAACTCTGAAAATAAATAAATAAACAAACCAGTAAATAAACACTGAGAACATGAGCTGTAAAGTTGTTGAAGAGAGAGCAAGTCTGTCGGTTGTGGAATCCGTTCTGAATTGTGGTGAGTGAAGGTATTCATGCGGGTGGGTTCATGTGCCTGATAGTTTTAGGGTTATAACTGTTCCTCAGTCTGCTGGTGTGGGACCCAGAGCTCCTGTACCTCCTGCCCGATGGCAGTAGTGAGAAGAGGTGGCCTGGATAGTGGGGGTCTTTGATGTTGGATACCGCTTCCTTGTGTCAGCACTCCCTGTGAATGTGCTCAATGTTCGGGTTACTTGGCTTGGGACGAGTTGGGCTGTACCCATTACTTATAGTAGGCTTTTCTTTTCCTGAGGTGGGAATTGAACCCTGATCTTATAGCTGGCACAGTGATAGCATTAGGCTAACTGCTATGGTACCATACCTACCCCCTACCTTTTAATTTCAGATGAAGGGTCTCGCCCAAAACATCAACTGTCCATTTCCCTCCATAGATGCTGCCTGCCTCTAATTGTTACTGTGTTAGGCAATGTAGCTGCCTTCCTGCTCAGTGACCAGGGTTCTATGCTGACCTCCAGCACAATCAGTTTGGAATTTGCATTTTCCCCTTGTGAGACACAAGCTTCCCTGAGTTGCTCTGTTATCGTACAATGTCCCACAGGCCAACTGGTTATCAGATTTACATGCTAATGTAAATTTGCCTGAGTCTATAAGACTGGTGGAAGCATCAGAAAGAATTTTACCCAGAGTACAGGAGTCTAAGGAGCTCAAAAGTCAGGAGGTCATGTTACAACTTTATCAAGTTCAAAAGTCATGAGGTTATCTTAAAACTTTATAAAATCCTGGTTAGGCCACATCCGGAGTATTGCACACAGTTCTGGTTGCTCTACTAGAGGAAGGATGTGGAGGCTTTGGAGAGGGTGCAGAAGAGGTTTACCAGGATGCTTCCTGGTTTAGAGGGCGTGTGCTATCACGAGAGGCTGGATAAACTTGGGTTGTTTTTTTTTCTGGAGCATCAGAGGCTGAGTGGAGATTTGATAGAGGTTTACAAGATTATGAGAGGCATAGAAAGAGTGGACAGAGAATATCTGTTTCCCTGGGTTGAAATGTCTAATGCCAGAGGGTATATATTGAAGGTGAGAGGGGGTAGGCTCCAGGGGAATGTGAGGGGGAAATTTTTTTACTCAGAGAGTGGTGGATGCCTGGAATGCACTGCCTGGTATGGACATGGTGTAGGTAGGAAGGATTAGTGTTTAGGTGCTTTTTATTTGCTTTTTAGCTGGTTCAGCAAAACACTGTGGGCAGAATGGCCCAATCCTGTGCCATGTTCTATGTTCTAAAATAAAAGGCATAAGTTTAAGGTGACTGTAATAAGACCATAAGGCATAGGAGCAGAATTAGGCCATTTAGCCTATCGAGTTTGCTCCGCCATTCCTTCATGGCTGTTTAATTATCCCTCTTATCTCCTTTCTCCTGTCTTCTCCCTGCAAGCCTTGATGCCATTACTAATAAGAACCTATCAACATCCACTTTAAACTTGGCCTCCACAGCCATCTGTGGCAATGAATTCCACAGATTCACCACCCTCAGGCTAAAGAAACTCCTGCTCATCTCTGTTCCAAAGGGACGCCCTTGCACTCAGGAACTGTGCCATCTGGTCCTCAACTCCACCTACTATTGGAAACAAGCTCTGCTCTGTCCAGGCCTTTCAACTTTTGCTGGGTTTCAATGAGAGCCCAAATGATCTCACCGGTGAGACAGGGAAAAGAGTTAAAGGTGACCTGGGGGGGGGGGGGCAAGTTTTTCACTCGGAGAGTGTTAGGTATATGGAATGAGCTGCCAGAGGAAGTGGTTGAGGCAGATACAATAGCAGCATTTAAAATATATATGGACAGATACATGAATAAGGAAAAGCTTAGAGGGATAGGGATCAAATATAACCAAGTGGGACTAGCTTAGATGGGCATCTTGGTCTGCCAGGAAGAGTTGAGCTGAAGTGCTGGTGTCCATGTTGTATGACTCTATAATGGTGTTAGAAATCACTTCTTTACACAAAGAGTAGTGGGGATCCCATAAACTACCGGGGTTGGGTTAAATTGAAATTTCAGATCTTGGAGCATAGGTCATGCAAAGTCATTAATAAGAATGGTTAGAAAATACTGTTAGGATGCAGATCAGCTATGAGGTAATTTAGTGTTGGAAGCGGAACGGCTTTCTCCTTGGTCAGGCTCTACATGGAACACTGCAGTTAGTCCATAATGGTGGCCGGAAAGTGGACCAGCTGAAGTTTGGGGTGTGCAGCCATTGGGGACCTGGACCTTGATATAAGCATGCACTTGGTGAAGATTCACTGGAAGCAAAGAGGGAAAAGACACACCCAGGAGTCAGTTAGCACTCAATGTGGTCAATGCTGACCTACAGTTAAAGTGTCTGTATATGGCACATGGATGATAGAAAAATGGATGGTTAAAAGGTCAGTACAGCATTGTGGGCTGAATGGCCCTGTTCTTTGCTGTAACGTTCTATGTTCTAATTCATTAATTTCTTGTAGACAAAATCCAATGCGGCTCCGTATCCTAGTATCCTAGTATCCTAGTAACAGTCATTTTGCCTTTAGTCTCTGGCAGTCTGCTGTGCCGGTGCCTCATAAATCATCGGGACAAACAATTTAACTCCTCCTGTCTCTGGTTTTCCATCACATGATTCTCCAAAAGAGAGGGAAGGGCTTCAATCAATATCCAAAAATCTGTTGTAGTGCACGCAAAATGCCAGAAGAATTCACTAAGTCAGACAGCATCCATGGAGGAGGATAAACAGGCAACATTTCAGGACAGGACCTTTCGTCAGGACTGGAAAGGAAGGGGGGAGAGGCCAGAATAAGAAGGTAGGGGAGGAGGGGAGGAGCACAAGCTGGCAGGTGATAGGCAAGTCCAAGTGGGAGGGCAGGTGGGTGTGGGAGTGGAGATGAAGTAAGAAGCTGGGAGGTGATAGGTGGACAAAGTAAAGGGCTGAAAAAGAAGGAATCTGATAGGAGAGAACAGTGGGCCATGGGAGAAAGGGAAGGAGGAGCAAACCAGATGAGGTGATGGACAGGAAGTCTGAGCGTTTTGGTTATCAGGATTGCACTGTCAGGAAGTGGGGCAGGGGTAAGGGTGAGGCACAATAAAATGCTGAGCGATGGTAAGGTGGAGCAGATGAATGACAGGCACAAGATCACTGGTCAGTGAGTGTTGGGGGGGGGGGGGCGGGTGTGGCAAATCGAACAATGCCTGAAGCTACTGGAGTAGTTGCTAGGATATGGCATTTGAACAGGCACTCGGTGACCTTGACCACCCATGTTTGATCGCTGAAATCCCTGCAGTACTCAGATCAGTGGGATTTGACTCCTGAACATGGAGCTGCCAGTGGCTGTGGAGAATTTATCTGGTGGGCTGTCTCTCCACTGCAACAAAAACACCGGGCATCACTCCTCATCTGAACTGCCCCCGTAGATCACCACACAACAGAAATAGGCCCTTTCGCCCATTTAGACGATTAATCTGCCTACTCCCATCGACCTGCACCTGGACCACTGCCCTCCATAACCATCCCATCCATGTACTTACCCAAATTTCTCTTAAATGTTGAAATTGAACCCACATCCATCGCTTCTGCTGGCAGCTCGTTCTACACCCGTACCACCCTCTGAGTGAAGAAGATCCCCCTCAGGTTCCGCTTTCACCTTTCACCCTGAACTTATGACCTCTAGTTCTAATCTCAGTGCAGAACAGCCTGCTTGCGTTTACCCTATCTATACCGCTCATAACTTTGCATACCTGTTTGTATTCCATGTTTCTAGTTATTTAGTAACTCGTCAATAGGGGTATGTACATCCACCCTTGAATGCCCATTAGAAAGAGCTAGTGAGCTATAGTGCTGAATCATTGTAGTTTGTGTGATGAAGGTGTTCTCACAGTGTGGCTGGGTGGGACGTTCCAGTGTATAGGCAGAGCAAAAAGCAACGAATAGATTTCCAAGTCCGGATAACATGTGATTTGAATGGAAATTTGCAACTGGTGTTCCAATGCATATGCTGCCCTTGTCCTTGCCTGAAGCCACAGACTGAGGGCTGGCATGCTGTTGGAGTGTACAGTCCTGCAGCATGAGTTTGCTCTTTGCTGCCAGTGGAGTAAGTACCAGCAGAGGATTAGATGCTCAGTCAAGCGGTCTGCTTTGCCTTGGACGATCTTGAACTTCACTTCAATGTTTCTGCGCTCTGATTCACTTGTACAAGCAATGACTCTAACCACAGTACACACCCCCCACCAGCACAGTCTACACTTCTCACTGTTTCGGTGCAGCAGCCAGAATAATCAAAGACATTCTCCCTTCTCCCCCCACCCATTGGGCAGAAAGTACAGGAGTCTGAAAGCACCTACCACCAGCCTCAAGGACAGCTTCTACCCCTGTTATCAGCTTCTTGAACGGGACCTCTTGCACGATAAGATGGGCTCTTAGTTTCACAACCTACCTCATCATTCACATTCCGGTTCAAATTCAGATTTAGATTTATTTAGCACAACAGCGTCGTCACATGCAGTGAAACACATCGTTTGCATTTTCATTTTTAAATCTTTTTATTAATATAACCTTCTACAGCTATAAAATACAGAAATTCAGCAAATGAGTATATATATAATTAATAGAGCTGGAAAAAACCATATATATACTAATGGAAAAAAAATTTTATAAAAGAAGAAGAAGGAAAAAAGAGAACCCCAGCTAACTAAAAAAAACCCCACTAACTATAACACAAAAAAAGAGAAAAAAACCCATTAAGAACCAACTCCCAGAGCGATACATCTTACAATCATTTATATATATATATAAAAAGAAAAAAAAAACAACAACCACCAAATCACATTTATATAATATAAAATTGGAAGGAAACCATGTAACTTGATTCAAATTAAGTGATAATATTTAGCAAAAGAGTCCCATCTTCTCTCAAAATCAAATAGGAGGTCAAAAGTTCTACTAATTTTTTCCAAACTAAGACATTACTTGGGAAAACCATTGAGTTAATGTAGGAGCAGAGGTATCTTTCCACTTCAATAAAATAGCTCTTCTTGCCAACAATGTGACGAATGCAATTACATGTTGGTTTGAAAATGAAATACCCTGACTATGATGCGGAACTATTCCAAATAGAACAGTCAATGTATTAAGTTGTAAATTAACTTTCAAAGCTTTAGAAATTATAGAAAATAAAGATTTTCAAAAGGATTTCAACAAAGGACATGACCAGAACATATGTGACAAAGTAGCTACTTCATTTTTGCACCTATCACAGTAATTATCTATATTAGGGAATATTTTGGATAGCCTCTCCTTTGTTAAATAGTAGCAGTGAACAATTTTAAACTGAATTAAACAATGATTGCACATATCGAAGAAGAATTAACCATTTTCAAAACTCGTGACCAATCTTCATTAACAAAAGTCATATTAAGTTCTCTCTCCCAATCTTGTTTAATTTTTAGTGAGAGGTTATCTTTTTGTAGTAAAAATAAATTATAAATTCTACCAATGGAACCTCTCACTAAGGGATTCATATTCAAAATAGTGTCCAACAAATCAGGTTCTTGCATATATGGAAACGTAGAAACATATTTTTGTAAAAAATGTCTGACCTGTAAATATTGCAAGAAATGTGTGTGAGAGAGAGAATATTTACTAATTAACTCTTCAAAAGACATCAATGACCATCGGTAAATAAATCTGCAAAAGAACAAATCCCCTTATTTCTCCATAAAAGAAAAATGGGATCGGTAATTGAAGGTTTAAATAGCAAATTTCGAAATACAGGACTAGACAATTTAAATTGTTTGAAATTAAAGAAATTGCAAAACTGAAACCAAATCCGTAAGGACTGTTTAATAACAGGGTAGAAATCTTAGGTCTCCCTTCTTTTTACTTCCACGAGGTATTCGACGAGGGTGTCCATTAAGTCCTTTATTATTTAATCTCGCATTGGAGCCTTTGGCTATAACAATTCGCAAAGCTAAAAATATTCATGGTATTTCTATAAATGGGACCATACATAAGATTTCTCTTTATGCAGATGATCTTTTGGTTTATATCTCAAATCCTGAAGAATCTATTCCTGATCTTTTGGAATTATTGAATGATTTTGGAAAATTTCAGGATATAAACTTAACTTAAATAAAAGTGAATTATTCCCTTTAAATGTTCCTGTTTTTATATATAAGAATATTCCATTTAGAATTGTGTATTTTTTAAGTATTTGGGTGTTATTATTACAAAAAACTATAAAGATCTTTATAAAGCTAATGTAGTTCCTTATTGGACTCTATGAAACAATTATTTTCTAGATGGAATCCTCTTACACTTTCTTTAATAGGTCGTATTCATGCTGTGAAAATGATGATTTTACCTAGATTTTTATACATTTTTCAAAATATACCTATTTTTCTGGTTTTGATCAAATTGATTCTGCTATTTTGTCCTTTATTTGGAATAATAAAAAACCAAGAGTTAATAAGTTTCAATTACAAAAATCGAAAAAAGAGGGTGGACTTGCGCTACCTAATTTAAGATTGTATTATTGGGCTGTTAATTATGTTTTTGGTTATATTGGCTCGATAAGAACCAAAAACCAGCTTGGATTGATTTAGAATTTAAAGCTATTAATCAACTATATTTAACTTCATTATTAGGAGCTCCATTACCTTTACAACTTGTTTGCATTGACAACCAACGCACCATTGTGATCTTGCACTGTAGCTTTTACACTTAATTCTGTACTGTTGTTGTTTTACCTTATTCTTTCCCACTGCACTGTGCAATCATTTGATCTGTATGCACAGTACACAAGACAAGCTTTTCACTGTGTCTTGGTACGTGGGGCAATAATAAACCAGTTTCAATAACAACCCTTGAGATGCAGGTAGATTTTACCAGAAGAGCATCAAGGAGCCGCTGGTGGAACTCAGGGGTCAGGCAGCCTCTGTGGAGGAAAATGGACAGTCAATGTTTCGGGTCAGGACCCTTCATTTGAATCGATAGATGGAGGGGAAAGAGGTGAGGGGGAGGGTGGTGTGAAGGCTGGCAGGTGAAAGGTGGAGTTAGTGATTACTCTTATTGAAGGGTCCTGGCGTGAAATGTTAACTGTTTATTCCTCTCCTGACTTGCAGAGTTCCTCCTGCATTTTCTGTGTGTCACGTGGAAGGTAGATCCCAGTAAGGAGGAGTTAATTGGTAGGAGAGTGAAGGGTGGGGATTGCGACAGAGGCTGGGAGGTGATGTAGAGACAATAAAGGGCTGCAGAAGAGTGGTGGCATGATAGTGTAGCAGGTAGCGTAAAGTTGTGGGAGCACCAGTGATTGGGTTCAATTCATGCTGCTGTCTGTAACGAGTTTGGAGATTCTGTCTGTGACTGTAGATTTCTTTCAGGTACCACAGTTTCCTCCCACTCCAGAGATGTATAGGTTAGTCACATGGGTGTAATTGGATGGTGTGGACTCATTGGGCCAGAAGGGCCTGTTACCATGCTATATATCTAAATAAAGTAAAATAAATAAAGGAATATAATAGAAAAGAAATTTGTTGGAACTAAAGGAGGAAAATGGTAGGAGGGGACCTATGGGAGGAGTGTGTGAGAAATGGGGGCTGAGGTGGAGGAGGGGGTTTGGTAAGAAGACCATGCCCATGAAGGCCTTGATAGGTTAGGAGGAGAGAGAAAGGGACATTGGAGGAGAATGCTACCTGAAATTAGAGAATCCAATGGTCACACCATATCCAGTCGGAACATGAAGTGCTGTTCTCCTAAACTGCATTTGGTGTCACCCTGGCCATACAGGAGAGCGAAGACAGACAGTTTGGTGGGGGAATTAAAGGTTTAAGGTGAAGTGTATGAGGTTTAGAGAGGACCTAAGGAAGATTTTCTTATCCAGAGGTTTGTTACGATCAGGAAAGCACTGTTTGAGAAGTAGGTAGAGGCAAAGATTTACAACATAAGAGGATCTGGACAAGCACAAGAATAATAAAGGCATAATTGGGCACAGATTAAGTGGTAATAAATGGGATTCATATGGAATGGTCATCATTATTTACTCGGTGGTTTGCTCTGTGCTTTATAATTCTTTAATTCTGAATATTCGCTTTGTCTTATCCATATTTTCTCCACTTATGCTGCTACTTAGACTAACAAGTTTTTTTCCTCCTTTCCAGTTCTGACAAAGGGTCACTGACCTGAAAAAATAACTCTTGTTTGTCTTTGCCCAGATGCAGCCTGACCTGCTGAGCGTTTTCAGCACTTTGTGTTTTTAATCCTCAGCCTCATGCCCATTTTTGTGGACAGTGCAATTTAGCTCTGTTATCTGTTTGTTGAAGCCGTTCCTGTCTGTCGGAATCAGAATCCGGTTTTTATCGCTGACAGAAATCGTGAGAAGCCGGCCGGTGGAGCAGTGGCATCCGCACCGGACTTCGACGCGAGCGGTCCCGGGGATTGAATCCGGCCGGCTCCTTGCAAGCTTTCCATCCGTGCCGGGTTGAGTGTCCAACTAGCAACTTGGCCTCGAAAGAAATGGACAAAAAAATGCTGCAGAAACGGCAAGGTTGCCACCCAATGCGTCACAGGGTGCGGAAAGGAACAACATATATTGTGAGAGTCGGTGTTTTGTGGCAAGACATAAAAATTACGATAAGTTGCCAGAGAAATGAGTAAATAGCGCGAACGAGCAGCAGCAAGATGGTATTGATGGGTTCAGGGAACATTCAGAAATCCGATGGTGGAGGGGAAGAAGCTGTTCCTAAAACTTGAGTGTGCATCTGCACACTCCTGTACTTCCTCCCTGCTGATAGTAATGAGATGAGGGCATATCCTGCATGATGAGGGTCCTTAATGATGGATCCCACCTCTTGAGACACCAGCTTTTGAAGGTGACCCTCCTGGGCACACACTGGCCACCATGTATCCTATATCACAACATAGCACAAAAGCTAATAAATGCAGATCATTTTCTCATCCCTTACTTATTTTGCAACAAGTTATGATTGACTAAACTAACTTTTTCCTTCTATTGAAATTAAAAGGTATTCAACGATGAATATTTAATCATCAGTGCTCACAGACGGGGTAATATAGTTCCAGCATGATGCTCTGAATGCAAGACAGTTAAGGTTTTTATTCACTCAGTCACTCAGAGGAAGGTGCCACTAGTTAATCTGTAATCTGGGATTAAATCTGTATGCTTGTCACCCAACCAAAGACGGCAAATGAGCAAACACACGTCATCTGCTAAATGCAGAAAGAAAAGGCTGCAACGTCAGTGGAAGGGATTACTTGTATGTCTGTTATTTCATTTATGAGCTCTGAGTGTCCCAGAGCTCCATACTTTGTAATATGCTGTATGGCCACGATAACTGTCCAGCAAATGTGGAAGCTATTTCTGCACAGTTGGATCCCACACACTGTAATGGGTTAACTGATCAGGTAATCTCCTCTACCTGGTAGTTTCAGGGTAGATAATGTAAAGTCCATTTGGTATTTTCCCTCATCGGTATTGACTCCTTTCTGTCATCACAGACTCTGTCACAAGAGAAACCCTCCACACCAATGAGCACTGCAGCATCCGTCATCAAGCACCCTCACCATCCAGACCATGCTCTCTTCTCGCTGCTGCTATTGGAAAAGAGGTCCCACACCACCAGTTTCAGGAACAGTTATTACCCCTCGACCATCAGGCTCCTGAACCAGTGAAATAACTGCAGTCAACTCAACACTGAACTGGTCCCTGAGCACAACCTACAGAATCATTTTCAGGGACTCGAAACACATGTTCTCAATATTATTTATTTATTATTACTCTCTTTTTTTGTGTAAGGGGGTTTCGACTTTTACATTACTGCGGAGGCTAATTAAAATGGCGTCTTTGTTATGTTAATCTGGGGAATGCGGCTTTGTTGTGTTAAACGCTGAGAAAGTTTGCACTAGCAGCTTGTTTTTCCTTTAGAGTGTGATAAGAGGGTGCTATTAACCAATTTGGATAGTTGTTATGGTTTTGGTGTATTTGAAGATACTGTATGCGTGGGCTTTTGGGGCAGAAGGCGGGAGAGCAAGACAGAGGATGGATCAGGTGCTGTGAGTCCGCTAACGGGGTCGGACCCCGAGCGGGACGTTCGGCGACGAGACGGAGACGGATTCGTGTGGAGCATCTGGTCGACCACCGTTGTTGGTCCCAGGCGGCCGGTCGAGGTGGTCCGAGGGGGTCGCGGGGTGAAGAAGAAGGTCCTTGAGCTCCAACGGTTTTTGTGCATGAAGAGATTGAACTTTGATAAGTGTGGTGCCTTTTATTTTCCTTTTATATTTTATTCTTTTTTAATTATATAGTTCCAGTAATATCTATAAACTGTAAATCATTTAATTGCATCTGGTGTATTGTCTGTTACTTGGGCAGGGTGGGGTACCTCACACAGCATCCACACAAACGAATTATCCAGTTTGCCGGGGCCGAGGCTGTTTCCCTAGACGACAGCGAGCCGAGCGACCCTGAGGGTGGCCAGGGGGTGGGGGCTACATTTGTATTTGCACAGTTTGCCTTCTTTTGGACATTGGTTGCTTGTCAGTCTTTTTTGTGGTGTTTTTCAATGATTCTATTGTATTTCTTTGTCCCGCTGGAATGTTTGCAGGAAAGTAAACCTCAGAGTAGCATATGGGTGCCATATACATGTGTACTTTGATAATAAATTGACTTTGAACTTTGAGCCTTTGCACTTATTCACCTACTAACCATCCTTGAGATAGGGACATCCTGTGACAACGATGTTACTTGTTGGCTATACATGATTGCCAAGAAGTGTGCAGGAGATTTAGAATTCAGACTGGAGTGAGAGACCAGAGGAAGCACAGGTGCATGTTAACCACAGTGACAGAGATCAACAGCACAGAAACAGGCCCCTTGGTGAACAGGTTTGTGCTGATCGACGAACACCCATTTTGCGTTAATCCTCTGTTTATATTATCCCCACTTTCCCATCGTGTGGGCACGTGGCCAAGTGGTTAAGGCATTGGACTAGCTACCTGAAGGTCGCGAGTTCGAGCCCCAGCCGAGGGAATGTGTTGTGTCCTTGAGCAAGGCACTTAATCACACATTGCTCTGCGACGACACTGGTGCCAAGCTGTATGGGTCCTAATGCCCTTCTCTTGGACAACATCGGTGTCGTGGAGAGGGGAGACTTGCAGCATGGGCAACTGCTGGTCTTCCATACAACCTTGCCCAGGCCTGCGCCCTGGAGAGTGAAGACTTTCCAGGTGCAGATCCATGGTCTCTCAAGACTAACGGATGCCTTTACTTTCCCATCAAATCCACTGGGATTCTACCACTCACCTATGCATCAGGTAGTAGCCCTCTCAATCCCATTCTCCTGTCTTCTCCCCATAACGTTTGATGCCCTGACTAATCAAGAACTTAGCAACCTCTGCTTTAAATATACTCAATAACTGGGCCTCCACAGATACACCATCCTCTGGCTACAGAAATTCCTCCTCAATACTGCTCTAAATGGACATCCCTCTTTTCTGAGGCTGTGCCCTCTGGTCCTAGACTCACCCACTATAGGAAACATCCTCTGCACATTCATTCTCTCTAGGTCTTTCAATATTCAATAGCTTTCAGTGAGATCCTCCCTCATTCTTTTAAACTCTAGCAAGTACAAGCCCTGAGCCATCAAACACTCTTCATACATTAACCTTTTCATTCCCAGAATCACTCTTGCAAATCTGCTCTGGACCCCCTCCAACGCCAGCATAAGAGGTCTAAAGCAGCTCACAATACTCCAAGCACAGTCTGACCAAAGCCTTATAAAACCTCAGCAGCACATACAGTATTATGTCCTTATTCTTATAATCAAGACTCCTCAAAATGAATGCTAACATTGAATTTACCTTCCTTATTACCAACTCAACCCGCAAATTAACCTTTAGCTAATCCTACACAAGGATTGCCAAAACTCTTTGCACCTGATTTTTTTCAATTTTCTCTGTGTTTAGAAAATAGTCTATGCATTTATTCCTTCTACTAAAGTCCATGACTATGCACTTTCCTACACTCTTTCATCTGCCACTTCATTGCCCATTCTCCTAATCTAAGTCCTTCTGCAGACTCTCTCCTTCCTCAACACTGCCTGCCCCTCCACCTATCTTTGTATCATCTACGAAGCTGGCCACAAAGCCATCAATTCCATCATCTAAATCATTGACATATAATGTGAAGAGAAGCAGTTCCGACACCTAAAGGGTGGTTTTGAGACTATCTGGTGTTTCTGTGGCCACCACCACTGATGCTAGCTTTACATTCCACATTAATTGAAAGTTAAATTCTACAGCTTTTACTGACTTACACTATCGGATGTCTCTGGATCACTGAACGTAGATTCTGGACACTCTGCGATTAATTTACTCACCAAAAGGATTAGTGGGTCTCAGTTTAATTGCAACTGAAAGACGGCATCTAAATAAACCAGCACTCCCTCAGTACTTCAGTGACAATTCAACCTACGCTGTTTCCTCAGCTTTCTATGATGTTTCAGTTTCGTAATTTAGTGTTATTGGGTCATACAGTATGGAAACAGGTCTGTCGACCCAACTTGTCCATGCTGACCAACATCTCCTCTAAGGCAGTCCCATTTGTATCAGTTTTAACGATTAATTTTATTTGTCATAAATACATTGAAACATCGAAACATACAATGAAGTCTATCCTTTGCATCAATGACCAACACAGAGGATGAGCTGAGGACAGACTGCAAGTCTCACCATGCTAGCATGCCCACTACTTACTAACCCTAAGTCGCATGTCTTTGGAATATGGGAGGAAATGCACATGGTCAAGGGGAAAATGTGCAAACTCCTTACAGACAGCAGCAGGAATGGAACTTCGATCGCTGCTCTGCAAAGCGTTACACTGACCACTACATTACCGTGTAGCCCACCTACAACACTTCCCACGAACCTTTCGTATCCATCTACCTGTCTAAATGTCTTTTAAATATTGTTCTTTTATACTTTCTCATGCAGCTCTCTCTGTCTACATACCCCCATCTGTGAAAAAAGGTTGCTCATCAGATTCCTATTAAAGCTTTTCACTTGTGACTTGCAAAAATGATACAGGGTTATGTAAAAAAAGGACCCTAGTGCTCTCCCGGTATATATGATGAATAAACTCCTCTCGGACTTTCAGCTGGGTACAGATTATAACCAACGTTTTGATGACAAACTAATGATGAGGATGTTATCGAAATGCTGATTATAATCAATACCTGCACCTGGCTGGAAACCCTAAGTTAATTCAACATGGTTATGTGGTGTTTTTCATTACTATCAACAGCTCTCAAAGTTCCTAAAACTCAGTGAAATGCATTTACACTGTTGGTGTGTTGGTGTAAATGTGGTAAATATGGCAGAAAGGAAAATTCCAGGAAGAGCAATGAGATGGAGGTCAGTTTGCATGGAGGTTGATGACCAGTGGTTTGCCTCAGGGATCTCTTCTGGGACCCTTACTCTTCGTGATTTTTATAAATGACCTGGATGAGGAAGTGGAGAAATGGGAAAGTAAATTTGCTGATGACACAAAGGTTGAGGGTGTTGTGGATAGTGTGGAGGGCTGTCAGAGGTTACAACAGGACACTGATAAGTTGCAAAACTGGGCTGAGATGTGACAGATGGAGTTCAACCCCTAAGTGTGAGGTGGTACATTTTGGTAGGTCAAGTACTAGTGGTAAGACTATTGACAGTGTGGAGGATCAGAGGGATCTTGGGGTCCAAGTCCATAGGACAATCAAAGCTGCTGCGCAGGTTGACTCTGTGGTTAAGAAAGCATATGATGCATTGGCCTTCATCAATCGTGGGATTGAGTTTAGGAGCTGAGAGGTAATGTTGCAGTTATATAAGACCCTGGTCAGACCCCACTTGGAGTACTGTGCTCAGTTCTGGTGGCCTCACTACAGGAAAGATGTGGAAGCCATAGAAAGGGTGCAAAGGAGATTACAAGGATGTTGCCTAGATTGGGGAGCATGCTTTATGAGAATAGGTTGAATGAACTCGGCCTTTTCTCCTTGGAGCGATGGAGGGTGAGTGGTGACCTGATAGAGGTGTATAAGATGATGAGAGGCATTGATCGTGTGGATAGTCAGAGGCTTTTTCCCAGGGCTGAAATGGCAAACACGAGAGGGCACAGTTTTAAGGTGCTTGAAAGTAGGTACAGAGGAGATGTCAGGAGTAAGTTTTTTTACGCAGAGAGTGGTGAGTGCATGGAATGGGCTGCTGGCAATGGTGGCGGAGGCAGATAGGATAGGGTCTTTAAGAGACTCCTGGATGGGTACATGGAGCTCAGAAAAATAGAGGTCTGTGGGTATCCCTACGTAATTGCTATAGTAAGGATATGTTCGGCACAGTTTTGTGGGCCAAAAGGCTTGTATTGTGCTGTAGGCCTTCTCTGTTTCTATGTTTCTAGATAAGATTCAGAAAATTCCTTTTTGGCTCGGTCCTCTGAAAGCAGGTGAATTAGTGTTGGAGATCACCTTGACCAATAGCTCCCAGCATTTTAGCTCATTGAAGAACAAGTTACGGCCTGTCTAAAGTCTCACACCACCAGCTTCAAGAACAGCTACTTCCCTTCAAATATCAGGTCCTTGAACCAACCAGCGCAACTCTAAACATAAACACAAGAAATTCTCTAGATGCTGGAAATCCAAAGCAACATGCACAAAATGTTGGATCAACTCAGCGTTACAGTTTCAATCACTACAGTTTAGCAATACTATGTTCACTTTGCACTGAATGGATTTAGTTTTTGTTTGTTCTAATTGTGTTCCTTCTTGTAAAATTGAACTAATTTATACTTACTTGATGTTCTTCGTATAAGTGCTACTTATATGATGTGATGTATCTACAAAGCTACTGCGAGTACATTTGTTATTGTGTCTGTGCACACACATTCATAGGTTTAAAGGTCCAATGTAATGTCAGAGAAACATATACAATATACATCCTGAAATGTTTTTTCTTCACAAACATCCGTGAAAACAGAGAAGTGCCCCAAAGAAGAAACAACAGATAAAAGTAAGAATCCCAAGTCCCCCCCCACCCAGCTCCCCTCCCTTCTGCACGTAAGCGGTAGCGAGCAACAATACCCCTCCCCCCACCGGGAAAAAACAGCACCATCATCGAGCACTCAAGCATGAGCAAAGCAATAGCTAAGACACAGACTTGCAGTTACTCCGAAGACTTTACGTTACACCCAGCATTTGACATACTGCAGATTCTCTCTCACTCTGCCTAATAAGGGAGAAAAAGGTTGTCTCCATTTTCCCAGTGAGCGGGGAGACATAACCAGCAACTTGCTGGTTTACGATGTTAAAAGTTCATCATGTTGCTTTTTCGAGCTCTGTGTCTGAAGATCGCAAAGATCCCAGGTCTTTGGGCCCACAGCAGATATCCCGACTCCCCCGATGACACATGGGTCTCTTGTCTCCAGAGCCCCGAGATCTTAGGCTTCTGAATTTGAGCCAGACTCTCAGACCGAGCCTTTGGTGTGCTGAACAACAACGGCCAGTCCTGAAGCCCCGAGAACAGGTTCCATTCCCGCAAAGAACCAAAGTCTGCGTGTAACTCCAGGTCAGGGTCTTCAAAAGAACTGTGAAAGGGAAAAATAAAGATACTAAAGATGGAAATAGAGCTGTTTCCAAAGATGCAAACGAAGGAGTCACCATTTAGCGCCATCTTAACTTCACTCCACCTCCTCGATTTGTGCTTGTGAAAATGGCAATAAAATTGACTTTGACTTTAGTGAGGTATCATGCATAGGTGAAGGTCTTCCAGTAAAGGTACTCACAAGAAGCGAGCTGAAGGAATCTGACCTAGTTTCATAGAAGGAAAGTACTTCCAGTTCATTATCCTGTGTGACTTGGAAGAGAACCAGCTACTTTCTAGATAGGAGAAATCATCCTCAGCAGCTGAGAGCATTCTAACTTGCTGCATCACCGTGTGTATGGAAACTGCACTGCGACAAACATGAGGGCTCTACAACAGGTAGTTGAAATTGCCCAGTGCTGTCTACCAGCTGTCAAGGACATGCACACACAATATGGCCAGCAATATCATGAAGGATCCCACCCACCATGCTCATAGACTGCTTCTCCCATTCCCGTTAGGGAATGGGCAACGCAGCACCCACGCCAGGACCACTAGACTCAGGGAAAGTTACTTCCCCCAAACCGTCAAGTTGATCAATGATTCCAACCATTAACCCACCCATCACCACTACATACACATCACCTAGCATCTCTTTACGCACATACAATCAGTCTATGTACAGTATATAACATGTGTTTTATAGGATAGCTTTTATATTTATATTTATTGTGATTTTTTTTGTTTTTTATTGTGTTCTTTATGCTTATTGTGTTTTTTTCTGCTGCACTGGATCCAGAGTAACAATCATTTTGTTCTCATTTACACTTGTGTACCGAAGGATGACGATAAATAATCTTGAATCGTGAATTGTGCACTTGGAACATACTGATGGTGCAACACTGGGTAATCACTGCAGTGCATTTATTAGAATTGGGTTTATTATCACAGAAAGATGTGAAATTTGTTGTTTTGCAGCAGCAGTACAGAGCCACACATAAAAATTACTATAAATTACAATAAGAAATATTTTTAAAAAATTAGTCCAAAAAATAAAGAGCAAAAAGTGAGTTAGTGTTCATGCGTCATTAGTCCACTTAGAAATCTCATGTCGGGGGTTTTCCTAAAACATTGAGTGTGTTTCCTCAGGTTCCTGTGCCTTCTGGCATAAAAGCCAGGACCAATAGGCTCTGGGAGAGCTTCTTCCACTTGGCCATCAGACTGATTAACTCACGCTGATTTGAGTGTACGCTATGTTACATTGACTGTTCTATTTATTACAAATTATTATAAATTATTATGATTGCACTTTGGTGAACATGGTGGATATAGTCCAGTCCATCACAGGCAAGACACAATCCACCATAGAGCACATTTACAAGAAAGCAGCATCCATCATCAAGGACCCCCACCATCCAAGTCATGCTCTCTTCTTGCTACTATCATCAGGCAGGAGATACAAGAACCTTCAGGGAAGGCTTATAGGAAAGCCTTACAGGTACCAGGTTCCACGCCACCAGGTTCAATAACAGTTATTGCCATACAACCATCAGGCTCCTGAGCTAGCACAGATAACTTCACTCACCTCAAATCTGAAATGATTCCAAATCCTATAGACTAATTTTCTACAACTCAAGTTCTCAATATATATTTATTATTATTTGCACAATTTTTCTTCTTTTGCATATTGATAGTTTGTCACTTTTATATATAATTTTTCATAATTTCTATTGTATTTCTTTATTTTCCTGTAAACACCTGCAAGAAAATATATGTCAAGGTAGGATATGCTGACATATATATACTTTGATAAGAACTTTACTTTGACTTTACATTTTCCGGCTAGTTTTTCAGTGTCATTTTGGACTGCATACACAATGGAATTATTTCTATTCTTTGACACAATTCTCATGCCAATGGAAAAATAAAATAAATGTGAAAGATAGTGGGAATTACACTGTGTGTATAATATACTAAGGATAAAATTGTTTGGAATTTCCCATCCTGATTATTTTGCGTAGCCTCTAATGGAATATGATATGAAAGTAAGTTATTTCTAAGACATGAATCCCTCCAAAGTCAAATGGCTTGTCCAAAGGCTGGAACCCGAAGTTGAAAAGGTATATGGAGGCTAAAGCAGTCTAAATCTATTTTCTTAAAGCCATCCTCAAACTATTTAACATTGCTCCTTTAACACCTTCATTTTATTTGAATTGGTTTCACACTCTTGGTTAGGTACTTTGCATTTGTGGAGTATGGGTGAGACTCTAGGCACATGCCAGCTGAACCGGGGCCCATTGAGAAACTGGGTTAATGAACAGAGAGAAGAAATCTTGAAAGAGCAAAGGAGCTGAGCTTACAACAATGAGGATTAGAGTTGCAATTCTATGTGAAGCTGGAACAGCGTTTACAAACACTCTTAGAGATGTGGGAGAGCATTCAATGGCAATTTGAATTAGATCACATTTAGCATAACAGTTTTGAGTTGCTTCATAAAGAAGGAAGAGAAATACCCCCCTGCATCACTATGATTTACTCATATGAGAATGGAGTTCTATTTTTATTGTGCCTCAGTTATGACTGAAATAGTTTTCAGCCATTGAAGAAAGACATTGTAGAAATACACAGCAAACTCCCATAATATATTGCGCCAATTTTGGTTGATGGATAATTATTTACAGCATGAATAAATATTTACAGCACAGAGAACTCTCCTTGTCTTCTGATTATTGCTATGGATGAACGATCCCAGGAATAAAAGGGTTAACGTATGGGGAATGTTTGTTGGCTCTGGGCCTGTACTCACTGGAGTTCAGAAGAAAGGCAGAGGATCTCACAGAAACCTATCGAATATTGAAAACCCTAGACATGGAGAGGATGTTTCCCATAGTGGGGGAGTCTAGGTCCTGAAGGCAGACTTCAAAATAGAAGGACGTCCCTTTAGAATGGAGATGTGGAGGAATTTCTTTGGCCAGAGGGTGGTGAAACAGTGGAATTCATTGCCACTGACAACTATGGGGGCCAAATCATTAGATATATTTAAAGCACTGGTTGATAGGTTCTTGATTAGTCAGGGTGTCAAAGTTTATGGGGAGAAGGCTGGAGAATGGAGTTGAGAGGGATAATAAATCAGCCATGATTAAATAGCAGATCATACTCAATTGACCAAATGGCCTAATTCTGTTCCTAGTCTTATGATCTTACGGATCTTCCCTCTGAGAGGATAGTTCTGAATGGAGTTGAGGGGCAGGTGAGATTGGAGCCAGGAATAGATCTGTTCATCCATTATGACCCAATCTAAATCCCAGCATCTCAAATAATATAGCAGAAATTTTAAGTCCTCCATTTTAAAAATGCAGAAGAGGGCAATCAGGAAGTGATAAACTTCTTTTCCCATCATTCATATCTGATCAGCTATTTTATTTTTATTAATAATAATAACTTACACATTTATAGAGCACTCTTCATACAGATGATGTAATTCAAAGTGCTTTACAGAGGGATAAAGTGCAAACATGGAAATACAACAAAAGACATAAATAAACACGTAAAATAAAAGACAAAAAGATGTTAGTTAAAAGCAAGGTTAAATAAGTAGATTTTGAGCTGGCGTTTAAGAATGTCAACTTTTAGTTATAGCATCCCTTAGAGTTTTAGTTATTGAATTCCACAATTTAGGATCGTAGTTTAAAAAAGCTGACCGCTGATTACCTTTTGAGGGAGATTATTTAATCTTAAGAGACCAGCAGAAGGATATCTAAAGCTCGAGGAGGATTATAAAATGAAAAAGATTCTGTGATGTACTCTGGTCCAAGACTATTTAGAGCTCTAAAAACGAGTAAGAGAACTTTAAAATCGATTCTAAGAAATACAGGAAGCCAATGAAAGTTAGCTGTGATGTGTCCACTCTTCCTAGTTTTACTTAAAAGTCTAGCAGCAGTGACTTCAATGCGTTGAAGTTTGTCAATAGATTGCTTTGGAAGGCCAGTGAAAAATGCACTGCAATAATCTAGTCTATTCCATATAAAGATGTTACGTAGTTTTTCAGCATCATTACCTGACAGAAATGGAAATGTAGTACCTTTGTTATATTTTTATGTGTAGAAGTGCTGGTCTGATCACATTCTTTATTTAGAATTTAAAATTCAGATCTGAATCAAGAATAATATCCAGGCTTGGTGCTTTTGACTTACAAAGGGAGACAAAATCCTGAGTTTATCAAGAAGTTTATCTCCATTGGCTTTGGGACTAACCCAAAAGTATTTTAATTTTATCTTCATCTAGTTTAAGGAAATTATTGCTCATCCATTTATTTATTGTAGCCAGAATTCCAAAAAAGGAGGGTGTGTTACCATCATCTGGCTCAGCTGAGATATACAATTAATAGTGTGAGTCATCTGCATAACTGTGGACATCAAGTTTGTGCTCTCTAATGATGTCTCATGAGGGGAGCATGTATAAGCAGAAAAATAGAAGACCAAGACCACTTCCCTGAGCAACACCAAAAGGTACATCGTATATCTTATAAAGTTGTTTTCCAAGACAGACAAATATTTTTTATCTCTTTAAGATATGGGTGAAAGAAACCACTTAAGTGTCCTACCAGAGAGGTCAACCCAGTTTTAAAGGCAAGTTAGGACAATGCTGTGGTCAATTGTGTTGAAGGCAGCACTTAGATCCGGAAGAGTTAGAAATGAGACTCTGTAGACATCAGTGCTGAGCCTGAGGTCGTTGACAACTTTGTTAAGGACCTCTCTGTGCTACTGTTTGCTCTTTTTGTCAGTTATTAAGCTCTCATGGACAGGTACAGCTGTTGTACCTCAAGAAGGAGACGTTGGCAATGGAGAGGAAGCAGGAAATTTACCACTGATGGATTTTAGTTATGAGGTGTTACTCCACAATCTAGGATTATAATTACTCAGGGAAATTACTTGATTGAAATTTATAAGGGAATTAATGGGATAAATCATAAGCAACAAAGAATAAGACCATATGATTGAGGAGTAGAATTAGGCCACCTGGCCCATCTAGTCTGCTCTGCTATTTTGTTATGGCTGTACCAATTTTCAGCCCCAATCTCCTGCCTTCTCCCCTATCCCTTCATGTCCTGACCAGTCAAGAATCTCTCAATCTTTGCCTTAAATATACATAAAGTCTTGGCCTCCATAGCTATTTCTGGCAAAGAATTCTACAAATTCACCACTCTCTGACTGAAGAAATTCCTCCTTAACTTTGTTCTAAAAGGACGCCCCTCTATTCTGAGGCTGTGTCCTCTGGTCTTAGACTCTCCCACCATAGGAAGCAGCCTTTCCACACCCACTCTATCAACGCCTTTCGCCATTCGATGAGTTTCAATGAGGACACCCCTTATTCTTCTGAATTCCAGTGAATACAGCCCCACAGCCATCAAATGCCCTTCATAAGACAAGACATTCAAGCCTGGAATCATTTTTGCAAATCTCCTTTGAACCTTCTGCAGTTTCAGGACATCCTTTCTAAGATAAGGGGCCTAAAACTGCTCACAATACTCCAGTGAGGCCTTACCAGTGCTTTAAAAAGTCTCAGCATTATGTCCTTGCTTTTATCTTCCAATCCTCTAGAAATGAATGCTAACATTGCATTTGCCTTCTTCACCATAGACTCAACCTGCAAATTAACAAGGGAATGCTGCACAAGGACTCCCAAGTCTTTTTGCAACTCAGCGTTTTTGTATTTTCTCTCCATTTTGAAAATAGTCAATCCTTTCACTTCTTCTGCCCAAAGTGCATGACCATACACTTCCCAACACTGTATTTCATCTGCCATTTCTTCGCCCTTTCTCCTAATCTGTCTGCCCTTCCATAGCCTCTCTACTTCCTCAAAACTACCTGCCCCTCCACCTATCTTCATATTATCTGCAAATTTTGCAACAAAGCCATCAATTGGACCTTGGAGTTTCTGACTAACAGACCCCAATCAGTTAAGTTACACAACCTCTCCTCCTCCTCTCTCACCCTGAACACCGGCGTGCCTCAAGGCCGTGTACTGAGCCCTCTTCTGTACTCCCTTTTCACCTATGACTGCATTCCTGTATGTGGTTCTAACTCCATAATCAAGTTCGCAGACGACACCACAGTGGTTGGCCTGATCAGAGGGGATGACAAGACAGCCTACAGGGATGAGGTCCAGCACCTAGCCGCGTGGTGTGCCGACAACAACTTGGCCCTTAACACCCAGAAGACCAAGGAGATCATTGTGGACTTCAGGCATGCTAGGAGCCACACTCATGGCCCCATCTACATCAACTGAGCTGTAGTGGAGCATGTATCAAGCTTCAAATTCCTTGGTGTCCACATTTCCGAGGATCTCACCTGGTCCCTGAACTCCTCCGTCCTGATCAAAAAGGAGCAGCAGCACCTTTATTTTCTGCAGAGCATCAAGAAATCTCCCCTCTGTCCCAGGACACTGATGGACTTTTACTGCTGTACCAATGAGAGCATACTCACCAACTGCATCTCAGTGGGGTATGGCAATTGTCCCGTATCGGACCACAAAGCACTCCAGCGTGTGGTGAAAACTGCCCAGCGGATTATCGGCATTCAATTGCCCACCATTGAGAACATCTACCATAAACGCTGCCTGGGCAGGGCGAAAAGCATTATCAAGGATGCATCTCATCCTAACCATGGACTTTTTACTCTCCTCCCATCCGGTAGGCGCTACTGGAGCCTCCGCTCCCACACCAGCAGGCACAGGAAGAGCTTCTTCCCTGAGGCTGTGACCCTGCTGAACCTCTCATCACAGCGCTAAGCAGTATTGCACCCATATTGTACTGTCTCAGTACTTTTATATTTGTGTGCTGTAGCACTTACTTTTTATTCACAGTTATTTTGTTAATAACACTATTCTTTGCATTTCTGGTAAGATGCTAACTGCATTTCATTGGCTTTGTATCTGTAGTCAGCACAATGACAATAAAGTTGAATCTAATCTAATCAATTTAATCATCCAAATCATTGACATACTGTATAACGTAAAAAGAATTTGTCCCAAACACAAACCCCTGTGGAACACCACAAGTTACCGGCAGCCAGCCAGAAAAGGCTCCTTTTATTCCTATTCTTTGCCTCCTGCCAATCAGCCACTGCTCTATCCATGCTAGAATCTTTCCTATAATACCATGGGCTCTTTATTTGTTAAGCAGTTTAATTTGTGGCACCTTGTTAAAAGCCTTCTGAAAATGCAAGTACACAACATCAACAGATTCTCCTGCTTGTTATTTCTTCAAGGAGTTCCAACAGATTTGTCAGGCAAGATTTTCCCTTGAGGAAACCATGCTGACTATGGCCTATTTTATCATGTACCTCCAAGTACCCTGAGACCTCATCCTTAATAATCGACCCCAACACCTTCCCAACCACTGAGGTCATACTAACTGGCCTATAGTTTCTTTTCTTCTGCCTCTCTCCCTTGAAAAGTGGAGTGACATTTGCAATATTCCAGTCTTCCGGAACCATTGTTGAACCTAGTGATTCTTGAAATATCATTACTAATGGCTCTCTGATCTCTTCAGCCATCTCTTTCAGAACTCTGTTGTGTATACCATCTTGTCCAGGTGGGCTATCCTCTAATATTTCAGTTTCCCAAGAATCTTCTCTCTAGTTATGATAACTTCATACATATGATGATCCCTGACACCTGGAACTTCCACCATACTGCTAATGCCTTCAACCATGAAGACTAATGCAAAATATTTATTCAGTTTGTCCACCATTTTGTTGTTCCCCATTACTACCTTTTCAGCATAATTTTCCAGCAGTCTGATATCCACTCTCACCTCTCTATGTATCTGGGTAAACTTTATGTATCTGAAGACACTTTTGGTATCCTTGTTAATATTATTGGCTAGCTTACTTTTGTGTTCCCTCTTTACATCCTGAATAAATTTTTAGTTGACGTCTGTTGGTTTTTAAAAACTTCCCAATCCTCTAATTTCCCCCTAACTTTTTCTCTATCATATGCCCTCTCGTTGGCTTTTGTGTTGTCTTTGACTTATTTTGTTAGCCATAGTTGTGTCATCTTTCCTTTAGAATACTTTTTCCTCTTTGGGATGCATATATCCTGTGCCTTCCAAATTGCTTCCAGAAATTCCAGGCATTATTGTTCTGCCATAATCCCTGCCAGTGTTCTTTTCCCATCTCTCTCATGCCTCTGTAATTCCCTGTACTCCACTGTAATACAGATACATCTGACTTTAGCTGCTTCTTCTCAATTTTCAGGGTGAATTCAATCATAATATGATCACTTTTGATATATGGTCCTTTTACCTTAAGGTCGCTAATCAATTCTGGTTCATTGCACATTGCACCCAGGAGGTCAACCCTTCGACCAGAAACGTTGACAATCCCTTTCCTCCTACAGATGTTGCTCGACCTGCTGCGTTCTTCCAGCAGATTGTTTATTGGTCCAGATTCCAGCATCTGCTGCCCTTTGTGTGTCGGAGATCAATCCTGAGCTATACTTGGGAACTGCCACCATTATTGATGGAAAAGTTGGAAAAGATTCTTAGAGATAGGATCTCTAGGCATTTAGACAATCATGGTCTGATCAGGGACAGTCAGCATGGCTTTGTGAAGGGCAGATCATGTCTAACAAGCCTGATAGAGTTCTTTGAGGTGGTGACCAGGCATATAGATGACGGTAGTGCAGTGGATGTGATCTATATGAATTTTAGTAAGGCATTTGAGAAGGTTCCACACGATAGGCTTATTCAGAAAGTCAGAAGGCATGGGATCCAGGGAAGTTTGGCCAAGTGGATTCAGAATTGGCTTGCCTGCAGAAGACAGAGGGTCATGGTGGAGAGAGTACATTCAGATTGGAAGATTGTGACTAGTGGTGTCCCACAAGGATCTGTTCTTGGACCTCTACTTTTCGTGATTTTTATTAATGACCTGGATGTGGGGGTGGAAGGGTTGGTTGGCAAGTTTGCAGGTGACAGAAAGGTTGGTGGTGTTGTAGACAGTGTAGAGGATTGTCAAAGATTGCAGAGAGACATTAATAGGATGTAGAAGTGGGCTGAGAAGTGGCAGATGGAGTTCAACCCGGAGAAGTGTGAGGTGGTACACTTTGGAAGGACAAACTCCAAGGCAGAGTACAAAGTAAATGGCAGGATACTTGGTAGTGTGGAGGAGCAGAGGGATCTGGGGGTAAATGTCCACAGATCCCTGAAAGTTGCCTCACAGGTGGATAGGGTAGTTAAGAAAGCTTATGGGGTGTTAGCTTTCATAAATCGAGGGATAGAGTTTAAGAGTCGCGATGTAATAATGCAGCTCCTTAAAACTCTGGTTAGGCCACACTTGGAGTATTGTGTCCAGTTCTGGTCACCTCACTATAGGAAGGATGTGGAAGCATTGGAAAGGGTACAGAGGAGATTTACCAGGATGTTGCCTGGTTTAGAGAGTATGCATTATGATCAGAGATTAAGGGAGCTAGGGCTTTACTCTTTGGAGGGAAGGAGGATGAGAGGACACATGATAGAGGTGTACAAGATAATAAGAGGAATAGATAGAGTGGATAGCCAGCGCCTCTTCCCCAGGGCACCACTGCTCAATACAAGAGGACATGGCTTTAAGGTAAGGGGTGGGAAGTTCAAGGGGGATATTAGAGGAAGGTTTTTTACTCAGAGAGTGGTTGGTGCGTGGAATGCACTGCCTGAGTCAGTGGTGGAGGCAGATACACTCGTGAAGTTAAGAGACTACTAGACAGGTATATAGGGGAATTTAAGGTGGGGGCTTATATGGGAGGCAGGGTTTGAGGGTCGGCACAACACTGTGGGCCGAAGGGCCTGTACTGTGCTGTACTTTTCTCTTCTATTCTATTCTATTATCTAAGGTTTAAAGCCGGTTTTTTTTTACATGCAAAGGATGGTCTTTTCCGCAAACAGCAATTGTTATTGGGCTAATTTAGAATTTTAAATTTAAGGCTGACAGATTCTTGTTAACCAGCTTGGGAAGGGAGTTAGGACAGAGATAGTGTGGGATTGCAATCTCATTGAGTAGCGCTCCATTGGTCTACGCCCGTTCCTGCGGACTTCGCGTCTGAATGAAAACACTACCGCGGGCGGTGCAGAGGTTCGTTGACAGTACTGTACCAGTTCGTCAGCGTCCAGGGGCGAACTCATTACCTTGTGATTTGCAAGCAACCGCGGTCAACACCTGACGTCGTGAAACATTCCCTTCCCCTTGAATGATTCCACTTCCTCTCTGTAACTTATTCACCCATTCTTTAAGACAGGGAGAGAGAGAGAGAGAGAAAGAAACATTAACCATTGCCCTAGAGTTTAACCGAACTTGCTAACATTTTATGGGGGGGTGGGGGAGATGCCTGAAGAAACGTTGAACTCTTGCTCAATATCTCCCTGAGAATCCCATTGAGGAATTGCCTCCCCCGGGATGGTCAACTATTAATAAAACAGCTCTCCCGGAGAGGGGGCGTGTTGCTTTGCAAATGATTCGGCGCAAAGTTTATCCCGGATGATGGTGTGGGGAAAGAGTTAATTACCTGTTGAAGGAAGCGTATATAAGACGCAGTGGCCGCACACTCGGAACCTCCTGTATCTGCGTTTGTGTGCTTTAAGAGGTAGTGGTTGGGGCTTGTGAAGAGACTCGTGCAGAACTTGTAAGCTCGAAACTTTCTAACCGAGGACTGCAACCTCAGCCGGAGTTGGTTCAGCGCTGTCTCCGAGATGTTCGAAGATCGTCGTTGGGGTCTCTTTAAGCGTAACCTGCAACCCACCATCACTCTCTGGAGCGCTTTCTGCTCTTTTGGGCTGTGCATGGCTTTCCTGGGACCAACGCTACTGGACCTCCGCTGCCAGACCCATTCCAGCCTCAAACAGATCACCTGGGTTTTCTTCGCCCAGAACTTCTGCGTCCTCGTTGGAACCATCATTGGCGGGGTCTTCAAGAAAACGTGAGGCGTTTACAGATTTTCGCGTTGCTCACACGCTTTCATACGTTTCTCAGTAACTCCGCAGTGCCTTTTCTCTCTGTTATTGTGCAGTCCGTCTTCTTGCCATTTCAATGCCGTGTTATAAGTCAAACTAACCCCTGATTCCGTTGGATTCCAATCTCACTTGGATTTTCACCAGAATTTTAGTTTTGCTTGCGGTTACAATTTGCCTTTTTGTGAAGCGCAGGGTTTAAAGTTTTGAAGAATTACAGTAACTGAATCAAGGCAAGCATCCCTGTTTTGGACGAGCGTACTACTGGGATCACACCATGTAATCTAGTCATTTTTACAAAAAGAAATCTGCAGTACCGTGAGGCTGATAGAATACAATCAGCAAGATGGTATGGTGTGGCTGTTAAAGTTAAAATGTCTTTGTAGCGAGAAAAGAAAGACTTGCATTTATGTACCGCGACTCTTTCAGAAACTTTAAAAGGAGCTTTACGGCCAACGGGGTCCTCTTGAGCTGAGGTCAGCATTGTGATGTAGAAAAGAAAGTTCCCACAGACAATTGCACAGTGACTAGAGGTTTTATTTTTGAAAAGTTAATTGAGGAATAAATATTCAGTGACACATCAGGACAAATATTGGCCAGGCTCCTGGGAACAGCTCCACTCCCAAACTCTGGAATAGTGCCTGGTGTGGGACTGAGAGCTAGGCAGTGATCTGTTTCTCTTTGGATACTGTTGGAGCTAATCTTCCCCCATAACATTATGCGATTTTATTTTCTACTGGTTGAGATCTTTTACATCCTACGGGGTGATTAGACAGGGACAGGGTGTGACAGGGCAAAAGAGGCAACTCCTCCCAGTGCAACACTGTCTCAGTACCACACTGGGGTCTTATCCTTGAGGATCGACTCAAGTGCATGGACTCAGGAGTTGGAGACCTAATGTCTGTGAGTCTGCTGGAGGCCCCGAGGCAACCTTGGGTTGGAGACTGTCTGTGTGTGGGTGAGTGGGAGGGAAGAAAGATACTGTTGTTGTTATTTTGTCTCTGTTCTGTTGCTTGTGGTATTCTGCTCAACATAGTGGGCATCCTATGTTGGTGCCAGAATATGTGGTGACTCCTGCGAGCTGGGTTGTATTGGTTGTTTATGCAACGGAAACATTCTACAGTTTTGTTTCATTGTACATGTGATAAATAAATGTATCTGAATGGGATGGGGGGGGGTGGGGGAGAAACTTTTCAACACTGACACCAGAGTCAACCAAGCTGAGGTGAACATCTTGTCTGACTAAGGACACTTTCACAATGATGGCCACTGTGGCTAACATGGACTTGTTGGGCTGAAGGGCCTGTATTTGTGCTGTGTTGCTCCATGACACACACACACACACACACACACACACACACACACACACACACACACACACACACACACACACACACTTTCTCTCCCTCTCCCTGAGTGCAGTATATTTTAGAGTTCCATCAATGAACATGGACAATGCAAATTCTCCCTTGGGTTAGCTAACTGTCCGGAGCCCACAAAATTGGCTATTTCCTGGAAAGACAATTCAACTCTTAAATTCATATTTTCTGGAATTCCCTTTTACTTTACTTTTCAAAAATAGCTAAAATTCCAGATCCCATTTTTAAGTTGACAATGCTAGCTTTAAGTAGATGCATCCATTTAGTTCTTATCCCAGTGTTAGTAAAATATTGAGGCTTTCTTTTAGCTTGAGGTTTCTGTTTTACTTAGGTTATGTAAATATTTCTATATCATTAGTTGTGGGAAGGAATGAACAGTGGAAAAAAATTCTAAATGGCATCAAATAGGCTGACAGAGAGAGAAGACACATAGAAACAAAGAGATAATTGCAGCAAGTCCGTAGATCATGAAATACAAGGGTGCCCTTGGATTTAGTGAGGACTGTGCTGATTTTACACTGAGCTTCTTAATCAGCTCAGTGCTTTGTTTGTTTGTTTTATTTATTTGTTGAAATACAGCGCAGAATAGGGAGCCGTGCTGCCCGGAAATCCCTTGATTATAATCCTTGCCTAATCACGGCACAATTTACAATAACCAATTAACCTACCAACTGGTATATCTTTGGATTGTGGGAAGAAACCTGAGCACTCAGAGGAAACCTACGCGGTCACCGGGAGATGGTACAAACTCCTTACGGGCAGTGGTGGGAATTGAACCCAGGTCGCTTGTACTGTAAAGCTTGGTGCTAACCACTATGCTACCATGCTGCCCCAAGAACATGTAGAACAATACAATACAGGCCTTTTGGCCCATAGTCTTATGGCGACCTTTTATTCTACTCAATCTAATCAATCAATCAATCTTTTTCTATCATCTGTGTGCCAATCTAAGAGTTGCTGACAACCTTACTCATGTATTTTTCCAGTTGTCTTTCTGAAGTTGCTTTCGGCCACCATCATACTTTCGGGTGGTATTTTGCCAATTCTTTATAGCTCAGTGCATTAAAGGACAGTTGCAGAGGCACAGCTAGTAGGAGCTGCTGCCTCACAGCACTGATGGCCTGGGTTCAGTCCTGACCTCACTGTGGAGTTTGTGCATCTTCTCTGTGATGGCTGGGGTTTCCTTTGGTTATCTCCCCCTGATGAGATCACACTCAGAAAGGAGGACCAACATCTCATACTCTGCCTGGGTGGTCTGATGGCATGAACGTTGATTTCTGTAGCTTCCATTAATTTTACACCCTTCCCCCTTCTCTCTTTTTCCATTCCCTATTTTGGTCACCCTCTCACCCTTTCTGTTCTCCTCACTTCCCTCTGGTGCCCCTCCTCCTATTTCTTTCATGGTCTGTTGTCCTCCCCTATCAGATTCCTTCAACCCTTTAGCTCTTCCATCTATCACCTCCCAGCTTCTTACTTCATCCCCACTTACCCACCTTCCCCTTCACCTAGTCTCACCTATCACTGCCAGCTTGTACTCCTTCCCCTCACCCCCACCTTCATATTCTGGCATCTTCCCCCTTCATTTCCAATCCTAATGAAGGGTCAAATGTTTGTTCCTCTCTTTAGATGCTGTCTGACCTGCTGAGTTGCTCTAGCATTTTGTGTGTGTTGCTCAAGATTTCCAGCATTTGCAGGATCTCTTGGGTTTGTGTTGTAGAAACGTAGAAATCTACAGCACATTACAGGCCCTTCAGCCCACAATCCTGGCAGACCATATACAGTAACCTACTCTAGAAACTGCCTAGAATTTCCCTTTCACGTAGCCCTTTATTTTTCTAAGCTATCTAAGAGTCTCCTAAAAGACTATATTGTATCAGCCTCTACCACCCTCGCTGGCAATGCATTGCACACCCCAGGCACTCTCTTTGTGGAAAAACTTACTTCTGACAACCCCCTTGTACCTACTTTCAAGCATCTTAAAACTATGCCCCCTCGTGTTAGCCATTTCAGCCCCGGGGAAAAAGCCTCTGGCTATCCACATGATCAATGCCCCTCATCATCTTGTACACCTGTATCAGGTCACCTCTCAGCATCTGTCGCTCCAAGGAGAAAAGGCCAAGTTCACTAAATCTATTCTCATAAGGGTGCTCTTAAATCCAGACAACATCCCTGTAAATCTCTTCTGCAGTCTCTATAGTATCCACATCTTATAGTATTCCTGTAATGAGGTGACCAAAACTGAACACAGTACTCCAAGTGGAGTCTAACTATGGTGTTGTATAGTAAGTTAGTAGGTTAGTTGGGAACTGTACATTTTCCTTGCTGTGCATATGTGGTGAAATCTTGTATTAGAAGATAGGATTAAGTTCCTAGCGTGACAATGGAATCCACAATCTTCTAACACAGATCTAAGCAGGGGTTCCCAACCCGTGGTCCATGGATTCTTTGGTTAATGGTGAGGGTTCATGGCATTTAAAAGAAAAAGATTGGGAACCCCTGGCTAGAGAGAATACAAATGAGGTGTAACTAATGCAGTTGATGCCTTCAAATGTGGGGAAAAAAATGGTTCCCAGTTTAGAATATAACTTGTTCTGGGCTAGTAAATCTCTCGGGGCCCTAATTACTTTCAATGTAAAGAAAAATATTCCCAGTATCAGTCCAGAATATAACTTCCAATAGCAAATAAACCCCTCATCCTAAATTAATATAAGTTAATTAATCTATTCTTAGTTACTGACTGCCTGTTACACCACTGGCATTTCGGGCGGCAATGAAGATCCTCCATCTCTGTCTGTCAATAGCATCGCACACAGATATGGGAGGATTCTTCTTGCTGTTTCTGTAACAATTTTTTTTTAACCATGCAGGGTTGTTGGCCCTGAGCTGAACCCCCAAACCTGGAGGACCAGTGGACCACTCTGAGTCTGCCCTCTACCCTTTGACCTGTTCGGCATGGGTAACGCTGCCAAGAGCCAAAGCCCAAGGCCCTGACTCTAGCCAACATAGATCTCTGGGTCATTGGGGCACGCGAGCCTCCGAAGCCTACGACAAGGTTGTGGTCTTCTTGGAGGTGATCCTTTCCTATAACCATGTTAAACAATTATAAGTATTCCCCTCCCTGCTACTGCATCGTTTTCTAGTAAAGCTATTGCTCCCATCTGAGAAGAAAATGTAGGCAAATTTCTGAAAAACAAATTCTTACTATTAGGCAAACATTTGAGGACGCTTTATGAATTGACTATTCTGTCAAGATCAAGATTGTTAAATAGAACCAAGCTATCAAGGTAAAATAGGAAGCTGTGTGTGATGGTCTAAAGCAGGGAAAGCAACTTTATTAATTTGGGAGTTCAAGGCAACCTTTGAATTATAAAGTAATGAATGGCAAGAGCATCCTATAATGTGCCAGCATCAGTGCTAAACAATGACTTTTTCTTTCTTTTTCTCCAAAGAAGTGAGTCTTACATAGAAAATGTCAAATCATTACTGGAAATTTAAATAATGTTGACTTTCAAAGGCATGGCAGAAGCAGAACGAGTGAAACGTAACCACGGTTCACTGAACCAAGGACAAGAGCAAAGAAAGACTGACTTGTATTTCTCTAGCATATAGTTTTCAGAACAACCCTTAGTGATTTACAAGCAGTCCAGCACATTTGAAATGTTACTGTAGTTGTTGTAGCAGCAAGTTTGTGAACAGTAAGTTTCTACAAATGGCAATATGCTAAGGACATGGTTGTAGAATTTGCTTTACAAAAATGTGGTTTAATGGGTAAATGTGAACAAGGACTTAAGAGTGTGTGTGTGTGTGTGTATATATATATATATATATTGGATTGCAATAGCAATGATAATTTAAGAAAGGGCTTTCTACCTAACAATATAGGAGAAGGAGGGACTTTAACCATATGTTCTGCCAATCATTGGGATCGCATCTGAAATGGCCGCCTTCACTTAACTGCTTTACCTGATCTTTGCTTTGGCCATTATCCATAACTTTTCAAGGAGGATGAGAGGTGACTTGACAGAGATAAAAGGAGGCAAAAATTGTGAAGATAGTTAGAGACTTTCTCCCAAGGAGGAAAGGCTGACATGAGGGGGCATAATTTTAAGGTGATTGGAGGTAGGGTTTTTAGAGAGTGGTGAGTGCATGGAACACCCTGCCAGGGGGGTGGTGGTAGAGGCAGATAGATTAGGGACATTTAAGAAATTCTTAAACAGGCACGTGGATGATAGAAAAATGGAGGACTACATAGGAGGAAATGTTCTAGTACGTTAAAAGGTTGTCATAAAATCATGGGCTGAAGGGCCTGTACTGTGCTGTACTATTCTATGTTCTGACTACCCTGTGCAGGGATGGTACGGCAGTACAGTAGGTATTGTAACACTTTTACAGTGCCAGTGACACGAGCTCAATTCTGCCGCGGTCTGAAAGGAGTCTGAATGTTCTCTTCGTAGCTGCCTGTGTTTTCTCCTGGTGCTCCAGTTCCCCCTTGTGTTCCAAATATATATGGGTTACAGATATGGCTTATAAGTTGGTCACATGGGTGTAATTGGGTGGCGTGAGCTTGTTGGGCCAGAATTCACGGTTACTGAGCTGTACCTCCAAATAAATAAAAATTAGATAAAGCAGCCATTCTCCCTCGCCAGCAGAGCACATGAAGTGTACACCATGTATAAAATGTACTGTAGTTACTCACCATTTTGTTCCAACAGAGTCTTGCAAGCCCACAACCTCTACCGTAAGAATGACAATGGTACCAGGAGCACGGCCCACTGGCAAGATCCCCTCCAAGTCAAATACTCCCAATTTGGAGATGCATAGACAGTCCTTCAATGCAACTGGGTATACCCTGAAAACGCTGTCCCCAGCAGTACTGTGAATAGCGTTACTGGCAATGGCAGCCTAGCACCACCTTGTATAGAGTGGTTTGGGAGGGATAAAATGAAAGAGTTCCAGTTTCAAATGCTCATTCCTGCACTGTTGGCTTCCATGCCTTCAGTTTCTTGGGCTCTCAACACTTTCCTCTCTAGTACCTCCACCTCATTTTCTTCTGTTTTAAAAAAAAAAACTCTTGAATCTCACCTCTTTTGAGCGCTTCTCCTAACATCACTCCATGACTCAGACCCAGACTCATATTTATCAGATGCACATTAAAGCGTACAGTGAAATTCGTTGAAACTAACACAATCTAAGGATGTGCTGGGGGCAGCTTGAAAACATCACCACACATTCCCATTCCAACATCGCATGCCCACAATATTCAGCAGAACAACACAACAGCAACGAAACAAAACCAGCAGCAAAGCAAGCCTCTTTCCTAACCATTAGATCTCTCAATCAGGCATGCCTTGAACAGGCCACCGCCAGGCCTCTAACCTACAGTCCCGGCCCATGTGGTATATTGTCAAATGTATTGCATAATATTTCTGCAGTGTGTGTCTTTCACAATGATGGAAGCCCAGTTTAGACTTGTATTAGTTAAAAACTCTGATTTAGATTTACTACATACAGCACCAGCATAGCATACCCATAATCCTCAGTAGAACAACACAGAGTGTACCAAGCAACAACAGTGAAACAAGCCCTGTTTCTCCCTCCCTCTCACCCACTGATCCACACACATGCACAATCCTCTAACCCCAGGACAGGTCATCTTCAGCTTCCAGCAGGTATGTGCATTCGCCGGCACTAGGCCCTAACTTTCCCAACGGACTTGCAGAGATCTGCAAACCCAGGCTTCGGCCACTGGGCTGTGACTGGACTTCCGATTGGCCTCTCAAAGATGTTGAGTTGTTTTCTGCAGAATGATGTATGTTCATGGTGATGTTTGGAAGCCAAATCACGTTTCTATTTGACTCCTGATTATAGCAGCACATGGAGTTCTGGTTAATGCTGATGAGGATAGGATTACATTATGATTATGTGGGAGGTTGCTCTGAGTATTGTGTGACTTTAGGAAACCTATAGTGTATAGTATGGAAAACTGTAACAAAGAAGTCAATGGTTTTCAGTCCATTTCCCCACTTGTGTTGACATTAAAACATTGTTTAAATGAAGTGAATTGTATCCATAGACCCAAGGCCATTTATCAGACTTATTGCATTTTCTACACTTCATATATTTTCTTTTGGACTTTTAAAGACTCATTTTTGGAGAATATGGATTATTGCATAGAACATAGTCTTCACAAAGCAATCCTGAAAGAGGAAAATGATTGACTGTCAACTCATTCACTTTCAGATTCAGTCTTAGTGAATAAAAGGTGTTAATAGCAAGTGAGGAGAATCAAAGTGTTGGTTGATTGGTTGTATAAAGCATTGATTAACCAATTTCCCCAGGGATCAATAAAGTATGACTATGATTAAGCTGCATGGAGTATGGTGCGCAGTTCTGGCCACACCATTGGAAGGACATGCTTGCACTAGAGATGGTGTAGGAGAGGTTCACAAAGATTTAACCTGGATTGGAGGGCTTGGGTTATCAGGAGAGGCTCAGTCCGTTTTCACTGGAGCAAAGGAGGATGAGAGATGACACAATAATAAATAATGTAAGGCATAAATAGTGTCTGTTTCCCATGGTCAAGCTGTTTAAAACATAGGTTTAAGGTGAGAGGGAGGATGATTAAAAGTGATCTGAGGAGGAAATTTTACTCAGAGAATTTTGGTGTCTGGTGTTTGGTACCTGCTGGAGGAGTTGATGAAGGCAAAAACAGTAAAGCTGCATTTAAGACCTATTGTATCTGGACAGGTTCTTGAATGAGGAAGGCAAAGGTGGATATGGAATTAATGCAGACAAATGGGAGTAAAGTAGATCGACATGATTGGCCAAACATCCTGTTTCTGAGCGTACAACTTGATCGTCTATAACCTTGTTCTCAGAGTTACCACATCTTCAACCTTCCCATATCTCTGGAGGTTGCTATGACCTCTGAGTGACCATGACAACAGGATGGCCATAGTGCCAATGCAATTGTATATCCACAGTTACTGTGACCACACAATGACCCTGACCTTAGGGCAACCATGAGTCAAAAATCACTGCAACCCCAAAACGGTCATAACTCCAGAGTAACACACACACTAGATGCTGGGGGAACTCATCAGGCCAGGCAGCATTTAGGAAAAGAGTACAGTCGACGTTTCGGGCTGAAACCCTTCGGAAAAGTTCTGGGTTTCGGTCCTAAACATCGACTGTACTCTTTTCCACAGATGCTGCCTGGCCTGCTGAATTCATCCAGCATTTTGTGTGTGTTGCTTGGATTTCCAGCGCCTGCAGGTTTTCTCTTGTTTATGACTCCAGAGTAGCCATGATTTCTAGCTACGGGTGTAAGTGCTGCAGACACAACGAAAACATTATTTTAAAGAACCCAGCAATAGGAATGGTTCTCTCAGTCATTCAGGAGAAGGTGCAGTAGGAAAGTTAAATTGGATAGGCTGAGTGATTTGACAGGACCCTGCATCAGGACTGAAAGTGTAGAGGGAAGATGGCCAATACAGATACAAACATTATCTGTACCCCTCATAATGTTTTATACCTCCACTACACCAATAATTTCCCTGAGACCCACCCATTGGGGTCAGATGTGCCAATGGCTTCCATTCAGAATATTGCTGCTGCCCAGGTTGGGACCTGGCCGGACTCGAACTCAGGAACACCTGCCTCAAAGTACACCACCAGCCGGCCCCACTCATCTGTACGCAATGTGAAAAGCTTCTCTCCCTCCCGCTGAGTTGATCCAAGTGCCAGCCAGTCAAGCTAGCAGCAAGTTTGCAACCTGCCTCCTTTCTTCCTTTATTGACTCAAGGTTGTTCAACCAGTTCTTTGCAGGAAGCTTAGTGATTTGGCCACAGCAATAACACAACTCGCTTTCATAAAGCAGCACTACTAACATTTCTTGGGCTCACCCTCAGGATTGAAGGTGACTTGCTTCCAATCTAGTGCTGTGGGTTCTGAAGTGGCCAATGGGGTCTCTTTGGAACCCAGTAGTATTGTCATTGGTAGGACTGAAATGGGAACACAGGAGACTGAACAAGGCTATAGATTGGGTAAAGGCTTTCTCCACTGAGCAACGCACACAAAATGCTGGAAGAACTCAGCAGTTCATGAAGCATCTATGGAATTGAATAAATTTGAGCTGAGACCCTCCTTTGGGGCTGAAAAGGAAGGGGAAAGACTCCAAAATAAAAAGGTGAGGGAAAGGGATGGAGGATTAGCTAGGAGGAGATGGGTGAAGCCAGGTGGGTGGGAAAGGAGAGGGCTGGAAAAGAAGGAATCTGATAGGAGTGGAGAGTGGACCATGGGAGTAAGGGAAGAAGGTGGGGCACCAGGAGAAGGTGATAGTCAGATGAGGAGAACAGGTAACAGTCCAGAATAGAAGAACAAAGAACAGGGAAGGGGGGAGGAATATTTCTGCCCAAAATGTCAACTATTCATTTCTATAGGACCTGCTGAGTTCCTCCAGTATCTGTGTCTGTTGCTCTAGATTTCCAGCATCTGCAGAATCTCTTGTGTTTATGATTTTTCCACTGAGGTTGGGTGATGTCATGGATTTCGGCTGAAAGGTGAAATATTTAAGGGGGAACCTGAGGGGAAGCTCCTTCACTGAGAGGGTGGTGCGAGTGTGGAATGAGCTGTCAGTAAAAATGGTGAATAGGAGCTCAGTTTCAACATTTAGGTGCACGTGGATGAGAAGGGTATGGAGGGCTATGGTCCATGTGTGAATTAATGGGAATAGGCAGAATAACAGTCTGACATGGACTGGGTCAGCTGTTCCTGTGCTGTAGAGCTCTATGACTCTATGGAGATGCTGTTATCCGGAGCAATAAAAAAATCAACCAATCTGCTGCAGGAACTTAATGGGTCAAGTAATATCTGTGAAGGCAAAGGCATGGTTAACATTTCGAGTCAAGGCCCTGCATCAGGACTGAAAGTGTAGAGGGAAGATGGCCAGTACAGATACATAACTGTGGGTAATGGGATTAAATAGTTTGCTCCTTTTTAGGGAATCCAAATGGCCAGTGTGAGGTGAATAAAGGAAAGGTACATTTCTCCCGCTAGCGGACGATTTCCCTCCACGCCTCTCTGACGTAGTGGGGAACTGCGTACGAGGCAAGTTACAGCAGTGGTTTGCCACTGCCTTTTGCTGGGTGAGTTTCCAAAGAGATCACCAGCTCGTAACCCAGCGCGGGTGGAAAGCGTGCAGGGGAGCCAGCTGGATTCGAACTCTAGACCTTTCGTCCTGAAGTCCGGAACTGATGCCACTACGTCACCAGCTGGGTCTGTGAGGTGAATATTTGTGCTAAATTCCCTGTAAATCTTGGTAGCTTGATGCTAAATTTGGTTGCAAAGTACGTATTCATAGAAGGTTAAATACTTGGCCAAAACAATGGAGTTACAATCAACCATTACTCTGCCTCAAGAACAAGAGAAGCACATTGGTTTAAGTGAAGGCAAGGAAGGATGACGGATGAGGATAATACCTAACATCAGAAATAAGGAATAAATAGATTTATCAGTTATTGCATGCAACTTAAAGGGCAGCTTACTGGTGAGTGTCAGTTGGGGAAAAGTAATTTCAAATTCAATAGGACATATAACGTTTCGAAGAATTTGCAACATATGCCCAACTGGTCTCCACAACAAAATCTTAATATTCTTACCTCATGTTTATCTAGCTTTTCCTTAAATGTATGTATGATAAATCTTATCTCATGACAGTGAGTTTCATACACATTGATTACTCTTCAGTGAAGGATTGCAAAGTTCAAAGTAAATTTATTATCTAAGTACATAAATGCCAGCAAATACTACCCTGAGATTCAGCTGCTTGTAGGCATGCACAGTAAAACAAAGAAATACAAGAGAATCAATGAAAAACTATACACAGAGACTGACAAGCAACTAATGTGCAAAAGACAAACTGTGCAAGTACAATAATAGTAAACAATACTGAGGTGACAATGGAGAAGAAGTTTTATCTTTAATCTGTTCCTGTTCCTGAAAATGCTTAGTGCACGGTAGGAGTGATTGTGCTCACATCTACTTGGACTTTCTCTTAATAGAGATTGATATTTTCTCATTTTCTAGGGATACGGCTACATTTATTTCCAAGTCCACCTTGTGCCACCTTACCATCAATGCGGCTGGCAATACTGAGCAAAGAAGGCAATGAACTCTTTGCTATTGATCAATGGCTGAATGGTTAGCAGCAAGTAGAAATTCATCTGTGATTTTGTTGAACACATTGAACAAGAATTGTAAACTGGGGTTCAATAGCAGGTGTTCAGAATTGTACCACAAGATGCCTAATCAATATCTTGTCATTAGCAGAGTGAATATTGGCAATTGAAGGAAAAGTTTGAGACCTATAGTTTGCATAGACAGACACAGGAATATCACAAGCACAAAAGATTCTACAGATGCTGGTAATCTAGAGTAACACACACAAGATGCTGTAATTACAGAAACTGAGCTATCTTTAGTTTTATCCCTCAAACAGTTACAATTTACTCCGCTCCTTTCCAAAAGGTACTGTCTCTCATTAGGATACAAGAGGTTGGAGACCTGCCCTACAGTTGGAGTACTGTTTGTTTAGGATGGTGGTGAACATTGGTAGCTCGGGCTGAGGTGTTTGATGTTACGGTGTTTGCTGAGCTTGGCAATTAACTTGCAGATGCTTCATCACCAGTTGAGGTGATACACTCAATGCACAGTTGTTGGTGTTTGTCTCTGGGAGTGCTTGCATTTATGTAACCCCCACATTCCCTTGCCTCAGCCCTGATTGGCTACCCCTTTGGTTGACCTTCAATTCTATTGGCTCACGTTTCTTTGGCTTTTGGGGGTTTGCAGATGGTGTCTATTTCAATATGTTTTTATATGGTTCTCTTCTGATAACTCTGTAAATGAGCATATCGAAATAGATACCGTCTACGAATCCCTAAGATCCAAAGCAATGTAAGCCAATAGAATTCAAAGGCCAACTGAAAGGGTAGCCAATCAGGACCAAGGCAAGCAAATGGGGAGGGGGGGGCTATGCACACACGAGAACACTGCAACATCAAAGCACTGTTTGTATGTGGTTAAGAAGGAGAAAAGAGGCTTGGTTTGCTTACTGTTTTGTTGCTTATTGTGTCCTTTTATTTTCTTTCTGCCGAGCATTGTGGGAATGCTGTGTTGGATCTCCAGTATGTGGCGACACTTCCGAGCCAGCCCGAGCATATCCCTAGGTTGTGTTGGTCATTAATGCAGATGATGTATTTCACTGTGTTTTAATGTACATGTGTTAAGTAAACCTGAAGTAACAGGAACCAACTAATCAGAGGTTAAGCCAATTACTCCGCAAATGTGTATGTCCCATTCCCACCACCTCTGTTAGATCAGAACATTACTGTCTTCTATTGGTAAATTTTGTTTCATGTTCATATAAGTATTTACTGTAAAACAAAAGTCGTTAAGCTTATCACATCCACGTCAGCACTTGCCCACCTTGTGAATAAATAGTCTGAGATAAATTCCCCTTTTCACTTTCAGCAATAACTTCTCAATCATTCCTATCTCCAATTTAACCTTGAATGTTATTATTGTTTTCATCTCTCTCAGATCCCTTCATGACTTCACCCTTTCCCCAACTTTGAAATTTCCTGAGGCCTTAAAGCCCCTAAGGGGCTTTCTATCCTGGCCTCTGACACATCCTGTGCCTTTTTTAGTCATTGATGCATCTACCTTCAGTCAAGTAGACTTTACACTCTTCCCTTACTTAATCTCTCAGACTTCCCTCCCTTTCCTTCATAGATATTGCTTAAATGCTTTCTTCTTGGACAAGCATTTACACATCAACCCTAATGACTTATCTGTATTTTAGCTTGCTGAAGCCTCTTAGGAATAGTCATAGTCATACTTTATTGATCCTGGGGGAAATTGGTTTTCATTACAGTTGCACCATAAATAATTGAATAGTAATAAAACCATAAATAGTTAAATAGTAATATGTAAATTATGCCAGGAAATAAGTCCAGGACCAGCCTATTGGCTCAGGGTGTCTGACCCTCCAAGGGAGGAGTTGTAAAGTTTGATGGCCACAGGCAGGAATGACTTCCTATGACGCTCTGTGTTGCATCTCGGTGGAATGAGTCTCTGGCTGAATGTACTCCTGTGCCCAACCAGTACATTATGTGTAGTGGATGGGAGACATTGTCCAAGATGGCATGCAACTTGGACAGCATCCTCTTTTCAGACACCACCATTGGAGAGTCCAGTTCCATCCCCACAACATCACTGGCCTTACGAATGAGTTTGTTGATTCTGTTGGTGTCTGCTACCCTCAGCCTGCTGCCCTAGCACACAACAGCAAATATGATCGCACTGGCCACCACAGACTCGTAGAACATCCTCAGCATCGTCTGGCAGATGTTAAGGGACCTCAGTCTCCTCAGGAAATAGAGACGGCTCTGACCCTTCTTGTAGACAGCCTCAGTGTTCTTTGACCAGTCCAGTTTATTGTCAATTCGTATCCCCAGGTATTTGTTATCCTCCACCATGTTCACACTGACCCCCTGGATGGAAACAGGGGTCACTGGTACCTTAGCTCTCCTCGGGTCTACCACCAGCTCCTTAGTCTTTTTCACATTAAGTTGCAGATAATTCTGCTCACAGCATGTCTCAATTTCCTACCGTAGCCCTGTACTCAGCCTCATCTCCCTTGTTGATGCATCCAACTATGGTGGAATCATCAGAAAACTTCTGAAGATGACAAGACTCTGTGCAGTAGTTGAAGTCCGAGGTGTAAATGGTGAAGAGAAAGGGAGACAAGACAGTATCTTTGCACTACATAAATGCAAGTGTTTGTTGTAGTTACAACTAAACTTAAGACCGTTTAGTCAGCATCTTAACTTCCTATTTATTTATTGAGATGCAGCCCAGCGTAGGCCCTTCTGGCATTTCCAGACACATCGCCCGGCAATCCCACAGTTCAATCCTAGCCTAATGACAGGACAGTTTACAATGGCCAATTTATCTACTGACTGGTACGTCTTTGGAATGTGGGAGGGAACCAGAGTAAGCTTGTATAGTCACAGGGAGAACGTACAAACTCCTTACAGGCAGTGGCAAGAATTGAACCTGGGTTGCTGGTACTGTAGATCATTGTGCTAACCACTAGCTATTTCTGCTCAATCCATTGTCAACCTTCAATGCTCTGACTGGGATTCCCAGAGTATCTCCTCTTGCCAGATGCATCCTGTACCAATTATTGCATTGCTTAGAGCCGGATTCCTCTCTCACATGCAAAGTTAATGTCACTTTGTTTCAATCCATACGCATTCCAGGCCAGCTTAGTCTGTTGTGGGAGTAGAATAGAGGCCAATTCTGAATTATGTTTGTTTGTCTCATTCTCAGTCAGACAATTTCTTCCCTCACCCCCACGTCCCCACCGTGAAAACTTAACTAAATATAACATATCCTTCAATTGTCCTTTAGGTGATGTGTGTGCAGTTCCCAGCTGATAGTGGACTTATTTTTGATTGTTGATTTAACTGCACATGACTTAACAAATAAAGTAATAATGTGTTTTCCATTGTATTGAATATAACCTGTGTTGCTGTTAAAATTCTTGACGTAGAAATGTCACTTGAAACTATGAATACGTTTTTTTTTAAAAACCCTGGATAAATCCTGTTGAATGAAGTAATTGTTCACTTTAATGAGTCACTGTTGTGAATTTCAATGAAGGTTTTAACAATAGCATGTTTTTTTAATGATTTTTGTTCTTTGTGAATCCTTCTGAGCCAACAATCTCTTGTGAAATTATGATTCCAAATTATTGAGGGATGTATGTATTGGCTGGGGTGGGGAGCAGGGCTGGATGGAAAATCTAGACAAAAAAAGGGTTTACTCCCCACTAGGGTCTTGAGCACTTCATCCATGCAAATTTCTCCATGTCAGTTGAAAACAGAATCAGATTTATTACCACTGGCTTGGGTGACATTTGTTGTTTTGCAGTACAGTACAAAGACGTGAAGTTGCTGTACATTGCAAAAAAGAGGAATAACAAAGTGGTGTTCATGGATTTGTGGTGTTTGGAAATCTGATGGCGGTTGGGGGAGAAAGCTGTTTCTGGATCATTGAGTGCGGGTCTTCAGGCTCCTGCACCATCTCCCTATGGCAACACAAAGAGAATGACTTGGATGGTTAGGGGTGCTTTTGGTGATGCACTTGAAGCACTGCCACTTGTCATTGTGAGGGAGTGCTACACTAATGGAGATGGTTTTCCTGACATGACATTAAATCAAGGTCATGACTGCCCTCCTTATTGGATGTAAATGGTTCCATAACACTACTTCATGGAAGGGAGGTGGATTTCTGCCAGATGTTCTTGCCAATATCTATCATCCAAGTAAAATTTTTAACTAAGACTTCAGCACACTGATGCTTCAGGGATCTTGCTGTGTGTAGGCTCAAGTTTATTGTCATTCAATCATACACATGTAGAAAACTGAATGAAACAATGTTCCTCCGGGACCAAGTTGAAAATCACAGTACATATATCACATACAGGACATAAAATAATATTAACAGATAAAAATGTATTCTGCAGATATTCAAGTTGATAAAGTGCATATATGACATATAGTTAAATGTACAACAGTACTGTTACTGGCGCTGTCATAAATAATGTGTACTGGGTGTTCAAAAGTCTCATAGCCTGGGGGAAGAAGCTATTACCAGCATAATAGTTCTTGTACTGCGTTTTAAAAATGCTGTATCAGTTGGAATATAAATAATTTGGAATATCTCATGTCACAACAGTAGAAAATACTTCAAAAAGCATACCTTGGCTGGGAAGCAATCTGAGCCAGCCCTAAGCAAGCGATAGCACAGTAACGTAGTGGTTAGCACAATGCTTTACAGTACCAGTGACCTACGATCAATTCCTGCCACTACCTGTGAGGAGTTTATACGTTCTCCCCGTGACTGCGCGTGTTTTCTCTGGATGTTCCAATTTCCTCCCACAGTCCAAAGACATGCCGGTTGGTAGGTTAATTGGTCATTGTAAATTTTCCCATGATTAGGCTGGGGTTAACCTGGGGTTTCTTGGGCATCAGGGCTCGAAGAACTGGAAGGGCTTACTCCATGCTGTATCTCAATAAATAAAGAAAGAAATGCAACCTCTATCTCTTAAATGATGTTCACAACCTGTCAAACTCTTTAAAACTTACCATGCCCTGGAGTGAAAGAGGCTGAAGGATGACTAGAGAAGGTAATAGTTAAAATATTTCATCTCATGATAGCAATATATATAAAAAAAAAAGAAGCGACAGGTTTGTGGTGAGCGGTAACAGCTTTGAAGAGGATTTCCAGAAGTTTTTTTTTTGTACAGGGAGAGATTGACATCTGGAGCACGCTACCAGCAGAAGTAGTGCAGTTACTACATTTTTAGACGGAGACTCGGTTCGATATGGTGTGGAAGGAATGGATGTAATACAGGCAAATGGGATGTATGTAGATGGGCTAAAAGGCTGGGGACTTGATGGGCTGAAGGTCCTGTTTCTGTGCTGTATAACTCTGGAAATTTTGTGTAAAGTGGGATGGTGGAGTGGGGCGATTGTCCATTACTTTACCAGCAATATGATGACAGTGGTGCCACTTTCTAATCTCTTCATACTTGTACAAGAGCTGAAGAGGAAATCCCCTAGAATCCCCATCTCCTTTCTGTCTGTATTGTCAGCCTGCCCCTACTCCTCGAGTATGTGTGCCCTTTACTGTTTGTTCCATTGCCAAATGTTTTGTATAAATACACAGCCTGTGAGACTAACCAATATCTAACTAGCTTGGGCACTGTAACAAAAGGGGAATAATCAGTTTGCTTCCCAGCTGAGATAGTGCAGCATGAGAGCTTGTTATCCCTTGTATTCTATAATAGAGGCAAAGATTTGCATGCCCATGGACACTTTAAAAGTAATGAATCATCCCAAGAAACTTCACAGGAAAATTTCTGGACTAAACATGGCCTGAGTTGTTGGGTATGGCAACCGAATATCAAGGAGGTGAACTTTAATAACTGGCACTGAAATGTTCCACACCCTATGGACTGACTTGGAAAAGAGTAAACAGTCAATGTTTTGGGCTGAGACCCTTCATCAGGAATAGAAAGGAAAGGGAGAAGTCAGAATGAGAAGGTTGGGGGAAGGGAGGAAGAAGTATGAAGTGATGTGTGAAACCGGGGGAGGGGGTGGGGTGAAGTAAAGAGCTGGGAAGTTGATTGGTGTAAGAGATAAAGGGTTGGAGAGAAGGGGGGATCTGAATGGAGAGGACAGAAGACCATGGAAGGGGAAGAGCACTAGAAAGAGGTGATGGGCAGGTAAGAGAAGGCGTGAGAGAAAGACGAGAATAGCAAAGGAGATGGGGTGGGGGCAATTACCGGAAGTTTGACAAATCAATGTTCATGCCATCAGGTTGGAGGCTATCCGGATGCAATATAAGATGTTGCTCTTCTACTTCATCACGGCAGTAGAAGAGGTGATAGGCTGACATGTCGGAATGGGAAGTACAATTGAAGTGGGGGGGCCACCGGGAAATCCCTTTTTTTGTTCTGTCTGGCAGGTGGAGCAAAGGTGCTCAACGAAGCAGTCTCCCAATCTACATTGGGCCTCACCAATATATAGGATGGCATGAAGGTGCTCGACGAGGCAGTCTAATCTGATCTTCTACCCTTTCCCTTTCTTCCATGATGTTCTGTCCTCTCCTATCAGATTCCCCCTTCTCCAGCTCTTTCACCAATCAACTTCCCAGCTCTTTACTTCAACCCCTCCCTCTCTCCCAGTTTCATCTGTCACCTGCCACCTTGTACTTCTTCCTCCCATCCCCCCCACCTTCTTAATCTGATTTCTCCCCTTCCTTTCTATTCCTGATGAAGAGTCTTAGCCCGAAATGTTGACTATTTACTCTTTTCCATGGATGCCACCTGACCTGCTGAGTTTCTACTATATTTTGTGTGTGTTACTTTGGATTTCCAGCATCTGCAGATTTTCTCGAGTCAATGGATCCACTTTCAAGGGTTGTCCACCTCATGTTCCCGATATTTATTGCTTATTTGTTATTGTTCTTTTCTTTTTGTATTTGCATAGTTTGTTCTCTTTTGCACGTTGTTTGTTTGTCTGTCTTGTTATGTGCAGTCTTTCATTGATTCTATTGTGTTTCTTTGTATTTTCTGTGAGTGCCACAAGAAAATAAATCTCAGGGTTGTATATGGTGACATGTACATACCTTGATGATAAATTTACTTGGAACCTTGAACTCCTTGAACTTAAGAGGCTGAAAGTTGGAAGGGTTTAGTGTGAAGACATTGAGTATGTCTATTCTAGAATTGTAAAATTAGGCCAGACTTTAAGATTTGAGTTAAAAGTCTTAGGTTCAAGCTTATTGACATTCAACCCCCATATACTGTATGTATACCACCAAATGAAACGACGTTCCTCCAGACCAAGGTGCACAATACCGTGCATACAGTATATCTCACACACAACACATGAAGAAATATTTCCACAAGTAAACTAACAAATAATAAAATACATTACAGAAGATTGACGTAGCATATGGTGCAATTACAACACAAGTTTAGAAAGTAAACAGTGCAATGCTGTTGGCACTTCATGCGTGAAGAAACCTGGATGGTGGCTGTTTGCCATCCTAACAGGCCTTGTCTTTGTCCTTGTCCTTTTCCTGATGCTTCATTTTCCCCCCCCCCCCAACTTATTCCTCACTCTGACCTTTTACCTCTTCTCACCTGCCTATCACTTCCCTCTGGGTCCTCTCCTTCTCTTTCTCCTATGGTCTACTCTCCTATCAGATTTCTTCTCCAGCCTTTGACCTTTCCCACCCACCTGGCTTCACCTATCACCTTCCAGCTAGTCATTTCCCTCCCCCACCTTTTCATTCTGCAATCTTTTCCCCCTTCCTTCTCAGTTCTGAAGAAAAGTCTTAGCCTGAAACTTCAACTGTTTATTCAATACCATAGATGCTGCCTGACCTGCTGAGTTCCTCCAGTATTCTGTGTGTATGGCTCTGGCTTTCCAGCATCTGCAGATGTTCTTGTGTTTTTGCCCTTGTCCTAATTCCCCAAACCTCCTGCCATTAGGCAGGAGGTCATGGGGATTGTTGGACAGAAGGGAGGGATCCATGACAATGCTAAGGACCCTGAATATGTTGCATTCCTGATAAATACGTCAGATGGGTGAAAAGCTTTTCTTTGAAGACTCTCCAGTCAGGGTATTCCATACGCGAGTATCTCAAGGTAGTGTAAAAGGAAATAAACCTGAGAATGCAGAATACTATGTTACATTGCAGAGATGGAGGTAGATTGAAAGATCAAGGGTTCAGATTTTAGTTTCAGATGTCCGGTCACAACAGTAGAATAGAAGCTGACCTCGAACCTGGTGGTAAATTTTCTCAAGCTTTTGTCTTTTGCCCAGTGGAGGAAGTTGGAAAGAAGAGAGAATGACTAAATCTGTGGTAATCCTGTTAGCTTTCCAAGTCAGTACTTTATACTTACTTTATACTTCTATTGTCGCCAAACAATTGATACTAGAGCGTACAATCATCACAGCGATATTTGATTCTGCTCTTCATGCTCCCTGGAGTACAAATCGATAGTAAATATTAAAAATTTAAATTATAAATCATAAATAGAAAAGGGAAAGTAAGGTAGTGCAAAAAAACCGAGAGGCAGGTCTGGATATTTGGAGGGTATGGCCCGGATCTGGGTCAGGATCCGTTCAGCAGTCTTAACACAGTTGGAAAGAAGCTGCTCCCAAATCTGGCCATATGAGTCTTCAAGCTCCTGAGCCTTCTCCCGGAGGGAAGAGGGACAACAAGTGTATTGGCTGGGTGGGTCGTGTCCTTGATTAAAGTGTAGACAGAGTCTATGGATGGGAGACTGGCTTGTATGATAGTCTCTTTACTGAAGGGGTTTATTGGTATTGGTTTATTAATACTACTGGTTTATTATTGTCACATGTACCAATTTACAGTGAGAAGCTGGTTTTGCATAGTGCTTATACAGATCAAATAATTACACAGTATATTGAGGAGAATAAAGTTAAGCAATAAAATAACAATGCAGAATAAAGTACAGTGCTGGTAAATGATGTGGAAGATCACAATGAAGTACTCTCAGTGAATAGAACTCAGTGTGGTCTTCTGCTGCTGTGGCCCATTCACTTCAAGGTTCGACGTGCTGTGCATTCAGAGATGCTCTTCTGAACACCACTGTTGTAAAGTGTGGTTAATTGATTTACTGTCACCTTTCTGTCAGATTTAACCAGTCTGGCCATCCTCCTCTGACCTCTCATTAACAAAGCATTTTGGCCCAGAACTTCCGCTCACTGGATTTTTTTTTTCTGGTTTTCAGACCATTCACTGTAAACTTTAGAGACTGAAAATCAATGAGGTCAACAGTTTCTGAGATCCTCAAACCACCCCATCTGGCATCATCAGTCATTCAACAGTCAAAGTCCCATAGATCACATTTCTTTCCCATTCTGATGTTTGGTCTGAACAATAACTGAACCTCTTAACTATGTCTGCATGCTTTTATGCATTGAGTTACTGCCATGTGAAGTATAGGCATTGTTTTAACATATTGTAGCTATTTTGAATTGTAGAAGTATACTGCCTATTATCACCATTTCAAGCGGTGGATTGCCCTCCAACTAAGTAGAAAATATTTCCAGCTAACAAAGCAGATTAATAGCAGTTATTATTTTAAAATTTTTGTTGTCTTGTTTCTTTAAGCAGGTATTATTCTGAGGAGTAAACTTTTTATGGAGGTTATAAATCTACAAAGGATTTCCAAAATACAAGTGCAATACTTACAAACTAGAAAAACATACTGACGAAGTTTAGACCAAGTCATCTGTCACAGAAAAAATGCTTTGGAAGGCGATCACTCTTGGGTGAGACTGAGGATTCTGTGTCTTCTCTGTGATTCCTAAAAGAGAATGTTTGGGATGGAGGGATCCTTGATTATGTTGGCTATTTTCCTGAGGCAGCAGGAAGTATAGACAGTCAGTAGAGGGGAGACTTGTTTGCATGATCATAACTTGGCTGTTGGCTGTGTTCACAACCCTGTGCAATTTCTTGCGGTCTTGGTCAGAGTAGTTGACATAACCAAGAGAGGAAACAAGTCAACTCAATCCTGAAGTACTGTCTGAGAAGGAGAAGCAGCTATGGTTGACCTCACTCATGGTTCACATAATATTTTATCGATAACTTCTGAACAATTTCATCCTAAGCAACATTTGCCTATAGTGTGCCAAAATGTATTCAAGTATAGACTGTGACTTGTACGAATTATTAAATTACAAATTTTACATGTATCTGACTCTCATTTTTTTTTTTTTTGAATCACTGAAGTCAGCAATAAGTGTATTTGCTGGTGGAATGTTTATTTAACAGCCCCTTTGTTTGGTGGGGAAGGCAGAGGAGAGTCTTACTTTGCCCAGTCAGCAGTTATAGTTCGTCCCTTGTCATACCTGTATTAATCAGGATTTACAATTGTCTTCTCCAGGTTCTCCTGTTCGCTGAGTGCGCTGTTTGTCTCCACTCTGCTGATATCAGCTGTCTTCTCCATCATCCCCTTCTGCAGCAATGTAATCATCCTTGCCTTTGTCCTGGCAGTGGCCGGGTTGGCCATGGGCTGCATAGACACCATTGCTAACCTGCAACTGGTCCGGATCTACCAGAAGGATTCGCCTATCTTCCTACAGGTTGGCAGACATGTTGAGACGTATTTTTGATTCTATATTGGCCTTCATTGTAAATGGTTTAGTGTCCAGGAGCACGATGTCTTACTAGAATTATACAGGGCCTGATGAAACCATAACTGACATACTGTATAGGCACCAGAGACTGCTGATGTTGTACTCTGGAGGAACTTGGTGGGTCAAGCAACATTCATAGGCCCTTTATTTGGACTGAAAGAAAGAATAAATTGCTAGTGTAAAAAGGAGAAGGCAAATTCCTCCAGTGCTTTGTGTAGTAGTCAAGTACGATGTTCTTCTAAGGGATTGTCTCTTGCTGGGTCCTCAGATGACAGTAGATTCCTGGGATTGTATGAGGAGAGGCTGGCTCATCGAGGCCTGTATTTACCCAAGGTTTGGAAAAACAAGAGAGCTCATTAAAAGGTTCAAAAACCTTTCAGGGCTTTAGGAGTCCTGAACCAGGGATCACTGTGTTAGGAAGTTGGGGAGGACACTTGGGAATGAATGTGGATAAAACTTCTTCATCAACATAGAACACAGAACATTACAACACAGTTACTGGCTCTTCGGCACACAGTGTTGTGCTGAGATGTAACCTATTCTAAGATCAATCTAACCCTCCCTTCCTACATAGACGTCCATTTTTGTGACATCAATGCACCCATCTAAGAGTTCCTTTAAACTAATTCTTAAATTGTTCATGGTGAGTCTGGGGTATTCTCATATCTTAGACTGGAAACTATGGCTAAGTGCGTTCAGAAAGTTAGATAGGTTTCTATACACCAAAGGCATCAAGGGGATATGATGGTAGAGCAGGGGTTAGGAGGGATTCAGCAACAGCATAGAACACTACAGCACAGTACAGGCCCTTCAGCCCACAATGTTGTGCTGACCCTTAAACCTTGCCTCCCATGTAACCCCCACCTTAAATTCTTCCATATATCTGTCTGGTAGTCTCTTAAGTTTCACTAGTGTATCTGCCTCCGCCGCTGACTCAGGCAGTGCATTCCACGCACCAACCACTCTGAGTTTTTGAGAAAAAAAAAGGATCAGCTATGATCATACTCAATACTGGAGCAGAGCAAGTTTGAGGGGCCAAATGGCCCATGCTTCCTCCTGTTTTTTTTTTCTACATGCCATTCACTTCCAGTCTGAGCTGCAGAAAATGAATAGCTGGATATCAGACAATAAGTATACAGGAGGAGGGACTGGTTAGTCCATCAAAATTTCTCTATTATTTCATTGACTTTCTACCACTTTCCCAGTCACATGCAATAACTCGGCACGGAGTGTAGTGGCTAGCACAACACTTCACAGTCTCGGCGATCCGGTTTCAATTCCCGCCACTACCTTTAAGGAGTTCGTATGTTCTCCCCATGACATAGAAACATAGAAACATAGAAAATAGGTGCAGGAGTAGGCCATTCGGCCCTTCAAGCCTGCACCGCCATTTATTATGATCATGGCTGATCATCCAACTCCGAACCCCGCCCCAGCCTTCCCTCCATGCCACCTGATCCCCGTTCCCACAAGGGCCATACCTAACTCCCTCTTAAATATAGCCAATGAACTGGCCTCAACTGTTTCCTGTGGCAGAGAATTCCACAGATTCACCACTCTCTGTGTGAAGAAGTTTTTCCTAATCTCGGTCCTAAAAGGCTTCCCCTTTATCCTCAAACTGTGGCCCCTTGTTCTGGACTTCCCCAACATCGGGAACAATCTTCCTGCATCTAGCCTGTCCAATCTCTTTAGGATTTTATACGTTTCAATCAGATCCCCCCTTAATCTTCTAAATTCCAACGAGTACAAGCCCAGTTCATCCAGTCTTTCTTCATATGAAAGTCCTGCCATCCCAGGAATCAATCTGGTGAACCTTCTTTGTACTCCCTCTATGGAAAGGATGTCTTTCCTCAGATTAGGGGACCAAAACTGCACACAATACTCCAGGTGTGGTCTCACCAAGGCTTTGTACAACTGCAGTAGTACCTCCCTGCTCCTGTACTCGAATCCTCTCGCTATAAATGCCAGCATACCATTCGCCTTTTTCACCGCCTGCTGTACCTGCATGCCCACTTTCAATGACTGGTGTATAATGACACCCAGGTCTTGTTGCACCTCCCCTTTTCCTAATCGGCCACCATTCAGATAATAATCTGTTTTCCTATTTTTGCCACCAAAGTGGATATCTTCACATTTATCCACATTAAATTGCATCTGCCATGAATTTGCCCACTCACCCAACCTATCCAAGTCACTCTGCATCCTCTTAGCATCCTCCTCACAGCTAACACTGCCACCCAGCTTCGTGTCATCCGCAAACTTGGAGATGCTGCATTTAATTCCCTCATCCAAGTCATTAATATATATTGTAAACAACTGGGGTCCCAGCACTGAGCCTTGTGGTACCCCACTAGTCACCGCCTGCCATTCTGAAAAGGTCCCGTTTATTCCCACTCTTTGCTTCCTGTCTGCTAACCAATTCTCCCTCCACATCAATACCTTACCCGCAATACCGTGTGCTTTAAGTTTGCACACTAATCTCCTGTGTGGGACCTTCTTCTTTGGAATTGATACTATCCCTAATTTCTCTTGTCAGCCACAGGTGCACTACCTTCCTTGATTTATTCTTTTGCCAAACTGGGATGAACAATTGTTGTAGTTCATCCATGCAACCTTTAAATGCTTGCCATTGCATATCCACCGTCAATCCTTTAAGTGTCATTTGCCAGTCTATCTTAGCTAATTCACGTCTCATACCTTCAAAGTTATCCCTCTTTAAGTTCAGAACCTTTGTTTCTGAATTAACTATGTCACTCTCCATCTTAATGAAGAATTCCACCATATTATGGTCACTCTTACCCAAGGGGCCTCTCACGACAAGATTGCTAATTAACCGTTCCTCATTGCTCAAAACCCAGTCCAGAATAGCCTGCTCTCTAGTTGGTTCCTCAACATGTTGGTTCAAAAAACCATCCCGCATACATTCCAAGAAATCCTCTTCCTCAGCACCTTTACCAATTTGGTTCACCCAATCTACATGTAGATTGAAGTCACCCATTATAACTGCTGTTCCTTTATTGCACACATTTCTAATTTCCTGTTTAATACCATCTCTGACCTCACTACTACTGTTAGGTGGCCTGTACACAACTCCCACCAGCGTCTTCTGCCCCTTAGTGTTACGCAGCTCTACCCATATCGATTCCACATCTTCCCGGCTTATGTCCTTCCTTTCTATTGCGTTAATCTCTTCTTTAACCAGCAACGCCACCCCACCTCCCCTTCCTTCATGTCTATCCCTCCTGAATATTGAATATCCCTGAACGTTGAGCTCCCATCCTTGGTCACCCTGGAGCCATGTCTCTGTGATCCCAACTATATCATAATCATTAATAACAATCTGCACTTTCAATTCATCCACCTTATTACGAATGCTCCTTGCATTGACACACAAAGCCTTCAAGCGCTCTTTTACAACTCTCTTAGCCCTTATACAATTATGTTGAAAAGTGGCCCTTTTTAATGCTTGCCCTGGATTTGTTGGCCTGCCACTTTCACTTTTCTCCTTAGTACTATGTGACCATGTGAGTTTTCTCTTAGTGCTTTCGTTTCCTTCCACAGTCCAAAGATTTACTGGTTGGTAGGTTAATTGTTCATTGTAAATTGTTCCGTGATCAGGCTCAGATTAAATCTGGAACAGCTCGAAGTCCTATTCTGTGCTGTATCTCAATAAAAAAAGTAAATAAATGAACACTGCATTTTTATCCCCCTGTAACAGAGAATTCCAAAGGCTCACAACACTCTGAGGAAAGATGTTTCTCCTTCCATCAATCATAAATTATTGACACAAACCACACCTTTCGAAGACATTGACAGTTCCTACTTCGGGGAGCTAACTTCTCAGCATCTTCCCTATAAAATTTTCCCATGTTTTGAAAAGATTAGTGTTCACTTGGATTCCAGAGAATGTGGGTGCCTTGCACTCAAGATCTCCTAATGGAATAACCCTCTTGTCCCAACAATCTATCACGAATTTCAGTTGCACCCCATTTAAAGAAAGTGTCCATTCCCAGCGCAAGAAGACAAATATGTGCAATGCAGTCCAAGTTTACCAGCCGTGTTATGGCATATTTGGGTGTATTACATGATGCTCTGAAATGTTCAAGTTCAGTGTGTATGGGCTATGTAGAGATGTGAGGCAAACTTCGATTGTTTTCTCTGGAGCGTCGAAGGGGTGTCCAAAGATGGGAACACACAAGGGCATTGGCTTAAGGCAAGAAGGAAGCTTAAAGGAGAAAGGTTTTTTTTTAATTTACAAGGGGCATAAATTTTAGATGATTGGCAGAAATTGTTTAGTGTGGATGTCAGAGGTAATTTTTTTTTTAAATTTATTTATTGAGATACAGTGCAGAACAGGCCCTTCTGGCCCTTCAAGCTGCACCACCCAGCAAACCCCCCAATTTAACCCTATCCTAACCACAGGACAATTTACAGTGGCCAATTAACCTACCAACTGGTATGTTTTTGGACTGTGGGAGGAAACCGCAGCACCAGGAGGAAACTCACGGGGGCGGGGGGGGGGGACGTGCAAACTCCTTACAGGCAGTGACGGGGAATAAACCCGGGTCGCTGGTACCAGAAAGCATTGTGCTAACACAGTGAACAGTGTGTAGAGTGCTCTGCCGGGAGTGGTGGTAGAGGCAGATACATTAGGGGCATTTAAGAAGTTCTTAGACACATGGATGGTCGAACAATGGAGGGTTATGTAGAAGGGAGGGTTTAGGTTGATTTTAGAGTAGTTTAAAAAGTCTGCACAACATAAGCTGTGGGGTGTTCTATGTTCTATTCGGAGAATGGTAGATGCCTAGTGTATACAGCCAAGGGAAGTAGATACAACAAGACCTTTCATGAGCATTTTAACAAACACGTGAATAGGCAGGTACTAAGGAATAGAGACCATGTACAAATAGGTAGGAATAATTGGCATAGTGGTCGATGCAGATATGATGAGACAACAGGTCTATTCCTGTGCTATATATTTCTAAGTTCTGATTTTAGTTTTTTTTAATTAATCAATTGGCGGGAACTCCTAGCTTTGATGTGAAATACTCTTCCTTTCTATTGACAGGTCCTCCATTTCTGTGTTGGCTTTGGTGCTTTCCTCAGCCCCATGATCGCAGACCCTTTCCTCTCTGAAACAAACTGTATGCAGAACAACCTCACTGCAAATGGGACCTCGGCTGACCTGGCGCACATTCGAAATTCCTTGCTATCTCACCATCTGATGAATCAGAGCAACGTTGTTCTGGCAACCAGTAGGCATTTCGTCTCAAACGTGTCCTATGCATTTTGGATCATGGCACTGATCAATGTAAGTGAGATGTGTAGTAAGGCAGTTATAATAATTATATATTAAGTAAGGTATGATTTACGAGTTTAAGAACATTTGAACTTGGTGCAATGGCCCATCGAGCTTATTTGCTGGTTGGAGTCTTAAGGTCTCACCTCCCCAAACTTCTCCTCTTTCTCCACTCATACCTGCCTCCACAACCATGTGGTGTCATGAATGAGGTAAGAAAAAAAAAAAAAAAAAAAAAGTTCTGATCAATAGGTAGGAATGATAATCTGGAAAATTCCTCCCCATCCTCCTCAGGCCATCCAAACCTGACCAGGTCATCCCACACAATAATATACACAAGAGTTTCTGCAGATGCTGGAAATCTAGAGTAACTCTCACAAAATGCTAGAGGAACTCAGCAGGGCAGGCAGTAATTATGGAGGGGAATAAACAATTGATGTTTTTGGGCCGAGAAGTGTCTTAATTCCAGGTCATCCCACAGACTCCAAGTCCTTCCTTAACTCTGCCATCTCTGTGCCTGCAATGAACTGATGCATCTTCCTCTTGAAGCCATTGTGACACTCCTCCGGGTGCTCCAGTTTCCCTTCTAATTCTAAAGACCTCTGGTTAAGGGTGTTGGCCCCTGACGCATGAACACACTTGGGGACTGCCCCCAGCACAATCTTCAGACTGTGTTGGTTGTCCACACAAACTGACACATTTCATGTTATGTTTTGATGTTTCGATGCACATGTGACAAATACAGCTGATTAAAGAAAAATTTATCTTAAAATCAATCAGCAAAGAGAAAGCCCTTGCAATAAATGAATATTGAATCAACCAAAACTGAAGCCAATATGTGCAGGTATATATAGTACTGTGTAAAATTCTTGGGCACCTATACGTAGCTGGATCATGGAGCGGAGAGCAAGTTTGTAAATCTGGCAAGAGCAAAGGATGTTAGGAATGGAGTGGTGTGGGACAGGTGGCAAAGAGTGCCAGAGATGGAGTGGGTGCAGATACACCCAGCCCTGAGCCACCAGACAAGGTCATTTGATTCCAAACAATTGGTTTATTATTAATTAGAGAATGTCTCTCTGGTGCTTCCCATGCCCTCCTTTCTCCCTTCCCCTTTTCCCAACCATTATTCCCCTCTCCCTGCCCTTTTCCCATTCTCAGTCCACAGTAAAGACCCATATCAAAATCAAGTTTATCAGCGCTCACGTTTGTCATGAAATTTGCTATTTTTTTCATGTTTATATGAGATGAAAGGGTTAATGGGTGTGGAGAATTTGGTTCTGGGTCTGCACTGACTGGAGTTTAGAAGAATGATGGAGTATCTCACTGAACCCTGTTGAATATTGAAAGATCTAGATAGAATGGATGTGGAGAGGATGTCTTCTATAGTGGGGGAGTCTAGGACCAGAAGGCACTGCATCAGGATAGAAGGACGTCCCTTTAGAACAGAGATGAGGAGAAATTTATTTAGCCAAAGGGCGGTGAATCTGTGGAATCCATTGCCACAAACAGCTGTGGAGGTAAAGTCATTAGGTATCTTTAAAGAAGAGATTGATAGGCACTCAAAAGCCAAATGATGCAAGAAGATGGAGTTAACAGTTTAGCAGTGGCTTTAATTTTTGTTTGTGCACGCAATGGAGATATTACCGGTGAGGCCAACGTTCATTTCCCATCCTTCATTAAATGTAAGAGTGTGTAATATTAGAGTAAATGACTCTGCCAGCTCTACATTCAACTATAGAGCAGGCTGGGTAAGGACAGTAAAACTCCTTTCAGCATTGGCAAACTGGGCATTCTTTTGTTTAATGCCAATCCACCATTGCTAATTTTTGTTTACTAACAGATATATTAAATTACTTGAATTTGTATTCAGCAGTACAGGGGCAACACTGAAATACACGCCTCCAGGCCACAATAGCATTTTATTGGCAAATTGGTTCACATGCTTAAGGAGCCAAATGGCCTAGTCCTATCTAAGTTACTACACACTCCCCAGAGTAATAAATAACGGTGAAAATTGTCTCAGACTAGCACAGTAAGGAATCTTGGTGGAACTTTATTGGCAATCAAGTTAATTCTCTTAAAGTTCCCTGACTTTGGCGCATCATCATCACTGAGGCCTGACATGGTCATCCTGTCAGAAATCTCGAAGCATGTGGTCATGGTAGAACTAACAGTGCCTTGGGAAGACCAGATTGAGAAGACGGTCAAGTGTGAGAAACCCAAATACCAGGAGCTGGCAGAGCAGTGCTAGAGACGGGTGGAGAGCATGATGTGTGCTTAAAGGAGTGGGGTGTAAACACTCTGCAGAACCTACTCTCTCCTTGGTATAATGGGGGCTGCAATGAGAAGAGCCATCAGTCTGGTTGAGCAGGCCTCTAGGTGGCTGTGGGTAAGAGGTGTGACCCATGGACCACTGCTGTTGTGAGACAAGTCGGAGCCTGTGCATCCCTGGCTGGGTCGCCCAGGCGAGGGTGTCTGATGTTGAAGGACCCGAACCCTCCAATGATCACAGGTTACATCACTGATGATGTGTCCCAGCACATCCTGGGCTGGATTGCAGCATCTGTAACAAAAATCAAAAGGGAAAAATTGCATTTTTATAACACTTGCATCCTCAAGATGCTCCTGAGGATTTCATATTTTAAGTGCACTCACTGTTGGGAGGTAGTTGCTGAACTACACTAGTAGAATAAAGCCAAAAATTATAAATGTCACCTAGCTAGGTAATATAGAACTAGACATGCAGGCAACACAGAAACAGGCGATTCTGCTCTCAAAGATGTACCAAATTTGTATCATTATCCTTAGCACTTTTTTCTTGAAAGTTACTGAAGAATCTGATTCTAGTTTTCTTGAGACAGAATTCTTCTGATCAAGAAGCTCCCCGTGTAAAAATAAATAAATAAAATAGAAATTAAAAAACAAACACAAAAAAACTCCTCATTTTCCCTCTGGTACTTTGATCAGCTATCTTAAATCTGTGTCCTTTGGTTACTACCCCAACCGCCATTGTTAACAGTTTCTTCCTTGATCCAGGCATGATGTTGTAATTACCCAAAAATATTAGCGAAAGGGATCAAAGCATTCTTTGTATTTGTTTTTTTAGTATTTTAATACTGAGTGTAGCCCAACAATGAATGAAAATGCTTGAAGAACTATCCTGGATACTATTGTTCAAAAATGGATTGTGTTGTTACTGCTTCATTTGCCAAGGTACACTGTAACCTCAACTGAAAGCAGTTAGTTTCTTTCATCATCGGATGTTCACCCATCCTGCTTGCTGTCCAACTTTGGCATTATTTTTATTTCTTTAAGAATTCAGCATGGTAACAGGCCCTTCTGGCCCAACGTCTGGTTACAAAAACACCTTGATTTCAAAATTCCTGCCTTTGTTTTCATTTCCACCAGAACCTGGCCTCGACCTACAGTATCTCCAAAATTTCCAACCCCATAACTCGTCAGGTCTAATCATCCCTTATATAATCTCACCTTCACTGACAGCCATTAGCTGCCCTGGTCTGAGCTATGGGATTCACTCAGTAAATCTCACCACCCATTTTTTTTTTTTTTTTTTAAAAAGGTACTCTTTCAAACCTTACCCCTTTTGATCATTTGACCTCAGATCTCAGACACCTTGGGAAGATGTGCAATGGCAGCTCTCTTCAGAAATAGTAGCATTAGGGAGCTACTTAGCCCTCCTTCGTCACTCACCAAGTTCATGAATCTCCCCTACCATTTTATTTCTTTAAACGTGTTTGCCTCCTTTGTATCTTTCAACATCACCTCTTTTTGGTCACTCCTCCTCCACATTTTCAGATCCTTCCTTTCATTTCTCCCAGCCTTTCTACAGTACTGTGCAAAAGTCTCAGGTATGTGTGTGTGTGTATATGTATGTGTGTGTGTATATATGTGTATATGTATGTGTATATATATATATATATATATATATATATATATATATATATTTCAGAGCCTTAGACTTTTGCACAGTACTACATTTGTTAATGTGGATCAGGGAGTGAGTTTGTAAATCTGGCAGGAGTAAAGGATGTTGTAAATCGGGAGGGTGGCACATAATGGAAGGGGTGATAGGGAAGGAGGGCGGGTGCCGGGAGGAGTTGATGTGGGTGCAGACACACCTAGCCCTGAGACACCAGGCAAAGTCATTTGGTTCCAAACAATTGGTTTATTGACCATTACAGGATGTCTCTCTGGTGCTCCCCTCTTCCTTCCCCTTTTCCCAACCACGATTCCCCCTCTCCCTGCCCCCTTCCCACTCTCAGTCCACAATAGAGACCCATATCAGAATCAGGGTTATCACTACAGTACTCATATGTCATGAAGTTTTTTTTTGAAACAGCAGTACAGTACAATATATATATATATATATATAAAATTACAACAATGTTGTGCAAAAGTATAAAGTGCTAATATATATATGAGACTTCTGCACAGTGCTGTATATTTGCTTGAAACTTGCATACTGGAAAAATTCAGCAAATCCGGCAGCATCTGTGGAAAAGGAAATAGTCAATACTTCAAGCCAATGCATCAGAATTGGCTTGGTGAGAAAATGAGGATGTTTGAAGTGATGAGGGGGAAAAGACAGAGAGAACAGAGAGGCGGTGTGTGATGGGATGAAAATTGTCCCAGCAGAACAAATGGTATTGTTGTCTAACTGAGAGTGGTTGTCAACTGGCTGGGGGAGAATAAATTGAGGGAGATGAATGACACCAATAGGGAGAAGGAAGAGCAAGATTGGAACTGTGAAGTCAGCTGCTGGAATAAAGAGGAATGCTGGAAATATTCAACAGTACAGAGAGAACAACTGGGAAACAAATACATTCTTCCAGGGGTGAAAACCTAGTGAAAATATTTGACAAAATTGAGCCGCACTACAGGCTGGTTTATATTACTGAAGTATTTCTACTTGAATTGTGAAAAATCATTGTGTTCTAATTGAGTCCACTATATTGGGCATTTAAATGTGGTTTAGTTTATGAAAACAATGTTGCTAACTACTTTGTATTGCCACATCAGCATAAATTATTTGGGTTTGTTGATCTAATCTTGGTTTACTCTTTAACCTATTCAGATAGTCTCCAAAGTACACATAAACCTATGCAAATCAAGGCCTTATTTAGAATGATCATATCTCCGATGTATCTGTTGCTTATAGAAAGATGAGTACTGATTTGCATAGGTATTATGAAGAAATTGTCTGTAACAGGATCTTTGATTGGGTATCTGTCCAATGGATAACATTAGGAAGTTGCAAGAGTGTTCACCTTGCAAAACAGTGTTTCTTTTAGGACTTTCTTTTAGTAATAGCTCTAGTGAAAATTTTGGGTAGATGGAGCTCGTCAGCCTGGGAAGGCAGTCCATCTAAGAGAGGGAAACTCTGATTTCAAACCTCTGTCGCCTTGTGGCCATACCCACTCATGGGGAAAGGCTTCGGGAGTAAACCCTGAGGACAAATCCGGAACTGGAGTCCCTAAGGCAGTCCGATGTTGCCTTCATCCTCATTCTGGCAACTCCTGCGACGACACTGGTGCCAAGCTGTATCGGCCCTTGCCCTTCCCTTGGACAACATCAGTGTCGTGGAGAGGAGAGTCTTGCTGCATGGGCAACTCCCGGTCTTCTATACAACCTTGCCCAGGCCTGCGCCATGGAGAGGACACTCCAGCGTCGCCTCACCATGACGGCACAACACAGAAAGCAGTAGTTATAAGCCTGCACTTGATTGGTGTAGAGCAAGGCGCCAGGGGTTGCTTTCGACGGAGGGAGAGACCATCGCGTCTCACTGGACAGCTATCACCCTCCTCAAGCTGGGCATCCCCCAGCCAATTAGGTGCTGTCCCGCCACAGTTCACCCGCTCCTCTGGGTGCGTGGGGCTTAGGGGTACAAGTAGCCCGATCTGCGGACTGTAAACGCTGCACTAGGCACAAGAAGATGACAAAGAAAGAAGCCAGCACTCAGACTAGGATGCAGGAATATATGGACCATCACCACTGGTATATCAGATGAGCTTCGGGAGATCAGTGACATACGCAAGACAGCAGTGATTAACAATGAACTGTCGAGACTCCAAGTGGACATCGCAATGCTCCAAGAGACATGTCTCGCAGAATCGGGAACCCTACGTGAGAGAGACTATACCTTCTTCTGGCAGGGGAAGGGCTCAGACGAGACCAGAGAGCATGGTGTCGGCTTTGCCATGAAGAACTCACTGCTGAAAATGGTAGAGCCTAGCGAGAAAGGGATGGAGCAGATTTTCTCACTTCGACTCCACACATCCGACGGTCCTGTCAACCTTGTCAGTGTCTATGCCCCAAGCCTCTACTCTACGCAAGATGCAAAGGACGAGTTCCACGACCAGCTGTCAATGATGATACAGAAGATCCCAAGTCAGGAACAGTTGCTGCTACTTGGCAACTTCAATGCCAGAGTGGGGGCCGACCATGACTCCTGGCCAAGTTGCCTGGGGCGGTATGGGATTGGCAGCATGAATGACAGTGGACAATGACTGCTCGAGCTTTGCATGTTCCATGAATTGTGTGTCACCAACACCTACTTCCAGACCAAAGCTCAGCACAAGGTGTCTTGGTGGCATCCCCACTCCAAACACTGGTACCAGCTAGACCTGGTAATCACAAGATGCTGTCACCTGAGAAACGTGCTCATGACTCGCTCCTTTCAGAGTGCCAACTGTGATACGGATCAGTCTCTGGTTTGCTGCAAGATCAGACTTTGGCCAAAGAAGATGCACTACGCCAAGCCTCCAGGCAAGCAGCGCATCGATGCCAGTAAGACACAACACCCAGACAAAGCTGCGGAGTTCATCAAGTCACTGGACGATGCTCTCCTTGCAGACTCACCAGAAGGAGATGCTCAACAGAGATGGGACTCTTTCAGGGACACTCTCTCAAGCCCTTCGGGAAGAAACTGGGCAAGACAAAGGACTGGTTTGTAGGGAGCTCAAGTAAGCTCACCGCTGTCATCAAGGTAAAGCGTGTTGCACTACTGGAGCACAAACGCCACTCCGCCCAGGCAACACTGCAAGCGCTAAGGACAGCAAGAAGCAAGGCCCAAGAAACAGCCAGACACTGTGCAAATGACTACTGGCTACAACTATGCGAAAGCATTCAGTCATCATTTGACACAGGCCAACCCGGCCCCATTAAAAACCGTAACAGGCGATACCATCTATGACAAAGACAAGTGGATGGAGAGATGGGTGGAGCATTACGCTGAACTCTTCTCCAGAGAAAACAGCATCTCGGACAGTGTGCTAGACGCCGTGGAATGCCTGCCTGCCTGTCACGGAGGAACTGGATGCATTGCCGACTGCCAAAGAGCTGAGTACAGGCATCGACAGCCCGCCCACTGGGAAGGCACCAGGATTGGATGGCATTCCACCAGAGGCCATTAAATGCGCAAAGGGCATCCTGCTAAACCACCTGCATGAACTACTGCACCAGTGCTGGATAGAGGGAGCAGTGCCGCAAGACATAAGAGACTACAACATTGTCACCATATATAAGAACAAAGGGGACAGAGGTGACAGTAACAACTTCAGGGGAATCTCCTTGTTGAGCATCGTAGGGAAGGTCTTCACCCGGGTGGTCCCGGACAGACTGCAGAAAATAGCTGAAAGGGTATATCCCAAGTCTCAGTGCGGTTTCAGGTCAGAACGCTCTACAATCAACATGATCTTCTCCCTTCGACAGCTACAAGGGAAATGCAGAGAGCAAAGACAACAACTCTACGTCACTTTCATTGACCTTACGAAGGCCTTTGAACTTGTGAGCAGAGCCGGGCTGTTGAAAATCCTCGTCAGGATTGGTTGTCCCCCGACGCTCCTCAGGATAGTTCAGTCATTCCACACAGACATGAAGGGTGTCGTTCAGTTTGACGGCTCTTCTTCAGAGGCTTTCAGCATCTGCAGCGGTGTGAAGCAGGGCTGTGTGCTTGCCTGCACCCTGTTTGGCATCTTCTTCGCAGTCATGCTGAAGCACGCCTTTGGAACATCAACTGATGGTGTCTACCTCCACACCAGATCAGACGGGAGGCTGTTCAGTCTGTCCCGGCTGAGGGCGAAAACCAAGGTTCATGAAGTACTCATCAGGGACATGTTGTTTGCAGACGATGGCACTGGCAACACACTCTGAAGAGCAACTGCAATGCCTCATGGACAGCTTCTCGAGAGCCTGCCAGGACTTCAGCTTGACCATCAGCCTGAAGAAGACCAACATTTTGGGCCAAGGCATTGAGCACCCCCCTGCCATTACCACCAACAACTACGAGCTGGAGGTAGTTCACGAGTTTGCATACCTTGGCTCCACCATCACGGACAGTCTCTCCCTAGACCCCGAGATCAACAGACGGATCGGATGAGCGGCCTCAATAATCACCAGGCTGACAAAGAGTCTGGGAGAACAGAAAGCTGATGACGTACACCAAGGTTGCAGTCTACAGGGCCTGCGTCCTCAGCACACTGCTTTACGGCAGCGAGACCTGGAGCCTCTACTACAGACAAGAGTGGTGTCTCACCTTCACAGCCTGATATGCATCCTGGACATCAAGTGGGTTGACCAAATCACCAACAATGAAGTCCTGGCCCGTAGCCAGATACCCAGCCTCTTCACCCTGCTCCAACAACGCCATCTCCGCTGGCTGGGCCACGTGCACCGCATGTCAGACAGGAGGATCCCGAAAGACCTGCTGTACGGGGAACTGGCCTCTGGCAAGAGAGCACAAGGGCAGCCCCATCTTTGTTTCAAAGATGTCTGCAAGAGAGACATGAAGTCACTGAACATGAACGTCGAGAGGTGGGAGGACATTGCAAGCGATCGCTCTCACTGAAGTCTGGAACTACGCAGAGGTCTAAAAAGAGGAGAAGAGAAGCTGAGGCTTGCTGCTGAAGAAAAGTGCACTCGCCGAAAAATCAGCACCAAGACAACACTGGAGGACAGCGCCTTCAAGTGCAGTTGCTGCAGCCGAGACTGTCACTCCCATGTGGGCCTCTACAGCCACAACAGACGTTGCTCTAACGCAGACTGAAGCAAGACTTTCCAGGCGCAGATCCATGGTCTCGCAAAACTAACATGCCACCTACAGAGAGAACAACAGGGTTAATGCCAGAACTGCTCTGACACAAGGGATGGTTATGTGAAATTAGCACCATGGGATCACATACAGCACAGAAACAGGACCTTTGGTCCACTTTGTGCCGACTATCAGGTACCCATCTGTATTATCCAATTAACCAGTCCACAGCCCACTATGCCTTTGTGACCAAAATTGTTCAAAGTCAAATTTATAATCAAAGTATGTATGTGTCACAATTTAATACTTTGAGATTCATTTTCTCGCAGGCATTTACAGGAAAATAAATACAATAAAATTTATGAAAATCTCTATATAAGAAAAGATTGACTAATAAGCAAGGTGCAAAATAGGGCAGATTGAAGAAATAAGTAAAAATAAAAGTACTGAATCTCACCAGCTGCAATGTGTCTATTGGAAGGTCTGTTCTGTTCTTTGAGCTTTATTGGACTGTGACAGAAATATGACAGTGGGAGAGATTATGAAGTTCCAGTGAAGTGGAATTTTGGCTCAATCCGTGTAGCCGAACCTAATGATCACTGAATCTGTTTCATAAAGGAGATCACATCATGATCACTGAATGCTAAATTCCAACCCACCCTTCCACAATACACGAACCCACCACCACTATCATATCATTCACCTTGTGCACAGACACTCCTGTGCTTTATGGATATACAATCAATCTATTTATATAAGCTATCTTATGTATTAATATTTGCATTTTTATCATTGTGTTCTTTATATTATTGTATATCTTGTGCTGCGTTGGACCTGAAGTAACTATTGTTTCATTCTCCTTTACGCTTGTGTACTGGAAATGACATTAAACAATCTCGAATCTTGAGTCTAAATTGAGAGAAGTTACTACAGTACCTGGAAGAACCCTTTGGGTTCCTGGATGTCATGAAGGGGAGGGGCTGAATGTCAGGTTGTCCCATCTTGTGAATGCCCCTGAGAAAGGAATGGCTGGTGGAGACACTTCAGACCATGCATCTATGTGGGTTCATTTAAAAAGTAAAGTACTATGCAAAAGCTTCATGCACAGATGTTTAGCTTGGGTGCCTCTGACTTTATTGCACAGTACAGTGGTAATTCTATGTATTGCACTGTACTGCTGTAAATAAAATTCATATTTTGTAACACACATGAGTGGCCATAAATCTGATTCTGATATGTGTCTCTATTATGGACCGAGTGTAGGAAGGAGGCAGGAAGAATGGGAATCAAGGTTGGGAAAAGGGGAAGGGAGAAGGGGAGGAGTGAGAAGGACCAGGGAGAGGTTCTGTAATGATCAATAACCCATTTGTTTGGAATCAAATGACCTTGCCTGGTGTCTCAGGGTTGGATATGTCTGCACCCACGCCACCTCCCGTCCCTGACACTCCTTCTCTGCCACCTGTCCTCCACCCTCACCAATCCCAACATCCTTTGCTCCCAGCAACACACATCAAAGTTGCTGGTGAACGCAGCAGGCCAGGCAGCATCTCTAGGAAGAGGTACAGTCGACGTTTCAGGCCGAGACCCTTCGTCAGGACTAACTGAAAGAAGAGCTAGTAAGAGATTTGAAAGTGGGAAGGGGAGGGGGAGATCCAAAATGATAGGAGAAGACAGGAGGGGGAGGGATGGAGCCAAGAGCTGGACAGGTGATTGGCAAAAGGGATATGAGAGGATCATGGGACAGGAGGCCTAGGGAGAAAGAAAAGGGGGAGGGGGGGAAAAAGCCCAGAGGACGGGCAAGGGGTATAGTCAGAGGGACAGAGGGAGAAAAAGGAGAGAGAGGAAAAAAAATTGTGTGTATATAAATAAATAACAGATGGGGTACGAGGGGAGAAGTGGGGCATTAGCGGAAGTTTGAGAAGTCAATGTTTACGAGGGGGAGGTGGGGCATTAGCAGTACGAGGGGAAGGTGGCCAGCAATTTCACCAGCAACTTTTATGTGTGTTGCTTGAAATTCCAGCATCTGCAGATTTTCTCGTGTTTGCATCCTTTGCTCCCATCAGGTTTACAAACTTGCTCTCCACTCCATATCAATGAATACAGTACTGTGCAAAAATCTTAGATATATATAGCTAAGGCCTTTGCACAGTAGTGTGACTTGTGCTTAATTCCAATCCCCTCTCATCCTGTAGTCACAGAGTCATACATCAGGGAAGCAAGCCTTTTAATTCAACTGATCCATACCAATCAGGATTCCCATCGAAGCTAAAATGTATCTTATTTTCAGGTACACATCTTCTTCATTTTAATTTCCAATGTCTTGCTAATGATTTAAAAACTATGATCTCTGGTTTTTGGACATCCACAGGAAATCGTTCTTTTGTGTAATCCTTCAAATTGTTTCATCTTCCTGAAAGCTTCTCCATCTCCTCGAGGAGAACACTTAAACTGAAATCCTTCACTTCTGCTATCTTAACATCAGGTTCATCAGTTCCAGTTCGATATCTGAGCGGTTCTCATCTCTTCCTTTTGTAGTTGGATACTTTTGATCTTCAGTCGGATCTGATTTCTCTGGCTCAGAGCAGCTCACAAAGACATTTGCAAAGGGAATTCATCAAGTTATTATAAACGAGACACCAAAGATGCTTGAAGTAAATTGGACTGAGTGGTCCTGCTTCAGTTCAAGTCCTGTGGCCTTAAACTGTCAATTTCCAATTTATATTAAATCTACTGTACTGTGCAAAAGTCTTCGACACCCTAGATTTCTTAGATGGCTTTAGAAGGTATGGGGTCGTGATCTCAACATCAGTGAGGGTGCCTGGGATTACCTGGAGAGACAGAAGCAAGCGAGACAGCCAAAGTCTGTAGAAAAACTGGCAAGTTCTCCAAGGTGCTTGGAACAACCTGCCAGCTGATTTACTTATAAAACTGCGCGACAGAGACTTGATGTAGTTTTAAAGGCAAATGTTGATTTGTCTTAGTTTTTTACTGACTTGAATAAGTCTGTAGATCCTGGAATTCCAAAGCAACACACAAAATGTAGGAGGAAATCAGCAGGTCATGCGGCATCTATAGGAAGGGGTACACAGTTGATGTTTTGGGCCAAGACCCTTCTTCATTGTTTTTTCACTGTTTACCGATCTTTATACTAATTTTTTCTGATACAGAAATGTCTCATTATTTTAGAAGGCAGCTTCATTTTACAGAAATTTTTTTGTGTGCCTAAGAGGTTTGCACAGTGAACAGTTTAAAAGTGAAGGAAGGCATAGATTGAAATGAATGTGCTACAGTGTCACTGTAGAGCAGCTAATAGCACGGCTAAATGATAAGCTGCATAGAATGATGGGTGTGTGAACAGAAAGAGGCACAAAGACAAGACATGTTAGCAGAATGGTTTCAACAAGTAAATGCTTCCAAGCTTTGCCACCTTTGCTAGTCCTGCTTTGCTGTGCAGTATCCTTCTTCACTTTAACTGAACACTGTTGCATTTTATTCCACTGAAGTCAGTGGCAAAGACCTTCAGGAGTGGACTACAATGCATACTCCTGCTTCAATGCATGTTTTAGCATCAATAGCCAAGGATGAATTTCTGCCCCATCTGTGTCTGATTATTAACATTACTGATGGATAGCGCATTAATTGTCTGTTTGAACTCAAACTTTGGCATTGATCCAACACACAGAATGACTGCTAACATCTGGCTCAATAGTCCAAATTTAGTAACATACTCAGGCTTTTCTGTTTTTTCATTAGTGGCCACTGTCCTAAGGCTGGAAGCGAGACCAATGACTCTTCTGGGGAGTCTTTGATCTGAATCAAAAGTTCATGTCATGCATATTCTAAAGATTTAAAGATAAGCTTTATTTGTCACATGTACATCAAGATATATAGTGAAATATGCTGTTTACGTCAACGACCAACACAGCCTGAGATGTGGGGCGAGTGTCACCACACTTCTGATGCTAACATTACATGCCTATAATTTACTAATCCTAAGTTTTTCATCTTTGGAATGTGTGAGGAAACCCATGCAGTCATGGGGAGAACAAATAAACTGCTTTAAAAACACAGGTGGGTATTGAACCTGATCCTACAGCTGCTGCTGTAAAACATCACGCTATCTTTTACACTACTGTGCCATCCTACTTTGAATGTTTGATTCTGAAGTGGGATGACTGAATTGGGATGTATTTTGTTAGTGCAGGCAAAGCATACAAAATTCAGACACTTCCACATGTTTATCCCCAGCTCTCAGAGAGGCCATTGCATTTGCTTTGACCTTGAGTTACTGGGATGCAGTAATGGTTGTAGTTACATTGATACCTGGTGGTTGCTTGGAAGATCTTCTCTGCTTTGTCCACTCACCTCAACAGACAGAGTTCCTGGTCTCCTCCACTGGGTGAGATGAGGTGGTAGGGGACATGAGAACACTTGCAAGGAGTCTTAATATCAAGTTCAGGTCAAGAGGAGTCTTCATTGTCACACAGGATGGTATGGTACCCTCGTGGTCAGTGTAAAGCTTTCCAGTACCAGCTGTGAGATTGGGGTTCGATTACCACTGCTGTCTGTGAGGAGTTTGTACATTCTCCCCGTGACCTTGTGGGCTTCCTTTGTCCGCTCTAGTTTCCTCCTACCTTCCAAAGTGTTAGTAAGTTGTGGGCATGTGACGTTGGCACTGGAAGTGTGCTGACACTTGCGGGCTGCCTCCAGCACATCCTCTGACTGTGCTGGTCACGAATGCAAATGATGGATTTCACTGTTTGTTTCGATGCACATATGACCAGACCAGTAGAGTTAATCATTAATCTTTAACTTCTCCACTCCAAGTTACACTGCTGAGTACAAAAGTATTGGAGACTGTGAGTGTACTCCTGGAGATTAAATCCACAGGCCACGTGGTACAACGACCTTTATTGCTGTACCCATGACATGGCTCTGCGTGATTTCCTGCCACAGTTAGAAGATGTTAGAGGTAACATGAAGTTCCGAAAGAAACCCATTGGTTCATCCTGGCTACATTATATCTATGCAATTAAATATGATGTCTCAGCTGCTCCAGGAAAAAACAAGTATATATACTCTCTTTCCAGCCAACAAGAGAGGGTTTAGAATGGGGCTTTAACACAATTTTACTGCACAGTGAAAGGACCCTTGGTCTAGTGGCTCAGTGCAGACAAAGATAAAGATTGGCTTTGCTTATCACATGTACATCAAAATATGCAGTGAAATGCCAACATAATTGGAGATGTGCTGGGTGCAGCCCACAAATGTCGCCATGCTCCCAGCACCAACATTGTATCCCCACAATTTACTAACCATAACTTGCACATCTTTGGAATGTGGGAGGAAATTGGAGCTTCTGGATGAAACCCAAGTTCAAGTTCTAGTTTAATTGTCATCCAAACTTGCATGATTGCAGCCAAACAAAACCAGCGTTACCCTGGGGCCAAGGTACAAAACACAGTACCAACAGTCACACACAGCACAAGTCACATACACGATATCTGTAAAATGCAGTCACATCAGAAACAAGTCCGAGACCCTGAGTCCGTAAATATTGCAGCAGTCTGCAATCCGCATTACCATGTGGTCATGGGAAGAACGTACAAATTCTTTACGGTCCACAGTGGGTATCGAAACACATTCTTACAGCTGCTGCCATAAAGAGTGACGCAAACTGCTATGTTACCAAGATATTTCTTGTACTGTTGACCAGGTGTGTTAATTCTGTTATTTCCTCCTCCAATCCATTGACTTGTTTCTCACTCTGCAGTTACCCGTGCCTGTGGCCGTGCTTTTCCTGATGTGCAAACAGGGATTCAGGGGCTGCTGTAGCAAGAAAAATGCACCCCTCTTGCCAGCCGAGGAACTGCCCTCAGACCTGCAGATGGACAGATTATCAACAAGGCAAGAGATGACGTTAAATGCCAAAGGTAGGTGCAGCGTAGCCATGGACACAATAAACACTGTTAGCTTTGAGTGCATGTATATATGTCATCTCACGTGGATGTTGGGTTGTTGGGCTTCTGACTCGGGCGATGCCCTGGTTATCACCAATTAACTGAGCTCTGACAACTTGCACTAGTTTCTCAATCAACCTTTATTTACTTGTGCAGAAGAACAACATGTCCTCTGTCACTAAACTATCCTGAAGTTTGAACAAAGAAATCCCAATTTTATACATAAATTGACTAGTTGTGTACCTAAGTTGATCCAATAGAAACTTTGTGCACCTCTGAATCCTGTCATTTGCATATTTAAGTACCAATCATACATATTTCAGCAGATAACCAATTGAATCCGTTGTTAGTTAATAATTGGTAAAATAACTGTCCACTAGTAAGTGTTGCCCTAGAATTCTTCATTTGCATCTTTATCTTGTTTTGGCATGCTTGGTGACCTTGGCTCCCAGGCTTGAACAGAAAGGCTGTACAGGAGTTTGGCTTTCAAGAGCCACGTTCAACCCGGGTGACTGGGCTATGTGTGCACACCATCCCTGTCAGCTTATCCTCATAATTGTTGCCTTAGTGAGCTTTCAAGCAGAGAAAGGCTGTACAAATTGTCCCCGTTCTGTTTGGGTTAGCACACCATTTTAACCCTTGCTTTACTGCAGTTTCCACAACCGACTGCAGAGATGTTGGAACTCTGAATGCCATTCTCACTTTAGCTGGGTGAGATGTTTCGCTAAGTACCCTTGCCAGACCTCTTGGGCACAGGTTGAAGACTACATCGCACAGGAGACTATTATCAGTTGTCATCACCAATCTCTCAGCTCACAGACCATCTGGTACCCTGTGCTCCTTTGTAGCTGTTAGACACGAGAGATTCTGCAGATGCTGGAAATCAAGAACAACACACACAAAATGCTGGAGTGACTCAGCAACCATATAAAAGGTCTTGGCCCGAAACGTTGACTGTTCCCCTCCATAGGTGCTGACTGACCTGCTGAGTTCCTCTAGCATTTTGTGTGTGTGTTGCCCTTTGTAAATGCTGCTCTGCACTAACTGGCTGCTGCATTTGGAAGATACTGCACTTCCAAAATGTAGGGGTGGGGGGGCAGGTAAGGACTTAAAGTGGTAGAGAAGCTCAGCAGAGCAGGCAATGTCTGTGGAAGGAGAAATACTTAATGTTTCAGATGAAGGACCTTTCATCAGATCTCAAAAGAAGTCATTGGCTTTGGGGCTTTCCTGGCCCGTGCTGGTTTGGAGGCCTGTCTGTGTGTGTATGAGGGTGGGAAAGGAGTTTTGTGTGGTTCTGATGAACATTGTGGGCTTGCTATGTTGGTGCCAGAATGTTTGGCAACACTTGGTGGGCGGCTCCCAGCACATCATTAGGTCTATTGGTCGTTACTACAAATGACAGACTTCAATGGATGTTTCCACAAGATGCAGAACAGAATTAGGCCATTCTGCTCTGCCATTCCATCATGGCTGATTTAATATCCCCATCACCCCATTCTTCTGCCTTCTCCTCATAACCTTTGATGCCCTTACTAATCAAGAACCTATCAACCTCTGCTTTAGGTATACCAAACAACTTGGCCTCCACAGCTATCTGTGGCAATGAATTCCACAGAATCACAACCCTCTGGCTAAAGAAGGTCCTATTCATCTGTTCTAAAGAGATGTCCCTCTATTCTGAGGCTGTTACTCTCTGGTCCTAGACTCCCCCACCATAGGAAACATCCTTTCCACATCAACTCTATCTTGGACCTTCAATATTTGATGGGTTTCAGTGGGGTCTCCCCCATTCTTCTAAACTCCAGTGAGTACAGGCCCAGGGCCATCCAATGTTCTTTGTATGTTATCCCTTTCATTCCCAGGATCACCACCTCCAGACCCTCTCCAATGCCGGCACATCCTTTGTCAGATAAGGGGCCTAAAACTGCTCACAGTACTTGAACTTCCAATGTATTTATTTATTGAGATACAGAGAACAATAAGCCCTTCTGGTCAGTCAGCTCCCCCCGCCTCTGATTTTACTGTCACCTAATCACAGGACAATTTACAATGACCAATTAATCTATCAACTGGTACGTCTTTGGACTATGGGTGGATACGGGTGCACCCGGAGACAACCCACACAGTCACGGGGAGAGTGTACAAAACTCCTCACAGGCAGCGGTGGGAATTGAACCCCGGGTCGCCTGTACTGTAAACCATTGTGCTAACCACTATGCTACAAGTGATAAATGAATCTGTATAATGAATGGTACAATAATAAAACAAAATCTTTTATTGACGTGAGACAGTGAGAATTAGTTTTTAAAAAAGAATGAGGCTTGAGTGTTTGACTAGTTGCCTCATTATCAAATGGATGAAAGCTGAACGACGACCTCATTTTATTATCCCACCTAATAGTAGTAGGCAGCCATCAATCCCAGGGGATATTGAGTTTGTGCCTCTGGTGGACTGTGTCCTGTCCAGGGCACAAGCCTGGACGGGAAGATATGAAGAACCGGCTGTTCCCCATGCAGTGGGCTCCCCCTCTCCATGTCACTGATGTAGTCCAAGGGAAGGGCAAACACTGATACAGCTTGGCACCAGTGTTGTCGCAGGGGTTGCCAGAGTGAAGTTGTAAACAACATCAAACTGCCTTTGGGACCCTGGCTCTGGATTTCTTCCTCGGAGTTTACTCCCAAAGCCTTTCCCATGGATGGGTCTGGCCGCAAGGCAACGGAGGTTTAAAATCAGTTTTCCTGTGCCGCCCCCCCCCCCCCCCCCAATAGACCTCCACAGAAATAAGAACAGGAGATGTAACTGGGGATGCAAGTGCACTGCAATCTCTCCTGTACCATTATATTAAATACTCAGATGTCCCAGAGCTCTTTCAAACCCTGCCAACACCTCCTGAATGCAATGCTGGTTCCTGTCACTGCTGTGCAAGACTGCCTACAATTGAAACCTAAAAATGAGAACTTAAATACAACTGTTCATTTAGGTGACTCGGTTGTTGCCAGCAGAAGCTGTGAACCAGTCATCTATAACACACTGAGGAATTCCATTTTGTTCTTGGACACTTATTAAAATGCTTTATTAATTGGCCCATTACCAACCTAAATTATAACTCTCTATGATTTTTTTACATTAAAGTTAACCTGATTTTTGAAAAGAATTTTTGGCTGTGTAATAATATTGGAAAATAACTGTCCTCAAGTCACTAAATTTCAAGGGTACAAGAGCCATGAGGTAAATTTGCATCTCTATAAAGCCCTGGTTAGACTGCGCTTGGAATATTCTGTTGCTTTGCTATAGGAAGGATGTGGAATCCTTAGAGAGGTGCAGAGGAGATTTACTAGGATGCAGTATAGGCGAACTTGATAGAGGTGTACAAGCTGTGAAGAGGTATAGATAGAGTGGACAGCCAGAGGCATTTTCCCAGCGTGGAAATGCCTAATACGGGGCATAATTTTAAGGTGATCGGATTAAAATATAGGAGGGATGTCAGAGGTAGATTTTTTAAACAGAGGGTGGTAGGAGCATGGAAAGCACTAACGGGGTTAGTGGTAGAGGGAGCTAAATCAGACGTTTGTGAGACCCTTGTGTAGGCACAGGGATGAAAGAAAAACTTGCGGGAGCCAAGTGTTAGATTGATCTGAGAGTAGGTTAAGTAGTCGGCACAATATCATGGGCCAAAAGGGCCTGCACTGTTCTATGTTCATTAAGATCTCTGCCTTCCCCACACTTTAACCCTTTTGATATATCTAAAAGTACTGAGACTTTCTGGACCATTTACTCCTTGCTTAACACTTGTAGAGAACATGCAGTGTATTGTGCTCTGGGTTACACTGACTGGGAGCTCAGTACTGACCTCGTTCTACATATCAGAAACGGAGCATATGCACAGGAACCAAGATGAGGACTGTGCTGGTCCCACCATCACTATTCCCTAACACCCACTCCCTGATCCGCATTAACACTTCAGAACTGAAATTGCTTTATTATTGCCACATATACCAAGATACAGGGAAAAGCCTGTCATACACACAGATTAATTCATTACACAGTGTATTGAGGTAGAACCAGGTACAATAATAACAATGCAGGATAACAGAGAGAGTGCAGGTAAGCGATAAAGTGCAAGATCATAATGAGATACAGGACTGCAAAAGCCCCGGGCACATATACATAGTGAGGGTGCCTAAGGCTTTTGAACAGTATATTTGTCAATGTGGAGTGGAGAGTGGGTTCATAAATCTGGCAGCAGCAAGGGATGTTGGAAGTGGCAAAGGTGGAGCGCCACAGGAGGGGAGGTGGGACAGGTGATAGAGAAGGCGTGCCAAGGACAAAGGATGGCGCAGGTGCAGACAAACCCAGCTCTGAGACGCCAGGCAAGGTCATTAGATTCCAAACAATTGGTTTATTGATCATCACGGAATATCTCACTGGTGCATCCCACTTCCTCCCCTCTTCCTTCCCCTTTTTCCAACTGTGATTCCCTTTTCCCTGCCCCCTTCCTACTCTCAGTACACAATAGAGACCAATATCAGAATCAGGTTTATCATCACTCACGTTGGTCATAAGATTTTTTTTTTTGGGAGGGGTGGGGTAGTAGTACAGAGCAATGCCTGAAATTACTACAGAACTGAGGTGCGTGGAATGTACGTAATTCACAACCACCAGCGTTGATTTGGGGTTTCACTTTAAGAGGCTGGTTTGACATGATGACACAATTATGTAAAGGGTTTCGTAGTGAGCCTTTGTGTTCAGGTATCGGAGTTTAATAAAATGTGCTGCAGTTTTCCTTAAACCTAAAATGTCTCACTTTGTTTTATTTACGAAAACCTACATAGGCGCCCTAGCTATATGTGTCTAAGAATCTTGCACAAGATCGTGAGATCAAGAGGGTTCATCTTGTCATACGATGGAACCATTATAACAAGAGATAGCAGCTGCCTTCTAGTCTGGTGGTACGTGCTTTCAGGCTTTTGTGTCTTTTTCCTAATGGGAGAAAAGGGATGTTCGGGTTGAGCGGGATCACTGATTGTGTTGGCTGCTTTGCTGAGGGAGTGAGAAGTTTGAACAACTTCATGCTGGAGAGGTTTGCTTCGGTGGTGTACTGAGGTGTGACCACAACTTACCGCAGCTTCTTGCGGTCACGCGTAGCACAATAACAATACCAGATGGTGCATCAATTTAAAAATTGATGAGGGTTGATGTGGACGTGCCAAGTTTCTTTAGCCTCACTAGGGACTGGAGCCACTGGTGAGCTTCCTTGTCCACAGGACAAGCTATAGGTAATGTTCATTCCTAGGAACTTGACGTTTTCAACACTCTCAAATTTAGCACCATTGATGTAGAGAGGGGCATGTGCACCCTCTCCCTCCCTGAAGTCACTGATCGACTCTTTTGTTTTGCTGATATTGAGGGGAGAGGTTAAGTTTCTTGCCATGACACCATGTTACTAAGCTCGTTATCTCTCCTGTATTCGGACTCAACATTATTTCAGTTATGGCTCACTACGGTGGTATCATCAGCAAACTTGTAGATGAAGTTGGTACAGAACACAACTATGCGGTACTGACTTTACAGGGTGTATTATAGGGGGACGGTGGATTAGTAGCATCACTGCAGGACTTCGAGGCGAATGGTCCTGAGTTCAAATCCAGCCAGCTACTTGCGCGCCTTCCATCCGTGCTAGGTTGAGCGTCGAGCTAGTAACCCGGCCCTATATAGACAAATGCTAATGAAACGGCAAGGTTGCCAGCCGATGTGCCACAAGGCGTGGAAAAGAACAACAATTGGGGGCTGAGGCTGCAGCCTTGCGGAGCGCCAGTGTTGAGAATAACTGTGGGGCAGAAGTTTTGCCGCCTATCCTTACTGATTGTTAGTCAGGAAGTCAAGGGTCCAGTTTTAGGAGGAGGTGATAACTCCCAGGTTTGGGAACTGCATTTCTACTGCAGTTTCATTGTTGCAACAAGTGAGAACTGGTGAGGCCAGAACTGGATGGTATTTGTTCTCCGTCGCTTGACCAGGAAAGGCGAACGAGGCTGATAATCTTGAAATTTGTTTGCAAAATACCTCCAGCGTATTTTGTCAATAGTTTTTGAATGTCTGCTGTGTTTTAGTAGCAGTGTTGTCACAGACATTATAGGATGTAGGGCTTGGAGAAATAAGTTGCCCAAGTTGTCAATGGCTAGCCTTTGTTATCTATCCTGTGAGCAGAGTGGAGGTTCATTAACGATGAAATCATAAAGCAGACTGAGTTAGTTTTGTTCGTATTTCTCTGCCAGATCTTGGGGGCATTGTGTCTGACAAGGTGAGATCAGAGAAGCTAGCCAATGTCAGCTGTATCAAAAAGTTATCAAGTTCTATTTCTACTTTCTCCAGTATGGAGTTGTAGGAAAGGCAGGTACACCATTGGAAGTACCCTTCTCCAAGTGAGACATTAAAATGAGACTATCACTGCTGGATATAAAAGATCCCATAGCAGCAATTCAAAGAAGGGAAATTATAATCTAAATCCTTGCCAAGGTCTCTACCTCAGTCAATATTTCCAAAGCAACTTATCTGATCATCAAATGTTTGTGTGTGTGTGTGTTGTCTGCATCACTTTCTCCATTACAACAGTGATTGTACTTGAGCAATAAACTAATTTGGGTTACTTTGAAAGGGATATTAAAAGGATTACAGAAATGCATCCTCATTAACTTGCATTGATCCACTCTCTCCAGCATTTGCCCTCACTTGTGAAGATGGATTGATGTCTTAGCTGTTTTCTCTAGATATCTGGAGTCTGAGCCTGTGGTTGTAGCTCCTTGGTGGCCCTTCCTGCCTGTAGCACCCCAGGAAAACCTTGCATTGGTGCTGCTAACTAACAATGATACTATCATTGTCGTTGAGCTAATCGCTCATTGAGATGCTTAAATTCAGGATAGAACAAGAGAAAGGGATGTTAATCCTTTGTGCGGCATAGTGGTTAGCATAATGCTATTACAGTGCCAGCGGTCAAGTATCGAAGTTTATTTCCCGTCACTGCCTGTAAGGACTTTGTACATTCTCCCGTGACCACGTAGTTTTCTTCCCACTTTTCAAAGACTTACATTTAGGGGTAGAGAGTCGTGGGCATGCTATGTTGGCACCGGGAGTGTGGTGGTACGTGTGGGCTGTCCCCAGCACAATCCTCATGGATTAGATTTGGCAAACTTCCCTATATGTTTCGATGTACATGTGACAAATAAAGCTAATCTTTCAATCTGAATTTTGGGAACACAGAGCTACTAAGATTTAGATTAGATTAGATTCAACTTTATTGTCATTGGCTTTGTATCTGTACTCAGCACAATGAAATGCAGTTAACATCTAACCAGAAATGCAAAGAATAGTGTTATTTACAAAATAACTGTGAATAAAAGTAAGTGCTACAGCACACAAATATAAAAGTACTGAGACAGTACAATATGGGTGCAATACTGCTTAGCGCTGTGATGTGAGGTTCAGCAGGGTCACAGCCTCAGGGAAGAAGCTGTAACATGCTATAATGAATTCCATAATATACCAATGACTGTATTTTAAATAAGAATCATGTTACAGTGAAGGATGCTAAGTAATGTACCATTTTTTTAAAAAGCAGTAAGGAGATACTGAAGGTTCTATAATAGGGTCATTTTGCTCATGTGTCAGACTATAGAAGTACTGTGACTGACCAGTGTGCACCTGTAACTTTTAGACCCAACATTTAACCAATGGCCATTGTTGACTGCACCAAACAAGCTACAATTATATCATAAAATATTTACATCCTGTTAGGCTTGCCTACGACACACCTGTAGTAATGTCAACAGTATAACTATAAAAATAAATGTCCTGATGCAGGGTTTCATCCTGAAACGTCGACAGTTCCTTTCCTCTCTCGGGTGATGTTCAACCTGAAGAGGTCCACCGGCAGGCCGTTGGTCACTAAGTTGGCCTAAATGGTAAATGCTTCATTATGCAATATTTTGAATGTTTGTTGGTTACACTTTCTCCTTGAAGTTAGATGATTGTGGGTTGAAGGTGTACTCCAGAGATTTGAACAGATAAATAGCCACACATTTTAGTGGAGTTTTGGTCCGCATATTAAACTGAAGCTTTACCTGGCTGTAAGGGGCATTTCAGAAGCCCCAGGGCAGTATTTTACAAAGAACTAATGGGACTAGATTAGATGGGAATTTTGGTGACACTGGACAGCTCGGCTGAAGGGCCTTTTAACTTGTCGTATGACTCAGTGACTAACAAGAATATTGTCTTGGCCAGCATTAAAGGCTCAATGAAAAAACCAAACTGCTGGCTTGTTGGAAGTTCAGTCAGAAGCTGTTCATTCTGACATGTCAGTCCATGGCTTCCTCTACTGCCACGATGAGGTCATGCTCAGGTTGGAGGACCAACACATTATATTCCGTCTAGGTAGCCTCCAATCTGATGGCATGGACATTGATTTCTTGAACTTATGGTAATTGTCCTCTTGTCCGCTCTTTCACTATTCCCATTCCTGTTTCCCCCTCTCAACTTATCTCCTTAGCTGCTGGTGCTACTCCCCCTTCTCTTTCCTCCATGGTCTTCTATCCTCTCCTGATTTCCCCCTTCTCCAGCCCTTTATCTCTTTCATCAATAAACTCTGCAGCCCTTTACTTCACCCCCTTCCCCCTCTCCCAGTTTCACCTATCACCTACCACCTTGTACTACTTCACCTCCCCCACCTCCTTGGTCTGACTCCTTCCTTCTCCCTTTCCAGTCCTGATGAAGGGCCTTGTCCTGAAATATTGACTATTTTCCATAGATGTTGCCTGGCCTGCTGAGTTGCTCCAGAATTTTGTTTGTGTGTGTGTGTGTGTGTGTGTGTGTGTGTTGCTATCTGTGGAGGGAAATGGGCAGTTGACCTTTCACATCTAGACCTTTCATCAACCCATTTCCCTCTGCAGAAACTGCCAGACCTGCTGAATTCAATCTATTTGCGCCAGATTCCATCGTCCGCAGTCTCTCGTCTCCGTTAATAGTGTAGCATTAATGAAGTAGATTGGTTGATCATTGCTTTTTTTGGAATCTTGCTGCATGAGAAAGTAGCTGCCATGTTTTCTACACAGTGAAGTACATAGTGGCCTGGTAGAATGTATTCTTACCTTGTGATAACCAGTGCGTGGTATAGTTGGTCTGGGATTGCCAACAAAATGCTGCTTGGATGAGAATTTCAGTCTAAATATCCTGGTACCTTGCATTTACACTCACCTTTACCATAGCAATGTCTCCTGTGCATTGTTTCATAGGAGTAATATCAAATGAAAAATTGACTGCGAGACACATGAGATATTTGAATATATTAGTCAAAGAAGCATAATGACAAGCTTGTCTTTCCAGCATATGTCACAATCCTCAGACGAGTTAAGTTTTTGAGACGAAAGAGGGAGAGGGAAAGGGTTGAGATACAATGTCACCTATTTACTGTAAACATCCCAACTGGAATGATGAGGTACCAGTGCCTCGGCTTAACAAATATTTTGCAATAAATACACACAGCTATGAGAAAGCTCCTACATCGCATCCATGGTTTACTTAGTCCACAGTGCCTGAACAGAAGGGGAGGAAGCAGATGGGGGTGTGGGGGGGGGTGGGGGGAGTGGTTAAATTCACAGCCCATGCACATGAATGAACGGCTGAGCGGCCTCATTCCTTGGCAGCATAGCGGTTAGTGTGACGCTATTACAGCTCAGGACATCGGAGTTTGGTGTTTGATTCTGGCGTCCCCTGTAAGAAGTCTGCATGCCCTTCCCGTGAGCGTGTGGGTTCCTTTAGGCGCTCCGGCCTCCTCCCACGCTCCAAACACTTGCTGGCTTACAGGTTAATTGGCTATTGTAGATTGTCCTGCGACTAGGCTAGAGTTAAATATGTGAGTTGCTGGTGCAGATCATCCAGCCACAAGAGCCTGTCCCGCACCTTTTCTCCAAATAAAATGAAATTAGATAGCCAGTCCCTGAATGCCTTTGCAACAAGGTTCTGAAATGTCATTGATTCTCACCGTGCTGTGTGAAACCAGTTTGTCCTCTGATTGCACAATGCAAAATGCAAACATTTTCTGACCTTCGCATCATAATCTTATTCAGATACACACCCATCTTTATATTTCAGTCAAACAAATGCCTTGCCTTTTCTATGAGATCATATTTGATCTGCAAGTAAACTTCATTGTTTATTTAGAGATATGCACAGTGACAGGCCCTCCTGGGCCAATGAGCCCGTGCCACTCGATTACATCCATGTGACACATTAAGCTGTACAGCTTTGAAATGTAGGAGGAAAGCAGAGCTCCTGAAGGAAACAAATGTGGTCAATGGGAGAACATACAGACTACTTACAGACATCGGCGGAAATGAACCCAGGCTGCCGGCACTGTAAGAAGCTAACCAGAAGCCCAGGTTCAGTGAGAAGAGAGCATGGATCCTTGACTATCTATTCTTGTGGAAATGCTCTTTATAGACGTGGTCAATGGGGCGGGGGGGGGGGGGGGGGCGGCTTTTCCTGTATTGGACTGGGCTATATCCACCACTTTTGTTGGCTTTTCTGTTCCTGAGCTTTGGTGCTTCCATGTACAGTGACACTCTCCACTGTACATCTAAAGAAGTTTATCAAAGATCTAGGTGACAAGCCAAACTTGCATGTATAGGTAGAGGTGCTGCCGTACCTTTTATAATGGCACAGGACAGATCCTCTGAAATGTTAGCGCCAAGAAATTTAAAGTTACCAACCCTCTCCACCTACGATCCCCGAATGAGGGCTTCCTCATGGACCCCAGTTTCTCCTACCTGTAGTCAATAATCAGTTCTTTGGTTTTGTCTTTATAAAAAAAAAAAAAAAATTACAACTTTGACACAACACCATTCATCAGTATGGGACAGGTATTTTGGTCTAAATACTTTCCTGCTCAAATTTCTGGAGTAGGATTAGACCACATCCTCCAAGAATACTTTCAAACAGAACTCAAAGTTTGCAGTAAATTTATCATCGAAGTACATACATGTCACCATATCCTACCCTGAGATTCATTTTCTTGGGGCATACACACTAAATACAAAGAAACACAATAGAATCAATGAAAAACTGTACACGACAAAGGAGGATAAACAACCAATGTGGAAAGGCCAACAAATTGTGGAAATACATAAAAATAAAATAGTAGTACATATGAATATTGAGGAGTCTTTAAAAGCGAGTCCATAGGTTGTGTACTCAGTTCACTGTTCGGGTGAGTGACATTATCCCCTCTGGATCAGGAGTCTGAGGGATGGCGAGGAATAACTGTTCCTGAATCTGGTGGTGAGGGAGTCGGCAACGTGACTTGGATTCTGTGAGATTCCCACAGTATTACTGACGTTGCTTCTCTTACTGGTAACACCCCCTTTCATGGTGAGTTGTTGTACTACTATGGTAGTTGAATGCTTTGACACAACCTGTCCCAGTTAGGACAAACTTGAAACAGCCAGAGGAAATCAGCCTAAAGGAACATAAGGCACAAGAAAACAGACAAAATGCTAGAGGAACTCAGCAGGCCAGGCAGCATCTATGGAAAAGAGTGAACAGTCGACGTTTTGGGCTAAGACATTCATCAGGACTGCTGAAGGGTCTCGGCCCGAAACATCAACTGTTTACTCTTTTCCATAGATGTTGCCTGGCCTGCTGAGTTCCTCCGGCATGTTTTGTGTGTGTTGCTTTGGATTTTCCAGATCTACAGCTTTTCTCGTGTTTGTGATGCATGAGAAACAAATTGTTTTTTGCTGAATTAAATTTGAAACAGGTGCTGCAGCAGATTAGGAACCAGTATCACTCAGCGTGATTCTTCAGCTAATTTCCCAAGAAAAATTGTTTCCTTCACATTGCAGAAGAGCTGAAAACTTACCTTTAAAAGCATTAACAATGGGTGATGCAGTGGTTACATCTTAAATCCCACTTTCTCAGTTGTGGAACTTAAGTCTGGTTAATTGTCTGCAATGTAAGCCAAGTCTCGATATTCGTCCAGCTGGTAAAGTAGGCTGGGAAATAGCAGATGGAATTTGATGTTGACATGTGTGGTGTTGCACTTTGTCAGGACAAAACGGGGTAGGACTTGCACAGTTAACCGTAGAGCACTGAGAAGTGGGTTAGAACCAAGGGATGTGGGAGTGCAGATCCTTAATTCCTTGAAAATGGTGTCACAGGTACATAGGGTCATAAAGGGAGATTTTTGATATATTGGCCTTCATAACTCAGAGTACAGCAGTTGGGATTTAATGTTGAAGCTATCTAAGAAGTTAATAAGGCCGCATTTGGAGTGTTGTGCATATTTCTAATCACCTCCTTGTAGGAAAGCTATCAGTAAGATTTCATGATAATAAACCTGATTCAGATTCTGAAGATTGGAAGAGTACAAAGATGTTGAGGAGCTGAGTTGAAAAGTTTGAATGGGTAGAGGCTTTATTTCCCTGGAGTGTAGAAGAAGGAGAGGAGATTCAATAATGGTATACAAAATCATAAGGGGTATAGATAGGGTAAATGCAAGCAGGCTTTCCTTGCTCAGACTAGAACTAGAGGTTGTAGGTTAAGGATGAAAGGTGAAGTAATTAAGAGAAACCTGAGGAGGAATTTTGACACTCAGAGGGAGGTATGAGTGGTGGATGTGGGCTCAGTTGCAATATTTAAGAGGCGTTTGAAGAGGTAGGGGAGTTGATGGTGCAGGTCAATGAGACTAGGCAGAGTTTCAGTTCAACATGGAACAAATGGGCCGAATGTGCTGTCGTGCTCTATGACTCTATGGTATTGACGGCTGTGCATCCACTGGATTATTGTTGTAGCTCCTCTGAATCCCTAGTGCCGTTCAGAGGAGGTGTGTGAATCTGAGAAAGAAATCAACCATTCTTACTGGGTCTAGCCTGTGTGTGATTCCGAACCTACCAGTGATTGTCTCACGTGGTTGTCACTGTTCGGTTGGAACTGAGAGCCATCAATAGATGCAGCAATGATTAAAGGGGAGATAAGTGAAGATGTAAACCGACAGGTCACAAAGTCTGAGGAGTTTGGCTTCTGGAACAGCTTCTTGCAGAGTTGCTTGGGTGTGCCATGACATAAAGTCCACTAATGTTTGCTTTTTCTGTGAAGGTTTAATGTTCCTATTGCATTCTAAGTGTGATTCCTCCAGGCAGTCAGGTCTGGACCTGCAACCACATTAGTCACACCTGACATCAAACCCTCTCGGTGATCTGAATAGTCCTTCTCAATCACCACCCTCTGCTCCTACCTCCAAGCTAATTTTGAATCTACCTGCAGTATTGTGCAAAACTCTTAGGCACACATATATAGCTGGGGTGCCTAAGACTTTTGCACAGTACTGTATTTGTCAGTGTAGGATGGAGAGAGAGTTTGTGAAACTGGCAGGAATGGTGAGGGTGCAGCGCTGCAGGAAGGAAGTGGGACAGGAGACAGAGAAGGGGTGCCGGGGTGGGGGTGAGGCACAGGTGCAGATGCACCCAATCTGGAGACACCAGGTAAGGTCATTTGATTCCAAATAATTGGTTTGTTGATCATTACAGAACGTCTCTCTGGTGCTTCACACTCCCCCCCCCCCCCCCTCCCTTCCTCTTTTTTTTTCCCAGCCATGATTCCCCTCTCCCTGCCCTCTTCCCACTCTCAGTTCGCAATAGAGGCCCGTATCAGAATCAGGTTTATCATCACTCACATATGTCATGAAATTTGATTTTTTTTTTTTTTTTGTTTCCTGCTGCAGTACAATATAACACGTAAAATTACTACAGTGCTGTGCAAAAGTCTTAGGCATCCTAGTAATGTGACTAGTTCTCCCTGGATTCCGATGGGAACTAACCTTCTATACCAGCCTACTATGCAGAACCTTGTCAAGGACTTGCTGAAGTCCAAATAAACAACATCTACCCTATCCTCATCTGATTTTGTTATTTCTTCTTCAAGAAACATTAAAAGGAGGCGCGGTAGTGTAGCAGTTAGCACATTTATTTTACAGCACCAGTGACCTCTTATCGGAGTTTGATTCCCGCCACTGTCTATAAGGAGTTTGTGTGTTCTCACTGTGACCGTGTGGGTTTCCTCCGGGTGCTTCAGTTTCCTCTCGCCTTTCAAAGACCTACCGGTGAGGGTTAGTGAGCTGTGCCCATGCTATGTTGGTGACACTTTCGGACTACTCCAGCACCACCTTGCTGATTTGATTTGACTCAACCAATGCGTTTCAATGTATGTTTCGATGTATAAGTGACAAAAAAAGCTAATCTTTAACTTTTTAAAAAAAAAAACACGATTTTCCACATACTCTGCATGCTGACTCCTAATCAGACTCTGTCTATCAAAATGCTGGTAGATCCTGTCCCTCATTCCCTCCAAAGACCCCTCTACTGATGGCAGGCTTGTTGCGTATACACAGAACAAGAACGATAACAGAGTACTAAGTCTGAACATTGTACATGCTGGGGAACTTGCAGTGTGGGAACGACGAACCGGGCGTGCCGAGACAAATGTGCGCGTCCTCGAAAGCTTGCGTATGCGTAACAAGGCTGATCTCCTGGTCGTTACCTGGATTGTCCTTGCTACCTTCTTAAACAACGAATAACATCAGCCACATTCCATTCCTTGGAAACTTCATAGGTAATTTTCTTGAATGATCTTGACATAAACTTAAGCTTGCCCGGCTCTGCCAGTCAATGAGATGACCAAGATGATCTTTATCCAAGGTCCATCTTCCTGCCTGTTCCCCAAAACCCCAAATATCGATTATGCTCAGCCAAATCAGTTTGACTCTATCATCGGTGGGAGCTTGCTGTGCCTGCACTGGGTGCGGTGATAGCGCTTTGGCCAAACTTTGTCCCCAGTGAACATTTTGGGAAATTCTGAGGACATGTAAGCTCTGTTGTTGACAAAGTAATAGTGTGTGCCCTTTAAGTGCACTTGGGTAAGCATGCAAAGAGAATGATTTAATTGCATATCTGTTTTTCTTGTTTATAGCACCAGAATGTATAATTACAGTACTGGGATATAGCAATCGCATATGCAGTTCACATATTATATCTACCCAATTTCTGAAACCCTGCTAATAATAGCAGAAGACATCACTGCCTTGTACTTAATAAGCCTGCTCTAACTGATTAGAATCTTGTAAGGTTTATTTGGCCAATGTGCTGTTGAACATAACAAACTGGTGATAATGTGCAGATTGTTACCACAAAGTAAGGTCAATGTGAGTAAAGCAGCTGGATTGAAAGGAGTTGGATAACTACATGAGAGAGAGAAAGAAACAGAACAGTAACAACTTGATATTGCATGAAAGACATTCATTTTAAAGAAAAAACAAGATCCCAAAGCATTTATTAAAAAAAAAAGGAGCAGGAGAAGGTTGTATGCTAGTTCAACCTCCATTAAGATGATGATTGACCATCAGAGTTGTTTTCCCCCAAACAATTTCCATTTTTTTGCCAGTTCTGAAATCAGTCTGTCCTGGTTTTCAATATGGCTAGTGTTTTATCTGTCGCTGCTTCCTAGACTGGGTCTTTCCAACAGTTCAAACCAGCAAAGAGGAGAACTTCCAGGTCTTCAGGTTAAGGGTTTGATCTCTTTTCTGAAGACTTGGAAGGATCAGAGGAAGGAGCAGTACAGAAATGAGCCCTTTCCATTCAACTCACCCATGGCAACCACATTGCCTATTTGCACGAATCCCATTAGTCAAGTGAGTCCCTGTGCCACTTCCATCCAAGTGCCCTGTCTAAATGCCTTTTAAACGTTGGAATTGTCTGGATGTTGGGGTCGTGATGATGGATGCTGCTTTTCCTGCGACAATGCTCCAAATAGATGTGCTCAATGGTGGGGAGAGCTTTACCCGTGGTGGACTGAGCCTTGTCCTCTACTTTTTGTAGGATTTTCTGTTCAAGAACATTGGTGTTTTCATACCAGGCTGTAAGGGAACCGATCAATATACTCTCCTCCACACATCTATAGACGTTATTCAAAGTTATAGATGTCATACCAAATTTTTGCCAACTGCTAAGCTATGCTTTCTTAGCAATTGCACCTGTGTGCTGGGCCCAGGGCAGATCCTCAGAAATGATAGCTCAGAGGAATTTAAAAATGCTGACCTTCTCCACCTTTGATCCCCAAAGAGGACTGCTCATGGACCTCCAGTTTCCTTCTGCTGAAGTCAATAATCAGCTTCTTGGTCTTACTGACATTGAGTAAGAGGTTGTTGTTATGGCACCACTCAGTCAGATTTTCAATCTCCCTCCTTTAAACTTAAATATGGCATTGGAGCTGTGCTTACTCCTACAGTCATAAGTGAGCAGAGCACGGGATTTTCGCCTATTATTGGGGTCCTTTTGCATACTTACAAAATGCTTGTAAATTTTCTGTTGCATCTTCTTGCTTCCCAATTTTAGCTTTGCAATCTCATCCTCCAAAGAACTAATGCTAACTAACAGTGTAGGGTCATATGGAGAGATGGCATTGCCTACCAAGTCTGTGTGAAACATCAACCACCCGTTCACATGGATCCTACATTCACCTCATTTTCTTCAAATCTGCTCACTTTACCATCAGCTCCCAACAGATTTTAATGCTCAGCTACACACATTCAGCAGTTTACAGTGGCTAACCTACACAACCCACACAACTGGGGATATGGGAGATACCCAGAACACCCAAAGGAAAACCATGTAGTCACACAGATGTCTGCTAAGGTCAACATTGAACCCTAGTCTCTGGCACTGTAAGGTAGCACCTCCACTAGTAATGCAACTATGCTCATCCTCTATATGTACTTGTGGAAGCCCTCATGGCCTGGAATAAAAAGTTGATGTTTTGGACTGAGACCGTTCATTGGGAAGCTGCCTGACCTGCTCAGTTTCTTCAGCATTTTGTGGTGGTGTTCTGCATTTCCAGCATTTGCAGATTCTTCTGGGTTCAGCAGACTCTTGTGTTTGTGATTTTCTGCTCTTCTGGCCTGTTTTTTTTTTTAAAAAATTATTTCTGCTTTAATGGTATCTCACAACAATGCTACAAAAGAACATTTGACTTGGAATCATATAGGAAGATCTCAAGTTAGCAAAAAAACTTGGTCAAACTGAGAGATTTTAAAAAAACATTTCAGAGCAGAGGAATATAAGGGCACATAAATTTAGTGGTGGGTATAAGGCATGTAGTCTGAGCAATTGTAGGAGGTGGAAGAGCAATAACATTGGGCTAGAGTTCAGATTTGGAGGAGATAAGGAAGCCTGAAGCATTATAGAATTGGAACATACAGATAAGAGGAATGGTGTATATTATTGTACATTGAGACATCTGGTAATAGGGATGAGAAGTTTTAAAATTCTTGTTTGTAGTTCTCAGAATCAAATAAACACATGAAAAACATTCAATAGTACAAACAGACATGATTTTTACAAGAGTACCAGGAAGCATCACGATTGGTATGGTCCAGAAAAGGAATGAAATTTTCATTCTGTGGCCAATTCAGGACTCCAATTATAGATTCTGTCCTTTCAGGTACTAGATTTGCATTTAAGAGAACCAGGACTGGAGGAGGAACAGCGATCTAATTTCTGATTGGTGTTTTATCTTGAGCTAGGATACATATAACAGAGTTTACTTGGGCTCAGGTTTATTTTGGTGGAAAGGGTAAGAAGGTAGCCAGCAGAGCCTTGAAATAGGTTCATTAGTATTGATGTGTCTTCAGTGAAACCCTTTATTCCACCTTCCTTGAATCAAATCAGTTGTTCATTCTTTTTCAATTTGCAGAGCCCAACAATCTGACGAGTTGCCTCAAGGCTCTGTACCTTCAGCAAGCTCCCTGTACCTTCGTTGTCGTCCATATTGTAGGCGCCATCGTACTTTTCATGACAGATGGGATTTTGGTAAGTAGACATGAAGACCACAACTCCTCAGAATTTGTCTATAATTGGATTTTAGTACAAAGGAGAAGGAATATGACTCATCCATGCTGACCAAGATGTGTATGCTGATTCCACTTTCCTGCATTCTGCCCATATCCCTCTTGTCCTTTTCTATCTATCTATCCTGGCCTGCTGAGATCCTCCAGCATTTTGTGTGTTGCTCAGACTTCCAGCATCTGCATGTTTTCTCTTGTATCTATCTATCTATCTATCTATCTATCTATGCAAACGCTTTTGAAATATTGTCATTGCGCCCGCCTCTACCTTCTCTTCTGGCAGCTTGTTCCATACATCCACCATCTTCTATGTGGGGGGGAAAAAGCTGTTCCTCATGTTCTCCAGTCACTGGGTCCAAATCCTGGAACTTCCTTCTCCAAAACACAGTAGGATCACCTTCACCAGAAGGACTCTGGCAATTCAAGAAGCTGGCTCGCCAACTGCTTCATGCCAATACTTCATGCCAGATGAAAGTTCAGCTTCAGTTACTTTATTAGCGCTCTCTTCCGATAACGTGTCTGAAATGAGGGTGTAAGTGGCAGAGTGGGAACTGCCCGGACCTGTTGGCCTTCCTACATGAAAAAGATTAAATTAATTCCTATCATAATCAAGCCATTAACATCTGCTGAGGTGTGACTTTTAATTGCAGCAGTTAGTAATATTATGTAACCATCTCAGCATAGGCTCGTAAAGAATTAACTATTACTATAAATACAGGCTAACAGCAACATTACTCGACAATGCATGGGAATAATAACAAGAAGGCCATTTCCAATCAATAAACACATCTAGGGTAAACATGATTTGGGTAAATACAAAACATAAAAGTTTGAATGTTCCTTTAAAGGAAAGTAGGATTGTTTATATGTAGGAACACTGACCACCCATGCAAATTCACAGTTCCCCAGAGAGTAATAATATAACTCACACCAGTATAAACTTAGATTAAAGTTGAATTGACAAAATATTTTAAACTATACCAGAAAAAATAAAGGGCCCATAACACACATATTAGCCTAAAGTTTGCACATAATCGTTGGAGCTCATTTGTTGTGAAGTCAATCCAGGTTTGCTTCACTCCGTTTACTCACAGTAACCAACAATTCTACCTGAAACACAGTCCAAGGAAAGCATAAGTAAATATCCAAGGAATTTCTAAGGACAAGACATCTCGAACTTTCTCCAAGGTCCTGTGATAACTAGCTATTTAAAAGTTATCTGAACATTCTCCATGAGACTATTGTCTGCCTGAGGGCTTCCTGACAGCAGTATCTGTCCTTCTAAATGAGTTCATGTTCATCTGCTATGTTTGCTGTCTGTTTCCATTTTCCTTCTTTCTACTTCTTCCAAAACTCCTCACTCTTCCTAAAAAAAAAAAATGGCTAAGGTATCTTATTGGGCAAAGTGTTGACAAGACAAATCCTATTGGCTAAAGAACAAGCCTAACTTAATCAACTGAATTATTATATTAAGCAAAAAAAAATACTCGATTGTACAATGTAATTAAAGGAGCACATTGCATTTCAAGAAAACCTGCAGATAATAAAATGCCCAACAGCATAATTGTATTAATACAATAACACATCATCTAAATCGGGGTCTTACAATTACAATTGGTAGGATACGTCAGGAGCACAACTACTAGCTGCTAGTACTGTAAACGCCAAGTGCTGATATTTGCAATGAGCAAATAGTGAGTGATCTGTGGGCAAAGTTAACTGATGGTCCTCACTAAAAGTCTTTGTTTCCTAGTCATTTGACAGAGATAGCAGGCTACAGGGACAGATCAGAATCAGAATTATTATCACCGGCATGTGACGTGAAATTTGTTAACCTAGCAGAGGTTCAATGCAATACATAATATAGAAGTGATAATAATAATAAATAAGTTACAGTATACATATATTGAATAGATTAAAATGTGCAAAAAACAGAAATGCCGTATATTAAAAATAGTGAGGTAGTATCGAAGGGTTCAATGTCCATCTAGAAATCGGATGGCAGAGGGGAAGAAGCTGTTCCTGAATCGCTGAGTGTGTGCCATCAGGCTTCTGTACCTCCTACCTGATGGGAAGGAGAAAAGGGCATGCCCTGGGTCGAGGTCCTTAATAATGGATGCTGCGTTTTCAAGATACTGCTCCCTAAAGATGTCCTGGAAACTTTGTAGGCTAGTGCCCAAGATGGAGCTGACTAGTTTTACAACCTTCTGCAGCTTCTTTCGGTCCTGTGCAGTAGCCCCTCCGTACCAGACAGTGATGCAGCCTGTCAGAATGCTCTCCATGGTACAACTATAGAGGTTTTTGAGTTTATTTGTTGACATGCCAAATCTCTTCAAACTCCTAATGAAGTACAGCTGCTGTCTTGCCTTCTTTATAACTACATCAATATGTTAGGACCAGGTCATATCCTCAGATCTTGACACCCAGGAACTTGAAACTGCTCAGTCTTTCCACTTCTGATCCCTCTGAGGATTGGTATGTGTCCCTTCGTCTTGTCCTTCATGAAGTCCACAAGCAGCTCTTTTGTCTTTCTGACGTTGAATGCCAGGTTGTTGCTGTGGCATCATTCCACTGGTTGGCATATCTCAGTCCTGTTACCCGTCTCGTCACCACCTGAGATTCTACCAACAATAGTTATATCGTCATCAGATTTGTAGATGGTATGAGAGAGTAGCGCAGTGGATTAAGCACACACCCCTGACGTGCACCAGTGTTGATCGCCGGCGAGAAGGATATGTTATCACCAATCTGCACAGTTTGTAGTCTTCTGGTTAAGAAGTCAAGGATCCAATTGCAGAGGGAGGTACAGAGGCCCAGGTTCTGCAACTTCTCAATCAGGATTGTGGGAATGATGGTATTAAATGATGAGCTATAGTCGATGAACAGCATCCTGACATAAGTGTTTGTACTGTCCAGGTGGTCTAAAGCCATGTGGAGCGCCATTGAGATTGTGTCTGCCATTGACCTCTTGTGGCAATAGGAAAATTGCAATGGGTCCAGGTCCTTGCTGAGGCAGTCTAATCTTGACCAACCTCTCAAAGCATTTCATCACTGTAGATGTGAGTGCTACCGAGCGATAGTCATTAAGGCAGCTCACATTATTCTTCTTAGGCACTGGTATAATTGTTGCCTTTTTGAAGCAAGTGGGAACTTCCACCCGTACCAGTGAAAGGTTGAAAATGACCTGATAAGTTGCAGGTGATCACAGAGATCAGGGAGGAATGTTGGGTAGACCCTAAGGAGATTGCAAATGGGAAGGTTTTGAGCCAAGAGTGTCATTCACAGTGAAGGGCACTCATGCCATAGGTGGGAGGTCCAGTTTCAGAGATAACTTCCTGACAGCAAGGGGGCTGTAGACATGGGGTCTTTAAAATGGTAAGCAGCATTGTGATTGGTGGAAAGGGGGATTGAGTAATTGATTAAATGGGGTGGATTGTCTGGATTGCATGGAAGTACATTTACATAATCTGGGACAATATTGGGGATAGAAGGGCAAAATGGCTAATTGAATTAGTACTTTAATCTCTGTCATTAATGGATTCTGAAGCTGTAAAGAAACAAAAATGGGGCGATTAGTTTTCACACACCTCTGTTGTGTTTGATCTCTGACAGGGTGAGTACTCTGGGTTTGTGTACACCTATGCTGTCGAGAAACCACTGTTCATCGAGCCTCGGGTGGCAGGTTACCTCAGCAGCCTCTTCTGGGCCTCCATTACTTTAGGGAGATTGGCGTCAATTCCAGTGTCTTGGAAACTGCGACCTGCAACCATGGTGATTATAAACCTGGTGAGTATTTTTGTCAAGGCACGGTTCATCCTGGTATCTTCCATTATGACGGCTGTGGTGGATTCTGACTTTCACGTCTAAATGTATATTCCCTCACTAAAGGACAGGGTCATCCCAGGGCCCTGCATTGCCCTGATTGGCTGGCTGTGGAACGCAATGATTTAATGTTGGGGATTCAGGACAGGCAGCACCTTTTACCCAAATTGCTAATACAAAAGGTCATAATTTTAAGGTGATTGGAGGAAAGACCAATATAAGAAGGATGTCAAAGGTAGTTTTTTTTTTATATATATACAGAGATTAGTAAATGCATGGAACATGCTGCTAGGGGTGGTGGCAGAAGCAGAGACATTTAAGAGACTCTTGGACAGGTACTTGGATGAAAGAAAATGAGGCTGTGGGAAGAAAGCATTAGATTGCTCTTGGAATAGGGTAAGAGGCTATCAAAACACCGTGGGCCTGTGATTTACTGTTCTATACTTTTCTATGTTCTGGCCTGGATTTTTTTTTATTAGTCTGCGGTTCAAGCATTCCCGTCTCCTGGTTAGGTGGTCAGGGGTTCAAGGTTTACACCAGAGTGCAGAGAGAAAACACAGCTAATGCTACTGCTAATGGAACTTCCCGCAGCTCATGCAAAGGCTGAAGACCAAATACAGGTAAACAGGACGAGTACAGATAAACACAATGGTAGGCATGGATATGACGAGCCTGTTTCTGTGCTCTATAACACCAAGGCAATGCTCCGATCTCTTGGAAGCAATTAGACGAGATCACAGGAATTTAAAATTAACTTGGGGCTTGTCTAAGGACGGGTGTGGGGCTGTAGCAGTGGGTATTACTGCCTCCCAGCTCCAGTGGAATGGAATTTAGGAGGCTTTTGTGTGAAGTTTGCATACTCTCTCCGTGTCTGCCTGGGTTTCTTCGGGGTGTTTTGAATTCTATTTACTGTTGTGTCCTATTGAAAATTGCCCCTCGCTGTAGTTTAATGGCAAAAAATAGATTAAAGAGAAGTTGATAGACATGGAAGGGAGAGAATAAGTTGCAAGTGTGCAGGGACATAAAGAGAATGGACACATAGGGTTGCTTCACAATGAGCTGCAGTGGATTTAATAGGCTGAATGGCCACTTTTTCTGTTATAATTACAAGATATGTTAAATACATGTGTAATACACACATTAACATCCACAGGAAACGGGAGCAGAGGTAGTAAAGACTGCCTCTGGAGCTCGCTCCACCATTCAATGAGATCCTGGCTGATCTTCAGCCTTGAAATCTATCATCCACTGGAATCCCATCAATGATTGAATGTCCACAGACTTTTTTGCCCAATTCTAAAGATTCAACACCATATACGTAAAGAATGTTGAATGTTCATTCACAAACAGCCCCAGATATTTTGAGACTGTGACCTATTTTTCCAGACTTCTCAGCCAAGGAAACAACTTCCTCGTATGGATTCCATCAAATCCTTTTTTTGTTTCATTGAGACATCAGCCATTATTCAAAAGAACTGACAGCTAGACTACTCTATCCGTGCATGCATGACAGAGTTGTCCTCCCAAGAACCAGTCTGGTTAACCTTTGCCACACTCCTACAGCTAAAAAGTCCTTTAGATATGAAAAGAGGATTTTTCACCATACTCCAGGGTGTGGTCTGCTGTCATTAAGGCCCAACATAATCATAGGATGTTATTCTTAATACTCAAACCCTTTTGTAAAACCACCCATGTGCTACCACATGCAAATTTCTTACAGACATTAATTGGAAAATAAAGAAATACAACAGGGTTTATGGAAATCTATACATAAGGAAAGACTGACAAACAATGTGCAAAAGAAGATGAACTGTGGAAATAAAAATAAATTTTAAGACTAAGAACATGAGGTGTAAATGAGTCCTTGAAAATGCGTCTGTAGTTTGTGGAATCAGTTCAGAGTTGTGGTGAGTGAAGCTATTCACGGTGGTTCAGGAGCCTGATGACTGAGGGCAATAACTGTTACTGAACCAGGTGATGTGGGACTTAAGGCTCCTGTACCTCCTGCCAGATGGTAGTAACAAGAAGAGATGGTGTGGGTCTTTGATGGTTGCTGTTTCCTTGTGGCATCACTCCACGTAACTTTGCTCAGTGCTAGGGTGGGCTTTTCCTGTGATGGACTGGGCTATATGCACCAGTTTCTGTCAACTTTTCCGTTCCCGGGCCTGGGTGTTCTTAATGAAGATGGGTGCGGTACTCCTCCCTGTTCCTCATTTGTCCTATCATCCATCAAAATCTCTTGATGAGATAGAAGCCAAAGGTCACATTCAACCTCTTGAAAGGAGGTAAAATGGTCAGAGAGTTCTAGAACACTACAGGACAGAAAAGGACCTTGGCTCATCAATGCCCAACTACTTATCTGCCTAGTCCATCAACCTGCACGTGGACCATAGCCCTCCATACCCTTCCCATCCATGTACCTATCCAAATTTCTCCTGAATGTTGAAATCAAACCTGCATCCACCACTTTAGTTGGCAGCTTGTTCCACATTCTCACTAGCCTGTGAGAGATGAAGTTCTCAGGTTCCCCTTAATCATTTCACCTTTCACCCTTAACCCATGACCTCCAGTAGTCTCACCCAACCTCATTGGAAAAAGCCTACTTGCACTTACCTATGTCTATTACCCTCATAATTTTGTATATCTCTATCAAATCGACCTTCGGACTTTGAAGTTCCAGGGAATGAAATCCTATCCTATACAACCTTTTCCTATAACTCGGGTCCTCAAGTCCTTGCAATATTCTTGTAAATTTTATCTGCACTCTTTCTATCTCATTGACATCTTTCCTGTGGGTAGGTGACCAAAACTGTACGCAATACTCTAAATAAAGTCTCACCAACTTTTTGTACAACTGAAACATAACAGTCCAACTTCTATTCTCAGTACTTTGACTTGTGAAACCCAATGTGTCAAAAGTTTTCTTTGCGACCTTATAGAACATAGAATAGTACAGCAGAGTACAGGCCCTTCAGCCCACAATGTTGTGCCGACCCTCAAACCCTGCCTCCCATATCAGCCCCCACCTTAGATTCCTCCATATACCTGTCTAGTAGTCTCTTAAACTTCACCAGTGTACCTGCCTCCACCACTGACTCAGGCAGTGCATTCCACGCACCAACCACTCTCTGAGTAAAAAACCTTCCTCTAATATCCCCCTTGAACTTCCCACCCCTTACCTTAAAGCCATGTCCTCTTGTATTGAGCAGTGATGCCCTGGGGAAGAGGCGCTGGCTATCCACTCTATCTATTCCTCTTATTATCTTGTATACCTCTATCATGTCTCTTCTCATCCTCCTTCTCTCCAAAGAGTAAAGCCCCAGCTCCCTTAATCTCTGATCATAATGCATACTTTCTAAACCAGGCAGCATCATGGTAAATCTCCTCTGTACCCTTTCCAATGCTTCCACATCCTTCCTATAGTGAGGTGACCAGAACTGGACACAATACTGCAAGTGTGGCCTAACCAGAGTTTTATAGAGCTGCATCATTACATCGCGACTCTTAAACTCTATCCCTCGACTTATGAAAGCTAACACCCCATAAGCTTTCTTAACTACCCTATCCACCTGTGAGGCAACTTTCAGGGATCTGTGGACATGTACCCCCAGATCCCTCTGCCCCTCCACACTACCAAGTATCCTGCCATTTACTTTGTACTCTGCCTTGGAGTTTGTCCTTCCAAAGTGTACCACCTCACACTTCTCCGAGTTGAACTCCAACTGACACTTCTCAGCCCACTTCTGCATCCTATCAATGTCTCTCTGCAATCTTTGACAATCCTCTACACTATCTACAACACCACCAACCTTTGTGTCGTCTGCAAACTTGCCAACCCACCCTTCTACCCCCTACATCCAGGTCGTTAATAAAAATCACGAAAAGTAGAGGTCCCAGAACAGATCCTTGTGGGACACCACTAGTCACAATCCTCCAATCTGAATGTACTCCCTCCACCACCACCCTCTGCCTTCTGCAGGCAAGCCAATTCTGAATCCACCTGGCCAAACTTCCCTGGATCCCATGCCTTCTAACTTTCTGAATAAGCCTACCCTGTGGAATCTTGTCAAATGCCTTACTAAAATCCATATAGATCACATGCACTGCACTACCCTCATCTATATGCCTGGTCACCACCTCAAAGAACTCTATCAGGCTTGTTAGACACGATCTGCCCTTCACAAAGCCATGCTGACTGTCCCTGATCAGACCATGATTCTCTAAATGCCTATATATCCTATCTCTAAGAATCTTTTCCAACAGCTTTCCCACCACAGACGTAAGGCTCACTGGTCTACAATTACCCGGACTATCCCTACTAACTTTTTTGAACAAGGGAACAACATTTGCCTCCCTCCAATCCTCAGGTACCATTCCCGCGGACAACGAGGACATAAAGATCCTAGCCAGAGGCTCAGCAATCTCTTCTCTCGCCTCGTGGAGCAGCCTGGGGAATATTCCGTCAGGCCCCGGGGACTTATCTGTCCTAATGTATTTTAACAACTCCAACACCTCCTCTCCCTTAATATCAACATGCTCCAGAACATCAACCTCACTCATATTGTCCTCACCATCATCAAGTTCCCTCTCATTGGTGAATACCGAAGAGAAGTATTCATTGAGGATCTCGCTCCCTTCCACAGCCTCCAGGCACATCTTCCCACCTTTATCTCTAATCAGTCCTACCTTCACTCCTGTCATCCTTTTTTTCTTCACATAATTGAAGAATGCCTTGGGGTTTTCCTTTACCCTACTCGCCAAGGCCTTCTCATGCCCCCTTCTTGCTCTTCTCAGCCCCTTCTTAAGCTCATTTCTTGATTCCCTATATTCCTCAATAGACCCATCTGATCCCTGCTTCCTAACCCTCACGTATGCTGCCGCCTTCCACCTGACTAGATTTTCCACCTCACCTGTCACCCATGGTTCCTTCCCCCTACCATTCTTTATCTTCCTCACCGGGACAAATTTATCCCTTACATCCCGCAAGAGATCTCTAAACATCGACCACATGTCCATAGTACATTTCCCTGCAAAAACATCATCCCAATTCACACCCGCAAGTTCTAGCCTTATAGCCTCATAATTTGCCTTTCCCCAATTAAAAAATTTTCCTGTCCTCTCTGATTCTATCCTTTTCCATGATAATGCTAAAGGCCAGGGAGCGGTGGTCACTGTCCCCCAGATGCTCACCCACTGAGAGATCTGTGACCTGACCCGGTTCATTACCTAGTACTAGATCTAATACGGCATTACCCCTGGTCGGCCTGTCCACATACTGTGACAGGAATCTGTCCTGGACACACTTAACAAACTCTGCCCATCTAAACCCTTGGAACTAATCAGGTGCCAATCAATATTAGGGAAGTTAAAGTCACCCATGATAACAACCCTGTTATTTTTGCACCTTTCCAAAATCTGCCTCCCAATCTGCTCCTCTGTATCTCTGCTGCTACCAGGGGGCCTATAGAATACCCCCAATAGAGTAACTGCTCCCTTCCTGTTCCTGACTTCCACCCATATTGACTCAAAAGAGGATCCTGCTACATTACCCACCCTTTCTGTAGCTGTAATAGTATCCCTGACCAGTAATGCCACCCCTCCTCCCCTTTTTCCACCCTCTCTATCCCTTTTAAAGCACTGAAATCCAGGAATATTGAGAATCCATTCCTGCCCTAGTGCCAGCCAAGTCTCTGTAATGGCCACTACATCATAATTCCATGTATGTATCCAAGCTCTGAGTTCATCACCTTTGTTCCTGATGCTTCTTGCATTGAGGTACACACATTTCAGCCCTTCTACCTTACTGTCTTTACACCGTTTGTTCTGCTTCTCTTTCCTCAAAGCCTCTCTGCATATTAGATCTGGCTTTACTCCATGCACTTCTTGCACTGCTCTATCTCCCTGGGTCCCAGCCCCCTTGCAAATTAGTTTAAACTCTCCCGAACCATGCTAGCAAACCTACCTGCAAGGATATTGCTCCCCCTTGAGTTCAGGTGCAACCCATCCAATCTGTACAGGTCCCACCTTCCCCAGAAGAGATCCCAATGATCTAAAAATCTAAAACCCTGCTCCCTGCACCAACTCCTCAGCCACGCATTCAACTGCCATCTCCTCCAATTCTTTCCATCTCTGTCACGTAGCACTGGCAGCAATCCTGAGATCCTGTTCTTCAGCCTTCTGCCTAATTCCCGAAACTCTCACTTCAGGACCTCATCCCTCTTCCTATGTCGTTGGTCCCAACATGTATCACGACTTCTGGTTGCTTTCCCTCTCGTACCAGGATGTCGTGCACCCAGTCAGAGACATCCCGGACCCTGGCACCTGGGAGGCAACAAACCATGCGGGTGTCCTTCTCACATCCACAAAATCTCCTGTCTGCTCCCCTGACTATAGAGTCTCCATCTATCTATCCGTGATGCCACTTTCAAGGAAATGTGGATCTCTATTCCCAGATCCCTGTGTTCTACTGCTGTAATATCTAAAAGCTGGACAAAGTTAATCTCTCTGTCCCGGTATATGTGGAAAAACTTGGCTAAGGAGTACATTCAGTCTTGTTCTGTCTTTCGGATGTATGTAATATCCAGTTCTCATGATTACTTACAGGAAGATATGTCATCCTAAAATGTTGCTTCAATAAGAGTGCTTCTCTGTCCATGTTGCAGGGTGGAATCATTGGCACTTTTGTCTTGATGCTGTGTTTCCCAGTCAGCATTGTTTGTCTTTATGTTGGAACGGGACTTTTGGGCTTTTTCTTGAGCAGCACTTTCCCAAGTATGTTGGCTTATACTGAAGACATCTTGAATTACCAAGGTTAGTAGATTTTGCTTGTTCTTAATCTCTCCAATTCCTCCTTAGGATGTATAGTTTCCAAAGATATTATTGAGACTGACATGGAATTATATTCAAACAAGGAACTTAGCACAGCTGGTGTGCACTGGTGTTCATATTGAAATCTCTACCAATTCCACTCTGCTTCATCCCAGCATTTTGATATACACTCAGTAGCCACTTTATTAGGTGCACCTGTTCATTAATGCAAGTATCTAATCAGCCAATCATGTGACAGCAACACAATGCATAAAAGCATGCAGGTGTGGTCAAGAGGTTCAATTGTTGTTTTCACCAAACACCAGAATGAGGAAGAAATGTGATCTAAGTGACTTTGACCATGGAATGATTGTTGGTGCCAGATGGGGTGGTTTGAGTCTTTCAGAACCTGCTGATTACCTGTGATTTTCATGCACAAGTCTCTAGTGTCCATGAAGAACAGTGTGACAAACCAAAAAAAAAAATCCAGTGAGCGGCAGTTCCATGGGTGAAGACGCCTTGTTAATGAGAGAGGTCAGAGGAGAATGGTCAGACTGGTTCAAGTGGACAAGAAGGCAACAGCAATTTGGATAATCACGTGTTACAACAGTGGTTTGCCAACCAATATCTCTGAACACACAACATGTCGAACCTTAAAGTGAATAGAGTCAGCAACAGAAGACCATGACCGTGCACTCAATGGCCTCTTTATTAGGCACAGGAGATAGCTTATCAACTGGCCACTGAGTGTTGCTTTATGTTTTTATCCTCTATCAGAGCTCTAAACTGGCACTTCAGGGCCAGAAACTCAATTGGTGCAGTGTTTGGGATGAAATGTTAAACTGATGCTCCATCAAATCAATACAAAAGATCCTTTGCCCACTCTTGTATAGAAGAATGGAGATGTTACCATATTCATTGTTCTCTGTGTATTGCTATTAACAATATAATCTAGTCCTGCCAAACTGTAGGGTTCTGCCAAAAGGTCTCAGCCCAAAATGTCGACTGTATTCTTATCCATAGATGCTGCCTGGCCTACTGAGTTCCTTCAGCACATTGTGTGTGTGTGCGTTGCTTGAATTTCTAGTATCTGCAGACTTTCTTTTCTTTCTAATTGGATTACTCCAGTCAATACCATGTGCACAGATTGGTACTGCTCTTCCCTCGATGCAAAAGTGGCTCATTCCCAATTTCAGTAGTCATAATGCATTCTGGGACATTCCAATTTATAGAAATTGCTTTGATTATTGCAAGTATTTCCTATTTTTGCATTTATTTACCTCCCAGCACCAGGATGTGTTTTGATTGCTATTTGCATTATATTGAAAATTACATTACCATAGCTAGACATTTTACTTAATGCTTTCTGTTTCTTTTGTTTTGTATAGGATGTGCGACAACTGTACTGGTGACAGGGGCAGGAATTGGGGAGTTTGCCCTCCAGATGCTGGTTGGATCTGTGAGTATACTCTTTTAAAACCAAAGCACTTCCATGTCTCTTGTTTCTCTTGTTTCCCAAAAGGTGTTTGATAGCATTATTTTGTTAGGTGTGGGATGTTATGTTGAAATTGTGTAAGATATTGAAGTGTAATTAGTTGTATTATGTGCAGGTTTAGTCACCTGCCTCCAGGAAAGATATAAACCAGTTTGAAAGAGTGCAAAGAAAATTTACAAGGATGTTGCTGGGACTAGAAGAGCTGAGTTATAGGGAAAGGTTGACTACGTTCGAACTTTATTCCCTAGAACATAGAAGTTTGAGGGGAGATTTGATAAAGGTATACAAAATTATGAAGGGTATAGATAGGGTAAATGGAAGCAGGCTTTTTCCACTGAGGTTGTGTGAGACTACAACTAGAGGTCATTGGTTAAGGGTGAAAGGTGAAATGTTTCTCCTTAAACATGGCCCTACCATTTACTGTGCAAATCCTACCCTGGTTTGTCCAGCTACTGACTTGGTAAATTTGCAAGACTCTGCCTCAAAGAACAATTAGTCCTTCCCAAGTTACAGTACTCAGAACTGCAATCAGTACCCTGGGCGTTACTTCTATGTCCTCCATTTCATGGGATGGACAAAAAAAGACTTTTGTAAAATTTGCCAGTGTAACTTCAGAATAGGGGCAAGTTAAGAGATATGCCTTGCCTTACTTTTGTTGGTCACCGGTCCCCTAGGCCTGAGTCGACGTAGTAGTAATAAGAGATATAGTTAGTGTGTCTGGAGAATTGGTTTGTATTTCCTTTCATCAGTTCTTCATCTTGTTCCAACATCCCCACCACCACCATTTCATTCTGCTCTAGGAACGGTGATCCTCATTCCTTTACAGCATTGACTAATTCATCTTGTGATTTCTTGCAGATTATTCAGTCACCCGAAACTGATATATTCCTTGTATGTGGCCTTACCTTTGGATGTCTTGCTCTTCTGTTCTACTTGGTTCTTCTCCTCGTACATAGATTATACAATCTTCAGACCATGACAGGTAGGTGGTCGAACCCTGGGGAATGTATGGGCCTGGCTTAGATACAATAGGTATTGAGAGAGACATCAGGGCATGTTGTCCACGGATAATTTTTAAACTGTAGCAATATGCACTCTGTGTGGTTTCCTTGTTGAATTCCTGGGGTCCTTTGAGTGTCTAACGTGAGTTCCCAACACAGATGTGTGTTCATTTTCTTTACTTATTCATTTCCCTTTAACATGTGTTCATTACTAGCAAGACCAGCAATTATTGTCCATCCCTAATCACCTACCAAGCTGATTGACAGGCCATTTCAGTATGCAGTTACAAATGGGTTAAACAGGGAACATGTTAAGCCTCCCTCAATGAGATTAGTTTTTGTCACAGTCTGGTTGTTCTGTGGTCAAAATCCAAATTTCAATTGTATAGCTGCCTTGGTGAGATTCGAAGTCTAGTCTTCCGGGTTATTTAGGCGTGTCTCTGGGAAATGGATCCAGCAATTTAGCTGCTACACTACTACTGTACACTGAAGGCTGATGTAAGGTCATGTCAAAACAATCACTGCCAATAACAAGAGATACTTCCTGCCTCTTCTGGCTTCTGCAGTGAATTTCGTCAACAGCAAACAAAAAGCAGGTTGATTTTATGAAAAGACATCCTTGGGGAGTTGGAGAAGTAGGAGTGATTCCAACCACAGCCTTTGACCTAGAGAAGCGAAACATAAAACACTGGAGGAACTCAGCAGGTCAGGCAGCATCTCTGGAGGGAAATAGACAGTTGATGGTTTTTGATTGAGACCCTTCATCTGGATTTCAGGTCTTTGAGTTTAGATGGAAGGTCTTGACCCCAAACGTTAGCTATACATAATCCTCTATAGATGCTGCCTGACCTGTTGAATCCTCCAGTGCTTTGTGTGTTCCAGATTCCAATATCTGCAACCTTTTGTGTCACCATTAACATAGATAAATATCATAAAGCCCTTCATGGGAAGTTGTTTATTGTTAAAGTAATTTGATAGTTTTTGAGATGTTAGGGCAGTTAAAGATCTCGCTACCTGAAGGGCTTAAATGAAGAAATGGTATTGTGATGGATGTTACAGAGCTCAAAAGTGAAGAGATGTAGAGGCTTGATGGTGGTGAGAGATGAGGCAAACGAGGCTATGGAGCGACTAAAGGAGGGTGAAACTTTTTTAAATTGCGAGATTGCTCGATCATGAGTTGATTTGGGTCAATAAGTAAGGAAATGATAGGTGAAACTAATCAGTTTCAGATATGGTGTAGGAAGAATTTTGAATAAATCTAGTAATTGGGGCAAGACTCAAGTGCAGCTATACTGTTTATTTTTTTTTTGCCCTGTTTTGTTGCGTACTCATTTCCAACTCAATGTCTTCATTTTTCACAGGACCCTCTAAAACACCCACGATATCGGAGTCCCAGTTTTCATACCAGAGCTGAGGTTTAGCAAGCGGCCAGCCACTGTGATGCGCAGTCGACCTGGAAGGATCCAGTGCATCATTGGAATAGACTGACAGCCGTGTGCTGACTTTAATGGTGGACGCTGCTACAATAGTCCATAAGCAGCCTTCCCTACCATCTTAGAAGTGGCACGGTCGCTTTTGTCTGCGCGTCTGATGCAGCACACTGGTGTGTGTGTCTGCCGACATCTCCCAGTGAGGATGGACAAAGTAACAATGATCGTCTTAATCAGCACTACATGGGACTTGAGTTAGCAAGCATGCTATTTTTTTTAAAAGTAGAACTGTTTTATTCAAAACAAAACACATTTGATTTGTTCAGGTTAATTAAATTTTTTGATTTTTATTTGTTAAAAACAAAATGCCAAATGTTTCATTGAGAAATCAAATGTTTTGTTCCAATTTCACTTGAAGTGAAAGTGAAGGCCATAAATGTGGAAGACCTGGTTGCAAGCATTCAGCAGGTATTCCTTCGCTCTTGTGCTCGGTTCGTGAAGATTGAAAATTATGGGGTTGATACCTCAGTCAAAGTTGGACTGCATTCTGTCTGCTCAGGTGCCGAGTGACACTGGCCAGATGACATTTATTGTCCATTAGAATTGTGTTTGGTCAACTGCACTAGTCAAACTTATGGCATGTGGTCACTGCCTGGAATACCCCATCAAACATTACTGTGACAGTAACCCCCATCCCACATTCTCTACCTTGTGTACAGTAGTTGGGATTAGATATCAGATCCCAGTTTTACCTGTGATAGGTCACAAAACTGACAGAAGGACCAGCTTAAGACAAAAAAAAATCCATTGAGGGACGTAACTGAACAATAAAGTTTCTCCAAAAACCTTTTTGGCCATTCTCCTTTCATCGCTGGCAAGCAAACATTCCCAGATTTACTCGATTCAGTTTTGCATCCTGTCATATAGGAATTTGAACTCTCAACCTGTGCAATGAAAGCCCAGTCCGTAGTGGAGAGGAACAGGTGTCCATGCATAAACCATTGGTGTCTTGGTTTTCATCTGTTCTCCCACTAAGGATAACAATTGCACATACAATAACATGCAGTTCCAGGTGTAGTGTGGGAAATGCGATATTCAGTTTATGTTAAGCATGTTATATGCTAGTCTATTTATTTTTTCTGGCATTGGTTGATGGAGTATTATCAGTCAAGTTAGTGAGGTAATTCCTTGCTCTTCATCAAATAATTCTGAAGGAATGACTCGTTGCATCGCCTATCTGAGGAATGTACCTTCAGACAGTCGAGAGGACCCTCAGTACTGTTATGGAATGGTGGCCCATTTGACGTGATTGCATCCTAACTGAGCTGGAAAATGGCAACATCCCAAAGACCCGGAGGGCTTCACATGGAAGCTTCTGGTAAAAATCAAGGACTAGAGGGATTTGGCTCCAGAATAGTCCCATATTATAAGCACTTTTCTGCAACAGTTCACAGCCAGTGTCAGTCTGATAGTTTTTTGTGAAAACTGTCATACCATTTTAACAGTGAAAGAATATACTACAAGATTCCTTTCTTTAAAGTTATATTCAGATGGAATTTGTATTTATTATTGACTCACCACAAAATTGTAATGAATCCATATTTTCTGAGTTGGTTATATTCATTTCACATCAACTGGAGTTGGAGACAGTTGGATGTGGATTAATTAATCTCATTCAAGGAAAGGCAAACTTGTATAATAAGAAAGGTTCCATTGTGCTTTTGGGGTGAAGGTACACTCGTGTATACACCAAATGGAGCTCAATTAAACTTAACTAAAGCAGTGCCCAGTATAAACTAACTTAATACTGAGACAAGTGTAAAGAGACCAGTTATATCATGAGTATTAAACTATGGAAATACTATTTAAAACATTTAATTTCCACCCAACACCTCATGAAAATATCCACTCTCCTTTGCTGTGTCCAAAGGATTGCTTGAGGATGATTAAAAACAACCATCCCCCTTTGTCTTATAGATTGTCCAGTCCTGATGCACAGTGATAGGAGTGACTTTCTTCATTTTGCACCCCAGCCTTATTAGAAGAACTGAGCTTGGATTCACCAATGCATTTGCAATTCAAATTATCTACGAGAACCAGTTGGAAAAGGTTTCCTTGTGGTTTAGGGTTATAAGCCCTGAGGACTGGGCTCCTGCCCTGTGACAGGTTCCTCTGCACTGCAAACTGGCTTACAGATATGCCAGTGGCAGTTTATTGTTTTATAAGGAAGCTGTTATTGGAGGCTGGATTCCACAATTAATTTATTGGTCAACTTTCTCCCTGGCTCAATGCACCATTAATTGGTTGAAGGACTGCAGATGGATTTCAATGATTGATCCCAGGTGTGGAATACAAAAGTAACAACTTACATGGGGTTCTTAAAAACACAAACACGAGGACATCTGCAGATGCTGGAAATTCAAGCAACACACATCAAAGTTGCTGGTGAACGCAGCAGGCCAGGCAGCATCTCTAGGAAGAGGTACAGTCGATGTTTCGGGCCTGACGAAGGGTCTCGGCCCGAAACGTCGACTGTACCTCTTCCTAGAGATGCTGCCTGGCCTGTTGTGTTCACCAGCAACTTTGTGTGTAACTTACATGGGGTGGTGGCTGCAGGAAAGGATTTTATTGGGCTCAGTAGTGGTGGCATTATGCCTCAGTAATGTGCCAAAATAGCGAACAGCCTGTAAAAACACCTTCCAGGACACTCCAGAGCTGCTAGATAATTTAGTATCTGTTTTATTCTTTAACCCCTGTCGGGATCTTAAAAGTTACATTTTCATTTTTGTTTTTATCTGAAAATGAGATGATTTGGTTTTATTTAAATGTGTCTTTTGTGAAAGCTATTTTGATTGAATAACTCCTGAAGTTGGATGTTAATCAGCTGATAATTTGTACTTGTGTGCTCAGCATTTGTCTGTGTTCTGACAATTGACAAAATAGATAAAAGATATCTAAAACAAAATGCTGTGGAATTTCATTTCAGTATCTATAATGATTTAAAGGTTTGTCACCATATCACAGGATTAGTTTACATTTTGATCCATTGATGACATATTTCTGCATTTCCAACCTTCAGTAATGTAATATCCCAGTCAGCTTCACAACCCCATCCTAATTCCCTTATTGTTTTGTAGACTTTTGAACTTGTATTGAAGTTGCATCTTTAATATCTGGTTTTGTTTCTATCATGCACTCTCAATGGTGCCATCACATTTCTCACACCCTAATGCTCCGATCATATCCATTTCCGCCTCTACCCAGATCCTGTCACTCCATTTCAACATATCTATCTTCCCATTATATTATCCAGCTCTTCTTTAAATGGAGCCAATATTTAAAACTTGACCACCTGTCCTAATGCCTGTGCATTACCTGTATTTAAAAATCCTGATGTGTATCCTAAATTTAATCCTCACAATCCTAAATATATGCCCCAGCTATTTTTTTTAACCTTTCCCACATCTGAGGAAAGGTTGTCATTTTTTTTCTCTTCCGCATTTTCTTCCTTAATGCAATCCTGTTTTGCTCAAAAGTAGATTTGTCAGTAAAAGTGAAAATGAGCTCTTGTCACAGTCCAAAAAAATCTGTGACTGGCCTGTGGGAGAATCTGAAAAGGTTCACTAAGTTCTCAACGTCATTTTGCCCAGGAACTCTTAAACAGCGCCAAGACCTTGCTTGGCTGATGGTGAGATCTCTCCCAATTGGTTGCTGCAAACTCCCTCTAGGAATTTGGCTGGTGGGAGAACAAGGGGAGAGTTAATGGGCACGTGCAATAGATTGGATACAGGGGAAAAAGTAAGGAACTGCAATGCACTGAGAACCAGCAGAAACACTGGGTCAAATCTCTCACACCTGCTGTAAGGAAAGATGAAAATATTGAGAATTCTCCTCCCATAATGGGGCTTGAATCTTGTCTTTTCCTAAAAGATAACAGAATTCACATGATTTCCACAACTATTAAAAATAACATGACACAAGACTGTAGTTTACATATATTTTTTTAATTCAAATGTACAACAAAAATAGCCACTTTCTTTGATTGTCTACACATTTTGCCAAACCAAACAGCATTAATTTCCCTTTCGGTTGGGCTCAATTTTTATTTCAGAAAATATATTTTTTGATATATTCATTTATTTAGTTGAACTTTTATAATTTCTACAAATTCAACATATTAGCCATAGAAATTATTTCATCATTTCATGATTTTCAAAAGTACTTGTGTAAGAACAAGGGGGTATATAGTCATTTGATAGAAGTGGAGCAGGGTATTAGTGCTAAGACATGAACTCCCAAGTAATGTGCCTACCCTGCTTGTTGGCTGCAATTGCATCTCTCATTGAAAACAGTTATTGGCCCAGACCTTGTGCTCATTGGCAAAGTCACACAGCTCATCCGTGACCTAAAAGAGAACTTCTCCCCTAAAGGTTTTAGACACCATGGACGTGAACCTCCTTTTGCTGGTTATTCTCATCGGTCCTGAGGGTGTGACCCTTTCGAGATAGCTGAATGTCCAATCATACTGAAGTATTCAAATGGATCACAAAAAAGGAAATAAATAGCAGAACTTATTATATACTTTAGATAATTTTACTGCGAGGAAAATACTGTAAAGATTGGGGGCACACACATAAGGTCACACTTAATGCTGTGAATGCCTGAAAGAAAATGAATCTCAGGGTAGTAAAAGCTGATAATAAATTCACTTTGAGGTTTTGGATGATAATAAACAAGCTTTGTTAAAAATAAAACAAAAGAAATTAATTTAAAGGAGAATGTTTGTGAAGCAGTAACTATGGCTTAGTGTTGCACTAAGAATTTTCTGCATTAACCAGAATATCTTCAAAGTAATTAATAACAAATATGTTTTGAAAATACCAATTCTGGAGAAGGCAGTACACAGCACACTCAGTGAATCAGTGACAACAACTTCTGGAATGTGCACCTGAAGATTTGTAAACAGGGGATCCAGGTGTTGCTGTTAGTTTCAAGGTGTGATGATCGTTGTCATTACGAGCACAAAATCTGGGTCAAAGCTTCACACATTACTTCTAGGTGCAAAATCTTATAAAAGAAATCTCGTAACCTATAACTTCCACATACTGTAGGTTAGTACTGCACTAACAAAACAGTAAATCTAATTCAATGGAGATTTTGTTTTAAAGAAGGTCATAACTTTTTTTTCCCCTTAAAATCTCAAATAAACAGGAGACTCAATACCTTTGGCTTTTTCTACAGTATGTATTCCTAGTCATAGTCACTCACCAAGCAGGTTGGAGTCAACTGTACACTGTGTCAGCAGGTAATGTCTCAACTGTTCAAAGCTAGGACTAGCTATTTCAGTTCACATTAATCATCACACAGTTATATTTTGACAACTAGAAGTGTCTGAGTCATATAGATGAGCTGGTGTTTCAGGCTTCAGTAAGTAACAACAGTCATTTTGCCTAGCGTCACACCTGCTTTGACATTAGGACTCCCAGGATCTATTTTCACCTGCAGGGTCTCAACAGAATCTGACCAAAATAATAGGCAACACATTCTCAGTCTTTCACCAGGCTCCAGTGTTGTCCAGAATGAGAAAATACCCTCCCTCCACCATGCTCACCATTTTGCCGATATGGATAAATGAAACCTTCTCTGAATACGTCCATGAAAATGGAAATGTTCCTAATTGTAACAGTAATTTTTGGCAGCTTCATTCCATTCTCAATGTGAACCAACAGATTCAGAGGAAAACAACTTCTAACATTTCCTTTGTCTTCCCCCAATGATATTGTAGAATAATATTGAAAAGCATCCATTTGATATCAAATTCCAAGAGGTAAAAGTAATTAGATCCAAGAAATATAAGTAATTAAGTGCATTTATTTTATAATGAAGCCTATAATGATATAGCGGAGTTCCTTAAGTATGGATGTTATTGGACCTAGTAGGCATCAAGATAAAGAGTGTTTTGTTTTAGGTGGTCCCAAGGCACAGCACATGTTTCTGTTGGATTCCTCGGCCTTGGAGATAATCCCATCGAGAGCTGAACTTCAATATGGATCCAAAGGCACATGTACTCTGGGACAACTGTTAGTCAGCAGTATTCTCAATCTCCTAAATACTAGACTATAAGATATAAGATCATAAAATATAGGAGCAGAATTAGGCCATTTGGCCCATCGAGTCTTCTCCACAGATTTGATGTTGAAGAAAGAAGTAAACAGTTCTACTACCATTTTTCTCTGTCAAAAGAGAACGCGGGTCTCCAGACTTTAAAACTGAGAAGTGGTCTTAGTGAAACTTAAGGGGCTCAACTTTGTAGATACTGAGAGATTGACTCCTCTGGTACTCTTGTTTGATAGAATCTAGATCTAGTGTGACTGTCTCAGAATATGGGGTCATCCGTTTAAAACTGAGACAAAAGGACTGCAGATGCTGGAATATTGAGCAATACACAAAATGCCAGAGGAGCTCTATGAATCAAGACAGCATCCATAGAGAGAAATGGACATTCAATGATGAAGGGTCTCAGCCCATGATTGACTGTCTACTTCTCTGCATTGATGCTGCTTGACCCACTGTGCCCCTCCAGCATCTTGTGTGTTGTCCATTTAATATGGAGATCAGTCGGGGAATTTTCCTCAGCCTGAGCGTTTTGAATGCTGCACTACAAAAAGTCGTGAGGACTGAATCGTTGAATACGCACGGGACTGAGAGTGACAGATTTTGTTTTAAACCATTGGGAAGCTAGTGGTTATGGGAAAGGAACAGGAAATTAGAATTGAGATGAATGTCACATGAGCCTTGATATTATAGAGTGGCAGAGCAGGCCGAAGGGTTGGTAAGTCCACATCTGCTCCTACCTCTTGTGACCGCAGTCCATTTCAACCCCCCTGCTGATAGGGAGAGCCTGAAGGCAGAACTGGAAAGCTGCATCAGGCTACTGGAATAATCTTGCTGCTGCAGCCCCAGAGCTAAGTGTGGAGTAAATAATACACATCAACAACCCCTCAATCTGCACAGAACACAGTCCTGTTTATGAGGAAAGGCACGTGAGCTGAAGCAAAATTCCTGACGCAAAACATTTCCTTCATATCCTACCCCCAGAGTTTCATATTCAAGTTTCAGATGCTGACAGACTAAATGACTGATTATTTGAGCTCAAGCAGGATAGATGAGTTAAAACATTAATGTTACAGCAGGCCTGGACTTGACAAACTTCAAACCTCAAGGTGAAACTAAGTTGGTAGCACATTCACCAAAGAATGGGATAGAGATTGAATCCATCTGTTGACCTAAATATATCACCCAGACCAACAGTGCAAAGCAGTAACAGTGCCCACACTTCAGATGGGATATTGAATATGGTACAGTCTGCACTCTTAGACTTCGTTATCTAATAATACGATCGTGACCAGTTTATCTGGCCACTATCTCCTTAGTGTTACATATTGACTGCACTTCAACTGTAATTCGCTGACTTTAGAATGCTGAGGGCACAGGAAAATGTTTATTGGCTACAAGACAGACTAACTAGTTGTATCACCATCTGGTATGGAAGGGCCAATGCACAGGGTGGGAAGAAAGCTGCACAGGGTGGTAAACTCAGCCAGCTCCAGCATGGGCACTAGCCTTTCCACGATCCGGGACTTCTTCAAAAGGCAACGTCTCAGAAGGGCGGCAGCCATCATTAAGGACCCCCACCACCCAGGGCATGCCCCCTTCTCATTGCTACCATCAGAGAGGAGGTATAGCAACCTGAAGACACACACTCAACATTTTATGAACAGCTGCTTCCCCTCCGCCATCAGACTTCTGAACGGTCCCTGAACCCATAAACACCACCTCACACCACCTCACTATTTTTGCTTTCTTTTTGCACTACACACACACACACTGTAATTTATAGTATATTTTATTCATTGCACTGTACTGCTGCTGCAAACACAAACAACGTAAATTTCACAACATATGTCAGGGATAATAAACCTGATTCTGACTTTACAAGACACACAATGCTCCAAAGGCAACATTGGCAAGGATAACTGCCTGGGATTAATATCCAAAACCAGAGACCAAAATAGAGCAATTTTTGATTCTGGCACACACACACACACCAGCCAAGTCTCTCCTATTAAAACAGGAGGCAGAAATTGGAGCATGAAACCAGAGCTATATTACTATGCAAACATCTTAGGCACATGTTAAAAAAATCTGTAAAGCAAAGATGCCTTCTAGAGTAATGAAAAGTTTCTAAATATCAAAAGTATTATTATGAGAAGCAGTAAACGGTAAAAAACTAGATCAAGTCAATATTTGGTGTAACCACTCTTTGCCTTTAAAACTGTATTAAGTCTCTTAGGTATACTGCCGCGCAGTTTTGTAAGAAAATCTGCTGGTAGGTTATGCCAAGCATCTTGGAGAACTTGCCGCCGTGCTTCTGCAGACTTTGGCTGTTTCGCTTGCTTCTGTCTCTCCAGGAAATCCCAGACAGCCTCGATGATGTTAAGATCAGGGCTCTACACAGGGCATGCCATCTGAAACCATATAAAAACCCCAGGGTGCGTAAGACTTGCACAGTACTGTATGCCATAGGGAAGAGAAGGTTAGTAAGGGTCGCTTAGATGTGGGTTTTTAACCCACAAATGGATTGCAGTGGAGAGGGTATGAAGGTGATTCACTAGGATATTGGCTGGGGTACAGTGTTTCAAGCTATGAGGAGGTACTGGATAGAATGGGTTTGTTTCTCTTGGAGAGCAGGAGACAGGGGGTAAACCAGGCTGAGGGATTAAAAGTGGGCGTGAGGGGTTGCACAGTTGTGGCCTAGCAGAGGTGTCCACAACCAGTGGGTAGAGGTTTAGGGCAAGGAATGGGAGGTACAGAGAGGACTTCAGGAAGATTTTTCTTTTCCTCAAGACTGAAATCTGGAACACACAATTTGAGAAGTTAGTGGAGGCTGTATTCTCACAACATTTTAGGAGGATTTACACAGTGCTTGCAACACCATGGCATTGAAGACTGCAATCAGAATGCTGGGAAGTGGGATTAGTAGACAAGGACCTGATGCCCATTACGGTCATGGTGGGCTGAAAGGCTTATAACCAGACTGCATAACCCTAAAGAGTAGCACATATCAGCACAATTGATCATAAAATCCAAGCAAGATAGGTTTTTTTGCTGCACAGGATTACAGTCGCATAGTCTCATTCAATGACCAACATGCTTCGAATGCCCATATTCCCATCTGGGCTCAAGTGGCAACTTGGCATGTAGGCTACTCTTTTGGTGTTAGTCTCTGCTGAAAACGCAGAATCAGGAAGAACTCTGCTCAAGTTTTTCCCTGAAACAGATTTGCTCTTAACTTCAATCTGGTGGTAATAAGAGTTACATTTTCATTTAGACAAGCAGGCAGCTAGCTAAGTTATTTCAATACAACAAATTGCAACATTTAAGCAAAATTTGGATAAGTGCATGGATGGGCGGGGTATGGTCCAGGTGCAGATCAATAGGAGTAGGCAGAATAATAGTTTGGTATCAACTAGATGGGCTGAAGGGCCTATTTTTGCATTGCAGTGGTCGAAGACTCCAAGAGTAAAAAGTTAATTGCTTCGACAACAACTTGCATCTAACACCTTTAAAGTACTAAAACGTGCTGAAAAGTTGCCAATACAACTTCAACAAGCCACATGTGTATTAAGAAAGGAGACCAAACTTTTGGGCAAACAAATGAATTTTAAAGAGGAGCATAAACGAGGATCAAGAGTTGAGGGGCTTAGGAAAAGAACGGCAAGTGGTCCATTCGGCCCCAGTTATTGGAGGGAAAGGAGAGAGACTGCGAAAACATTCAGAGCCTGAAAATTAAATGAGTTAACTTGATAGTCAACAGGATTATTGATGTAACTGAAGGATGGAGGGAGGGGGGTACGGAGAGATTAAATCAAAGCTGAAAACATCTCTGAAGTGGCCCTGCTATCATCAACGGCAGTGACTCATCATCTTGCAGAATAGCACTTCAGTTAATACAAGTGGAGTTAGGAGACAGCAAGGATTCACATCACTCCCACACTGAAGCTATTTTCTATTCTGATTCAGCCGCAGCACTTTCACCGAACTCCGGTGCAATGGTGCCAGAATAGAAATTGTACGACAGCAATCTTCCCGCTGACAGCTTTCAATATTAATTCACAGGTGTGGGTGTTGCTGGCAAGTCCAATATTTACTGCTCCCCACCCTGATATGGCAGAGTAGTTTTCTAATTCAATGCAGAACAACAGGTAAGAACCCAGCATTCTCAAATGTCAGAAGTCAGAGATAGGCACAGGTCTGATAAGGATGTCAAATGTTCTTCCCAGGGAACATAAATGAAGCAATCAGACGTTCAATATCAATCATAAACAAAATATTCTGCAGATACCGGCAATCCAGAGAAAAACATACAAAATGCTGCAGAAGCTCAGCAGGTTAGGCAAGGAATAAACGTCAGTGCTGGTGGTGCAGTGGCATCAGAGTGAAAAGTCCCGGGTTTGAACTTGGCTGTCTCCTTGCATAAATTCTACTCGCGCTAAGTTGAGCATTGAACAACTTGGCCCCGCAAAACAGACAAATGCTAAAGAAACAGCAAGCTTGCAGCCCAATACACCTATTGGTGCGGGGAGAAACTACAGAGAGGAATAAAGAATCGACATTTCTCATCAGGACTCAATGACAATCACTTACGCAGAAGAGATTTTTTTTCATTTACAGGTGACGGCAATGCAGCTAGTAGTGAAAGAAAGATGAACGATTAGCCTTACTTGTCACACGTACATTGAAATGCGCCATTTGAGTCAAATCAAATCAGTGAGGACTGTGCTGAGCAGCCCACAAGAGTTGCCGCACTTTCAGCCCCAACATAGCAAGCCCACCTCTCACTGACACTACGCTTTTAGAATATGGGAGAAAACTGAAGGACCAGGAGGGAAACAAAGCATTCACGGGGAGAATGTACAGACAGCAGCACTGTGACCCTAATCTTGTAGATGGCATTGTAAAGTGTTGTGCTAACCACTATGCCACCCAGTGGGGCTGCCTCTGAGTTCTTCCTCCTGTGCCCAAGATGCTCCAGGTTACTTCCACACTCCAAAGACATGCAGGATGGTGGATTAATTTGTCACTAGTGAGTATATGAGTAGTGAATTTAAGGTGAGCTGAGAAAGATCATAGGATAATGGTTTTTTTGTCAGATTTTAGTAAGTAAACATTTGTGGATTCAGTGGACCAAACTACCTCCAGCAGATCTTTAGATGCAAAGGACACATTTCACTGCATGTCTGGATAGATAAATAAATGAATTTCAATCTGAATCTGAATCTGTAAAGGACCTATTTCCATGCTGTAAGACAATGATGAAAATTAATTGAATTTAAATCTCAAATTGATAATTAGATTTGATTTCTTGTTTAACCTCCCCTTTAATCCTCTGAATTATTAGATTAAAAGTATGCCTGTCTGTCAGGTCAGAACAGAGGAGATGCGGTTGGGTAAACACTAACTATCAACCCAAGTCAAAGCCCTATTGTCTAAGTTTCCTGTGGCCCACAAACTGCAAGGGACAAATACAAGAGGGAATGTCAAGGGTAGTACCTGTATGGCAATAGTTGCTAGGTAACAATGAGCTCGGATTTTTATTACTTAGTTGGTCACAGGGATCGAAATAGAAGGAAATGAATTCAAGAGTCTGAGTGGGTTGCAAATGGAAAAGAGAGAAGTCATGCTCCATTTTAACAGGGAATTTAATGATTTGTTGAATAGCTTCTACTATAGCTCATCTGGTCCCTTCCTCCCTTTTCCTTTGGTATCTGTAAGCTTTTCCAGTGGGCTCCTGGGCCCACCTTGTGCAGGCTTCATCTTATCCTGTCTCCTCCGCGCTAGTTCTAATTTCCATCAAGTCCAGGTCAGTGCTTGCTGTGCTATATTTTATTTTAGTCTGGCAATCCATGGTTACAATGGCTATCCATGTTTTCATATTTCAATTTTCCCCATTACCTCCTGTGCAAACATTCCAAATTAAAATCAGGTTCGTTATGGTTGACATTACACCCAATGGCCACATACACCTGCTCGTTAATGCAGCTATATAATCAGTCAAACATGCGGCAACAACTCAAAGCATGCAGACATGGTCAAGAGGTTCAGTTGTTGTTCAGACCAAACATCCGAATGGGGAGGAAATGTGATTTAAGTGACTTTGATCGTGGAATGATTGTTGGTGCCAGGTGGGGTGGTTTGGGTATCTCAGAAACTGCGGATCTCCTGGGATTTTCATGCACAACAGCCTCTAGAGTTTACAGAGGCTGGTGTGAAAAACAGAGAAAAAAAACATTTGAGTGAGTAGCAGTTCTGTGGTCAAAAAAGCCTTGTTAATGAGAGAGGTCAGGGGAGAGTGGCCAGACTGGTTCAAGCTGACCGGAAGTAATGGAAATAACCATGTTATGCACACCACTATTATTTAAATAATGTTGTGCAGAAGAGCATCTCTGAATGCACTACACATTAGAAACTGAAGTAGGTGGACTACAGCAGCAGAGAACCACAAACGTACACTCAGTGGCTGCTTTATTCGGTACAGGAGGTACTAATAAAGTGGCCACTATATGTATGTTGTGAAATTTGTTGTTTTGTGGCAGAAGTACCGTGCGATACTTAAAAAAATACTACAAGTTACAATAAGAAATATATAAAATAAATAAGCAGTGCAAAAAGCCAGCAGAAAGAAAGCGAGATCCCTTGAGATACCCCCTACATGGCTTCCCACCAACTGAGTATGCCCCATTTTAATCACTCCACTCGCCCATGCCTACCTGGAGCCTAAACTTTGGAATTCCCCCCGATTCTCTCTTTAATTCACTCCTTAATAGCCACCTAGTTGACCAAGTTTTACCATAAATGCTAAAATCCCTTCGTGAGGGTGAGCGCCAAATAGAGTCTCATAATGTTTACAGCACCTTTACCATTTCACTATATTAGTCAGACCATGGGGAGAAGGCAGGAGATGGGGACTAAGAGGGCAATAGATCAGCAATGATGAAATAGCAGAGCAACCTCAATGTGCCAAATGGCCCAGTTCTGCTCTTATACCTTAAGGCCTTATGCTCAAGATGTGGTGTGAATCAAAGTTCCTCTTGTTGTAATGGGACCATTAATGACCCCCATGACCTGCATGGTTTTGATCTTTGCAATTGCGGGATGTTAGGAACAAAACTGAGTTTGAGAGCCATCTCTACAGTTTAAGTGGGAAAAGCTTTTCTTTAATGCCATTCAAAATGCTTCATAGCCATCTCATTATTCATTGATGCTGTTGTCATGGAAACAAATATGGCTGAGAATGTATGCACATCTAGTTCTTGCAGATTAGTTCTGGTTGTACTTGCTACCTAGATTCACAGGCTTACATACCTAATTCTATGAAGTGACCTTGAATGTTGCTTTATGTATACATAACATTATGGTGGGTGGTACTGTTTCTTCTGCTTCACACAGCTTTGAGCATCAAACTTATTCTGTACTTTCAACTGTGGTATTGGATTTCTACTTAAACGAAAATAACTCTCTGACCCAAAAAAAATACAGTGAAGATTTAACCGGCCAAATGGCCTCTATTTGTGTTGCAACTAAGCTGTGCTTTGTTCCGTAAAGTAGCTCATTTAGACAAAGCAAGAACAATAAAACTTTAGGATATTTCACAATAACTGTGGCAGCTGACATGAAATGAAAGGAGTTCGATCTGTTTGCATTGGAATAAATTGTGCTGGATTCAAGCTCATAAATTTTCAAAGATTGCGAAGAGACAGTACAATAAATATCAAGTTGCTTGCTCACAAGGAAGGGTAAATGCAAGCAACTTCCAGAGGGGAAAGGATTGTCAGTTGTGATTTGGATACATTACTGGAGGAATTATCAGATGATCACACCTCATAGAAGCTGGAGTAATGTAACATCATGTTATCTGTAAATTAATGTAGATTAATGTGCATATCACTTTTCACTTACCATTAGTTATATGCACATCAATATACTGCTCTTTCCAATGCCTCTCATTAGCTTAAGTTCGTTATCATAGCAATTGACCATTGATTTTTTTCTATAATTTGACTAGTTGTCAATCTAAGGCTTTCCTTTCCCCACCTTTAGTTTTTTATTTAATCACCTCCATGACTTTTGTCCAGGATTGGTCACAGCAGATTGGTCAAAACTTCAATTCCTGGGGCTTTGTTCCCCAGAGTATTGGAGAATGAGGCGAGATTCAAAATTATGAGGGGTGTAGATAGATAGGGCTAAACTGGGTGAGGGGAGACAACAGGCCTCATACCCTGGTGAGATAGGGACATGCCTGTCCTAGCTTGCGAAGTCAGCTCCAGTGGACCGGGCAGATGAGATCTACAGTGAGACCCAATGCCTAGGAATGTGGCACAGCAATGCTCTGAAGAGAGCGACGGGCATGATAAGGTACAGAAGACATCACGGTCAACCCCAGTTTGTGACGCATGATTGACTCACTGAACCCAGACTTCTGAAGCTGACAGAGTGGCTCTGCTCCAGAGCAAAACTCTCCCGTACAGGTCTCCTGTCATCATAGGACTTGATGGGACAACCACCACCGGATTGGCAAGCAGGCCTTTTCCACTGAGGCTGGATGAGACTAGAAGTAGAGGTTAAGGGTGAAAGGTGAAAAGTTTAAGGGGAACATGAGGGAGAACTTCTTCACTTAGGGGGTGGTGAGAGCGTCGAACCAGCTGTCAGTGGAAGTGGTGGATGTGGGTTCAATTTCAACATATTCGGATAGGCACATGGATGGAATGGGCGTGGGGGGGGGTGCTATGGCCCAGGTGCAAGTCGATGGGACTAGGCAGAGTAAAGGACTAGAAGGGCCAAAGGGCCTGTTTCTGTGCTGTTCTATTCTAGACTCCTGGAAACTCCAGACCAATTTTAAAAGTTGAGCAACCCCAAAATGTAGAGACTTTGGAGGAGCCAGAGGTGGGTAAATTGAATTTGAATTTAACAGAAATTAGTGAATGTGAGCCTGCTGATTCTTATAAAGCCCTAAATCTGCCTTATAAATAAACCCATTCCACTCCAAAACCTGGCATCTATATCTAAATGGGGACCCGGACCCAGGGCTGTGTGTGTGAAATGGCTGTGTTTATTAGCTCTCTTAGAAGACCCAACAATCCACACAATTCAGAGGAATTCAGGGCAGACAATAGACACTGCTTTAGACATTGTTGTTCAGAGGTCATGAATAAATAAGTAGGTAAGCACAACTTTTGGTTTTCATCTAAAAATTATTTCTCCTCCAGTAATTTTCTAGCCACTGCAACTGCAGAGAACTAAAGAATTTTGCCAGCTCCTTTCAGCTGCTATAAAGCGTTCTAGGCATTTGAAAGAATGAAAAACTAGGGGACACATTTTGTAGACAAGAGCCCATGAACAGCAAGGTGACAGCAAACATTTCATTTGCTTTAATGGTGCCAATTGAGCAATACCTTAGGCAAGACACATAATAAAACTCCATCTATTGTTCAAAATGATAGTGTTTTGTTGGTGTTGCACATAACATACAGCATAAGGAAACAGCAGGAGCAGGCCACCTCGCCACTCAAGCTCACCCCGCATTCAGTGTGATAATGGCACATCTATGCTCTCCTCAACTCCTCTTCTGTGCCAGCTCCCCAAAGCCCTCAGTTCTCCAATCTTTTTCAAGACTTTTATCCATCTCCACCTTAAACATACTTAATGATCAGGCAACACACATAAAAATTGCTGGCGAACACAGCAGGCCAGGCAGCATCTATAGCATCTATTTAATGATCAGGCCTCCACCACCCTTCAGGGGAGAGGGGGCTGGGTAGAAAACTACAGAGATTCACTACCTACAGAGAAAAGAAATTTCTACCCATCTCTGTTTTAAATAACTGGTCCCTTATCTTTTTATTTTAACAATTTGCTCAAGATTGTCTCACCATAAGCATCTCAACATCTACCCTGTTAAGTGCTTGGGAATTTATAGATTTGAATAAGCTCATCCCTCATTCTTTTAAACTCCAAGGAATGCAGACTCAAATTATTCAGCCTCTCTTGATAGGGTAACCCTCTCATCTCAGGAATTAGCTCAGTTACCTCCACCTGAGAGCAGAAAAGACTATGGCCAATGTCCCAACTCAATGCCCATCCTTGCTATAGACGCAGGAATCTTATTGGATGCACCATTCTGGATTATGAGGCTAAGACTTTGGTCTCCCTTGAATAATGACCTACCATCCCAGTAGCAAGAGTGCTGACCACTAAGCCACAATGAACAGTAAAGTAATAGCTTGTATATAAAATACAGAATTAAGAAATGAATATGCCCCTTTCTGGTATTATTACAAAACTATTGAAGTAGGCTGATTGAAACCGTTCTTCAAAAGCTTTGGATAATAATCATTGTCAGATTCAAAGAAGTAAGACATTGAATATTGCACTGCTAAAGCCCCCTTCCATCTTCCTGAGCAATATTTGGTGAAAAAAAAATCTAGAAATCCATAAATAATGAGAAATTTCAGCCAATAAATAATCTGCTGGGGGAACTCAGTGGGTCAAGCAGTACCTGTGGAGATTGAGGAAGGAGGAATTGTTGACATTGTGGGTCATTTTGCAAGGTTTTGACCTGAAATGTCAAAAATCGTCTTTCCCTCTACAGTTACTACTTAGTCCGATAAGTTCATCCAGCAAGTTACTTGCCGCTCCAGATTCCAGCGTCTGCAGTCACGTGTGCTTCGTGAAATCTCAACCACCTGCTGGTGACCAGAATAGTGTTTGACCACAGTTCTTGTGAAAGTATTTTCCTTTGGACTTAAATGCTTGTTGCTTTAAATGATGCTGAATTTGTATTAAGCTTTTAGCTTTCTTCAGCAGATAAACTTTAAAACAAGTGGAAAGAGAAATCACCCCTTATATCAACAATGTAAGAAACTCAAAATAAATAGTGGACAACTGATCACTTGTACCTCTGCTTTTAACTATTCTGCAACCCTGCCATCAGTGGGGAGGATGAGCAGAATTCTCTCCACCTCATCGCAATGATGAAGAGCTCCAGAAATGGAAACTATTCCAAGTTATAAGTCATTCTGATGAACAGAATGTAGCTTCCGCCACTCTGCTCCACAGCGCCCTCCCTTGCATGAATGTGGCATTTTTACTCCACTGGGAAGAAACTCTCACGTCTCCTACATGCTCTGCCCGATCTTTAAGAAAGGCAGTCATTGTTGTACTGTACCTAAGTATTGCAGCCATTCTGTGCACAATAAGGTTCCAAAACAATTAGATAACGTCCTGTTCGGTTGAGGCTTTCCTCAACAGAAGCGCCACTGTTGGAGAAATGGATATTGACCAAGAGACATTTTCCCTATTCTTGTTTGAAAAATTATCATGTGACCTCTTATGTCCATCTGAGAAGCAAATGAGGCATTGACAACATCCTGAACTCTTGGCTTAGGCAGCAAATGCAATGATGTTTTGAGGCACTATTCATTGTGCCTCATGGACTGAAGCTTATTGGAAACAGCAGTTATTTTTACAGCTACCAGTACTCTGGATATATTTCTTATTATTTTTGATGCCTTTCTGTATAATAAGGGGAAAATATTTATTCTGAAACACAAGGCTTCAACATTTTGGCTACTATCAATTAAAGGTTAATAAAAGGCCTTAACTTTTTGCTTCTTTCCAATTCGTCACATGAGCCAAATTGCTTTCTTGGCCTATTACACCACTCTACAGTGCACAAAACAATATTTGCTGTTAAATTTGCTAAAGTGTTCTCTAAGATAATGAGGTACATCAAGGTTCAGTAAGTACAGTTGATCATTCCATGGTCACGTATAAAGCAGGTTACAGGCAGAGTAAAGCTCTGTCCCAATGCTCAGAATACCTTTACCAAATTAGTATGATAGTTTTCTTGTCTCCATGCTAGAAATCCTTGAGATTAGTATAATAATATTTGCAGTTTTTGCATTGTAGACATTTACCTACTGGGCCCATTTTAATGAGCTCACACATTGGGAGAAAAAAAATCATCAACATTGCATTAGACTAGATTGGATTCCAACTTGGGCCCAAAAGGTAAAAGGATAATATCTACACCACTCATATCACAGAAAACAGTAAACAACTACACAACCCACATCCCTGTAAGTGTAGTTTCACTGATTGATTGCATTGAATTTTCTCCATTTCAAACATTGACTAGAAAAGTTAGTCCACAAACAATGAAACCAAAAGGGTTGAACTCTGTGTGACATAAGTGACCAAAGATGACGTTATTTGCTGTAGTTGAGATTGTTCTCCTCGTATGGAGAATGTAAAGGGAAATTTTTCCAGAGGTGTTGAGAGAGAATGGGATTATTTTGAAAAAAGGTAATAAGAGCAGGGGTAATTCAGTCCCTTGAGCCAACTCTGTCATTCAATAGAGTCTTGGGCCAACTTTTATGTTGGCACTTCTATTTTGTCTCACACTCATTGACTGTCTAATATTCAGAAATCTATAAATCACATTCTTGAATATATCCAGTGACCAAGCCTCCAAAGCCTTTTTGCCCAGTGATTTGAAAGGCGAAGGAATTTCTTCTCAACTCAATCCTGTCCAAAATTCCTTAGGCTGAACTTGTGACCCTTGGTTCTATGGCAACCTGGGCATGAAAATACCATCTCTGAATCAATCTTCTCGAACTCTGTAAAGAGATTGCCTCTCATTCTTCTAAACTCCAGACTGTTTAAGAGCACTAAACCCAATCTCTCCTGAACTGACAGTTTCTCCACCACAATCTAACTGGTGAAACTTTGCTGTAATCCCAAGCATAGGCAGTGCCCAAGCTTACATAAGGGCTCTGTTCCTGAGAAATGTCCATAAGCCAATTTCTCCACAGGTCAGAAAAGTGTTTTTATTATACATACACTTGCTATAATTCTTACACTTTACTGAATAATCACCTCAACATTACCCATGATTAAACTAATAGAATATATACAATTTTCAGTCATTAACAAACACCATCAATCTCTTTACTATTCTTATTTGTGTCCTGAAGAATGCTTTAAAGCTGTATGGGAGAACTTGTATAAAGTTGGATTTCCATAGCTCAGTAATTTGCAACCAGGGAACCCCTATACACACTTGCACTGAAAGAAACAACAGACCTACGTGCTATATTCCACACAATAGTTACAGTGTGGTCTGGAGACTTGGAATACTTGAATAAATCTCTTGGTGAGTTGGCATAGGTCCAAGGGACTGAATACCTTCTATTGTGATATGATCATGATAAAAAATAATTATTAGTGGCAACAGATTGAATGTTGTGTTTTAAATAAGAATTTGAGATGGAAATTTTTAAAAAAGGGAACAAAAGTGGCTTGGTAATGAGACCAAGTGGGCAGATTTCTCAAGGAGTCAGTCATGTATAATAGTGCCTCCTTCATCAATGTGATTGTGCTAACAGAACAGCCAAAGGAGAATCACAAAGGGGATTTGTGTAAGTGAATCCAATTCCAATGTCACAGCGTACAACTTCAACCCCAGGTTCCATATATGACAAGGGTGTGAAGGTAATTTAAAATTAAATGCATTACACCTTTACATTAACTATGTTGTTAAACAGCACCTATGTACAGAAATCCACAAATCACTGGCCAGGCCAAAGGTATAAAGAATCAGTAACTGTAGTGCCAACATGCTCTGATCACTAAAAGCCCAAAGACTGGTTCTCAATAAATGGACGTTAATTCATATCAAATAAGCCCTGTTTGGTCAAATAACTGTTCAGTTACATAGACGTAATAATGCATGGCTCTTTACACATTTTAGATTTCTAAAAAAAACTCAATAAACATGTATATTTTAAGACACTTCCCTTTTGAAATCCAAATACCATAGAAATCTTGTACAAGAATGTCACTGTAGACACACCTGTGTCTCATAATCTCTTCAGATGATCTCTCAATTATATTAAAAGAAAAAATAAACATCCAAAGTACTTTCTTTCCAGGTTTAAGGCTATTGAAGGTCACCCACCTTTGGCCAAGAAGACGGTAGGCAGCTGTTGCCCAGTCTTGCAAACGACACAGTTTTTGTACTGTTGGGATGGATGGTGTCAGTGCTTGCAATAGATTGCTTCTTTTAATATTTAAATTCCACCTCTGGACAGCAATATTCAGCAAGACAGCCCTTTTTTTCCCCCAAAATCTTTCCAATAGCATTGTAACTAAAAAAGGGAAGTCTGCAATGAAAATGCAAAAGAAAACAGTCTTTGAAACCACCCCTGTCATTTCATTTTCCCTTTTACACCATTCACAGCTGTGTCTAGGAGATAAATCTTAAATTCCTGCTGACGCCCAGGTGATCCTGGAGGGCTACCATCCTTTGACCACAGCAGTAGTGTTCTTCATGGTAGATGGCAACCAGGTTCATAGTGTCAAAATTCAGTTTAACTGTCAATTTCACAACACAATCATCCCCCTACATTCAACAGAAGCTTCACAAACCTCTTGGTTCAAAGAAACCTTCACAAGGCTCTTGGTATAGACAGTGGCCAATTCCACAACTCAGTCTCCATTTTTGGCTTTAGTAAGATTGTCTTCTGTTCCTCCCTGGTTGTTCCAGCACCAGTTTCCTATTCCATCTCTTGAGTAAATGTTTATCTTTTTATGAATTCTTAAAAAAGTAAATCAGACATCAAAAAAGACTTTTTTAAAAACTATTTTTCCTCTTCCATTAATTCCTGAATCTTCGGCTCCGAAATTGTTTGTTCTGAAAGATTCCAATAAGTGTTCAGAGTAAGTAATGTGAATATGTTGTAGACATCTCACTCACAATCTGTGCATGATTTTGAAAATGGCACAGATGGAATCACAAGTGGTTAATTTCACAGCTCTCTCACATTTTCTATTTCTTCTGAGTTTGAGTATTAGGAAAGGTGATAGTCCCAAAATCCGGAGAATAGGATAGAGAGATTTTCTGACCTACCATTTGTCATACCAGTAGAAATGAATTCCATGATCCTACTGTACAATAGCAGGTCACATTCTGAGCAAAACCCAGTTTAGAGCATTTGGAATAGATCTTTATAAAAGGAGGGTCCTGCCTGCCTATTCCAGCTCACAGGAAGCCAACAAAAAGTTTCAACTTCCAGCAAGTCCATCTCCTGGAACTTACTCTCCACCTTAGTTCATTGATATATACTTCACCAGGCCCAGTGAAGCATTGTCTTTACTCCATGCAGCCCGGGCCAGCCAGCTTGCTCTCTTCCATAAGTTCATTAGTGAGTGATAAAGGGGCATTCACATCAAAACGTTTAGCATGCCATCCTCTGCAGTCAATGCAATTATTACTTGCATCTTGTTCGCATAGTTGGTTAAATCAAAAATTGCTGTCAACACAATATACCTGTGTCCTCGTATCCCAACAGCATCTGGCAGTTCCGATTCTAGAATCCTTTTCATTTAATTGGACTGGATAACCCCTTGAAGATTGATGATGCTTGCTTTGATACAGTGCTCAAAAGTGCTTTTGTGTGACTGATTCTTTGTGAAGTGCAGCTCAGGCCGTTTTGGGGGTTGACTAGGCAAGGATTCTATACCTGCAGCCTCTAACAAAGAGCAATGAGATGAACAATCAGTTTGCTTAGAGTGAGGAATGTTGGCCAAGGATCTGGGGCAACACCTTGCTCTTTTTCGCATCATACCAATGGAACCTTTGTCTTCATTTGAACCCAAATGAGTGGAAAGGAGCTTGGTTGAACATTGCGTTTCAATACATGGTGACACTGTTCCAAAAGCAAGGGCAAGAAACATCCTCCAAGGACCTGTTTAAAGATTTGGACTGAGCAGAACAAGATTGAATCAGACAGGGCTCGGCCGCTTATGTTTGGAGCATTGGGATGGATGTCCTACACTGTAGGATTTATTATCCTCTCCTTAAATATCTATACGCCTAGGCCTCAGAAAATTAGCATTCAGTACCTTAATTGATAAAATACCATTATTATGTTTGAGTAATTAATCCCCTTTTGTTTTCTTATAAAACATAACCATGTATCACAGAAGGAAGGAAGCTAGCATAATATTACAACTATCCCACCACAGAGAGAGTCTAAGTTCATTTTCTACTTGGAAAGATTAGTAGACCGTGCACAAAGCTGCACTAAATCATTTGCGGCAATTATCTTGCAGCCTATAGAAAAATATCGCTGCAAGTAATGATATTTTACCCATCCAGATCAAATAGGAACAGCTTTGAAGAGTGATGGTTTTTGAAAAAATGGCTTCAAACCTGGCTTCAAAAATGGCTTCACATTCCCTCACCCAACATTATCTTATGCCTTGAACCGGTTGTTTGAACTCGGCGTATTTTAAATCTATCAGGCAGGGGAGGGATCAGCATAAACTATGAAAGATAGGGAGTAAAATAACCAATACATTTTCTGATCCACAGTGGAGGGATAAATGCACTGAAAAATCCCGGCTGTAGGGAGCAGTGTACCGAATCAGAAAAGGGGGAGGTTGGGAAATGGAGGGAGGGGGGCAAACACACAAAGAAGGAGAAGGAAGACTGAAGAACAGATGCACACAAAGGAGGGAGATGGAAGCATAGGGACACTGACGAAGAATTTCTTCAGCTAGACAGTGGTAAATCTGTGGAATTCTTTGCCACAGACATCTGTGGAAGACAAGTCGTAGGGTATATTTAAAACAAAATCTGATAGGCTCTTGATTAGTAAAGGCATCAAAGATTACAGGGAGAAGACAGGAGAATGGCTGGACAGGGGTAATAAGTCAGCCACGGTGGAATGGCAGAGCAGGCTGGATGGGTCCAAGTGACCTAATTCTGTTCCTATGTCTCATGGTCTTATGGGACGGAGGATCGATGCACTGAAGGATAGGAGATGGAGGGAGGAACCAATTGTGAAGGTGGCAGAAGGAGGAATGGACACATCAGCTCACAGGACGGAAAGGGAACCAAAGATGAAATTAATAAATTAGAAGTTAAATGCTCTAGATATGCAGAAATGTTAAAAAAAATGAAAATGCTAAAAATACTCAACACATCAGCAGTGTGTGTGGAGGGACAGGGACAGAGCTCAGATCAAAGATGTTTGATTTAATAAAAATGTTCCCATCCTGAAAAAAAATAACATTTTCAAGTTGATAACCTTTCATTACATCAAACATCTTTGATTATCCCATCACAGAGAGACTCTAGGTTCATTTTCTGCTTGGAAAGATTCATAGACTGTGCATAAAATTTGCACTAAATCACTCTTGGCAATTCTCCTGCAGCTATTTGAAAAATATCGCTGCAAATAAAGATATTTTACCCATCCAGATCAAAGGTAGCAATAGAAACCGCTCGGTTAACAAATAAAAACAGGTCAGTCAGAATGTAGCAGTGAAGCTCAGGATTTGAGGATAAGACCTTTCTTCACAATGAAAGGTTAACCATCTCTCTCTCTCTCTCTCTCTCTCTGTGCTCTAGACATGTTGAATATTTCCAGTATTTTCTGCTGTTATTCTATGAAACTAATGCAGTTACTAGGAATTTGGCACGATATTCTGCTTTTCAATCTACCAGATCCACAGTGCAAACTTCCACTGGTTATTTGGCAACTGGAATTCTCCAGTCTTGCACAGCAAGTTCAGCCATCTGCTCCTGAGTGGCATTCACGAATTACCAAGTGACTGCGCTCACAGCATGTCCCCGAGTCAGCGAGCAGAAGGAGCTCAGCATGTGGTTGTACCATCAGCCACATACACCACGCAGACTCCAAGACAGGCACCAGTTTGTTAGCTCTAATTCTTAAAGGCATGGGGTCTAAATAATTTTAAAAAATCAAAGAGATCTGCAGAAGGGAGCTGCAGCAATGATGTGTCGCTGGGCGCCTGTCCAGTCCCCTGACTAACTGTGCCCGAGATTGAATTAACAGTGCTTGAGACTTGATCAATGAGAGAGCTGGGGGGGGGGGGGGGGGGGGCGGGGGTCTGATCTAAACTGCTCCTCTTCCAGTCATCCAAGATCCTCTTCCATAACACCAATTAAATCAGTGAATGAGTGGAAATTCAAAGCAGTAACACAGATCTAAACATATGTCACCGGCTCCTTGGACATAAATTCCTCAGACCTACATGCAAGGTCTATACAGGAGGAGCTTTGAAACAAAGTAAAGAAACTTGGCACAGGTATAAAGTCATTGAGGTTTTGATATGCACAAGTGGTCCACCTCTTATCACTTGATAAGCCATCAAACAATGTCACTGTTGTTCGGATAAGTGGAGTAAGTAAAAGAAGCCGATTCCAAATCAAATTCAGAAAGAAGTAACATGGATATTGTTGCTGCCTTAGTTACATCAGCATCCAGTGCTGTTCAGGGTTAAGGCCCGCCTCTCCTGATCACTGTTGCCTGTGAAGAACGCTCAAAGGATTAGGTTGCCAGAGACATCAGTTCACATTGGCAATTGTCACGGCGGGACCCCACAGTCTTTAACATAGCAGATCCTCCTGTAGTGTTGTCAGAGTGGACTGTTGAGTCATGAGTTTCCTGATTAGGCCTTCTGAAGATCTGGAGACAGGGAGGTTGGAGTTGAAGAGCCATCCACATTCGAGAATGGGATCTGCAGTTGGTTGTTGGCTATGTTCGGAAACTGAAAGTACATAAGAAACAATTATGATATGTGCAGTCCAGACATGTTTATCTTCAATTGTACATTTTCAACAGAAACATGCATTTATATGGAACCCTTAACGTGGCAAAACATCACAGGCACATTTCCAAACAAAATACGATATGTGCAAGTAGTGAGATCTGAGATCTATTTTGGATTAATTTTGTGAGGTGAAGGTCACAGGGAGAACATACAACCACTTTACAGACAGTAGTGGGGATTGAATGCCGATCACTGATCGCTGGTGCTGTAAAGCGCTGTGCTAACCAATACACTACCACACCAGGACCAGGCTGGTGTGGACTAGGTGAATCAAGGGGCCTGAGTCTGTGCTGTGGTACTCTATTACTCTAAATATTCACAGTTCAATCAATCAGGAGACTCTACCTCTAATACTTACTTGAAATAAAGTGCTGGTTCCTGTCAACCGGGCTGGACTGAGAGTGGCCACAGGACTTAGAGTACTCCAGAAGTGTATGCTAGAGAGCAGCGGACTGGGAGTCAGCAAGAAGGGAGTCTGAAACAAGTAGAAGGAAGTTAGAACCATCAAAATCTGCCAACCATAGGCCATGGGCTTTATATAGTGATGTCAATCTTCCTGCAACACTGGTCTAAAACTTACTCCCTGAAAAGTTGTGATTATTCTAAAATAAACGAACATTTTCAAGGCTAAATTCACCAACTGTAGTTGCATATGTAACAAAAGGTTGACAAGCCATTCAAAGAAGAAACTAGGGAAACCTCACTGTAAGCCAAGTCAAAGACTGAGGTCCAGCTCAGTAATGGAACATTGTGTTTGCAAGCAAAATGTAGGTAACATTAAAACCAGAATGAAATGGTTAATCTATTCAAAAGGCCCAACTTCAGTGAGTGGATCAAGATTTGGAAGAAATTTGGAACAGTGGAGGGAGTACAGCAAGGATTCACTCAATGTGAGGTATAGGAGGAATAGTGTTTGTTACTTCAGAGGTGAAGTGTAACAAATTAATGGATGTGCAACATTAGGATAGAACAGATAAAAACAGTGCCCATCTTTTTATATTTCCTTAAGACACAGAATGAGGTAATTTGGCTTTCTATTAATGATCAACTTTTATATAAAATACTTTTAATAATAACTTTTAAATAAAATACAGTTTTAAAAATACATGTAAATTGGGAATCATTATTCCCAATTAATATTAATTAGGAATAATTAATTTGTAATTTACATGTATTAGGAATTTGCATTGGTGTGTTAGTGCAACTTGCAACAAAATCAACATTCAACAATTATAAAGAATAATTATATAAAATATAGAGGTTAAGGTACAGATCTGGATTAAAGTATGTATAAATAAATACCAGCATCTATTTACAATGTAAATAGTATTATAAAAGGTGGTTTAAAGTGTTTACAGTGTAATGCAGTGACAGCAACAATCGATAGATGGTGCTGGGGGCGGGGGCTAACTAGAATGGTTGATCAGATTAACTACCTGGGGGGAGAAACTTCGAAGGTGCCATGAACATTTTCTTTTAAGAAACTCCATAATATATTGTTTTAGATTTTTTTTCAAATGCTTACACTTCAGGAGGAATTGGTGGCTTGCATATGCAAAGTATTTTATTATACTTTTGAACTGTTTGTATCTTGGAATGTTAGAGATACTGTGTAGCAATGAATATTTAAAGTTTCATCAGAACTCTTCCCCAGTGCCTGCCAAGGATCTCAAAGCTGAAACTTTTACTCTGTTTCCCTTTCCGCAGGGGCTGCCTGACCTGGAGGGTGTTCCCAAACATTTTCTGCTTTTTATTTCAGATATCCAGCATCTGCAGTTTTTCTTCTGATTTACACTGTTGTTTGAAAAGTTAGTCTTCAATTTCTACCCGTAGTGTGCTTCAAATCTCCTGTGTGGAGGAGAGGATTAGGTGACTCAAAGGCAAGCCTTCTGACCTTGACCAAGGTAAAACCAATGCCAATTTTTCATTGCCATTCAATGTGACTGCCTGCCCCTCTCCCACAGTCACCTCTGTACCACTGTGAACCTCGCATAAGAGCATGCTGACTTCTGCAATAGGTGTTGAGAACTCCCTCGACTGATAGGTCCTGAGGGAGCACATCCCAGGGTCTTAAAAGGACTGAGTAGTGATATGGCTGATGCACTAGTTTTTAATTTTTAATTTTTCTTTAAATTTGGGACGCGTTTCTTTAAATTGGAAATTTTAAAAGACAGGGAGTTAGAGAACTTCAAGACATTTAGCTTAACGTCTGTCCGAGGGAACATGTTAGGTGCAATTATTAAAGGCATTACAGCAGAACATTTACAAACTTTCATGGTGATTAGGCAAAATCAACATGGATTGTGATCAAACTTGATTCTGCCTCCAATTAATCGGAATTCTTTGATGAATAATGTCTGCTGCGAATAAAAGGAAATCGATGGATGTTTAGCGCATTTCAGGCGGCTTTTGAGAAGGTGCCACATGGATATAGAACGTGGAAAAGTACAGCATAGTACAGGCTCTTCAGCCCGCTATGCTGTGCCAACCTCTTACCCTACTCTAATATCGATCTAATCCTTCCCTCCCACATAGTCTCATCCATGTGCCTATCTAAGTGTCCCATAAATATCCTAATCTACCTGCCCCTACCGCAGGCCCCTGGCAGTGCATTCCACACACCTACCATTCTGTATAAAAACTTCTGACATCCTCCTACACTTTAGTCTAAACAAAGGTCACAGTGTGGGGCGGGATAACATGGGTTGGGGTGCAACGGTAGTGTAGCGGTTAGCGCAATGCTCCTGCAATTCAGGGTTTCGGAGTCTGGAGTTCAATTCCAATGACATCTGCAAGGAGTCTGTACGTCCTCCCTGTGGAATGCTTGGCTTTTCTCCAGGTGCTCCAGTTTCCTCCCACAGTCCAAAGGCATACTGGTTAGTAACCTCTCCTTCACGTGTTCTACCAGCCTGTTGCCGCCAGTTCAATCTCCTACGCGGTGGTGTGCTGGGGCAATGGCATCAACACGGGTGATGCCAACAGGCTCAGTAAACTGATTAGAAAGGCTGGTTCTGTTATAGGACTCAAAATGGACACACTGGAGGCTGTGGTAGAACAAAGGACACTACAGAAGATCCTGGCAATTCTGGACAATGTTTCCCACCCTCTGCATGCCACCTTGGCTGAACAGAGGAGCACTTTTAGTAATAGACTAAGACAACTGTGCTGCTCCAAAGAGTGCTATATGAGGTAATTTTTACCCTTGGCCATTAGGTTCTATAATATCAACTTGGAGCCGGGGAAGTGATGACTCCCTGTTAAGACTGTTTGCAGTAAATTCTTTTTTATTCTTTCTACTTCTGTTCTAATATTTATATCTGTGCACTTTAATGCTACTGTGATATATAATTTCCTTTGGGAGCAATAAAGTATCTATCTATCTATCTCTTAATTGGTCATTGTAAATAATCCTATGATTAGGCTAAGGTTGATTCAGGGGTTTCTGCGCAGCGCAGTTCAATAGGCTGGAAGGGCCTATTCTACACAGTATGTCAATCAACCAATAAACATATTGGCATAGACGGAATTTGGGCTGGCTAACAGGAAACACAAAGTGGAAATAAGTGACACTTCTTCTAGTTGTCAAAATGTAAAGTGTGGTGTTCTATCGGGATCAATATTGGATCTCCAAATTTAGAAGGCTGTGCTTCAGGACAATGCTGAAACATTATCTGGATAACCATAAACAGTACTGGTCTCTTTATTAAACAAGGATATTAATGCATTGGAAGCAGCTCAAAGGATTGGGTAGGTTATATAAAAAGAAAGACGGATAAGACTGGGCTTCTACCACCGGGATTCAGAACAGAGAGGACACTTGATTAGAGCATTTAACATTCTCAGGGCTCTTGACATGGTGGAGGTAGAGAGAATGTTTCCTCCCTTTTGGGATTATCTAGAACTAGGGATCATGAACTGAAAATAAAATCTCATTGAAGATATTAAGCATTTTCATTTTCTCTCAAGGGATTAATGGACTTTAGAACTTACTCCTTCTATGTGCAGTGGAACCAGGATCTTAGAATATCTTTAGAATATATCCTTAAGGCAGAGGTAGACAGATTAGCAATAAGCATGGGATGGTGGTGGGGGTAGGAAGGGTGCGAATGAAAGGTAATTGTGCAAAGGTGACGATGTGGAGTTGAAGCTCCAATCAGAGCAGCTAACATTTCATTAATTAAGATGTTCATATTTGATGCAGCAGGTCTGAGGGGCTGAGTGGACTACTTCTGTTCTAATTTGTATATTTGAATGAAGGGCTGGAATGCATCAGAGGCATTATGATTTGAAACTCAGCATGTATGAAAGAATAGCAGTTTTAGTAATTTGCTTTTCATTGTGATTTTTAACTCCAGTGCTCAGAGTAAAAATTCTGGAAGCAGGGTCATAGATTCAAAGGGCCAATTATTTGGGATTAAAATAAAGAGAAATTCCTTAACTCAGATTTTGGGAATTCTTTCCCCTAAAAGGTCATGGATGCTGGGTGTATCCAAACGTAAAAACAACGAATCTTGGAACTCAAAACGGACTCAATAAATGTATCAAAGAAGAAAATTAGCTTAACATCAGGAGATATTTACTGAATATCAAGAGACATTAAAAGGAGGACCAGAGATCTTATAGAAGTATACATTTAAGAGAAGTTTGGATAGTTAGATAAATGAGAGTGATATGGAGGGTTCAGTCCGGGAGTAGGTTGATGGGACTAGGCAGATTGGGTCGACACAGACTAGATGGACTGAAGGGCCTGTTTCGGTGCTGTAGTGCCCGATGACTCTATCACAGGATTATAAGGTTGGTATGAGAGAATGGTGCTGAGATAATAGATCAACCAGGATGTTTTGAATAATGGAGTGGGCTCAATGGACTGCTAGCCTACCATCAGTGGTGCAGTACTATCCGGAGCGTACCAGAGCGCGTCCGGCACATCTTTAAGAAAAAAGCTGAAATAAACATGTTAATTAATTAGGTGCCGCCCAGGGTGATTTGAGTACCTCAGAAACTGCTGGTCTTCTGGGATTTTTATGCACAACAGACTCTGAAGTTTACAAAGAATGATGCCAAAAACAAAAAAAAACATCCAGCGAGTGGATTTAACAAGATGTTTTCGCTCACAGACCAGCCACTGACCTGAGTTAAGTAGGCTGGTGTCAGGGATGCTGCTGGCAGGGGAGGACTCGGTAAGCCCAGTGGGCTCGGGTCACTGCCGGTGATGACCAGGGCAGGGGCGAGTTCCAGCTCCTTGGGCTTCTTTGACCTGCCCTTCTGGTGCTTTGCTTCTGCGTTGTCCTGTGACGGATCCTCCCCGTCGGAGGAGGGCTCCAGCGATTGTGCCAGGTGGTCCGAAGGGCTGGCGGCCAGCTCCGCCTCGATGGGCAAGTCAGCAGGGGGGTCGAAGGAGGAGGCTAAGAGGGGGGAGCCGGGGCTCAGGGGCAGAGGTGCGGAGGGCGAGACAGAGGAGATGGGTGGGGTGGTGGTGAAGGAGGTCACCGCACTTGGCGCAGATGAAGTTTCTTCCGACAGCTCAGGCTTCGGCGTGGCAGCAGATGGCGTGGGGATCACCACTGGTTCTACCGCAGGGAGGGGTGAGGGTCTTTTCGGCGGGTTGGTTACAAACTTAATCACGGTCACCGGTTCCTGGCAAGGTGGCTGCCTCTTCTCCTCTGGCACCTTCTCCGCCGGGTTCTCGATCTTGATGGATTTAAAGATGTTTGGGTTGGCTTGCAGTGAGTTCAAGGTGAAGGATGAGTAGAGGCCCGACCGAATGTAATCATTACGGTTGGAGTTCTTGGAGGAAGATGAAGCTCCCTTCTCCTGGGTATGGTTCTCCTTGTCCTTTTGTGGCCTACTCATATCTGGCAAGCTGGAATCAACACCATTCTCACCCTTACCCACCATGTTGACATCCATCTTTAATATCTCTGGATAGCACACAAACTTGTACACAAACTTCTGCCCATTCACCTTTTTAATAATGTTCTGTAGAACGAATGAGAAAATACAGAATACTTTAATATACGTTATGATCGTCACAGACATCATGGTCTGAAGGGCCTATTCCTGAACTGTACTGTTTGTCCCATGTTACTCAAATTCTATTTGCCTTGGGCAAAAACATGCTTTTAATAAATCTCAGAGTTAAACTGAATAATTTACATGAAAACAAGTATGACATTTACAAAAATGATTCCAAGAAATGTGTGACTTAGAATCTCATACTGTGCAATGCTGAATAGCATTAATTTCAAGAACTGCCTCGTTTTCACATCACTTAAACTCTTGTCCAGCAAAAGTCTACAAACTCAGCTATTAATTGAGTTTACCTGTAATACTTGTGAAGGAGAATTCTTCACCTCTACCACTGTTTATACGCCCACAGGAAAATGAATCTCATATATGTTCTCTGATAATAAACTTTACTCTGAACTTTGAATTTTTTAAGACCATAAGATATAGGAGCAGAATTGTGCCATTTGGCCCATTGGGTCTACTCCGCCATTTCATCATAGCTAATCCATTTCCCTCTCAGCCTCAATCTCCCATCTTCTTCCCGTATCCCTTTGTGCTTTAACAAGTCAAGAATCAAACAACTTCTGCCTTAGATATACCCAATGACTTGGCCTTGACAGCCGCCTGTGACAACAATTTCCACAGATTCACCACTCTCTGGATAAAGAAATTCCTTCTCATCTCCATTCTAAATGGATGTCCCTCTATTCTGAGGCTGTGTTCTTGGTCTTAGACTCCCCACCATAGAAACCATCCTTTCCAAAACTACCCTATCAAGGCCTTTCTAGATTCGAAGGGTTTCAATGAGATCATACTTATTCTTTTGAATTCCCATATGTACAAGCCCAGAGCCATCAAACACTCCTCTTATCACAAGCCTTTCAATCCAAGAATCATTTTTGTGAAGTTCCTTTATGCGAAGAAATGTTTCCCAATATCTCTTGGCATGATGCTGGCTTTAAACTTCCCTGTCTTAGTCTCCCTATTGCTGAAAACCACTAACCTCACCATTCACCTTTGATAATACATCACATAACATAACACTGCACCAATCATTTTGAATAATAGCAGCCAACATCTGTACAAGCCCATTATCCAGATGGAAACAACCAGAGGCCACATCCAGCACAACGGCTTTAAGGACCTTACTGGTGACCCCAAGGTTAGGGGTCTCTAGCTTTGAGCTTGCCCAAAACAGTGGGTGAACTTCACTGGAAAGTCCACAGGTCATGGACAGCATGGCCAGAAATGTAAGGTCCTGCATGACTCAAATTATGATTTGTCCACTAGTACCAATCAAAGAACAAATTGCATAAACCTGTCTATAAGGATCTTTTGTGGGAGGCATTTCTTTTCCCCGACTGGTACCTCAAGATGCTGCTGAATTGATCAAGATACTGGATTATTCAAGTGTGAAAACTTCCATGTGTTACAAAAGAAGCTAAGAAAGGTTTTTCCTTAACTATTGTCGGTTCCTATCAAAATCCTCAATTAAACCTCTCCATTCTTTTCTATATTCCCATTAATACAAACAGTTCTATAACGTTCCCCCTCATAATCTGGCCCTTGGAACTGTACTAACATTCACTAATGGACAGCAGGTAGGGTTGCTATCAAAGAAACTGTTTTATAGACAATCATGTTCAAAATTAGCAGAGCATAAATGAGCTAATTACTACCAAGGAGAGCAGATCTGGTTAGTGACCTTCCTGTTACCTACGGAGACATGACAGACAGCAGATTCTGGAAGCTGGAACAACAAACAAGCTGTTGGAGGAACTTGGTGGGTCAAGCAGCATCTATAGGGACGAGGCAATTGCCAATGTTTTGGTGCCAGTACATGCTTTTAACCCCAAACATTGACCATTCCTTCCCCCCCAAAGAGGTGCTGCTCGATGTGCTGAGTTCCTCTAGCAGATTGCTTCTTGATCCAGATATCCAGACAGCTCTGCTACTTAGCTGACTCAGACACTGATTATAGGTTCTGAGCTTTGGATTTCTGTATATCATAGGGCTGTGGGCATTGACTTTCTGAACACAAGGATATCAAAGCACTTGGGGATAAACCAAGGGGAATTAAGGTTCAAGATTGATTGTGACACTTAATGATACAGCAAGCTTAAGACCCAGCTGATCTGTTGCTGCTTCACTGCCCTCTATTTTCCTGCTTTGACAATAAGGACTACCTTGTCTACCTAGGACATAGGAACAAGTTTGCCAGGAAGAGAATAATCTGTACCTTGTCGTAATAGTAGCGTAGTGCACGGCTCAGCTTATCATAATTCATATTGGGCTTGTTCTTGCGAAAGCCCCAGAGTTTGGCTACGTCCTCGGCTTTGAGAAGCTTGAACTCCCCGTCGTTCGAGGTCCAGCAGATCAGGTGGTCGTTCTTGGGCTCCAGGAGCAGCTGCAGCAAGAACTGCCACAGGGTGATGGTGTTGTCCATGCCTGGAACTGCCTCCTGCTGAACAGGCACAGGAGACAGTTAACAAGTTATACGGATCAATGGCTCCATTTAATATCAGAGAACGTGTACAGTATACAACCTGAAACTCTTACTCTCCACAGACATCCATGAAACAGAAGAAAAACCCCAAAGAATGAATTACAGAAAAACAATAGAACCCCAAGGCTCCACTTGTTCCCATCACTCAAGTTCAAGTTTATTGTCATTCAACTATACTCATAAAACATTGTTCCTCTAGAGCCAAAGTGCAAAACATGGTAAATAGTGTCACATTCAGGACGAGATAAAGGGCCTCGGCCTGAAACATCAATTGCTTATTTCTCTCCATAGATGCTGCCTGATCTGCTGTTCATCCAGCACTTTCCGATTGTTGCACAAAATTGCGGACTGTGCTTTGTTATCAAATGAGAGATAAAGACTGGTATAACTCCCTTGCTCCTATGTAAGATCATGTAACAGGTTATTTTATTTGTACCTGAAGGAGGAGATGCGAACATGACTTTAAAGTCAAACATGAAATGCTGGAAATCCAAAGCAACACATGCACAAAATGCTGGAGGACCTCAGCAGGTCAAGCAGCATCTACGGAAATGAATAAACAGCTGACGTGTCGGGCCGGGACCCTTCATCAGGACTCCAGCATTGCGTGTGTGTTGTGTACAGATTTAATGTATCATTCAAACACAGCAGATCTGACTTCAATCTCAGCATGTCCTCAGTAGTGGCACTGGATTTGGGTTTATCAGGAGGAATGATGCAGTTGTGCCTTGAGATGGCGCCTTGAACCCTAACTAGCAAATTCAGAAGTGATGCCACTCACTAAGCCAAGTTACCTCAATAGCCCAGAAGTTCACCACAGATAAAACTTGCTACTGTCAAGACACTCTAGTTGAAACTGAAATAATTACAACAATACAGGTAAAAGTTCGGTGTCATGGGACAGATCCATAATATATACTAAGAGCAGTTAGCATTTCACATCAAACAGGTTGAGCAATGGTTCATCAGGACGGGAAAGGAAGGGGCAGAAACCAGAATAAGAAGATGAGCGGTGAGGAAGGAGTAAAAAAGGGCAGGTGATAGGGAGATCAGGTTGGGAAATGTAGGTGGGTGGGGAGAAAATGAGAAGCTAGGAGGTGATAGGTGGAAGAGATAAAGGGATGAAGAAGAAGGAATCTGATTGGAGAGGAGAGTGGACCACAGAAAAAGAGAAAGAGGAGAGTGAGGTGATGGGCAGGTGAGGAAAAGAGAGGGGGTAAAATGGGAGCCAGAATGGGGAATGGAAAATGAAAGACAGGGGAGAGGGGAGAATAAGAATAGAAGTGTCAGAAAAGGTGGGTCTGACATGGTGAGTCTGTCCGAAGAATAGAAGCAACTAAAAGATGGGGGTGAGCAAAATAATAGAAATCAGAACAATCAGTAGGGAGTAGGTGAAGTAGAGATATTGATAATGCTGAAAATCCAAAGCAAAATGATAAATCAGTGGGTAAAAAACAGATCAATCAGAATAATGCAGTGAAGGCCAGGTTTTAAGGATGAGACCTTTTTTCTGAATCAGAAAGGTTAACCATCTCTCTCTCTCTCTCCATCTCTCTGCCTCTTCCCCCCCACCCCTCCCTTCCTCCATTTTTCCCCTCTCTCTCTTTCTCCCTCCCTTCCTCTCGCACTCTAATTGATTTTATTTATTGAAGGTGGCAATGCTGCTGTTCAGTCACCAGATGGCACTTGGTAGATAATCAGAATCAGGTTTAATATCACCGGCCTATGTCATGAAAGCTGTTGTTTTGCAACACCAGTGCATTGCACAACATAGTAAGTATAAATTACAATAAGATATATAAATTAAATAAGCAGTGCAAAGAGAGAGGATGTTTTTAATACTGAGGTAGTGTTCATGGGTTCATTGTCCATTCAGAAATCTGGTGGCGGAGGGAAAGAAGCTGTTCCTCAAATGTTGAGTGTGTGTCTTCAGGCTTCTGTACCTCATTCCTGATGGTAGCAATGAGAAGAGGGCATGGCCTGGGCACTGAGGATCTTTGATGATGGACGCTGCTTTTCTAGGGCAATGTTTCATGTAAAAGTGCTCAATGGTTGGGTGGGCTTTACCCGTGATGTACTGGGCTGAATCCACTACATTTTGTAGGATTTTCTGCTCAAAGGCATTGGTGTTCCCATACCAGGCCGTAATGCAGCCCATCAGCATACTTTCCACTACACATGTATATAAGTTTCCCAAGGTTTTTGATGACATGCTGAATCTCCGCAGACTCCTGAGGAAGTAGAGGCACTGTTGTGCTTTCTTTGCAGTTATATTCATATGACAGATCTAAGACAAGTCCTCTGAGATCGTGACATCCAGGAATTTAAAGTTACTGACCCTCTCCACCTCTGATCCTCCGCTGAGTACTGGTTCATGGATCTCTGGTTTCCCTCTCATGAGGTCTACCATCAGTTCCGTGGTCTTATTGACACTGAGTGACAGGTTGTTGTTATTATACCACTCGGCCAAATTTCCAGTCTCCCTCCTGTATGCTGATTCATCATCACCTTTGATACAGCCCACGACAGTGGTGTCATCAGCAAACTTGCATATGGTGTTGGAGCTATACTTGGCCACACAGTCACACATGTAAAGCAAGTAGAACAGTGGCTAAACACGCATCCCTGTGATGCTCCTGTGCTGATGGAGATTGTGGAAGTGGTGGTTTTGCCAGTCCAAGCTAACTGGGGTCTGCAAGTGAGGATATCCAGGATCCAATTGCACAAGGTGGAATTTAGGCCCAGGTCTTAGAGTTTACTGATCAATTCTGAGGGGATGATGGTATTAAATTCTGAGCTGTGATCGATAAAGAGCATCCTGATGTATGCATCGTTGTTGTCCAGCTGTTGCAGGGTTGTGTGAAGAACCAGTGAGATGGCACCCACTGTCGACCTGCTGCTTTGGTAGGCAAACTGGAGCAGATCCAAGTCGCCACTCAGACAGGAGCTGATCTGCTTCATTACCAGGCTCTCAAACAGTTCATCACGTTGGATATAAGTGCCACTGGGCAATAGTTATTGAGACAGGTTACCACACTCTTCTTGGGCACCGGTGTGATTGAAGCCTGGTTGAAGCAGGGAGGTACCACACGCTGCTGGAGCGAGAGGTTAAAGATAAATATAAAACAGAATAAAACAAAATTATTTCCATTAGAGAGAGTATAGCTACAGATACTGGTAACCGCTATAGACAACCTTGTAAAAAGATGGCAACCATATTAAAATGTACAAGTATTTCTGATTCAGAACTCTATAAAGATTATAACAAAGACTAAAATCATCTACTTACTGTCTCAACCCTGTCCCTGCCACATTTTTTAAGGACTCTCTTAAAGTGTTTTCAATTTTGTTATAAAAAGTATTAACACATCCCTTGAAACTGGAGTCTTTCCAGATGCCTTCAAACCTGTGTTTGTCAAACCACTACTTAATAAGCCAAAGCTTGATATTGAGGTATTAGCTAACTATAGACCTGTATCAAAACTTCTCTTCCTTGGCAGGATTCCTCAGAAACTAATTTTCCACCAACTTGACAACTTTCTGAATGAGAACAAATTTTCTAAAAAACGTCTCAGTCAGGTTTTAGAGCAAACCACAGCATGGAGACAGCCCTTACTAAAGGTGTCTGTGATCTTAAGCTCAGCACCGATGCCAATAGAATATCAGTTCTAATTCTTCTAAACGTCAACACAATTGGCCACAACGTTCTCTCAGATCATCTTGAAAACTGGGTTGTGCTCTGTGGTAGCACCCTTAATTGATTTTCTCTGTATATCTTACAGAGAAATTTCTTATCTGTCTTGGAGACCATTTTCAGAGATATGATATACCTTTTAGTGTTGCTCAGGGAAATTATCCTGGTCCCCTACTCTCCTCTTTGTAAATGCTCCCCTTAGGAGATATCATTAGAGGGCATGAAATTGATTACTGCAGTTATGCAGATGACACATAATTGAATTGTTGAGCCTGATGATGATAACACCCTATATTCTCTGACATCTGGTGTGGCTGCAATAAACAAATGGATGAGCAATAATTTCCTAAAACTAAATGAAGATAAACTTGAAATAGTTTTAGTTGGTCTCAAAGCCAAAAGAGTTAAACATAGAACATAGAATAGTACAGCACAGTACAGGCCCTTCGGCCCACAATGTTGTGCCGACCCTCAAACCCTGCCTCCCATATAAGCCCCCACCTTAGATTCCTCCATATACCTGTCTAGTAGTCTCTTAAACTTCACTAGTGTATCTGCCTCCACCACTGACTCAGGCAGTGCATTCCACGCACCAACCACTCCCTGAGTAAAAAATCTTCCTCTAATATCCCCCTTGAACTTCCCACCCCTTACCTTAAAGCCATGTCCTCTTGTATTGAGCAGTGGTGCCCTGGGGAAGAGGCGCTGGCTATCCACTCTATCTATTCCTCTTATTATCTTGTATACCTCTATCATGTCTCCTCTCATCCTCCTTCTCTCCAAAGAGTAAAGCCCTAGCTCCCTTAATCTCTGATCATAATGCATATTTTCTAAACAAGGCAGCATCCTGGTAAATCTCCTCTGTACCCTTTCTAATGCTTCCACATCCTTCCTATAGTGAGGTGACCAGAACTGGACACAGTACTCCAAGTGTGGCCTAACCAGAGTTTTATAGAGCTGCATCGTTACATCACGACTCTTAAACTCTATCCCTCGACTTATGAAAGCTAACACCCCATAAGCTTTCTTAACTACCCTATCCACCTGTGAGACAACTTTCAGGGATCTGTGGACATGTACCCCCAGATCCCTCTGCTCCTCCACACTACCAAGTATCCTGCCATTTACTTTGTACTCTGCCTTGGAGTTTGTCCTTCCAAAGTGTACCACCTCACACTTCTCTGGGTTGAACGCCATCTGACACTTCTCAGCCCACTTCTGCATCCTATCAATGTCTCTCTGCAATCTTTGACAATCCTCTACACTATCTACAACACCACCAACCTTTGTGTCATCTGCAAACTTGCCAACCCACCCTTCTACCCCCACATCCAGGTCGTTAATAAAAATCACGAAAAGTAGAGGTCCCAGAACAGATCCCTGTGGGACACCACTAGTCACAATCCTCCAATCTGAATGTACTCCCTCCACCACCACCCTCTGCCTTCTGCAGGCAAGCCAATTCTGAATCCACCTGGCCAAACTTCCCTGGATCCCATGCCTTCTAACTTTCTGAATAAGCCTACCATGTGGAACGTTGTCAAATGCCTTACTAAAATCTATATAGATCACATCCACTGCACTACCCTCATCTATATGTCTGGTCACCTCCTCAAAGAACTCTATCAGGCTTGTTAGACACGATCTGCCCTTCACAAAGCCATGCTGACTGTCACTGATCAGACCATGATTCTCTAAATGCCTATATATCCTATCTCTAAGAATCTTTTCCAACAGCTTTCCCACCACAGACGTAAGGCTCACTGGTCTATAATTACCCGGACTATCCCTACTACCTTTTTTGAACAAGGGAACAACATTCGCCTCCCTCCAGTCCTCCGGTACCATTCCCGTGGACAACGAGGACATTAAGATCCTAGCCAGAGGCTCAGCAATCTCTTCTCTCGCCTCGTGGAGCAGCCTGGGGAATATTCCGTCAGGCCCCGGGGACTTATCTGTCCTAATGTATTTTAACAACTCCAACACCTCCTCTCCCTTAATATCAACATGCTCCAGAACATCAACCTCACTCATATTGTCCTCACCATCATCAAGTTCCCTCTCATTGGTGAATACCGAAGAGAAGTATTCATTGAGGATCTCGCTCACTTCTACAGCCTCCAGGCACATCGTCCCACCTTTATCTCTAATCAGTCCTACCTTCACTCCTGTCATCCTTTTTTTCTTCACATAATTGAAGAATGCCTTGGGGTTTTCCTTTACCCTACTCACCAAGGCCTTCTCATGCCCCCTTCTTGGTCTTCTCAGCCCCTTCTTAAGCTCCTTTCTTGCTTCCCTATATTCCTCAATAGACCCATCTGATCTTTGCTTCCTAAACCTCATGTATGCTGTCCTCTTCCACCTGACTAGATTTTCCACCTCACTTGTCACCCATGGTTCCTTCACCCTACCATTCTTTATCTTCCTCACCGGGACAAATTTATCCCTTATATCCCGCAAGAGATCTCTAAACATCGACCACATGTCCATAGTACATTTCCCTGCAAAAACATCATCCCAATTCACACCCGCAAGTTCTAGCCTTATAACCTCATAATTTGCCTTTCCCCAATTAAAAATTTTCCTGTCCTCTTTGATTCTATTCTTTTCCATGATAATTATAAAGGCCAGGGAGCGGTGGTCACTGTCCCCCAGATGCTCACCCACTGAGAGATCTGTGACCTGACCCGGTTCATTACCTAGTACTAAATCTAATACGGCATTCCCCCTGGTCGGCCTGTCCACATACTGTGACAGGAATCCATCCTGGACACACTTAACAAATTCTGCCCCATCTAAACACTTGGAACTAATCAGGTGCCAATGAATACTAGGGAAGTTAAAGTCACCCATGATAACAACCCTGTTATTTTTGCACCTTTCCAAAATCTGCATCCCAATCTGCTCCTCTGTATCTCTGCTGCTACCAGGGGGCCTATAGAATACCCCCAATAGAGTAATTGCTCCCTTCCTGTTCCTGACTTCCACCCATATTGACTCAAAAGAGGATCCTGCTACATTACCCACCCTTTCTGTAGCTGTAATAGTATCCCTGACCAGTAATGCCACCCCTCCTCCCCTTTTTCCACCCTCTCTATCCCTTTTAAAGCACTGAAATCCAGGAATATTGAGAATCCATTCCTGCCCTAGTGCCAGCCAAGTCTCTGTAATGGCCACTACATCATAATTCCATGTATGTATCCAAGCTCTGAGTTCATCACCTTTGTTCCTGATGCTTCTTGCATTGAGGTACACACATTTCAGCCCTTCTACCTTACTGTCTTTACACCGTTTATTCTGCTTCTCTTTCTTCAAAGCCTCCCTGTATGTTAGATCTGCTTTACTCCATGCACTTCTTGCACTGCTCTATCTCTCTGATAAACTTCTTGATAAACTTGGGAACCTGGGAATGTTTGGGAACCTGACCCCCATGTAAAATCATAAATAACAAGCCTATTTGTTATCTTTAATTCAGATCTGAATTTTAAATCCCACATAAAGAAAGTGAACAGAGCAGCATTTTTACACATAGAAATATAGCAAAGGGACATCCGTTTCTGTCATGTAATGATGCTGAAAAACTAATTCACGCCTTTACATCAAATAGACTAGATTACTGCAATGCACATTTTACTGACCTTCCAAAGCAAACTTCAACTCTGAAAGAACACCGCTACAAGACTTTTTAACTAAAACCAGGAAAAGGGAGCATATCACTCCGTCCTAACTACTCTGAATTGGCTTTCTGTATTTTTTTAGAATTGATTTTAAAGTTCTCTTACTTGTTTTTAAATCTCTCAATCGTCTGGGACCAGAGTACACCCCAGTATCACTTTCATCTTATAACCCTGCTCAAGCTCTCAGAACCTCTTCCACAGATCTCTTAAATTTAAACAATCTCCCTCAAAAGACAATTGGCAGGTCGGAGTTTCTGAACTATACTCCCGAACTGTGGAACTCAATACCTAAAACCATAAGGTATGCAGACTCAGGTGACACTTTTAAACACCAGCTCTAAACCTACTTATTTAACCTTGCTTTTAATTAATATATTTTTGTCTTTGATTTTCAATTTTGGAAAAATGAAAAATGATAGCTTTTTTACAGCAATCCAGCCAGGAGTTTCATGGTAAGTGTTACCAAGATCAGCTTTTTTGCTGAAATTCCAGATATTACAATTTGAATATAAATTTCTTGACAATCATGATGGGGTTTTAACTCATGACTCTGGATCAATTGTCCAGGACTCTGGCAACTAGTTCAGTAACTTAACCCTTAAACTGGCCTTAAGATAAACTACGGCCATTCTGACTTATTTTTTAACAATTTGGAAGACTTACATTCACTACACTGGGTGTACAGTGTGATTTTGATTCAAGCTGTATCAACTGTTAAAAGTGATTTTTGACTTAGTTCAAAGTTGAACATTACTGCTAAACTCAACTGCTTTGGACGTTGATGCTGAATCTCTGACCACATTGAATTTTACAGCTTTTGATCACCGTTTTAGAATCACGGACAATGGTAACTATTGTCCCCCATCCCTTATTGTTCTTGAGAACAGGGTGAGTCACTTACTTCAACTGGTGTGTGCATGTGTGTCTGTGTGTGCGTGTGTGTTTGTGTGTGTGCGTTTGTGTGTGTGCATTTGTGTGTGTGTGTGTGTGTGTTTGTGTGTGTGTGTGTGTGTGTTTGTGTGTGTGCTTGTGTGTTTGTGTGTGTTTGTGTGTGTGTGTGTGCGTGTGTTTGTGTGTGTGTACATGTGTGTTTGTGTGTGTGCGCGTTGCATTTGTGTGTGTGTATGTGTGTGTGCATGTGTGTTTGTGTGTGCATTTGTGTGTGTATGTGTGTTTGTGTGTGTGCATTGTGTTTGTGTGTGTATATGTGTTTGTGTGTGTGTGCATGTGTTTGTGTGTGTGTGCGTGTGCGTTTGTGTGTGTGTGTTTGTGTGTGTGCCTGTGTTTGTGTGTGTGCATGTGTTTGTGTGTGTGCATGTGCGTTTGTGTGTGTATGCGTGTTTGTGTGTGTGTGTGTGTGTGTGTGTGTGTGTGTGTGTGTGTGTGTGTGTGTGTGTTTGTGTGTGTGTGCGTGTGCGTTTGTGCGTATCTACGTGTCCATCACAAGCAATGAGGGTGACTGCCATGCTTGGGTGGTGACATCCTTGGGTAGGTGTGTTTGTGACGTCGTGACTTGCACGTGAGTTTGATTAAAGTGAGGGAGAGTTGTGCAGGTCGCCAAACTCACTTTCTTCTCCTAGTCTATCTGGATCCAGTGTCAAGACAAGAGTCAAGACGACTGGAGATAGGTCAGGGTGCTGTGGATGACTAGGACGATCTACGTGTCTTGACTTGCTCTTCGCGCTCCACAACACGTGCCGGGAAATGCCTTCAACTGCTACACATCTGATGAAGGTGCTTCCACAACGCAGGAGTGTTTCAGAACCAGCAATGATGAAGGAACAGTCACATTTCTATAAGTCAGCATGTACCTAAGTGATTCAGATTTATTTATCGTGTATGCATCGAGACATATGCATAGTTCGGGTGACTAAGATGTTTGTACAGTACTGTAGCAATTTTATATATTACACTGCACTGCTGCAAAAAGAAACAAATTTCATGACTTATGTGAGTGATGATAAACCTGATTCTTATATGGGTCTCTATTGTGGACTGAGAGTGGAAAATGGGCAGGGAGAGGGGAATCATGGATAGGAAAAGGGGAAGCAAGAGGGGAGGGAGCAGGAAGCACAGATGAGATGTTCTGTAATGGTCAATAAACCAATTGTTTGGAATCAAATAATCTTGCCTGGTGTCTCAGGACTGGGTGTGTCTGCACTTGTGCCAATCCTCGACCCTGGCACTCCTTCTCTCCCACCTGACCCACACTGCACCTGCGGCACACCACCTTCATCATTCCCAACATCCATGTGCAGTCAAGGTGTTTCAATTGAATGTAGTAAAAATACACCTGTATCTGGTAGGTCCTGCTGCTGGTGAGTTAGCATCCTGACAAAAACTGCACCATGAAGAAAAAAGAACACTCCAAGCAACTCTGCGAAAATGTTATTGTAAGGCACGTCAGAAGATGGATACAAGAATACTCATAAGTCACTAAATATCTTCTGGAGTACAGTTAAGTCAATCCTCAAGAAATGGAAAGAATATGGCACAGCTGTAAATCTGCCTGGAGCAGGACGTCCTCAAAAACTGAATGAACATGCAAGAAGGGAACTAGTGAGGGAGGCCACCAAGTGTCCTGTGACAACTCTGGAGGAGCTACAAGCTTCAGTGGCTGAGATGGGAGAGACTGCGTATACAACTGTTGACCACATGTTTCACCAGCTGCAGCTTTATGGGAGAGTGGCAAAGAGAAAGCCGCTGTTGCAAAAAACTCACATGAAATCTCATCTAGATTTTGCCAGAAGGCACGTGGGAGACTCTGAAGTCAGCTGGAAGAAGATTCTATGGTCTGATGAAACCGCATACTCCAGAGATGCTGGAAATCTCAAGCAACACACAGATTAACTCAGTTGGTCAGGCAGCAACCATGGAGGGGAGTGAACAATCAACACTGAGTTGCCCCAGCATTTTGTGTGTGTTGCTCCTGCACTCCTATCCCCATCTCCTTATCACCTGCTTTCTTTCCCCTCTCCCACCAACTTCATCTGCCCATCACCCACACACCCCTCCCACCACCTCCCTTATTTGGTTCCAATCACCTTCCTTTCCTATCATATCCCATCATCTACAGCCTTTTGTTGCCTCCAGCTTTCACCTCCCAGCCTCCCCCATTATCTCCACCCTGGCCTCCCCCACCTTACTCCATCTGCCAATCACTCAGATCCACTTATCTTGCCCAACCCTTCCCTTCACCTCTCAAAACTGGCTATCTCGCCTTTATTATTTCCGACTAGAGGACCCGAAATATTGATTGAACGTTTTCCTCCACAGATGCTGCCTGACTTGTTGAGTTCCTCCAAAAGTATGATTTTGCTCAGGCATCCATCATGTACAGTTAATTATATTTCCTCATTCTTCCTATTGCTTTGCTTCTGATGTCCATCGAAATGGCGTGATAAAAGACAACTGGATTAAATAGATGCCTTGATTAATGTCAAATTACTAACAAGCAACATTAGGGATTTGATTCAGATTCCAATTCATTTATTTATCACGTGTACATCGAAACATACAGTGAAATGTGTCATTTGCGTCAGCAGCCATCACAAACTAAGAATATGCTGGGGGCATATTCAAGTGTCAGCACACTTTCCAGCACCAACACAGCATGAAGGCAATGTTCAACAGAACCGTAGCAAAACAAGGCCCCCTCTCCCTCCCATCCACCCACCATCTCATGACCACATGAGGGGCTTCGAACCCTAGGACAGGCCACCTCCAGGTCTTCAGCCTCCATTGAACTTGCAGACATCAGGCCTCCAATTTCCCCAAAGGACTCACAGACTCGCTGACCTGGTGCTTTGGCCATCGGGCCCTGACTTCTGGACTTCTGATCGACCTCCAGTATCAGCCACAAGTCACTGCTATAACGGGATCCCAAACTCCAGGCTTCGAACCCTGACTCACCGATGACAGGATCCCGAACTCCAGGCCTCGATAATGGAAGAATAACGGGTTGTGATTCAGGTAGTTTTATGCATCAAAACTACCTAAATCCCAACCCATTATTCCTCCTTCTGTTCTGCACAGATACCCTCACATCTGAGAGAACTTTCCAGAGTCCTGGCAAGGTTAATGCCACAGCTGTTTCACACATGCAGATCCATTTCCTTCAAATAACCCTTTATATCAGAGTAAAGGTCCTGGATAAAACAGCGGGAGAACAGACGATATTTAAGGGCTTGGCAGATTCTCAAATATTGCACAGCTCAAGGGCAAATATCTGGCACCCAGTACTAGTGACACTCGAGAAAACATGACCAAACTATATTTAGAATGGGCAAAACAAAAAGCTATGCTGTGGTATGCTGGCAGGAGTATTGTGCCATTTCTCTCTTCCACTGTGTCAGACACCACAGACCTCCTTAAGGTTTCAGCTGATTGGTTAAATGTAATTTTAAAATCAAGGGTTCTCAGCAAAGAATCTCTGAGACTCTGCCTTACAGAATGAACAACTGTAATTCAGGGCCTCCCCCGGGGCTGCCAATCCCCACAGATTCACTCCACAGTGCCCAGGAATTGAACATTAATCTCCAGGGCAGTGGCACCCAAAAATACTCCTGGAGGCAAAGGTGTGCTTTTCATCTTCCTGAAATGTTTAATGTACTGGTAATAAAAATGACATTCAAAACAAAAAAACTAAAGACTTTGACCGGGTGCGGCAGTCGGAGAGGGAGATCACATGGTGAAAATGGAGCCATCCAGCCAGCATTAGGAAGATAATCCTTCTCAAAAAGACAAGAAATTCTGCAGATGCTGGAAATCCAAGCAACACACACAAAATGCTGGGGGAGTTCAGCAGGTCGGGCACTATCTATGGAAATGAGTGCAGTCGACGTTTCGGGCCGAGACCGTTCAGCAGGACTGGAGAAAAAATGTTGAGGCCTCAGAGTTAAAAGGTGGGGGGAGTGAGAAACACAAGGTAATAGGTGAAAGTGAGAGGGGGGAGGGATGTAGTAAAGAGCTGGAAAGTTGATTGGTGAAAGAGATACAGGGCTGTAGAAGTGGGAATCTAATAGGAGAGGACAGAAGGCCATGGAAGAAAGAAAAAGAAGGAGGAATACCAGAGGGAGGCGATGGGCAGGCAAGGATAAGGTGAGAGACGTTAAAGTGAATGGGAAATGGTGGGGGGGGGGGCTATTACCATAAGTTTGAAAAAAAATGTTCAATCAACGTTCATGCCATCAGGTTGGAAGCTACCCAGATGGAGGCTTCTCAACTCTTGCTCTCTTTATAGCAAGGGTTCCCAATCTTTTTTTATGCCATGGAGCCTCACCATTAACCAAGGAGTCCATGAACCCTTACTTTTAAAGTCCTGATTTATTACTTTTTCTTTTCCACCTCACCTCACCTTTGCTCAAGAATGATGCTTGTTTCCTGTAGTAAGTGGGAATCAGTGCCAAGCAATGAAGAATTGATCCCTGTTCCAATTCACCCTCAATGTGCTAGCAACACCTCAAAGCTGGTAATCATCACTCATCTAGTTATTTCAGAAGGACGTGGTAGCATTTTCCCTGAGCCATTACAAATGATTGGAAAACAGAGTGGTTTGACAGCATTTGCAGAACACTAGTTAGGCATCAAACTAATTAGTGTGGGATAGAAAACCCAGTAACAAGATTTATTCCCCTGCAAGATACAGTATTGTGTAGAAGTCTTAAGCACAAATATAGTGTTAAGACATTTGCACAGTACTGTATATTGATTAAAATAGGAAGTTGGCTGAGAAACAGAAATGAGAGTATTAAACTTTTTATTAGCTGAGTAGAATTAAGTGATATTTGGTAACTGGAAAGACATAATATACAGTACTGAGCAAAATTCTTAGGCACCCTAGCTATATATATGTTCTTAAGACTTTTGCACATTAATAAATCTCTTTCAGGGTTTTCCAACAAGAAGGCAGATTCTTGATCACTTTCATAAATTGGTTTTGATTATTGATACAGTGAGTGTAACCATCTTGCCTTGAAATGTAGTGGATTAGCTTTATGAAAACCCTTAACTCTGATGTTTTGGTATGCTGGAGGTCACCTCTGAGTTGAAATTTAAATTGACCAATTATCTTCAAACTGAAATGAAAATTGTAGATCATGAGATGAACATTCTGCAATGAGTGACTTGTTTCTTGTTCCTCCAAAGACTTTCAATTGGTACAGGTATCAATTAACATGGTTTGGAGGCTTGCGTGGAGAACTATGTAGGATGGAGTCAGTGCTTTATGCTTTGGCTCTTGGTAGGGTCACCCATGCTAAGCAGGTCAAAGAGTACAGGACAGATTGAGTGGTCTACTGGTTCTCCAGATTTGGAGGTCCGCTCAGGGCTAACAACCCTGACTGGTAAAACAAAACTGTTAAGGAAACAGCAATGAAGAATCCTTCCACATCTGAGTGTGGTGGTATTCCTGAGTCTCTACCTGGGACTTGCATAACTGACAGCAGTGAAAATCGAGAGGAAGCTACTGACACAATGAAGGAAGGCCAGAGACATAACAGGCAGTAAGTAAGTTACATTGGCAGTGATTACAGTGCCAATTTCCACTCTCACTTCTGTGAACTGAATTAGCATAAATCAACTGGTGAAGTTAGTGAGCCAACAGACAAATTATGGAACATTGACATGAAGATAACTTGAATCCCGTCACAGCGGATGGGAATTTAAACTTGGGTCATTAAACACCTTAATAAAAAAGGTAGTCTTACTAATGGCACATAGTGAAAAAGCCTGACTGACTTACGAATGTACTACAAGGACACAAATTTTCTGTGTCTTACAAGCCTGAAGTAAGTATGGCCCCTGGACCTCAAGTGTGGTTTTCCAACAGGAAGTCATATTCTTGATCACTTTTATAAACCACCACCTTAGTTTCATAAGCCAATGAGGTACAGGAGCAGAATGAGGCCATTTGGTCCATCAAGTCTGTGCTGCCATTTCATCATGGTTGATCCATTTTCCCTCTTAGCCCCAATCTCCTACCTTCTCCCCATGCCCGGACTGATCAACAATCTATCAACCTCTATCTTAAATATACCCAATGACTTGGCCTCCTCAGCTGCTTGCGAAAACGAATTCCACAGGTGCACCACTTTCTGGCTTAAGAGATTCCTCCTCATCTCCATTGCAGATGGACAGCCCTCTATTCTGAAGCTTTGTCCTCTGGTCTTGGACTCCCCCACCATAGGAAAACATCCTCTCCGCATCCACTATATTGAGGCCTTTCAACATCTGATAGGTTTCAATGAATACTGCCAAACATAGGCTAACACTCCCATACAATGCAGAGATATGCTCCATTGTTGCGGAAGCTATCTCTCAGAATAGAAACTTACTAAGTGATCGGCCTTCTTCAATCATTGCAGTCCTTGAGTGAGCAAATGAGTCCATAGCTTCTCAAGGCAATTAGGGATGGGCAGTTAAATGTCTGCTCAGCCAGCGAGGGCAAGATCCTTGAATGTTTAAGTAAAAAGTAGGCATCATCCCCAATGTCCTGGCCAATACTTATCTGCTAACACAACCATAAAAAAAATTGTTTGATGGCATTCTGCTAACAACAAATTGGCTGTTGATCTGTTTCAACTGTAGAAGCAATGCAATGTGAAACATTTTAGATTTCCTGAAAAGATGCAAGAGATGCTACAGAAACGTAAGTCACCAAGACTGGAGGTAGAGGCACGAAGGTCGAATCTGAGGGTCCAGGCCAGAAACTGAGATTAGAGACCTGATATCTGCAAGTTTATGTGTCCAGGCCAGAGACTGGACATTGGAAACCCAAGTTATGTGAGTTTGAATCTCTGGGGCTAAGGACTGGAGACCTGGAGATGGCCTGTCCCTGGGTTTGGAACCCTGTGTAATGAGGGTAGGAAAAAATAGCTTATTTTACTGTTGTCTTGTTTTGATCTGCTGTTGTTGTTGCTTACATCGTTCTGTGTTGTGTTGAACATTATAGGCATGTTACGTCGGAGACGGAGTGTGCGGTGACATCCTTGGATGTGTTGGTTGTTAGCACAAACAACACCTTTCACTGTTTGTTTTGAAGTACATGTAATAAATAAATCTGAATCTGATATCTTGTATCTGGGACTTAACACTTTTGATATGGTAAGTCCTAATATATATAATTCCTTAAGATGTCAGTTGTAAAATTAGTCAGCTCCATCATGGATACTAGCCTCCGTGGTACCCAAGACATCTTCAAGGAGTGGTGCCTCTGAAAAGCAGCTCCATCACCAAGGACCCCACCACCAAGGATAAGCCCTCTTCTCATTGCTACCATCAGGAAGGAGGTACAGAAGCCTGAAGGCACACTCTCAACAATTCAGGGACGGCTTCTCCACCTCTGCATTGAACCCGTGAACACCACCTGATTGTTTTTTTTATTTCTGTCTTTGCACTACTTACCTTCATTTGACTATTTAATATACATATATATACTTAATGTAATTTAGATTTTTTAAAAAATATTGATCATGTATTGCATTGTACTGCTGCCGCAAAGTCAACAGATTTCACGATGTATGCCGATGACATAAACCTGATTCTCATTCTGATACCTTAAACTGAAACGACAGGGAACTTATTTGATGTTTCGTTATAGTCCAGGGCTCTAGTTTACAAGTTTATCCTAGGTGGCATAGATGAGGAAAATCTCAGACTGGTTTACACACTGTCACTTTTACAGTATCAACAATCTTGGCCTCTGGCGGAGCATGTGTATTCTCTATGAGACCCTGTGCATTTCCTTCAGATGCTCTTCTTTCCTCTTATATCCCAACGAACTGCTGACTGGCAGGTTATCTGACCACTGCAGGTTGTCCCTAGTGCGAGGAGTTGAGAAAAGATGCGAGGGAAAATTAGCAGAGTACTGAGATTGTTCGGTGGGTTTATTTAGACACAATGGGCTGAAATCCAGTGTCATTAGCTCTATTTCTCATCCACAGATGCAGCTTCACCTGCTAGGTATTTCCAGCATTTCCTGTTTTTAATTGGGCTGACTAGCCTCTTCTGTGGTGTAAGGAGATATAGAACTTCATCCTTGGGGTTTGCCCCGTTGGCTGGAATAACTCGATATTCTGCTGCTTCCTCGCAGTCACTGGGCTGGGGAAGAGGAAGGGAGAGGCAAGTCACAACCCAATGGTTTCCAGTTGGCAACTAAGCTCCTCAAGTGGCAGGGATGGATCGTGCTGTCCCCTCACTCCTCTCCGCCAGTTCATCAAAAGATGGGCAAATAGCTAAAACAGCTATTAGCAAGACAACTTGGCAGAATATCGAGGTCCAGCCATCAGCCAATTTGGGGTCAATACTGAAGTTTGATCAGAAGTCCAGAAGCTGAAGCTCAAAGGCCAAAGCTTGATGGAAGCCCAGATGCTGGTCCTACGGTTGGAGGACTGTCCGTGTGTGTGTGGAAGGGTGAGAGGGAGAAAAGGGGCTTCTTTTGGTGCTGTTATTTCGTTGCTTGTTGTGTTCTGTATTGGTCTGTCGAGAACTGTGGGTTGCTATGTTGGCGCGAGGATGTGTGGCGGCTCTTGCGCACTGCCCCCAGCGCATTCTTGGGCTGTGTTGGTTGCTAACAATAACAATACATCTCACTGTATTTTCCCATTTACATGTGATAACCAAAATGAATTTCAATCTGAATCAGAAGATGGCAGCTTCAGGACAGAATGCTGCCAGGACTTGAGGAAGAGGTTATGCAAGCTAGAGCTCCGTTTCTTGGAGTATAAGAGATTGAGTGGTGGCAGAGCAGACTCGATGGGCCAAATGGCCTAACTCTGCTCTTACAACTTATGGCCCTTTTATAGGGGTGGTAAAATCATGAGGAGCATAAATATTGCAGTTGTTTTCCCAAGGAAAGGGAACTGAAAACTGGAGGGCACAGAGAGCGGGCTAGATTTAAAATGAATTTGAAGGGCAACTTCTCATGCAGAGGGTAAATGGAATGAGCTGGCAGAGAGACCAAAGGGAAGTAAATGGGCCCAGCTTAGGATGGACACTTTGATCAGCATGGATGAGTTGGGCCGAAGTGCCTGTCTCCATGCTAAATTACTCTATGACCCTCTGTAAGATGAAAGAGAAAATTAACCAGAAGGGTAATTGGTAAGAAGAACCGAAGTGGACAGAAGGAATTGTTAGTTTTAGCCGGTCAGTGTAATGTTCCAGAAAATATTACTAGAAGTGGACTTGGCAGTGAGTTTTCATTAGGAAACTAGAAAATTAGATTAACTTCCATGAGACGGCAACAGCTTGAAGAGCCCTTTCAAAAGGGCTGGCACAGGTATGATGGGCGGAATGTCCCTCTTCTGCACTATGTGATACCCTAAAGGAAAAGCCTTGGCCGAAATGAAGCTGCATTGCACAGGAATCCTGGGAATCCAGTTTTATGGGTTGGAAGTATCACAAAATTGGGTTGAGCAGCACGGTAGCGTAACGCAATTGCAGCACCGACAACCCAGGTTCAATTCCCGCCACTGTCTGTAAGGAGTTTGCATGTTCTCCCCAAGGCCACTTGGGTTTCCTCTGGGTGCTCCGGTTTCCTCCCACATTCCATAGGTTAGTAGGTTAATCGGTCACAGGGGTGTAATTGGGTGACATGGGCTCTTTGACTCAGAAGGGTCAGCAACAGTGCTGTATCTCTAAATAAGATTAAATATAAATCTTTCTAAATTCACGACACACAAGGAAGGGCAGTCAACCCATGCCTACCACTCCCATCTTGCAGCGTCCGAGCCCTTGTCCTGCTGGAGATCAGAGTGTTGATGGTCAAACAAGCTCAGCCCTTCTTGCTGTCCCCGATTTGCCTTTCACTCTAACCCGCTCCTCCCCTTTCCACCAGGGGAAGGCATACTGTGGACGCATGCCAGGATTGCTTCTTACAAAAGAACGTATGACATTTAGACATAAAGCAGGTGGGACTTGCACAGACAAGCCTCAGTATAACCTGGCAGCTTTTCAAAGCAGCGAGAAGGAAATGTGCAGGAACAGGCTTCAGTCTCTGTGTACTGACTCCAGGGCACATTGTTTATGAGACCTAGAAATGAGACAGTAAGACTGATACCCTGGGAAATCCCTGCTCAAAAACCACCATCACTTGCTTCTCCACAACTTACACTCAGTGGTCACTTAATTAGGTATGCCTATACACCCACTCGTTAATGCAAATATCTAATCAGCCAATCATATGGCAGTAACTCAATGCACAAAAGCATGCAGGCATGGTCAAGTGGTTCAGCTGTTGTTCTGAACAAACATCAGAATGGGGAAGAAATGCCATTTACTGTATGAGACTTAACCGTAACTGAGTATCTGAGAAACTGCTGATCTCTTAGGATTTTCACATGCAACATTCTTTAAGTGCTTACATGGAAAGCTGCGAAAAACAAAACACATCAAAGTTGCTGGTGAACGCAGAAGGCCAGGCAGCATCTCTAGGAAGAGGTACAGTCGACGTTTCGGGCCGAGACTCTTCGTCAGGACTAACTGAAAGAAGAGCTAGTAAGAAATTTGAAAGTGGGAGGGGGAGATCCGAAATGATAGGAGAAGATAGGAGGGGGAGGGATGGAGCCAAGAGCTGGATAGTTGATTGGCAAAAGGGATATGAGAGAATCATGGGACAGAAGGCCTAGGGAGAAAGAAAAGGGGGAGGGGGGAAAAAGCCCAGAGGATGGGCAAGGGGTATCATGAGAGGGACAGAGGGAGAAAAAGGAGAGTGAGAAAAAGAATGTGTGTATATAAATAAATAACAGGTGGGATACGAGTGGGAGGGCACTCATCCAGTGAGTGGCAGTTCTCTGGGTGGAAATGTCTTGTTAGTGAGAGAGGTCAGAGGAGAATGGCCAGACTGGTTCAAGCTGACAGGAAGGTGACAATAACTCAAATAACCACGTGTTACAATACAGTTGTGCAGAAGAGCTCTCTGAATGCAGAACATGTTGAACCTTGAAGTGGATGGGCTACAGCAACAGAAAACCTCAAAGGTACACTCAGTGGCCACTTTACTAGGTACCTCCTGTACAGATAATACCTAATAAAGTGGCTACTGAGTGTGGCCACTTAAGATACAAGAGACCACGCTAATTTAGCTACAGAGATATCCTTCACGCATAAACACAACTATCACAAAATTGACACTGATTTGAATGCCAAAGTTTAAAAGTTGATACATCAAATGTAAGCAAAATCAGTTGTAAGTGAATAAGGAAATTACTCTAGGTTCAAACTTTAGAGGGTTGTGGGGAGGGATGGGCAACAGATTGAATCATTTGGAATGGCATCTAAATTGCACAAGTTTGATAAAATCTAGAGAGAGAGAAGTACTGCATTCATAAAACATAAGACATTAAGACCATGAAACATAAGGACAGAACTGGGATATTCCAGTCTACTCTGCCATTCCATCATGGCTGATATATTATCCCTCTCAACCCCATTCTCCTGCCTTCTCCCCAATAACCAAGTATCTGTCAATCTTTGCTTTAAACATTACGCAATGACTTGGGCTCCGCAGCACTCTGTGGCAATGAGTCCCACAGAATCATCACCCCCCCCCCCCCCCCCCCCAGCTGAAGGAATAACTCCTCATCTCTGTTCTAAAGGGATGTTCTTCTCTGGGCTGTGCTCTCTGGTCCTAGACTTCCCTTGCTATGGGAATCATCAAGTCTACTCTATCCAGGCCTTTTAATATTCGATAGATCCCCTCTCCTTCTTCTAAAATCCAGTGAGTACAGACTCAGAGTCATCAAATGCTCCTGTTATGTTAACTCTTCCATTCCCGGGATCATTCACTGACAATCGCCAACTGTGCCAATGTTAATACTGTGTGTTCAGCACCAAAACCCATTCAAGTATCCTTCATTGCCATCTATTTACTGCTTGAATATTGAGTAAATCTATTTTGCCAGGCAGTACAAATACTTTTTATTTGAATTAGTAGACAGCTCCAGATTTATTATGTTATTTTATCATTGACCAGAAGTAGCCATTTCATGCAATATTAGAATCTATTTTCATCTCTGTCATCAGGAAGTTGGCAGTGAGTGGCATTCTCCTGTGGCTGCAGATCAAGTTGTGGAGGATTTTTGTTTTCTTGGATATTGATCCAGAGACAAGGAAAAAGTGATAAATGTCCAAATTAGGACAGTAGAAACCAAGCAACTCATGATGGCTTTGTGAAAGGATGTTTAGTGTTATGGCTTGGCTTGGATGGTGATCAATCCATCTCCAATTCTTGAGTGTCCCAATCTTCTTGACTACAGAGATCCTGCAGAGAGTGAAAACCTTGATTCACACTCACAAAATGCTGGACGAGCTCAGTGGTCTGGCCTGAAGCATTGACTGTTCAATTTCTTCCATAGATGCTAACTGACCTCCTGAGTGGCTCTAGCATTTTATGTGTGTGACTACATATAGGATGGCCTCATCCCAAGCAAGCAGACAGTACTTCAAACTCTTGATTCTCTCTGCTTGTCTTTGGAGGTTCAAGAAGCAAGTGACTCATTGCAGAAAATTCATCTCATGATCTTCAGTTAAAGAAGTCATACAGCTCAGAATCAGGCCCCTCGGCCCATCCAGGCCATGCTGAACTATTATTCTGTTTAGCCCCATCAACCTGCACCTGGACCATAGCCCTGCATAGCTCTCCCATCCGTGTACGTATCCAAACTTAAATGTTGCAATCGAACCCATATCCACCACTTCCTCTGTTCCACACTCCCACTACCCTCTGAGTGAAGTTGGCCCCCTTGGGTTCCTTAAATATTTCATAATTCACTTTTAACCTATGGCCTCCAACCCTAGTCACACCCAACCTCAGCGAAAAAAGCCTGCTTGCATTTACCCTATCTATACCCCTCATAGTGTTACCTCAGTTTGTAGATAATTGATCAATTTTGATTTCTACTCAGTGGTGACCAATACATCAGGGTTAGGGTTTTTAATAATGCTAATCCATTATATTTTAAGGGGACATGGTTAGACTCCTTATTGTCTTTGGAATGCTGATGAAAATGGAATTCAGAGCAAACAGCGTCACTCAACAGAGCTGGATTGTGTAAGCACGAGAGGGCAGATAGATAGATGGGGTAAAATATGAATGTGACTAGTAGGGAAATGGATAATGCATTGAACGTGAGAAAATGGGCAATAATTATGGAGTCATACAGTAGAGAAACAGGCCCTTCAGCCCACTTCAGCCAGGCAGCCTAAATGGGCTACTTGAGCTTTCCACATTTCCCTGCATTTGTCCCAAATCCCTTTAAAGCATTCTGACCTAAGTGGCCCTCAAAATGTCACTTAAACATTGTGGCTGTACCCGCCTCTCCCACTTCCTCTGGCAGCTCATTCCAGCTGCCCACCACCTTGTGTGTGGAGAAAATTGCCCCTCAGGTCCCTTTGAAACTTCCCCTGGCACCTCAACAAGTGAGCACAGAGTGTGTAGGGGGTGAGGAGATGGATGGTGTACTGTGTCTGAGAGGGGAGGGAGGTGAATGGCGTAGAGTGTGTGCAATCAGATGCATGGATTCTAGTGAGTACGAAGCATGTGGAAGTAGTAGAGTTCAAATGCAAAATAGAAATGAAGGAATGTTGTATAACCCACTAACTAAAGGTACAAAGGCTGAGCAGCAACTTGTTCCTACAGGTTAGTTCTTATTTGAATTGCTGGGTTGTAGAAGCTGTGGAACAGCTTTTGTTGGCTTTCCAAGTTACTGAGTGCAGAGCACAGCATCGCTAAGCAGAGAGATAGGAGGTTAAGAGTAACCAAGTCCTTCTAACCAAGAAACTACTTCAGAGGACAAGGAGCAAATACAGACACACCTTGCATCTCGGTTTATTGCAGAACATACTCCTGTCCATAAACATAAGAGATTCTGCAGATGTTGGAAGTCCAGAGTAACACCCAAAATACTGGAGGATCGGAGAGGAATAAAGAGTCAACGTTTCAAGCTGAGACTCTTCATCAGCACTGCGGGACTGCACAGGCCTCGAACGCTGACACATTAATCCTATCCTTAGATGATGCCTGACTGGCTGAGCTCCTGCAGCATTTTGTGTGTGTGTTACTCCAGGCCTCCAATAAGAAAGCAAGGACAAATCACACACTATCCTGACTGAGGTGTGCATTGACCATAGCTTCGTTCATGATCACTGGGTCAATATCTTGGGTGATCCCTTCCTAAAAGCACCTTTGCCACTCCCAACTCCCCACCCGCTTCTCAAGGTTAACCAAGGAAACTTGGTCTCACTCTCTGCAGCCTTCTCTGTAACTGATCGCCTGCTCACATTTCCAGCCACGATGAAGAATCCTTAACCTAAAACATCAGTTATTTCTTTCCCCCCTGACGCTGAGAGATCTGCTGTTTTTAGTTCAGATTTTCAGCTTCTAACGCACTTTACTCCAATAAGCCTCATAATGATGACCTTACTAGCCTCAGTCACAACTTAGAACATAGAATGGTGCAGCACCACAAGAGGTTCTTCAGCCCGTCGTATCTGCACTGAACACAACGGCAAATTAAATTAAATCTCTTCTAGCTGCACCTGATCCATATCCCTCCATTGCCTGTATATTGATCCGTCCACCTAAAGTCACAATCAGAATCCTTCATTATGGCAAAGTATGTGGACACATACAGGGAATTTGATGTCGGTTTCCCTGAGCTCTCGCTGTACAGTATCAAAAAGCAAACAAAACAATAGTGCAAATAATCGTGAACTATATACAATGAAGTATACCTGTGTATGTACAGGTGGACTTGGTTTATAATAGACTAAAATTCAAGTATGCATAAGACTGATGGCATACGGAAAGAAACTGTTCTTGTACCTATTTGTCCTGGCATACAGTGATCTAAAGCGCCTGCCAGAAGGAAGGAGTTGGAACAGGTGATCTCCAGGGTGTGATGGGTCTACAATGATGCTGCTTGCTCGCTTCCTGACTCTAGGTGCGTATAAGTCTTCTTAATCACTACCATTTTATCTGCTTCCACTACTATCCCTGGCATCCCGCTCCTGGCATCTACCTTGTAAAAAAAAACCTGCCCTGCACATCTTTAAACTTCGCTCCTCACACATTAAATCAGGGGTTCCCAACCTTTTTTATGCCATGGACCCCTACCATTAACTGAGCAGTTCTTGGACCCCCAAGGTGGGAACCAGATTTAAAAGCATGTCCTCCTCTATCTGACATTTTTTCACTCTGGGGAAAAAAAAAGATTTTTTCTGTTATCCTACCTATGCCTCTCACAATTTTATAAACTTCTGTCAGAAAAATTTTGCTTTTTGAGAACAAAACAAGCTCGATGTTTCTGTGAAACAAGCTTTGCAATAAAATGAATCACAACTCAACTGGTTTGTTGAAGCACACTTTTTAACCTCAGTTGAAATATGGAGGAAGAGAGTGACAAAGAGTAAGAGTGAGGGTCTAAGGGTGAAGGAGAGAGGAAAAAATGACAGAGAGGGTGATGTCTACACACAGTTAGAGTGGCTGAGAAGGGAAATGAAAAAGATATGCACAGACAGAAAGAGGGAGCAAGAAAGAAGAAAGGCACACAGAGAGGGAGAGTTTGACAGGTAGATATCCAGATGGGTGTTTTAATATTTTATTATACATCCCAAAGCGTTAGCACACGTTTCTCAAGTAAATCAATGTTCACATAAATAGATTTAGTTTTGCAGGCTGGAGTTGCTATTTATACTATTTGCCTGGTGCAGCTGAGGAAAACTCAATGCAATATTTTTCCAGGAATTTGCATTCATGTGGAACACTGCACAGTTAATGAAGACAAGCCAGGCAGCCGCAGTGTGTACTTTATTGTCTAATCCCAAATCGACTGTGTGTTTCTGTGGAGGGGTGGTGAGAGGAGAGAGAAAGAGAGATAGAGAGGCAGAGAAAGAGAAAAATAGGACAGTGTATGGTAGTACCAAGAAATGAAAATTAAAACAACTGGAGAAATCTGAAATCAAAGCAGAAAATATCAGGAACACTCAGCTGGTCAGACAGCATCTGTGGGAAAAGAAACAGTTAATGTTTCAGGTCGAAGACCATTTGTCAGAAGGACATCAAGTTGGCCCAACGTTGAGGTCTCATCCAACCAAGCAGAACTCAAGTGCCACCTAAATGCTTTGCTTGAGTCTCTACACCCTGATTTTTCTCTACAACAGTGAAAAGATCTCAAAAGTATCAAATTGTCTATGAAGCATGAGAATATCAATGAAGAATGCTATATAAATCTGGTCTTGCTCAGTAAGAAGCAACTAAACTGCAGCTGACATAAAACTACCAATGTTGTATTAAGGTCGCACTGACATACATCTGGGTCAGTGTGTTAGAGACTGGTCAGAGCCCAAGAGTTCAAAAAAACGGGTTACCAAATTCTCCCTGCAAACAGAGCCTAGGTGAACATTTGAGAGATCAGAAAACAATTAAGATATTGTGATCAAAGGCAAGGAGTGAAGGTCAAGACATCCGATCATCCCTCCCGGGCGCCAGAGTAACGCAATGCTATTACAGCCAGGGGCGTCAGAGTTCGGATTTCCTTTCTAATGTCACCTGTAAGGAGTTTGTACCCATGGAATGCGTGGGTTTCCTCTGGGTGCTCCGGTTTCATCCCCAGTCGAAAGGTGTACCAGTTAGTGGGTTAGTTGGTTGATTGGTCATTTTAAGTTGTTCTGTGATTTGGCTAGGGTTAATTCGGGGTTACTGGGCAGCAAAGCTCAAAGGGCTAGAAGGGCCTATTCCACACTGTATCCCCTACGTAAAATAACATAAATCAATAAATAAAATAAAAATATTACCGGAATGATCAACCACACCTTGGAGGAACTAATGATTATCAGGAGTTAGCACGGTAAGTCAAATCAGCAACTCATGTTGTCTTAGATTGTGACAGAGTGCCTCATTGTAAGAAACTAAAATAAGTCCTATTGTGCCTACAATTCTCACTGTCCCTTGTCTCTGCAACCACAGGTGTCAAAATTAATCACATTTGACCATTATAAATAAAACAAAAAATCCTGGAAAGAATCACCTTGTCAGGCAGCTTCTATGAAAGGAGAACAATTCATTTCTTTGATATTGATTATTTTCCATCAGAAATAGTTAATAGGATTAGTGCAAATTTGTCTTTAGTAGATGGCATGGACTTGAAGGGCCAAAGGGCTCCCTTGTGTGCTGTTTGACTGCATGAGGCTGGAAATGGGGGGAGCACTTGTAGGTGATTACTGAGTTGGAAGGGTCAACATCATGAAGTAATTTGTGAACGGATGCTGATGTACATCAGCAGGTAACCAATGCAACTTGGTGTGTTAAGATTGTATAGTTGTTAGCATACACTTAACATATTTAATTAATTTCATTTTACTCTTCAAGCGGCGCAATAAAAGTGGCCAGAGACAAGAAGCAAGCAAGGGTGGATGTTCAGAATAAACATTTTTCATTGACCAATTCAGCATTTCGGGCCGAGACCATGACTGATTGCATCACAGCCTGGTAAAAAAACTCCAGTGCGAGAGGTTACAGGGAGTGGTGGACTCAGCCTTTTCCATCAGAGGCCCAGCTTTCCCCACCATCAAGGACACCTACAAGAGCAGGGAGCCCCAACCTTCTTTATGCCATGGACCAACACCATTAAGCAAGGGTTCTGTGGACCCCAGGCTGGAAACCTCTGTATAAGAGGCAATGTTGGAGGAAGGCAACAGGAAGGACCACTGCCACCTGGGCCATTCCGTCTTCTTGATGCTGCTACTGGGCAGGAGTTGCAGGAACCTGAAGAACCCCCACCCCCACCTCAAGATTCAACACCAACCCATTATGCCTATGTTTCAAATTGACTTCTAAAACCTTAATGCCACCTCTTCTCTCAACTCACACTAGCATTATTATGGTTAGTTTGTTGTGTAAGGTATGTATAATTTATGTTAATTTTAACATATGTTTGTTAAGTATTGTGCTGCTGCTGGAAAAAAGTTTATTTTTATGGTATTTACATCCTGGGTATGTATGTCCGTGACAGAGAACTTGAATGAAATTATGATTGGGAGTAGGCTAATGAACCCTTTCAGCCAGCTTGTTTATATAAGAGATACTGCAGATGCTGGAATCTGAAGCAAAAAGCAAACTGCTGGCAAAACTCGGCAGGACAGCCAGGATTTGGATGGATGAGTGGTCAACCCATATCTATGACTGTCTAGTTCCTTCCACCGATGCTACCAGACCTTCTGAATTCCATCAGCAGTTTGTTTTATTTTTTGACCCTCAATTAATAGTCAGCTTGTGAGCTCAATCCTGCCCATGGTAACCTTTCATCCCCGTGCTTATCATGAATCTATCAACACGTGTCTAACTTCAACAAAGGCTTGACCTCCATAGCCCTTTGAAGAAGGAAGTTCCATAGTCATAACCCTCAGGTAGATATCTTTCTTCATTCATCTTAAACGGCAGGCCTCTTATTTGTGAAACACCAGAGGTCCTTTATTATCAGGTTCTCCTACAGGAGGAAGCATCCTCTCCACAGCCATTCACTCAAAGGTTTCTCAGATATTCCAACATGCAGGCACCTCCCAAACTCCACCCAGCTAATAGGATTCACCGGCCACCCGTTCCAGCCTCATCACCTGCAGCCTATTCTCATCCGCAGTCCTTGTACACTCAATGAACCAGCCGCCCTCAACCAGTTGCTTTTAGCCTTCCCGCTCTCACCTTTTTATACTCGAGTGGATACACGCCTAACCTGTCCAACTTCACAGGGCAGTATTACAGCAGAGCTGATTTTAAAAAAAACTTTATTCATAATAAAAAAAATGATTTACAAGAATAAATTATTCAATGCCTTTTCATTCTGTACATTCATAGTCAGTGGTTTCCATGCTGTTCTACTGCATTCACACACGTCAACTGCACTGCTGGTGCTCACGAGGCACTCCAGGGTGGTATTCTGCTACAACTGAGCTGGGCTGTTCCCACACAACTCCAGTGATACGGGTTCAAACCTAACTGCTGCTCCCGTTTGTGTGGAACTTACACATCCTCATTGTGATTGTGTGGACCTTCCCCAGGTACTCCAGTTCCCTCCCACTCGGCCGCTGGAAATCATCTCTAATGTCCAGCAGAGTGGGAGGAGTTGATAAGAATGTGGGGTGAATAAAACAGAAATATAATCTAAATGGGTGATTGGTGGTTGGTGGGAAGGGCCTGTTTACGTCCTGTATAGATCTGTAATCTGTTCCCCTATGCAACTTCATCTGCCAGGAAATACAGAGGAGGTCTGAAGCAAAATCAGAGCAGCAGGGACGGTTCAGCAGTGAACGATAGCTTCAATAATAGACTGCAAAACGATAAGCCACGAGGGGCCACCAACCAAGGCAGAAGAGAAACTAAACACGACGGGGAACCATGTACCACTTTAGGCAGGGAGAGTGAAAGCTCGAGGCCAGCCGGTTCGATGAGTGACTCTGGATGAGAACCGGGATTAAATGTGCTGCAGGTGATGAGTCTGGAGCGAGTGGCAGGTGAATCCTATTACCTGGGTGGAGTCTGGGAGGTGCCTGCATGTGCAGGCTGGGAAGAATCAGCGGGTGCAGCCCTGATATCACATGGGGAGTAGTGGAAAACGCCATTCTCTCCCAAATCAATGAAGCAGGGTAGTGTGGTGGTTAGCTCAACTACTTTAGAGTACAGGTGACCTGGGTTCAATTCCTGCCACTTCCTGTAAGGAGTTTGTATGTTTTCCCCGTGACTGCATATGCTTCCTCAGACAGTCCAAAGACATACTGGTTGGGAGGTTAATTGTCAATTGCAAATTGCTGCATGATTAGGCTCAGACTACATTGGAGGATTGCTGGGTGGTGCCGCTCAAAGGGCTGGAAGGGACTATCCCATGCTGTATATCAATAAAAAAAATTACTGAGATTGCTAGATTTTGCTTTGTTAAAACATTGAGCAATACGGCACAGTCCTGTTGTTCCACAATGCTGTGTCAAGCAACATAAAACTACTCTCCATAATCTTCTTTCCTATACACCCCAGGACCCTCCATTTCTTTTTAACCCTTGTATCTTTTAAATGTCTCTATTGTATGAGCCTCTAGCACCATCCCAGGCAATGTTTTCCAGGCACTCATCGCTGTGTTAAAAAAAACACTACATTTGACATCTCCCCCGAATTTTTCCTCCTCTCACCTTAGATAAAGATACTATGACTTATAGACGAGAACACGTTGAGAAACAGAACAAACATGATTTAATTGGAGAGCCAAGCAGATCCGTTGACTAAATGATCTACCAGAGGCAGAAGCCTGATACACCGAAGTCAGCATGCCCATCGGCAGGGACCCAAAGGAATCACGAGGGCCTGGGTCCCCGGGATCGGAGGTCCGCGCCAGTCGGGAAGTTGCGGTCCGATGATCAAACCCATGACTGGTGCGAAATCCGAAGTTGGAGGCCCAGTGTCTGCGCGTCTGAGAATCCGAGGCAAAGGACTGGAGGCTCAGAGGTGACTGGTCCTGAGATTGGAGGCCTGTTAGTCGGTTGTTTGCTGTTGCTTGTGTTGTTCCTCTGACGCGCTCTGTTGGCGCGAGATTGTGTGGCGACATTTCCAGCACGTCCGTGAGTGTACAGTACAGTGTTGGTGGTTAACACAAAGGACGCATTATGTGTGATTCATAAATCTAAATCCGAATTTGATCAACCAATTTCTTCCCTCTTCAACTCGCTCTCACATCTGGCGTCACCTTATCACGAGCACTAACCAAACACAATTGCTCTACAAACCACTAAATTATTGACAACTTTGCCCTGTCCTAACGAACAAAACAACCCGCGGTTAGAGAATAGGACAGTATGTTTCCTGTACTTGTGTGTGAACGTTTGTTGTTCTTTATTCATTTAAGACGTAGAAGTGTCAGCAGCTACATTGAACCAGGGGAAGCAGATTACCAAGCGCCAGTGGGGCATACGTGGACCCAAGGGATGGTTCTTTTGACTGCCCGTGTCACCAGCAGTCTATCCACGACTTACATTTTATTATCACCAGTGTATAAATAACATGGTGATATATACTGTTAAAAATAATGTGTGTAGGTGTGAAAATAATCGAACCGCCGGCTCTGCTGGCACTGTTTTCTGACATTACTTCTGAACGATTTCCCACCCACCTCATCAAGTTATTCGCGGTAAGTGGCTGGAAGCCTCTACCTCTGGGGCAGCGAAGTGCCAGGTGAGCTGAATGTCACCGCCACTAGATCAAGAGCAAAGCAGCCTTTACAGATCAGTCCGTGACTTAAAATGTAATCCTCCCATCCCCATCCCCGCCCCACATAAAGACAGTAATAAATGCCGAGTTGTCCTTGCCACAGGTGCATCTAAAATGCTGCGCTCCCAGCCTTTTGAAAGGCAATGGTCGTGTCTGTGTCTGAGCTCGTGTGTGTATGTGTGCCTCTGTATGTGTGTGTGTGTGTGTATTTGTGTGTGTGGGTGTTTGTGTGTGTGTGCCTGTATATTATGTGTCTCTCTGTGTGTATGTGCCTGTGTGCGTGTTTGTGTCTGTGAGTATCTGTGTGTGTGTGTATATCTGTGAGTATCTCTGTGTGTGTCTGTGAGTATCCGCGTGGCAGAGTGGCGGGTGACAGGCGTCGGAACTAAAACCCAGTTTCCAGCTTCACCTAGTGCCCACACACGCCCATTATCCAGCAGCAATCTCTGCGTGAGCCACCTCGAGCTGGATGCCAAACTCAGAGTCGCCGGAGCTCCTAAACCAGTTCGTAATCTGATCCCCCTGAGAGAGAACGAGGGAGAGCCTCTCATTTATAGTTGGCGGGTTGGGGAAAGTGAGGGTGTTCGGGAAGTAACCAAGAGACGACAGGATGAAACGCAAACCTGCAGACCCATACTCGGGCCTAAAGAAGGCCCAATCATCGGAGTGGGCGGTTCTCTTTATCAGTTTAGCTCGCCAATTTAAACCGTATAGTATAACCCCATTTATAAATAAAAATCAACCACGTCCTCTTACTTTATTTTATGCTTTCTAGTCAGTCATTTGCCAACGCTTGAATAAACTCCCGACTTCACCACAAGCAAGGAGTCAACAGCTGGGCTCGACCCCGCTACATCCGCCAGCTCGATACATTTTAATCCAATTGTCTCCCCGCTCCCTTCAAAAAGAATTTTGATACACAAGAACCAAGAACAAGAAGGAAAATAAACAATCTTGTAAGACGAACAACTGCAACAGCGGGGTGGGGGTGGGGTGGGGAGAGAACGAGACACACACACACACACACACACACACACACACACACTCACCCCAACTCCGGCGAGTCTCTGCAAATTCTGGGACCGGCAGTTCCAAGGTGATCATGCTATTTACAATGTTGAAAATCAAATCAAAGTATCGTTCACTGCCACAGAGAAAGCCTCTCCGGTCGTTTTGCAGGAGGCTGGGGGTGTGGAGAGGAAGAAGAAGGAGAGACTCTGGGTAAAGGTTGCATTTCCTCTTCGACCTGGAGGCGCGGGTCTCCCAGTTCCCACCGCTCAGTTTCAAGCCAGTCGATGTCTCGCCCCGTCCGCTTGTTAACTTCACCGCGTCTGCTGTCTCCGGGGATTTCCTGGTGTCGGAGCGAAGAAGATAAGGCTGCTGGCGGCGGGTGACTATGCGTGGATCAACACTTTAAGGATTCTCCCACGTTTTTTTTTGTTCTTCTTTGCTTCTCGCCCTCCTCACGCAACGTCAAGAAGAACAAGGGGTCTCCGCAATCGCCCCTATCACTTGCCGACGCGGTAAAACAGCTCTGCCCTGTGTCGATTTCTGTCAGGTTTTCCCGCACCCCGCCCCTTTCTCCCTTCCGATCGATTCCCCCTCGGTTCCTGGGAGCTGTCAGACATCCGTGGGAGTCCGCGCTGTCCTACGCACACGCCTGTTTCACTCTCGGCGTTTCGTATCGCAGCATGGAAACTCGAGACATAAACGCACATCGGCCTAAACAGAAATGGTACTGTGGAGGTCACTGTCATTTGCCGACTCGCGGCCGGTCAGTAGCTTTGGAAGTTATACAAGAACTTAAAGAAGTACACAACACACAGCAAATATTGGAATCTGGAGCAAAAAATAAGGAATCTGCAGGAGGAACTCAACGGATCAGGCAGCATCTTAAATATTGGGACAGATGCAGGATCTCCATTCTAAACGTCGTAAGTTCTTTTGCTCCCACAAATGCTGCTCGATTTGTTGATTTCCTTCAGCAGCTTATACTCATATACTCATACTTATATACTCATCGGACCTTACACTGCTAAATCCCGATGAAGAGTTTCGGCCCGAAACGCCGACATTTTCCTTTTTTCCAAAGATGCTGCCTGGCCTGCTGAGTTCCTCCAGCATTTTGTGTGTCTACCTGATCCATTCCCGGCTCCACTTCCACTTTCCTGCCCAAATTTACCACCTCTTAACCAAAGAGCCATCCGTCCCGAATACAGTTAGTGAGCGGCATTCACAGCCCTCTGTGGGAGTTCCCCAGAAATTTTCAGCTTCTCTAAAATTCCCCTTGCATCTCATTCATCAAATGTTTATCTAGGTGTATTTTTAAATACACCGGTCGTTCTGCCTCCGCCGCCGATTCAGACAGTAGCTTGCAGAGCCCCGTCACACTTTGTGTAATTCCCTCCCTGTCAACTCCTCTCTAAACTTTTTACCAATTAGTTTAACCTGCGCTCCTTAGTAAGTGACTTCAATGTCAACAGAAACGAGGCCTTTCCTGTAAATCCCATCAAGGCCTCTGGAAATTTTATACATCTCAATTAAATGATAATTATCCGTGAAAACACCAGGCCGTCCAAAGTCCAGTTTAAAATAGAGATCAGACATTTTAAAGCATGGGACATTATTAACTGGGAAATTAAAGATAATGAGCTATCTAATAGAACATTCAAAGAAATTGAAAATGCAAGGCCATTGAGAAAGAGCCAGAGTATAGAATTGATGTCCCTAACAAATACCAGACACTGTGCTGTAAATCTGTCGTCACGTAGTTATTGTGGTTAAAAATATCAGGGTCTGCAGACCCTTGTGTTGAGGATGAAATAACAGGCACTGTTCGCTGTTGTTGAAAGAAAGTCTCTGTACTCGGACGTTCGTGTGTTCGTTCTCGTTTTCTTTCTTTCTTTCTCTCTCTCTCTCTCTCTCTCTCTCTCTCCCTCCCCCCCCACCCCCCCCCCACCCCACTAGGGTACTCGAGTTGGATACCCAGGCAAGAGACGCGGTAGATTGTAACATCGAAACAGCGAGTTGCTGGTCTCCCCTCTCTCACTGTTGGAGGGGCGATACCTGTCTCTCCCTTGCTAGTGGGAGACAGCCTATTTGAGGTGTCGAAGTTTGGAATGGACAGTAGAATGGACTCTACATCATAGGCTCTGGGGGGGGGGGAAGCTATGCTATTGCTTACATGGTGGGTGGGGAAGGGTTGATGCTTTAGCTGAACAAAGTGCAGGGAGGACAGGGTTGATGCTTTTGCTGTAGCTTGTGAGTGGGGGGGGATGTCTTTGGAGTTCTAAAGTTTTCTGTCATTCAATTCTTTGTTTTATTTCCTGTTTTGTGGATGCCTGCAAAGAGTAATATTTTCAGGTTGTATATTGTAGTATTCTCTGATATTAAATTCGACCATTGAACCCCACCATGGATGGTCCCAAGTCCAGCTGTGGGTTAGGCAGGGGGCTAGCAACTGCATTCTGTAAAAGGTCCACAGGTCCAGACCCACCCTCTCAATATCCCCTCCCGGATCCAGCAGCACGGTGGGGTCCGAGACGGCTGGGGGAGGTTCTGTTGCAGTGAATGGCCAGACCAAAATTCGATGCAAGGGGTGCCCTTTCCATGCTTCAGGGCACATGTTTGCTAGATGGCCGTTGGCCCTACGAGAGGGTTCATCTACCCTTTGACAGTTCTTGTTTCTCATCCTGCAGAGTGTCGAGCCACCCTCCTCACCGGGCAAGCCTGGTGGGGGAGCCGGTTTAGTCGCCGACCACCCGACCATGCGACAGGCAGTACTGGGTTGCATGGTACCAGTAGCACTCAGATGAGTGACCTGACCCCAGTAGGTGTTATAGGCTTCAGAAGAAGGAGCCCCTTGTATCACCAGCAAATACAACATGCGCTAAATAACCTCTTTCCATGCTCTATTTTGCTCTTTCTACCTACAGGCATTTGAAAATTATGGGTGAAACTTAAGTGTGTCTATAATACATCCAATTAGAAGCTCAGCCAGAGCTTTGTTATTTAGAATCTGAACTCTGGAAAGGATGGAGAACTGGCTATAACAAGGAGCAGTTGAGATCACCAAGTATCAAATCATTTTAAATTAATCTGGATAAGTGTATGAGGGAGAGAGATATGCAAATTGGGTGAGAACAAGTGGGAGGAAAAGTAAATTTATTACCAAGTGCATATATGTCACCATATACAATCCTGAGATTCATTTTCTTGCGGGCATACTCAATAAATCCAATAGCCATAATAGAGTCAATGGGAGACTGCACCAACAGGGTGGCCAGCCAGTGTGCAAAAGACAACAAACTGTGCAAATATAAAAGAAAACAAGAAACAATAATAATGATAATAAATAAGTTAGCAATAAATATCAAGAACATGAGATGAAGAGTCCCAGAAAGTAACTCCATAGGTTATGGGAATAGTTCAGTAATGGGGCAAGTGTAGCTGAGTGAAGTTATCCCCTCTGGTTCAGGAGCCTGGTGGTGTGAGTCCTGAGGCTCCTGTATCTTCTCCCTGATGGCAGCAGCGAGCTGGGTGGTGGGGTCTCGGATGATGTTTGCTGCTTTCCTGTGACAGCACTCCATACAGATATGCTCAGTGGTGGGGAGGCCTCTACCTGTGATTGGCTGGGCCGTACCCACTACTCTTTGTAGATTTTTCCTTTCAAGGGCATTGGTGTTTCCATACCAGGATGTAATGCAGCCAGTCAATATACACTCCACCACACCTCAGTAGAAGTCTGTCAAGATTACAGATGCTACGCCAAAACTTCGCAAACTTTTCAGCCATTAGAGGCGCTGCTGTGCTTTCTTAGTACTTATGTACTGGGCCCGGGACAGGTCCTCTGTAAAGATTTAAAGTTGCTGACCTTCTCCACCACTGAACCCCAATAAGGACTGGCTTATAAACCTCTGATTTCCTCCTCCTGAAGTCAATAATCAGCTCCTTCGTCTTGCTGGTATTGAGTAAGAAGCTGCTGTTATGGCACCACTCAGCTGTATTTTCAATCTCCCTCCTATATGCTGATTCATCACCATCTTTAATTTGGTCCATGACAGTGGCAAACTTAAATATGGCACTGGAAATGCGCTTTGCCACACAGCTATAAGTGTAAAGCAATTAGAGCTGGGGCTAAACACACAGCTTTTTGGGTCACCTGCATGGAGGAAATGTTTTACCAATCCGAACTGACTGGGGTTTGCAAATAAGGAAATTGAGGATCCAATTGCACATGGAGGTATTGAGACCAAGGTCTTGAAGTTTATTGATTAATTTTGAGGGGCTGATAGTATTGAATGCTGGGCTGTAGTCGATAAAGAGCATCCTGATCCATGCATCTTCGATGTCCAGATGTTGCAGGTTCAGTGAAGTGCCAAAGAAATGGCATCTGCTGTGGACCTGCTGTGATGTTCAGTAAATTGGAGCAGATCTGAGTCGGTCCTCCGGCAGGGGTTGATATGTTACATCACCAAGTTCTCAAAACATTTCATCACAGTAGATGAAAATGATACTGGATCACACCCGTTGAGGCAGCTTACCACATACTTCTAAGGCACCGGTTTAACTGAAGCCTGCTTAAAGGTGGGTAGCTCAGACTGCTGAAGTGAGAGGTTAAAGATATTGGTGAACACTTCAGCCAGTCTTCAGTACCTGGCCAGGTACCCCATCTGGGCTGGATGCTTTCTGTGGGTTCACCCTCCTGAATGCTGCTCGCACATCGGCCTCAAAGAGACTGAAATCACAGGATCATTGGATCAACAGAAGCATTGGCCCTCTAGTTTGGACTGCAGGGCAAAGAATTTGTGATGTGAGTTTCGTGTAATTTGGTGGGCTCATTACAGAGAAGATGCAGAGGCTGTGGGGAGGTTCCAGAAAAGGCTTACCAGGATGCTCCCCGGATCAGAGGGCATGTGCTATAAGAGAGTTTGGGCAAACTTGGGTTGCTTTTGCTGGAACATCAGAAGATGACAGGAGACCTCACAGAGCTTTATATAAAGAGGGAAGACGTACAAAACATAGATAGTCAGAATCTTTTTTCCACGAAGTGGAAATATCCAATACTAGAAAGCATGGGTTTAAGGTGAGAGGGGGAAAGTTTGAAGGAAAAGTGTGAGGCAAGTGTATTACACAGGGTGCATGGAATGTGCTGCCAGGGGTGGTGGTATTTAAGACATCATTACATGGGCATGCGATCTGGGCATGTGATCCGGCAATGGAGGGATATGGATCATGTGCAGGCAGGTAGGATTAGTTTAATTTGGTACATGGTTGCCATGGAGATGGTGGGTTTCAGGACCTGCTCCTGTGCTATACAGTCGGTGTTCTGTGTTCTAATTCCAAGTAAATCAGCAAAAGGAAAAGATGATCAAACCGACCTATTAAACCATGGATGCCACGGGCACGATGGAGGCAGCGTGCGTGAACCTCGTGGTGGGTGAGCTGATGTTCGACTCCATTTTGCCGATTAAAGTGACGGGGGGAAACTGTAACATCGAGGCGAATGCAGAAGTTTGGAGATCATTTGGCTGTTCCAGTGCTCAGCAGTCTCCGAGAGGGTTCCGGGAGACAGAGGCAGATTGTGCAGATATCGTGGAGGACAGGCTGCGGGATGGGCTGCAAGCCAATCTTTGACTCCATTTCGCCGATTAAGGCTTCCGCGATGCACCTATTGAAGCGACGAGGGAGATTGAAACATCGAGGCGAACCTGGAAGGTGAACGACAGCTGCTTGTCTTGTGATCACTCTGCTGCCGGAGAGGGGAGCGCCTGTCGCTGTGCCCGGAGACAGTTCCGCAGATTTTCTGCATTTTGGATATGGACTTGGACTATAGATATTATTTCAATCTTATAGTTTTTTAAAAAATATTCTGTGCTTTTTGCCCGATTTTTCTTGTTTTTGTTTATGCTGGGAGGTTGATGTGCCAGTTCCGTTTTTTCCAGCATCTGCAGATTTTCTCTTGTTTCTGTTTTGTTCGTTTTTTTTTATGCGGAAGGAGGGATTTGGGGGATGATGATCGTGCTGCCTTTCTTTTCTTTCTTGGTTTCGTGGCAACCCAGAGAAAAAGAATTTCAGAGTTGTATACTTTGATAAATTAACCTTTGAACCATGAAGGTGCACACTGTTATATTGCAGAAGGAAAGCCGGTTTCCATAGCACTTATGCCCTGTGCATATTTACCTCTGACAATAAACTTGAACTTGCAGAATGGGCCCGTGCCTGAATGCCCTCTTCTCCTTGCTGCCTTCAGGAAGGAGGTACAGGAGACTGGAGGCACACTCAACATTTTACAATAGACAATAGGTGCAGAAGTAGACCATTCGGCCCTTTGAGCCTGCACCGCCATTCAGAGATCATGGCTGATCATCTACTATCAATACCTGGTTCCTGCCTTGTCCCCATAACCCTTGATTCCCCTATCCATAAGATACCTATCTAGCTCCTTCTTGAAAGCATCCAGAGAATTGACCTCCACTGCCTTCTGAGGCAGCACGTTCCACACCTCCACAACTCTCTGGGAGAAGAAGTTCCTCCTCAACTCTGTCCTAAATGACCTACCCCTTATTCTTAAACCATGCCCTCTGGTACTGGACTCTCACAGCATCGGGAATATATTTCCTGCCTCTATCTTGTCCAATCCCTTAATAATCTTATATGTCTCAATCAGATCCTCCCTCAATCTCCTTAATTCCAACGTGTACAAGCCCAGTCTCTCTAACCTGTCTGCGTAAGACAGTCCGGACATCCCAGGAATTAACCTAGTGAACCTAGTGAATTTTAGGAACAGCTTCTTCCATTCTGCCATCAGATTTCTGTATGGACATTGAATCCATGAACACTACCTCACTACTACCTTGTACTCCTTATTTAATTTAACTTAAAAAAATTATATATATATGTACAGTGTATACATCTTACTGTAATTCACAGTCTTTCTTATTTGGTATTGCAATGTACTGATGTTGCATGACAACAAATTTCACGACATATGCCAGTGATATTAAACCTGTTTCAGATTCGACACATATCTAATGGCAAAAATGCAAATGACATGAACCAAGCAAGCGTAAATGGGACAAGCTTAGATAGGTATCTTGGTCAGCATGGATAAATTGGGCCAAAAGGCCTATGCCCTGCTGTACGGCTCTATATATCACTTCTAATGTAGAGATATTAAAAATAACCCGAGCTTTCATAGAGATTTACAAAAATGTGTCTTGGTTGCACTTCTTTTCTTTCCACTCTGCCATTTTAGGGTTAATAGTTTTAATGAAAAATGTCAGAGGGAGGTATTTCAGCAGAATATTTTAAGCACCACTGCATTAACATTGCTGCGTCTCATTTCAAAGCAGTTCTGTAACTAAGAAAAGGTTTACAGGAAAAAAAAGTTGGCGGGAACTTTAATTAGTCTGGCAGGATATCAATGGGAACAGATTTGCCAATCTTTTCTTTATTTCAAAACTAGAATTTATTCATAATAAAAATATATTGAAAGGAAGAATCTGTGCAAAAAAAATTTAAGCTCATAGTCATTACAGTCCAGTCTTTAAGAAAACACAAACAAAGCACCATAGCCACTCATGTAGCTCTCTGCGGTGTTGCACCCTTTCATTGTTTGAGGGGCTTCCCCACCCATTTCTGCCCCTTTGGGTGCTCTGTTGGAAGGAGCCTCTACTGTGGTCCTTCCCCACAGAGACTTAGCATTGGCTGTACCTAACTTCAGTGTGTCCCTCAGCATGTACATCCACAGCTTGGACCGTGCCAGACTGCAATATTCCCTTACAGGCATCTTGCTGTGCTGGAAAACCAACAAGTTTTGGGTAAATCAAAAGGCGTCTTTTGCTGAGTTGAGGACCGTCCAGCAGCACTGCCTTCTCGTTGCCTCAGTGAAACAGCCAGCATAATAAAAAAAACCCACCCCCCCACCACCAACTCCCGACCCTGAACTTTGTCTCATCTCTCCTCTCCCATCAAGCAGAAGGTACAAAACAACACATACAAAATGCTGCAGGAACTCAGCAGGTCAGGCAGTGTCTACGGAAATGTTTCAGGCTAACACCCTTCTTCAGGAATAAGAAGGAAGGGGGAAGGTGCCAGGATAAAAAGGTGGTGGGAGGGGGGGAGGAGAAAGAGGTCAGCTGGAAGGTGATAGGTGAAGCCAGGTGGGTGCGAAAGGTCAAGGGCTGGAGGAGAAGGAATCTGATAGGAGAGGAGAGTGAAAGAAAGGAGAACAGGACCCAGGGGGAAGTGAAAGGTAAAAGGGCAGAGTAGGAAATAGAGGAAGAGGGGAGGGGAGAAAACATATTTTTACCAGAAGGAGAAATCAATATTCATGCCATCGGGCTGGATGGTACCTAGACAATATAAGGTGTTGCTCCTCCACCCTGAGGACGGGTTCATTGTGGCACCACATACAGTGCGAGGATGATGCACAGATTTGCATCTTTATCTATTCCTGTCAGTAGCAGGAGCTGGTGGCCAGCCTCCTGTTGGCACTGCTCAGTGCTTCCAGTTGGGTGGCAACTAGTCTAATCTCCTTAGTCCAAACGAATCCAGTTTCGCTTGTTTGCTGACCAATCCTATTTGTTTCTAACCCAGCAGGTCAACTTAACACAAGAGATTCTACAGGTGCTGGAAACCCAGAGGAGCAAACACAAAACTCAGAATGAACTCAGCCGGTCAGGCAGCATCTACAGAGAGGGAAAAACAATCAACATTTTGGGTTGGAATCCTTCTTTATTTTGATTCTGGGGCACACTTCAGTCCCTATGTGAATAGTGTTTACCCATCCTAGTAAGGCCCAAGAGAATGAAACTATTTTTAAATATCAATCCCTTAATGACCCAATATTTCCATCAACAGTGAGTTGTGACAGAATTATGTGGGAAGCAAATTTTCTCATCTGCTCTTTGATAATTTGCCTCAATTCTAACTCAAATGTAGCTTGTTCCAATCCAGACAGTGCCAGCAACTCAGGTTCAATTCCCACTGCTGTTTGTAAGCCGTTGAATTTTCTCCCTTGGCTTTCTTCCAGGTGCTCTGGTTTCCTCCCACATTTCAAAGATGCAGGGGTTGATAGGCTAATTAGTCACATGGGTGTCATTAGGCAGCGCGGGCTCTTTGGGCCAGAAGGTCCTGTTACTGTTCTGTATCTCTAAACTCTATGAAACCCTCAGAGGCCTTGTTATTTAGAAAGGGAGGTGAGGTAGGGCAAATGAAGAAAACAAGTTTAACATCGGTTGTGGGGAAAGTGCTGCAATCAATTATCAAGGGCAATGTAAATAAACTTTCGGAAAGTCAATGCGCTGCGAAAGTTAAGTCACGTTTATTTAGCAAGGAAGTTTTCCTAATTGGTTTTGCTATTCACTGATGGAACCTGAAAGTTGTGGGCAAAGCCAGTACTAATTGTCACTTAACTGGCTAGCTTATGGTCATTTTGGAGATTGACTAAGGGCCAATCGTGTTGCTGGGGCTCTACAGTCACATACAGGCTGGTGGTAACAAACAGGTGCAGCCACACAAGCTGCTCCACCATTCAGTACAATTATAGCTGATAGGTAAATTTACTCAATATATTTAGTTTTGCTTCATATCCCTTGATATCTTTGTTTAGCAGCATTCCGTCAACTTCAACGTTTGCATGTTATACAGCATCAATTGCTATTTGCAGAGGAGAATCGACCTAACCGTGTGCTGTACTGTCTTGTGACACAGAAGGCTATTCAGCCTATCAGTCTATGCCAGCTCTCAGAAGAACCCAATCAATCCCATTCTCCAACGAGAGAAAACCTGCAGATGCTGGAAATCCGAGTAACACACACAAAATGCTGGAGGAACTCAGCAGGCCAGGCAGCCTCTATAGAAAAAAGTACTGTCAGCGGAGTCCCATTCTCCCCCTATTCCCCTGCAACCTAATTATTAGCAGTGGCCAATACTGGAGAACATCTGTTCAAGGGGAGTGAAGAAAATTTTTCAATGCAGAAAGAGGTGGGTGCCTTGAATGCTGGGAGGTGTTGGTTGAGGCTGATACAGGAGGTAAGAAACTCCTGGATAGGCATATGGATGTTAAAACAATGGAGGTGGGCTGTGAAGGAGGGAAGGTTTAAATTGATCATTGTATAGGTCAACACAACATCACGGGCTGAAGGGCCCAAACTGTCCCAAGTTCAAATCGTATTCATGTGCCCATCGTCTTCCTTGATATGCCTGCCAATTACCAACACTGAGGGTAATATAGAGCAGAAGGTCACCCTTACCAACCCGCACATTTTTGAGATATGGGAGTGCCCAGAAGAAACCCATGCAGAAACAGGGAGAACATGCAAACTCCACACAGACTGCTCCACTACAGTTTAGCAACACTGTGACCACTTTGGTCACTTTCCACTAAAACAGTTCATTTTTGTTTTAATTATGTTCATTCGTGTAGGGATTGTGTATAACTTAGTTTATGTTTTTTTCACATAAATTCTGGCTGTGCTCTGCTCAGAGCCTGTGATGCTGCTGCGAATAAGGTTTCTCATTGCACCTGTGCATACATGTACTTGCGCACATGATAATAAACTTGACTTTGACTTTGACCAGATGTCAGGGTTGAACCTGGGTCACTGGAGCTTTCAGGCAACAACAACACCACTTTACCTTCTAAAGCTAAATTTCTCATACCTGCTCCATGTATAAATGTTTCATAACTTCACTCCTGCAATTGCCGAGGAGCCATCGTGAGCACACACATTTAAAAGAATATAATAAAGAAGCCCATGCCAGCCAGTGGTGTAGAGGCATCAGCACCGGACTTCGAGGCAAATGATCCTGGGTTCAAATCTGGCTGGCTTTCCATCTGTGCTGGGTTGAGCTAGCAAAAACAGACAATTGCTATAGAATTGGCAAGGTTGCCGCCCGATGTGCCGCAAGGCACAGAAGGGAACAACAACAACAATTAAACCTCTTGTTAGAGATTTAAAGTTAACATGGTAAGGTATTTGCTCAGAAGTAGCAGGGCAATAGTGTCAGGGGACTGGGAATGAATGTATTCCTCAGGTTTTCTTTGTCGAGCTACCATCTATCCATATCACTTACTCTCTTGCTCTGTCTGTCTCTCTCTTTTTCTCCCTCCCCCTTCCCTTCTCGGTCTCTTTTTCTCTCTCATTGTTTAGCGCCAGCAAGTTTAGACACAAAGTACAGTCGCTCAGCTTTGCACACCCTGTCTTGGCAGGATTATTGTGAGCTGGAAGAGCAATGAATAGAAAATTACCCAATTCATCCAGTGATACACAAATATGTTTTTCAGAAAAGGGCATGTGGACTTACAGAATCTTTTCTGTTTGGTTTTAGTTATGAGTAACCAGAAACTTCTGTTTTCAGTTGAATGCATGAAGATATAAATTCTAAGGTTTAAGAGTTGAGCATATGTTCCGATAGCTACCAAACAGTAAACAGCTAATCATAAACGCAAGAGCTGCTGAAAATCTTGAACAAAACACAGAAAATGCTGGAGGAACTCAGCAAACCAGGCTGTCTTCTTTTTTTTTACCCTAATGTCCTCTTTCAATTCATTGTATATACTCACCTACACTCAGTTGCTACTTTATTAGGTACACCTGCCTATTAATGCAAATATCTAATCAGCCAATTATGTAGCAGCAACTCAATGCATAAAAGCATGTAAACGTGGTCAAGGGGTTCAGTTGTTGTTCAGACCAAACATCAGAATGGAAGAAGAAATGTGATCCAAGTGACTTCAACCTTGGAATGATTGTTAGTGCCAGATAGGGCGGTGTGAGTATCTCAGAAACTTCTAGTCTCCTGGGATTTTCATGTGCAACAGTTTCTGAACTTCGCAGCAAATGGTGCAAAAAACAAATAAACAAAATAAAAAAAATCCACTGAGTGCCTGTTCTGTGGGCAAAAATGCCTTGTTAATGAGAGAGTTCAGAGGAGAATGGCCAAACTGGTTCAAGCTGACAGGAAGGCAACAGTATCTCAAATAACCAAGTGTTACAACAGTGGCGTGCAGAAGAGCCTCTCTGAATGCACAACACGTCAATCCTTGAAGTGGATGGGCTGCAGCAGCCGAAGGTATAGGAGGTAACTGATGAAGTGGCCACTGAGTTTTCATGACTCAAGATATATATTTCTGAATACAACAGTGACATATAAATGTTGTAGTTGTTGCAATGCAGGGAATATAACAATCAATTTGCACATTATTAACATCTGCAAATAGCAATGAAATGAGTGTCTGGATGACTTCTTTAATAAAGTCAGGGTTGAAGGATGAGCATTGGACACAAGCCCTCTATTCTTCTTTATAATCATCATGTATGAATGTATACATCCCATTCATAAAGCAATTGGATCATCAGTATAACCTCATCAACCTCGACATCCAATTCCCTCGATGAACTTGATGTATACATTAGAACGCTCTAAGTGGGATATCACTGGGGCAACAGGGTAGCAGAGTGGTTAGCACAACACTTTACAGCACTGGCTGTGAGATCGGAGTTCAATTCCTGCTGACGCCTGCAAGGAGTTTGTGTATCTCCCCATGACCATGTGGGTTTCCAGCAGGAATGGAACCGCAACCTTCTGAAATCCGACATGGTAAAATGCTACACTAACCACTACACCACAGTGCTGCTCTAAGGACATCAAAAGGAACCTTTTCCTCTGAAGTTGAGACAAAGATCGGGTTAAGGTCTAACATAACTAAACAGTGTAAATGACATCAGAAGGTAATGCTGGTGTAACTGGAGAAGGGTGGGTCACCAAATTGGACGGAATTGCTTTTGATTGCTATTAGACCACAGGTCTGTTGCTAAATCAAAACAGGCTATACCCATGTTGGTAATATGAAATGCCTTCCTCTTCATCCTCTGCCCAAGTCCAATAATAACCTTTTGAGCTCATTGATCCGCCTGGGATCCCAGTGGCCTGGGTGCAGTACAAGTTGCAAGTTGGAAGTTTGAACAGGCAGGACTGGACAGTCATGGGGCAGATCACCCAATTTCCCTCGGGATCAATAAAGTACGTCTATCTATCTCTCTGTCTATCCATTTGCCCTGCCATTTAGAATTCCAGGAAAAGGTAAGCAGGTTATAAACACAAGAGTTTCTGTAGATGCTAGTAACTCCTGGGGGCACACAAAAGTTACTAGCACACAAAAGTTACTAGCAAAACTCCTGGCAGAGCTCAGCAAGTCAGGCAGCATCTACAGAGAGGAATGAACAGTCGATGCTTTGAGCTGAGACCCTTCATCAGCATGTTTCAGAGCTCTATGTGACCCTCTCCAATCTGCTCAGCTTTTCCTGATCACCTATTATTATTATGGTCTCACCGGGGCCTTGTAATGTTGTATCCAAAGTCTTACCCTGCCTTTCAAGAAAGGCTATCATTCTATCCATGTTCTTGTAGCCTCTACCTTCTAGGATCCATCTCCCAGGTCAGAATTGGCTGTTGGAAATATCTGGCAGTTCAGATTCCCTCAGGATGACAAAAGCCATGTTTGCTTCCCAGAAGCTTGGCATTCTCCACAAGGAAATTGTTCTTGTGATTCACAACCACCTGAAAATTGCAGGGATTGAAACTTTTCCCGTTCATGACATGCTTATAAAATGAAGCTATTATGGGCACATAAATGATAAACAGATAATGCTGGAAATATGCAGCAGACCAGGCAGCATCTGCGGAGAGAGAAACAGAGTGAACATTCCAGATCAACGATAGTCTGATTGGAATGTCCTTTTGTGAGAAAGAAGCCTCCTCGACTTCTCGTTGCTTCGATGTGGAGGATAGTAGTTACCCTTAAACTTGGTTGTGAGAATACACTGTAGCTCTCAGGGGATTATTCTGGCAAATGGTTATGGGAAAAAGATTTGGTAGAAGAAACCTATTGCTGTTGCATGAAAAATAGAGTTGGAAGTACAAAAGACAAAGAAAAATCCTATAATGCATTTCTTGCTGGTTAACAGGTTGTGAAATCCTCCATCAGAATTTTGAATGGAAATTTTAATATTTATTCATTAACGATAACCCAGTTGTAATTGATATTCTAGATTCTTACTGTACAATATTATTTTCCTGCTTTTAACTTTCTCTCTTGAGAGTAACTAGAGCCCCCAAGGGTTGATATTCAAGACAGATGTGGCATCAAGAAATAACAACAGCAAGAGCAATTCTGAACTAATCAGATAACACCATAATCATGACAAACTAATATTACAGCTATTAGTAGCACATTTACCACACAGCTGTGGCAGACATCACCATCATCCTCATAACTATTAATAATGGATATCACTAGTACAACTAATGCTAGGATTAATGTTAATCATATCGCCACTTAACATGAATACAAATGCCACTTCCAGATACCTATTAACAATATAATTTATATTAGTACAGTAATTGCACATAATCCCAACTGAAATAATTACCACTGATTCAAAGTATATTTATAATCAAAGTGTGTATGCAGTATACAACCCAAGATTTGCCTTCCCCACTGACAACCACAAAACAAAGAAAACCTTGGACCTGTTCAAAGACAAACATCAACCCCGCACAAAAAATAACTAATCCGGCAAATGGCTACAAAAAACTGAGCAAAAAACACAGAATATAAAAGACTAAATCAAAAGAGTCCAGGCATACTCAGTTCAGCTCAGTGTTCATTATCTGTATGCTGCCCAATTTCAAAATCGCCCAAAATAGCATGTTTGAATCTTGAATTCATGAACCAATACCAATCTCTTCTCCTGCATCAACATTGCCAAAACTGAGACTGTAGTTAAATTCACTTGGCTAATTGAGCAGGCCACCTTGTACATTACAATGAAACTGATAATTTCATTAATAACAGCATTGCATATCCCAGCATTTTTAATTAATTTGGAATCTGAAACTGTCCAGAGTGTCTCTTTAATCCGTGCACTCTCCCTATTTTTATTAATATTCACCTTTGCCAAATTTCTTGGGGAAACATTTCAATCAGTTCTACATCCATGTCCTCTAATGTTGATGTTCCACATACACGCTACCATTAATTGTGAAGGAATTTCTCTTCTGATTTAAATTGTTTGGAATCTCAAAGTGGACCTTCTTGTTATTCATTTGGTGGACGTGGAGTGTTGCTAAGAAGGTCAATATTACTGCCTATACATAAGTGGTCTTGATAAGGTAGTGAGGAGTGAAAGTAAATTACTCACCAAAATGATTGTATCACTAAGGTTGCCAATGTAACCCCTGTTACTGATTGTGCCAAATACATTTTTATTCATCTCTATAGTTGCTGCTTGACTTGCTGAGCATTTTAAGTGGGGTCCTTACCAATGTGCTCTTCTTGCCCTCACCATCTAACCTTTACCTTAGGTCCAAATTCAATTCTCACCCAAGCCCTCAGCTTTTAAGCAGAAACAGCTGGCCTGTGACCCGTGATCCTGATCTTTTCAATGTGCTAATGGACTGTAGAAAGGTTAAGTAGAGCTGTGCTTTATTTATTTCACTTCACCTTGATGTTTGTTAATTATTTGCCAATGATTTAATGTACATTTAATTACATTTTAAATTTCTTTTTAGGATCATTTAGACATCTCTGACTATTTCTCTACTACCCAATCCCATTCTCAAATGGATTGGGGATTACATTTTTTTCAATTTTCACCTGGTTGAGAGGAATTTCAAATTGAATGCTTATTAAAGCTAATTTTGAGTCAATGAGAATTTAAATGATGTTACCTTTCATTCTCGGAATTATTCCTTTTTTTCCCATTTAGTGAATTCAAACTTCGTTAAAATATAAAAATACCGTACAATGCCACTTTCCTTGTTGGGCAATTTCAAGGACTGAGAGCTAAGGGTTAAGTTTTCAGTAAACTTTAATTGATAAACCGGTGTTGTACTCTAGCAAATGTTTGGTTTGGAGCCTCGGGACTTATTGGCTGATGCAATAATTTGGCTGATGTTCATGTATATTTCTACATACTTGTTTCAGCACCGTCATAAATTAAACAATAACTCAAAAAGCAGTGTGAAGGCAAGAAATCTGGAACAGATGTAAGAAAACCATAAGACCATAAGTATAGGAGCAGAATTAGGGCATTCAGCCCATCGAGTCTGCTCTGCCCATTTGATCATAACTAATTTATTATCCCTCCTAACCCCATTCTCCTGCCTTTTCCCCGTAACCTTTGATGCCCTGACTAATCAAGAACCTGTAAAACCTTCACTTTAGATATTCACAGCTGTCTGTGGCAATGAATTCCACAGATTCACCAACCTCCTTGTACTCTGAGTCTGTGCTTTCTGGTCATAGGCTCCCCCACTATAGGAAAAATCCTGTCCACATCCACTTTATCTAGGCGTTTCAATATTTGATAGGTTTCATTGAGCTCTCCCCTCATTTTTCTAAACTCCAGCAAGTGCAGGCCCAGAACCATCAAACGTTCCTCATAGCCCTTTAATTCTCAGGAACATTCCTGTGAACCTCCTCTGGATCCTCAACAATGACAGCCCATCCTTCTTTAGATAAGGAGCCTAAAACTGCTCACAATAAGATCTCTATCATCCTTAAACCTTTTGTGAGATGGTGCAATCATTTGCAAGGTTAATTTTTAGGCCAGAGGCTTTGTCAACTTTCAAGACAGAATTCCTAATTCAAAAGAAACTAAGCATGTAAGAGAAATTGGGAAGTGTATGAGTAAATGTGTTTGGAGGATAAACGCCAAAGCAGCCAGTTTGTGTCAAGGGTTTAGTTACGTAAAACTTATATTTACATAATTGATGTCTTGGGCTGAGGCCCTTTGTCGGACTGGATGAAGGGTCTCGGCCCAAAATGTCGACTGTTTACTCTTTTTCATAGATGCTGCCTATCCTGCTGAATTCCTCCAGCATCTTGTGTGTATTCATCCTTGTAAAGTGTGTTCATTACTGTTCAAACCAAACCTTACATTTTTAATAACACTGACTTATCACCCAGTAATCTCCTCCATCATAACATAAACAGCTCTGCTATTTTTTTTGCCTGTGTCGATTTTAACATTTTTTACATACCAGGAAGTGAGGTAATGAAACATTGCTTTCATTCCTTTATCGCCTCGCCATCCGGCAAATAATTCAGCTTTGCACACACCTTGAACTGTCTCTTTCCGGATCTGAACTGCAAAGTTCGAAGCAGCTTAAATGTGGTCAGGATATTTACTGATGTGGTTGACTTGCAGAAACAATCAATGGTATAGAAGTTTTGTCAGTTTCCAAGACTCAGTTTTCAGCTGAGCAGAAAAAGAGAGTCAGAGGAAATTTGTAAACACAGAAGTTTTTATATCTCATAGAGGTTTTTGGAGGAAGTTGCCAGGAAAGTTGATGAAGGAAAAGCAGTGGATATTGTCTACATAGACTTTACTAAGGAACTTGACAAGGTCCAGCATCAAAGGTTGGTCAAGAAGGTTCGGTTGCCCGGCATTCAGGATGAGGTAGTACATTGGATTAGGCATTGACCTTGTGGGAGAAGCTAGAGAGTGGCAGTAGGTGGTTGGCTCTCTGATTGGAGGCCGGTGACTAGTGGAGTGCTGCAGGGCTTGGTGCTGGGTCCATTGCTGTTTGTCATCTATATCAATGATCAGCATGATAATGTGGTTAACTGGATTGGCAAATTTGTAGATGACACCAAGATTGGGGATGTAGTGGACAGCAAGGAAGGCTATCCTGGTTTGCAGCAGGATCTGGACCAGCTGGAAAAGTGGGCTGAAAAATGGCAGATGAAATTTGATGCAGACAAGTGCAAGGTGTTGCACTTCACTAGGACCAGCCAGGGTAGGTCTTACATAGTGAATGGTAGGATAATGAGGAATATGGTGGAACAAAGAAATCTGGGCATACAGGTCCATAATTCATTGAAAGTTGTGTCTCAAGTAGTCAAGGACATAACGAAAGATTTTGGCACATTGACCTTCATAAATATGGCATGGATAAACTGATTCGCAGGAGGCAAAGAATGGGAATAAAGGGAGCTTTTTTCTGGTTCGCTGCCAGTGACTAGTGACATTCCACAGGGGTCTATGTTGGAACAGCTTCTTTTTACGTTATATATCAATGACCTGGATAGTTTGTTGCAAAGTTTGTGGATGATAAGAAGATAGGTGGAGGAGCAGGTAGTTTTGAGGAAGTAGAGAGGCTACAGAAAAACTTAGACAGATAAGGAGAATCGGCACAAAGGAATACATTGTCAGGACGTGTATGGTCAATGCCCTATGGTAGAAGAAACAAAAGTGTAGACTATTTTCTAAATTGAGAGAAAGTTCAAAAATCTGAGGTGCAAAGGGACTTGAGGGTCCTTGTGAAGGATTCTCTAAAGGCTTATTTGCATGTTGAGTCTGTGGTGAGGAAGGCAAATGTGATGTTAGCATTCATTTCAAGAGGACTAGAATATAAAAGCAAGATCTAATGTTGAGGGTTTATAAAGGCCTTATAATGTTGAAGCCTCACTTGGAGTATTGTGAGCAAATTTGCTTCCCTTGTCTTAGAAAGGATGCGCTGACACCGGAGAGGGTTCAAAGGAGGTTCACGAACATGATTCTGGAATTGAACAGCTTGTCATATGAAGTGCATTTGATGGCTCTGGGCCTGTATTCACTAGAACTTAGAAGAATGAGGGACGACCAATTGAAACCTTTAGAATGTTGAAAGGCCTTGATAGAGTGGATGTGCAGATGATGTTTCCTATAGAGTCTGGGACCAGAGGACTCAGCCTCAGAATTGAGGGGCATTCTTTTAGAACAGAGATGAGGGAGGAGGGATTTCTTTAGCCAGAGAGTGATGAATTTATGAAATTCGTTGCCACAGGTGGCTGTCGAGGCCAAGTCTTTACGTATATTTCAGGAAGAGGTTGATAGATTCTTGATTAGACAGGGCATGAAGTGATATGAGAAGAAGGCAAGAGATTAGGGCTGAAAGGAAAAATGGATCAGCCATGATGAAATGACAGAGCAGGCTCAATGGGCCAAATGGCCTAATTTTGCTCCTATATCTTAAGGTCTTAGGGTCTTATGGTCTTAGAAGTCAAAGTACTGAATACAGGCAATGGGATGTCATGTTGAAGTTGTATAATACATTGGTGAGGCCTAATTTGGAGTATAGTGTGCAGTTTTCGTCACCTACCTATAGGAAATATGTAAATAAGTTTGAAAGAGTACAGAGAAAAATTTACAAGGACGTTGCCAAGTTTGGAGGATCTAAGTTACATAGAAAGATTGAATAGGTTAGGACTTTATTCCTTGGAACGCAGAAGACTGAGAGGAGATATGATAGAGATATACAAAATTATGAGGGGTATAGGATGGGTAAATGTAAGCAAGCTTTTTTCACTGAGGTTGGGTGGGACTACAACCAGAGGTCATGGGTTAAGGGTGAAAGGAGAAAAGTTTAAAGGGAACATGCAGGGACACTTCTTCACTCAGAGGGTCGTGAGGATGTGGAACAAGCTGCCAGTACAAGTGATGCATGTGAGCTTGATTTCAACATTTAGGAGAAGTTTGGATAGATACATGGATGGTAGGGGTATGGGGAGCTATGGTCTCAGTGCAGGTCAATGGATGTAAGCCACTTAAATCGTTCAGCATGGACTAGTTGGGCTGAAAGGCCTGTTTCTCTGCTGTACCTGTCTATGACTCTGAGAGATTCTGTGGACGCTGGAAAACCAGAGCAGCACACACAAAATGCTGGAAGATCTCAGCAGGTCAGGCAGCATCTATGGAGAGGAATAGAGAGTTGACATTTCAGGCCGAAACCCCTCATCAGGACTCATATGTTTAATCCTCTCCATTGATGCTGTTTAACCTGCAGAGATCCCCCAGCATTTTAGGTGTGTTATAAGTAATCCTAATAAATAAGGGTTTTTACCATTGTTTGAGCAGCAGTCTCATATCACTTTGTGGAAGTAACAGTTTTTCCTGGTCTCAGATTAAAGTCTCACCATAAATCATATCATAAGGAAAGGACTGAAATCTCTCTTTTTTAAATACAAAACACATTGAGGTTGTGGATGTGTAACCGAAGTTAATGATTAAAGCAGCAATTTATGGGACAGATCAGTGGTTCAAGTGGTTGGTTATTTGGGACTGGGATTAAAGCTTGTGTGAGGGATAATGAACTGGTTGGGCAAAGCCAGTTTATTTCACATTGCAATGTGCATGTAATTTTGTAACCACCATCTGAACCTGACCTGTGATTACTGCCTTGTAATCTGTCTGATGTCTCCTTCCATGTTTATGTTCTGTCCAGATGCTCAATGGGTTTAGATCTGCTTTGGATTCATTGGCTCCTCTAGTTCATTCAATTTTCATGTCTTTCCAGCTCTACTTTTGTGCCTATTTTTCTTGCAATTGCCCCAACTAGAGACAACACAAGTTATTTCAGCAACTAAAAGAAGCTAAGTGAGAATATTGACAGCATGATGGAATGGCAAAACATTGACAGAAGGAATATGTTGTGACTGAACCTGTAACTGGGAAATATAAAAGTCTTTATTCACACAAAAAACCTTCAGGAGAGAGTCCAAGTGAATCCAAGAGAGTTTTACTCTCCTAACGCGACGTTTTATATTTCTTCAATATAAAGTTAACAATACGAGTAACTGCAGTTTCAATTGCTGTAATCACCAACTTAACCTTTGGAATATAGTCAGATAAGTGATTTGAAGTTCAAAGTAGTCTTATTATCAAAGTAGGCATATGTCACCAAATTCTACCCTGAGATTCATTTTCTCAAATTTGCAGGATCATATATTTAGAATGGCAGCATATCCCAACTAGCAGAACGCCTTTGAACATTCAGTACTGTTCTTTGTTCCAAAAGCCTCTGGACATCCAAAATATGCCACTTCTGTTACAGTGCTGATGGATGGTTCCATGGATATACAGCTAACCAGAGGGTTAAGAGACAAAACAGACCCAGCCTGCCTTAAGTGGTAGGGATACAACTTTAACAATGTGCTAAAAGCTTTGGTGTTCTAATGTTTTTCTGTCATTCATTCTTTGGGTTCTTCTTCTTTTTGTTGATGTCTGTGCAGAGTAAGAATTTCAGGTTGTGTACTGTATCCATTTTCTGATATTAAATGGAACCATTGAAACCATTGAAAGCAGGAACATTCATCTATTGTCTTCAAGACAACAGAATCAGAATAACCCATTAAATTGTATACAGGCTTTATTTCCTGTAATCTGGTTCTCATTTTAGTTCATCTGTAATTATGCTTTCCATAATTTCATAAACCCAGAATGATCCTGAACAGAATACAACATAATTAAACGTGAGGTGGTGTATTTCACATTATATTTTGAGTGGTGTCGTGCATTTAATATTTCAGTAATATTTGAGTAATATTGTAAATATATTGTTTGATTAAGCATCTTTGTTGTTTACGTAATTTATTGCAGGCTATATGTAAAAGTATGTGAATGGCATACGTCAGTACACCACCACATCTAAGTGTGCACCTCACTAAAGTAAAATATAAACATGCAAATTATCCCTGGCTCCATGTTATTTTTCTTTCAATTAATTTTGTCTTTTAGAGTTACAAAACATAACAGTGGTGACAAGTGAGTTTTAAAGCAAACCTGAGATGACTACCTACCCGTTGAAGCACAGCAAGACTTTTGAGTTAAAAAAAAAGTGCAAGATGCTTTCTTTGAAAGAGGGGAGAATTGGTCAAGTTAAAATATAAAGCACAATATGTGTCCGTTCTGAAGAGGGAATGAGATGGTTGAAAATAGAAGAAATTCATGGGTTCGTAAACAGTGAGTACCAGGTGATAATGCCGACTGGTGGTGTAGTGGCATCAGCGCTGGACTCCGGAGTGAAGGCTCCCGAGTTCAAATCCAGCCGGCTCCCTTGCACACTTTCCATCCATGCTGGGTTGAGCGTCAAGCTAGCAAATCGGCCTCGTAAAAATAAGAAAACCTGCTAAAAATATGCCATCATGATGGCGTCCCAATGACTCCACTCGGAGTTAAAGGCTTTCTTCTTTCTTCTACCAGGCCATAATAATAATAAATAATAATAAAAGCAGAAATGGCTGGCTACATTGGAATGATAAACACGCTCAGTTGCACAGCAGTGTATACTGAACAAATTGAACAGTATTTAAATGCAAATGGGATGCTAATGAGAAACAAATTTCAGATTTGCTGAGTGCAATGGGTGGAAGTGTGTACAATTTGCCTAGAAGTCTGACTGTGGCAACTAAACCAGCCAAAATGAGTTTGAGCTTTGCTGCTATTGTGAAAGTAATAAGTGACATTTAGAAATCAAAACCATTGTTAGTTGCAGAATGCTTTAGGTTTCAGAAGAGGAATCAAAAGGAAGGAGACGTGGCTGAATTGAAGAGATTGTCTGAGCCTTATCAAATCAGCGATCAGTTTATTAATGCACTGACAGATCACTTAGTTTGTGGACTCTTACAAGAAAGCCTGCAAAAGTGACTCCTAACTGAAACATAACTCACATTTAAAAGAGTAGTTGAAATTACTGTATCAATGGAAACTGCAGCCAGAGAAGTAACCGAGTTGCAGACAGGATTAAACATGAGCGTGAACAAAATTACAATGTCTAAACAGTACATACCTGGCCAACTAAATTGTGTTACCATTGTGGCAGGGGCTCACATACACCAGACCAATGCAGATTTAAAGGGAAAACTTGCAGAAAATGCAACAAAGTAGGACACACGTCAGGCTGACACAAATAACTAGACTGCAAAAAAGTGAAGTTGCAGATTAAAAAACAGCACTAATCTGCAAGATGAAAAATCTGATAATGATGAATGTGACGCAGGACTGGGTATCCTCGAGATTTATAATCTGAAAATTAACGTGTGACTAGCAATATGGCCTACACAAGAAGAAAATGGCAAATTAATTAAAATGGAATTGGATACTGGTTTGGCTGTCTCAATCATTTCACAAAATTCATTTGAATGACAATTTAAAGATCCTGAACTGAAGCTTGCAGATATCCAACTAAAAACTTACACTGGAGAGATAATAACTCCTGTGGGAATGACAGTCATAACAGTGAAATATAACAAACAGCAAGCCATATTGGGGTTGTACGTGGTAAAAACAGTACAGCCAGCATTGTGGGGACATGACTGCCAGAGATAACCGCAACTTGATAGGAGATCCATCCTCTATTTGCATGCCACATCCCCTGCAATATGATTCAACTGAAGGTGAATCATGAAAGTTACTAGATAATGCCATAACAGTGTACAAGGATGGCATTGGATAACTCAAACATATCAAACATAAAATAGTGTTAACTGAAAATGCCACACCCGAGTTTTACAAAGTCAGTCCAGTTCCTTACACCATCTGTGACAAGGTAGCCAGTGAGCTAGATCACATGGATGCTGAAGGAGTTCTTTCCAAGGTTGAGTGGAGCCCTTGGGCAACACCGGTGGTTCCAGTAGCCAAGAAGATTGGGTCTGTCAGGAGTTGTGATGATTTTAAGGTCACGATCAACCGAGTACTGAATGCATACCCTCAGCCCGGGATAGCAGATATCTTTTTTGGGGGGGAAGCACTTCAGAAAATTGGATTTATCTGAGGCCTACCTACAGATGGAGCTAGAGGAACAGTCTAAAGTGTTTCCCACCATAAACACTCACACAGGACTTTATCACTATAATAGGCTTATTTCTGGAGTAGCATCGACTCCTGCACTCTGACAGAAAATAACGGACCAGGTGCTACAAGATTGCCTTGGCACTTAGTTTTACTTCGATGACATTATTGTTACTGTTGAGGATGACAAGAAACATCTCCAAAATCTCAAGAATATGTTATAAAGATTATAAGATTAAGGGCTCAGAGCACAATGCAACATGTGTGAATTCTTTAAACAAAGCATCACATATTGTGGTCACAACATTAATGCACAAGGATTATACAAGTGTACAGATGAAATTCAAGCATTGATTGATGCCACAAGGCTAAAGGATGCGTCATAGTTGTGGTCTTTTTTAAGATTTGCCAACTACTATAACAGTTTTCTGCCAAACCTGGTTATGATGCTTCACCCCTTAAGCTCATTGCTATCGACGGGGAAGAAATGACAATGGACAAAGCAGTGTGAGGTGATTTTCCTAAAGGAAAAAGAAATGGCACATCATCCTGTGATGCCTTGCCTTATGGTATAGGAGCAGCCATGTCACATGCTCTGAGTGATAGAAGTGAATGCCCCCATAGATTTTGCATCATGTTCCCTCATCACTGCAGAAAAAAAAACTATGCACAGTTTGACAGAGAGGCATTGAATCTGGTTTGGGGTGTAATATGTTTCAACCAGAACTTGTATTGGAGAGAATTTACCTGCCTTACTTATCATCAGTCACTGGTGACAATTTTCAGTGCATGGAAGGGTATTCCACTAACTGCAGCAGCTCGTATGCAGAGATGGAATCTGTTTCTTGGAGGACACAATTACAAGGTTAAATTCAAGAGGATAACTAATCATGGAAATGCTGATGGATTGTCTCGTTTACCCCTTGGAAAAGGAACTACCTGAAAAATTTATGAAAGAGGACACTGTTCTTGATGTATTCTCCCTAATGCAAATTGAGTGTCTCCCTGTTACAGCTGAGAAGCCCCACAGTGTCTCAGGTCTACATCCCTATCCAAACTGGCTGGAATTTGTAGCAGAAATTCCAGTTCCCCCATTTTTACCTGCACCAGTACGAAATTGTCCTTTACAGGGTTTACTTTATGTGGCGATTGGGAGTTGTTGTACCATCCAAGCATGAACTGTCATATAGGTGTGGTCAAAATAAAGCTTTGGCTGGAAGCGTTGTCTGGTAGCCTGGGATAAATCAGCAGATCAGACAGACTCCCATGTACTGTCTGGGATGCCAACACATCCAGAGCTGTCAGAAGCATTCCTGGAAGTCCCAGAGTCAACTCCTACAATCACCATGAAGGAGGCACCAAAACCTGAGATTGTTTCACAGCCACAAGTCTCGCTGCCAAGCAGTGTCCCCCGCACCAGCCCCCGCTTATCAGGAAAGATTTTATCCCACAAGAGTAAGAAAACATATAACCATATAACATATAACAGTTACAGCACAGAAACAGGCTATCTCGGCCCTTCTAGTCCATGCCAAACTCTTACTCTCACCTAGTCCCATTGACCTGCACTCGGCCCATAACCCTCCGTTCCTTTCCTGTCTATATATCTATCCAACTTAACTTTAAGCGACAACATCAAACCTGCCTCAGCCATTTCTGCTGGAAGCTCGTTCCACACAGCTACCACTCTCTGAGTAAAGAAGTTCCCCCTCATCTTACCCCTAAACTTTTGTCCTTTAACTCTCAACTCATGTCCTCTTGTTTGAATCTTCCCTACTCTCAATGGAAAAAGCCTATCCACGTCAACTCTATCAATCCCCCTCATAATTTTAAACAACTCTATCAAGTCTCCGCTCAACCTTCTATGCACCAAAGAATAAAGACCTAACTTGTTCAAACTTTCTCTGTAACTTAGGAGATGAAACCCAGGCAATATTTTAGTAAACCTTTTCTGTACTCTCTCAATTTTATTGACATCTTTCCTATAATTCAGTGACCAGAACTATAAACAATACTCCAAATTTGGCCGTATCAATGTCCTATACAATTTCAACATTACATCCCAACTCCTATACTCAATGCTCTGATTAATAAAGGCCAGCATACCAAAAGCTTTCTTCACCACCTTATCCACATGAGATTCCGTCTTCAGGGAACTATGCACCATTATTCCTAGATCCCTCTGTTCTACAGCATTCTTCAATGCCCTACCATTTACAATGTATGTCCTGTTTTGATTAGTCCTACCAAAATGTAGCACCTCACATTTTTTGCATTAAACTCCATCTGCCATCTTTCAGCCCACTCTTCTAACTGTCCTAAATCTCTCTGCAAGCTTTGAAAACCTACCTCATCATCCACAACACCACCTATTTTAGTATCATCTGCATACTTACTCATCCAATTTACCACCCCATCATCCAGATCATTAATATATATGACAAACAACATTGGACCCAGTACAGATCCCTGAGGCACACCACCAGTCACCGGCCTCCAATCTGACACACAGTTATCCACCACTACTCTCTGGCGTCTCCCATCCAGCCACAGCTGAATCCATTTTACTACTTCGATATTAATGCCTAACGATTGAACCTTCCTAACTAACCTTCTGTGTGGAACCTTGTCAAAGGCCTTACTGAAGTCCATATAGACAACATCCACCACTTTACCCTCGTCAACTTTCTTAGTAACCTCATCAAAAAATTCAATAAGATTTGTCAAACATGACCTTCCACACACAAATCCATGTTGACTGTTCCTAATCAGACCCTGTCTATCCAGATAATTATATATACCATCTCTAAGAATACTTTCCATCAATTTATCCACCACTGACGTCAAACTTACAGGCCGATAATTGCCAGGTTTACTCTTAGAACCTTTTTTAAACAATGGAACCACATGAGCAATACGCCAATCCTCCGGCACCATCCCCGTTTCTAATGACATTTGAAATATTTCTGTCAGAGCCCCTGCTATTTCCACACTAACTTCCCTCAAGTTCCTAGGGAATATCTTGTCCGGACCACCCGGAGACTTATCCACTTTTATATTCCTTAAAAGTGCCAGTACTTCCTCTTCTTTAATTGTCATACTTTCCATAACTACCCTTCTTGTTTACTTTACCCTACACAATGCAATATCCTTCTCCTTAGTGAATACCGAAGAAAAGAAATTGTTCAAAATCTCCCCCATCTCTTCTGGCTCCACACATAGCTGTCCACTCTGATTCTCCAAGGGACCAGTTTTATCCCTCACTATCCTTTTGCCACTAACATAACTGTAGTGGCTTTATTTTGGATTTATTTTCTCCTTACTTGCCAAAGCAGCCTTGTATCTTCTGTTAGCTTTTCTAATTTCTTTCTTAAGATTCTTTTTACATTCTTTATATTCCTCGAATACTTCATTAACTCCAAGCTGCCTATATTTATTGAAAATCCCTCTCTTTTTCTCAACGACGTTTCCAATATCCCTTGAAAACCATGGCTCTCTCAAACTTTTAACCTTTCCTTTCAACCTAACAGGAACATAAAGATTCTGAACCCTCAAAGTTTCACCTTTAAATGACCTCCATTTCTCTATTACATCCTTCCCATAAAACAAATTGTCCCAATCCACTCCTTTTAAATCCTTTCGCATCTCCTCAAAGTTAGCCTTTCTCCAATCAAAAATCTCAATCCTAGACCCAGTCCTATCTTTCTCCATAATTACACTGAAACGAATGGTATTGTGATCACTGGACCCAAAGTGCTCCCCAACACATAGCTCTGTCACCTGCCCTGTCTCATTCCCTAACAGGAGATCCAACACTGCCTCTTCTCTAGTTGGTACCTCTATATATTGCTCCAAAAGACTATCTTGCACATTTTTAACAAACTCCAAACCATCCAGCCCTTTTACAGAATGGGCTTCCCAGTCTATGTGTGGAAAATTAAAATCTCCCACAATCACAACCTTGTGCTTACTACAAATATCTGCTATCTCCTTACAAATTTGCTTCTGCAGTTCTCGGTCGCCATTAGGTGGTCTATAATACACCCCTATAAGCGTCATAACACCTTTCCTATTCCTCAATTCCACCCAAATAGCCTCCCTAGACGAGTCCACTAATCTATCCTGCCAGAGCACCGCTGTTATATATTCTCTGACAAGCAGTGCAACACCCCCCCCTCTTTCCCCTCCTATTCTATCACACCCAAAGCAACGAAATCCTGGAATATTTAGTTGCCAATCACACCCCTCCTGCAACCACGTTTCACTAATAGCTACAACATCATATTTCCAGGTATCAATCCATGCTCTAAGCTCATCCACCTTTCTTACCATGCTCCTAGCATGAAAATAGATGCATTGAAGAAACTCTCCACCTCCCACTCTCTGTTTATCCTTAATGGAGCAAACAACTTTGTTATATTTTTCTTCCTTTTCCCCCACATCAACCTCCCCTCTCCTAGTCTCCTTAATTTGATTCCCTCCCCCCAACCATTCTAGTTTAAAGTCACCTCAGTAGCCCTCGCAAATCTCCCTGCCAGGATATTGATCCCCCTAGGATTCAAGTGCAACCCGTCCCCTTTGTACAGGTCACGCCTGTACCAATAGTGGTCCCAATGATCCAAAAACCCAAATCCCTGCCCCCTGCTCCAATCCTTCAGCCACGCATTTATCCTACATCTCATTGCATTCCTACTCCCACTGTCGTGTGGCACAGGCAGTAATCCTGAGATTACTACCTTTGCGGTCCTTTTTCTCAACTCCCTTCCTAACTCACTATATTCTTCTTTCAGGACCTCTCCCCTTTTCCAACCTATATGTACCATGACCTCTGGATCCTCTCCCTCCCACTTCAGGATATCTTGGACGCGATCAGAAACATCCTGGACCCTGGCACCAGGGGGACAAACTACCATCCGGGTCTCCAGACTTCGTCCACAGAATCGTCTATCTGACCCCCTAACTATCGAGTCCCCTATTACTACTGCCCTCCTCATCCGTTCCCTACCCTTCTTAGCTACAGGGCTGGACTCTGTGCTGGAGGCACGGCCAGTGTTGCTTCCCCCAGGTAAGCTGTCCCCCCCAACAGTACTCAAACAGGAGTACTTATTGTCAAGGGGCACAGCCACCAGGGTACTCTCTATTACCTGACTCTTCCTATTCCCCCTCCTAACCTTGACCCACTTGTCTGCCTCCTGTGGCCCCAGTGTGACCACCTGCCTGTAACTCCTCTCTATCAACTCCTCACTCTCCGTGACAAGACGAAGGTCATTGAGCTGCAGCTCCAGTTCCCTAACGCGGTCCCTTAGGAGCTGTATCTCGGCGCACCTGGCGCAGGTGTGGATGTCCGGGAGGCTGGGAGACTCCACAACCTCCCACATTCGGCACCGAGAACAACAAGCTGCCCTCACACTCATACTTCCCCCTCTCTTCAAATAACAGGGAAAAAAATCCTCCATAGAGATTAATTTATTAGGCCTGAAAGGGCAATTTAAAACTTACTATGCTGTGGATGTCTATACAGTAGTTGTGTTAGAAAAATCAGAATCATGTTTATTATCACCACCAGGTGTCGTGAAATTTGTTGTATTATATAATATACTATATATATATTGCACACCTCACTAAAGTAAAAACTAAATGTATGTGATTTATCCCCAACTCCATGTTTTTTTTTCTTTCAATTAGTTTTATGGTTTAGAGATACAAAACATAACAAGTCGGAACAATGTTTGTTTCAAATTAATTAGTTCCTAAGATATGGGCGTCTTTGACATGAGTGTCACAGTAACTCTTGAGAAGTAAGCAGGATTATTCTTGCTCAATTATTGGCTTAGCAGTCTGGTACAAGTGAATGATTTGCATGGCGTCTTCTCGACATTAAGCAGCACCTACGGTATTGTGAAAGAGCAGAGGGACTTGACATTTCTGGTTTCCAGTTCTGATGGATAAGGCCATAAAGAAAGTTAATGGAACACAAGGTCTTACTGCGAGAGGTGTGTTGAATACAGGAGGAAGGATTCAGAGCGAGGGAGACTATGTACAGCTTTGGCCTCCACACTGCAGGAAGCATGTGAATGCATCAGGAGAATATGTAGCTCAATAGTCTGATGTGAAGAAGTGGCAGAAAGATGCTGAAAAAAAAGCAAGATTATTTAAAATAGAATACTGTGTGATCGCCCAAGGTGTTAACATTAAGAAGGAATAGATGGACGTAGACCAAAACCGACTGTTTCCGGCAATTGTGGTCAAGGAGTGAATGATGCAAAATTAAAGGTAAGGGACTTTAGACAATGAGCAGCTGAAACCTTTTCAATATATAAAAAAACAAAACGAGGTTGAGGTATGCACAACTAGAATTACAAATTCAAGCAATGATACACCAGTATTTAATGGTTTAGATCAGTGGTTGAAGGAAAGGGATACTCATCTATATTTGGGATTACTTTGTATGAGGGATAAAGACCAACAACAATTAATGAGACCGAGCCACCTTATTCAGTGTTGCAATGCTTGCATAATTCTGTAATCACCATCAGAACAGGGGCTGTAAACTCTCCAGTGCCTCCATCCTAGTTTATATCCCGTCCAGCTGCTTTGTCGTTTTATTTTTCTGTTACAGGTTTATTTCGGAGATGGTTCTGACAAGCTCGTATGGGTGGAAACCTTAAAGTATGATGACAGATGCTGTGAGCACACAGTAATTAACTACTGTGATGTAAGAAAAATAATCTGTCACAACTGATTTTGTAGAGCTGTGCAGCTAGCACAGAGGCCTGTACGCGTATAGACTGCTGTTTTTTTCACAGAATCCAGTCCCAGAAAATCTGGTAGGTGAGCAGAGGGTTCAAATAGATCTGCTGTTCTGAGAAATTGCTAGTTCATTGTCTCATCTCTGCTCATATCTATAACTGATTTAGCCCTCTAAGATTTAGATTCATTTATTTATTAGACCATAAGATATAAGAGCAGAATTAAGTCATCTTGTCCATCGAGTCTGCTCCACCATTTCATCATGGCTGATCCAATTTTCCTCTCAGCTCAATCTCCTGCCTTCTCCCAAAATCCCTTCATGCCCTGACCAATCAAGAATCTATCAATCTCTGCCTTAAAGATACATAAAGACTTGGCCTCGACAGTTGCCTGTGGTAATGAATTCCACAGATTCACCACTCTCTGGCTAAAGAAATTCCTCTTCATCTCCATTCTAAAAGGATGCACCTCTACTCTGAGGCTGTGTCCTCTCGTCTTAGACTCTCTCACCATGGGAGACATCCTCTCCACATCCATTCCATCAAGGCCTTTCACCATTCAATAGGTTTCAATGAGGTCACCCCTCCTACTTCTGAATTCCAGCGAATACAGGCCCAGAGCCATCAAACACTCTTAAATGACAAACGATTTCAGTCCTGGAATAATTTTCGTGAACCTCCTTTGAACGTCCTCCAGTTTCAGCATGGCCTTTCTAACATAAGGGGCCCAAAACTGCTCGCAATACTCTAAGTGAGGCCTCACCATGCTTTATAAAGTTTCAACATTACATCCGTGCTTTTTTATTTTTTTCCTCTTGAAACATTGCATTTGCTTTCCTCACCGCAGACTCAACCTGCATATCAACCCTTAGGGAATGCTGCACGAGCACTACCAAGTCCCTTTGCACCTCAGATTTATACATTTTCTCTCCATTTAGAAAATAGTCAACCCTTTCATTTCTTCTAACAAAGTGCATGACCATACGCTTCCCAACAATATATTCCATCTGCCATTTCTTTGCCTATTCTCTTCAAGTTCTTCTGTAGTCTCTCTACTTCCTTAAAACTATCTACCCCTCCACCTATTTTCATATCATCTGCAAACTTTATAACAAAGTCATGAATTCCATCATCCAAATCGTTGACATATAACGTAAGAAGAATCCGTCCCAACATAGACCCTTGTGGAATACCACTACTCACTGTCAGCCAGCCAGAAATGTTCCCTTTATTCCAACTCTTTGCCTCCTGCCAATTATCCTCTGCTTTATCCATGCTAGAATCTTTTCTGTAATACCATGGGCTCGTAGCATGTTAAGCAAACTCATCTGTGGCCCTTGTCAATAGCCTTCTGAAAATCCAGGTACACAACATCAGCCAATTCTCCTTTATCTATACTGATTGATATTTCTTCAAGAATTCCAACAGATTTGTCAGGCAAGATTCCCCCTTGAAGAAACTATGCTGACTATGGCCTATTTTATCATGTGCCTCCAAGTACCTTGAGAACTCATCCTTAATAATCAACTCCAACATCTTCCCATCCACTGAGGTCAGATGACTTGGCCAATAGTTTCCTTTTTTCTGCCTCTCTTTCTCCCATCTTGAAGTGTGGAGTGACATTTGCAATTCTTCAGTCTTCTGGAACCATTCCAGAATCTAATGATTCTTGAAAGATCATTACTAATGGCTCCATAATCTCTTCAGCCACCTCTTTCAGAATCCTGGGTGTATATGATCTAGTCCAGGTGTCTTATCTATCTTCATACCTTTCAGTTTCCTAAGAACCTTCTCTCTAGTTCATACACTTCATGACCCCGACACCTGGAACTTCCACCATACTGCTAGTGTGTCTTCCACAGTGAAGACTGATGCAAAATACTTGTTCAGTTCATCCACCATTTCCTTGTCCCCCATTACTATCTCTCCAGCATCAGTTTCCAGCAGTCTGATATCCACTCTTGCCTCTCATTTACACTTTATGAATCTGAAGAAACTTTTGCTACCTTCTTTAATATTATTGGCTACCCTACTTTCATATTCCATCTTTACCTTCTTAATTACTTCTTTTAGTTGCTTTCTGTTGGCTTCAAAAAGCTTCCCAACCCTCTAATTTCCCATTAATTTTTGCTCTGTTATATGCCCTGTCTTTGGCTTTTGCTGTTTTGACTTCTCTTGTTAGCCATGGTTGTGTCAACTTTCCTTTAGAACACTTCTTCCTCTTTGGGATGTACAAAGTATACACGGTATCCCGCGTCTTCCGAATTGCTTTCAGAATTCCAGCCATTGCTGCTCTGCCATCATCCCTGCCAGTGTTATTTTCCAATCAATTCTGGCCAACTCCTTTCCCATGCTTCTCTAATTCCCTTTACTCCACTGTAATAGAGATACACCTGGCTTTAGCTTCTCCTTCGTAAATTTCATGGTGAATTCAATCATATTATGATAACTTTCCCCTAAAGGTTCTTTTATCTTAAGCTGTCTATTCAATTCTGGTTCATTGCACAACACCCAATCCAGAATAGCTGATATTCTACTGGACTCAACCCCAAGCTGCTCTGAAAAGCCATCTCATAGGCATCCTAGAAACTATCCCTCCTGGAATCCAGCACCAACGTGATTTTCCAATCTACCTACATATTGGTCCCCCATGACTATTGTAACATTGCCCTTTTGGTATGCATTTTCTATCTCCTGTTGTAATTTGCAAGCCATCCTTACTATTGTTTGGAGGTCTGTATACAACTCCCATCAAGTTCTTTTTACCCTTGCAGTTCCTTAGCTCTATTCACAATGATTCAATCCCTATGTCATCTCTTTCTAATGATTTGATTTAATTTTTTACCAACAGAGCAACACCGCTCCCTCTGTTCTTTCAATACAGTGCATGTCCTTGGACATTAAGCTCCCAACTATAATCTTCTTTCAGTCATGGTTCAGTGATGCCTACAACATTATGCTGCAAGTTCATCTACCTTACTCTGTATACTGCGTGCATTCAAATGCAACACCTTCAGTCATGTATTCATTGATTTTGTCCGCCTTTTTCATTGCAACTCATCCTGTTCACTGCAATTTTGCCCTATCAACAGCCTCTCCTGACTACACATTGCCTCTGTTTTTGTAAACTAGCTACCTCATCTACAGCACTAAAATCCGCCTTTCCTAAAATACTTCTTGCATTGAAAAATTTGCAGCTCAGGATACTGGTCGCACCATGCTCAACCTTTCAATTCCCAAGTTTCTCTGAGGTCCTAGCAACATCTGCCTCCACAATCTCCCCACTAACTGTTCTGGCACACTGGTTCCCATCCCCCCCGCAATTCCAGTTTAAACCCCATCATGCAGTATTAACAAATCTTCCTGCTAGGATATTAGTCCCCCTCCAGTTCAGGTGCAAGCTGTCCCTTCTATAAAGGTCTCACCTTCCCTGGAAGAGAGCCCAATGAATCAAAAATCTTAGGCCCTCCCTCCTACATCAACTCCTTAATCTCATATTAAACTGTATAATCTTTCTAGTTCTGGTCTCACTAGCACATGGCACAGGTAGCAATCTTGAGATAACAACCCTGGAGGTCCTGCCCTTTAACTTAGTACCTAACTCCCTAAACTCCCTATGCAGAACCTTATCACTCCTCCGACCCATGTCATTGGTACCTACATGGACCCCGAATTCTGGCTGTTCACTCTCCAACTTAAGAATGATGAGGACTCGACTCGAGATATCCCGGACCCTGGCACCCAGGAGGTAACATACCATCCAGGAATCTCATTCTCACCCACAGAACCTCCTGTCTGTTTCCCTAACTAATGAATCCCCTATCACTACAACATGTCCTTTCTCCCCCTTCCCTACTGCGTCACAGAGACAGACTCAGTCCCAGAGACCTGACCATTGAGACTTTCCTCAGTTAGGTCATTCTCCCCCAAAGTGATATACCTGTTGTTGAGGGGGATGACCACAGGGGTACTCTGCATTGGCTCCTTAACCCCTTTCCCCTTCCTGACTGTCACCCAGTTTCCTGTGTCCTGCACCTTGGGTGTAACTACCTCCCTAGATGTCCTACCTATCACCCCCTCAGCCTCCCGAATAATCTGAAGTTCATCCAGTTCCAGCTCCAACTCCTGTAGTGACTCGCTGCTGCCTTTTATCCTTGGGCAGAGGACCCGATTGAAGTCCCCTCCTCTCAAGACTTCCGATGACCAGAATGGCCGCTGGTCAAAGCTCTTTTTAATCACGTGTACATTGAAATGTACTGTGAAATGCATTGTGTGTGTTAATGCCCAATACTTCAGGATGTGCTCGAGGGGGCAGCCTGCAAGTGTCGCCACAACAACATAACACACCCACAACGTACAGCAGAACAATACAGAACACAGCAAAAAAAAAGAAAACAAGGAGAGCAACCAAACAACAACAGCAAAACAAACCTCCTTTCCTCCCTTCCACCCACTCAGACACACGGATAGTTTGCCAACCCTGGAGCTGGCCTCCGGGCTTCCAGCAGACACCAGGCCTCTGACTTCCCCAGTGGACTCTCAGACTCGTAAACTCTAACTCCTCCACATCCCTGTCCTTTATTCCTAACCTGACCTCTAACTCCCATCTCTGTCACCAAATCCATCCATATGAACTAAAGAAAATAACTAAATCTAAGCCACCACCCTGATGGGGACTGCAGCTCATACAACCTTGACAGGACACCACATGCTCCGCCAATTCCACCTTCTTGGGCATCTCCGATTCTAACCTGCAACTGTTGTAGGTTTAATATTTCAATGGTATTTGAGTAAACTGGTATATATATTGTTTAAATAATTAATTATGGGTTACATGCAAGAATATGTTAATTGCATACGTCATCACACTACCACGTGATACGTGTGGTCTTCGCTTAAACTCGAAGTTAGACCGCATTTCAGGCACCCATGTCCTCCTTTGAATTAGTTTAATGTTTTGAAATTACAAAACATAGAACAATCCGCTCTCAGCTGCCCAGATCCAGAGCTCTGACATTTCTTTTCTCAATCTCTCCACCTTTCTTCCTGTCCTGTTCTTAGTCTCTTGAAAACCTTTCATTTTGGTCCGAGACATTCATCCTTACACCACTTCTGCAGGATGAGTATCAAGTGTTGTTTGTTAACTCTCAGTTGAAGCATCTTAAAATGTTTTATATCATTAAAAATGTTATAGAGGCATACAGAAAGGATCTTTGGCTCAATGAGTCTGCCCAGACCATTAAACAACTATTTACATTAGGGAGGGGAGGGAATGTCGACTCAGACCACGAGAGGCCTGCATCGGGCATTTTAATGCCTTACAAGGCACAGATTGGAAGTTTATGCGGGGCGCCACTCCTCGCACAGACACTAGAGCAATGTGTGGTGAAATGCCTTGCTCAAGGACACAAACACGCTGCCACAGCTGAGGCTCGAATCAGAGACCTTGAGATCACTAGACGAACGCCTTAACCACTTGGCCATGTGCCCAACACATTAAACGTATATTTACAATAAAGCTATATTAACCCATCTTATTCTAAATTTTCTTTCTTTCTTTCTTTTTAAATCTTTTTATTGAATAAGTACACGAAAGGTAAACCATATAGGCACTAATACACTGTTAGAATATAATATATTACAGGAAATATTAATACAGAAAAAAATTAATACAAACAGTGCAATTTAAACATAAAATAGCAAGGTAATATAATAGTATACTAATTTTTATATATATCAATAAAGAGAGAAAAAAATCCCCAAAAAAACCCCCCAAAAAAAACCCACCGTGCAACTAATCTAAAAAGCAAAGCAAAGCAATGGGCTAACTAGGAAACAAGTAGAGTTAAACAACTTAAAACAATCACTTCCTCAAACCCGACCTCCATTAAAAACAGGTAAAAAAGAACAAGAAGGGAATATAAATGTGGACCGAGGGAAAAAAAATTACATTAAATGAAAATGTTGAATAAAAGATCTCCAGGTCTGTTCGAATTTAACTGAAGAATCATAAAGATTACTTTTAATTTTCTCCAAATTTAAGCATAATATCGTCTGGGAAAACCAAAAGAACGTAGTTGGGGCATTAGTCTCTTTCCAATGTTGTAAAATACATCTTTTCGCCATTAAAGTAAGAAATGCAATCATTCTACGGGCTGAAGGAGGAAGATTACTGGAAATTTTAGGTAATCCAAAGATAGCAGTAATAGGATGGGGAGAAATATCTATATTCAATACCTTTGAGATAATCTAAATTTTACCACTCACCCACATATTTAGGGAAAATTACAGTGACCAACTAACTATTAATCCTCCCATGTTAGTCCTAACTACTGAATATAGTGAAAGTGCTAGACAGAGTTGACATGAAGAGGATGTTTCCAATAGTGGGAGCGTCTAGGACCAGGGGGCACAGCCTCCAAGTAGAAGGAAGTCTCTTTAAAACAGAGATGAGGAGGAATTTCTTTAGCCAGAGGGTGCTGAGTCGGTGGAGTTCATTGCCACAGACAGTTGTGGAGGCCTAGTCATCTGGGGATATTTCAAGCAGAGGTTTGTAGGTTCTTGATTATTCTAGATCAGTGAGGGCATCGAAGGTTACAGGGAGAAGGCAGGGGAATAGGGTTGAGAGGGATGAAATGGTGGACCAGATTCAATGGGCCCAATGACCACATTCTGTCCCTATGTCTTATGGGAGGAAATGAGCAGGCTGAAGAAACTCAATGGCCACAGGGAGAATGGGCAAACTCCACACAGAGAGCATTAAAGACCAAGATCAGGAGTCACAAAGGCAGCATCTTTACCGGCTGCACCACTGTGTCATACTGACACGGAAATGGATCCATAGTTTTCAGTTTGACAGCAGGTTGCCATAAAGTGAAGAAGTAATGTGCGTTATACCACAAGGAGGCATCAGCACAACATGCTGGGAGATGTAGTTCTCTATGGCAGCATCAGTAGTCTTAGCTTTCCACAGTCAGACAGAGAACAAAGGCAATACAGGCTGGTTAATAAAGGCTGCCCTTCCCAATAGTTTTCATGATCATGAAAAGTTAATAAATCTAACTTTATTTTCAGTGACTGTAGAATCTTACTGTGTGTACATAATTTGTGTGTGGATTACGAGCTGAAAAACAGGAAAAATTTTTAAGACTCCATAGTACTTGAATCTGTTGGCTGACGCTGATGAGTTGGTCTCTTGTAAGGTACTTTCAGTTATGGGTGCACTCTAGTGGTTAATCTGAGAAGGACAATATATGTTACAGATTTAGAAATTGTAAGAGGTTATAATAATGAGACTAAGTAAAGGGAACTGAGATGAAGAAAAGGTTCAGCATTCAGACAGAAATATTATATTTTGGCTATCCCATTGTGGAAATTTTGGCACAAAGCTCAGGCCAATTTTCCCAAGAATGTAACAATAACAACCTTTAACACATAACAAACATGATGTTAAGAGGGACAGATCGGACTGGATTTATTCTTGAGCATAAATGTCTAACACCAGAGGGCATAACTTTAAGGTGTTTGGAGGAAAATATAGGGGGAATGTCGGAGGTGCTTTTTACACAGAGAGTGGTGGGTGCGTGGAATGCACTGCTGGGTGCGGTGGGAGGGTCAGATAAAGTAGGGACATTTTAGAGACTCTTAGGCACATGGATGAAAGAAAAATGGAGGGCTATGTGGGAGGAAAGGGTTAGATTGATCTTGGAGTAGGTGAAAGGGTCAGCACAATAATGTGGATCAAAGGGTTTTTACCGTACTGCACCGTACTATGTTCTGAAATATGGCTCAGTTATCAGAGTGAATGGCTAAATGAATAATTTAATCAATCTCTCAGTGACAGAGAGGAATTTTAATAGAGCTTAAGGCTTGGTAACAGAACACATGGTCTCCCTGGTTACCAGTGGTGGTGCAGGCTCTCGACCCACAGCGTCGACAATTCCTTTCATCTCCGCGTATGCTGCTCAGCCACTGAGTTCCTCCAGCAATTTGTTATTTTTGCTTCAGATTAAGGGTCTTCACTCTCTTATGTCTCCACTTACTGGAGTTCTGAGAGAATGTGGCACTATCTGAGCTGGCAATTCTCAACTGTGGCATCGGGCACGAATGTCACTGGCACCATTAGCTGGATGTAACTTATCCCATGGCCCTGCCTCTGCTGGTGTAAACGTCTATGTTTGTCCATAAGACCATTAGATGTAGGAACAAAATTAGACCATTCAGCCTACCAAGACTGTTCTGCCATTCAATCATAGCTGATTTATTATCCCTCTGTATCCTGTTCTCCTGCCTTCCTCCCTTACTACCAACCTCCACTTTAAAAATACCCAATGACTTGGCTCTCACCGCCACCTGCAGCAATGAGTTCCACAGACTCACTATCCTCTCTAAACAAGTTCCCCATCATATCTGTTCTAAAGGGATTTCCTTGTATTCTGAGGCTATGCCCTCTGGACACAGACTCACCCACTACTGGAAACATCCTCTCACCATTCACTCTGTCTAGATCTTTCAGTATTTGATCGGCTTCAGTCCTTACAGATTATTCTATCCTTATTCTATCCAGGAAATAAATGGTTTAGTTCAGGGATGGCCAACCTATGGCGCATGCACCAAAAGTGGTGCATTGGATGATTAGAAGTGGTGCATTGCACCCCAGTGATAATAATAAAAAAGCCTACTCATGCAAAAAGTATTAACCAAAAACCGATTTGTAGAAAAAAAATCTATACCAGGAATTCAAGTAGCTTAGAGCTAGAAATGGGTTTTACTGAGAATGAATCTAAAACTTAGCAATTATTTTTAGTGATTTTATTATTTCGTGCCCATCTTTTGGGAATGTTATCTTCTTTCACATTAATCTGTTTTCAATTTAAAAAAGTGTTCAATAAGTCAAACTAGGAAAGAAGGACTTTTGTTCTGCAGTCGTTTCATAACTGTTCAACACACGTTTGATACTTGTTTGATCCTGAGGGGCCAGGCGTCTGCACCAGCGATGCATCGCAGGTTTTTGCCAGTCAGATTACAATTGACACTCATGCGCTACGGAGTTATGCTTTGTTCCGTCCTTTGTGAACATTTGCAATTAAGCCTTGTCTTTACATTCCATTACCCAGCACAGTGCAAAAGAAAAGCACAAAGTGATAGTAAGCGTGAATTCAATGAACAGTGGGAAAATGAGTTCTTATTTATAGTGGGTCCGTCAGGAAAACCGTTGTGCATTGTTTGTGAAAACACTTTCTCACATAATAGAAGACACGATCTTAATAGACACTATAAAACACAACATCAGACTGAAATAGAAGGGAAACTGAAGCTAGTGCTTGTGTCTGAGTTACGGAAAGAATATGTGATTAAGAAAAAAGAAGAAGTCAAAAGAAAACAAAATATATTTGTTAAATTAAGGTAAGTAATGTTTATCTTGTTTTAATATTAAATCAATATATCATATAAAAATGCTAAATATGTCTATATTAACATATTTTTACAAGAACAATGGGGGTACAAGGGTTGTATGGCGCATCTGAACTCGTACGTGAAAAAATTGACGCATGGAATGTAAAAGATTGGCCACCCCAGTTGAGTTCATCAATAGATCGTTTCATTATATTGATTTATTATGGACAAATATGTATTTTTCTTATCAAATCTATTTACTTTTGGGGAAACCCTTTATTTTAATTAAGAGGTTTAAAATATAACCTAAAAGTCATTGCTGATAGTCAATGCACATCTATCTCTCTGAAGGCACTGAGTTCAAAGTTCAAAGTAAGTTTATCGAAGTATGTATATGTCAGCATTTACCACCATGGGATTCATTTTCTTGCAGGAACTTACAGGAAAATAAAGAAACACTATAAAATTTATGAAAAAAAACTGCACATAAAAAAGACCAACAAGCATCCATTGTGCAAAAGAAGATAAATCTGTGTTAAAAGAGGAAAAATCAGAGTTTGATGGTGTTACCACTCCAGGGACAGCCAAGCACTAATTAGCTCCGGAGAGAGAGTGGGCTGTTAAGCCTAACATTCCTTCTGGTGCACAAGTTCTCTCTCGCTGGAAGTGTGGGTGAATTCCAGAGATTTCCACTGTGGTGTGGTCTGCCTAGTAATGGTATCAGCCTTGGCTTCCTCCAATCACAGTCATTAACATAGCTGTTATTATGCAATATATCAAGATAAAGTGGAGCACTTGAATTGAATTGACTTTATTACTTACATCCTTCATATACATGAAGAATAGAAATCTTTACATTATGCCTCCATCTAAATGTGCAATGTGCAATTTTATAGTAATTTGTAATAAATAGAATGTACAACAGGACATCATTATAACATAGAAATACAATTGTATCAGCATGAATTAATCAGTCTGATGGCCTGGTGGAAGAAGCTGTCCCGGAGCCTGTTGGTCCTGGCTTTTATGCTGTAGTTACATTTCCCAAATGGTAGCAGCTGGAACAGTTTGTGGTTGGGGTGACTCAGGTTCCCAATGATCCTTCGGGCCCTTTTTACACACTTGTCTTTATAAATGTCCTGAATAGTGGGAAGTTCACATCTACAGATGCGCCGGGCTATCTGCACCTCTCTCTGCAGAGTCCTGCGATTGAGGGAATTATAGTTCCCATAGCAGGCAGTGCTGCAGCCAGTCAGGACTATGCCCTGTAGAAAGTTCTTAGGATTTGGGGGCCCATACTAAACTTCTTCAACCACCTGAGGTGAAAGATGCACTGTTGTGCTTTTTTCACCACACAGCTGGTATGTACAGACCACGTGAGATCCTCAGTGATGTTTATGCCAAGGAACTTAAAGCTGTTCACTCTCTCAACCCCAGATCCCTTGATGTCAATAGGGGTTAGCCCGTCTCCATTCCTCCTGTAATCCACAACCAGTTCCTTTGTTTTTGTGACTTTGAGAGAGAGGTTGTTTTCTTCACACCGGTGTGTCAGGGTGATGACTTCTTCTCTGAAGGCTGCTTCATTATGAATTGAGATTAGGCCAATCAATGTAGTATTGTCAGCAAATTTAATTAGCAGATTGGAGCTGTGGGTGGCGACACTGTCATGGTGTCACGTGACCCGCAACAATGAATATATAATTGAGTAAAGTTTTATAAAAAGACATAAACATTTAATAAACTCTGCTCAACAATAGCAAAAAATATTCAAACGATTAACTTAACCAGGAGTTAACTGCTATACGGCAACTCTGGAACAGATCTTAAAGTGGTAAATTCGAACACAGTCTTAAAATGGTAAATTCAAAAGTCCAAGTGATTTACACAATCAATAAGGAGAGACTTCTCTGGAAACAGATTTCTTTGAGACGTGACGTTACTGCTGATTCTATCCAAAGGATTCACGACAAAGGAAATAAAATGGCTTAAAGGAACTGACCTTTCTCTGGTGAATGAACACTGCACAAACCTTCCTGATCTTACAAGAGTTATCTCAGATGCAGGTCACTATTTCTGAATTAAGATTCACTAAGGTTAATCCTTTATGAAACCGCCGAACGACACCAACTTCACTTGATCCTTCAGGCTCCTGTACTTTAGTAGGTTCTTCACTCTTCAATACTAGACTTACAATAGAAAGTAAAACTCCACTTTAAAACAAAACTGCGCCATGAGACGAATACGCAGCATAACGGAGTAACTGACAAACTCAACAATGAATCAACTGCCTAACTACAGGGGTTTCCAGTTATATACCTGTTGAGAACATGTCACTACGTGACCTCACACTGGCGGGAAAATTACATCACCCCACCATTACAAGACCATTACATCATGCTCACAAGATACTCAATTACATTTTGGTCATAAGTCAGTGACAAGGTACCCATGAGGTATGTAACAATGGGTATACAGAAAGTAAAGGAGGGGGTTTAGTACACAGCCCTGAGGGGCACCTGTGTTGAGGGCCAGAGGGGCAGAGGTGAGGGAGCCCACTCTTACCACCTGCTGGCGATCTGACAGGAAGTCCAAGATCCAGCTGCATAAGGCAGGTTGAAGACGAGTTCTCTGAGCTTGTTGAGCCTGGGGGAAATTATGGTGTTAAATGCTGAACTGTAGACCAAGAACAGCATTCTCACATAAGCATCATTCTTCTCCAGATGTGTAAGCATGGTGTGTAGAGCTGAGGTGCTTGCATCATCTGTTGATCGGTTGGGTCGGTGGGCAAATTATAGGGAGTTCAGTTTGGGTGGTAGCATGCTTGTCCAGCCTCTCAAAGCATTTGCTTATTATTGAGGTGAGAGCGACAGGATGCCAGTCATTCAGACATGTTACCTTGGTCTTTTTAGGAGCAAGGACAATGGTGGATGTTTTGAAGCAGGTGGGCACACTACACCGGGAGAGGGAGAGATTACCAGGTATTGAAGATTAGAAGATTAGCTTTATTTGCTGCATGTACATCGAAATATCAAAGCAGACAGTGAAATGCATTATTTGTGCCAACAACCAACCACAGTTTGAAGGTGTGCTAGGGGCAGCCTACAACTGCCACCATGCTCTCAGCTCTAACATAGCATGCCCGCAAGTCACTAACCCGAAGCTGTATGTCTTTGGAATGTGGGAGGAAACCAGGAGCAGCTGAAGAAAACCCACATGTTCACGGGGAGAACGTGCAAACACCTTACAGACAGCAGGGGGAATTTAGCCCCAGTCTTACCGCTGGTGCTGCTAAGCGTCATGCTAACTGCTATACTCTGGATTTAGAAGCTGTGAAACTAATATACCTTTAATTTCCGCAGTGTGAGCAGTTGATTTAATTAGCTGTTTGACTTGAATCATGTACTAGAGGGCGCTGTTGTACCGAGAAACATCTCAATTCTACCAGTTGTTAAATTGATGATTGTTACTCCAGAACACAGGTAAAAGCAGTGAGTTATGTTCTCCTATCAGCTACAGCCTTGACACTCACTGTTATCTGAGCACTGGCTACCTTTCAGGAAAGAACAATCTTGAAACATTAGCTTTTTTCTCTGATCCATTCGGGATCAGGAAGGAGGCAATGGAGCCTCAGCTCCTGCACAAGCAGATTCAGGAACAATGATTACCTTTCAACCATCAGGCTCTTGCATGAGAGGGGATCACTTCTCTTACCCCAACACTGAATTGTTTCCACAACCTATGGACTCGCTTTCAAGGACTATTCATCTCATGTTCTCGATATTTATTGCTTGTTTATTTATTATTATTATTTGGTTTTTTTCTTTGCACAGTTTGTTGTCTTTTGCACATTCGTTGTTTGTCCATCTTATTGTGCAGTTTCTCATTGATTCTGTTGTGTTTCTTTGTACTTAGCTTTCAACCATCAGGCTCCTGAACCAGCTTGGATAACTTTACTTACCTCAACACTGAACTGATTCCACAATCTATATTCCTTTTAAGGACTCTACAATGCATATTCTCAGTATTATTTATTTAGTTATTTAGTTATTTTTTATTTGCGCAGTTTTATCTTCTTTTGCACATTGATTGATCGTCAGTCTTCGTTTGTGTGTAGTTTTTAAATCGATTTTATTATATTTTATTTGTTTTACTGTGAATGCCTGCAAGAAAATGAAACTCCAAGTAGCATATGGTGAAATTTACTTCGATAATAAATTTACTTTGAACTTTGATTTTGAGAGAGTGTGCAGTACATTTCTGTCTCCCTTTAATGGCTGGCGTTTCCTGATTTCTCCAACTGGCTTAGCTTGAACTTGAGACCTTTGGGAGTTTCTATTCATAAATCATTCTTTGACAGAATCCTAAAGTAAAGGGAATTTCACATCTCTGTCTGCACTTCTCGCTGCCTCAGTAAAGCAGGCAATATATTCACAGACCTCACCCACCTTTGACAGTCTCTTCTTCCCATTGGACTGAAGATAGAAAACACTGAAAGCATGTACCACCACACCCAGGAACAGCTTCTATCCCACTGTCGTCAGACTATTGAATGGCCTCCTGGTACAATAAGATGGACTGCTGACCTCACAATCTACCTTGTTTTCCCTTATATCTTGTTGTCTTCCTGTGTTATGATATTGGGATAGAAGCAGTTCCTAAGTGTGGTGGAATGTGCTTTCAGTTTTTTTGTAATTGCAACACTTTATTCTACTTTCTGTTACTGTTTTCACCTCACACTCTGATGTAATGAAATAATTTGTTATGTATGGCAAGCAAAACAACGTATGTAATATGTATCGATTACAATATATTGAAATCACAGATAAAGTGTAATTACCCCATATAGTCATAGTCATAGTCATACTTTATTGATCCCGAGGGAAACTGGTAAATTTAAACATAATATTGAAAAGAGATAATTCTATTATACAGAAAATCTAAACCCACTACCAGAAAAAGAAACAGCTGTTAGGTTAAAAAAAGGAAAAGGAAGGAATCCTTAACATATAGTAAAACATGTTATTAGCCAACATCTCTGCTTAATAGCAAATCAAAGATTTTGAAAATAATTCAAAAAAGGTCCCCACAATGTTAAAAAAAACAATGTATATCACTGTACCTCATACATACAACAATAATAAACCAATTTATCAATCTAAGAGAATCAGAGTCAGAATCATGTTTAATATCATCAGCATATGTCGTGAAATTTGTTGTCTTTGTGGCAGCAGTACAAGCAATACATAATAATAGAAAAAGACTGTGAATTACAGTAATTATATATTAAATAGTTAAGTAATGCAAAAACTAGAAATAAAAAAAAGTAGTGAGTTGATGTTCTTGGGTTCAATGTCCATTCAGAAACTGGATGGGAGAGGGGAAGAAGCTGTTCCTGAATCGTTATGTGTGTGCCTTCAGGCTTCTTTACCTCCTCCCTGATGGTAGCAATGAGAACAAGGTATGACCTGGGTGATGGGGGTCCTTAATGATGGATGCCAGTTTTTTGAGGAATCGCTCCTTGAAGATGCCCTAGATACTGTGAAGACTGACTTAAGTATACAACCCTGCAGCTTATTTCGATCCTGTGTAGTAGCCCCACCACCACCACATATCAGACAAAATACACTAATTGCCTCCGTATGAACCCTAAATTTTGTTAGTCTTTTCAACCTTTTCTGATTCTATCTGTCTTCACCTGTATATTAAAAGACAATAAAGTATTCTGATCTTTTAACAAGCTTTTGTTCACTTACTAGGTGGGCCTGCACCTTGTACCATCTCAATGCACTGATGGGATGAAATGATCTGTATGTTCGGCAAGCAAAGCTAAGTTTTTCACTATACCTCATACAGGTAACAATAATAAACCGATTTTCCAGTCTAACAAGCAACAGAAGCTGATTGCCTCTGGAAGAATCCTAAATATTCTTGAAGTCTTTTTAACATTGTTTGGTCCTATCAGTTTTCACCCAATGTATTAAAAGGCAACCAAGTCCTCAGAAATTTTAACAAGCTCAGAGCTTGAAACAAGCTAATTTTCTAGATAGACCTGGGCCTGAGGTTTGGAGTGGAGGTAGATGGTGGTGTTAGGTAAAGACAGAAGATTCTTATAATGCTTCTCTTTTTCATTTTGTGTTGTGTGTGAGGCTGGACCACCCCAACCTTGGTGCCATTTATTATCGACTTTGCACAGTAATTAGCAAAGCTAACAATCATTGGACTTACAAAATCTTTTCCCCAATTTCCAATACAATCATCTCTTGGACTAACTGCTGTTGGGACAATGTTGTATGGATAGCTTATGTTAACCCTTCCTGTTACAACCTGCTCCTGTGTTATCCTTCTTGTTGGAAAGTAGTTCCCAATGCCTTGTGTTTTCAACTCCTTCTAGCCTCATGGACAGGTACAGCAGAGACAAAGGCTCTCTGGCCCATCTATTCCATGCCAAACCATTTAAACTGCCTACTGCCATCAGCCTGCACTGAGACCATAACCCTCCATAACCCTACCATCCATGTACCAATCCCAACTTCTCGTAAACGTTGACATTGTGCTTGCATGCACCACTTGTACTGGCAGCTTGGTCCACACTCTCATGAACCCCTGAGTGAAGGAGTTCCCATCATGTTCCCCTTAAACATTTCTTATAACCTTTAGTTGTAGTCCTACTGAAACTCAATAGAAAACGCCTGCTTATATTTACCCTATCTATATCCCTCGTAATTCGATATACCTCTATTAAATCTTCCCTCAGTCTACTATGTTCCAAGGAATAAAGTCCTAAACTTTATGTCAAGAATCTCTGATAACTTGTGTTACCTCTGATAATCTCTGATAACTCATTATTCACAAAAAAGAATAGATAATGAGTTCAAATAATCAATTTATCCAAATTCTACACGTTTCAAGGCAGAAGATACTGGGAAGGCTGAAATCCAGACTGATTAATTCCCACTCATGCCGAGGTAAATTCTAACTACGCTAATTAAAATCAACAAACTCAGTGCGTAACCAACTTTGCATGCCTCAATACTACAGAAAATGTTGACCTGCCCATGAAGGGAGCTGACCTTAATTTATTAGCAGTGCAGGAATTTAAGGTTAACTGCTTCTCATTCAAGTTAGTACAGATGCTCTCTGGAGGCGTCAGCATTACAACTACCTGTCCATTAAATGTAAAAGGGAAGGAATACACAGCATGCTTGTCAGCAGCAATGACCAGTAACTAATCAGAAACTTCAGAATCAGATTTAGTATCACTGCCTTATATGATGTGAAATTTGTGGCTTTGCATCAGCAGTACACAGTGCAATGACATTACAGTATAAAATTACAATAAATTAAAAAAATAAATAGTGCAAAAATAAAAAAAGGAATAAAGATGTAGAATTCATGGGTTCATTTGCCATAAGGTAGAGTTTATGGATTTATTTACCAATGATTCAAGGACCATTCATAAATGTGATGGCAGAGGGGAAGAAGCTGTTCCTGAACCACTGAGTGTGTGTCTTCAGGCTCCTGTATCTATTCCCTGAAGGTAGCTTTGAGAAGAGAGCATGAACTTAGTAATGCCTGACGCCTTCTTGAAGATGTCCTCGATGGTGGGGAAGGTCGTGACTGTGTTAGACTGGCTGACTCGAGAACATCCTGCAGCTTCTTGCCCTGCGTGTCTCTCTCTCAGCACTTGGGCCATAGCGCACATTCTTGTCATTCAAATGTGAAGAGTTTTACAGAGCTCCAACGTTACTTCACAGCTCATAAAATCAATGGCAAATGAAAACATGCCTAATGACATTGAGCACCCTCCCCCTCAAAAAATCCCCTGAATATTTTATCTGCATTCACAACAGCAACAGAGGTAGACATAAGATGATATAATGCCATTGATGACTGCAACATTTTTCCTCAGCTTGGAGTGCTAAAATTGTTGTGTGTAAGGAAGAGCGCAAGGCAACACAGACATTGGTGCAATGGCCAACATCTTGAACACATTTGGTATGAGACATTTTTAATGCATCACTCTGCTGAACAATATTATCTCATAGGCATAGAGTCCTAAAGAGAGGCAGCTCAAGGTGAAGGTTTAAAGTGGAGGTTGACAGACATCCCACCCTGCAAAAACTCATTTCAGGGAGGTAGCACCATCAATTTGCGGGAGACTCCCGGAATTTTCAGGAGAAGTGGGATGTCTGCAACAGAGTAGCTCCTTAGCAGCTAGCCAGCTAGTTTAAATAATGTTAGCTATGCTAATGAACAAATGACACCTGTTAAACTCACCTCAACATATTTTTTACATTTTAACCCACCATGGGCAATAGAAAGGTCACTGTTGCAAACAGTGCAGCGAGCAACACTGTCATTACTTTTTACCCCTATTAGGCAGGGGTACACTTTAGGGTAGTCTGGGGTGACGTACATTTTATATTTTCTTTTTTTGGAACACTCTGCCATGGCACTCTTGCGCTCTCTCTCTCTCTCTCTCTCTCTCATGGTCACTCTCTCGCTATCGCACTCTCTCTCTCGCTCGTTCTTGTGGTTACTCTCGCACTCGCTCTCTCTCGCTCTCTCACTCTCGCTCGCTCTCATGTTCGCTCTCGCGCTCGCTCTCTCTCGCTCTCTCTCTTTCTCTCACTCTCGCGCTCGCTGGCTCTCAAAAAAATTGATTTGCGGGACATTGTATATAATTTGCGGGCATCAGGGAGCCACTATTAATATGTGGGAGACTCCCGGAACTTCCGGGAGAGGTGGGATGTCTGGGTTGATAGGCTCTTGATTAGAAAGGGTGTCAAAGTTAAGTGGGGGGGGGGAAGGAGAATGGGGTTGAGAGGGATAATAAATCAGCCATATTTAAATGGCAGAGTAGACTCGATGGGTTGAATGATCTAATTCTGCTCCTTTGTTTTGTGGTTTTATGGTCTTCTCGCCTCAAGGCACAGGAACAGACCTTCTGGCTCAGGAGTCAAGTTTATTGTCACGCACCCAAGTACAGCGAAGTACGGGTACAATGAAAAACTTGCAGCAATATCGCAGACACAGAGATTCGGACAACACACAGAGCATAAATAAACAGTACATATACTCAGTGGGCTTCTGTACCTAATAAAGTGGCCACTGAGTGTACCTTTCATGGTCTTCTGCTGCTGTAGCCCACCCACGTCAAAGTTCAATGCATTGTGCCGTCAGAGGGCTCGTTTGCACACCACTATTGTAACGTGTGGTTACTTGAGTTACTGTCTTCTTCCTGTCAGCTTAAACCAGTCTGGCCATTCTCCTCTGAGTTCTCTCATTAACACGGCATTTTTGCCCATGGAACTGCTGCTCACTGGACGTTTCTTCTTTCTCACACCATTCTCTGTAAACGCCAGAGAATTTTGTGTGTGAAAATCCCAGGAGATCAACAGTCTCTGAGATACTCAAGCCACTCCATCTGGCACCAACAATCATTCCACAGTCAAAGTCGCTTCGATCACATTTCTTTCCCCACTCTAACATTTGATCTAAGCAACAACTGAATCTCTTGACCATGCCTGCATGCTTTTATGCATTGCATTTCTGTCACTTGATTGGCTGATTAGATATTTGCATTAATGAGCAGGTGTACCAGTGTACCTAATAAAGTGGCCATTGAATATATATTTACATAAATTATGGAAGCCATAAATGAGAGGTTTGAACATCATCATCCCCTCACTACTAATCAACATGCTTCAAATCCTGGGCCTCTATATCTCCCTCTGCGACAGGGTTTTTTACTTCTTCATTGGGAGATTATAGTCAATGCGGATTGGAAATAACATCTCCGCCTCGCAGACAATCAACAACAGCGCACCTCAAAGATGTGTGCTTAGCCCTTTGCTCTACTCTCTCTAAACTGATGATGGTGTAACTAGGCACAGCTCAACCATCATCTATAAACTTGCTGATCACACGTCTGTGGTAGGCAAAATCTCAGATGGTGACAAGGTGTACAGGAATGAGAGAGATCAAGCAGTTGAGGGGCTTTGCAACAACGACCTTGCATTCAATGTCAGCAAGACCAAGGGATTTATTTGTGGATTTCAGTAAGGGGAAGTCAGGAGGACACACACCAGTTTGTCACTGAGGGGGTCAGTGGTGAAACGAGTGAGAAGCTTCAAGTTCAGCTTCTCAGAGGATCCACCCTTAGTGCAGGACATTGACGCAATCGTGAAGAAGCCATTCCAGTGGCTCTACTTTGTTAAGAGTTTGAGGACATCTGGTATATCATGAAAGACTTCTTAATTTCTACTGATGTGTAGCAGAGAACATTCATATCGGTTGCACCACTGCCTGGTATGGAGGTTCCAATGCATGATTCGCAAGATACTGTAGAGGGTTAAGGACCCAGATTGCTCCATCACAGACACAATCTTCCCTGCCATCAAGGACATCTTCAAAAGATGATACGTCAAGGAGGCAGCATCCATCATTAAAGACCCTCACCATCTGGGGCATGCCCTCTTGAAATACCAGGAGCCCGGAGACTCATACTTAATGCTTGCAGAACTACTTCTTTCTCTCACCACTAGATTTCTGAATTGTCCATGAACATGCTCAGAACACCAGCTCAGAACTTGTCTTTTGCTACTATTTGTTTTTTGTTAACTGACAGTAATTCTTATGCCTTGGACTGTTCTGCTGCCACAGAGCGGCGAACTTGGCAGCAGTGATAATAAACTTGATTCTGATCCTCTGCAAAACAAGACAGGAGTAAATAAAAAATAAACGGGGGCATCAGAGATCACAAAATCCACGCTGACGATTAAACACACGTTTTCAGACTGATCTTACGCTAACCCAATTTACTCTCTCACATTTCCATGAACTCATCTATATTAGAGACAACTTATGATGACCGATTAATCTATCAACATATGTCTACAAATGGGGTGCTGGGATAAAATGGTGCAGTTGGACAAAATCCACACAGTGGCAGAGGAAATATGCAAACACACAGGCAGCGCTGGTGGTCAGGACTGGACTGGGTCACTACTGGCTGTGCCAGCCACTGACCCTTACTGTTTTCAACTAGTCATTGCCATTCAGAGTTTATGGTGCTGGGAGAGGCCAGACCATGAAAATATTTGAAAACAAGAATATGTATTTTAAAGCTAGATTTTACTTAAATGAAAGCAGCTATTCATTAGAAAGCACTGGGGGAGTGTGCTTAATAATATAAGCAGGAATAATAGTGCACAATATTCAAGTGTGGTCAGTGATGGACTGAAAGATATGACAGACATTCCTACGTCTTCCTTGCCCAATCATTTATGGGCAACCATGCAGGATTTTATCCATACAACAAACTTTTTGGTATCTAAATCTTATTTTCTGAACATTTACACACAGCTAATTTAAAGCAAAAGCAAAGCACAATGGAGATCCCAGATGAATCAGTAACAAATAGCACACAGCTCTCATACTCAGTTTATATCTCTGAAAATGAACAATATATGAATACTTTTATTAATCTCTCTGAGGTAGCAATATATTCTGCACTACAGTACCTGATCTTGGGGGAGAATAATATTGTCCTTCTAACAAGTCTGAGGACATCAATTCATCTTAAAGGAACAGCAAGAAAGAAAGGCCTGGAACTTATGTCATGGGAGCCTTAGCTCAGCGGGAAGAAAAGCAGAGAAAATGGAAGGTTATGTACTGTATGTAAAAGTACTGTTACATACCTCAGGGAGATCTGTGATTTTTTTTGTGAGAATGATGTAATGGTCTTTTGGAGGTCACCTGATGTAATTTTCCCGCCGATGTGAGGTCACGTGAGGACGTGTTTACCACGGGTATATAAGGGAAAACAGCAGATGACGCAGTTAGTTTTTTTTAGTTTATAGTTTTCCAGCTATAACGTTGATGTGTCTCCGTTTCTGTTGCATATTTGTTTTAATGACGCAGTTTCATTTTTAAAACGGAGTATTATGTTCTGTTGCAAGGTACAATAGTGCTGGACTGGAAATTTTTGCTAGATGTGTTGATGTACCTTATTCCAGCAGTAGTACGAGAGAGTGAAGACTTTATCAAAGTACAGGACCCGAAGGATTGAGAGGAGTTGATATCGTTCGGCAGTTTAACAAAGGATCGACCTTATTGAGTCTTCGTTGAAGGAGTAGTGACCTGCATCGAAGATAACTCTTGCCGAAAGAGAAAAGAGTTCATGCAAGGTGCTCTCTAGAATTTAAGGTCAGTTGTTTTAAGCTGTTTATTTCCTGCATCGTGAATCCTTTGGACAGAACCAATATGAAGGTCGCGTCTATGAAGAAATCCTTCTCCAGAGAAGTCTCTCCCAATTGAACGTATAAGTCTGTTGGACTTTCAAATTTGCCATTTTAAGAACTATATCTGACTTTACCGCTTTAAAAACTGTTTTTGCATTTAATGCTTTAAGAACCAGTGCCGAGTGATGACTTGTTGAACGGCTGCATAGCGGTTAACCTCCGATTAAGGTTTTCGTTTGTTTTTTTTTATTGGTTATCTGTGTTTAATAAATGTTTGGTTGTTTTTATTTAACCTGTCTCGATTGATATTAATTGTTACCAGTTACGTAACAGTACATAGAGAAATACAGCACCTACAAGTAAGTATGAAATGTGTAACTAGTAATATATTTTGCATGCTTCCATCTTAAAAGTAAAGTTTAGCAACTGTGGATAGCTATGGACAATGTTCAGACTTTACAGTAGTGATTAGGGAAAAAATGATCAAAACAACATTATAATGGGACTTGACACAATGGAATAAGGCTCCACCTTCTGCATCTGCTACCATGTGTTAATATTAGAGAAGAAGATATTGTAAAAAATGCTCTTTTTGTCCCTGCTAGGTAATCACAGGGTTTACAGACTTTTGGACGTACTGTGCATGCACACATGATAGAGTTGTAAGAGTCTTTTTTTGAAAAATGGAATAGTGATGTGTTCTCATTTGTTCACAATAATCATGAGCATATGGCCCAGCAATAATTCTAATCATCCCATTTATGTAATGCTTTCAAAACAAAATCAATGCAGGATATTAACAGACAATGCTGGGGATAGTTAGTAGGTCAGGTAGCATCTGCAGAGAGAGAGAGAGAGAGAGAGAGAGAGAGAGAGAATTGGGGTAACACTTCAGGTCAATGACCTTTCATGAGAATAGTGAATTAAAGAGACAAGGAAATTGCTTTGGAGGTGAAGAGCAAGTTGCGTTATTGCAGAATTTGCTAATTTGCTATACAGGACAAAGTTCCTTCTACTTTTTTCCTAAAATAATATCATGAGGTCACTGACGTACACTTGAAGAGGGCAGTCAGAGCTTAGTTAATGTTCTCACTGGCAGTTCTAACAGTGCAACACTCCCTCTGGCATCAGCTTAATTACCTGTCCAGTCCCCAAATAGGGGCTTGAATCTTTCAAATACTGTTCCAGAATACAGGTTGTAATGAAGTCATTGACATCCGATATGGTGATTGTGGTGAAGGGGCTGTGGGAAGGGCAGAGGAGGCATTCTTTTCATGCCAGGTCCGACCCTGGAGTATCATTGCTGGAGAAGATCTGTTCAAGGCTACCCCTGTGCTGGAGGGCGGAATGACTTGTGCCGCAACACAGCCCTGTGACTGAAGGATTTCCGTGCAGCAGGCAGCCTTGATTTATAATCTTTGTTGCTAAATTCAGACTCTGATTATCATGGTCAATTTGCAACAATTAGTGATACAGAGGCATAAACACACAGGCCTCGTGCTGGCATTCAGTGCTTTCAGCTTTCATTCTGCTTGTTCAATATCCTGGTAGATTTAGAAAGTATGTGGGTGAGCATCAATCCTGGGCACTGTTTTCACCTCGTATGATTCTTAGCCTTCTGAAAGCTGCAAAATGAATTTTTTTTTAAATTATTGTGTTCATTATCTTACTTTGTGTGTGTGTTTTTTCTTGTGTTGCATCAGATCTGGAGTAACAATTATTTTGTTCTCACTTGTGTACTGGAAATGACATTAAACAATCTTGATCTTGGCATCAGCACTTATATCAAGATCCATTAAGTTAATTAAAAGAATAAATACGAGAGATTCTGCAGATCTAGAAATCCATAGTAACACAGACAAACTGCTGAAGGAACTTAGCGAGTCAGGCAGCATCTATAGAGAGGAATAAAGAGTTGACATTTTGGGCCAAGACCCTTCATCAGGACTCATCATTAGTCCTGATGAAAGGTCTCAGCCGGAAGCATAGAAACATAGAAAACCTACAACACAATACAGGCCCTTCGGCCCACAAAGCTGTGTCCAACATGTTATTGACTTAGAATTACCTAGGGTTACCAATAGTCCTCTATTTTTCTGAGCTCCGTGTACCTGTCCAGGAGTCTCTTAAAAGACCCTATCGTATCCACCTCCACCACCGCCACTGGCAGCCCATTCCACGCACTCACCACTCTCTGTGTAAAAAATTTACCCCTGACACCTCCTCTGTACCTTCTTCCAAGCACCTTATAACTGTGCCCTCTTGTGCTAGCCATTTCAGCCCTGGGAAAAAGCCTCTGACTATCCACACGATCAATGACTCCCATCATCTTACACACCTCTATCAGGTCACCTCTCATCCTCCGTCGCTCCTAGGAAAAAAGGCCGAGTTCACTCAACCTATTCTTCTAAGCCATGCTTCCCAATCCAGGCAACATCCTTGTAAATCTCTCTGCACCCTTCCGAGAGTGAGGTGACCAGAAATGAGCACAGTACTCCAAGTGGGGTCTGACCAGGGTCCTATATATCTGCAACATTACCTCTCGGTCCTAAGCTCAATCACATGATTGATGAAGGTCAATGCACTGTATGCCTTCTTAACCACAGAGTCAACCTGCGCAGCAGATTTGTGTGTCTTATGGACTTGGACCCCAAGATCCATCTGATCCTCCACACTGCCAAGAGTCTTACCATTATTACTATATTCTGCCATCATATTTGACTTACCAAAATGAACCACCTCACATTTATCTGGGTTGAACTCCATCTGCCACTTCTCACCCCAGTTCTGTATTCTATCAATGTCCTGCTGTGACAGCCCTCCACACTATCCACAACACCACCAACCTTTGTGTCATCAGCAAATTTACTAACCCATCCCTCCACTCCACTAAAAAGTATTGACTTTTATTTCTTTCTATAGATGCTGCCTGTCTCATTGAAAGAATGATGGTCACAAAGTTCTGCCTGTGAAAGGTAAAGTTCATATCCCACTCCGTGACACGAGGTAGTGTTGTACTGGCAGAGATGTTGACGAAGAGCTAAGACTATGGTGAGCAGCAGATTGCCCACATCTGGTGCTTGTCAAAAACCCCTAACTCTGACTCCTCATCTTTTTTACTCCAGTCCTGATGAAGGGCCTCATCCTGAAATGCCAACAGTACTCTTTTCCATAGATGCTGCCTGTCCTGCTGAGTTCCTCCAGCATTTTGTGTGCGTGTTACTTGGATTTCCAGCGTCTGTAGTTACTCTCTTGTTTGTAACAGAATATGTCTCTTTGTCCATTCACTACACGATCATCCTGAGCTCTAATATCCGTTTTAACTGTTCTGACTCTTTCATTAAATGCTCTTAATCAGATTCAAACACTGGAAATTCTACTTTAATATTTGTAAAGTGTTTAAGATGATATATGTGCAGTACTCTTGATGTAATTTGGGGTCAGGGAAAATCTCAGAAAGTTGATGACCTGTTGGACATTTCCATCAGCAAACTGCTATTAGATTTTCATTTATATTCACGCCTCGTGTAAAAGACTCTGTAAATCTTTAAGGACTCTAGGGATAAAATAAAAATTCTCATATCCATGCAAGGTTTATTCTAATAAGGAAATTAAAGAAATATTTCTGATGGGCTTTGTACCCAGCCACAGGAGGAAGACAGATCTTATGATGTCAGAAGTACTTTCAGTGACAGCGATTGAGATCTCAATATTTTCCTGACTCTGCCATAGATTTGCAGAATAGATCTTCAGGAATGTGACCAGAATAGATTGGAAGGTTTTGGAGTTGGTCAGCACAAACAGGAAATTCAAAGACCTCGCACAGGCAGTCTGAGTTTGAACATGTCTATGTGAAAGCAGAACTCTCTGCCCCATACTCTGGCAAAAGCTACTGACGCTCTATGTGTATGTTCCGAGTTTATTTCAGAGTAAGCCAAATCAGAATCAGGATGTTATCACTGACATATGTCAAGAAATTTGATGTTTTGAGACATTGCCTTTTGAAGATTTTCTGGATGCTGGGGAGGCTAGTGTCCATGATGGTCAATAATGTCCATGAGAAGTTAGAGACTGGAAGTGGTATGGTTTTAAAAGACAGTGCCTTAAGAAGGCAGCATCTGCCATTAAGGATCCTCACCATCTTGGATATGCCCTCTTCTCATTACTACCATCAGGGAGGAAGTACAGGAAGCTGAGGACAAACGGCTTCTTCCTCATTTCTGAATGGTCCATGAACCCATTAATACTACCTCACTACTGTGGTCTTGTATTATGGTTTACATTATTTATTTAGTCATTTATTTTAAAAATATATTTCTTATTGTCACTCGTATTTTTTATGTCTGCACTGTACTGCTACTGCAAAACGTTGCCTTCGTCCTCCTATAGCTACTGATGAGACCCGAAGCCAGCAGACAGGACAAAGCCAAAACTTGAAATAATCCTTTATTCTGTTAAACCTTGCAGCTACAAAACCTTAAACTCAAAACTCAACTGTTTATCCCAAAGCACGATGTTTAACCGAAGAACATTCGAGATATTGATTGGAATAACGATCAGTTAGTGAAAGTCAGCCGACCAATACAAGTTGGCAGTGAATACTGAAGAGAGATGATTGCTCTCCAAAAATGCTTGTGAGCTGTTGGATAGTTTCATCAAATGATAGGTCACGTAGTTTCTTAGGCAAAGTGAAGTTGAAATAAAACTTACAGTACATTCACTAGTATTCAATTTTTGGAGCCAAGTTCATGTCTTCCACATGTCGTCCATACTGGCGAATTCAACCCAGAATATATATTTATAACATTTAAGCCATGATTCAAATATAACACCCGATATGGCATTGAACTGGAAGTTGGTAATAGACTCAACAACTGACTCACATGAGTTCTGTTCAGTGCTAAGCACCGATGTTGTTGGACTCACTGATAACCTGCAGCTCAACGTTTCAATTAACTTCAGTTAGCCCACCTCAAATTAAGCTTACTGCTATTGCAGAACTGCGTGTAAGTCTTCTGCTGAAATTGGCATGTCATATAATAGAACGCCTCATCACCAATTTGTTCTATTCACTCACCTATAACTACTCATAAGACCTGAAGACAGGAGATAGAACAATGCCTAAACCTCATTAAACATGACACCGATGACATCGTTACAAATGCCGCCATTGTCAATCGCAAATGTGAAAAGCTCAAACTGGGCAACACGACTGAATCACAGTTCAAATGTCTGATTTTTATTTGTGGACTTGAGGCACCTGGCAATGCAGACATTCGCAGACGGTTCTTTGCCAGACTGGAGCAAGTCTCTGAAAGGACTTTATAAGCTGGCACTCAAGAATGTCTGAAACAGGATTCCAACCTGGTCGAACAGAACCATTTCAATGCAGTTTCCAGTCGCCCAGGCATCAACATTCAGCAAGTAGCTAAACACAGCTTGTTTGAACTGTGGTGTGTGGCATTATGTAAGAAACTGCCAATACAAGAAACACATTTGCAGCAAGTGCCAAAACCGTGGTCACAAAGGAGGCTTTTGCCATCCTTCGCTGTCTTCTCCTCCAGTGATACACAAGGACAAGAAGTTTCAAAAGCCATCAGGATCTACAAGGAACTTAATGGTCATGTTTAAAGTTGAAGGTAGGTCAATGTATTTATCAACAATCATTTGATCAATCTATAAATTGCTGCGGTGTCAGATATCACCATTTTTATTTCCAAACACGCGTGGTGAGCACTTGTGTCCCCACCAGTCAAATTATCACATCAGTCCATCTGCAGTGCTTCGGGTGGAACCCTTGAGCTGATTGGCTGAACGCATTGCATGATGAATTGAGCGGTAACCAGGTCAGTGGTGACTATTATCTAACAGACCAGCCAGACCTGAATGCCCTTGGCATTGACTGGATCTCTGGAGTATCCCTCTGGATGAAGTCTGTACAAAGACACTGCCATTCAAAAGATGTCTGTTGATGCCATACCACCATCAGTAGCTGTAGGCAAGCAAACACCAGATATGTCACTGATAATTAACCTGCTCCTGATTCTGTTATGAAGGACCTATTGTATTTTGAAGGAAATGTCTTACAGCTGTTCAACCTAGGTTCTAACACTGTACCCTGATGTCAAGTTGAGGCAAATATTTGGCTGCAACATGTACGTATAAATATTGTAAACCTATCGCTTTGGAACAGAGATGTGCCTTAATTAAAGGAATTACCATTGTGAATTGTGTGGATTTTTTTCAGTAGATGGATAGCCTTAATCTTGTCCCAAATCATAGAGATGGCTGCAGATAGGCATTATATGGAACTTAAAAAGGCCACCATGGGTGGGAGGTGCTTTAGATGAATGGAGAGTAGCAGTGTGTGTCTTCATTCAGGGGGAGAGGCACGTGAGTGGTGAGCGGGTACAGACTATATGGAACATGGAGCAGTACGGCACAGTAAATGTCCTTCAGCTCATGATGTTTTGTCAACCTTTTAACTTACTCCCGCAATCAATCTAGCATTTCTCTTCCACATAACCCTCCACTTTCTTCAATCTACATGCCTATCTAAGAGTCTCTTAATTGCCCTAGTGTATCCGCCTCACCCGCCACCATTAAGTGCATCTACATGGAGCGTTGTCACAGGAAAGCAGCATCTATCATCAAGAACCTCCAGGCTATATGCTTTCTTCTTGCTGCTGCCAACAGGAAGGAGGTACAAGAGCCTCAGGGCTCACACCACCAGGTACAGGAACAATTATTACCCCTCAATCATCAGGCTCTTGAACCAGAAGGGATAACTCTGTCAACTTTATTTGCCCCATCATGTAACTGTTCCCACAACCTACGGACTCTCGTTCAAGGACTTTTCATCTCATGTTCTTGATATTTATTGCTTGTTTATTTATTATTATTATTATTTTCTCTTTTGTATTTGCATTGTTGTTCTCTGGCACATTGGCTGTTTGTCCTGTTGGCTGTGGTCTTGCATTGATTCTATTGCATTTCTTGGATTTACTGTGTATGCCTGCAAGAAAATGTATCTCAGGACTATATATAGAGGAGGGAGGAGAAGATGGCGGCGCGATGCAGTGCACACGGCCGTTCCGAATGAATATCGATATGTGTAACTAGGGGCCGTGCATCAATCCAGATTTGATGGGGATAGCTGTGAAAGCACAGAGGAACATCTGGAGTAACTTCTGAAATGCCTGCTTTGCTGCCGCTGCTACTGTGCAATCGAGAATCTCTGGAGACGTAGGCCCCAAATCCTCAGCTTTGCGTATCGCCTGTTGCCGGGGCCGGGGTCAAAACACTCGGCAGAGATGGTACTTGGTGCATCCATGTCAGGAGGTGGTCGGAGGCTGGGAGTTTTTCAGATGGACTCGGAGTCGGACTGTGGTCAGATGCTTCCGGGATGCTGCACCGGCAAGTTGGTGGTGCTGGAGGTTTACCATCTGCGTGAGATGATGGTACTTTGAGAGACTCTGAGAATTTTACTGTGCCATGGTCTGTTCTTATCAAATTACGGTATTGCTTTGCACTGTTGTAACTATATGTTATAATTATGTGGTTTTTGTTAGTTTTTAAGTCGGTTTGTCATGTGTTTTCGTGATATCATTCTGGAAAAACATTTTTATCGTTTCTTAATGCATGCATTACTAAATGACAATAAAAGGGGACTGCATGTCCTCATAATCATAATTATAATAATAATCATATGTCCTTTGCTAATAAATTTACTTTGAACCTTGAACCACTGACAACGTGTTCCATACAAACACTAATCTCTGTGGAGAAAACTCATGTTGGATCTTCTCCAGCCTAGAGGAGTCATGTAAGTGTGGCACCTCCCAATACAGCACCTCCCTTGTCCTGTCTCAACTAGTTCTGGTAGCCTGCCTTAGGAAGCCTCTACCACTACACCCAGAGCATTTGTGAGTTAGTTTGGAAGAAGGCAACTTCAACATAGGTGAATAACTGCATCAAATCCATTGCCCAGGATTTTGACTTGAATACAACGCCCTGTGGGCATTTGGCCTTTATGATAGAGGGTGTAGTGGTAGTATCATCTTGAAAGGGAAATAATGATGCCCAAGAATGGAAAAAGCCTACAAAAATTGGTGCACTCAGCCCAGTCCATCACAGGCAAAAACCTCCCCACCACTGAGCACATCTATGAGGGGCACTACTACAGGAAAGCAGAATCCATCAGCAAGAACCCCCACCATCCAGGCCATGCCATGCTCTCTTCTCACTGGGGAGGAGGTACAGGAGCCTTGTGGTCCCACATTACCAGGTTCAGGAACAGTTATTACCCATCAACCATCAGGCTCCTGAACCAACGAGGATAACTTCTACTTCATTATTCGCCCCATCACTGAATTGATGCCACAACCTATGGACTCACTTTCAAGCAACACACATCAAAGTTGCTGATGAACGCAGCAGGCCAGGCAGCATCTCTAGGAAGAGGAGCAGTCGACGTTTTGGACCTGACAAAGGGTCTCGGCCCGAAACGTTGACTGTACCGCTTCCTAGAGATGCTGCCTGGCCTGCTTTGATGTGTGTTGCTTGAATTTCCAGCATCTGCAGAATTCCTCGTGTTTATGTTTTTAGACTCACTTTCAATGTCTCTACAACTCATTTTCCCGGAATTTATTTATTATTTTTATTTGTTCATTTTGTCTTCTTTTACATATTGGATGTTTGTCAGTCTTTGTAGATTTTCGTCGATTCTGTTGTATTTCTTTGCTCTACTTTGAATGCCTACAAAAAATGAATCTCAAGGTCGTATATGGGATATTTACATATTTTTAAATAAATTTATCTGAACTTTTAGTGCGGCTAATCTCGGACTTGTTGAGGTAGTGTATAGCCATGCACAAACTTTTCCATGTGGAGAATCAATCAGGTGATTGCGGTACAAGCACACAAAGGCGTTACCAGCCCTTGATACAAGAGGAGACTTCCCATTGGCTTTGAATCCTGGAGCAATATGAAATACAAGCAAACCTTGAGACTGTGTAGGTGCAGTACTGGAGAAGATCAAGGACCAGTAAACACTGGGCTCCCCATTCACCATCATGGACTCCAATGTCTTTGACATAATGGCCAGCAACTTCTCAGGATGAACGTGACAGTATAAAATCACTGCAAACACCTTTTTACAGTTTATCCATGCATTTGCCATGCTGTTAGGTGGTAATTGTGTTTGAGTGTTACATATAAATTTTTGATGGCATAAATAATATTAAAATGCTATTCTGTGCACTTATAAAATCTATCTATGTTAATTTCAAGTAGAGGGTTCTGGGCATTCACAGCTAACTTGAATCATTCATTAGCAGCAAGCAAATGAATGAATGGCTATTTCAATTAATGTCTGTTTTCACTATATTCAGCAATTAGTATAATGGGAAAAAAACTTGCTTTAAGTAAAGATGGAGCACTGAATTTTATTTCTCAATAAAAGTGATAGAGTGGAAACAGCTTTTACTTTGTTTTCATGTAATCATTGGGTTGGGATGGAGAATTGCTGGGATCTTGCAGGACACCATCAGCAGAAACATCAGGAAACAACCGGTCCCTGGCTCTGTGCAGCACAGCAGTGTAACGGGCTATCATAGTTAGGTTGCTGGGTAGCACGGTAACATTGTGGTTAGTGTATTGCCTTACAGCACCAATGATCACCAATTGGGTTTTATTTCCTGCTGCCGTCTATAAGGAATTTATATTTTCTCTCTGTGACTAGGTGGGTTTCCTCCGAGTTCTCCGATTTCCACTCCCATTCCAAAGACGTACAGTTAGAGGTCGTAAGTTGTAGGCATCCAATATTGGCTGTCAGCATCCTCCTCGCTGATTTGACTTGTTGCAAACCACACATCACTGTATGTTTTGATGCACATATGACAAATAACGCTAATCTTTTCTTGAACTTCCTTTCTGCTTGTCCAATGAGGTTGCTCCAGATGGTTCCTGACTAATTTTGTCCACTTTGTCCATCTCCACACACATTCCCTCAAGGCGCAGTTCTTCCTGCCGAGCAAAGAGTAGCAATGCATGGGAGGAAACAATTGTACCTGCCGCAATTCAGATAAGCATTGTGAAGTTCCATCTGTGGTTCTGTGACGAAGTGATGAAAGATCAGTTTTGAATTCATTGGATGGTGGAACAGTCAGGAAGGGCTGAATGGTTCTCAGCCTCTCCTATTATATATTTCATGATCCATCAAGGGACTGGATCATAGTCTTCCATCCCAACACTTGAGTGTCAAAGGCCTTCCTTCAACAAATGACAATATCCGTTGCTTCTGTTGGAAGCACTTTCCACTGAGAATTCACTCTGAACCAGGACACATGCCACTGAGTAAACCATGAAAGTTCCACTGCTGAAGAACACTATGTGTGCACTCATGGTGTGCCTTGATGTGGAGGGTGTATGGATGGAAGCTGGTAGCTGGCAGAGGTTGATTTGTGACATTGAAGAAGATCCAGGTTGATTCTTATATTTCAAGGAATGGGAAGCAATCCTGTTTCTCTGGCCATTTCAACCACTCATCTCCTGCTTCCTAACATTCCACTCCTGCCTACTAATCAGGTATGACTCTACGACCATCAGACAATAAAGTATAGGATCAGAGTTAGGCCACTCAACCTATCGAGTCTTTGCCATTCTATCATGGCTGATTAATGATCCCTCTCAACCCAATTCTCCTGTCTTCTACCTGTGACCTTTGATACCCTTACTAACCAAGAACCTATCAAACTCTGCTTTAAATATATGCCGATGACTTGGCCTCCACAGCCATCCATGACAATGAATTCCACAGATTTGCCACGCCCTAGCTAAAGAAATTCCTCCTCTTTTCTGTTCTAAAGGAACATCCTTGTATTCTGATACTCTGCCTTCTGGTTCCAGACTCCCCCACTCCTCTCTATGTCCACCTTACCTAGGCCTTTCAATATTCGATAGCTATGTTTAGTACAGCCATATTAAATATGGCCGTTAGTGTAACATACTAATCAGGCTCGAGTGTCAAATCTCATGGAGCTCTTGCTGCTGAATTTGGAATAGTTTTAATTCTTCTTCCACAGTTAAAAGCAAGGCTGCTTGGTACTTGGTCACTTAACTCCTTCCTGAATTCTGGGAGCTTGTTGTGTATAAAAAACAATCAATGGTTTAAGGGATATTCTGAGATGCTACATAAATGAAATGTCTTCCTTCCTGGGAGAAACAGAAGAAAAATAGAGGCCATGATGAGAAGGAAACAGATCCTTGTGAAATCTCATACCAAATTTTGACCCATGTGTAAATTACATTTCATTCTCTTAAAGAGGCAATTATTTGCTGCATTTCTCCCCCTAAGCTGCTTCATTCAATGAAGTCTATGCACAAATATTATTAGTGCCAAAAGAGGGAATTTAATAATGACCTGAATAACAATTCTGCTTAATTATTTAATCTCATACAAATGCCAAATATAAAATGCTGAGTTTTGCTTCTGTCTTCTAACTGAAGGTCTAAGTAAGTTTCTTAACATTAATAATGCTGACATTTCTGACACTGGTTGTGGCAGGATTTTGAGTGGCTATTCTGTCACGGTCCCTAATGGCATTTAATTTGTCTTTTCGACTGAGGCTTTTATTGGGATTTACAATAGTGATAGTATTAATTTCTTCGCTGGTGCTTCTGCCGAACTTTTGAATAGGGCTTCTTCTAGGGTTTTGAATTATGGTCCTGCTGTGATTTTTAATGTCAATTCTGCTCAATTTTTGACTAAGGATCTCATTCATTTTTTTAGTGACCTTCCCACGGGGGGACTGCGTGTTGATAATTTTGGATGGTTGATTAGAAACGCCACTGATGCTTCCACTGGTACTTCTGCTGGGTTTTTGGACAGCAGTCTTGTTGGAGTGTTGAATGGTGACAGTGTACCTGTTTTTGATGTTTCTTGGGCTTTGGTTTGTATCATTTTTAATGAGGATATTATAATTTTTAATGGCAACTGACAAAAAGTCATTCCCAGTTGTCACCCGTGGATTTCCAGAGGCCACCTTTAAATTGCTCCCAGTAGTCATCCTTGGATTTCCAGTAGCTATCATCAAAGGATTTTGATTGGTTGCTCCTGACATTTGAGAGGCATTTACCACTGGGTTTACAGGGATAATTCTCCCAGGGTTCTCATTGACAGTTGCTGAACGTTTCTTGGTGACGTTTAACCTAGGTACAGCTACCAAAGAACCATCAGTATTCTTGATGGCAGCAATCCAATGACTTCCAGTGGGAGTCACCAGAGAGTTTCTAGTCCTTGCCAGCCTTGGGTTCTTACGGGGGTTTCTAATAGTTGGTGCTCCAGGGTTCTTTGTAACAATTGCTGAAATATTTCCAGCGATGCTTGACTCATAGTTTTTCATTACATTTTCCCTAAGCTTTTTAGCAGCAGTGCACAATTTCTTTCTGATAAAATACCCGTGAAACACCTTGGGGTGTCTATGCATATTAAAAGTGCTAGATAAATGCAAATCTTTATTTCTGGTGGTAAACATAGAAGAGAGTTTTACTACTTTTATCCTTGGTCTTCTGGTGGCTGTTGTACATTGTTTAAAAGACATCATTCTCCTCAAACGTCTAGCTGGCATTCTAGAAATCCTGGCAATATTTCCCATGGTAGAAATTTGATCTTTATTTGCATATAGCAACTTTCTGGTTTCTGCTGTAAAAGGAATTGTGTACTTTTGGTTGCATGTTCTCCATTCAGGTTCAAAGCAATAAGTCGACAGATCTTCTGGGTCCAGTTCAATCCCAATTACTTCCCAAAGGGAAGATTCGGAATCTGCACCAGCTGAAGAAAGACCACAGAAAGAATCGTTATTCTCAGCAGGACAAATAAAATATTGACAAAGCCACATCTCAATCAGATAATCCATTGGTTGAACCAGACTCGATTTATGCTCATGACTCAGATCAGTATGTTATTACAGAGGGAACAGAAAATGCTAGAACGTTCATAAAGATGATGCAAGAACTAAGAGGGCGTCTTCACCAGGCAACAGGCGAGGGCTTTTATAAAAGGGAAGGTTTTGGTTTGATAGGGAATGGTTTTACACTGTGGAAGGATTTGAATGAAAATTGTAGAGAAAGTGTAAGTTGAGAAGACCAGAATTAGAGTCATAGAATCACAGAAAAGTACAGCACAGAAACAGCCCCTTTGGCCCATCTATCTGTTCTGAACCATTTATACTGCCTACTCTCATCTCCCTACACTGGGACAATAGCTCTCTATTATTTGATAGGAATATAAAGGTGGTACCTGTTTCAACTCCTCATTTTGCCTCTGATGGGTAAAGTTCACAACTCACGCCATGACATGAGGTAGTGTCGTACTGGCAGAGATGTTGATGGAGAGCTGAGACAATGGTGAACAGCAGGTCGCCCATATCTGGAGCCTGGCAAAACCCTGTCACCTTATCCGAGTCAAAACTTTGCCTGTGATTCATGAGGAATGGGAACGACTCAAGCTGAGGCCTATATCATGCTATGTGTTTAAAGCCCTTCAGAAAATGTCTCTTCTCTGCACATTCAGCCACACTATCCCCCTGAACTCTAATAACCTTTTTAACTGTTCTGGCTACTTCATTAAATCCTTTTAAACAGATTCATATATTGGAAAAATCTATTTTAATAATCGTGAAGTGTTTAAGATGATAAGTGGTAAGTACTCTTGAGGTAATTTCTGATGTAACTACTCATCAAGGTACAAAATCTCCTCCAGGCTTTGAGTTAAAAAAAATCCTGAGTTTTGTATTAGATTTATCTGGGATTTATTCTCATCCCTTTTTGCTTAAGATGTTTATTCTCATTTCCCTTTTAGATTTATCTGGGATGGATATATCTAAAAGGGAATGAGAATAAACATTTTTAAGCAAAAAGGGATGAGGATTTTTTTAATCTCATGGAATAGTGAAACAGGTACCAGAGTACACTTACACACAGGAGGAAAAAGGAACAGAAATGTACAGTGATAATGTTGGATAAAAAGGCTGGGAAAGGAATGGGAGACAGAGATGGTAGTTGTTATGGAGAAGTAGATTCGCAGATTCAGTAAGTGGGACAGAAGACACTGATTGCGATCAAGCACTTTAACTATTTATTTACAAGCAGTGAAACACTCAACCAAGCATCTAAGTCAAACAATACTCAGCCAAACCACCCTAAGTTACAAAATCTATGACACTAAACATTCAGTAACACTGCTAACTTAACCAGTACGTCACTAAATCTTCCCAAGTTACACAAAAATGAAATTAGATATTCAACAAACAAGTACTTATCTAAGTGTAAGTGTGTGTGTGTGTGTGTGTGTGTGTGTGTGTGTGGGTCCCCCTGTCTGCAGCACACTTTCCCAATGGTTCTTCAGCACTGGCTGCGACCTCATTCTGAAGAGAGCCCCTAGTGAAAGAGGCAGAGTCTCTTGCACGTATTATTCTTATACCCCGGGTGTGTCTGGAATTGGAGGCCGGTGCCGTGGTGCCCTAATGCGAAAGCTAGCCAATGGGAAAGACATTCTTCAAGCAGGTTTCCAGATGATCTGCATAAGTGGCTTTTGGCTGGCAAGTAAGTTAAGCCTTCACATTACAGAGATAAACTGTTTTATTATTGTCACATGTACAGATCTACAGTGAAAGCTTGTCTTACGTACTATTCGTGTCAATCAACAGTGCATTGACTGCATTGAGGTAGCACAAGGTAAAATGTCACCAGAGTGCAGAATAAAGTGTTTCACACAGAGCACAAACACCAAAATAGAATGATACTTTAAAAATATCTCGTACCAAATGTGTTCAAGATGTTGCCCATCTGCGCCAATGTCCGTGTTGCTTTGCACTCTTCCTTTCACACAACAATTTCAGCACTCCAAGCTGAGGAAAAATATTGCAGTCATAAATATCATTATGTCATCTTATGTTGCAGTTGTGAAAGCAGAAAAAATATTCAGGGGATCTTTTGAGAGGGCGGTGTGCTCCACGTCATTAGGCATGTTTTCATTTGCCATGGATTTTAAGAGCTGTGAAGTAATGCTGGAGCTCTATAAAACTCTGGCTAGATCACACATTTGAATGACAACAATGTGCATTATGGCCCAAGTACCGAGAGAGAGCGACACACTGAAGCTAAACAACATTTCACTGACTTTTAATAGGAACTGTGCAGAAATAAAAGGAAAAAAAACAAGAAGTGCTAGACCATTAACTAGAACTTTCAAACCAAAGCTTATATCGACACAGCGGCTCAGCTGGTGTAGCTTAATACTAAATAAAAGCCTCTCCTTAACAGCGATGGTCTAACTGGTAGTCTTCTTTCTTGGAACAATACAACAGTAAGCAGGAAGCATTGACTTTGCGCTGCTTTTGGTCAAAGTCCTGACAAGAGTAAAACAAGAGGAAGGGAGTTAGATGCCACCACACTGAAATGCTAATTGACCGGCATGTGGATTCGCAGGAGTGTGATTACTCAACCCGTTCTGCAGCCCGCCTGCAAGGGCACCCAGATTCTCTGATTGTGACAGGGCCCCCCTCCCTAGTCATCCCCCTCCCATGGTGCCAGCGACCTGTGTCTGCCGTAAGTTGCGGATGAGGGACTTGCCCAGGATGTCATGGGCCAGAACCCGAGAGCATCCTTCAGGGCCATACCACTGCAATCCATGAGACACTACACAGTATAGTCCAGGGACCTATGCACCAAGTGAGAGGAGGGGGAGATGAGTGACTGGAACGAAGTAGGAGGTGGTCACCGCCTTGAACTGGAATACTGGATGAACCTTTATTGATGATGGTAAATGCAAACTATATGAGAACTCATTGATAGCCTTTTCCACTACAGACGCTCCCACATAGTGTGGGGCCAACTTGCAGCTTTCAACTTTCAAGGGAATGTCCTTAGACGCCTGCCAGACTTTCTCCCTGGCTTGAGAGACGACGCTGATCAGCCTCTCGGGCATGTTGTTTCAGAGAAGTTCTGGCCTGTCTCCACATGCACTTGGAGCATTAGACCAACCGTTCAGAGCAGTACCTCCCATGTCAATTGCTTGGTCAGGGAAAAGTGGTGGCTGGAATTGCTTTTGGCATTTAAAGCGGTACATGCCAGTGGATGACAACTGGAGGTTATTTGGGCAACCTTTGCCCAAACCAGTTGGGAGCTCCAGGTTGGAAGAGACAGGGTTGTTTCCAGCTCTTGATTCACTCTCTCAATTTGGCTGTTAGATTGGGGGTGGAAAGATGAGAGGTTGGCTGTGGCTCCTACAAGACAACAGAAGGCCTTCCCAAAATGGGATGTGAATGATCAGAGGCTATCTCCTGAGGGAAGATGTGCAGTCTGAACATGCCTGAATCATTAGGATGGCAGTCTCATTGGCCAATGGAAAATAGATGGTTACCAAAATCGTTTCTTGATAAATTCCAATGCCCACTGAATTCCCAGCTGTCCTACCAGACTGGAGGAGTGTGCCCATTCCAACACTTTGGGGCACTCCATGGCAGGGTCAAACAGCTGGATAGAAGAATCCCACCTGGCCCTGCATCCAACTGTTAGGTTTCTGTCACCTCCACCTTTATTCCACAAGTCACCAGAGCAGCAATACACCAGCAAGGAAAGATGAGCTCTGGGTTGGCTTTGTCCCCCAACACGTCGAACTGCCAGGAGAGAGCATTGGCCTTGGTATTCTTGCTGCCAGGATGGTAGGTGAGGGTGAAGTTAAAACTGATGATCAGGAGAGCCCGACAGGCTTGACAGGAGTTGAGTCTTTGGCGCACTGAATGTAGCAGAGGTTCTTGTGATTTGCCAGAACTGGAAGAGGATGCTCTGTCCCCTCCAGACAGTGTTGCTATGCTTCTAGGGCCTCATGGACAGCCAGAAGTTCTAAGTTCCTGACGTCATGGTTACACGCAGCAGGAGTCAAGTGATGGGAAAGAAAGGCATGGGGGTGCAGCCGGTTATCCAGTGAAGAGTACTAGCAGAGTACTGCTCTAATGCCAATGCCTGATGCGTCAATGATGAAAGGATGGAGTGGGTCTGGGTGATGGAGCACTGGGGAAGTGTAAAGCATCTGAGAATGCTTGGACTGTTTTGTTTGTCCAAAGGAATCTTGCAGATGTTTTCTTGGTAAGTGAATTTATGGGGGCCACAATGGAACTGAGGACTCTGATGAAGTGACAAGAAAGGATAGCAGACCCCATGAAGTGCCTCACCTGTTTGACTGTGGATGGTTCGGGCAGCCGGAAACTTCATGAATCTCTCTATAGCTGCCTTCTTGCACAAGTTGGAGGGGTTCTGTGGAAAGGTGAATCTTGCAGTAATCAGTGGCTGGCCATTCAGGGACTCGATGTTGATATTTTCTCTCAAGTGTTGAGCAAGAACTCTCCACTTACAATATCCCTCATCCTTTACAATATATATTAATGACTTGGATGAGGGAATTAAATGCAGCATCTCCAAGTTTGCGGATGACACGAAGCTGGGTGGCAGTGTTAGCTGTGAGGAGGATGCTAAGAGGATGCAGGGTGACTTGGATAGGTTGGGTGAGTGGGCAAATTCATGGCAGATGCAATTTAATGTGGATAAATGTGAAGTTATCCACTTTGGTGGCAAAAATAGGAAAACAGATTATTATCTGAATGGTGGCCAATTAGGAAAAAGGGAGGTGCAACGAGACCTGGGTGTCATTATACACCAGTCATTGAAAGTGGGCATGCAGGTACAGCAGGTGGTGAAAAAGGCGAATGGTATGCTGGCACTTATAGCGAGAGGATTCGAGTACAGGAGCAGGGAGGTACTACTGCAGTTGTACAAGGCCTTGGTGAGACCACACCTGGAGTATTGTGTGCAGTTTTGGTCCCCTAATCTGAGGAAAGACATCCTTGCCATAGAGGGAGTACAAAGAAGGTTCACCAGATTGATTCCTGGGATGGCAGGACTTTCATATGAAGAAAGACTGGATGAACTAGGCTTGTACTGGTTGGAATTTAGAAGATTGAGGGGGAATCTGATTGAAACGTATAAAATCCTAAAGGGATTGGACAGGCTAGATGCAGGAAGATTGTTCCCGATGTTGGGAAGTCCAGAACGAGGGGTCACAGTTTGAGGATAAAGGGGAAGCCTTTTAGGATCGAGATTAGGAAAAACTTCTTCACACAGAGAGTGGTGAATCTGTGGAATTCTCTGCCACAGGAAACAGTTGAGGCCAGTTCATTGGTTATATTTAAGAGGGAGTTAGATATGGCCCTTGTGGCTACAGGGATCAGGGGGTATGGAGGGAAGGCTGGTGCAGGGTTCTGAGTTGGATGATCAGCCATGATCATAATAAATGGCGGTGCAGGCTCGAAGGGCCGAATGGCTGACTCCTGCACCTATTTTCTATGTTTCTATGTTTCTATGTTTGAGCTAGAAGAGATTGATGAAGTTTCTGACTGCCCTGGAGGCAATAAATGCCTCAAGCCCTTGGGTCTGAATCCCCCATGACAAGGAAGCTACGAGCATTACACAGTTGGGGAAGGTGCTTGTAGGGAGAATCGACCCATCAGAACTCCCCTTCCTGCAAATGGGTATCCTCTTTCACCGGATGCTTGGGACAAGAAGCCTGGTTCACCACAATAGAAGCAGGAAAAAACTTAACTGAGCCAATCTTGTTCCTCCTGAGAGAGGTGTATGCGCCTCACCTGCACAGGCTCTTCTGCAGACTGCGTACCGGGTGCTGCGAGAAAGGGTGAAGGCAAACTATGATCTATGGAATGGGTAGCTGAGGGCATTCTTTCTCTGCGTCACTCATTTGCCCGGCTGTCAATTCGAATGGCCAGATTAGTCAAGTCAACCAGGCTGTCCTGTTCATCACACATTGTGATCTCATGTCAGATACCTGTGCCCAGTCCCAGCAAGAAGGCAATGATGAAGGATCTCTCACTCCAGCCAAGCTCCACCGCAAGCATGTGGAACGTTACTGCGTAGTCCCTCACTGTCCCTCTACCTTGGTGCAAATCCAGGAGTAGTTGAACAGACTCACGACCCCATACTGGAAGATCAAAAGCTCCCTTGATCACGACAACAAATTGCCAAAATGACTGGCCTTTATCCCCTAGAGCACAGAACAAGTTGAGTGGGGGTCCGTCTAACAGATTCACCACGTATGCTGGTTTATGATCATCACCAGCAGGGCCTGGAAGGTCAGTTCACACCGAGTAATAAAATTTCTACAGCCACTGAGGTTACTGGAGTATCTGGCTGGTGAGGAATACTTGGTTCTATTCGGTTCGTGGTTACGGGAGTTGGGGCGTTAGAGGCTGAGGTTGCTGAGGCTGTTGAAGAGGAGAGTCTGGGAGATGCAGGGAGTGGGACGGACATGGCTAAGGGCTGCTGCTTTGCGGCAGCAAGAGTAATAATGCTTGTCACCTGATTCTGCCTGTTGGTACTAAGCTGCTGGACCGTGACCGTGAGGGCAGTAATCACTGCTATCTAGATCTGGCTGTCTATGGTAAGTTGCCTTACCGTCGATGCGGGTGTTGACGCCTGCTCATCTAGCTGGGACTGGGCTTGTGGCTCTAAAAGTAGCAGTCACACTGCATGAGACATGCTGGCCAATTCAGCCACAAACCGGCTTACAGAGGACACCAAAATTGAACTCCGAACTCCGATGCCCCAAGATGTAATAGTGTTGCATTAACTGTTACACTACCGTAGCTGATCGCTTCAGTGTCTCTCTTTCCCTCTCTCCCTCTCTCCCAGCACTTGGGCCACAACACACATTCTTGTCAGCAAGTCTCATCCGAAGGAAATGGACCCAGCAGGGCAGGAGAACACCTAACCTTGGTCCTGGCCTTCACTAGCCAGGTAGGAGAGGAGTTACAGTCAGTTGAAGCTGCATTCGGAGAAGTGACTACACCAGTGTGACAGATACTCTTAGAATGACAAGCCCAGTCCGAGCTAAGGTTTGTGGAGGATAAACTAAAATCGGTTTCCTACGGGTGCTCCAGTTTCCACCCACAAGTTGATTGGTCATTGCACATTGTCTTGTGGTTATGCTAGGGTTAAATCAGTGGGATGCTGGGCGATGCGGGTTGAAGGTCTGGAAGGGCTTATTTCACGCTGTTTCTCAAAGTAAATAAATAAATAAAATAGTTCACTGACTTTTAACCGGAACTGTGCAGAAATAAAGGACAATCAGTAAAAGCTAGGCCAACAGGGCTGTTAACTAGAACTTTCAAATTAAAGCTAATGCTGACACAGTGGCTTGGCAGTAGTAGCTTAACATGAAATAAACAGAGTACCGCTCCTTAACAGCAACCATGTAAACGGTAGTCTTCTTCTCCAGAACCAGGACAACAGTAAGCTGGGAGCCTTGACTTTGCTCTGCTTTTGGTCAAGTCTCACCAGGACTGAAATGGGAAAAAGGGAGTTAAATGCCATCACAATGAAACACTAATTGGCTGCAACATGCATAACCTCGAGTGTGGTTGCCAAACCCATTCTGCCTCCCCGCAGGCGAGGGCACGCAGACATCGCATCAGAGTCTGTGGTTGTGTCACTTGAGTTCTTGCTTTCCATTGAACACCTACATTCAGTTTTGGTCTCTGCATCATAGGAAGGACGTGGAAGCTTTGGAGAGGGTGCAGAGAGGATTTACCTGGATGCTGCCTGGATTACAGAGCGTCTTAATGGAGAAGGTTGAATGAGCAAGGGCTTTTCTCTTTGGAGCAAAGGAGAATGAGAGGTGACTTGATGGAGGTATATAATATGATAAAAGGCATGGAGAGGGTGTATAGCTAGTGCCTCTTTTCTTAGGGCGGCACTGGCTAGTACAAGAGGACATATATTTAAGGTGATTGGAGTAAAGTATAGGGGGAATGTCAGAGGTAGGTTTTTTACAGAGTGGTGGGTGAATGGAATGCACTGCTGGGGTTGGTGGTGGAGACAGAGACATTTGGGATATTTAAGTGACTCTTAGATAGGTATATCAATGAAGAAGAATGGAGAGCTATACAGGAGGGATTATGAGAACACTCAGTCCTCTTTTATTGTCATTTAGAAATGCATACATGCATTAAGAAATGATACAATGTTTCTCCAGAGTGATATCACAGAAAACAGGACAAACCAAAGACTAACACTGACAGAACCACATAATTATAACATATAGTTCCAGCAGTGCAAAGCAATACCATAATTTGATAAAGAACAGACCATGGGCACGGTAAAAAAGAAGTCTCAAGTCCTGATCGACTCCCGCGTCCCCGATAACAGGTGGCAAAAGGGAGAAACTCCCTGCCATAAACCTCCAGGCACCGTCAACTTGCCGATGCCTTGGAAGCAGCCGACCACAGCCGACACTGAGTCCGTCCATCCGAAAACTCCTAGCCTCCAACCAGGCCCTCTGATACAGCCTCCCGAGTGCCATCCTCTGCCGAGCGCCTTCGACCTCGTCCTGGCCGCTGAAACAAGCAAAACCGAGGATTTGGGGCCTCCTGCTCCGAAGATTCCGGTTACCACACAGTAGCAGCGGCAGCAAAGCGGGCATTTCAGAAGTTACTCCAGATGTTCCTCCGTGCTCTCACATCTGTCTCCATCAAATCAGAATTGTGCATGGTACCCTACTTGACAGATTACAGATATCATTCACCAGAGAGGCCGCGCGCGCTGCGTCGTGCTGCCATCTTCTCCTCCTCCTCCATATTGATCTTGGAGTAGTATAAAACAACAACATAACATTGCAGGCCAAAAGGCCTTTTCTGTGCTGTAATGTTCTTGTTCAATGGTCTATCTCAGAATGCAGTAAGCTGGAATGGAAGAAGTCTTCCATGATTCCTGTCTAAGGACAACAAGTTGGTGTTTGGGTATTGCAAATTGCCAGTGCTGGGATGATATTATGATTAGGTTAGGGTCATGGACTTATCTGTGGGTGGTGGTATTCTGAAGGACAACATCAAAAAGGGCGTGTTTCCTATTTAAAGTTGACCTACACAGTGTCAGACTCCAGTAACTTAGAATCGCTTAGGGAGATCCCTTCTAAGATTAACAAAGGGTTCACTTCAAAGGGATTTGCCCAAGAAATTTCCAAATTGTGGTGTGGGGAGAGAGCTGGTTGTGCATGAATTAACTATGCTATCTAAGGACAATGCAGAATCTAAGGAAACATAGCATGCTCTCATGTATCGAAGTCCATTGAATGCATTGAACAATTCAGGTAGCTGTGCATGTGTGCATCAGAGGAACCAAGAACACAAAGGGAAAACTGTGGGCCTGATGCTCCTTGGCTCCGGTCTCAGATATCTGTATAAAATACATTCATAGTGAACATCAAGATTAACGTCCCACCGAATTTCCGCATCTACCTATCTCAGTCTGAATGTTCCATTTGTTCTTCAGCACTGCTTCTTATATCAGTGCAGGAACTGACATTCTGCGAATGAGCAGCACTGACCTTTGGCTTCCTATTGTACTTTTGATCAGGTAAAGCCCATTACATGCGTAGGAGTAGCAAATGGCTTCCTAGTGATAAAATTATCATGAAGGTATTTGGTTTTATCATGGCTGATGTTGTGTATTTAATATTTCAGTAATATTTGAGTAATATTGTAAATATATTGTTTGAAGCTTGTTTACATAATTCATTACAGTTTATATGTAAAGGCATGTGAATGGCATAATTCATTACGTCACCCTGTCATATGTGTACGTCCCATTAAAAGTAAAACTAAGAGTAGACATGGTATTCTCTGGCTTTGTGTTTTTCTTTCCGTTAGTTTTATGTTTTGGAGTTATGAAACATAACAGGTGCCAGTAAACATAGAACATAAAACAATACAGCACAGAACCACCCCTTCAGCCTATGATGTTGCGCCAGCCTTTTAACCTATTCCCCGACCAAAAAACCCTTCCCTCCTACAGCATACAGCCCATGACCCTCCATTTTCTTTCATCCATTTAAGAGTCACTTCAACATCCCTAATGCATCTGCCTCTACCATCATCCTCAGAGGTCCATTCCAGACATCTCCCCTCAACGGTCCTCCGCTCATCTTAAACCCAGGGTTCCCAACCTGGGGCCCAGAGGCCCCTTGGTTAATTGTAGGGATCCATGGCATAAAAAAGAGTGGGAACCCCTGCCTTACACAGATGCCCACTGGTATTTGTCAATGCCACCCTAAAAATTGCACTGGATGTCCACTCTATCTATGCCTGTTATAAACTTATACAAAGAAAAAAACATAGAAAACCTACAGCACAATACAAGCCCTTCAGCCCACAAAGCTGTTCTGAACATGTCCTTACCTTAGAAATTACCTAGAGTTCCCCACTGCCCTCTATTTTTCTGAGTTCCATGTACCTGTCCAGGAGTCTCTTAAAAGACCCTATTGTATCCACCTCCACCACCGTCACTGGCAGCCCATTCCATGCACTCATCACTCTCTGCGTAAAAAACTCACCCCTGACATCTCCTCTGTACCTACTTCCAAGCACCTTAAAACTGTGCCCTCTCGCGCTTGCCATTTCAGCCCTGCGAAAAAGCCTCTAGTCAATACCTCTCATCATCTTATACACCTCTATCAGGTCACCTCTCATCCTCCTTCGCTCCAAGGAGAAAAGGTCAAGTTCACGCAACCTATTCTCATAAGGCATGCTCCTCAATCCAGGCAACATCCTTGTAGATCTCCTCTGCACACTTTCTATGGTTTCCACATCCTTCCTGTAGTGAGGCAGTCAGAACTGAGCACAGTACTCCAAGTGGGGTCTGACCAGGGTCCTATATAGCTGCAACATTACCTCTCGGCTCCTAAACTCAATCCCATGATTGATGAAGGCTAATGCACCATATACTTTTTTAACCACAGAGTCAACCTACGCAGCTGTTTGAGTGTCCTATAGACTCGGACCCTAAGGTGCCTCTGGTCCTCCACATTGCCAAGAGTCTTACCATTAATACTATATTCTGCCATCGTATTTGACCTACTACAATGAACCACCTCACACTTATCTGGGTTGAACTCAATCTGCCACTTCTCAGCCAGGTTTTGCTTCCTATCAATGTCCCGCTGTAACCTGTGACAGCCCTTCACACTATCTACGCTATCCACAACACCCCAACCTTTGTGTCATCAGCAAATTTACTTACCCATCCCTTCACTTCTTCATCCAGATCATTTATAAAAATCACGAAGAGCAGGGGTCCCAGAACAGATCCCTGATCACCAACTTCCATGCAGAATATGATTCTGTGGGCAAGCCAGTTCTGAATCCACAAAGGAATGTGGATTCCATGCCTCCTCACTTTCTCAATAAGCCTTGCATGGGGTTTTCTGTCAAATGCCTTGTTGAAATCCATATACACTACATCTACTGTTCTTCCTTCATCAATGTGTTTAGTCACATCCTCAAAAAATTCAATCATGACCTGCCCTTGACAAAACCATGCTGACTACCCCTAATCATATTATGCCTCTCCAAATGTTCATAAATCCTGCCTGTCAGGATCTTCTCCATCAACTTACCAACCACTGAAGTAAGACTCACTGGTCTATAATTTCCTGGACTAACTCTATTCCCTTCTTGAATAATGGAACAACAACTCTCCAATCCTCCAGAACCTTTCCCATCCCCATTGATAATGCAAAGATTATTGCCAGAGGCTCAGCAATCTCCTCCCTCGCCTCCCACAGTAGCCTGGGGTACAACTCGTCCGGTCCTGGTGACTTATCCAACTTGATGCTGTCCAAAAGCTCCAGCACATCCTTTTTCTTAATATCTACATGCTCCAGCTCTTCAGTCCGCAGTAAGTCATCCCTACAATCGCCAAGATCCTATTCCGTAGTGAATACTGAAGCAAAGTACTCATTAAGTACCTCTACTTTCTCCTCGGGTTCCATATACGCTTTTCCACTGTCACACTTGATTGGTCCTATTCTCGCACGTCTTATCCTCTTGCTCTTCACATATTTAGAGAATGCCTTGGGCTTTCCTTTATCCCGTCTGCCAAGGCCTTCTCATGGTCCCTTCTGGTTCTCCTAATTTCTTTCTTAAGCTCCTTTCTGCTAGCCTTATAATCTTCTAGATTTCTATCATTACCTAGTTTTCTGAACCTTTCATAAGCTCTTCTTTTCTTCTTGACTAGATTTACAACTGCCTTTATACATCATACTTCCTGTACCCTACCATCCTTTCCCTGTCTCATTGGAACGTACCTATGAAGAAATCCATGCAAATATCCCCTGAACATTTGCCAAATTTCTTCTGTACATTTCCCTGAGAACATTCGTTCCTAATTTATGCTTCCAAGTTCCTGCCTGATAGCCTCATATTTTCCTCTACTCCAAATAAGCACTTTCCTAACTTGTCTGTTCCTATCCCTCTCCAATGCTCTGGTAAAAGAGATAGCATTGTGATCACTATCTCCAAAATGCTCTCCCACCAAGAGATCTGACACCTGATTAGGTTCATTTCCCAATAACAGATCAAGTACAGCCTCTCCTCTTGTAGGCTTATCTACATATTGTGTCAAGAAACCTTCCTGAACACACCTAACAAACTCCACCCCATCTAAACCCCTCGCTCCAGGGATATGCCAATCGATACTTGGGAAATTAAAATCTCCCACCACGACAACCCTGTTATTATTACACTTTCCCAGAATCTGTTTCCCTATCTGCTCCTCGATGTCCCTGTTACTATTGGGCGGTCTATAAAAATCACCCAGGAGAATTATTGACCCCTTCCTGTTCCTAACTTCCACCCACAGAGACTCCGTAGACAATCCCTCCATGTCTTCCTCCTTTTCTGCAGCCACAACAGTGCCACACTCCCACCTCTTTTGCCTCCCTCCCTGTCCTTTCTGATGCATCTCAAGCCTGGCCCTCAAATTAACCATTCCTGACCCTGAGCCATCCAAGTCTCTGTAGTGGCCACAACATCATAGCTCCAAGTATTGGTTTACACTCTAAGCTCATCCGCTTTGTTCATAATACCTCTTGCATTAAAATAGAGACGTCTCAAACCATCGGTCTGAGCGCATCCCTTCTCTATCACCTGCCTATCCTCCCTCTCGCACTGTCTCCAAGCTTTCTCTATTTGTGAGCCAACCACCTCTTCCTCTGACTATTTAGTTTGGTTCCCACACCCCAGCAATCCTAGTTTAAATTCTCCCCGATAGCCTTAGCAACCCTCCTCGCCAGGATATTGGTCCCCCTGGGATTCAAGTGCAACTCGTCCTTTTTGTACAGGTCTGCCCCAAAAGAGGTCCCAATGATCCAGAAATCCGAATCCCTTCCCCCTGCTCCAGCCACGCATTTATCCTCCACCTCACTCTATTCCTATACTCACTGTCATGTGGCACAGACAGTAATCCCAAGATTAATACCTTTGTGGTCCTGCTTCTCAACTTCCTTCCTAACTCCCTGTAGTCTGCTTTCAGGACCTCCTCCCTTTTCCTGCCTATGTCGTTGGTACCAATATGTACCACGACCTCTGGCTGTTCTCCCCCCCACTTCAGGATATCGTGGACGTGATCAGAAACATCCTGGACCCTGGCACCTGGGAGGCAAACTACCATCCGTGTTTCTTTCCTGCGTACACAGAATCGCCAGTCTGACCCTCTAACTATAGAGTCCGCTATCACTACTGCCATCCTCTTCCTTTCCCTATCCTTCTGAGCCACAGGGCCAGGCTCTGTGCCAGAGGCGTGTCAACTGTTGCCTCCCCCAGGTAGGCTGTCCCCCCAACAGTATTCAAGCAGGAGTACTTATTGTTAAGGGGAACAGCCACAGGGGTACTCTCTAGTATCTGACTCCTGCCCTTCCCTCTCCTGTCTCCCAAGGCCCCGGTGTGACTACCTGCCTATAACTCCTCTCTGTCACCTCCTTATTCTTCCTGACCAGACGACGGTCATCAAGCTGCATCTCCAGTTCCCTAACGCAGTCCCTAAGCGGCTGCAGCTCGACGCACTTAGCGCAGATGTGGCCGTCCGGGAGGCTGGGAGTCTCCCGGACTTCCCACATCTGACACGCAGCACAGAACATCGGCCTCACACATGTACTTCCTGTCTGTATTCTACACAGGCAACCTACCTCGCCTCGACCCATTATTGCCGAAGCCCTGTTGAGCCAAAGCCTTTCTACTCTGTCGCCCGCTCTGTAAGGTGTCTCAGTTTCTTCTGTTATTAACGATGCCAGTCACTTCAGAATAGCTTAGCACACGTCCAATAAACAGTACTGTACCTGTAAAAGCAACCATGCAGGAATCAGGAGAAGCTTTTGAATGTGGATCACAGTCAGAACGTGTGATTTAAAGAGAATATAGTTCCTCCCCTTAGAAGCTGATTCACCTCTCTGGCTTGTATTCAGCAATGAACCAGTCATCAAGAACAATCCGCAAACCCAATTTAGACACACTGAAGAAGATGATGTATGCGGGATTGGTATTAATTTGATAATGATGTTCACTAATTATTTACAGTGTGAACAGAATGTTTCTGAATCTGTGTAGGGAACATTTTGTGAAGGAGAAAATGTTAGTTAGGCTTAGATATCTAACTTTTATACATAATCCTGCGTTAACTATTGTTCTCTGTTAACTTCTATAGATGCACACTAGAGAGAATCCTGACTGGTTGCATCATGGCCTGGTATGAAAACACTTATGCCTAAGAATGGAAAAATCTGGGTGGGTCGTGTCCTTGATTATTCTGGCAGTACTGCTCCGACAGCGTGTGGCGTAAAGTGAGTCCAAGGACGGAAGATTGGTTCGTGTGATGTGCTGTGCCGTGTTCTCGATCTTCTGCAGCTTCTTTCGGTCTTGGACAGGACAACTTCCATACCAGGTTGTGATGCACCCTAGAAGAATGCTTTCTACGGTGCATCTATAAAAATTAGTGAGGGTTTTAGGGGACAGGCCAAATTTCTTTAGTTTTCTCAGGAAGTAAAGGCGCTGGTGGGCCTTCTTGGCAGTGGACTCTGCTTGGTTGGACCAAGTCAGGTCATTTGTGATATTGACCCCGAAGAACCTAAAGCTTTTGACCTGTTCCACTTGCGCACCACCGATGTAAATTAGGTCGTGCGGTCCGCTACTCCTTCTGAAGTCAACAACCAATTCCTTCGTCTTGCTGATGTTCAGGGATAGGTTATTGTCTTCGCACCATGCCACCAGGTTCTTAATTTCCTCTCTGTACTCAAACTCAACATTACCCGAGATACGGCCTACAATTGTTGTGTCATCAGCAAATTTATATATTGAGTTCGATGGAAACTTGGCTACACAATCATGGGTGTACAGTGAGTACAGCAGGGGGCTGAGTACACAGCCTTGTGGGGCACCGGTGCTCAGAGTAATTGTAGAGGAGAGCTTGTCCCCTATTTTTACAGCCTGGGTCCCGACTGTGAGGAAGTTGAAGATCCAGCTGCAGATCTGAGTGCTAAGGCCCAGGTTCCGGAGCTTAGAAATCAGTTTACTTGGAATGATGGTATTAAAGGCAGAGCTGTAGTCAATGAAAAGGAGCCTTACGTATGCGTCTATATTCTCCAGGTGTTCTAAGGAGGAATGTAGGGCCAGAGAGATGGCATTTGCCGTTGACCTGTTGCTCCGGTAGGCAAATTGCAAAGCGTCGAGGTTGACTGGTTGGCTGTGGTTGACATGTGGATGCAGTGTGCGGTGCAAATGTCTGTAATGGCGGGAAGAGAGACCCCGATGTTCTTCTCAGCTGAAGTCACTATCCGCTGCAGGGTCTTGCGATCCGAGATGGCGCAATTTCCGAACCAGGCAGTGATGCAGCTGCTCAGGATGCTCTCAATACAACCTCTGTAGAATGTGGTGAGGATTGGGGGGGTGGGAGATGGACTTTTCTCAACCCTCGCAGAAAGTAGAGACGCCGCTGGGCTTCTGGTATTGGATGGAGAGGTGCAGTACCGAGAGAGGTGCAGTATTTGGATGACTTTATATCCGAGTCCCACCTGGCCTCTCAAGCGGATATAAAATGCCCCGGAGCACTATTCTAAAAACAGCTCTCCAGGGATTGTCTGTCAGCATCATTGAAAACAGATGTTGTTTGTGGGATCTTGCTATGCACAACAGGGATCCCACTATTCTTTAATCACTATGGTGACTACACTTAAACAGATGGAGGGGACTTCAGAATTACCAGAGACCATGGAAAATGCAGTGTGAATACAAATTTCTTTTTTTTAAACTCTACGTTGATGCTTTTTCTGAAACAACAGCAGGATATTATTCAATAAAAGTTAATTTCATGTTTCACCAAATTCCTACATGATACAAGCAGTATGAAATTATATTTTTGTTCTGCTTTAAGCTGTCTATGATAAACCAAAAAAAAATTCTGAGGAAGTAACACTTTTGAAAAAATTTGTTGTCTAGTGTAGTAGTCAGAAAAAACGCTGTGAAGTTAGCATCTAACATCAGTTAGTGTACTTCACTGGAAGTTGTAACACATTCCAGAGTCTACTTTGCCCACATTTCTAACAACAGTTACAGTCAATATTCTGCCCTTTCATTTTTTTATTTGTCTATTGACAAAAGATGGGATCATTTTTATTAGGTTATCCATGTAGTGGCATCAGTGCCGGACTTCGGGACAAAAGGTCCCGAGTTTGAATCCAGCCGGCCGGCTCCCCTGCACGCTTTCCATTCGTGCTGGGTTACAGCTGGTGATCTCTTTGGAAACTCACCCGGCAGAAGGCAATGGCAAACCACTTCTGTAAATTGCCTCGTTCGCGGTTCCCCACTACATCAGAGAGACGTGGAGGGAAATCGTCCGCTAACCGGAAAAACTCTGGATGCGATGTACCTTTCCTTTATCCATGTAACTTGTGAATACATGTAGAAGGAACTGAGTCATGTTTAACTGGTAAGCTATTTGTGTGGAAGAGTTCAATAGAAACTACTAACATATACCATAACAACCTCATCTGCCAGCATTTACAGATTGTTATCATGTTTGCTTGTTTACATCAAAAGGAGTAGTTTTATTTACTCAGTGGCCACTTTACGAGGTACACCTGTATGCCAGCTCAATAATGTCAATATTCAATCGCCAATATGTGGCAGCAACTCAGTGTTTAAAAGCATGTAGACATGGTCAAGAGGTTCGGTTGTTGCTCAGGTCAAACTTCAGAATGGTGAAGAAATGTGATCCAAGTGACTTTGACCATGGACTCAAGGTGGATGGTGATTTGAGTATCTCAGAAGTGGCTAATCTCCTGGGATTTTCACGCGCAACATTCTCAAGAGTTTGCAGAGAATGGCGAGATACAAGAAAACATCCAGTGAGTGGCAGTCCTGTGGGTGAAAACAATTTGTTAATGAGAGAGGTGAGAGGAGAATGGCCAGGCTGGTTCAAGCTGACAGGAAGGCAACAGTAACTCCAATAACCACACGTTACAACAGTGGTGTGCAGAACAGCATCTCTGAGTAGATGGGCTACAGCAACAGAAGACCATAGCCACACACTCAGCAGCCACTTTAGTAGGTACAGGAGGTATCTAATGAAGTGGCCAGTGAGAGTATATACTGTATGCTGTCATATTGAACAAAATCACCTTTGGCTGCTAGTTAGCAAATGTGGGTGATATTCTCAGAGGAAATGTGCTCTAATACAATCCCCGTCATGATCGATTATGAAAGTAAGCACTGTGGACTTTAAGATAAGAGTCATTCTGTTCCAGTTGTTAAATTTTATGCTATTTGCCGACTTGCTGGTTTTTACTTTGGTATACTGTATAAAATTTCACCTTGAGCAACTTTATACCTGCCTAATTTCTCAGTTTATTCCTTCTTTCAATGACGACATATGATTGCTGACAAACAGAGCCCCAACGATACCATCTGCTCAGCAAGCTGTTTATTGAAACAGTTGGTAGAATGGCATTCCAGTCAGGGAGTGTCCCTTTAGTGAACTGAACAGATCTCTGCAAGCAGTGGGGCCTCACAATTGTCCAATGAAGGAAGTCATTCCTATTTCATACAACAGAGAAAAAAAGAAATAAGCCTTACTACTGGATTTGGTATTCTTTCCAATCCCCGATAATGTATTCCATCTGTTCCTTACTTTTACAAACAAAGATCGTTTGAAGACATGAAACTAATTGTAATTACATTTTTTTTTACAATTCTGAGAATGTATGAGTGGCATTTTCCACTCTGGCTTTGTTGCCTTGAACATTGTGGGCATGTAATGTTAGTGCCAGAGTGTGCAGCACACTTCTGTGCTGCCCTGGCACATCCTGAGGCGTGTTGGTTGCTAACGCAAACGACACATTTCACTTCAAAGTTGCTGGTGAATGTAGCAGGCCAGGCAGCATCTCTAGGAGGAGGTACAGTCGATGTTTCAGGCCGAGACCCTTCGTTGTCCCTTTCCTCTAACCGTCCATAAATGTTTGTAAGATATCGACTGTCAGCCGGATCGTTAAACTGCAAATCTTTCTCGCAAACATCTTGGAAACATCTCGCAAACATCTAGTCCTGACAAAGGGTCTCGACCTGAAACGTCGACTGTACCTCTTCCTAGAAATGCTGCCTGGCCTGCTGCGTTCACCAGCAACTTTGATGTGTGTTGCTTGAATTTCCAGCATCTGCAGAATTCCTGTTGTTTTCAACACATTTCACTGTATGTTTCAGTGTACGTACGAATATGCCTCGACTCGTTTGATTTTGTGTTTTTTATTCTGTGTTTTTCACTTGCTTTTTCGTTGCCCTTTGTGTTTTTTTTGTGCATGGGGTGAGGGTGTTTGATGTTCTTTGTGTTTGATGCTTTGTTTTGTGGCTGTCTGTGGGGGAGACGAATCTCAGGGTTGCATACTACATACATACTTTGAATCTTTGAATGACATAAATAAATCTGAAGCAGAATCAGAATCTCTGAAATTACACATTGACCATAGAGGAACAGATACGTTATTAGGAACTTAAAAAAATCCCATATCGGGTAGAAAAAACAAATATTTGCCATTTCTTTCTTTGCATCATCACTTTACCACCAACAATCCCTCTACGTACCACCTCCCGGACAGCTGGAAACATTACAGCATGAACAAACTGTTTAGGAAAGTGTTTGGTCAAATCTATCAGAATTTATTGATCTTACCCTTCCTGAACTTTGATCCCAAGATCAAAGCCCTCTTTGCCTTGTGTTTGGTGGATAGTATTCTAATGACTTAAAGGCAGATTTTAACTCCAAGGTATTTAAATACTAGGAACAATGGCATTCTCAAACTATGAGACAGAATGTAACACTGGTTACAAAAAATGCACAATACATGAATCACCAAATATGGGATAAATTTAGTCATCATTTGTGTTTGGGGGCTGGACCACTTAACCATGTCACTCTCTTGAACTCCTTTTGGAACAAATGAAAGAGTCTTGCCACAGCACTTACAAAACCAGTAATAATCTTGCGCTATCTGTCAATGGCAAGGCTTTCATCACCAGTCTGTGTGGTAAATACTGTATTTTCATTATGTGGATTATTGTTTTTAACTTCCTGACCAAAATTGTGCTGATTCTGATTGGAGAGGCCTTAGGCATGTAAATACTGTCATGTGTACTTTTTTGGAATGATGAGGGCCTGCTCAGAACAAGTTACACCCAAGGAGCCGTGGAACATAATCAGTCGATTAAACTTTGTCCCAAGTTAGGGTAACTGACAACCTGACAACACTGTAACAAGCTATGAATGTTTTTGAATAATGTTCTTAGAGTAGCAGAGAAGAAAGATTGCAACACTGGTTGCTGAGAACCATTAAAACATTTTATCTGCTGTGACGGTGTTTTTATTTTTGAGGGGGGGCAGCTAACTTATCTTGTGAAAATTCAGGCAGGACTTCTACCTCTGAATATCTTAGGGGCACCCAGCATCATGAAATATTTGGATATTTAATCTCTCTATGAAGTCTAATTTTTTAAAAAAAATTACAGCTGAATTGTTTGCAATTTTGCCCTATCATCTGCCTGTCCTTCTTCACAGTCTCACTATATACTTGCATACCAACTGCTCCATCCTCAGCACTATCACTCCAGTTCCCACCCCACACCAAATTAGTTTACACCCTCCCCAACAGTTCTAGCAAATCTGCCTGCAGTCCCCCTTGGGTTCAAGTGTAACCCGTTCTGTTTGAATAGGTCATACCTTCCCCAGAACAGATCTCAATGATCCAGAAATCCCCTTGCACCAATTCCTCAGCCAAGTATTCAGCTTCCAAATCATCCTATTCTTACCCTCACTGGTGTGTGGCACAGGCAGCAATTCAAAGATTACTGACTTTAGGATCCTGCTTTTCAGCTTTCTACCCAACTCCCTATATTCTCTCTTCAGAACCTGTTTCCTTTTCCTATCTATGCTGTGAGTACCAATATGCACCATAACTTCTGACTGTTCTCCCTCCCCCTTCAGAATGTAGTGGACTTAATTTGAGGTGTCCCTGACCCTGACACCTGGGGCAATATACCATATGGTGCCTCTTTTGCATCCACAGAATCTCATGTCTGCTTCTCTAACTATGGAATCCCTTATCACTGCTACACTACACTTCTTCCCCCTTTCATTCTGAGCCAGAACCAGACTCAATGCCAGAGACCAGGCCACTGCAGCTCAATGCATTTTGTGTTTGTGCAGATGTAGTTAAACAGAGAGACTGGAGATCTCCACGAGTTCTCACACAAAGAACATACCACTAACCCTGGACCCAGTCTTACTGCACTATCTATGTGCTAATAGTCAAAGAATATGATAGGTGAAACTAGGCAAGGGGGAAGGTGGGTGGGTGGGGTAGGAGGTTGAAGTAAAATGTTGGGAGATGGCAGAGTAAAGGGCTGAAGAAGGAGGAATCTGATCACTTGAAACGGAAACAGAAGCATTGGTTTAAAATATTATCAAAAAGATCGGTAACTTCAGTAAGGCCTTTGACAAGGTTCCACACAGAAGGTTAGTTAGGAAGGTTCAATCGTTAGGCATTAATATGGAAGTAGTAAAATGGATTCAGCAGGGGCTAGATGGGAGATGCCAGAGAGTAGTGGTGGATAACTGTGTGTCAGATTGGAGGATGGTGTGTAGTGGTGTGCCTCAAGGATCTGTACTGGGTCTAATGTTATTTGTAATGATATATTAATAATCTGGATGATAGGGTGGTAAATTGGATTAGTAAGTATGCAGACGATACTAAGATAGGTGGTGTTGTGGATGATGAGGTAGGTTTTCAAAGCTTGCAGAGAGATTTAGGACAGTTAGAAAAGTGGGCTGAAAGATGGCAGATGGAGTTTAATGTCGAAAAATGTGAGGTGCTACATTTTGGTAGAACTAATCATACATGGTAAATGGTAGGGCATTAAAGAATGCTTTAGAACAGAGGGATCTAGGAATAATGGTGCATAGTTCCCTGAACATGGAATCTCATGTGGATAGGGTGGTGAAGAAAGCTTTTGGTTTGCTGGACTTTATTAATCAGAGCATTGAGTATAGGAGTTGGGATGTGATGTTGAATTTGTATAAGTCATTGGTAAGGCCAAATCTGGAGTATTGTGTACAGTTCTAGTCACCGAATTATAGGAAAGATGTCAATAAAATTGAGAGAGTACAGAGGAGGTTTACTAAAATGTTGCCTGGGTTTCATCTCCTAAGTTACAGAGAAAGGTTGAACAAGTTAGGTCTTTATTCTTTGGAGCATAGAAGGTTGAGGGGAGACTTGATCGAGGTGTTTAAAATTATGAGGGGGATTGATAGAGTTGACATGGTTAGACTTTTTCCATTGAGAGTGGGGAAGATTCAAACAAGAGGGCATGGGTTGAGAATTAGAGGACAAAAGTTTAGGGGTAACATGAGGGGGAACTTTACTCAGAGAGTGGTAGCTGTGTGAAATGAGCTTCCAGCAGAAGTGGTTGAGGTGGGTTCAATGTTGGCGTTTAAAGTTAAATTGGTTAGATATATGGACAGGAAAGGAATGGAGGGTTATGGGCTGAGTGCAGGTCCGAGGGAATAGGATAGGGTAAGAGTTCAGCACGGACTAGAAGGGCCGAGATGGCCTGTTTCCGTGCTGTAATTGTTATATGGTTATAACTTCTAAAGAGCAGCTTTTCCTCAGTTAGACATGGGATATTCCATAATCACTAAATTAGAAATAATTCAACTAATGTGCCAGTAATGTGTAATCAGCATCATTCAGAATAGCTAGGCAAACTGCTAGATTGAAAATCAAAAATCTGGAAAAAATACAAAAATTCTAGAAGCACTCAGGTCAAGTATTGCCTACTTGTTAATGAGCCCAAATGCATAAGTGAGTGAGCCAGAGATATAGGAAAGCTGGTAGCTGTTGGGGATGGAAAAAGTGACCAGGCAGTCGTGAAGGAAAAAGGTCCCTTCAAAATGCTAAAAGGGGAAGAAAAGTTGGGTCTGGTGGTTAAATTTTGTTGAAGCTGTAAAAATGTTTCATCGACTCCAGATGCTGCACATGTGGAAGGTGAGGACCTGGGAAACTATCCTTGCTCTGTGCTGGCGATGGGGTGAGGGCAGAGGTGTGCAATACACTTCCATTTCCTTCTGGCGCACTGCATTCACTGTTCATAATATGACCTCCTTAACATTGGAGAAACCAAATGGGTGGTTGCTTTACAGTGCAGCTGCATAGAATGCTCCACAGAGGAGACTAAGAGCTTCTGTTGCCCATCACCTTAATTCTCCATTACATTTCTGTGTCCTTCTGCACTCTCACGAGGAGATCTAAGATAAGCACATCTAATATCTCATTCTCTTTTGGTGCATGCTACAGCCTTGCAGAATCAGTATCAAATTCTTTAAGTTTTATTAATTCAGAATAGCAGATATGCACCATGTGGTTACCATAGTGGTTACCGCGATGCTATTACAGCTTGGGGCATTCCAGAGTTCTGGGTTCAATTATGCCACTGTTTTGTAAGAAGTCACTGTATGGTCTCCGAATGCGTGCGTTTTCTCCAGGTGCTCTGGTTTTCTTCCACTGTCCAAAGATGCACCAGGTAATTTAATTGGTCTTTGTAAATTGTCCTGTGATTAGGTTACAGAGTTAATCAGGGTTGTGGGGTTGTTGGGGTGGCATGGCTCGAATGGACAACTCTACGCAATATTACTGAATATATAAATTCTGAGGCAAGACATCGACCTGTGATATTAGCTCATCTTTTCTCTCCTCTCTCCATTAGCACAGCCTGACTTGGTGGGCACACTACATCAAAGATTCAAAGGTTCATTTATTATCAAAGTATACAACTCTGCAATTCTTCTTCTCCAGGTAGCCACGAAACCAAGAATGGAAAGCACAATCACCAACCCCCAAATCCCTCCTCCCTGGACAAAAAAACAGGCACATCGACCTCCCCCCAAATCCCCCTCCCCCTCACACAAACACAGGAAAGATCTGGTGAAAAACACATGAAAAAAAAGTCTGAAAAACCAGTCTATAGTCCAAGTCCATATCCAAATCGCAAAAAACCTGAATAACATTCTCTGGGCACAGCAGCTGGCCTTTCCCTCTCCTTGGCAGAGCAATCCCACCAGCGATCAGAAGGCAGTCTCTACATCTGGCAACTTCCATGTTTCTTTGCTTGCATGGTCTCTCCTTAACTACCCCAAAGTCACTGCTTTCATTCACTTTCTCTGACTGGGTCCCATTAACCCATTGACCAGATAATCTTTACAACTTATCCATTTGGCACCCATGGCCTCTCTATAAATTATATTCCTTTTGTTCAATCCAACTTCCCACTCCTCTGCAAATTAAAAATAACTTACTTTCTCCCTCTGCTTTACCTACTGAGTGCTTCCAGCATTTTTGGATTTTATTTTAGCTTTGGAGCATCTGATTTTTATTTTATATATTTGCTGCACATGACTTTAACTACCATTAACTTGCCATTACTTCAGTTTTTTTGTGTTCCCAAAGAAGTTAGTTGTAAGCAGTAAACAGAGTTGTGCATTTCCCTATTAAACGCATTGTGAAATGGGGGAAAAAATTGATCTAAGTGACTTTGACCATGATTGTTGGGTGGTTTGAGTACCACAGAAACAGCTGATCTCCTGGTATTTTCACACACAATAGTCTCTGGAGTTTAGAGAATAGTGTGAAAAACAAAAAAAAAAAATCCAGTGAGCAGTGGTTCTGTGGGTGAAGATGCCTTGAGCGGTCAGAAGAGAATGGCCAGACTGGCTCAACCTGACCAGAGGGCGACAGTAACTCAAATAACCACATGTTGCCACAGTGGTGTGCAGAAGAGCATCTCTGTGGATGACCTACAGCAGAAGACCATGAACATACACTTAGTTGCCATTTTATTAGGTACAGAAAATACCTAATAAAATGGCCAGAGTGTACATGTAAATGTACAGTGCTTGGTGAATAAAGTTGATTCTTGATCCACCTTATACTAGTGAGAGCTTGTTGATCATCTCCAGTATGCAAATTACTCTCGTATTTTGATCTCTAAATGCTTTGTTGACTAAGTAAATAAGACACAAGACTCCTTGGTATGAATTCTGGTTTTATTAATGGTAATTACCATTAACTGTGAATATATGCAATTCCTTTACATTTTTAAAATTTACAACATGCAGATTCAAAAGGCACTTAGAAGTTGCACTTTGAATTAGTTGAAATATCCCAGCAGTACAAACAAAATCCTGTTAGATAGAGCAGCTTCAGATTTAGAAGTTTGTAAATGAAGCACAAAAAGGAATCACCCCTTTACATGCATTTTTAGGTACACAGTACATTGAAAGTCTGGAAAAAATACCAATTCTACAGTATCAAAACAGTTTTATAGCTTATAAATTATTAAAAATATATTGCTATGAATGTTTTAAAACTAAGAATACTAATTGGTCCAATCAATTATGCAATTATGAGATGGAAGCACTACACTATTTTACACTGTGAATTAGTGTTACAATAAAAATGGAAGCAATGTTAAAATGCAATTTACTTCAAATGCGATGAGAAAGCACAATGATTCATATTAAGTGCCACATACATACTGATTTATCATCGCCATTCAAATGGACAATATCCCCACTTCCTTTATCCCTCAACACGTTTTTTTCTAGCCCCTTTTAAGAATCTTGTTGTACTACAGTTTATTCAGCATCCCCCCAAATTACCCAGACCGGCCATCTCTTTCAGAGTAAGTCCCATTACAGAAATTATTGTAGGTGGTTATCAAGCAATTCCAAATACTGAGCAATAGGATTGCTGGCTGGTGACTGATTCCTCAGGGGAAAATTAGAAACTTCCATCATGCTGACATCAATTCAATAACGTAGGGTATACTTGGTCTATACATGGTTCAGACACCCTCGCCTTAATCAAGTTAGTGGTTCCTGAATGAAACCTATTGATAATCAGTGAAGTTCAGCACTTTTTTCAATACCCAGAAAGGATGCTTCCCATTCTGTTAATTATTCACAAACAATAATGGAAATGCAGAACACTAGAGTTTTTGAATATCATTTTCCAAATGCAGAAATTGATCAATATTTGGATTGTGAAGATCCATGTGGTGTGGCAAAATAAACCTTGGCAACAACATTTTATGGAATAAGATTAATCACATCTCAAAAAATACATACTGTATGCATCAAAATTTATTTCCTTAAAACCATATGCTTAACATATTGTTTAGTAAATTAAGACAAAAAAAATGTGTACACCTGAACGCAGAAGTAGTTCTGATCTACCAGAGCAAAGCAACTGCATTTAGCTTTTCTGAAAACAAATGCCCCAGCACTTACAGTAGAGATCAGATATAAAACAGCTAATCATAAATAAAGGCTTCTGATACACTTCAGGTCAGTTTCCAAGGTGTGGCTTTTGTTTGGTCTTAAATATCTGTGTGTGGTACATACATCCATTAGTTGAGTTGTTGTATGTGTGTCAATAGAAAATTAGTTTGAGACAGAAGACTAAATAAGTGGGAAAGCTTCAATAGAAATGCCTTCAGTATCAGTATCAGTAAAGTGGTGTATATATTTTTTTAAAGAAGTGGCATTCATAATTACATACTTTGGAAAAGTAAGCTGGCTTCTGGGGTGGGAAATTCAAAATTACATCTGCACTGTAGTTTAAACTTACGAAATGTAATTCTTTTGATTTTATTTTAGTCTCTGCACACAGACACATGTAAAACAAGAAAATATTTAACAATTTAAAAAGATTTACATACTCAATTTTAGAAGTATTGTCAGAAGCGGAATAGGATGGAGCATTATTGACAATCTCAGGAATAATTATTAAAATAACCTCCACAAAGCATCAGTTGGCAAAGCAGAGGGAGGGAGATAACTTTAAAAGTTCAATTGCTTCAAGATTCAAGTTTTTAAGTGTTTTCAGTAGGATGCATTTGACAAGACTTTCAAGCAACCGGGCAGGTTTAACCTGCTCTCAGTACTCTGTCACGAGAGATTTTAGATGTAGTGTAATTAATATTCATTTTTAATTCAATTGAGAACCATTTCTCTTCCCACTTATCAAAAATTATAATTAATGATTTATTTTAAGAGTAACTTCTGTAAATTAACTTGGAGTAATTTGTAATTGTAAGATACTGAAGAAGTAATTAGATTAACAAGAATCATAAAATTACTTGCTTCACAGATAATGGAAGGAATCCACATTCCATCCACAATGTTTCGCTCTCATTGTTAGATTTAATTAATTGGATGAATTAATTCCATTCCAAAGAACAATTCAGTGATTTTTTGAAGATATTGATTAGGTCAATTTCACTGGTTCATGTTAACTTTTGCAAGATGTCATGTATTCTGTATCCTGAAGAGTTACCATTCATTTGAAATTAATTCCAGAACTTTACAAATGCCACTAGAACATTCATTAAACTCCAAAATGTACAATGAATTTTGATTGTTTTTAAATGACTCCAATCAGCACAAGTAACAGCGTCTAAAACTTAGTTAAGCCTCCAATTTGAAAAGATGAAACACAAATAGACAAGTCTCCTCATTTCAGATTCAATAGGATGGGCTAAACTTCTATCAAACCAGTTTACTTTCAATATGGGAAAAAAATGTTTTGCATCTTTTGGGTTGCATTTATCAATTTAATACCTGCATAATTGTTATTTATTGAAATCACTACTGTTATTAAAAGTTTGTCAATAACTGCAAGGTTTTAACTATTTAGCATCATTTAGTGAAGTTTTGTTGTAGAAAACAAGAAACTCTGTACTTTATCAGTCACTATTCCCTATTTCTCCCGATCCTACATCACTATCCACCACCATTCTACCACCTACATCATGTAATTTCAAATCACTGTCACAGCATGGTAGCAAAATTTAAAACAAAAATCCTCAAAGGAAAACTATTTTTAAAACACCCGTGGCATTAAGGAAACAATTAAAACATGATTCCAAAAACTTCCACAAGCCGCACAACCCTTACTCCAGTAGCTTGCAATTTTCTCTCCACGGCAACTCACTTCCATGATTTACTTATAAATACGTATTGTTAGCTGTATTATACTGACTATATTCTTCAGCTACTACTCAGCACTTCCATAAACTTAAAATTATACTAGAACTGTCAACTTTTCCAATATGGACATAAGTACTTACCTTCTGCAGTTAATTTGTCTACAGTTCCTCAACCATTTTCAAAATCATCTCTCAGTACAAAGGACTTCTTGAAACTGGCCCTCATTTGCCCTACCTGTCTTTGTTCTATTATTAGTTTACCTCGTGGAGTTCCAGATTTACTGTCAATGGAATATCTGTATATCTAAATGAGGCAATGCCTCACCTACATTCTTTGCAACTTCCCTAATCACAGCAAATAGTCCTGGGGGGGCACTGATCAGCACTCAGTGTGCAAGACAGCCAAATGGATTAATTGGGATGTATTCACGCTACGCAATGATATTACCTCTCTGATTTCATTTCTCGCTATGCCTATCAGGTGGCCCACGCAGCTTTAAGAAAGTAAGAACATAAAATGTATTTTAGAAAAGCGCCACTGAATTTCAAAAATGCACAAAACATTGATAACTTAAAGTTGACCATTCATGAAGCAATAATCTGTTGTTCTGTTGCCGAAATTGTTGATCACATTTTGGTAACAATGATATATACCCTACTGGGACCAACATGTGTAATTTCTTATAAAGCAGTAGTGGTTCATTTGCAATGTTCATGGATCTGGAATAAACCAATCATAGCAAACCATGTCAATCTGAAGTCACATTGCTTATCATAATGTTTTGTTAAGCTAGTTCACAGCTTATGGAGCACTGTCTTAAATTATTTATTTTGTGCCCTCCGTTACATGGAAACACATGAATTTATCGACACATCCCAGAAGTCAGCAGGCTATCTGAGAATTTGTGTGATCCAACAAGCTTTGAACTTCTGTTGTTAAGCAAGGCAGGGAGAATATTGGAGGAGGGTTGAGATACAGTTCTGGTTCAGCTGGGTGTTGTGCCTCTTAGAACTGATAAAAGCTGATGCCAGAAGACAGGCAGGATGAGATGACATGGAATACTCTGGTCCTCCCACAACTGCATTTCATCTTCCAAGACGGTGATACTACTGAGGTCCAAACTGCTAGTTTCCCGATGCCTACTGATTGCTGCAGAACAGATTATTTAAAAAAAAACAAAGAAATCTCAGACATTTTAGGAACTTGCTTTTTTTTGGAAACGTAACGTTTCAAAGTTACTACCTCCTAATCTAGTAAGATCAAACTCTAAGGGCATCAGAAATACCAAAGGTAGCTTTCTAATTCATAGAAATGATTCATTCCCAAGGTTTAATCAAGGACTGGGCAAGAATGGCAATTGAAGGCCCTTTATTTCAGAGTTTAAATGGCTGAGTGAGCCTTTTGAGAGTCTCAAGTGCACAGTCTTTGTAGCCTTTAAAATACTGAGTATTAAAAGAAATATTATATCTAAAAATGCTAACGGAGGATTTCACTTATTGCTCTGTGATTCCTACTATGTACAAAATGGCCATCACTTGCACCTAAATAACATTTACCACATTTTAAGGCAATTCAACTCACCTGAAGACCTTTGAGCTATAGATCCAAGGTGCAAAAAGATGCTAAACAATTTTCAAATTTTCCATTCTAGTAGTCGCACCAATTTACCCTGATGCTTAGAAACAGGTGGTAAAAAAAAAGAACACAGACTGTGATACAAATTTAGTACAATTTCTCACTGGATCTCCTCAGTGGATCATATCTATCCTGCAGTTTACAAAACTGTGTTTAAAATGACTGCTGCCAATCGAACATACAATTTTTAATCTGTCATTTAGATGACTAAAATTAATACTTTATCAGATTTTGAAGTTATTTAAATTCTGATTTGTCTATGTTAATGCCTATCATGGTGGAAGACTAATCTATTTGTGTAGGGAGATGGGGGGCAGGTGGCATGTAAGTAAGCAAAGCCATTTTCCCAAACCATTGGACAGTCTGATAAAACTCCAGCTTCATTGTTGTGGTAGAGATCCAGCAATAAATCTGTGTTGCCATTTTAGTCATATGAATGTGTACAATGAGATTCTCATTGTGGGGTGTTGGAAGGAAAAAAAACCTAAAAAAAACACACCACACCCACTGGGGAGAACATCGGTTTATAGGCTCAGTTTAAAAAAATTGTACCATCTTCTTGTACTTGATGTTGTGTATGCCTTGTGCACACCATAGATTTCCTCTCCTCATTGCATATTTCTAGCTAAACTGAGCATTTAAACAAGCCTCTGGAAATTATAAAGATATTATTACAGTACGTAGTTGCTCAAAATTTGACTGCCCCTGAATACCACAAGTAGTTGAACTGACTTTGAATAAAGTTTAATGACACTTAACTAATGGATGTAAAACAGAACACTGTGCAATCCCTTTGGCTGTGCTACTTACAAATCGAAGAAACATTTGAATCTGTTGTTAAAGTACTCGAACTCCCTCTGATATGATATACAGATCCTTGGCAATTAATGAATCAAACCAGAGGAATACAGCATTTAAAACATCAATCACAGGTCTATTCTAGTAGTTTAGCATCCAGATGAAAAAAAACATCACCAGCAACCTTTGCTAACACTCCCAGGATCAGTTAGATAACTAATAAAATAATTAAATATATATAGTTTAACTGAAGTCTTCACTGAAGAGATATTACATTTAAAGGTTTTAAATGCACTCATTGCAGGAGCAAAAACAGTTCTTAATTACTACCACCACCATCAAAGCAAAACAATAATGAAGGGTAAATTATTTTAGTTATGTGACAAGGAAGTAAGCAAACTTATGTTTCTCAGATCCACTATCTTCTACCCACTACCCACATTTAACATTATAAGAACCAAAGTGACCATCAGAAAATTGTTTGCAGTTTTCTGTGAAATTCCTGTTGGATTTCCCAGTACCATTATCATCCCTTACATAAAGGCTGGCTTGGGCTGCAAAATGAACCTAACCAGATTTGCAAATTATAGAGTTTTCATTCCCTTTTTAAATCTCTTCCCATTTTAGTTTCACAATGTACTTTTCATGATTATAAAATTACATTAGTGAATACCAATAAAAGCCATGGTTATGGTGAATGGACAAAACACCCCGAAGGAACTTCAAAACATTTTGGGGAGCATTCAGTGATTCCATCCATTAATTGATGACTGGTAATAATGTACTGAAAAGTCTTTTATTAAATGGGAGCTTCTGAATTTTTATACATTTAGTTAATTTTTCCCATTTAACCCATAAATTAATGTTATTGATACCAAGACTAAAAAGGTAAATATAAAACACTAACTGCTAAAGTTTGTAAAATGCAGAGCAAAGTGGATATTGTATAAATACAAAATGTGCTATAAATAATAAATTGTTATTACAAAACTCCAATTATCTGGAAGGAGTGAAAAAAAGCATCAACTCACATCTGGTTTCTACACAGTTTAACTACTGGTTGGTAGAAGTATATCAATCTCTTTATTGGATGGTGTGATCAAACTGTTATCCATGCCACAAGTGTTTGGAAGGTCCACCGTGGTGTTACAACCATCCACAGAAACGGCTGAGAGCTTTATGGAGGCTGTAGGGTTTGGTTCATTGGGTAGTGGTGCAACACAAACTGCAGCCTCAGTACCATCCGCTGAGCCCATCACTGCACCATGGTCCAAAGACGATTTTGATGAGACATCCTCATGATTCCCTGTTTCTCGCCAGTTAAAGAAACGCTGTGGTTGCACAGAGCTGGGGGTACTTGACTCATTTTTAGAAGCAAGCCCGATTTGCGTTGGTCCACCATCCGCTGACGTTCTCCCCAGTGGGTGTGGTGAAGCTGGAGACTGTGCAAGGCCGGGCTTTTTAGGAGGAATGGGTGGTGGATTGCCTCGATCCACCCTTGATGTCGTTGGCGATCTTATACAAGGTACCAGTGGACTCTGAGGACTAGAGACTTTGCTACTGTTTGGTGAATGATTGGCATCACTGATTGGAGCTTTTGTTGAAGTGCCCAGCTGCCGATAGTCAGTACCAAACGGGGAATTATTTGTAGTTTTGAGGGTATTCGTCTGACTTGTAAACCTAGAAAGGACTTGGGTCACAGTATTACGAGCCAACTGTTTGGCAGCTGAACTGTCCAAGGTAGTGGGCGACAGATCCCTTGGGGGAGGACTCTGTAGAACACCAGTCTGTTGATCTTGCTCTGCCTGTGCTTGGAACTTAAATCGAGCAGCATGAAACCTTTGATTTAGCCCAGCTTGGTAGGAGGACTGAAAGCTGGTCGTGGGGCTAGCTGAACCAATCAGTCGTTTTGTCAACACAGGGGATGAGCATGGGGAGGAAGATACTGAAGAGGCAGCCGACGAGTTTACGGTGTTGTTTGGAGAACCAGTGAAATGTGGAGCATAGATCGCGGTCACTGTGGCAGCTCCATTTTCACTGACATGATCCGGAGTGGGAGAAACAGGCTTGTTCTCATTTGCGTAAATGCCATCCGTTTCATTGTCATCAGTTGACTGATCGTCGTTGTTATTAAATGCAAGTGTCGCACAGTGCCCGTTTAGATGTGGAACAAACACTGGCATTTTAGGTGATGTGCAATGTCCTGGTTTTGTATCACTTCTGCTTGTCACTTCCACATATGGAAGATCTACTTGGCATAATTTACTTTTATTAGACCCAGTCCCTACTGATGAGCCTGCTTCATTCCCTGTTGTTTTCATTGAGGTTCCTGCTCCACTTTTAAGTTCTGCAATGATTTTTTTTAAATGTTCCACTTCTTCATTGAGAGCACGTGTTTGGTTTTCTTCGCGGTTTAGCTTAGCTCTCAGCTGCTCCTTCTCAGTGTCAAATTCAAAGAGCTGCTTCTCCATTTGGGCTTCCTTCTGCAAGGCCCGTCTCTTCTCAATGGTCAACTCTTCTTCCAATTTGCAGCTCCTTTCCAGCTCTTTCTCAAGCTTTAATTTTAGCTCTGCAGCTTTCTGCATTTCCTCTGCTGACTTGTTAGTTGCTTTTTTGCATTCTTTCACCAACACTGTGGTCAGCTGCTTGTGCCGCGATCGCTCTTCCTCCAACTGCGTGGACACCTTCTTCTGCTCCTTTTCCACCTTCTTCACCTGCGACTTTTCAAACTCCAGCTACACAGATGCATTTTGGGGAAGAAAGAGAAAAACAAATTTATTTTACTACAACCTATATTTTCCCCATTGTGAAGATTTTCGTCTATAGGTAATTGAAGTGACGTGGCTTTTCTGCTACTTATCACAAGACTAAGGTGTAAAATATAGGATAAGCAGGTCACAGTTGTACCTTTAAAATTAAAGTTTAGCTTTATTTGTCACATGTACATCAAAACATTTAGGGAAATGTGTTTTTTGATTCAACATCCAACACAATTCAAGAATATGCTAGGGGTACCATGCTTCCAGTGCCAACATAGCATACATACCAAACCAGAGCACCTAAAGGAAACCACATGGTCATGGGGAGAACACACAAACTTCCTATAGACAGTGGCAAGATCTGAAACTCAATCTTCCCACTGCTGACACTGTGAAGTGTTACGCTAACTGCCACGCTCCAATGCTGCATTTTTTTCATTCAACCTATTTCAAAGGCAGGTTAAAACGCTAGAAATCAAATAAAATGAGGGGCAGGAAAAACTGGAGTAATAGTTTAGGATAATAATAAAGTATGCATTGCTAAAAATGGAGACCGTACCTTTTTTCTTTTATAAACTCTCAAGTCTGTTTCATAGATGGCTTATTCATGATCTATTGCCAAGGATACCTGCCATTGTTTGAAAACACAACTGTATATCATAATCCTAAATTGAATATTGATCTTAATCAAGCGACAAAAGAGTGTATGTGTGATAATGTGCTATGTCCATACACCATACAATCAGGCTAACTTATATACTTGAGACAGGAAACATCAGTCATGTGGCACAGGGGCAGAAGCTCAGTTCTAGGTTGCACAAAGATCATTGATATACATCTCACTGCATTTCCCTAAATATTTTTAAAACTTCGTCAGGTTCCCCCGTTGTTCTTTTGCACTTCCCTCAAACTGTGTATTACTTAACTAAAAAAATCTGTCTTCATAGTTAAAAATATAAATAAAATCTTTATGGAAACTAAACTTCAATATGGAAACTGATCCATTATTAATGAGAACCAGGAGAAAAAGAAATCATCACACCCACCACAAGAATGCAAGTCGTTGAGGGTGCAGACTGTGTGCCTCCACCATACCAGCAGGTGCATTCTTCCATGAACATTTTTTTTTGCCACAGTTTCCTAGAGATTGAGATTCTTTTATTTATCACATGTGCATAGGAGCACAATGAAATGTGTCATTTACGTTAAACAACCATCACAACCTAAAACTATGCTGAGGATGGGGGTAAGTGTCACCACACATTCTGGCGCCAAAATAGCATGCCCACAATGTTATCAGAACAAGGAAAGCAACAAAACAATAAAAGCATGAATCAGAGTTCTGGTCACATAGCAACCATTGAGATCAAAAACTATTCAAATCAGGTTCATGAGATTGATTTAAAATTCAAACAGTAAATATCCAGGGCTTTTAGTTAAAAGATTGTCTCTTAGAAATATGTTTCCTTCAAGAGAATTTGTTTATTTTGAACAAAAGCACAAGCTGTTTATTATAATGTAGCCATCCTTTTAGTTGAAGTGCTTTTTCGAGATCTCTGCACTTTTACTGCTATTATATGATGCAGCACTCGATGGGCTGAATGGCCTAATTCTGCTCCGGTGTCCTATGGTTTAGCTATGACGACCCAAAGGATCTACTTGGCAGAGACAGTGCAATAGAGTGAAATGGGTGGTGATCCTACTGAAACATAGAAAAACCTACAGCACAATACAGGCCCTTCAGCCCACAATGCTGTGCCAAACATGTCCTTACTTTAGAAATTACCTAGGGTTACCCATAGCCCTCGAGTTTTCTAAGCTCCATGTACCCGTCCAGGAGTCTCTTAAAAGACCCTATCATATTCGCCTCCAGCCAACTCCACACACTCACCACTCTGCGTAAAAAACTTACCCCTGACATCTCCTCTGTATCTACTTCCAAGCACCTTAAAACTGTGCCCTCTCATGTTAGCCATTTCAGCCCTGGGGAAAAAAAACTCTGACTATCCACACAATCAATGCCTCTCATCATCTTATACACCTCTATCAGGTCACCTCTCATCCTCCGTCGCTCCCAGGAGAAAAGGCCAAGTTCACTCAACCTGTTTTCATAAGGCATGCTCCCCAATCCAAGCAACATCCTTGTAAATTTCCTCTGCACCCTTTCTATGCCTTCCACAGCCTTCCTGTAGTGAGGCGACCAGAACTGTACTCCAAGTGGGGTCTGATCAGGGTCCTATATAGTTGTAATATTAACCAACCCACACTCCCCCCCACCCGGCTCCTGAACTCAATCCCATGGTTGATGAAGGCCAATGCATCATATGCTTTCTTAACGACAGAGTCAACCTGTGTAGCAGCTTTGAGTGTCCTATGGACTTGGACCCTAAGGTCCCTCTGATCCTCCACACTGCCAAGAGTCTTACCATTGATACCATATTCTGTCAAATATTTGACCTATCAAAATGAACCACCTCACACTTACCTGGGTTGAGCTCCACCTGCCACTTCTCAGCCCAGTTTTGCATCCTATTGATATCCCACTGTAACCTCTGACAGCCCTCTACACTATCCACAACACCTCCAACCTTTGTGTCATCAGAAAATTTATTAACCCATCCTCCCACTTCATCCAGATCATTTATAAAAATCATGAAGAGCAGGGTCCCAGAACAGATCCCTGAGGCACACCCCTGGTCATCAACCTCCATGCAGAATATGACCCATCTACAACCAATCTTTGCCTTCTGCGGGAAGCCAATTCTGAATCCACAAAGCAATGTCCTCTTGGATCCCATGCCTCCTTACTTTCTCAATAAGCCTTGCATGGGGTACCTTGTCAAATGCCTTGCTGAAATCCATATACACTATAGCTACTGCTCTACCTTCAATGTGTTTATTCACATCCCCAAAAAATTCAATCAGGCTCGAAAGAAACGACCTGCCTTTGACCTGCCAATAGCCATGCTGACTATTCCTTACCTTATTATGGCTCTCCATATGTTCATAAATCATGCCTTTCAGGATCTTTTCCATCAACTTACCAATCACTGAAGTAAGACTTACTGGTCTATAATTTCCTGGGCTATCTCTACTCCCTTTCTTGAATGAGGGAACAACATCCGCAACCCTCCAATCCTTCGGAACCTCTTCCGTCCCCATTGATGATTCAAAGATCATCGCCAGAGGCTCTGCAATCTCCTCCCTCGCCTCCCACAATAGCCTGGGGTACATCTCATCTGGTCCCGGTGACTTATCCAACTTGATGCTTTCCAAAAGCTCCAGCACATCCTCTTTCTTAATATCTATATGCTCAAGCTTTTCAGTCTGCTGTAAGTCATCCCTACAATCGCCAAGGTCCTTTTCCGAAGTGAATACTGAAGCAAAGTATTCATTAAGTACCTCTGCTGTCTCCTCCGATTCCATACACACTTTTCCACTGTCACGTTTGATTGGTTCTCTTCTCTCACGTCTTATCCTCTTGCTCTTCACATACTTGTAGAATGCCTTGGTGTTTTCCTTAATCCTCTCTGCCAATGTCTTCTCATGGCCCCTTCTGGCTCTCCTAATTTCATTCTTAAGCTCCTTCCTGCTAGCCTTATAATCTTTTAGATCTCTGTCACTGCCTAGTTTTTTGAACATTTTGTAAGCTTTTCTTTTCTTCTTGACTAGATTTACAACAGCCTTTGTATACCACCGTTCCTGTACCTTACCATCCTTTCCGTCTCATTGGAACGTACCTATGCAGAACTCCACGCAAATGTCCCTTGAACATTTGCCACATTTCTTCCATACATTTCCCTGAGAACATCTGTTCTCAATTTATACTTCCAAGTTCCTGCCTGATAGCCTCATATTTCCCCTTACTCCAATTAAACGCTTTCCTAACTTGTCTGTTCCTATTCCTCTCCAATGCTCTGGTAAAGGAGATAGAATTGTGATCACTATCTCCAAAATGCTCTCCCACTGACAGATCTGACATCTGACCACGATCAATTCCCAATATCAGATCAAGTATAGCCTCTCCTCTTGTGGGCTTATCTACATATCGTGTCAAGAAAGCTTCCTGAACACACCTAACAAACTCCAACCCATCTAAAGCCCTTGCTCTAGGGAGATGCCAATCAAAATTTGGGAAATTAAAATCTCCCACCATGACAACCCTATTATTATTACACCTTTCAGAATCTGTCTCCCTATATGCTCCTCGATGTCCCGGTTATTATTGGGTGGTCTATAAAATGAAACACCCAATAGAGTTATTGACCCCTTCCTGTTCCTAACTTCTACCCACAGAGACTCAATAGACAATCCCTCCATGACTTCCTCTTTTTTTGCAGCCGCGACACTATCTCTGATCAGCAGTGCCACGCCCTTATCTCTTTTGCCTCCCTCCCTGTAATTTCTGAAACCTCTAAAGCCTGCCACTCTAAGTAACCATTCCTGCCTCTGAACCATCCATGTCTCTGTAATGGCCACAACGTCACAGCTCCAAGCACTGACCCACGCTCTAAGCTCATCTGCTTTGTTCATAATACTCCTTGCATTAAAATAGACACATCTCAAACCATCGGTCTGAGCGCATCCCTTCTCTATCACCTGCCTATCTTCCCTCTTGCACTGCCTATAAGCTTTCTCCATTTGGGAGCCAACCACCCCTTCCACCGTCTCTTCAGTTTGGTTCCCACCCCCCAGCAATCCTAGTTTAAACTCTCCCCGATAGCCTTAGCAAACCTCCCTGCCAGGATAATGGTCTCCCTGGGATTCAAGTGCAACCCGTCCTTTTTGTTCAGGTCACCCCAGCCCCAAAAGAGGTCCCAATGATCCAGAAATCTGATCCCTGCCCCCTGCTCCAATCTGTCAGCTATGCATTTATCCTCCACCTCATTCTATTCCTATACTCACTGTCACGTGGCACAGGCAGTAATCCCGAGATTACTAATTTTGAGGTCCTGCTTCTCAACTTCCTTCCTAACTCCCTGTAGTCCGCTTTCAGGACCTCCTCCCTTTTCCTACCTATGTCATTGGTACCAATATGTATCACGACCTCTGGTACATATTACACCTTTCCAGAATCTGTCTCCTTATATGCTCCTCATTGTCTCTGTTAATATTGGGTGGTCTAGAAAAAACACCCAATAGAGTTATTGACCCCTTCCTGTTCCTAACTTCCACCCACAGAGACTCAATAGACAATCCCTCCTTGACTTCTTCCTTCCCACTTCAGGATATCGTGGATGCGATCAGAAACATCCTGGACCCTGGCACCTGGGAGGCAAACTACCATTTGTGTTTCTTTCCTGCGTACATAGAATCGCCTGTCTGACCCTCTAACTATAGAGTTCCCTATCACTGCTGCCATCCTCTTCCTTTCCCTACCCTTCTGAACCACAGGGCCAGACTCTGTGCCAGAAGCGTGTCAACTGTTGCCTCCCCCAGGTAGGCTGTCCCCCGAACGGTACTCAAACAGGAATACTTATTGTTAAGGGGGACAGCCACAGGGGTACTCTCTAGTATCTGCTTCTTGCCCTTCCCTCTCCTGTTACCCACTTATCTGTCTCCCGAGGGACCAGTGTGATGCCTTGTCTATAGCTCCTCTCTATCACCTCCTCACTCTCCCTGACCAGATGAAGGTTATCGAGCTGCATTTCCAGTTCCCTAAGGAACTGCAGTTCGACGCACTTGGCACAGGTGTGGCCGTCTGGGAGGTTGGGAGTCTCCCGGACTTCCCACATCCGACACCCAGTACAGAACATCGGCCTCACACACATACTTCCTGTCTGTATTCTACACAGGCAACCTATCTCGAGTTTAAATCTAGAGGACAGTGATTCTTTGCAAATCTTTACTGCTGTGGTGGCTGAGCCATTGAGTTTATTTAAGAAAGATGGATAGGTGGTTGGATATCAAGGGAATGAAGGAAATGGGTTACAGTATGAAAGAGGGATAGAGGTACAAGATCTGCTATGATGTTACAGAATGGCAGAGCCAGCACAAGGGTCCAACTTGCCTGCTGCTGATATACTCTTTAACTTTTCATCAAGTATCATATACATATTGATAAGGCAAATGACTAGGCAGACTGTTGGGCTTCTGCACATTCACTTCAACATCTAATTAGTAATGTGAAAGTGTGGCCTTCAGTGAACTGTCCTTCAACTTTTTGTTTTACTTTTCCTTGCAAGGAATGCATTAATTTCACAAAGTGTGAGATTCACTGTTGTTCATTAATTCAAAGTGCACATTATGTAAGCAGGCTGTAAAGAAAGCAGGTTAAATTTTATGCAGAATTGCAAAGAACATCCAGTTTAAGTGAGGAATACAGCTTGACTATATAAAATTTTGATACAGCCCCAAGGAGTATTATATCCTATTTTAGTTCCTATATTGGTAAAGGATTTGCATACATGGGAAAATATGGAAATGAAAGCAACCAGAATGATGCCTAACAAAAATTAATTTCTCAGGACAAGTTTGTGTCGTAATTGCACCTCATGCTAAATATCAATCTTCTGGAAATATTTCATTAATTGTTAATTTATATGTTGTAACATTACCTTGTGTTGTGTGTGAGTTATATGTACAGGTGGCCCCGTTTTCAGAACGTTCGCTTTACGACACCTCGCTGTTACGAAAGGCCTACGTTAGTTATCTGTTTTCGCTAACAGAAGGTGTTTTCACCGTTACGAAAAAAGGCAGCGCGTGATAAAAGTCAGCACGCGCTCGAAAAGCTAAGCTCCTCATCCGGAACTGCATTCTAGCCGCCATTGCTTAAACACGTGCTTTATCTCGATTTATTTTTTGCATCCGTTAGCAAGATGAGTTCTAAGGTATCGGAAAAGCCTAAAAGAGCTCGTAAGGGTGTTACACTTAGCATAAAACTAGACATAATTAAGCGTTTTGATCGTGGTGAATGAAGTAAGGACATTGTCCGTGTGTTGAACTTGCCTGTGTCCACCATTTGCACTATTTATACGCAGAGAGAAAGAATTTTGAAAGCTGCCGATGTTGCTATTGGTTCTGCTCGTAGCAAAGTGGTCTCTTTTAGTCGGCATCCAATAATGGATAAAATGGAAGGTCTATTGCTTGTGTGGATTGATGGGTGTACAAAGCGTGGGTTCTGTTAAATTTTCTTATACAGGAGAAATCAGTCAGCCTTTTTAATAAGCTGAAACAGAAAGCACTGGACGATGGTGATGAAAGTGTTGCAAAAGTGGAATTTAAAGGTAGTCATGGGTGGTTTGATTGGTTTCGAAGCGAGGGCAGCTTCATAGTTTAACATTTACCGGAGAGAGTGCTTCGGCTGATACCGAAGCTGCCGAAAAGTTCCCAGCAGAACTGAAGAAAATAATTAAAGAAGGTGGTTATTCATATAAGCAAGTGCTTAACTGTGACGAAATTGCAATTTATTGGAGTCTTCCTGATACCGGTAAGTGAAACTACACTGTACATACATTATTTCTACTTTATATAGGCTGTGTTATTTGGTATGATTTTGCAGCTTCATAGCTTAAAGGTTACTGGAGAGTGTTTCTGCAGAGTGCTGTCGTGAGATTTTCGCTGCACTAGACAGTGCTGCAGAAAAGTATTTCTACTTTATATAGGCTGTGTATTTATCATATCGTTCCTGCTTTTACTATATGTTGCTGCTATTTTAGGTTTTATGTGTTATTTGGCATAATTTTGTACGTTATTTTTTGGGTCTGGGAACGCTCAAAAAATTTTCCCATATTAATAAATGGTAATTGCTTATTCACTTTACGACATTCTGGCTTATGAACTGTTTCATAGGAACGCTCTACCTTTGGATAACGGGGGAAACCTGTATTGTGTTAGAGAATGGTTGTTTCATTTGGCAGTATTCATGTCAATGTCTGAAGGTTAATAAACTTGAACTTGTTAGGTCAACACACTTTCCAGCAGCACAGTCTTAAGACTGAGGTTTCCAAGACAAGATTTAGTCTGATTGACTTATTTGGAGATAAAACCATAAGTCTTGACAGAATGTATTAAAAAAAAAAGTACAGAAATGGTTAATAATAAAATAAAAAGATTTTTTCCCCTGAAGAGTCATTGCTTTCTCATAGCCTAGTCAAATTTGTAGTGGATGTTGAATGATGGCAGTTTTTTAAAAACAGAAACTTGATCATTTCCAGAATGACAGAAACAATTCCAGTTATTTAGGGCACATTGTTACTTTGCTGAAATTATGAAAAATAGTGAAAAGCTTAGGTTTCATGGACTTCACTCAGCCATATTTTATTTTCTATTTCTGGCTGTCTTGCTGGACCATACAAGTTTTTCCAACCAGGCATATGATTCCATTACATGTATAATCAGATCGTAAGATGTAGAAGCAGAATTAGGTCACTTGGCCATCAAGTCTGCTCCATCATTTCATCATGGCTGATCCATTTCTCCTGCAGCCCCAGTCTCCTGGCTTCTCCCTGTATCTCTTCATGCCCTTACTAATCAAGGATCTGTCAACATCTGCCTTAAATATACCCAGTGACTTGGCTTCCATGGCCACCTGTAGGAATGAATTCTGCAGATTCACCACTCACTAGATAAAGAAATTCCTCCTCATTGCTGTTCTAAATGGACTCCCTCTATTCTGAGGCTGTGTCCCCCAACTGCAGGAAACATCCTCTTCACATCCATTCTTCTGAGGCCTTTCAACATTCAATAGGTCTCAATGAGATTCCCATCCCACCCCACTCTTCTGAATTCCAAGTGAATACAGGCCCAGAACTATCAAACACTCCTCATATAATATTTCTCAATCCTGTGACCATTTTTGTGAATCTGCTTTGACCCCTCTCTGGTTTCAGCACATCTTTTCTTAGCTAAGGGGCCTAAAACTGTTCAAGATACTCCAAGTGAGGCCTCAACAGTGCTTTGTAAAGCCTCAATATTACATCATGAGAAAATCTGCAGATGCCGGAAATCCAAAGCAACACACACACAAAATGCTGGGGGATCTCAGTAGGTCATGCAGCACCTATAGAAAAGAGTCAACAGTTGATGTTTCGGGCCAAGAGCCTTCATCAGGACTGGAAAGAAAGGGGGAAGGAATCAGACTAAGAAGGCGGGGGGAGGGGTGAAGTAAAGAGCTGAGAAGTTGATTGGTGAAAAAGATAAAAGGGCTGGAGAAGGAGGAATCTGATAGGAGAGGGCAGAAGACCATGGAAGAAATGGAAGGGGAAGGAGCACCAGAAGGAGGTGATGGGCAGGGAAGGAAAGTAGGAAACAGGAATGGGGAATGGTGAAGGGGGGGGTCAATTACAAGAAGCTTGAGAATTTGATGTTCATGCTATCAGGTTGGAGACTACCAAGACAGAATATAAGATGTTACTCCTCCAATCTGAGTGTGGCCTCATCCTGGCAGCAGAGGAGGCCATGGACTGACATGTCATAATGGGAATGGGAAGTAAATCCTGCTTTTTGTAGCAGAAGGAATGAAGGTGCTTGACAAAGCGATCCCCCAATCTATGTTGGGTGAGGGCAGCATTGATGGTGGAGGAAGGGAAGCCCCTTTCTTTGAAGAAGGAGGGCATCTCAGTTGTTCTGGAATGAAAAGCCTCATCTAAGGAGCAGATGAGGCTGAGACGGAGGAAATGAGAGAAGGGAATAACAATATTACAAGTGTGGAGAGAGTGGAGAACAGCACATTCAGAAGGGGTGAGATTGGAATTGGAAGAAGCGTGCTAAAGTCGAGACGGTTGATGTCTCGTCAGCAGTTAGCGACAAAATGATGCAGAGAAACCACGAGACCAGAGAGAGGGGTGTCTAGGAAGAGAAGGAGGGTTGAAGATAGGAGAAGGTATCATCGGTGCGGGGTGGAGAGTCCTTGCTAAAGAAGTAGGCACAGAGAAGAAGAGCTCAGTGTCATGACGGGTGCAGAACTCATTGAGGTGTGGGTACAGGGGGACAAAGGTGAGGCCCTTATTGAGGACAGAATGTTCTGCCTCAGAGGCGGTAGAGCTGGTGGAGGGATCTGAGCGACACGGGATTGCAGTGGTGGTAGGGAAAGGGAAGGCAGGGGTTCCAGTGGCAGAGTGTAAAGACCCGCTGTGGAAGTGCTATCGGTCAAGGTCCAGGCTGCAGCTGGAGTTAGCAGTCATGCAATTAACAGTTTGAAGGTGTCTGGGGTCATCGGAACTGCCACTGATGGCAGTGGAATCCAGGTTCTGAATCCGCTCAGGATCATTGGAACTGGCGTTGGTGATGGTAGTGTCACCGATATGGAGGTGCCCAGAGCTGTCGGGGCTGGGGATGGATTCAAAAAGATTCGTAATCTGGGATCATCCAATAGTACTGCGTCCAAGCAGGAAGCAGCAGGGATCGTGGGCTGCCAGAGCTGGAGATTGCGGGATCTGCGGTCTGAAGATGGGTGACATTCCGATCCTTGATGGATGCGAGAAAGGCAAAGAACTGGTGGTTGAAAGTGTGGATCTGGCGGAGGACAAAGTATCGGAAAGGTCCATCGTAGGCGGAGGAGGGAGAATCCCAGAAATGTGGCAGTGACTTGGACAGGGCCACCAGATATCTCCTCATGGCACAAAGGGTAAGAGAGGACAGAAGACCGTTTAAGAAAGGGAAGGGGGAGGCGCACCAGAGAGAGGTGATGGACAGGTAAGAAGAGAAGGCATGAGAGTGAAACAGGAATGGGGAATGGTGAAGGAGAGGAGGGAGGTCAATTACCTGTAGTTCGAGATATCAATCAGGTTGGAGGCTACTCAGACGGAATAAAAGGTGTTGCAGTCCAACCTGAGTGTGGCTCATCATGGCAGTAGATGATGTCATAGACTAATATGTCAGAATGGGAATGGGAAGTAGAATGGAAATGGATGGCCACTGGGAAATCCACCCCTATCAGATTCTCCCTTCTCCAGTCATTTGTCTCTTTCACCAATCAACTTCCCAGCTTTTTACTTCACCCATCCCCCTCTCCTGGTGTCACCTTGTACTTTTTCCTCCACTTCCCTCCACCTTCTTAGTCCCACTCCTTCCCTCTTCCTTTCCAATCCTGATGAAGGGTCTTGGCCTACAGCGTTTCCATAGATGCTGCCTGGCCTGCTGAGTTCCTCCAGCATTTTGTGTGTGTTGTTCAACACTGCAGCCTTGCTTTTATATTCCAGTCCTCTCAAAGTGAATGCTAACATTGCATTTACCCTCGCCGCCTATTCAGCCTGCAAATTAGTCTTTTGGGAATCCTGCACGAGAAGTCCCAAGTCTTTGCACTTCAGATTTTTGAATTTTCTCTCCACGTAGAAAATAGTCTATGCTTTTATTTCTTCTATTAGTGCTGTGTCATACAGCTGGTAGCTGTATACGTGCAATACAATGGGCTACTCCCTACTGCAAATGGAATATGATGCAAGGTGTTTTCTAACCATACAATAAAGCCAATGAATAACTAACAACACAATGGGCTGCTATGATAGCCACAAATCCCAGTTACAACCATAGACACAAAAATAATGATGTTTCTTTACACTGCATTACCAATGTTTTAAACTTTTGACCTTCAAATCAACTCTAAACGGAGACAGACTTTTTAAATCCTAAACTACTATCTACTTCTGCCCCATAATATTGTAGTCTTTCACCCTGAAACTTGTATCCCTATCAAGCTATTCGAGCTGTTTAAGCTCTTATACTTTCTCTGTTCTACTTTTCCTTAAGATCATCCAAAACTCTGTTGCTATACTCCAGCCTACACGACAATCTCCTTCTTCAAAACTTCTGCTTTTGCTGATGTGGGTTGGTTTATTTTTTGTGTGTATTCAGCACCATAGGGAAGGAACTTGCAGCAATTTATTATCATTGAACTTGAGAGTTTCAGCAAGAGCCTAGTTAAGAAAAACAACAGAAACAGCTCACTGCAGCTTGAGGATTTCCACTCACACGTACAGAATTATGGAAGTTGCTCTCATTTACAGGGAACAACACCAGCACTTTCGTCACGATTTTCCAACAGAACTTGGCTGTCATTACTACAGCATTCCCCAATTGGATTGAGGCAAATGGCTAACTGTAGTGGAATGGAGCATGTGCCATCGGAGCCACTGTGGCAGCAGCTCCATGAAGCCAAATCACAGCACTGTGAAGATGTATGATGGGATGGTGCAGAAACCAGTCAAATGTGCTCACAGCAGCACTGAATCAAATCAAATCCAAGTTTAATTAGCATTCAACCATACATGAATACAGCTGAACAAAACAACGCTCCTCTGGGGCAAGGTGCAAAACATACACGGCATAAGGCACGCAGCACATTCAAGATAGCAAGCACACATACGGCCACGAAAAATATATTAAAATATTATTTGTAAGTATTTGATAATAATGTCTAGGTCACACTCCCTAATGTTGGTTAAATATGACATGTTATTTTTTTTTTTTAAGAAGTTTTCTCACCCTTACCCTCTAGACTCTTCCGATAGCTACTGGTTCCTGCAAAATGATAGTGGTCACTTTTCAAATTCTTCTTGGGCTTAATGTCAATTTATCTTCCAGTACCTCACTAGAAAAGTCTTGAGATAGTTTTCTATATTGAAAATACTATATAATGCACGAAGTCAAGCTGTATGGTGTTTTTCTTTCTACTTGTTGAAACTCCTGTGCCTGAAGTACCTTCAATTTTCAAGATTGAATTACAATTTGGTTTAGACATTAGACATGCAAAGATTGGTCGAATGGAGATTTTAGTTATCTAAATAGGATGGTGACATAATCTTTCACCTATTGCTAGTAAATTGCTGCACCAGAATATGACTTTATGGGCCACCCTGTCATCAAGTTTAACTCTCCCTCCCACTATCACACTGACCTTACCCTCCACAATTGCTCATTTAAACATAATATAAGTTCAAGGTACAGAACTTCATTTTTGGATAGGCATATTACAACATCCCGGCTAGACAGAAATCTCAATAATTTCAAAGTGATTAACATTTCCAGTATTATTTCTGATTCAGAGTTCATGGTATTTCCTTCAGTAATTTCAGATATTATTTCTGCTTCTCCCAGCCACAGTTTAAAAAAAATTTAAATCCCACTACTACACTCCTTCACTATTTTAAGCACTTCTCCTCCTTTCATTTCTCCTGCTCTATTACAGATTGTAATCTAAGTGTGAATCAATGCAGAACCACAGCACAGGATGCAGTTACGCGAATTCCATCCTGACTTCAGATGCTGTATGCAAGGAATTTGCATGCTCCCTCTGGTACTGTGCAGCTCTTATCGTTTGTAGATGCTCTGTTTTCTGCCTGTCCATAAAGATGTGCTTAAAAGTTAACTGGCTACTTTGAGTTTCCCTTGAGTCTAGGCAAATGGGATAAATATACACATAATGAGTGGGGCAGCTATTGGACATGTATGAAAGACGCCAAGTTGCACTGGTACTGAGAAGTAAGGGGAGAGGGGATAGTACTAGTGGGATTGTTCTATATAGAGTGGGAATGAATGTGATGATCAAATGGCCTCCTGCGTCATTTGTATAAGTACACTATGATACAGGTACATTGCTTGTTGAGAACCTACGCCCATGTTATTTGCCTTGGGAAGCAGACCGTTTTTTATTGCTTCCCTCCATTCCTTCCCCATCTGACAGATGGTCATCATCCTGAAAGGTGAAATGAGTCTTTTCTCACCGATTCTGTCTCACTTGATGAACAATTACTGAATTTTCTGGAATATTTTATACATGGGCCATACAAGACACTCTTACAATTCTCTTTCTGAAGTGTTATTAATAGGTTGGTCCCAATGACTGGGAACAAACTAATTTGAATTACTGGTTCAGCTGCACACAAAATTTAAAAAAAAGTTTTTGTTCTCAGAACTAAAACAGGATTGATCTATTCCACTGGCTCAAAGGAAAAAAATGGGCAAAATTCTTTATACCTGTTGTGTGAGTCGCTCGCGTTCTTTCTCCAGCATATAAGTCACGTCGTCACCTTCGGCTGTGTCCTGGGCATGTCTTCGTTTCTCCTCTTCGAGGTCCAGAATAACCTAGGAAAAAAAAAGTAACCTTATTGAATCTTCCAATTTTAATTTCTGCATTTTGTGAAAGGCTTCTGATAATGTTACAACTATTTTCAATAGTCACTGCATTAACAACTCTGTACGAACATTTCAAATGCTGGTTAGGTAACTGGTTCCCTGCTATATTTTGTAAAACTAATTTAAATATATGCCCCTTGAATGCAATATGGTAGGATGAATGTTAAGAATAGAAAGGTGCTTCATTACAAAACATAATTTATATTTTTAAAATGTCTTTCATGACTTCAGGATATTAGAAAATACTTTTCAGTCAAGTAAGTGCCTTTGAAATGTTGGAAACACATCAGTCAGATGCTTAGGGCAAAATCTTACAGAGCCTTGGTTTAATTAGATATCTACAGGGCACGTTGATATAAATTTTGATGACCCAGTTAAGTAAGGAACCATGCATAATATAATTATGATTGCAATCAGATCTCGTCATGTGCTTATGACCAGTGAACGGTTAACATTCCAATAACCCGCTGCTTTCTTTTTCATCTCGCCTCTATTGTGGAGAAATGGTTGAAGTTGCATGTCAGTTTTCCTGAGTTTAGTTGTAAGGAAAAGCTCCTTCACTCTGCCTACCATCTCAATTTGTCAGAAAGATAACTCATGCTGCATCAGTGCAACACCTTTCTATTGCTTTTATTAGACACTATTACCTGACTTAGTCTACTGCCGAAGCACTAAAATTAGGCACATTTTCCCCAATTATATCACGATCAGAATCAAGTTTAATATCACCGGCATATGTTGTTGAATGTTAACTTAGCGGCAGCAGTACAATGAAATACATGATAAATATAGAAAAAAGTAAATGAATTACAGTAAGTATATCCACATTAAATAGTTAAATTAAAAGAGTGAAAAAACAGAAATAATAATTTAAAAGAAGTGAGGTAGTGTTCAAAGGTTCAATGTCCATTTAGAAATTGACGGCAGAGGGGAAGAAGCTGTTCCTGAATCACTGACTATTATGTGCCTTCAGGCTTCTGTACCTCCTTCCTGATGGCACATTCAGCACATTTGTTAAAAGAATAAATTTCAGCTATGAAATTCTACCATTCAATGTATTGCACTAACATGCACGTGAACAGCTCCAGTGATCTGGGTTCAAATCCTGAACTCGGTGCTTTCCATATAGAGTCTGCACTTTTTCACTATAACCTTGTGAGTTTCCCCCAGTGTTCTGGTTTCTTGTGTAAGTGTATGGCAGGAAAATTGGGGGCATTGATGCACACCATAGAGAGAATCATTTAAGAGAAATTCTTTGGGGATTCAGGATCGATGGGATAGTTCTGAGAGCCATCACACACTCAGTGACCTTATTCTGAGCCTTGACAATAATGAGCAACCTTGAGTTTATTCTCATTTGCTTGATGCATTCCTCAAAAGGAGCTAAATAGACAAATTGCACTTGTTCGCAAGCTGCTTATATTGCAGTTTTTACAACCAATTTAAGCTAAAATTGGCCAATTTCTACTCAGCTGGATACTATTGCTATTCCATTAAGGCTGCTTATAGTGTTGGAGGAACTGAGCAAAGTGCAGATAGGCTTTTTTGGCCACAAGCTGTTTCACAGATGTGGGACAGTGACTTGCTGCTGTCTCTGCTACTGAAGATTGCATCATGTCTGCTCAGTAAATAATAAATATTACACTCAAAAGCAAAATATTTATTATTTACCATTTCAGATGAAATTACCAGAATTTGTGAAATGAATGTAAGTATTCAGGAACAATGCGTTCTATATTTATTTTATTGTAAATTCCAGCATTAAGGTAAACAGACACCCCACCCTGCAAAAACTCATTTCAGGGAGGTCTCAACCTCCTTCACGGAGGTCTCAACCTCACAGCAGTCTGTCTCAATAAATTTGTTAACTTTGCAAGACATTAGATTCACAAGTGTTTTGTGAGACAGCTGACTTCTGAATTCTGTCTTAATGTGCCATGTTCACAATAGCTGCTGTCTTGGTTGACGAGCAGGCATAGTTTTTTGCTATTTCTGAATCAGGAAACATTTTCCTTAATAGCTTGCCTGTGTGCTTACACATCTGGAATGGCAGGTTATGCTCAACAATGAAAGATGTAAAGTACACCTCAGCTCTAGTGACCTTCTCTGTCAGACTTTGGTTTTCTGCTGAAAAGGACTGCGAAATACTTGAGCAGCCTTCCCTGCGCTTAGCCTCCCTAATATGTTGTGGTCCCTAAAAGAAATAAAAGCATAAGGTGTATCCTTATTACAGGTGTGCACTGCTTAACGTCTGATCGCATATACGTCCATAGTCACACACACACACACATGTTGCCTGCAGTAGTTGGGATCAGAACTTACTTTTTTACATCGAAATGGGAGATTTTAAATGAGTGATTTAGAAGTTCTGTATCTTCAAGTTCAAGCTTATTGTCATCTACAAGAAGGGTCAGAGCCGTCTCTATTTCCTGAGGAGACTGAGGTCCTTTAACAGCTGCCGGACGATGCTGAGGATGTTCTACGAGTCTGTGGTGGCCAGTGCTATCATGTTTGCTGTTGTGTGCTGGGGCAGCAGGCTGAGGGTGGCAGACACCAACAGAATCAACAAACTCATTCGTAAGGCCAGTGATGTTGTGGGGATGGAACTGGACTCTCTCACGGTGGTGTCTGAAAAGAAGATGCTGTCTAAGTTGCATGCCATCTTGGTCAATGTCTCCCATCCACTACATAATGTACTGGGTGGGCACAGAAGTATATTCAGCCAGAGACTCATTCCACCGAGATGCAACACAGAGCGTCATAGGAAGTCATTCCTGCCTGTGGCCATCAAACTTTACAACTCCTCCCTTGGAGGGGCAGACACCCTGAGCCAATAGGCTGGTCCTGGACTTATTTCATAATTTACATATTACTATTTAACTATTTATGGTTCTATTACTATTTATTATTTATGGAGCAACTGTAATGAAAACCAATTTCCCCCGAGATTAATAAAGTATGACTATGACTATCTGGCTGATTGTCCACAAATGAAACAATCTCTGTCCGGACCATGGTGTAGCCACAATGCATATATCACGCACACCACATAAAACAATATATTACCATATTATTTAATAAAGTGTAATTCAAAATGCATATAAAGTGCACAGCACAGGTAAACAGTTTGCTGTCCTAATGACAAGACCTCGGTGGGGGCTGGGTATTTATTAAAATCGGTTTTTCTTCTGAAAACGGCTGCGCTTAAACCCAGCCCGTTGTGGGCTTCGATGTACCTGTAAGTGGAAGTATTTCAGGGAAAAAACCCCGAAGAATTTGCTTGCTGCGAGTGTGTTTTTAAAGATGTCTTAGGGGACGATTTTGGAATTTCGCTCCAATTTAAACCCCGCTCTAATCCCCTTTAAGATGCTAACGCGCCCCGCCCGCATAGGACAACCTCGTGTAGTCAGGTTGTCACCGCCAGCCTTGGGAATTTCTTCGCCAGCCTTTTGTACTTCGTCACCAACAGTTGTCCGGATGATTTCAGCGTCATTACAGACAGCAGTAACTGAACTGATGGACTACGGAAGAGAGACAGAGGCCAACTGTAAAGCCCGCCCACAGAGCAAACTGATAGTCTACTTAGCACAAAGAGAGATCAAGCAGGATTTATTCATTTTCTTTCTTTCTTTTTTTTCCCCTCTCCCTCTCTAAAAAATTGATTTCCGGGATATTGTATATAATTTGCGGGCATCAGGGAGCCGCTATTGATATGCGGGAGACTCCCGGAGCTCCCGGGAGAGGTGGGATGTCTGAGGTAAATCTAATGCACTCTCAAAGTATCGTACTGCCATATTTTATCTTTAAAACACACCCAGTTGCTGCCAATATCTGTTGAAGATGCAGAATTTAACTCCAGCAAACACATTGTAAAATGTCCTGATGAAGGATCTCAGCCCAAAGCATCAACTGTTTACTCTTTTCCACAGATGCTGCCTGACCTGCTGAGTTTCTTCAGCATTTTGTGTGTGTTGCTTTGAATCTCCATCATCTGCAGATTTTCTTGTGTTTATAAAATCTAATTACTGTATCAGCTGATTGGCACTGGTCACTTACGGGTTAATTATAAATGTGTCACAAGGGGCAAAGGACAAGATTCTTCTAGCGAACCGTCACAGTAAAATGACAACTTAATCAATAAAAGGTGTGAGCAACAATCAAATATTTCATTACAGAAACGGATCTTGAGGATGAGTCATACTAAGTAATGCAATCGTTCTCAAAGACAACACAATACTCTCCACTCATTTCTAAAAGCAATACGTTTTCATTGGCTACAGAAGAGGTTAAACCAGAAGATGGTGTAGTGGCATCAGCACCAGAGTTTGAGGCCAGTGGTCCTGGGTTCAAATATGGCCAACTCCTTGCACGCTTTCCATCCATGGTGGGTTGAGAGTTGAGCTAGCAGCTTGCTCTCGCAAAAAAAATCAGACAAAATGCTAAAGAAATCAAAAAATCAAAAAAATAAAAATTTGCTCAGACGAAAAGAAAACAAGGTGGGAAAAATATATGGACAATGACTAATAAGTTACAAGTAATTTAAGGAAGTTTTTTTTTTTTAAAAACAGTAGGAAACCCGGAGCAGTAGACTTTTTTTGGACTTCAAGTACAGAAGTGGACTTTAAAATGGTAAATCTAATCTTGGTCTCTAGATTTTATATTCCCTAAGCTTTATAAAATTATTAGTTTAGATATTTAGAAGGATGAGAGGGGATCTGATTGAAACATATAAGGTTATTAAGGGATTGGACACGCTAGAGGCAGGAAACATGTTCCCAATGTTGGGGCAGTCCAGAACCAGAGGCCACAGTTTAAGAATAAGGGGTAGGCCATTTAGAATGGAGTTGAGAAAAAACTTTTTCCACCCAGAGAGTTGTGGATCTGTGGAATGCTCTGCCTCAGAAGGCAGTGGACACCAATTCTCTGGATGCTTTCAAGAAAGAGTTAGATAGAGCTCTTAAAGATAGTGGAGTGAATGGAAATGGGGAGAAGGCAGGAACGGGGTACTAATTGTGGATGACCAGCCATGATCACAGTGAATGGCGGTGCTGGCTCGAAGGGCCGAATGGCCTACTCCTGCACCTATTGTCTATTAAGTTCCATTTGGAATGCTCTAGGCACCACCTCTCCAAAAGGCATCATGACCTTTAAGTTTGTGAATATCAGATATGTAGCCCGAAAACAAAACCAGGAATAGGTCTCATATTTGAAGAGGATTGAATATTTATCCAGGAATGATTAAAAGAATTCATACTGTGGATGAAGAGAAATATTTCCTCTGTTAGAAGAGTCCAATATAAAAAAAACATTACAAATTAGAGGTAATGGCAAGGACTGTACAAATCTAAATCCTTTAAAATCTAAAACAATTTAAAAACTAAGATTATTGGAATTTTTAATTAGGAAGAAGTAAGACAGAACATAAAACCAGGCAGGTAGCGAGGTAACAGATCAATCATGATCTAACTTGATTTGGGGCTGAATGGCTGTCATTCCATCTTTCAGTTTGAGCAGAAGTTTTTTTGGAGGGTAGAGAAGATCCTTAGTAGGCAGCTAGCCTGCAGAGTATTAATTTCATTACCCCAAGGCCAAACAGATGTCTTAGATTTCCTGACTATGCCTGCAAAAATAATAAATATAATACAGAATTATTTAAAAGAAAATTTGTCTAGTGTTCTCTTATTGGGATTTGGGTCAACTCTGCCTTGAAGCACAATTGCTGTAGGTAATTAAACTTAAATTCCATCTGGAGGTATTCTCCATCTCATTAACACTGTCAATAGCTTGATTCATAGATAACAGAATGCCTGGTTAAACATGTACAGTACATCTCTATATTTTAGTGCCGTCCTCTGGGGTTAATTCACATCCCACAATTGCAATCTCCACCGTCAGCATTATGTGGTAAATGTGTTCTTTTGGGTTACGTATGCTATTTACAGTGAATGTATCAGGTATGCCATTGATTGGAGAATGGCCATGAAAATGGCACTATGTTATTAGAGACTAGAATTTTTTTAGTTTTAATCATTATATTCAATTTCTGCTCTTCCTTTGAATTTAAAATTACTGTAAACATCTAAAGCTCTTAAAATATAGAAATTGCCTACATAAATCAGCATAGCATACACCAACGTAGGGGGCTGTACAAGTGGATTTAATTATATTTATACAGTTGAATGAATTCAAATGTATACAGATCACATAAGGGCATTGGACCAATATGAGAAGATCCGAAGATAACTCTGGGAAGCTCTCCCGATATTCCAGCCAACTTTATTCTTTAATCTAGTGAATCTGCCAACAGCAATACTGCCTGAAGAATGTTGCTTTTGGCTAATTTGCTACTACTTTGCTCCACTGTTCAGCAATGACTGAGCTTCAAAAATACTTTACCTTTGTGCATTGCTTTAGTGTATCCTTAGGCCACAGAAAACATTTATCATGTTAGCTATATACACGGAGAATTCAATCCTATATTCCATGTTTTACTCTCTTGTGTGGTATTCACCAGCGGGACATGCTCTGTGTCATTCAGTTGAGGCATTTTCAAAGGAAGATATTGAAAAATGTTGCAGAAAGATCACCTGAGTTGTCACACTGGCAATTTAATTGCTTTGATTACGCTAGCAGTATCCTGATGCCAGCTGTGTCAATGAGTTAACACGTCCAACACTGACATCCCACGCTTTAGATAATTATATTCTGAAATTGCTATTGATTTAATGTGTCCAGCGGGTTTGGAGAAGTTATTTGTAGCCAATGTTTGCTGATTCACAGTACAAGTTATCAGGAATATCACAAAAATAATATATGAGCAGCCACTCTCTCCATCTGCCAAGCTTTCAGGCAAACTGCATGGAGTGATGAAGGCAAGTTGAGAATAAGTTACTTGTTGTCCAGTACTACGACAAGCCAAGAAAATACATTAGGACATAATAATGAAGAAGAAATTAAACTTCTTAGAACATCCTGTTCTATGAGTTAATTTCTACATGCCGTTGACCTAATACCAAATAACCATATAACCATTTAACAATTACAGCACGGAAACAAGCCATCTCGGCCCTTCTAGTCCGTGCCGAACTCCTACTCTCACCTATTCCCACCGACCTGCACTCAGCCCATAACCCTCCATTCCTTTCCTGTCCATATAGCTATCCAATTTAACTTTAAATGACAACATCGAACCTACCTCAACCACTTCTGCTGGAAGCTCGTTCCACACAGCTACCACTCTCTGAGTAAAGAAGTTCCTCCTCATGTTACCCCTAAACTTTTACCCTTTAACTCTCAACTCGTCCTGTTTGAATCTCCCCCATTCTCAATGGAAAAAGCCTAGCCACGTCAACTATCAATCCCCCTCATAATTTTAAGCACCTCTATCAAGTCCCCCCTCAACCTTCTACGCTCCAAAGAATAAAGACCTAACTTGTTCAACCTTTCTCTGTAACTTAGATGAAACCCAGGCAACATTGTAGTAAACCTCCTCTGTACTCTCCCAATTTTATTGACATCTTTCCTATAATTCAGTGACCAGAACTGTACACAATACTCCAGATTTGGCCTTACCAATACCTTATACAATTTCAACATTACATCCCAACTCCTATACTCAATGCTCTGATTTATAAAGGCCAGCATACTAAAAGCTTTCTTCACCACCCTATCGACATGAGATTCCACCTTCAGGGGACTATGCACCATTATTCCTAGATCCCTCTGTTCTACTGCAGTCCTCAATGCCCTACCATTTACCATGCATGTCCTATTTGATTAGTCCTACCAAAATGTAGCACCTCACATTTTTTGCATTAAACTCCATCTGCCATCTTTCAGCCCACTCTTCGAACTGGCCTAAATCTCTCTGCAAGCTTTGAAAACCTACCTCATCATCCACAACGCCACCTATCTTAGTATCATCTGCATACTTACTAATCCAATTTACCACCCCATCATCCAGATCATTAATATATATGACAAACAACATTGGACCCAGTACAGATCCCTGAGGCACACCACTACACACCGTCCTCCAATCTGACACACAGTTATCCACCATACTCTCTGGCGTCTCCCACCTAGCCACTGCTGAATCCATTTTACTACTTCGATATTAATGCCTAATGATTGAACCTTCCTAACTAACCTTCCGTGTGGAACCTTGTCAAAGGCCTTACTGAAGTCCATATAGACAACATCCACCGCTTTACCCTCATCAACTTTCTTAGTAACCTCATCAAAAAATTCAATAAGATTTGTCAAACGTGACCTTCCACGCACAAATCCATGTTGCCTGTTCCTAATCAGACCCTATCTATCTAGATAATTATATATACCATCTCTAAGAATACTTTCCATCAATTTGCCCATCACTGACGTCAAACTCACAGGCCGATAATTGCCAGGTTTACTCTTAGAACCCTTTTTAAACAATGGAACCACATAAGCAATACACCAATCCTCCGGCACCATTCCCGTTTCTAATGACATTTGAAATATTTCTGTCAAAGCCCCTACTATTTCCACACTAATTTCCCTCAAGGTCCTCGGGAATATCTTGTTCGGACCCGGAGACTTACCCACTTTTATATTCCTTAAAAGCGCCAGTACTTCCTCTTCTCTAATTGTCATACTTTCCATAACTACCCTTCTTGTTTCCTTTACCTTACACAATTCAATATCCTTTTCCTTAGTGAATACCGAAGAAAAGAAATTGTTCAATATCTCCCATCTCTTCTGGCTCCGCACATATCCGTCCACTCTGATTCTCCAATTTTATCTCTCACTATCCTTTTGCCACTAAAATAACTGTAGAAACCCTTTAGATTTATTTTCAAGCAACACACATAAAAGTTGCTGGTGAACGCAGCAGGCCAGGCAGCGTCTCTAGGAAGAGGTGCAGTCGAAGTTTCAGGCTGAGACCCTTCGTCAGGACTAACTGAAGGAAGAGTGAGTACGGGATTTGAAAGTTAGAGGGGGAGGGGGAGATCCAAAATGATAGGAGAAGACAGGAGGGGGAGGGATGGAGCCAAGAGCTGGACAGGTGACAGGCAAAAGGGATACGAGAGGATCATGGGACAGGAGGTCTGGGAAGAAAGACAAGTGGGGGGGGACCCAGAGGATGGGCAAGGGGCATATCCAGAGGGACAGAGGGAGAAAAAGGAGAGTAAGAGAAAGAATGTGTGTATAAAAATAAGTAACAGATGGGGTACGAAGGGGAGGTGGGGCACCAGCGGAAGCCAGAGAAGCCGACGTCCATGTCATCAGGCTGGAGGCTACCTCATACGGAACATGAGGTGCTGTTCCTCCAACCCGAGCATGGCCCCATCTCTACAGCAGAGGAGGCCGTGGACAGACACGCCAGAATGGGAATGGGATGCGGAATCAAAATGTGTGGCCACTGGGAGACTCCGCCTCATCCCTCCCCCTCCTGTCTTCTCCTATCATTTTGGATCTCCCCCTCCAACTTTCAAATCCCTTACTCACTCTTCCTTCAGTTAGTCCTGACGAAGAGTCTTGGCCTGAAACGTCAACTGCACCTCTTCCTAGAGATGCTGCCTGGCCTGCTGCGTTCACCACCAACTTTGATGTGTGTTGCTTGAATTTCCAGCATTTGCAGAATTCCTGTTGTTTGCGGATTTATTTTCACCTTGCTTGCCAAAGCATCCTCGTATCTTCTTATAGCTTTTCTAATTTCTTTCTTAAGATTCTTTTTACATTCTTTATATTCCTCGAACACCTCATTTGCTCCAAGCTGCCTATATTTATTGAAGATCCCTCTCTTTTTCCGAACCAAGTTTCCTATATCCCTTGAAAACCATGGCTCTCTCAAACTTTTAACCTTTCTTTTCAACCTAACAGGCACATAAAGATCCTGTACCCCCAAAATTTCACCTTTAAATGACCTCCATTTCTCTATTACATCCTTCGCAGAAAACAAATTGTCCCAGTACAATTATATTTCTGAAGGAGAATGACAAGGAAAAGTAAAAGTCATAGAAGCTTAAAGTAGAAGAGGATATTGAACTCAATCTGGCTATGCCAGCTCTCTGAAAGACTTAATAGAAGTTTTATGCATTATGCATGGATTATTTAATGCATTAACCCATGAAGTTCCTCAAATTGAGAACAACCTATAACCTGAGGCATCATGCAATATAACATTTTATAATACCTTCCTGTGCCTGCTCTCTGCAGCAGCCAGCTGGGCTAACATTCTGTCTTGCATCTTCTTGCATTGCGTCATCACTACTTTAAGCACGGATAATGGATTGGTGCACACTGGTTGCTTATCAACACAATTCCCATCACGGATTGATTCGCAGTCCCTTTGCAGAGCAAGGAATGGGTCACTGATGTCATACTTTCCATAGCGTTCTTGGATGAAACGATCTTTGTGCTGTGCCTGCAACCAATCAGAGAATACTTGTTAGTTTAATCGCTGTCTTAAACCCATTCCAAATTAATACTTATTTAACAAATTATGAAAACGGGAAAATAAATGGCAGCGTAGAACTCTCTTAATGTTAGTAACTTCAAATGGGTTGCTGCAAAATCTGTTTTCTAATGTGATATATCTGATTTCATGGATTCTGACTTCAGCATAATACATACACCACTAAGTGGCCACTATATTAGGCACACCTGCTCATTAATGCAAATATCTAATCAGCCAATCATATGGCAGCAATTTAATGCATAAAGGCATACAGACATGGTCAAGAGCTTTAGTTGTTGCTCAGATCAAATATCAGAATGGGGAAGAAAAGTGACCTAAGTGGTTTTGACTGTGGTATGCTTGTTGGTGCCAGACAGGGTAGTTTGAATAGTTCAGAAACTGCTGATCTCCAGGAATTTTCACGCACAAGTGAATTACAGAGAATGGTGAAAAAAAAACAAAAAACAAAACATCCAGTGAGCGGTAGTTCATTGGATGAAAAAGCCCTGTTTATAGGAGAGGTCAGAGGAGGATGGTCAGATTAGTTCAAGAGGACAGGAAGGCAACAGTAACTCAAATAACCACATGTTACAACAGTGGTGTGCAGAACCGCATCTGTGAACATACAACACATCAAACCTTGAAGTGGATAGGCTACAGTAGCAGAAGACCACACTGGTTTCCACTCCTGTGGCCACTTAATTAGTTACACTCTTGTACCTAATAAAGTGGCCACTGAGTGTACTTTTTTAGATCAGCTGGGCATATTAAAACCAATGGAATCCACAATCATTTCGCATTGAGAAATACTGCTTGAAACGCCAGGTGAAACTTCATTTTAAGCCACTTTACCAAATGATCAATTCAAGATTCATAATGCAGTACAAGTGGTGATACATCAGCAGCAAAAAAGTAACATTTCAGTCAGTAAGGTTGTAACAACAGAATTTGATCATTGTTGTCTTATGTTCTCGGTATTTTATTTTAGATTAGATTATATTAGATTCAGCTTTATTGTCATTGTGCCAAGTACACATACAAAGCCAATGAAATGCATTTAGCATCTGACCAGAAATGCAAAGAATAGTGTTACTTACAAAATAACTGCAAATAAAAAAAGTGCTACAGCACACAAATATAAAAGTACTGAGACAGTACAATACGGATGCAATACTGCTTAGCTCTGTGATGAGAGGTTCAGCAGTGTCACAGCCTCAGGGAAGAAGCTCTTCCTGTGCCTGCTGGTGCGGGAGCGGAGGCTCCTGTTGCGTTTTGCACCATTTGTCTTCTTTTGCACACTGATAGTTTGTCAGTCTTAGTTTCTGTATAGTTTTTTTTCCACGAATTCTATGGTATTTCAAAGTTCAAAGCAAATGTATTATCAAAGTACATATATGTCACCATATACAACGCTGAGATTCATTTTTTGCGGGCATACTCAGTAAGTCCGTAATAAAATAATAACCATAATAGAATCAATGAAAGGCCACACAACAACTGGCATTTAACCAATGTGCAAAAGACACCAATTTGTGGAAATACAAAAGGAAAGAAATAATAATAAAAATAAATAAGCAATAAATATCAAGAAAATGAGAGGAAGTATCCTGGAAAGCCAGTCCATAGGTTGTGGGAACATTCCAATGATAGGGCAAGTGAAGTTATCCCCTTTAGTTTAACAGCTTAAGGGATGAAGCTCCTGTACCTTCTTCCTGATAGAAACAGGAAGAAGACAACATGACCTGAGTGGTGGTGGTCCCCTGATGATGAATCCCTCCTTCCTGTGACAAAGCTCCTTGTTGGTGTTCTGAATGGTGGGGAAGGCTTTACACATAATGGACTGAGCCGTATCCACTACTTTTTGTAGGATTTTCCATTCAAGGGCATTGGTGTTTCATACCAGGCTGTGATGCATCCAGTTAATATATGTCATGCCAAGTCATCCCACACTCCTACGGAAGTAGAGGCACTGCTGAGTTTTCTTCATAATTGCACTTGCATGCTGGGCCCAGGACAAGTTCTTCGAAACATCGAGGAATTAAAAGTTGCTGACCCTCTCCATCCCTGTTCCATGCGACCTGGCTCATGAACCTCTGGTTTCCTCCTCCTGGAGTCAATAATCAATTCCTTGGTCTTGCTGACATTAAGAGATTGTTGTTGTAGCACCACTCAGCCAGATTTTCAATCTTCCTCCTATATGCTGATTCATTACCACCTTTGATTCCACCTGCAGCAGTGGTATCATCAGGAAACTTAAATATGGCATTGGAGCTGAGCTTAACCACACAGTTGTAGGTGTACAGTGAGTAGAGCAGGGGTCTAAGCACACAGACTTGTGGTGCACTTGTGCTGATGGAGATGTTGCAATTTTGAACTGACTGGGGTCTGCAAATGATGAAATCGAGGATCCAATTGTACAAGGAATTATTGAGGTCAAGGTCTTAAAGCTTATTGATTAGATTTGAAGGGATGATGGTAATTAAATGCTGAGCTGAGAACATCCTGATGGATGCATTTTTGCTGTACAGATGTTACAGAGTTGAGTGAAAAGCTACTGAGATGGCATCTGCCGTGGACCTGTTGTTCCAGTAGGCAAATTGGAGTGGATCCAAGTCGCTTCTCAGGCAGGAGTTGATATGTTTCAGAACCAGCCTCTCAAACAACTTCAGGATTGTGGATTTAAGTCCGACTGGATGATAGTCATTGAGGCAGGTTACCACGTTCTTCTTAGGCACCGACTTAACTGAAGTCTGCTGGAAGCAGGTGGGTACCTCAGACTGCAGAAGCAAGAAAATTTTAGTGAACACTTCAGCCAGTTGATCAGCACAGGTCTTTAGTATCAGCAGCCATGGGCTCCTCTAAGCAGCTGTCTAGCACACTGGAAATTAAAATAAATGATGCCCACAAAGCAGGAGAAGGCTATAAGAAGATAGCAAAGCATTTTCAGGTAGCCGTTTCCTCAGTTCGTAATGTAATTAAGAAATAGCAGCTAACAGGAATGGTGGAGGTCAAGTTGAGGTCTGGAAGACCAAGAAAACTTTCCGAGAGAACTGCTCATAGGATTGCTAGAAAGGCAAATCAAAACCCCCGTTTGACTGCAAAAGACCTTCAGGAAGATTTAGCAGACTCTGGAGTGGTGGTGCACTGTTCTTACTGTGCAGTGACACCTGCACAAGTATGACCTTCATGGAAGAGTCATCAGAAGGAAACCTTTCCTGTGTCCACACCACAAAATTCAGCGTCAGAAGTTTGCAAAGGAACATGTAAACAAGCCTGATGGCATTTTGGAAACAAGTCCTGTGGACTGATGAAGTTAAAATAGAACTTTTTGGCCGCAATGAGCAAAGGTATGTTTGGAGAAAAAAGGGTGCAGAATTTCATGAAAAGAACACCTCTCCAACTGTTCATCACAGGGGTGGATCGATCATGCTTTGGGCTTGTGTTGAAGCCAGTGGCACGGGGAACATTTCATAGGTAGAGGGAAGAATGAATTCAATTAAATACCAGCAAATTCTGGAAGCAAACATCACATTGTCTGTAAAAAAGCTGAAGATGAAAAGAGGATGGCTTCTACAACAGGATAATGATCCTAAACACACCTCAAAATCCACAATGGGCTACCTCAAGGGACGCAAATAGAGGGTTTTGTCATGGCCCTCACAGTCCCCTGACCTAAACATCATCAAAAATCTGTGGATAGACCTCAAAAGAGCAGTGCATGCAATACGACCCAAGAATCTCACAGAACTAGAAGTCTTTTGCAAGGAAGAATGGGCGAAAATCCCCCAAACAAGAATTGAAAGACTCTTAGCTGGCTACAGAAAGCGTTTATAAGCTGTGATACTTGCCAAAGGGGGTGTTACTAAGTGCTGACAATGCAGGGTGCCCAAACCTTTGCTTCGGGCCCTTTTCCTTTTTTGTTATTTTGAAACTGTAAAAGATGGAAATAAAAAAGTAATCTTGCTTAAAATATTAAAGAAATGCGTCATCTTTAACCTTATGCCTTTTCGAAATCAGGTCATCTTTTACTCGCTTAGCTGTTCACAGTAACAGAAATTTTGACCGGGGTGCCCAAACTTTTCCATGCCACTTCGTACTTCGACAATCAATTTTTCTTTGACTTTGATGTCCCCTGGACAATCAAATCATATTTCATTAATGTGCTTTCACCTATTCCTGTTACTTTCAATCTGGGGACTTTTTCTCTTCACCCCTGCGAGTTTTTTTGTTTCCATGGCAGCCATTTAATGCATTGCTGATGATCTGGCTACTACGGAGTATATGCCTCGAGGGGCAGATGCCCTTTCATGATTATTGCATCGCAAACTGTTGGCAGCTGTGCCAAGGTGAATGTGATCTTGCTGAGTGGGGGTCACATTGTAGACATCATTTTCTGGATCATGATTATTTTTGTGGGAAGCTGATTTGACATCATCATCAAACTTAGGCAAAATCCAATCTCTAAGCAAATGCACCTATATAGGAAAGTAAAGGGGCAAAAAACAATTCTGCAGTTGGCCTGGTGCATCCAATTACATAAATGCCTTTCTCAGTCAGTTAGTTAGTTAGTTAGGTTAGTCATACTTTATTGATCCCAGGGGGAAATTGGTTAACCTTAATTTACCAAAGTACAAGTTATGTACTTCAAATGTAACCAACAAAGCAGAAAAGATGTTAAGTCGTTTTAGTCCAGGGTTCAGCACTGCTGTATACCAAGCCTAAACTGACAATAAAACTAACTAAAACAAATCAATACATTTAAAAAGCTAATTATTTAAACAGCAACACACACAAAAAAATGCTGGTGAACGCAGTAGGCCAGGCAGCATCTATTTGAAGAGGTACAGTCGATGTTTCAGGCCAAAACTCTTTGTCAGGACTCGAAACGTTGACTGTACCTCTTCCTATAGATGCTGCCTGGCCTGTTGCGTTCACCAACATTTTTTGTGTGTGTTGCTTGAATTTCCAGCATCCGCAGATTTCCTCGTGTTTGCATTATCTAAACAGCAATAACTTTTATTTTTGCTAAATAGATTCAATAGATTTCTGAATAAAAACCGAATCAAACATACTGGGTTAGCGCAGGAAGAGGCAGGGAGCAGGGAAAAGATCGGCCATAGCTTTATAGAGTGAACAGAGCAGGCATGAGTGGGCTAGCTGCCGACTTGTGTTTTGAGTTCTTATTTTGACTGGCATTGTAATAGCTCTGTAGCAGAGAACGTGAAACTTGAAGATATTTTACAAAAGAAATACTCCAATGTCACAGCCTGCTGAAGGAAGTGGAACTGTCAGAAGACAAAAAAACATCTTATGCTCTGCTCCTTCGAATGACAGTATTGCTGGTCTCCTACGCATTTACATTTGGCTTATGTTAATATCTGTCCATTCTTAGTCTCCAAGTAACAATATTACTACCAGCAGCAAACACACAAAGCTTTCAAAAAAATAGAAAAGTTCCTAAGTTCAGAAATAAAGAATCCCCATCCTTTAAAAATTCACGACATCCAGAAGTGCTTTAACATTGAATACTCCAGTGGTGATTGAAATACAAACATATTGGTATTGGTCTATTATTGTTACATGTACCAAGATAAAATACACTTCTTTATGCCATCCATATAGATAATTTCAAAATGTTAGTACATTAAGGCAGTGAAAGGGAAATGCAGTCACAATGCAGAATATGGTGTTACACTTACAGTGAAAGGGCACTGCAGGTAGACAATAAGGTGCAAGAGCCATGAAAAGGTAGCCAGCGAGCTCAAAAGTTCATCATTTGCGTACAAGAAATCCATTTAATCATTTTACAACAGCGGAACAAAAGCTATCCTTTAACCTAGTGATGTGTGTTTTCAAGCATGAGGAGGGGGTGGGAAAGAGAGAATGCCTCAGGTGGTAGAAGTCTTTGATTATATTGGCTGCTTTTCCAAGGAACTGAGAAATGTATGTAGAATCCATCGAGGGGAGGCTGGTTTTCAGATGTGCTAAGCTGCATCCACATAGGATATGGTGCATCGATAAAAATTAGTGAAGGTCAACAAGAAGGTGTTGAATTTTCTTTTAAGCTTTCTGAGGAACGGGAAGCAGAGGTGTGCTTTCACGGTCTCACTGTCTAGTGATTGGATCAGGACAAGCTGTGAGTGATGTTCAGACCTGGGAATTTAAACTCTCAACTATCGCCACTTTAACAGCACTGATACATAGGTGAGAGTGTGCTCTGCCCTGCTATCTAAAGTCAATGACCAGCTCTATTGTTTTGCCGACATTAGGGAAAGACAATTATAATGACACCACACCATTAGGCTCTCTATCTTCTTTCTATATTCTAATTCATAATAGATATTTCCTCATCTCTTCAAAACACCATCATGGCTTCCTTTCACTTCACCAGAGAGAACAGGGAGTTTCCACAAGATAGTATCTGCAACAGTACAATAAACATCAAAAAGATAATATTTGCAGTAACCTTTTGCCTAAGAAATGCCTTTAAGCCTATGATGTAAACAACATTACATTTTGTGGTGAAGGTATTTCTGGAGTGTGAGACTTAGATTGCTCAGAACAGTGAAAGTATAGAGGGGATGGACTGTGAGTGAGAAGCTGAAGTTGGAACAAAGCTTCAGTGAGAGATTAAGCGTAGGTAGGACTGGAAGGCGCACAATCAGGAAGGCTGTAAGTACAAGGTGTAGAGTTACCTATTTAAGCCACAGAAGCCAATAGTGGTTAACAACAGCAGAGTTGGCCAGTGGGATTTGGAATGGAATAGAATTCAGTAACAACCTTAAAGAACTGAAGTGTATGAAGAGTCTGAAGTGGAGTCTATCATCTGAAGATGGATGGGTAGGTAAGATCAGGTTGGAGGCCTTTACACTGCAAATGGAGGGGATTTGAAGAACATGGAAAATTTTCATGATAATCTGGTCAAGGTTAAGTTTCATTTGGTTATAATGGTTCCCTCTTAACATTACTTGCTTCCCAGATATAACTGACTCAATTGACCTTTGAAGCAATCTTAACAAGCTACTCAATTGTACCAAATCACACTGACAAAAACTGACCATCATATTCAACGGGCCCTCAGGAATCTCCTTCGCAAACAGAGGTGAGTTTTAATTGGAAGAATATTCAAGCAATAGTTGGCAGTAAATCTGTGAGAACCATCTAGCTGAAGACTCAAATTCTTTCATCACTATCAAGGAAGAGTCTTCAGAAGGAATGCAGCACTGAAATATAGTTGAGAAGATGATGATCCAAGTCCTTACGTCTCCAGGCCCCAAGGCCAATATCTCCATGCCTGTTCCCTCACCCCACCCTATCCAACTCTAAATTCCAAAAAAGCAAAAATACCTTTTGCCATATACATTGAAAAAAATATTTATATTATACAACTGTGCTGCCAGCTGACATTCCAATTGTCAAAGATTTTGCACTTTACATAGTAGGGAGGATACCATATTAATGCAATGCAAGAACACACGCAATTGGTTTCTTAAGTTACTATTTATAATTAAATGGCTGCTGCACCTTCTACTATTTGAAATCAGCTTCACTATAGAGGAACATTTAAGTATTTTCCCACTGAAGGCAGTCTTGATTAGAAATAGTTTAAACTAATGAAACAAAAACCAAAATACTGTAATTGTTAGTAATCAGGGGCCAAACGCTAGAAATAAGCAACAGTTGCAAAATAAAGAGGACAAATTCTTGGTGGAATTAACTAGTTTTAGGTTGTATTCTCTGATAAATTTTTCATCACTCCAGAGAGCAAATATGAGTTATTGCCTTTTCAGACAACTAGCATGTATGGCCAAGGTTAACAAAATACTCATACTCCATAAATGACATAGAAAAAGTTAAGGTCTGCTGCTTGGTATGACGACAACTGCCCCACAGTGCAAATAAGAGTACTTTTCACAGAACAGATATTTCTTCATATAAATAAGTGTAATTCTGCAATTCTTCGTATAAATAAGTGTAAACTGAGAAACCAGTGCCTTTAACTCAAAAGTGGCTGGACATTATACAGTATATCAGGCTTGTGCTTTTGATTCAGCATTGTGCTTTCACTAAGTGACCGACAACAAAGTGGAAACATTCTTAAAACTTTAGGCAATGCTCTTTAAAACAAAATAACAGGGTAGTGGAATTTGATGATGGAAAAAAAAATCGAGGCTCGGCTGTATTTATCAGATTACAGATTTTTCAAAAAAGGCTTTCTTGCATGAGCCAAAGGTTAAAATGGGTAGCTATATGCCCAACAGTATTAAATCAATAGAAATTCCAATGGGCACAATTATGGAACTGTAAATTATAGTGAAGTTAATGAAGCAGAATTTGCACTTGGAAGAGAATTTCAGCCAGCAACAAATACTTTCACACAAGCTTATTACCACCTGGAATACTGTTCCCAGTGGAGAAATAACGCTAGGTTTAGTCATAGTGATCATCTACTGGCTAATTTAGTGTGTCTACTACATACATCACCTTCGAGGCAATTTTTACAACATTCAGCATGCTAAATTTTAATGATAAAAATAATGAATTTTCTTTAAAAAACATTTTTCAAAACACAAAATAAAGTAAACCTCTTTGCCAGTTAATGAAAGCAGTTCTGGTTTCACTTTAGAAAACAATCAAACTATAGAACTATGTATGTACACTGATATTTATTCCCTGGGGCTTTCTCTGCTGTGGGAACATTTAGAAATGTCTAAAGCCTGTATGCACTATTGAAACTTCTACCGATTTCTTTGTAGAATATACTTCTGTATGCTCCCATTGCATTTTCCAACTTGATAAATATGTAATAGCAAAATACATTAAATGGAATAACATATCATTCTGCTGTTGTTGACAGTATTCTTGGCTCCTTCAGTACTTCAAGTGTTTTTTAACATAGCAAGGTACCATTTCATTAACTGAGAGCAAAGTGTGAGCAGATGGAAGTTTTCATGGTCTTACTAAACCCAAACCTATAATTTTTTGTAATGCAGGAAATATGACCAGGCAACTTTAACTCCACAAGACCAAGTCCCACTTTATTAATTTTTATTTTTTATTTAGAGATACAGCGCGGAACAGGCCCTTCTGGCCTAACAAGCCACACAGAACAGCAACTTAACTATTTATCAGTAGCCTAATCACAGGACAATTTACAAATAACCTACTAACCGGTATGTCTTTGGACGGTGGGAGGAAACGTACATGGTTCATAGGGAAAGCATACAAAATCCTTATAGATGGCACCAGACTTGAACTCTGAACTCTGGAACACCCCAAGCTGCAGTAGCACCATGCTAACTGCTATAATAACATGCAGACTTCTTGTGAGTCTACTCTGCCAGCAGGGCATAATGTAGCCAGAAATGGTGATACAGCAATCTAAGGTAAAGATGATCCTGCCTGTAGTTTTGCAGCAGTGGATTATGTGTCTTACTTTGCTTATATATGTCCATGCCATAAAAGTAATTGGGTTGGAACAACTGAGTTCTGGTCTGATCCAATCATATTTCCTTAAAGTTCTGATCTGCTACTTAGCAGAGGCTGGGGCCGTGAAAATTAAATCACAGCAGTATTCCAGTACAGGGAGACTTTGATAGGAAAGGAATGGCTGGTTCTCTTATTAAAAGATCAGGATTTACAAAATTCTGACAGCTTTTATGATCCTAGCTCCAGGTTTTTTGCTTTTTTTTTTGAATTTTTGATAAAAATCTAATGATGGCTCATTCCCTGGGCCACCAAGCCAAGATACATTCGCTACCATATTGCACGACAGAACTGATCTAGAAAATGATAGTTTGGCCCCTACTCTGCAAAAAAAGAGCAAACTAATTGCTGAATGCTCAATGAAAGTTTGCTCTTGCACATGGTTGTATTCAGAATTTCAGGTTGTGTACTCTATATTCAATGGAACCATTGAACATGTCCTAGTCCTAGAGTGCATCATTTGAAACTGGCTGCTTTTCAATTTTACCTTGAGTCAGTCACTCTCTGACCCTCCCTCCTTCGTAATAAAAGTGACAAGAACTTCCATCACCAAATCCCGAACTGATTATGATTCAGATCTTTTGCCACACTGATGTCCTAATCTGACCAAACCTATGGAAATTGATGTAATTAAACAGATTGAAACTATGCATCATGCTCTCAGTCCTCTTGAAACATCAGTCTGAATCAGTTGCTAAGAAATAAAGAACCACAATTTAACTTGTCGTTCTGCTTTCTTCCTTTCTCCACCATCCGTATATCCCTCCTATTGAAGCATCACTAGCAGCCACTGATTGACCTAGTTTTTCTTGTTTCATGGGGACACATGTACATACATCTTGATTTACTGCACACTACTTCATATTTATGAAGAATCATGTAAACGTGAACTCCATCATTTCTCTCATCAAAACTAATTAAGAGATAAAAGAAGATATAAAAATGAGAAAAAGTGTAAAGTACTCTGCTGTCCGTTCAGCTGTGATGGTTAGTACCAGAAACTTTCTTCAGGCAACTGGCAAGTATTATGCTTAGGCAGGGAATAAGTTTCAATGGATTGTTACGGCTAATTTCAATTGTACAAAATTCTAAACATTTAATCTCCATTCATTCACTCCAACTAATTCAGTTATTCATCAAAGGAGACACTAAACTCTAAGTAGAATATTTCTCAGTTACCCAGCTTTTAATTATCAAAGAATGCAGCCTATCAGATGATATTTATCTCCAAAAAACAGCAATCCATTTTCTCTTTGATATTCTGTACAATACAGGCTTTATCTAGATTGAGCCTGTGAACATATATAACTGTAAGCTGTGGTATTAAGGTACAATGTGGTTCTTTTTAATCTGTACTAGAGAAACCTAGATTTAAAGTTAAGTATTTCTTGTCAAACACGTTTTTACAATGATATTAAAGGTCAGCACTATGAGGAAGGGCAGGTTTAAAATCACTCCTTGTTAGGAATACACTGTGCAAGTTAAAGTAATCTTATACCTTTCTTCACATTCAGAGTCTGCGCTGAAAAGTTTCAGTAACAAGAAAAAAGAACTATATTCAAATACATCTTGATAATGCTGAAACTTGTTTCCGTACACAATAAGCAATTTGGGATGAGTGATCTATCACAGATCATCTTATAGCCTTTCAATTTAAAAGCTTGTCAGAATGTCCTTTTCACTGGTCATTGACAACATACTCCTTACAAAGTCAGGAACGCTCTATCTATTCCAGTTTATATCTGTATCTATCATGTAATACACATGATAGCATGCATGCTAAAGTATAGTTGTACATCTCCTTAAGTATAGATCAACCAAGTCCTATCGCATGAACACTAGGCAAATTCATGGGACACACATTCAATATCCTAACTCCCGGTACTGTAACATGAGAATTTCTTTACTGGAAAAATAGAATAGGAATAAGATTTGGCTTTTCAAAGCTCATCAACCTTCAGCCCATGATGCTGCGCTAACCTTTTAACTACTCTGAGATAAATCTAACCCTGCTTCCCTCCACATAGCCCTCCATTTTTCTTTCATGTGCCTATCTCAGAGTCTCTTAAGTGTCCCTAATGTATCTATCTCTATCACTACCTGACAGTGCATTCCATGTACCTACCACCCTCTGTAATGAACTTACCTCTGACTTCTCCCCGATACTTTCCTTATAATTAAATTCAATTATAACTGATCAAGATTCTCCATATCCCAACTTAAAATTACAGCTATATTGATGCCAAAAGGGGCAGAACTAGTAAGCAGAGTTCCAAGTCTATATCAATCTACATTGGCGTTTTTGATTTTAATATTACGCCAATGCCCCAGATTCCTTATCTGGACAAAAGAATTTGTCATTTAATTGAATTAATGTATTATTTAAAATCAAATCTCAGTTAGACTACCTTTGCTCCATGTTAACAAAAAAGACCAAAACTAAACTTTTTCAGCCTTGCCATAAAAAACTTACCGTCGTACTCTGCAAGACTACCAAAATCTTTCCTGTCGTACTCAAGTATGATGGTAGTTGACCAGATGAGGCCTGATAGCAAATGCAATATGACACAACTTCCTTATTTATGTATACAATCCCCTTGACAGCAGGATTAAAATTCTCAGGTTTTCAGCTTGCTTTTTAGTATTTGGTCCTGATGAAGGGTCTCAACTTGAAATGTCGCCTGTTCAAACCTTTCTATTGATGCTGCCTGTACTGCTGAGTTCCTCCAGTATTTTATGTTTGTTCCTTTGGACTCCCACCACCCCTGGAATCCCTCGGCCCTGATGAAGGGTCTCATCCCAAAACATTGACTGTTCATTCCTCCCCATGGATGCTACCTGACCTGCTGAGCTTCTATTTTTGTTCCTCTGGATTTTCAGCATCTGCAGAATCTCGAGTGCGTATGCTTTTTAATAGTTGCGTGTTAATTTTTCGTAATCAGCGCAATGGGATTTTAAGGGATACCATAAGATATGCTAGGAGTAACTGCAGGACATTCTGTAGATAATATATAAGTGAGTGTGCTGGTGGAGGAAGTGAATGTATGACATAGTGAATATAACAAATATTCTGGATGGTATTGAACTGCGAGTATTGCTACAGTTGCAGGTAAGTGGACAATATTCCTTCACACTCCTAATGGCTGTCGGGAGTAGGGAGGAGGGTCACTCACTACAGGCCGTCCATCTTCTGGTCCACTCTAGTAGACTATTTTTGGAAGGTGAAGGACAATCTCCTCATATTCCTTTGATATAAGCATGGACAAACATGCTGCAGTTCACAAAGAGAACCACATATGCTCTATAATAGAATTTCTAAGTCTTGCTCTAAAACTACGATATTATTTGATTCAGTTTTTCTTCAGGAAAGTGCTATAAACTGAAAAGACCAGTTGGTCCTAGAATGGCCAGTAATTTCATTCAAGTACAATGAAAATGAAGTCGAAAGGATTTTGGCAAGGACAAGGATGGCCTCAATTACAAGCTGGATCCAGGAAAATATCTGCTATCAGCCCTCCCCCCCCCTACCCATCACCTCCCCCTGATGCCCCCTTCCTTCCCTTTCTCTCATGGTCTAAATCCTTTCTGCTATCACATTCCTTTTTCAACCCTTTACCTTTTCTACCCATCACCTCCCAGTTTCTCACCATCTCCCATACCCCGTTCACCCACCTCCCCCCTCCTTATTCTGACTTCTTTCCCCTTCCTTTCCAATCCTGATGAAGTGTTTTTGCCAGAAACAGCAACTGTTCATTCCATTCCATGGAGGCTGCCTGATCTATGGAGTTCCTCTTGCATTTTGTGTGTTGCTCTGGATATCTAGTATCTGCAGAATTTCTTGTGTTTATGCCATAGGATAATGAATTACTCTAAAAAATGGATAAAATTGAATAAATTTCAACACAAAGAAATTTCAATGAAAAATTCCATCCAATCTGCCATTTTTATTTTATTTAGAAAAATCAGCTTCACCATATTCAGCCTAATGGCTTAGCTGAGCTTCCCATCATCTTTTAAATGCTGTTTTTCTTTGACCCTTCTGAAATGTTGTTCGCATGTGCCAGTAAATAAAACAAAGAAGGCTCAGTGCAGAATTTCCTCCCATTTATTATGCAGACAACACAGCAGCAAGATATTCAGCCACTCCTTTTTGTGTGGCTCCAGAGCAAATGACCTTTGTAATTGTAACTGAGTCACTGGAATTCTACCGCTGAAACCACTACCCATCACCAGAGTCGCCTCCTGTTCCCATCCCCCCCACCATCCCTCCCAAACTCTTACTTAAATGTGTTCGTGCCAAACCAAGAGGAAGACAGGAAGAAAAACATTCATAATTAACCATTGTTTCAAGAGTCAACATTTCTTACATAGTTCTGGTTCATGGCTCCAGAACTTGCAAGCAAGTCTGCTTGTATATATCACAATGTGTATTGCTGTTTTCCAGGTTTTCCTAGTGGAGAGCCAGTGAGATAGCATCCACTCTAGACCTGCTGTAGCTGTAGCAGTAGGCAAATTGCAATGCGTACAGGTTCTTTCTCATTCAGGAGCTAATTCAAGTCATGACCAAACTCCCAAAGCACTTATCTCAGTAGATGTGAGTGCTACTGGGTGATAGAGGTTGAGACAGCTCATGCTGTTTTTTTTTGGCACTGGTATAATTGGTGTCCTTTTGAAGCAGGCAAGAACCTCAGACTACAGCAGTGAGCAGCTGAACACTCCAGCTAGTGGGCCAACACAAGTTTTTTGTACCTTGCCAGGTATGCAATCGGGCCTGACACTTTGCAAGGGTTCACCCTCTTGAAAGATGTTCTGATGACAGCTTCAAAAGGCAGATTATAAAGTTTCCTGGTACAGTTTTATTCTCTTGTTCAAAGCATGCATAAAAGGCATTGAACTCATCCAAAACTCATAAAAAAACTAAATTCCATGGTGAATATGATCCTTTCAGAGCAGGTATTAATGCTTAGGAGGAGCTGGACTAAAATTATCACTGATGGCTAAAACAAAAAAAAGAGCAGCCTCTAAATCAAGGCGTTGTCAATCCCCTAGCCAAGCTATACTATACTTCCCCATTCAGGAGATGCATTTTGGTATTAGTTTCCATTGAACAAGTTTATGGCAATCATTTAGTCATGCTTTCTGAACTTATAACTATTATTAGTTTAATCACTGTGTTTGCTTAAAATGGATCTTCTAAATCATTTTTGGGAACTCATATCCTCAAAGTGGTCTCTTTGATTTACTGTTGTTTAAATCATGTATCTGAAGAGCTTAAGATGTACATTTTTTTCTTTAGCTAAAACACCAACGGGCTTGGCAAGCTTTAATAAAGCTTGTCATCTGATCGTTTTGCACACTTAATTTATTACTCATTGACTTCATGAAATGTAGCTTCAGAAATATATCAATTCAATTTCAGCACAATCAATATCTTGAAGCTACTTAACTACACAGGACAGTTTAGCCATGCATGTAAATTATATTAAAGTTTGACAACAATCCAAAACAAATGAAGCAACATTGCGGGACACTTTTTTAAAATGGATACAGAACCTCCAAAGTTACACGCGGCAGCACTGTCATTAAAGCAAAAAACGATTTGTAAAAGAGAGTAGTAGGTGGGCTCTTTTCCAGTATAATTTAGATGCATTCCATACTCCTTTGTTCTGACCTTGTTCTTTGGAGCCAAGCTCACCATATATTTTGAACAAATGTACAGGTCATCATGCAAATTAGAGCATATTAACAGTTGGCCCATCAAGCCTATCTCACATTATGTAGAAGAGAATTTCACAATCCATGGTCATCCTGAAAGGTTCTAAAACTGAAGTACAGTTATGCAAGAAAAACAATTTGCAAGGAACCAGTATCTACAATTGGCAACATGATAATAACCGAAAAATCTATTTTAGTTAGGTTGAACAAAGGATAGATACTAGCTAACACACCAAGGGTAATTTTCCTTTCTAAAAAAAAATGCCTCAACACCATTAGTGTGAACTGAGAGGACAGATAAAGCTTCAGGCTAACAGCACATCCTGATAGTAATGCCTCTGACAGTACAGCAACACCTTTGTTCAGCAGTGAGATGTGAGCCTGAAATTTCTTTGTTGAGGACTTAATTCCTCAACCACACACTCACAAGCCAGTGGACTACATTTACAGAAACACAGAATAGGTATTTTTGATCACTTGTCTTCCAGGAGCCTAGTTTTGAATCCGAAAAGCCAAGTCACTATGGATTCCATGTATCTTATTCTTCTGGATGAGCCTAACATAAAGGATCTTGTCAAACTCCTTACTACGATCCATGTTGACCAGCTCTACATCAAAACAGTTCCTTTGGCCCACTGAATCAGCACCAACTAGTCAGTGTGCATTTACAGTAATCCTACCGTAATCTAGTTCATTTCCCCACCTTCCTATCAACTCAGAATAGATCTCACATCTCTGAATTTGTGAGGCAACAGCTCTACCAGCAGTCCCACTGGGCCCCTGAACATAAATGCTTCACTGAAAATTGCAAATCTTTCTAAACCACTTTGTTAATTAAATGAGGGGAATAGTATGTCACCAAAGTCTCTTGTAGATTTCTATAGATGTATTGTGGGAAGCATTCTGATTGGTTACATCGCCATCTGGTATGGAGGCTCCAATGCTGATTGGAAAAAGTTGCAGAGGGTTGTAAACTCATCATGGGCACGTCTTCCCATTATCGAGGACGTCTTCAAAACGCAATGCCTAAAGCAGGAAGTATCCATCATTAAGGACCCTCACCACCCAGGACATACCCTGTTCTCATTACTACCATCAGAGAGGAGGTACAGGAGCTTGAAGACAGATATTCAATGTTTTAGTAACAACTTCTTTCTCTCCATCATCAGATTTCTAAACAACGCATGAACCCATGAACACTGCCTCACTATTTTGTTCTATTTTTGCACTACATATAATTTTTTATAATTCTTATTGTAACTTATAGCAAAACACTTATGTATTAACTATAACTACTATCATAAAACATCAAATTTCACAACATACAGTATGTCAGTGATAATAAACTCGATTCTGAGATTTTAAACGTCCACTTTTTGATTCAATCTTTAAAAAGGATGTTAAAGTCTTGGAGGTGTAGGCAAGATTTATCAGATAACCGAAAAGAATCTGAAGAGAGATTTTATTTTAAATGCAGTATCCTTTGATGCTGAAAATCCTCTGTAAAAGACGAAAACAGCACTAATGATAGCTTTCAGAAAGGTGTGGATATAGACATGGAAAGGAGAAAAAAAATAAAAATAATTATAGGTTAATGATACGCAGGAGGAAAACTAACTGAACAGGTATTTCAAAGGATTGGTGATGTCAATGGCTTCTTATTAGTGCTGGGATTGAATTACATAATATTAAGAGACCAGGTCATCAGTGAAATGTTTACAAAAACATTGACAGCCTTAAGTGGTTCATGATATTGAACTTCACACACTATAGTGTTTTTCAAACTTAAAAATATCTATCTCTTAAGAAAACAAATACAGATAAAATACACTGAAATTTAGTTAACATTGAGATACTAAGTAATAGTTGATAAATGCTTTTAATACATTTTATAATTGCAATAATTTAATCATAAATATTCAATATTCAAAAGAAAGGTGGAGAATTGCCAAGCTCAACTTTCATTCAAATATTAACAATGATGAGCTAATTATTTCAGTAGGTTTTACACAGGTATAAAGAAGATTGCAGTATAGTTGTCTTGTATTAACAAATTAATCCAATTATTACTTCAGCTAAATTATATTCTAAATTAACCAGTCTTTCACACAATAAAGATGCACTATGTTTTTCATATCTATTTTACTCTATAGATCACCTGACTATGCACACAATTATTGAATGTGATTAGCATGATTATGGGCTTTCCACTGCCAAAATGTAATTTAAGATTTTACCTTTGTTTAGGTCTAGCTATATTGTGTTATATTTACTATTATTTATCACTGACCAGAGAATTATAAAGCAGGGAAGCCTTTTGGCCTAACTGGTGCAGGTTGACCAATTTGCCAACCTGTGAGTCATATTTGCCTACATTTGGACCAAATCCCTCTAAACCTTTCCTATCCATTGCAAGTTATTTTTCTAAAACTATTAGAGATATTTGTAAAATGTTCTAAATTTATTTCCATACTTTCTACTTTCATAGTGGATTAATCTTGTTATTTTATAGTACAGTTCACACTGTTGGTAAATAACTGCTTTGAAAACTACTGTGTATCCTTTTTCACGATAGGAGTTTTTGCAAAGCTTTTGAATATTTTTGCAATTTTATTTTAAATTAAATTACATGACATGAACAATTACAAAGTTGAAGAAATGTTTGGTACACTAATAATGGGGACTATGCGAACTGCTGCAGCCGAATTTAATTATACAACTGCTACATCAGTAATGTAATAGTTAACATTTCCAGGGTACTGTGCAAGATGGATTTCGGTAGGATGCAAAGAGTCCTTGTTAACTTTTTGTGAATTTTGCTTTAAGCTGATTCCTCACTTCTATGCTGAGCAGGGTTTCATATATACAGTGCCCATAAAAAGTATTTCCCCCCCAGAAGTTTTCATGTTTTATTGTTTTACAACATTGAATCACAGTGGATTTAATTTGTCTTTTTTGACACAATCAACAGAAAAAAGACTTTTTCGTGTCAAAGAGAAAACAGATTTCTGCAAAGTGATCTAATTTAATTACAAATATAAAACATAAAATAATTGATTGCATAAGTATTCACCCCCTTTAATTTGACACACCAAATCATCATGGATTCAGCCAATTGGTTTTCGAAGTCAAATAATTAGTTAAATGGGGATCACTGTGTGTACTGAAGGTGTTTCAATTGATTGAAGCAAAAAAAAACAAACCTGTATCTGGAAGGTCCAACTGCTGGTGAGTCACTATGAAGACAAAAGAACAGTCCAAGCAATTCTGTGTAAAGGCTATTGAAAAGCACAAGTCAGGAAATGGATATAAAAAAATTTCCAAGTCACTGAATATCCCTTGGTGTACAGTTAAGTCAACCATCAAGAAATGGAAAGAATATGGCACAGCTGTAAATCTGCCTGGAGCAGGACGTCCTCAAAAACTGAGTGACCATGCAAGAAGGGGACTAGTGAGGGAGGCCAACAAGGGACCTACAACAGCTCTGGAGGAGATATAAGCTTCAGTGGCTGAGACTGCGCATATAGCAACTGTTGCCGGGGAGCTTCACCAGTCACGGCTTAATGGGAGAGTGGCAAAGAGAAAGCCACTGTTGGAAAAAAAAACTCACATGAAATCTTGGCTAGAGTTTGCCAGAACATCATCTGTACCGTGAAGCCTGGTGGTAGCTGCATCATGCTGTGGGGATGCTTCACTGCAGCAAGTCCTGGAAGGCTTGTGAAGTTAGAAGGTAAAATGAATGCAGCAAAATACAGGGAAATCATGGAGAAAAACCTGTTACAGGCTGCAAGAGAACTGTGACTTGGGAGAAGATCTGTTTTCCAGCAAAGCAATGACCCCCAGCATAAAGCCAAAGTAACACAGGAATGGCTTAAAAACAACGCCAATGTTCTGGAATGGCCAAGTCAGAGTCCAGACCTCAATCCAACAGAGTATTTGTGGCTGGATTTGAAAAGGGCCGTTCATTCATGATCCCCATATAATTTGACAGAGCTTGAGCAATTTTGTAAAGAAGAATGGGGAAAAATTGCAGTGTCCAGATGTGCAAAGCTGATAGAGACCAATCCACACAGACGCAAGGCTGTAATTTCTGCCAAAGGTGCATCTACTAAATACTGACTTGAAGGGGTTGAATATTTATGCAATCAATTATTTTGATTTTATATTTGTAATTAATTTAGATCACTTTGTAGAGATCGGTTTTCACTTTGACACAAAAGTCTTTTTCTGTTGATCAGTGTCAAAAAAGCCAAATTAAATTCACTGATTCAATTTTGTAAAAACAATAAAACATGAAAACTTCCAGTGGGTGAGGGTGAATACTCTTTATAGGCACTGTATTATTAAAGTTTTTTGCTTTTCAATTAATGTTAAAATCATCTATTTTTGGCTTTTGCTTTTGGCTGCATACAAGTATAACTTTGCTCAGTTAATTGCATCAAAAGCTTTTGTTTTTTTTAAATATACCCCTTCAGTTCTTAGGCAGTTATCAAAGGGGTGAATAGTACCTGGCAAAAAAAAAACAGATCTGTCAACATGTATAATTAACATCAAGCTATGTAACATTAAGAACAGTGTATGCTAGTGCAATCCTACAATGAAGTTATTGCAAAATGTATTATACATGAGATGTTCAAAGTTTGAAAATAAAAGCTGCTCCCTGTCATTCAACAGGTCAGGCAGATCCTGTAGTAAAATCTGTAGGTCTGATTTTTCATTACAACTGAGTGAAATTGCTGAGAGACACAGACTAGCTGTGGTGACTTAATTAATGTAACATTGTTTATATCTGCAAAATATGAAATAGAGTTGCTACTTTTTCCCATTGAGTTAGCATATTTAACATCCAGATAAGCTCATAACTCTCAAAATTTCTAACATTGGTTAACATCAACAATTAAGTGGTGATTTTTTTTTGTTCCAAATGAACCTTCATTTAACAATCTAATGCCAAAAATTATTATTTTTTGACTGAAAACCTACAGTTACTCAAGACTGCAGAATGCTCCTAGGTTTGCCAGTTTTGGGGAACCCACATGACTGCATTCAACAGCCTGATTTAAATTCCTTAATGACAATGTAACATCACAAGAAGCAACACTGTAAAAATGCACTCCCCATTTTGTTTGCATTCTCCTCCCCTCTCCCCTCATGCTACTCCTGTCTGCCTGTTGTGGTGTGGTTAATACCAAGTCCATCACCACTTGTTGGGGAAATTACCTTTTTTGGTTATCTGGCTGAGGAATCCACATTGCCATGTCTAAAGTGTACAGTAGAACTATTGAAGGTAACAATAAACATTTAAAATGTTTTATTGCAAATAGTCTTGCATAATCTAAAAGTGCCTTCATTTTTTTTTTGTTTCAGTTAATAGGATACTAATTTGTTTTTCTAATTTGAGTGAAAGCTTTGACAAAAATAAGCCTAGAATACATAATTTTGATTAATACTTCTTTATGATTGCATTGTATTAGACTTTGAATAGGTAATTGGACCAAGGGAGACTTTATCTGCTCACATAAACAAAAATGCTTTCATTGTATTAGTCAAAGAGCAAGGAATTCTTCTGGTGTTCTACACAACACATCTTGTTCAAGCAACAGCACTTAAGAAAATGAACTAGTCAGTGTACCATCAACAATTAATTGACTCTGTCCTTATGATCGACATCATACTTTCGATACAAAGTTCTTAAAGAGACTTTTTAAAGATTTGTTTTCTTTTGGAATATTGATAGGGCACTTACACTCAGTGGCCACTTTATTACGTACACCTGCTCATTAATGCGAATATCTAATCAGCCAATCAAATGGCAGCAACTCAATACATCAAATGGGGAAGAAATGTGATCAAAGTGACTTTGACCGTGGAATGATTGTTGGAGTCAGATGGGGTGGTTTGAATATCTCAGAATCTGCTACTTTCCTGGGATTTCATACAGTCTCTAGAATTTACAGAGAATGGTGTGAGAAACAAAAATCCTCCAGGGAACAGCAGTTCGATAGGAAAAAAACAATTTATTAATGAAAGAAGTCAGAGGAGAACGGCCAGACTGGTTCAATCTGACAGTAAGGTGACAGTAACTCAAATAAACACGTGTTACAATAGTAGTGTGCAGAAGAGCATCTCTGAATGTGCAACACGTCAAACATTGAAGTGGATCTCCTACAGTAATAGAAGACCACTAGCATAAACTCAGTGGCAACTTTGTTAGGTGCAGGAGTTACCTAATACTGAGTGTATATTATTTGTTCACTGCTCTACTATTGCTCATGTAATCCTTTTGCTCAAGCAGATGCCATCTCTCTGACCCTACATTCCTCCTTAAAACACCTGGAGAATAAAGACGCATACGTAAGGCTCCTTTTCATTGACTACGGCTCTGCCTTTAATACCATCATTCCAAATAAACTGATTCCTAAGCTCCGGAACCTGGGCCTTAGCACTCAGATCTGCAGCTGGATCTTCAACTTCCTCACAGACAGGACCCAGGCTGTAAAAAATAGGGGACAAGCTCTCCTCTACAATCACTCTGAGCACCGGTGCCCCACAAGGCTGTGTACTCAGCCCCCTGCTGTACTCACTGTACACCCATGATCGTGTAGCCAAGTTTCCATCAAACTCAATATACAAACGTATAAGTTTGCTGATGACACAACAATCGTAGGCTGTATCTCGGGTAATGATGAGTTTGAGTAGAGAGAGGAAATTAAGAACCTGGTGGCACGGTGCGAAGACAATAACCTATCCCTCAACGTCAGCAAGACAAAGGAATTGGTTGTTGACTTCAGAAGGAGTAGTGAATCGCAGGACCCAATTTACATCGGTGGTGCGCAAGTGGAACAGGTCAAAAGCTTTAAGTTCCTCGGGGTCAGTATCACAAATGACCTGACTTGGTGCAACCAAGCACAGTCCACTGCCAAGAAGGCCCACCAGCGCCTTTACTTCCTGAGAAAATGAAATAAATTTGACCTGTCCCCTAAAACCCTCACTAATTTTTATAGATGCACCATAGGAAGCATTCTTCTAGGGTGCATCACAACCTAGTATAGAAGTTGTCCTGTCCAAGACCAGAAGAAGCTGCAGAAGATCGTGAACACGGCGCAGCACATCACACAAATCAATCTTCCGTCCTTGGACTCACTTTATACTGCACGCTGTCGGAGCAGTGTGCTGCCAGGATAATCAAGGACACGACCCACCCAGCCAACACACTTTTCGTCCTTCTTCCCTCCAGGAGAAGGCTCAGGAGCTTGAAGACTCGTACGGCCAGATTTGGGAACAGCTTCTTTCCAACTGTGATAAGACTGCTGAACGCATCCTGACCCGGATCTGGGCCGTACCCTTCAAATATCCGGACCTGCCTCTCGGTTTTTTTGCACTACCTTACTTTTCATTTTTCTATTTTCTATTTATGATTTAAAATTTTTAATATTTTTAATATGATTTAAAATTTTTAATATTTACTATCGATTTGTAATCCAGGGAGCGGGAAGCACAGAATCAAATATCGCTATGATGATTGTACATTCTAGTATCAATTGTTTGGCGACAATAAAGTATAAAGACTTATTCCACCGAGATGCAACACAGAGCATCATAGGAAGTCATTCCGGCCTGTGGCCATCAAACTTTACAACTCCTCCATTGGAGGGTCAGACACCCTGAGCCGATAGGCTGGTCCTGGACTTATTTCCTGGCATAATTTACATATTACTATTTAAATTATTTATGGTTTTATTATTATTTAATTATTTATGGTGCAACTGTAACAAAAATCAATTTCCCCCAGGATCAATAAAGTATGACTATGACTAAATCGTTGATTATTTTCAGTAGCATAACCTTTGGAAGGAAATGATGAAGTATTTACATTCCAGAGTTTGATTTCAACTAAACATGTTCTCCCCCCCTCCTCACTTTGTCCTCAAAACTTTTCCTTATAAAGTCAGTTGAAGCACTTCAAACATAACTTGTGCATTAGAAAATTATTTGGATAACTGATAACAGGTTAATTTTTTTTAGACCATATTTGTCATAAACTGATTAAATAAATTCTGTTTATGTCAAACATTCAGAGAGATTGGCTTCATGTAATAATCTTAATTTCTTCTTTCCTTTGAGATAGAAGTCTTAATTTTCTTTGCTATAGTAGTAGCGTACTGCTCCTATTTGCATCATTTTATATTTGAATTTTGTGAGTGAAATATTCCTCCTCTCTCCTCCTGTCCTTACGGCTGTTGCTATGTCACAAGCCCCGTTTCCCATTAACCACATTTTGTAAGTGACCATTCCTCTCATTCAGCCTAAACTCTGTACCATGCGAAACAGTTCTGCCATTAAGCCCATCACATTATTGATTATGGCATCTCTAAATACTTAATTTTTGGCAGAACCTCCTGGAAAGCAAACATAGTGTGAACACATTAGGTTAGAATTTCCTGCTGAAAGTCAAATCTGTTGTTAAATGTTTGAATTTGTTCATGCTAAATATTTGCTTTCTCATTTTGGCATTTAGCCTCTTTAGCTTTGCTGGAGGTTACATCTTTGCTTATAAGATTTATTTATTTATTTTTTAAACTGGTCCAACTTTTGCCCGGCTATACAGTCCAAATATTTGCAATTGCTCCACAGAAAAATCTGAAACAAATACTTATTTCACAATGTGCACTCATTTATAAAATCCAACTTCCTTTCACAAGCCTGACTGCACAACCTACACCGAGTGTAATTGATGCAGAGATCCATCATACTGCAAGCTGTGTCACACTCTTCCCAGTGTCAACGACAGACCAGATGTTGCTCTGTTTAATTGCAGATGTCCTCATCTCTATAACGTTTTGTTGGTGGATCCCATTCCAAGGAGGGTGTGAACTGGTAGCTGCTCCTGCTACTGGTCATTTTGCCCTAATAAAGTGGCCACTGAGTATATAGTCATAGTCTTCTGCTGTAGTAGCCTATTCACTTCAAGGTTTAATGTGTTGTCCATTCACAGATGCTTCTCTGCACACCACTGTTGTAATGTGTGGCTATTTGAGTTACTGTCACCTTCCTGTTGGCTTGAACCAGTCTGGCCATTCTCTTCTGCCCTCAATGGCCAAAGTAAAATGATGATATATGTCACCAGATACAACCCCTTAAGCTTTACTTTCTTGCAGGAATACACAGTAAATCTAAGAAACACAACAGAATTAATGGAAGACTGCACCCAACAGGACGGACAAACAACCTGTGTGCAAAAGACAACAAACTGCGAACAAAAGAGGAAAAAATATAAATAAATAAATAAAATATGAAAACATGAGATGAAGAGTCCATAGATTGTGGGAACAGTTCAGTAATGGGGCAAGTAAAGTAGAGTGAATTTAAACCCCCTGGTTTGAGAACCTGATGGATGAGGGGTAATAAGTGACCTTGAACCTGGTGGTGTGAGTCCTGAGACTCCTGTACCTTCTTTGTGATGGCAGTAGCGAGAGAAGAGCATGATCCGAATCATAGGAGTCCCTGATGATGCATGCTGCTTTCCTGCGACAACAGTCTATGTAAACGTGCACAATGCAGCCAGATTTTTAACCTCCCTCCTAAATGCTGATTTCTCATCACCTTTGATTTGGTCAATGACAGTGGTGTCATCAATAAACTTAGATATGGCATTGGAGCTGTGCTTAGCCTCACTGTCATAAGTATAAAGTGAGTAGAGCAGGGGACTAAGCATGCAGCCTTGTGGTGCACCTGTGCTGATGAAAATCATGGAGGAGATGTTGTTGCCAATCTGAACTGACTGGGGTCTGCAAGTGAGGTAACTGAGGATCCAGTTGGACAAGCAGGTATTGAGGCAAAGGTCTTGAAGCTTATTGATTAGGTTTAGATAGATTGCGAGGACACTCAGTCCTCATTTATCGTCATTTAGAAATGCATGCATTAAAAAATGATACAACGTTCCTCCAGAATGATATCACAAGAAAACACAGGACAAACCAAGACTAAAACTGACAAAACCACATAATAACATACAGTTACAGCAGTGCAAAGCAATACCATAATTTGATAAAGAGCAGACCATGGGCACGGTAAAAAAAGTCTCAAAGTCCCAACAGACTCATCATCTCACGCAGGCCGCAGAAGGGAGAAACTCTCCCTGCCATGAACCCCCAAGCGCCGCCAACTTGCCGATGCAGCACCACCGGAAGCACCTGACCGCAGCGGACTCTGAGTCTGTCCGAAAACTGCGAGCCTCTGACCAGCCCCTCCGAAACAGCCTCTCCATGCACCATCCTCTGCCGAGTGCTTCGATCCCGCCCCGGTCACCGAGCAACAAGCAAAGCCGAGGACTCAGGGCCTTCTCCTCCAGAGATTCTGGACCACACAGTAGCAACAGCAGCAGTAAAGCGGGCATTTCAGAAGTTTCACCAGATGTTCCTCCGTGCTCTCTAGTCCGTCTCCATCAAATCAGGATTGTGCACGGCACCCTACTTGACAAATAACAGCCATCACCACCGGAGTGGCCGCTGCAAGCTGCGTCGTGCCGCCACCTCCTCCTCCCACCAGTTTGAGGAGACGATTCTACTGAATGCCTAGCTGTAGTCAATGAAGAGCATTCTGATGTGTGCATTTTTGCTATCTAGATTTTCTAAAGTTGAGTGACAAGCCAACTTTCCATACAGCATCTGATGTGGATCTGTTATGCCACTAGACTAATTTAAGCCAATCCAAATAGCTTTACAGGCAGGAGTTGGTAGTTTTCATCACAAATCTCTCAAAGTACTTTATCACAGTGGATGTGTAAGTGCTACTGGACGAGTCATTGAGGCAGTTAGTACGTTCTTCTTAGGTAGGTGTACAATGGAGCCTGCTTGAAGCAGGTGGGTACCTCGGACTGCCGAAGCAAAAAGTTATAGACAACAGTAAACATTCCAGCCGGTTGATCAGTTACCCCATCTGGGCCAGATGCTTTCAGTGCGCTCACCCTTCTGAAGGATGCTCTCATGTTGGCTTCAGAGACTGAATACCCAGTGTCACCATGTTTTGACAGCGTAGAAGGCATTGAGCTTGGCTTCACTTTTGAAAAAGTTAATAGCATTTAAGCCCTGCCATAGCTATTGCACAACCTTCAGTGATTCAAGTTTGGTATGGGATTGCCTTTTCACACGTGAGAGATCTTTCCTAAGATCATACCTGCGCCTCTTGTATTTTACTTGGTCGTCAGACCTGAATGCCACTGATCTGACACTCAGCTGATTGTGGATTGCGCGGTTCATCCAGAATTTCTGGTTGGGGAAGACTGAATGATTTGTAGGGAAACACTTGTTTATGACTTTTTTTTTAAATGAAGTCTGTGACGACTGTGGTATATTCATTCAGATCCTTTGAGTCATTGAACACATCCAAGTCCACCTGCTCAAAGGAATCCCATAGCTGCTCCTCTGTCTCCTGCGACCACCTCTTTGTTGTCTTTATCCCTGGAGCCTTACGCTTAGCCTCTGCCTGAATACAGGTACGAGGACAGCCAAGTGATCAGGTTTCCTGAAATCTGGTCCAGGCATGGAACAGTAGGCATTCCTTATTACAATATAGCAGTGGTCAACTGTACTGTGACCGTTAGTGCTGCAGGTTATATGCTGATGATAACTGGGCAGAGATTTCTTCAAACAAGTCTGCTTGTAGTCCCTGACTATGAATTGAAATGCATTGAGGGGAGGGGCTGTTTCTTATTCGCTGCTGGCAGCATTCAATATGTTGAGTGCCTGTTTAATCCCTCTCATTAACAAAGCATTTTCATTCACAAAACTGCCGCTCACTGGATAATTTTCGTACCATTCTCTGTAAACTCTAGAGACTATTGTGCACTCAAACCACCACATCTGGCACCAACAGTCATTTAGATCACAGTTTTTCCCCATTCTAATGTTTGGTCTGGACAACAATTGAACCTCTTGACCATGCTATTATGCTTTGAGTTGCTGTCACATAATTGGCTGATTAGATATCTGCATCAACAAGCACAGGTATACCTAACTTACATTTTAAATCTATCAACCTACCCTTTATTAGATGCATTTCCATGCAACTATTCTCTGTCATCTTCCCTTCAAACCCTCTTCATTTGATTGTAAAAATGTTTTTTTTCCCCAACATTTCTTGCAAGTGGATTTGAGTTTCAATATACTAGGCTGATGGTCAGCCCATAAATGGTTCCTTCTCAATGGCAATAAACAGACCTTGGATTATTGTGGTACTTTCACAACCATAAGATACCCCAAAGCACTCGACAATCATTGTGTTCCTTAAAAAGTATATCCTTATTTTAGGAAGCGTGGCTCTAAATACTACAGATGTTGAAATCATGGAATAAAATCAAAATGCTGGAAATAGTCAGCATCTGTGGAAAGATATGTGTGGAAATGGATTTTTTCTTTCCACAATGGTGCTGATTATTTCCAGAACTTTGCTTTTATTTCAGAATTTCCAGTATCTGCAATCTTTTTGACTTTCAATGACCAGTTTTACAGTTTGTCCAGGAATAAATATTGGCCTGAACACTGGAGATTCCAGCAAAACACTAGTAATCCAGCATTCAATTATTCAGAAATCCTGATGGTCCAGCATCTAGCTCATGAATTAATTCAGATAATGCATGACCAGAACCAGAAGTTGGAATATGCCATAGAACGCCATTGGAGGGAGAGTACCCATTGCAAGAAATGCTTCGTTCAGATGAATAACTCCAAGGAAGAAGGGCCAATGCTCCTGAGAGAGAGCCAGTTTGTTTGAGATGGACTTTGAGGGAAGTTCAGAATGTGGCAGGTGCTTTCACACAGATCGTGGGTCCAGCTTGTGAGTAAGAGATACACCCTCAAATACTCCAGCATGAGCTCCAACAGCCATGTGCACATTGGATTGGTTTAACTGTAATGGGCCCTTTTCTTTTTCCTATTAACTGTTTAATAAAGCTGAAATTGGTAAATATATTTTCTTTATAATTGTATGCAGTGTACGATCTGTTATTTCTTGCTGACCAATAATTGTGTACGGGCAATATTTACAAGGCATTCGCTCAAATTGAGATTCCTTTAAACAGAAAATCACGACATTCCCATTTGGTTGAACCATAAATCATACTGAAGCTAGACGTATATTGTTTATGAAAGGTGGGCTTCTCACCAGAGTCAGTCACATGGCTGTCGGAAGAGTTAGCTAATAAGCAGAGTATGTATACGAGCCCTTGTGAGAGGTTACAATTGTGGGGGGCCATCCCCTGGAGATTTGGGATGCTGTACAACTGCTGTTTTAGGATTGATTATGCGGTTTGTGTGTTTAAGCCAGTGGTCAGGCTAGTGTCAGAGGAAATTGATTAAGGTACTTTAATATGGATGCCGCAGGGATAAAGGGTTGGCGCAAATGAAGTGGTTATCCATAAGTAATGCTTGTGTTCTGAGTGGGGTGGATGAAACTGTGGAGTTTTGTAAAAGTGTTGGGGAAAAATAGAGACTAGCAGTGACGTAACTGGAGTTTTGTAAAAGTGTTGGGGAAAAATAGAGACTAGCAGTGACGTAACAGGAGTTGTGTGACCTGATCGGATGGGATACCCTGGAGAGGAGGGGTCATGGGCAGTGCATACTTTTAGAGAAGGGGAGCACGTAGCTGAGGGTGAAGACTTTAAAGACAAGTTGTTTTGGTTGCTGCAAAGTGAGGGGAAAGAGTTGTGTAATGGGTTCTTCAGCAGTTGAAGGAAATCCTGCGCTGGTTTCAGCTATTACATCACTGTCAAAGTTATCGTAGGCTATGAGTGTTCTCTGGAGTCAAGCCCGCGCCCAATGGGGACGAAGAGTATGAGGCTCAGGCACAGCAGACGTGTCAGTTAATGGCTGAGTGGCAGTACTCAGATAATATGAAAAAAACAGACTGGTCCAGAGTTTAAAGGGTCCGGCAGCTGGTATAGCGAGGTTCCTGAAGGCAGAAAAGCCATTAACCACATCAACTAATTATCTGTAAGCTCTGAAAAGTGCTTTCAGCACTGCTGAAAAGTGTAGCCGATCTTATGAAGAAGTTTAGGCATGCACCTGCATGCTTCAGATTCATCGACTACTAAGCATCTGAAAGCACTAGAGAGGTACCATTAAAATTCAAAGTAAATGTCACCAGAAACAATCCTGAGATCCATTTTCTTGCTGGCATTCACAGTAAATACAAAGAAACATAACAGAATCAATGAAAAACACACACAAGACAGACAACCAGCATGTAAAAGACAATTTATGCAAATATAAAAAGGAAAAAAAAAATAATAAACAGAGAACATGAGGAAGAGTCCTTGAAAATGAGTCCATCGGTCGTGAGAACAGTTCAGTGCTGTAGTGAGTGAAGTTATTCCTTCTGGTTCAAGAACCTAATGGTTGAGGGAATCTGGTGGGGGGAGATAGCCAACTCAGGTGGGGTGCAAGTTTTAATGCAGAAAAAAACTACTAGGAAGGACTGAAAAGTGTATGGCTGGACAGGGCTACAAACAGAATTTACAGAAAGATATGCATTTAAAAGTTTGAAGCACTGGGGGATTGTTGACAACTTCATCAAACTGACCTATTCCTTGTATTTCTTTCATTTGGATGCACACCTTCCTCTTGATGACACTATGCCACTGACCTCAAACTTGCACCTACAACAATTAAGTTTCAAATCCTCACCACTCATTGAGTTGGTAGATTTTTCCTATAATATATTCAATGATTTATAAACAATATTGTAATAATTAACACTAGTTATCATCTTACAGAAAAGTAGTATACAAAATAAATAGATAAAGGAATGAAGGGCAAGTAGAATGAGAGACTGAGACCAGATGATATAGGAGAAGAATTAGGCTATTCATCCCTTCGAGTCTGCTACACCATTCCATCATATTTAGAGTGATAAGCAAAAAAAAAAGCAGGATAATGGTAGAATTTCATATTCAAAATTCTGCAGTTAAGTTGAAAATTATGGTCTTAAATCTAAATAAAAGTAAACTGCTAATGTATGAGAGATTAAGGTTGCTGTAATCATGTGGAAAATTACCTTAAAGGATCTGTTAGCGGACAGGTAATGGTCAGCATTTAAAGAAATAATATAGCACTTGTATTCTTCAAAATATCTTTCTTATTGTCATACAAGATTTCTTTTCACTAGCAATTAGGGTTTTATTGCAAACTACTGGTCTTGCAAAGCTCTGCAACCAGTCATTAGGGGCATGACAGATCCTTGGTGAAAAATATAGATACCCAGCAATGTAGCAAGGCCATTAGATTTTCTTACAATATTTGTGAACAAATTTTGCAATTTTTGAAAGTTAATTAGCTCTGTAGATGTCACTTACTTAATTTTGAAACACATCAATTGTGATAAGATCACTTTAAATATTGGCCACCAAAAACCAGGAGGATTCTGTCACATGACACCCAACGGCTTTAATTATAAAGAAACTCCTTTTTGCATTAATTAATTATAAATCAAATAGATCTACTATCTGAGTGAAAATGAAACAATTAGTAATAACTTTGTATCAAGTCTCTTCACTGACATATGCATTTAGAAATGGAAAATTGCATGAATTATTGTGTAAATACTATGAATGGAAATTATACTTGTCTGTCCATCCACTTTCTCATTTTCTTAACACCACAGAAATAATTTTTAAAAAATGTTTCTTTGCTATATCATGCTGAAAGATGTCAGTGGGAAGGAATCAGCCACTTTGAAGCTCCATGTTTAGTTCAAATTTTTGACAAGATGGCTTCAGCAGACATATTTCTCAAGCATTCCTGATGCTGTACATTCTTCTAACTCCACCAACATACATTGCACCATCCACAAAAATGTAACACCTTCCCATTACTGAAGCCCAAAAATTATTTTCCAGCAATGCTGCCATTTACTTCTTTCAACTTAGTACGCAGCATTCAATGCTCATGATGTGGTCTCCTTTATACGACAGAAACCAAATGCAGACCGGATGATGGCTTTGCAGAACATTGTTGTTCAGTCGACGAGTTTCCCTGAACTTCCAATTATTTCTTTATTCATTCTCCATCACATTCTTACTCTGACAGATTTTGGCTGTTCTAACAAAACCAAACACAGGTTTGAGAAATAGCATTTTATCTTCTAAGCACCCAAACACTTCACAGCCTTCAGTATTTGATGGCAAATTCAGCAATTTTCAGTTTCCAGTTTGTGATGATTAGTTTAGATACAATGTGATCAACCTGTAATATTACTTGAGTTTTACCCTCTACAAATGCTACCTGACCAGCTGGTATTTCTAGCATTGTCTTTTAATGTACAGCAAATACAGTGTTCTGTATTTTTCTGGTCTTCTCCTTCATCATTCCAGATTAACTCTACTATAAGACCACAAGACATAGGAGCATAATTAGGCCATTCTGCCTATCGAGTCTGCTCTGCCAATCCATCATGGCTGATCCTGGATCCCACTCAACCATATACACTTGCCTTCTCACCACATCCTTTGATGCCTTGACTGATCAGGAAACTATCAACTTCCGCCTTAAATATACCAACAGATTGGCCTCCACCTCAGTCTGTGATAGAGCATTCCACAGATTTACTACTCTCTGGCTAAAAAAACATATTCTCCCTACCACTGTTCTAAAGGATCACCCCTCAATTTTGAAGCTGTGCCCTCTAGTTCTGGATATCCTCACGATAGGAAACATTCTCTTCACATCCACCCTATCTAGTACACAAATATCAACTGCAACTGTCTAAGTTCTACCACCCATTTTCATTATTTTTACTCAAACTCTCTTCTATGGTACCTAAAACACACCTGCTTTCTAGATTTTTCCCAATTCTGATGAAAGATCATTGGCCTGAAATGCTAACCCTGTTTCTCTTTCCGCAGATGCTGCCCGATTTGCTGAATATTTCCATTTTTTGTGTGTTTCTATTGCATATTTACCTGATGACAGCACATCAACTAATTACCTAAGCAGATCAGCATTTCACCAAAGCTGACAGTTCTGGGATGTTGGAATAGAGAAATAAGAATTGTCAATATATTAATAGTCCTTGCCAAAGGATAAATAACTAATACCGATAATAGAATCACTTCAAACATAGCATCACAAAAGGCTAGGAAAAGTGATGACACTAATCATTTCTCAAAATTACTCTTCAATTGGAATTAAGATCAATACATTTGTTTTGGAACAAGCTAATGCACCGCTTAATATTACCGCTATATGAGAAATAGCAAAGTAGGAGATTCTGTGATACTTACTCGCAGCACATCAATCACCATATCTCTTGCTTCAAGTTCCCCCTCAAGCACACTGAAGAACATCAGCAGCTCTGACTTGCTGAGATTTTCTAGGTTCATGATGGCTCTGCGAAACAAAAGTTCATCCATTAGTTAATGTTATTAAACTTACTTTTCTCTTCTTTTGATGCAAGGTGTAAGAAATATACTGCAAAGCACAGACGACTCTAGACAGAATTAATCAAGGCTGGTCCAATATATTAACAAATATTTCTTTGTAATAGGCTTGTATGTTGAAAAATCCTATCTTTGGAACTATCCAAATCTGTGCCAACTTTAGGCTTTTTGAACCTTGTTAAATTTCATTAGCCTAGAAACACCTTTAAATATAATTCAACAGTGTATTAAATATACAACACTCATTCTTCATCACCATTTTATTTAAGTTTCATTTAAATTATCACAAGTTTTAGTCTATGGAATAGATTTTGTTTCTTTCTGCAGTATCTCCATGATCCACTGAGTATTTCCAGCATTGTGCATTTTTATTTCTGATTTTTTCCATTGTCCAAACAGGAAAAAAAAATCATAACAGGACATACAGCCTTTCCAGTTAGCAAATCACAGGAACAAGGGTCTTCTGTTCAACACTGTGTAACACTATATTGGCACATTACACATGTTGAGGAGCGATGAGTTCCGAGAGAATGACTGCTCCATTACAGTACTGATCCTTTGTGTTGAGCAGATCTTTTATACTCAAACTTAAGAACAGGCTCTGAAAATTATTCTGAGTTGCTAGCAGGAAGATTACCACTGATGCAAGCAATGTATACTGCTAGTACCAAAGCAGCTATTCAAGCTTTTCAAGTCAATTCCATTCTAAAGGCCAACATTCATACCTGTTATTACACACCTGTCTTTACTAACCCTTTTTCCATCAGCTCCATCTCTGCTTTTGTCACTCAACCTCTATCTCCCATTCGGTCATAGGGATCCTGACAGTGTTAATGCAGATAAGACATTTCACCTGGCTTAGGAGTCAAGAAGACTTGTTTGTTCATTTTGTGCCATGTCATATGACGTGGACGATTGTGGTCTTTCCATGACAATGACTGTTCTTGGCAGATTTTTCTACAGAAGTGGATTGCCATTGCTGCCTTCTGGGCAGTGTCTTTACAAGATGGGCGACCCTAGCCATTATCAATTCTCTTCAGAGATTTTTCTGCCTGGCATCAGTGGTTGCACAACTAAGAATGGTGATATGCACCAGCTGATCATACAACCATCCATCACTTGCTCCCATGGCTTCACGTGACCCAGATTTTTGGGGGGGGGGGGGTGGCTAAGCAGATGCTACACCTTGCCTAAGGGTGATCTGCAGACTAGCAGAGGGAAGGAGCACCTTACATCTCTTTTCGTAGAGACATATTGCCACCCTCCTATCCAACAATAGAACACTGCCTCTTTTTAAAACAGAAAGGTGGGTGGTATTTATGACAGATGTAAGAAATTTCTTCAGTGTTCAAATCTTTTGAGTTCCGCTCTTTAGGGTACTGTAAAGATTCATCTGACTGCTTGATCAGTATAGGTATAGTACATTAAATTGATGGAGTAACAGGAGCCAAATGGGTGAACATCTTTAAAAAATTTCATTTTGTTTTCCCTCCCCTCCCCCCTCCAACTCTTTTGTGCTTGACTTAAAAACTTTTCCAAGTTCTAACGAATGGTTGACTATTTCCTACACCACATGCTGCCTGATATGCAAAACATTTCTGGCATTTTTGATCTTAATCCAATTTATGACCTTTTAATTTTAAAAGTTTGCCAAATTTGCTGCACATGTAATCATCCTTTATGTAGAAATCTATAAGTATCAATCTCAACACTTGTCTTGTTTCCATTCAATGAATTTATTAATTACATTTACAGGACCCAATTATTCTGGCTGTATTTGATCACCCAATCCCAACAGGTGAACCAAATGGGAAACTGCACTTTGAACCAGTGCAGATTGAATGAAGATGCCCTCATGTTCCTGTTAAAAATGACATCTTGAAAAACAATGAAAGAATGTTATTTTGTGAGTCAGTGATATGTGTAATATGTGCTATTTTGCGAGTCAGTGACGGTGTCACAGAATGATAATGAATGGCATCAAAAGCATGCAAGCCTGATAAGAACATTGCTGAAGTGAAGAAATGAAACTAGTTCTGTCATGTACATAACTGAATATGTGTGATGTGTTAATGCCTCCAGATTTAATTGTATTTTGGAAGCTTGTGGTGTCCATAGACTCAGTGGCCACTTTATTCGGTGCACATGCTCATTAATGCAAATATGTAACCATCCAATCATGTGGCAGTAACTTAATGCATAAATCATGTAAACATGGTCAAGAGGTTCAGTTGTTTCTCAGACCAAACAACAGAATGGTGAAGATGCCATGGTGGTGTACTGGTTAGCACAGTACTTTTATAGCTCAGAACCGAGTTCAATCCATCCATCCTCTGTAAGGGATCTGTACTTTCTCCCCATGGAACGTGTGGCTTTTTTCCAGCTGCTCTGATTTACTCCCACTGTCGAAAGACATACCTGTTTAACTGTCAATGTATATTGTCTCATGATTAGGTTAGGGTTATACTGGGGGTAGCTGGAAAGTGTGGCTTGATTGTTGGTGCCAGATGGGTGGTTTGAGTATCTTGGAAAATTCTAATTTCCTGGGATTTTCACTGGAGTCTCTAGAGTTTACAGAGGATGGTCCAAAGAAAAAAAAATCCAGTGATTCACAGTTCTGTGGGTGAAAATAATATTGAGAAGGTGTTGTAGAGTCTTTAAAAGTGAGTGCATATTTTGTGGAATCGGTTTGGTATTGGGATAAGTGAAGTTATCCACTCTAGTTGAGGAACAGTAACCGTTCCTGAACCCGTTGATGTGGGGGAGACAAGGTTCCTGTCCCTTCTTCCTGATGGCACCAGTGGTCTGGGTGGTAGGGGTCCTTGATGGATGCCTTTATATCCTTGTAGATGTGCTCAACGGTGGGGAGGGCATACCTGTGAAGGACTGAGCTGCATCCACCACTTTTTCTAGGCTTTTCCATTCTTCGGAACTGGTGTTTCCATAGCAGGCCATGATGCTACCAATCAGTACATTCTCCATCATACATGTATAGACGTTTGCCAAAACTTAAGATGACATACTGAACTGTCGCAAACTTCTATGAAATTAGCGGCCCTGCCATTTCTTCTTTGCAATGGCGCTTGTGTGCTGGATCCAGGAGCAAGGCTCCAGTAACAAGGTTTGCATCTATCAGCATTATAAAGATGCAAGTTATTTGTGATCAATCATAGAAATTAGACTGAGCATTCCAAATCCTTCTCTCTCCCTCACTCATCTTTCTTCCCTGTAATCAAACTTACTGAAGAAGTTCTGTTGCTTACTGTCTATCAAACAGCATTATCTGCAATGTAACAGTGCACAGAAGTCATTAAATGCTATGCAATTACTTCCTGTGACATTACAGACTGCCAGGTTACACAAATAAGTTAATAAACCCTATGGAAAAAAAATTACTAAATGACTAAAAAGGAGTAATTGCTGACAAAAATCAAAATTTTGTTGGATTACCTGGTAAGGCTCTGAAAACCTGTGCCAACCAACTAGTGGGAGTATTCAAGGACATTTTCAACCTCTCACTGCTACGAGTGGAACTTCTCACTTGCTTCAAAAAGGCAACAATTATACCAGTGCCTAAGAAGAATAATGTAGGCTGCCTTAATGACTATCGCCCAGTAGCACTCACATCAACAGTGATGAAATGCTTTGAGGGGTTGGTCTTGACTAGACTGAACTCCTGCCTCAGCAAGGACGAGGACTCATTACAATAGGTCAATGGAAGACGCAATCTCAATGGCTCTCCATGTGGCATTGGACCACTTGGACAACACAAACACCTACGTCAGGATGTTGTTCTTGGACTATAGCTCAGCACTTAACGCCATCATTCCCACAATCCTGATTGAGAAGTTGCAGAATCTAGGCCTCTGTATCTCCCACTGCAATTAGATCCTCGACTTTCTAAGTCCACAATCTGTGCAGATTGGTGATAACATATCCTCCTCGCTGATGATCGACACTGGTGCACCTCGGGGGTGTGTGCTCAGTCCACTGCTCTATTCTCTATATACAAATGACTGTGTGGCTAGGCATAGCTCAAATATCATCTATAAATTTGTCGATGATTCAACCATGGACGTTGCCTTCAGCGCTTCCTGTAGGTACTACCAACTGTGGGAAAAGAACACATACCAATCCTCAGAGGGATCAGAAGTGGAGAGAGTGAGCACCTTCAAGTTTCTGGGTATCAAGATCTCTCCGAGGATCTAACCTGGTCCCAACATATCAATGTAATTATAAAGAAGGCAAGACAGCAGCTATACTTTATTAGGAGTTTGAAGAGATTTGACAAGTCAACAAATACAATCAAAAACTTCTATCGTTGTACCATGGAGAGCATTCTGACAGGCTGCATCACTGTCTGGTATGGAGGGGCTACTGCACAGGACTGAAAGGAACTGTAGAAGGTTGTAAATCTGGTCAGCTCCATCTTGGGTACTAGCCTACAAGGTACCCAGGACATCTTCAGGGAGCGGTGTCTCAGAAAGGCAGCGTCCATTATTAAGGACCTCCAGCACCCAGGGCATGCCCTTTTCTCACTGTTACCATCAGGTAGGAGGTACCGAAGCCTGAAGGCACACACTCAGCGATTCAGGAACAGCTTCTTCCCCTCTGCCATCTGATTCCTTAATGGACATTGAACCTTTGGACACTACCTCACTATTTTTAAAAAAATATACAGTATTTCCGTTTTTGCATGCTTTTTAAATCTATTTAATATATGTATACTGTAATTGATTTACTTGTTTATTTACTATTATATTTATTATTTTCTTTTTTCTCTCTCTGCTAGATTATGTATTGCTTTGAACTGCTGCTGCTAAATTAACAAATTTCACGTCACATTCCGGTGATAATAAACCTGATTCTGATTCTAAACCAGCTACCATTTTACTAAACAAAATATCTCTGCCCTGGAAATAAAAAGGTATTTATAATCACATTTTCAACCTATGCATACACTAATGAAATCTTAATTCGAGATAAAATTTAAGATTAAGATTAACTTTAGTTATCAGATGTAAATAGAAGCATACAGTGAAATTCTTCATTTGCTTCAACGCTCAACACAGTCTGGGGATGTGCTGGGGACAATCTGTAAAAACCACCATGTTTCTAGTGCCAACATAGCATGCCTACAACTTACTAATCCTAACTCAAATGACTTTGGTATGTGGGAGGATACTGGAGCATCCAGAGGAAATTCATGGTTCAAATTAACGTCAGAAAATATATACAGTATACAACCTGAAATCCTTACTCATCGCAAACATCCATACAGCAGCAGGAATTAAACCCTGATGTTCTGAACTCTGGTGCTGTAAAACATTATGCTAATTGCTAATAACACACACAAACTGGTGGAATGCAGCAGGCCAGGCAGCATCTATGGGAAGAAGAACTGTTGACGTTTCGGGTCGAGACTCTTCGTTACGACTAACGGAAGAGACAGATAGTAAGAGATTTGAAATTGGGAGGGGGAGGGGGAGGGGGAGACCCAAAACGATAGGAGAATGCTGATTGCTACATTACCATGCTACCCTCCAAATTCAATTCTATCAAGCAGGCAGTATTTCTATTCTAAATAATAATTTTGGTCCCAAAAAGGACAAGGAACATGAGCTGACTGGTGGAAAAGACCAAAGATGGGGCACGGGTCATGAATGACTCCATTTCGAAACGTCGAGAAAGAATGAAGATTGAGACAATTGCAGAAGGGGTCAGCGATCACTCTCAATGGAGGACACAGGGGCAATGACAGTCGGTAGCCGGATCAGCAGCGTTTAGACCTGGCGTGGCAGTCACTCTTCACGGAAGGACTGAGTTCATGCAGCTGTTCTCCTCAAATGCTGAGGAGAAGATGTTTTCAATATTCTGAGATTCATGAGATTATTGGACTGTCCTTTATATTGGTCTCCTTCAGTTTTTCCTTTTTTTTCTTTCTTGTGGCTAATTTGTGGGGGGCAATATGTTAGTTTTTGTGAGAAGAAGCAGTTGGGAATTTGGGGTCTGATTTTCATGTTGATGTTTTTCTGTGTGGGTGATCTGTTAGCTTTCTGTGTGAGAAAAGAAGTCGGGGGTTTAATGCTATTGTTGCTGATTTTTTCTCTGTGTGAGGGGGTTGGAGATTTGACGCTATTGTTGCTGGTTACTTTCCTCTGTGAGGGAGGGGGGGTGTGGGTTTAGTTTCTTTTTCTTTTTGTGTGGGGGGAGTTAATGTCTTTTCTTTCAACAACCCTCATGGTTTTTCTGTATTTTATGGCTATCTGGAGAAGGCAATTATCAGAGTTGTATTCTACACGCATACTTTGACAATAAAATGAACCTTTGAAACCCATTTTAACAATTTTTTTTGAAAACAGGAAAATCATTGAGAGTGTCCTGACCAGGACACTACACTGAGCAATATATTAAAAAAAACATATCCGATTCATTGGTTTATTAAAGGGACCAATGGCAGCGGAGTTGCATGGCCTCAGTTGCAATGCAGACTAGGCCTCATGCCGCAATGCTGCCTATTGCAACTGCCCAATGGAAGTGATGCCAGAGGCGGTAAGGTGCAGCATCTATGCTGGATTGGAGGCTGGCGACTCCTATCAGTGCTGCTCTCCAGTGTATACTCAGTGGAAGATCAGCTCAATTGCGTTTCTCTGCAGACTGTTGTGGGCTTGTTCTTACTGACAACATCCATGGTCTTAAGGACTTGGTCTATATTATATATTTTTGTGTGACTGTATGTTTACTGCCATCCTATACAGTATGTGCCTTGTGCTGTGCATGATTGTTGGTACTGTGTCTTGTACCTTGGCTACAGAGGCATGTTGTTTTGTTTAGTTGTATTTGTGGGTATTCATGTATGGTTGAATGACAATTAAACTTCAATTTCATGCATGATGGATAAAAGTTAGAGATGTAAATTCGATGTGGATTTCCACATTTAAATCTAATGAAGTTTCAGGTTTGTGACTAACAAGGATTGTGCTGGTGAAATTCGGTGCAATAGCATCTGGCAACATAGGTTCATATCCCATGTTCTCCATGTGAATGTTATGGACCTCAGGATTTGGATAATCCAAAGCTGATGCTGGAATTCCAAAGCAACACCACACACACACACACACACACACACACAGCTGTAGGAACTCAGCAAGTCAGGCAGCATTTATAGAAAGGAATAAACAGTCGACATTTCTGCCCGAGACCCTTCTTCAGGACCCGAGATCCTCCAGCATTTTGTGTATGTTGTTGAGATAATACACTGTGTAAGTGCAAACTACTTACAAGCACACAACAAGGTAGCTTTTCTAGAAAAGCTATCTATTTCTAAAGGACAGTTATGTTGAAATATCACATTAGCATTCTTCCTCTTTGAAGACCAGTAATAATTTTTCCTCCACAAGTACTTTTCTATGCAGCTCATCTACTTCAGGAAACCTATGATAAGCCTCTAAATTATAATATAAATATACCTGTCGAGTTCTGCATTGTATTCAAGGAGCTGGAGTACGGCTTTGTACGAATAGGTAGCATCCTAACTAAGGTCTAAAGATCAAAGAAACAAGTACATTTTCCACAATAATTCCTCATTGAGAATTCTCTTTTCTACTATGTTACAGGTGCTGATTTTGAGGTAGAACTTCAGGAATTGTTCCAGCTTAAAGTTTAACAAGCAGTACACGCATTTGTAAATTTCCATCTTCAACTTACAACGTGTATTATTGTTCTGCACTAATTCTGAAGAGACCAAAGGCATCTCCCATGATGCCTCACAAATACTTGAAATATGTCAGTCGTGACTTTCCAAAGTTCAGAAACAAAGGATAGCTTGAGTTCAAACCACTCAAGAGCAATCCATTTGGAAATATTTTTCATGCATAATTATTTTATGGAAAAAAACTATGGATTTTCAAAATAATGTCATTTTAATATACAACTGCTTGATTTTAAATACATGTTGGGCACTTTCAGAAACAACACATGTTAAACCAATGATAAATTTGTGCAATTTAACTGGGGTATTTTTTTTGGACTTGTGTTGTTAGTGAATGTGAATCAGTATGTGAATAGTAATTTAAAGCATATTATTTAAAGCCAATACCTTAGTGGAGCACAAGTACATAGGTGCTAAAAAGATAAAGACAGAAAATGCTGGAACTGCATTGGGTCATGCAGCATTTTGTGGAGAAAGAGAAAAAAAGTTAAATTTTCAGATTAAATGATGGCACAGAACCAAAATAATTAACAAGCAGAACAACTGTTAGGATGTAGATTAAAGAGGCGGAGGTGGGGCAGGGATGGTGGGGTATCTTTAAGGAGTAATGAGGGCACAAAGGAGATGGACTATGACATGGCAGAAGAGGATTCTTCACCCTATCTAAATGTGGGACTCAGCTTAATTTAAAGGTAAATTTAAAAGCTAACCCTGACATAAGTAGTACTGAAATCTAAGCTCAAAAGCTGGGAGTAAAACCAGTTCTTGGTGGTGATGGCAGTGGGAGGCAGAAAGCATAGTCAAGAACACAACAAAAAATGTAGAAAATTACTGGTTGGAAAGAAAGAGTCACTTGGACTAAAAAAAAATCAACTTATTCAGCAGACACTCGTTTACATCTCTGAAAAAGCCACCTGACCATTCCTGCTGCTCTATTACTCCCCTCGCTAACACCTCTTTACAATCCAAATATGCCATCTTTAGGGGTATAGCACATCTTGCCCAGTCTCACCCTGGTCAGGTGCTTTTTCACAGAAATGAATGGAGTCTGGTGAATTAATCCGAATCAGGTTTAATATCATCGGCATATGTTGTGAATTTAATTTCATAGCAGCAGTACAATGCAATACATCAGAATAGAGAGAAAAACTGTGAATTACAGTAAGTAATGAGTTGAGTTTCTTCAATCCTAGTGGTCTTTTCTTCCCAGTCATTAATTTTCCACAGTTTTTGTTGTGTTTTTCAGCAACATTTTCTGGTTCCCTCTGCCTTCACCACCAACTAGTTTTGCACACACCTTTTGAGTTAAATTTCAATAATTCTGAAGATCAAGTTTTGAAAATTATAAGATAATATTAAGATAAAACCTGGACTGCGGTCTTAGTCAACTGCAAATCCTAAGGACAGCTAGTACTAAATTAAATGAAAACATTTCCGTGGATCACACATCAAAGTTGCTGGTGAACGCAGCAGGCCAGGCAGCATCTCTAGGAAGGGGTACAGTTGACGTTTCAGGCCGAGACCCTTGGTCCTGATGAAGAGTCTCGGCCTGAAACGTCGACTGTACCTCTTCCTAGAGATGCCGCCTGGCCTGCTGCATTCACCAGCAACTTTGATGTGTGTTGCTTGAATTTCCAGCATCTGCAGAATTCCTCGTGTTTACATTTCCATGGATGTTGCCTGACCTACTCATTGGTTCATATTATCGTCAAATTATGCATGTAGAGTATAACTCTGATATTTGTCTTCTATGGATAGCCATGAAACACAGAAAAAACATGGGTGTCGTTGAAAAAACATCAATCCCCTCCCCATAAAAAAATGAAAAAGAAACAAAACTCGCAAACCCCAAACACCCCCACCCCCTCCCTTGCACAAAAGCTAACAGATCGCCCACATGAAAAACAGCGGCCGGAACATTAAACTCCAAAATCCCCACCCCCTCTCGCAAAAAAAAACAATGATAGCATCAAACCACAACCCTCTCTCTCATATATAAAAACTAACAGATCTCCCACAAAGAAAAACCAAGAACATCAGACCCCGAAGCCCCAAATCCTTCAACTCACAAAAAAATAACATATCGTCCACAGAACCCCAACCTGCCAATTGACAACAAGAAAGAAAATACAGAAAACTGAAGGAGAGCAATATAAACTATAGTAAAATAATTACATATTAGAATTTCAAAAACACCCTTCCATCAAAATCAAACTCAGCCCTTCTGTGAAGAGCGACCACCGTCCTACAGACATGTGTCCTTCCGAATGCTGCCAACCTCTGGCTTCCGTGGAGAGTGACCGTTGATTTCCCCTGCTTTTGTCTTGATGCTTCAATCTTCCTTGACACTTTGAAGAGTCGAACATGACCCCACACCCCATCTCTGGTCTTCTCCACGAGGCAGCTCTTGATCCTCTCCGGACACAGCAGAGACCTTGATCATTCAATTGGACTCCAAACTGCATGTCATATCTCCAGAAGTTTCCGACCATGCCTCCTCCTCTTTGACTATCTTCTGGCATTGCAGTGGTTCCTAGTTTAAGTATAATGTTTTACCTCAAAACTTTAATTTCCAAAAAAAAAATTGCTGTGAGCCTTCTGCTTCACAAGACTCAAATTCTCACATCTTTTCTTCTATTTAGCACCTCTTCTGCTGAGAATCGACTTACTACTGTAATGCTAATTAGAAGTTAACAAGGAGTGCTACAAAAATCTAACATGCCAACAGCTGGGACCGATCACAGAGAAAAATAAACTACATTTCTAATTTTCTTCATCACAAAAATTGCAAAAAGTATTTGAACAAAACAAAATGAATCACTGAAATGACAGCACATTAGATTTTATAGATTGGATTCAAAATTTGCTCCAGCACAGAAGACAGAGGCCAGAAATGGAGGGGCGGTATTCTGACTGGAGGTCTACGGTCAGTGGTGCTCTTCAAGGATCAGTTGATTTTGGACCTCTGCTGTTTTGATGATAAAATGCCTTTTACGAAAATGTAGGCGGGCTGACTGGTAACTTTGCAGATGACACAAAAATTGCCAGGGTTGTGGACAATGAGGAGGGTTCTCAATGATTTCCAGACCTGTTGGAGGTACTGGTTGAGAAATGGCAGACTGAGATTAATCTGGACAAGTATGAGGTACTGTGCCTTCTGGAGGCCTAAAGCGAGAGGGAAGTATATATATAGTGTATTCCGCTTAATTGGGAGACATCAGGACTAGTACATTTTGGTCCAATTAAGCAAATGCCCCAGTTAGCCAAAGTTTCATAGAAATAGTTAAAAAGGTATAAAAAACAACAACCAAGTAACAAATTATGTATCTAAATGAAATACAGAACAAATTAGAACACAACCAATACTACAGTACCATAAACTGTGTATGACGCTATTTAAAAACTGTTCACTCGGAGCATGGTGTAGCATCTAATGGCCACAAAACTGCCGTAACAGTCTCCTGCCCAAATTAAGTGGCATGGTATCCAAAATTAATGACGGGGATCATGGCAATTTTCCTGATTAGTTTTTGTTCTTAAGAGTTGTTCCAAATAAGCAGCTGCCCTGATTAACTGATGGCCCAATTAACCAGAAGTTAATGTTAGGACCCTTAGGAGCATTGATCTATAAAGGATGTTGGTATTAGTACTGGTTTATTATTGTCAGATATATAGAGACAAAGTAAAAAGCTTGTCTTGAATACCGTTTATACTGATTAAATCATTGCACAGTGCATTGAGGTAGAACAAGGAAAGCATCATAAAGTGTAAAATTTACCGAGAAAGGGCAGTGCAGGGAAACAATAAAATGCAAAGTCATAACAAGACAGATGGTGTGGTCAACAGTCTATCTTATTCTTCAAGAAGTACGTTCATGACTCTGATAACAGTGGGATAGAAGCCATCCTTGAGCCTGGTGGTACGTGTTTTCAGGCTTTTGTATCTTCTGCCCAATGGGAGAGGGGAGAAGGGAGAAGAGAGAATGGTCAAGGTCGGTGGGTTTTTGATTATACTTAGTGCTTTAAGTGAGTTAGCAAGAAATATAGACAGAGACCACAGAGGACAATAGGAGTGCAAGTCCATAACATCCTAAAAGTGCAGATAGTGTGGTAAAGAAGGCATAAGGCATACTTGCCTTTATTGATCAGTGTGAGAGTATAAATGTCAGGAAGTAATGCTACAGCTGTATAAACTTCACTTAGGTCAGATATGGAGCACTGCAGGCAATTTATTTATTGAGATGCAGCGTGGCATAGACCCTTCCGACCCTTTGAGCTGTGCTACCCAGCAATCCCCCAATTATATCCTAGCCCAGGGGTGGGCAACCTTTTTGTCTCTGTGGGCCGGATCATGTATTAATGAGGGACTGTGGGCCAGATAAATGCCATAAAAAAACTTGAAATATGGGAATTATCCATTTAAATACATATAGTTATGTTTTGTCTCAAATTAATGAATAACGCATGCTAGAAAATTATTTGTGCTTAAGGTTGCCTACCCCTGTCCTAGCCTAATCACGGGACAATTTACAAGTTACAATGTCCAATTAACCTACCAACTGGTAGATCTTTGGTCTGTGGGAGAAAACCACAGCCCCTGAAGGAAACCCATACAGTCAAGGGGAGAACATACAAACCCCTTACAGGCAACTGCAGGAATTGAATCCAGGTCACCAGTACTGTAAAGCATTGTGTTAGCCACTACGTTACCATTCTGGTTGCCTTTTTACAGGATGGAGATGGAGCCATTAGAGAAGGTGCAGAATAGGCTGACCAGATGTTATCTGGATTAGAGAGTATTAGCTAATAGGAGGGATAGACAAATTCGGATACTTTAACACACACCACAAAGACTAATAACAAGAGAAGCTCTAAAAAGTATGAAAGGAAAAACATATCTAACATTCCCTCAACCAGATGGCTATCTGTACCTATATTGATTTCTGTGCTGCTTCTGTACAAAACTATGCGTTGCTAAGTGCTGAGGTTCTCTGTCTATCCCCATGCCCCTAGCTATCTATTTAGGTAGAAGTCTGGACATACTGTTGCAGAATAAACCATTCAGTTGGACTATTCCATATCTGTTGACCCTCACAGAAAAGTTTGAGTGAAAGAAATCTGTTGATCAAAAGTTAATTAGGTATTGGTTTACAGGAAATGCCTTTAAGACCCTACAGGAAAAGGGAAATTGTAGATCCTGTCAAGCTGGTTCCTTGAGCAGACTAGCAGAATGCCTCATCACTATAGCATTCGAACATGCACCAAGAATGTGATTCATCAGCAGCAAGAAAGGAAGTCTATCAGAGCCCTCCTGCACACTCAGAACTTCACTGCCAGTGGAAACAGCCCTTGTGGTGGTAACAGAGAGGATGGATCCACCTCCTTGAATGGCTGAGCTAACGACATAACCTCAGTGTTGCTAGTGGAAGGCAAAGTGAAGTAGAGGGATTCAAACACAAATTGTAAAATAATTCTGCAGATCAACGGCTACACAAATGCCATACTAATGTGGGACAATACAAATTACCTTTTTTTTAAATGGTTAAACACGATAACTAGATGGAGAGAGCAAAAGAGATTCTGCAGATGCTAGAAATCTTGAGCAATGCACTTTGAAGTACTTGAGGAACTTAGCAGTCATGTGGCAGCTATGGAAGGGAATAAACTATCAACGTTTTTGGTTGAGACCCTTTATCAGGACTGGAAAGGAAGGGGGAAGAAGCATGGCATTTTTAGCTTTTGTCCCCTTCCTTTCCCATACCGATGAAAGGTTTCAATCCAAATTGTCAACTGTTTATTCCCCTCCATAGATGCTGCCTGACTTGCTATTTAGAGAGGACAATACTGTTATACAAGTATGTTGTCCAGATTCCTTTTCTGAGTATTCCCTGAGTCAACATGACATTACTGGGCTTCGGGACATAAAGCGGGAATTTAATAAACTACATATATAGGGGACCAGCTGGGTTTATTTATTTCCCAACTGAGAACCGTATACCTCAACAAATGTTTCATTGATTCTTGTTTTCATGGTCCATGACATTATTAGTTCGCTTTAAGCAAGTTAAATGAGAAGCAAAATGGCATACCTACATTCAAATAATGGAAAATGAGTTCATTCATGTAATACATCTACTGTGTTCATTATTAAGATTTCAAATTGTAGTGAGAATGGTGAAAAATGTTTACTCAATAAACTACAAGTTAGTTTAATAAAAGGAACATGCACAGCAGTCAACCCTCTGCCCTTAAATATTTATTGCTTTAAGATTTCAAATAAAATTTTCTGCTTCAAACAGTTAAGTATATTTTTCAAATGTGATTAAGTGAGTAACCAGCACGTTACTCTTCAAAATTGTTGGCTGAAAGCAGCTCAGCTTGGAAACAACAAAATGTTTAATCCCTTCATTTCAGATCATTGTTCTTTTCCTCTGCTTTCCTGCCACATCTGCTCTTCTGTGACCTTGATGCAGCTGTTCCTTACTGAACACACCAGCTCTTTGTCCACTCCATGGTAAGTATAGTTTATTACTTTCCAGATTTAATTTCTTCTGCTTCAAGTAAATTTAATGGATGTGACAAGTTAATTAAGGCATATTCGATTTGAATCCAATAGCCTAATTGTGAAAAATGTGCTTAAAACTAAAACTGGAGCACAAAAGCTGAATTTAAACCATATTTCAAATCAGGTTAAACACACACTTAAAATTTGTATACATTCTCAAAACAAAATCAATAAAACATGTAAATAAACCATTACGCAGTGGCACACCAGATGTTCAAACGCTGACTTCTAAATTTATATTGAACAAAATTTACTGAGACATATGAAGTTACAATAAGTCAATTAAATGGCATTAATTGATGATAACTTCCCTTACACTGATATAATTTCCTCATTGGCTATACTTCAAGAATCATAATGAAAAGGATGATTTTCTTAAAAGAAAAACTTCTCTCCCTCCCCAGCCCCCAAGTAAAAGACCTTCTTGGCGAAGGGAATGAAAGATGGAGGTAATCCAATAATGGAAAATCTCTGATTACCAAGCAAAACAACAAGCGGATGTTTCCAAATACAGGAGTGCACAAGCTTATTCAATAAAAATTATCCTTTGACTCAGAGTAACTGAAGGTGCTAAAAAGACTTGAGTCAACAGCTTGAATCAAACATTCAAAAACTTATACACTGTATTTCGTTAGAGAATTAAGATTACTGAAAACGTGACACCGACATACTGGGGAATATCTCTAAAAGGTCTTTATGAGAAATGGAATTCCAGTCCAAGTCTTTCAGTATAAAATTAAGGTAATTATATATTTAATAGATAGATATTCTACAGAACAATATAAAGAGTTAAGTGTTATTGTCCATTAAGCAAACATCAGCAGTATCCATGTCCATAGATGCAGCTTGATTTAGATGCATTCAGTGGTGACTAGGAGATTTCTGTACGCCTCAATACCCAGATAAAGAAATTAACAACAACAAACTACACACTAGATTCGCAAATTTGATGATTTTTGCCACTGTCCCCTAAATTTGGATGTTTAACATTGTGCAATAATGAAAAAAGCATGCACAAATGGGCTCGCATCAGACCATTGGCTTTCAGTTAGGTAGCACTTGGAAACCAATCAAAGGCATAATGGCCTAGAATTTGCTTGAGCAGGGATTCTTGCAGCAGTTGCCATGAGTTGGCTTATTTCCTTCAGTTCGCACCACATTTTGCATTGCAAATGGTTGGAACAGCATAACTGACAATGGCTGAACAGTTCAACATGAGTGGCGAAAGGGACATATAAAGAAAGGACAATATGACTGGATCAAGTGAGAAGATTTAAAAGGAGAAATAAAATAAAACTGAAAATTTAATATATATCATCTCTAGGAACGATTTGCCATCTGCAGTTAAGTTCCATTTTTTCCTTTTCTTGACCTGGCAGTTCAGAACCATAAAGTACTACATTTCCTGTGTCCTATACGCTCTGCATTTCTATGGCGAGTTTAATACATACTTCTGGCATAGTTTCAACAACTTTTTACTGTTCAGAGGCAAGTTGACAAGAGTGATTTCATATCTGTTAAGCTAATGACAGAGGCGCACAAATCATTCAGCAATTGGCCACACTTGTGTCCACAGCTTAAATTACTTTATTTTTCGTGCTTTTATAAGAAGGTATCCCATAACATGCTGTTATTTTACTCTGAGCCAATAAATCCATGATACACCAACAAAAAGGTATGTTGCATCCGGAATTTTCTGGTTAGCAAGCTATTTCTTTCCACGCCGTTCTGACGTATTGGGAAATCGTGTACAAGGCAAGTTACAGCAGTGGTTTGCCATTGCCTTCTGCCACGTGAGTTTTTTCTTTAAGAGATCACCAGCTCTTAACCCACGGATGGACAGCATGCAAGGATGCCAGCTGGAATCGAACTCGGGACCTCTCGCCCCGAAGTCCAGCGCTGATGCCACTACGCCACCAGCCAGCTAACACCAACAAACTTATATTTAATATGCCCACCAAATAAGGAACTTGTGAGGAGGAAAACAATTACTGTAATTCTTGGTTTAGCTAAGCCTCTGAACAAAATTAAATGATTTTAAATCATGATCAATCACAATATTTAAAATATTCCAGATAAAACATTATACTGTAAACTCTGTGCTAACAACCCACAGCAACACTTATTGACTGAAAGGTTATATTGGGTTATATTTAATGATGACTAAGTGTCACATACTGGACTTTACATCATCAAAGAGTCATAGTGTCATAGCGCACTACAGAACAGAAACAAGACATTTGGCCCATCTAATCTGAGCTGAACTTTTATTCTGTCTAGTCCCACATCTGGGCCAAAGCCCTCCATACTCCTCCCATCCAAGTACTTATTCAAACTTCTCTTAAATGTTGCATTCAATATCATGGCAACCTAACATGTAAATTCAAAAACTTCAATGAATTAGAATCAGAATCAGAATCCAGTATAACATCACTGGCATATATCATGAAATTTAACTTTGCGGCAGCAGTACAATGCAATACATGATAATATAGAAAAACTATGAATTACAGTGTGTATATGTATATATAAGCCTGAATCACTGAGTATACGCCTTCAGGCTTCTGTACCTCCTTCCTGATGGTAACAATGAGAAGAGGGCATGGCCTGGGTGATGGGGATCCTTGATGATGGAAACCACTTTTCTGAGGCACCGTTCCTTGAAGATATCTTGGATATCAATGAGGCTAGTACCCATGATGGAGCTGACTAATTTTACAACTCTCTGCAGCTTACTTCGATCCCGTGCAGCAGCCCGCGCCCCCCCCCAATACCAGACAGTGACGCAGCCAGTTAGAATGCTCTCCATGGTACATCTGTAGAAATCTACGAGTGTCTTAGGTGACATACCAAATCTCCTCAAACCCCAAGCCACTGTCTTGCCTTCTTTATAGCTGCATTGATGTGTTGAAACCAGTTTAGATCCCCAGGAACCTGAAACTGCTCATTCTCTCCACTTCTGATCCCTCTTTGAAGATTGGTTTGGGTTCCCCCGACATTACCCTTTCTGAAGTCCACAATCAGCTCTTTGGTCCTACTGACGTTGAGTGCAAGGTTGTAGCTGCAACACCACTCAACTAGCTTATTATCTCTTTATACTTTTTACACCTTATTATTTTCTTCCAATTAAGAATATTAACAGAGGGGTATCCAGACTGGCTTTAGGAGATCAGCAGTGACAATGATTAACACAGGACACATGACAGTAGAGGTTAGATTAATTCTGACTTCTCACATTGCTAGGCTTAACTACCTATCCATAAACATTCAATTATGTAATTGGTAGCTACTGAATAAACAAAAGCCTTGTCAAAAATACTTCAAGGGCAATGAATTAAACAAAAAGGATGTTACTCATAATTCTTCTATATATCAATACCTGCCACAGATGGTTAGTACTTCTAAATGTATATTCATGAGCTTATTATAGAAAGTGTGATCCACTGCCAGCTACTGTGCAGGGTAGTGACAGCAAAGAACAACTTGTGATAAATCAATAAATAAATGCATGTGGGTAATTAAATACAGAACAGACCTTAAAGATTTAAGTAGCACAATGAAAAATGGCAGATGAAAGATATGAGTCAATAAGGTTCTGAATATTAGTCACACCAAAGTACAATTAAATTATATATGCAAATTAAGAACTACAAAAAAATGAAAAGAAAACATTCCTCTCCAAAGAGAAGGGAATACCCAAGTTGTTTCTGTAATTAATGGCCCTCCAAGGAAATTTCAAGCTATGCCATTGTTGCTTTAGTAAATTGTAGCCCTTTCTCTTTATTACAAGAGACAATTTCTTCCCGAACTGTTAATATCAGCATAAAGAAACTGCTTAAATCCGTATTTCCTTTACATGCAAACGAAAGCATGCACTTTAAAAAAATGTTAAGGGTGATAACTGTTTTCTCCACAACCAACTAAAAGAAAAATTGTCTCATCTTGTATGGCTTAAGGATGACCCAAAGTGCTTCCTCTGAAATGCAGGAAGGAAACAAATTGCTTATATGACATCTTCCACGACAGATGGAATGTCCTTTACAGTCATTTAAGTACTTTTAAACTATTATTGATTAATATACAATAAGCATGCTTTCCCAGTGACTGGGCACCACTAACGACTATGCAGCCTTTTAGTATTAGATGGGGCATGAAGAAAGTACGGAGTTGAACAGCTATCAACAGTAAGGGGCTTTCCATGGAGCTGATCTCTCCCCTTCCAATCGGGACATTCACAAAACCCTCCCCCTCACTTGGCAAAGTGCTTCAACTACACAAAACTCAAATCAGAATTGGGAGAGCAGGGTGCAAACGAAGTTCAGAAAGAAATCGAAGCAGAATTTTTAAGAAAAATAAAACATTTAGTCGTTATCTATTTTGACCTGAAAATACAGAACCATCCTCCCCCTAAAAAAAATGTTGCGATCTATTCCTAGAGTATAAAACTACAGAGAAATCATAAAAGACGAAATGTAGATTTACAAGATGAAACTTGTAATTTACAGTAAGATTTTTAATCTGATTGCAAATTCCTGATTTTTTTCTTTTATCAAGTCAATCCGTCCCTGTTGAAGGGTTACATAAAAAGGCTATTAATAGCGTTTTGTCCAGAGAAATTGACTAGAAAAAAAGGGGAAAAGAAATTAAAACTACAAAGTACAGAACGAAAAGAGTAAAATATTCCCGAAAGGTCTGAAAATAAATCCACTTCAAAACTCCCACAACATAAATCGACATAAAACATCGAGTACTTACAATAATCATAAAAATACTTTATTAGATGGAAAAAAAAACTTACATTTAGTGTTTTTTTTTCTCCAGCTCTCCGTGTTGACGATTCGACTCAATCTCAGCAGCTTTTCTCTCTCACTTTTTTTCCGCCCGCCTCTTTCACCGCTGGATGTCATATACGTTGACTGGCAACGGCTTCCGCCAATGAGAAGCCAGGATCCTTGGGACAATTTTCCAATGAGTTCGGCCGGCGGGGCGGAAGACGAAAGGAGCGGATGGGCGGGGAGACATCTGTCCCGGCCCCTTCGTTTCGATCGAAAGCCACGCATGCTCAGTGAAGTAGGCGGGGCTTTCGCCTTCCCTTTGTTTCCCCGTCGTTCGGCTTTCCTCTCCGAGGAGTTAAATGTCACTTCCGGCGGGTGGGGTTTCCCTACAATGATACAAACTTTGCAAACAGCTGTTACAAATTTGGATACAACCTTGCAGATAAGGTACCCGTCTTTTTCTCCCTGGTTAAAATGTGTTTATTAATAGATAGTTTGTGTGAAGTATTTCCTTATTGTTTAAAGTTATTATATTAATGATGGAAAGAAAATGACAACTTGGCACACCAGCATGCAAAATATATATTTACTGTCGCGTTTAATCCGGGTGAACTTGCTTTATTTTTCCGAGTGGTCTGCGCCACAAAGAATGCTGAGCACTCAGGAAATTTTGATTGTGCTGTGATTATAAACGTTTGTTTTCAGGACTTTTCTTTGGAAAAGGAGAGGTGTGGTTTCTGAAGTGACAGGTGTAGTCTGTATTGAAACTCACTTTAACAAACGGGACAGGAGTCATCCAAGTTCAACTGTTTATTGTGGGTGCGTTTGATGTGCAATGCTGTAACTAAAAGGAGTGGTGGAGTATCTTCAAGGAAAAGTTTTAAAATTTCTGAACAAACTTTTGAAACTGACTGCGCGATGGTTGGGATAGAATTGATGGAATTAGGATCTAGTCTGAAGGAATTAGTTATTGGGTTTGACATTTCTATTCTCTATTGAGTTACCGGCTCTTAGAATTCCCAATCAATTTGATTCTCTCTCATATGCTCATTAACTTCCCCCACCCCTCATTCCCCTGTCATGCAACTACGTTTATAGTTAAAATATTAACTAGCAAGTTAACCTAACAACTTATCTTTTGAGATATCAGAGACAATAATCGGAGTAGCGGTCACGAAGAGAATGTCCAAACTCCACACAGCAGAAGCAAGCACGTAGTTTTAAGCTCAATTATCTTGTACCGGAGTTTATCAAGTCCAATTATCCAACCACTATGAGGGAGTATGCCTTCATAATGAGTGCCTGTCATATATTTCCATTCTATCTTTGTTGTACAATATACAATGCACTGCTTCCAAGGTAGCAGAAAGCTACTATAATTGATTTGCATAACTAAATAATCAAATTGATTTTTAAAGCTATCAGTTTTTATATTGATTGAATTTACCACATTGAGGGCCTTTTTATGTCACAGATTTTCATCAGTTTCACCGTCATCAGGTTCAGAAGCCACATTCGAGCTCTCAGCCTCTTTCCTTCTTTAAAATGAAATTTACACCTTTGAATAAACTGCCTCAGTTTGTGTGTGTGTAATTCTGGTCAAGCAAAGGTATTATTTAAATTCATGTGGTTGTGGTAGTTCTGCACCCTACCTGGAGCAATTTGACCTTTCAAGAATGTTTTGCAGTGTGAAAGATTTATAACTGATCTGTGTGTCATTTTTATGTATGTAGTAAAACGTGTCCTTGGGGAGCATTCCTAGAAGCTCCATTTATGTCCCTGTGTGCAAGAGTGACCTTTTTAATTATTGAATCATTTTTTTAAATCATAAAGACACTTAAACATGATTTCTGCAAATACAGAAAGACAGAAGGGGAAAAATGTTCAGTTTAGTAACATTTTCCTAAAGCAGGGTGACCAAAGCTGATAATACACTAGATGTGTGGTCTCCACAGTTTTTATACTCAATGTCCCTGGACTCATGAAGACCAAAACTCTGTCTACCTGTGACTTGGTACTTGCGAAGGGCTCCTTGATGTCCTCTGGGCAGGGTGATTTTCAAAAGTGATATGAGCAAGTGGCTTTTCTTTCCAGTCATCTGTGCCTCCCCCACTGGCTTCGGAGGCCATCTGGCCCAATGAGTACATGCTAGTTTTCAGGGCAATCTCATAAATATGCTCCGCTCCCCACTTATTGCCATATTAACTTTGATCTCATGAATTTCCATCAACAACACTCTCCCCCCCCCCCCCCATTTTGCCATCCACTTGGTTTAAGGAAATTCACAGTAGGCTATTAACCTACTGACCGACACACCTTTCGAATGTGGGGTTGGTGGAAAACTGGAACATGAGGAGTAAACCCACAGAGTCACAGGGAGAACAAGTAAACCACAGCAGAGGAGTCAGAATCAAAACTGGGTCGCTGAGCTTGAGAGGCAGCAAAGACAAGTGCGTAAAAAGGGCCCAAAGGATCATTGGGGACCTGAATCACCCCAACCACAAACTGTTCCAGCTGCTACCATCCGGGAAACGGTACTGCAGCATAAAAGCCAGGACCAACAGGCTCCAGGACAGTTTCCTCCCCCAGGCCATCGGACTCCTTAATTCATGCTGAACCATACTACTTACTATAAATTGCACATTTAGATGAACATGTAACATAAACATTTTTACTCCTCATGTATATGAAGGACGTCAGAAATAAAGTCAATTCTTTCTGCTGAGAATCTGTTAGAGGTGAGAAGGAAGGACAAAGTTTAAAAAAAGTCTAATGTTAATATAATTTGGGCTTGAGGTGTTGCCATAATTAACTATCCATCTCTAGTTGCCCGTGAGAAGCTTGTGGTGAACTAGTCCAGGACTTCTGGTGAAGGTGCTCTAGGACAGGAAATGCACAACGAAGCGTCTGGACACAAAACATTTGCCATCCATTTCCCTGCACAGATGCTGCCTGACCAGTTGAGTTTTCACCAGCAATTTGTTGTTTTTTTCTGTTTCAGGATTTAAACCACTTTAGCACTGTTGGATCCTGGTGTTTTTGCAATCCAGAGGTTCTTCAGAAGTCAAGATTAAAACTTGCTTAAGGGTTACAAGAGTGAATGAAGAAAAGACAAAAAAAAAAGTTGTGGTTGTGTCTTACTCGAGATAAAATTGCAGTGATGATGACTAAATATAAAATAGCCAGATTCAGGTGGCGTTACACCTCCTACAGAAAACCAAGGAGCTTTTAGAAAAATAGAGAAGCAACTGTACCATAAATATTGGGCAAATCGTTGAACTTGTACACAATTTTATAAAAAATACAAGAAAATAATAATTCTACAGCCTAATCCAACAGGACTTTCTGTACCACTTGCGAATTGCAGAAATTGTATCGCTAAAACTGGTACTTGGGTATGGGAAAGCGTTCGATGTTGAAGTCTGAAATAAAGGGAAGCATTGCCCTCTACTGGTGGAGGAGTACTGTGTCAGAAAGCAAAGACTAAAAATTAGCGCCTTGGAAAGTAATTGGGCGCTTGAAAGTAAGTTTTCCTAGGCCTCTCATTGGATGTTAGGTAGTGGACTCAGGCTAGAGATAAGCAAAATTGCCTAGATAATAATTAACTATAAAATAGCCACATTCAGCTGGCATGACTATAATGTTAGTTATTTAGGACTTGGTTGAATTTTTTCCAGTCTGTGTATGCTCATCCCCCACACTTTCGTCAGCATCAGAATCAGGTTTGTTATCACCAGCGTGTTTCGTGAAATTTGTTAACTTAGCAGCAGCAGCAGTACAATGCAATACATGATGATATAGAAAAAAAATCAATTACAGTAATTATGTATGTATATTAAATAGTTCGATCAAAAAATAGTGAAAAACAGGGATATTGTAAAAACCAAGTGAGGTTCATAGATTTAATGTACAATCAGAAATCGGATGGCAGAAGGGAAGAAGCTGTTCCTGAGTCACTGAGTGTGTGCCATCAGGCTTCTGTACTTCCTTCCTGAAGAGGGCACGTCCTGTGTGACGGAAGTCCTTAACAATGGATGCCACCTTACTGAGGCACCACTCGTTGACGATGTCTTGGATACAATGGAGGCTAGTAGCCAAGATGGAGCTGACTAATTCTAGCTCTTGGTCCTGTGCTGTAGCCACCCCCCAACTCCACCATACCAGACGGTGTCAGAGAGCTCTCCACAGTACATCTGTAGAAGTTTTCGAGTGTTTTAGGTGACAAACGAAATCTCTTCAAACTCCTGATGAAGTACAGCCGCTGTCTTGCCTTTATTATACTCTGTAATATCTGATGTAGAATCAGGAATCGGTTATCGGACCCCTGAGCTTGCTCCTGTTCTTTGCTGTAAAACCATGGCTAAGCATTTACATCAATGCCTCTGAACTACACTAATGCCACCGGTATCCACCCTCTATACTTTAAAAATATTAGATCATTTTCACCAAAGATAATGATAACAACTGCCTGAATGCAATTTTTGAGATTCCTGTCCCTAATACCCTATGTCTTGTTGTTCCGCCCCAAAAAAAACTGTACTTAATCATCTCTGATTATGAAATACCAATCCATCGCCAGATAACAGACCACACCCTCAGGATTTCTAGTTCCAGTCTGCCTTCTGTTAATCAAAGTTATCCATATTAATGCACTACAGGTGTTGGGAGAGGTTGAAAAACAATTTGGCCTTCCATTTCAAATTTCAAAGTAAATTTTATTATCAAAGTGCATGTATGTTACCAAATACAACTCTTAAAATTCACTCACTGTGGAACGAAAAAGTGCAATGGAAACAATGAAAAAAATATGCCCAAGGAAAGACTGACACATTGGTCAAATACAAACATGAGTCAAGTAATAAAAACAATGCTTGAGAACTTGAGTTGCTGAGTCCTTGCAAATGAGTGCAAAGGTTGTGTTTAGTGTTGAGGTGAGTGAAGTTGTCCACACTAATTCAAGAGCCTGATGGTGAACTGTTCCTGAACTCGGTGGTGTTGGACCGAAGGCTCTGGTACCTTCTTCCTGATGATAGCGGTGAGAAGAAAGCATGGATTCGGATGGTGGGGATCAGATAAAGGAAGGTGCATTCAGTAGTTTGTCTTTTCTTGTTCGGCTATTTCTCTTCACGAGTTGAGGCCTCCACGCCACTCATACCCAACTGAGAACTGTGAAGTCCAGACTCTGTTATGTAAGCATTGATTACTCTTGTTTTCTTCCAGCTGATCTTCTGCTAAGATGAAAATGGCATCTGTTGAGGTTACAACTATTAACAACAGTAGTACTCTGTCTCTCAATGATCCCAGGTAGGTGGTGTGCGAACTTACAGCACTGCGTTCTCCTGATCATAATTTATAGGCCTGCCGTGCTTGGGGTATGATTATTCAAAGGACACTTCAAAGTGAATTTATTATCAACTTGTGTATCTGTCACTAAATTTTATCCTGAGATTAGTTTTCTTGCAGCCTTTCACAGTAGAGCAAAGAAATACAATAGAATCAATGAAAACTATCCCCAAAGACTGGCAAGTAGCCCGCATGCTAAAGAACATGAACTGTTCAAATACAAAAAAAATAATAACTAATACTGAGACCATGAGTTGTAGAGTCCTTGAAAGTGTTTAGTGATTAGTTCAGTGTTGTGTTTAGTGATTAGTTCAGTGTTGAGGTGAGTGAAGTAATCCATGCCTGTTCAAGACCATCATGGTTGAAGGGTGATAACTGTTCCTGAAGCTGGTGGTGTGGGACCTCAGGCTCTAGCACCTCCTTCCCGATGGCAGCAGTGAGAAGAGAGCATGGTGGGGGCCCCTTGATGATGGATTCTGCTTTCTTACAGAGGACAGCAATAGTCTGCTCTGTGAATTGGCATTCTGTGAGAATGAATGCTGGTGAAGGTGGAGCAGCCCCATCACACCTCCAGTGACCTTGGTTCAGTCCTGATGTCTGGTGCTTTATGACTCTGTGGGTTTGCCGTAGACTCACTGCTTTCCTGAAGCTGTGTGGGCTGGTAGGCTAATTACCCACAATGCATCGCTGAGTGGGAGAACCTGGAAGGAGATGATGGGCGACCTGGGTTCAATTCCTACCTCTGTCTATAAGGAGTTTGCACATTTTCCCTGTGCCTGTATAGGTTTCCTTTGGATGCTCTGGTAGCCTCCCACATTCCAAAAACACACAGGTAGCAGGTTAGTTAGTCACAAGGGTGTATTTGGGTGGCGCAGGCTCATTGTGCCGGAAGGCACTGTTACCATGCTGTCTCTCTGAATAAAATAAACACAATGACATGCGATTTGAGGTTGGTGTGGATTCAGCGGTCCTGTCTCTGAGCTGTGTAATTCTGTCTATGATCACTGGATGGGAATGATAATGCAGTCCCAAATGCAAGAAAATCTGCGGATTCTGGAAATCCAGAGTAACACGCACACAATTCTGGAGGAATTCAGCAGGTCAGGCAGCATCTATGGAAATGAGTAAACAGTCGATGTTTCTGGCCAAGACCCTTCTTCAGGACAGCGGGGGAGGTGGGTGGAAATGCCTATATAAAAAGGTGGGGGAGGGATAGGAGGCTAGCTGGAAGATGATAGATGAAGCCAAGTGCGTGGGAAAGTTGAGGACTGCAGAAGAAGGAGATTGGACAATAGGAGAAAGGGAAGGGGGGGACCTAGCAGGGAGTAATAGGCAGTTGAGAAGAAGTAAAAGGTCAGAGTGGGGAATGGAGGAAGGGTTGGTGGTGGTGGAGGGGAGGAATTTGGTTCACCAGAAGGAGAAATAGGCTGGAGGCTACCCAGACATATTATAAGGTGTTGCTCCTCCACCTTGTTGGTGGCCTCCTCAGTGCAAGAGATGGCCATGGAGCGGAGCGACATGTTGGAATGGGAATCAGAATTCAAGTGTCTGGCCACTGGGAAGTCCTGCTTGTGACAGATGGTGTGGAGGTGCTCGATGAAGCGCTCCCCCCCCACCCAATTTACCATGGGTCTCACAAGTGTAAAGGAGGCTGCATCGGGGGCACTGGATACAATAGACAACCCCAGCACATTCACAAGTGAAGTGTTGGCTCATCTGGAGGGACCGTTTGAGGCCCTGAATGGAAGGGAAGGTGGAGGTGCACTTGGACCACTAACGGGGATAAGTTCCTGAAGGGAGATTAGTGGGGATGGGCAAATGGGCAGGGAATAGCAGAAGGTTCGATCCCCGTGGAACGGGGAAAAGCTAAATATATGTTTAGTGGTAGGATCCCGTTGAAGCTGGTGGAAGTTGTGGACGATAATGTGTTGGATGTGGAGCATTGGATAATGTAACCATTTCCTTCCTTGCAGAGGAAGAATTATGGTGTGTCATATGGCTGGGTTTGTTATGTGTCATTATTGATTATAATTCATTTGTGTTTTCCTGTTCCCCACCCCCTCCTTGCCACAGAGTATGTCCCCAGCCATGTCGTCGAACCAGACAGCAGCCCTAAGTTAGGTAAACATTTACAAAGCATGATGAAACTAAAGATTAACTTTATTTGTCACGCATACATCAGAATATTAAAACATACAGTGAAGTGCATCATTTGCATCGGTGGCCAAGCCAGTCTGTGGATGTGCAGGGGGCTGGGCGGGAGCTCGCAAGTGTTGTCATAGACCAGGTGCCAAAAGAGTATGCCCACAACTCAATAACCGGTAGGTCTGTGGAATGTGGGAGGGAACTCGAGCACCTGGAGGAAACCCGTGTGGTTACAGGGAGAACATGCAAGCTCCTTAAAGACAGTGGCGGGAATTGAACCCGGGTCAGTATCATAAAACATTACACTATCCACTATGCTACCCCGCTACCATGCCACACTAATGATAATTACCAACTTTTTTTTAAAGAAAAGAACTATTTTGATTAAATCTTCTTGCATTCTCAGGATTTTCCTTGATGGTAATTCTACAGTCATTAAACCAGAGGTGGTCCCCCCTAATGCAGAGAGTGTGAGCAAGTACTCCACCAACCCGGGGGAAATTCTCTGCTGTGGACTCCTGAGTTACGAGGTGGGATCGTGCTTCTTTGGGGTGATGTTCGAAAACCCTGTGGTGGAAGGAGAGCTGTGCCAGCAGGTTGGTTTATATGTGACAGCTGATCCTGCTGAGCGAGACGACATGTATGGTTTGATCAAGAATAGGCAGCAGTCCGCTGTTCTCCAGTGCTTGGCGGTTTTCGGATCTAACCAGAACCAATCCATCTCAGTCACGCTGGCTGGTATCCAGGTCACAGCCTCCATGTCCAGAGGCACCGACTGCAGCGTTAAGGTTATTGTCAAGGATTTGTCTCCATAATGCTACCTTTGTACTTCCTTTATCTTCTAGTCAAGATGGCGCCAGCGAGCAATGATTCCTCGGGCTACATCTTTCAGATAGCTAATCTCTTCAATTATTTCACTTTTCCTATGTCTTGTGCTGCTTCTTTTGGTCTTGAATGCGTTTTGGAAACTGTTGGAGCCTGTGACGTGCAGTGTGGAATTCCATCGAATAATCTAGTGCTCTGCTGTCCCTGGAGAGGACTGAAAGTCACCTCCTGGGGAAAGACTGTGGGTGCGGGGCCATGACTGGCTCAGTTTTGAAGTATCAAGGTGATTGGCGGAGGAGGTCAGCGGTCGTTCTTCACGGAGGCCACAGGCTATTGGGTTCGTAGCCACGGGTCGGTGTCATGGTGTCATGGGGGCATGGCGGTCGCTCTTCGCAGAAGGGCTAAGTTCGATTCTGACAGGAGGATGTTTTCGGAGTTGTAAGTGGTGGCATCCGTTAGTCTCATGAGACCATGGATCTGCGCCTGGAAAATCTTGCTTCAAGCCGTCGTGGTGAGGTGACACTGGAGTGTCCTCTCCGGGGTGCAGTCCTGGGCAAGGTTGTATGGAAGACCGGCAGTTGCCAATGCAGTAAGTGTCCCTCTTCATGACACTGATGTTGTCCAAGGGAAGGGCAAGGGCCGATACAACTTGGCACCACTGTCGTCGCAGGAGTTGCCAGAACGAGGCTGAAGGCAATGTCGGACTGCCTTAGGGATTCCAGCTCCGGATTTGTTCTCAGGATTTACTCCTAAAGCCTTTCCCATGAGTGGGTATGGCCGCAAGGCAGCAGAAGTTTGAAATCAGAGTTTTCCCTCTCTTAGATGGGCTGCCTTCCCAGGCTGACGAGCTGCATCTACCCAAAGCACTGGTTTTAAGGCGCCAAGACCCGCCTTCGCCCCTTCTCCCGTCAGTAGAAACAGTTCCACCGGGCTTAGAGGCTAAACTACACGAAAAGGCCAGGAGTTGGACTTGGTTGTCAGAGGCTATTTGAGGCACATGCCATGAGGAGTACTGTTAGGTAGTGGGAGCTTGTCCCCACTAACACTCCTCAGCTTGACAACCTTGGAACCTGAAGTTCTAAGATTTATGTGATTATTGGACTGTATTGCTCTCCATCAGTTTTCGGTGTTCTCTTTCTTGTTCCCGATTGGCAGGTTGGGGTTCCGGGTAGACAATATGTTAGTTTTTGTAAGGGAGTGGGGTTTGGGGAATTTGGGGCCTGATGTTCTTGTTGGTTTTTCTGTGTGGGTGATCTGCTAGTTTATGTGATTTTGGGGGGGCTGATGCTATTGTCGCTGTTTTTTTTTTGCAAGGGGGTGGTGTTGGGAATTTGATTTTTTTTGGGAGGGAGGGTGTTGGGGGTTTGATATCGCTTTTTTGGTGAGGGAGGGATTGGGAGTTTGGTATTAGCAAGTTTTTTTTCTTTTTCTTTTCATGTGGGGAGGGGGTTGATGTCTTCTCGTTTTTACTTTAATTCGAGGCTATCTGTAGAAGATGAATATCATTTGTATTTTACCTGCATACTTTGACAATAAAGTGAACCTTTTGAAAACCTTTGATTGTATTCTACAGTGTCAGTACCAAGAGCTTGCCAGTGTGTAATGTGCCCTTGCACTTTGTGAAGGTGACATCCACCCATACCTCTCCATCTATCTTCCAGTTCTCACTGGTCTACTCAGTAGCTCAGTATTGAAATCTTTGTTTTCAAGATTCCTGTATAGTCTTCCACTCACCCCTAGCCCTGACATCTGAGGGGGAGTGGGGATTACATCTCTCTTGTGCTTATGTGCACCATACTATCATACGACATAGCAGCAGAATTAGACCACTTGGCCCATTGAATTTGCTCTACAATCCATCATGGCTTTTTTTTTATCCCTCTGAAACCCTATTAATCTGCCTTCCCCCTCTCCCCACCACCTCTCCCTCGTATCCTTTGACACCCTTACTAATTAAAAACCTATCAACCTTCACTTTAAATATACCCAATGATTTGACCTCCACTGCCATCTGGGGCTGTGAATTCCCCAGACTCGCTACTCTCTAGCTAAAGAAACTGCTCCACACCTCATTCCTACAGGGTCATCTGTCTGTTCTGGGGTTTTGCCTATTTAAGAGTCTGGTAAACACCCCTAATGTATCTGCCTCTGTGCAGTTAGGAAATAAAAATACAGCAGTGCTGCCCAATTACTCCCCTGTCACCTTCACTTCCACACCAAGGAAAGGAGCTGGCAGCTACATTCATAGAACACAAAGCATAGAACAGTACAGATCCTTTGGCCCAAGATCTTGTGCTGACATTTAACCTAGCCTAGGATAAATCCCTTTTCGACTCTTCCATACCAAATAACCATCCATCTTTCTATCGTCCATTCCAACATGTCCACTGAAGTTCAGCACATTAGCCCTAGCATCCATCCCTTTCCTCAGAAGCTCAGTATCAGATTGCTTTAAGAATCCAATCCGTTTATTCCCTTTGATTCTTTAGTGCGGAAAAAAAAAATGACTGAGCCCCTTAACTGGGCTGGCTTGTGTGGGTTTCAGTGAGGGCAAATGAAGCTGGGAAATTCTCTAACTGTAATCACTTTCTCCAATCCTCTTTTTCAGTGGCTTTTTCTAAATACCCCTTTTACCCCTTAATAACCTCTAATCCTTTTTTTTTCCCCTTACCAGAGATTGGTGTCTGCCTGAATAATGGGAAAGACACTCACTGAGGGTGGGGTGATGGGGGGGGGGGTGGAAGGTCAGCATCAGCCAGCTCAGCTCAGTTAAGGGGTGGATGTGATAAGATATAGGAGCAGATTAAGGCCATTTGGCCCATCGAGTCTGCTCTGCCATTTCATCTTGGCTGATGATTTTTTCCCTCTCAGGCCTAATCTCCTGCCTTTTCCCTATATTGCTTAGTACCTTGAATAATCGAGAATCTATCTACCTCTGCCTTAAATATGCCCAATAATTTTGCCTTCACAGCCACCTGTGACAACAAGTTCAACAGAATCACCATTCCCTGGCTAAGGAAATTTGTCTTCAACTTCGTTCTAAAAGGACGCTCCTCTATTTGCTGGCTGTGTCTTCTAGTCTTGTACTTCCCTACCATAGAAAACATCCTCTCCACATCCGCTCTATTGAGGCCTTTCAACATTCGATGGGTTTCATTAAAGTTTCCCTTCACTTTTCTGAATTCCAGAGAGTAGAGGCCTAGAGCCATAAAATCCTCCTCGTTTGACAAGCCTTTCAAACTCAGAATTATTTTCATGAACCTCCTTTGAACTCTTTCCAGTGTCAACACATCCTTTCTTAGAAAATGGGCCCAAAGCTGCTCACAATACTCCGTGAGACCTCACCAATGCTATATAAAACCTCAACATTACATCCTTTTTATATTTCAGTCCTCTTGAAATGAATGCTAAAAACTCATTTGCCTGCCTCACCCCAGATTCAACCTGAAAATTAACCTTTAGGGAATCCTGCATGTGGACTCCCAAACCTTTGCACCTCAGATTTTTGAATTTTCTCTCCATTTATAAAACAGTCTACTCTTTTATTTCTTTTGCTGAAATGCTTGACCATACACTTCCTGACACTATATTCCATCTGCTACTTCTTTGCCCATTCTCCTAATCTAAGTTCTTCTGTAGCCTCTCTACTTCCTCAAAACTACATGCTTCTCCACCTATCTTTGTATCATCCACAAACTTGGCCACAAAGCCATCAATTCTGTTATCCAAATCATTGTCAAATAACATAAAAGGAAGCAGTCCCAACACAGACCCCTGTGCAACACCATTAGTCACTGGCAGGCAACCAGAAAAGTCTCCCTTTATTCCCACTTCTTGCCTCCTGACAATCAGCCAATGCTCTATCCATCCTGGTACCTTTCCCATAATACCATGGGCTCTTAACTTTACACAGCCTCATGTAGCACCTTGACAAAGGCTTTCTGAAAATCCAAGTGCACAGCATCCCCCGATTCTCCGTTGTCTATCCTGCTTGTTATTTCATCAAAGAATTCCAACAGATTTGTCATCAAGATTTTCCTTTGAGGAAAACAAGCTGACTACAGCCTATTTTAAAATGTCCCTCCAAAGTACCTCGAAGCCACATCCTTAATGATCAATTCTAACATTTCCCCAACTGACTAACTGGCCTATAGTTTCCTTTCTTCCATCTCTCCCATGAAGAGAGGAGTTACATTTTGCAGTTTTCCACTCCTCCAGAAAAATGCCAGAATCATTGATTCTTGAAAGATCATTACTAAGTGACTCCACAATTTCTTGAGCTACCTCTTTCAGTACCCTGGGGTGTAAACCATCTGGTCCATTTGACTTATCTACCTTCAGACCTCTCAGTTTACCAAGAACCTTCTTAGTAGTGGCAACTTCACACACTTCTGCCCCCTGACACACTCAAACTTCTGGCATACTGTTAGTGTCTTCCACAGTGAGAGTGATACAAAATACTTATTCAGTTTGTCCACTGTTTCCTGGTCTCCTATTACTACATCTCCAGCAGTCTGATATTCACTCTTCACTCTTGCCTCTCTTAAATTTTATGTATTTTTAGAAACTTTTGTTATCCTGCTCATGGCAGGAAGAGAGTTTCTCTTCCTTCTACCATCTGCGTGAGATGATGGGACTTTTGAGAGACTTTGAGACATTTTTTTTTACCATGGCCATGGTCTGTTCCTTATCAAATTATGGTATTGCTTTGCACTGTTGTAACTATATGTTATAACTATGTGGTTTTTGTCAGTTTTTCAGCCTTGGTTTGTCTTGTGTTTCTGTGATATCATTCTGGAGGAACATTGTATCATTTCTTAATGCATGCATTACTAAATGACAATAAAAGAGGACTGTGTGTCCTCATAATCTAATCTAATATTATTAGCTAGTTTACCTTTGTATTCCACCTTTTTTCCTTTATGACTTTTTTAGTTGCATTCTGTTGGTTTTTAAAATCTTCTCAATCCTCTAACTTCTCACTATATTTTGCTCTCATATGCCCTCTCTTTTGCTTTTATGTTGAATTTGACTTCTCTTGTCAACCACAATTGTGTCATCTTTCCTTTAGAATACTTCTTCCATATTGGGACACGTAAATCCTGCGCCTTTCGAATTGCTCCCAGAAACTCCAGCCATTGCTGCTCTGTCAGCATCCCTTTTGATGTTCCTTTCAAACTAATTTTGGCTAGCTCTTCTCTTATGCCTCTGTAATTCTCTTTACTCCACTGTAATACTGATACATCTGATTTGAGCTTCTCTTTTTCAAATTACCGGTGAAATCTCTCATTTCCTAAGTGTTCCTTTACCTGACGCTCTTTAATCAATTCTGTTTCATTGCACAACACCGAATCCTGAAAAGCTGATCTGCCGGTAACCTCAACAATGAGCTACCCTAAAAAACCCTCTCGTAGGCATTCTAAAAATTTCCCCTCTTGGGAAATTTTACTCAGCACCAACCTGATTTTCCCAGTCTACCTGCATATTGAAATCCCCCATGACTACTGTAACATAAGACCATAAGTCACAGGAGCAGAATTAGGTCATTCGGCCCAGTGAGTCTGCTCCACTATTCAACCATTGCTGATCCTTTTTCCCCATTCTGGCCTTCTCCCCATAACCCCGATGCCGTGTCGAATCAAGAACCTATCAAGCCTTAAATACACCCAACGACCTGGCCTCCACAGCTGCCTGTGTTAATAAATTCACCAACCTCTGGCTAAAGAAATTTCTACGCATCTCTGTTTTAAATGGACACTCCTCTATCCTGAGGCTGTGGACTGTGCCCTCTTGTCCTAGACTCACTCACCACAGGAAACGTGCTTTCCACATCTACTCTGTCTAGGCCTTCCAATATTCCATAAGTTTCAATGCGATTCCCCCCTTTTCCTTCTAAATTCCAGCGAGTACAGACCCAGTGCTCTCAAACATTCCTTGTATGATTCCTCCCTTTCATTCCTGGAATCACCCTTGTAAATTTCCTGTAAACCCTCTCCAATGCCAGCGCATCTCTTCTTAGATGAGGTGCCCAAAACTGTTCACAGTACTCAAGGTGAGGCTTCACTAGTGCCTTATAAAGCCTCAGCATCACATCCCTGCTGTTGTATACTAGACCTCTTGAAATGAATGCTAACATTGCATTTGCCTTCCTCGCCACCAACTCCACCTGCAAATCAACCTTTACACTACATTATGTTACGTTACTTTATGTTATCTTATGTTACTTTACTCTTTATTGTCGCCAAACGATTGATACTAGAACGTACAATCATCATAGCGATATTTGATTCTGCACTTCCCACTCCCTGGATTACAAATCGATAGTAAATATTAAAAATTTAAATTATAAATCATAAATAGAAAATAGAAAAATGGAAAAAAACCAAGAGGCAGGGTCCGGATATTTGGAGGGTATGGCCCGAATCCGGGTCAGGATCCGTTCAGCAGTCTTATCACAGTTGGAAAGAAGCTGTTCCCAAATCTAGCCGTACGAGTCTTCAAGCTCCTGAGCCTTCTCCTGGAGGGAAGAGGGACGAAAAGTGTGTTGGCTGGGTGGGTTGTATCCTTGATTATCCTTTTATTAGGGTGTTCTGCACAAGGATTCCCAAGTCCCTTTGCATCTCTGATTTTTGGATTTTCTCCCAGTTTAGAAAATAGTCTGCACATTTATTTCTCCAACCAAAGTGCATGACCATGCATTTTCCAACATTGTATTTCATTTGTCACTCTCTTGCCCATTCTCCCAATCTCTCTAAGTCCAGAGTTGAGTGATTTATGAAAAATCATTACTAATGCCTCCACAATCTCTACTGCTACCTCTTTCCGAACCCTAGGGTGCAGTTCATCTGGTCCAAGTGACTTATGTACCCTTGGGTCTTTAATCTTTTTGAGCAACCTTCTCCTCTGTAATAGTAACTGCACTCATTTCTCCTCTGTCACACCCTTCAACATTAGGCACACTGCTAGTGTCTTCCACAATGAAGACTGATGCAAGATACTTATTTAGTTCATCTGCCATCTCTTTGTCCCCCATTATTATTTCTCCGGCCTCATTTTCTAGTGCTTCTATACCCACTCTCATCTCTTTTATTTTTTACATATTTGAAAAGCTTTTACTATCCACTTTGATGTTGTTTGCTAGCTTGTTTTCATATTTCATCTTTTTCCTCCTAATGATTCTTTTAGTTGCTCTCTGCACGGTTTTAAAGCTTCCCAATCCTCTGTCTTCCAACTAATTTTTGTGTTGTTGTATGCCCTCTCTTTTGCGTTTATATTAGCTTTGACTTCCCTTGTCAACCATGGTTGTACTATTTTGCCATTTGGTTTTGGAATACATCTATCCTGCACCTTCCTCGTTTTTCCTAGAAACTCGCACCATTGCTGCTCTGCTGTCATCCCTGCCAGCATTTCCTTCCAATTTACTTTGGCCAACTCCTCTCTCATACAACTGTAATTTCCCTTACTCCACTGAAATACTGTTACGTCAGACATTACCTTTTCCCTCCTATCAAATTTCAAGTTGGACTCAATCATATTATGATCACTGCCTCCTAAGGGTTCTTTTACCTTAAACTCCCTAATCAACTACGGTTAATTACATAACACCCAATCCAGTACAGCTAATCCCCTTTTGACATGTATTTTCTATCTCCCATTGTAATTTGTAGACCAATCTTTGCTACTGGTTGGGGGTCTGTATATAACTTCCATCAGGGTCTTTTTACCCTTGCAGTTCCTCAGCTCTACCCACAACAATTCAAAACCTTCTGACCCTCTGTCACCTTTCTATTGATTTGATTTCATAGGGCCACACCACTCCCTCTGCCTATCTGCCTATCCTTTTGAAACAGTGTGTATCCTTCGATATTAAGCTCCCAGCTATGATCTTCTTTCAGCCAGGATTCAGTGATGCCATACATCATTCATGCCACTCTGTAACTGTGCTACAAGTTCGTCTACCTTATTCCGTATACTGCATGCATTCAAATATAACGCTTTCAGTCCTGTATTCATGCTTTATGACTTTTGTCTGCCTTTTACATTGTAACTCATCCTGCTGACTGCAATCTTGCCCTATCATCAGCCTCTCCTTGCTAGCAGTCTCACTACACACTGTCTGTGTTTGGTAATGGTCCCACAGAAAGTTATTCGATGCATTGTCCAGCTCGGCTCAGACTGTAATGGGCTGGATGTGGTAATGCTCCAAAGTTATTGGATATTGCGGGAAAAAAAAATTGGCTGAAAATCAAGCAATAAAATTTTACTAGCAAATATAAATCATTCTGTCTTCTGAATAGAACATTTTGCTATCTTTATTTTTTGCCTGCTAGTTCTTATTGTGCACCAAAATGGAAGGCCATGGAACTATCTCTGAGAATCTGAAGTATCACTTCAGTGATGGCTTTCTTTTTCAAGAGTCCAAATTGTTCTGTCTTAATAAGAGCAATTTGAATAAACAGGCATATTTCAATAACCTGAGGAATATATGATGTAATAACAAGATAGAACATTGAAGCAGAATTGAGCTGTTTTGTTTACCATGCAGTTAATACTTGGTGTAGTCCTGAGTACCATTTATTGATTGGCATTGCATATGAGCTGAGACCCCTGATGTAATCAAAAGCTGAAGCACACTCCTCATTGCCGTGTTCAATTCTTTTGTTCTTTATTATTATGTGTTTTGATTTATAATCAAAAAAATATAAAGCTTATTTCACTGCTATTGCTGTTGAGCTTCAGTTCAACACACACACCACTGTAATTCTGTTTTGTTATGGTAATGTGTGTTACTTGCACAATTATGGAAATTAAAGTTTGTGTCTTTTTTTGTTTAACGATAGAATACAGTAATAGGCCCTTTCGGTCCAACAACCCGGGTTGCCTAATTACATCCATGTGACCAATTAACTTAGTAACCCGTATATCTTTGGGATGTTGGAGGAAATTGGAGCACCCGGAAGAAACCTGCACCGTCATGGGGAGTTCATATAAACTCCTTACAGACAATGGCGAAAAATGAATGCGGGTCACTCGTGATGTAATAGCGTAACTCTAACTGCTATGTTACCATGCCACCTTGAAGAGGTTAAAGAACTTGGGCGTGGTATTTTTGATTTGCTTGTTAATATGTCACATATTGGGGCCGCACATCGCCCCCCCCCCCACTCCGCTGCATCAGCCCAGGACCTCCCACCTGTCTCACCTGCTGTGACCATGCAACACCTGGGGCACTGGGACACTGCTGGCACTTGCAGTGACAGCCAGAGGTCTGAAGAACATTACCGGTGATATCCTGAGTAACCCTGGTAACTATTCCTGCTCATCCTCTGCAACCTTTGATTCATTTGGGCTCACCAAGCCTCTCCAATGCCTGCACCTCTATCACTTGCAGGATGCAGCCTCAGACCACTCCCTCCCATTCATAGCCAGAATTACTGGCAGGGGCTTCACATCATATCCCCATGGAGTTTCCTTAATGACAGATACTTAATTCCCTCATCTCTCATCTGTAGTGACCCATTATATACTGGAGCTTATCATTAGGTTCCTCACATATGCTAACAGTATCTGCTCCAGCATACCACCAATACCTTACCATCTTCACTGTTTCTAAGCTATTTTACACCTATTACTGATTAATAGAAAGCTCCTTAGCCAAAAATGCTGGAAAGACAGAAGCAATCATAAAGTGATAGAACACTACCACACAGAAACAGACCATTTGGCCCATCCAGTGTGTGCCAACCAGATACCTGGCCCATCCACCTGCACCTGGACCATATCCCCCTAAGTCCTTCCAATCTATGTACCTATCCAAACTTCTCTTAAATATCACAACAGAGCTTGCATCTACCACTTCCACTCATCAACACTCCCACCACGCTCTGAGTGGAGAAGTTTCATTCTCTGATTCCTCTTAAATATTTCACCTTTCACCCTGAACCTAAGCTCTCTAGTTCTAGTCGCATTTCAACCTGAGGGGGAAGATTTGGAGAAAAGGAAAGAAAACAATAATCGAAAAGGCTTGGTGAACACAAAAAAGCATGTCCTAAGACATTGATGGATGTCCTCTCAAACTTCAGATACCTGCAAAATTATTAAAGAATAGAGCAAAATTACTGTTAGAAATATCTAACAATCACCAATTTTCAGGACGAAATCCATCATATACTTTTATGTCATTGAGCCAATTTATCATAATGCTTAATGTTTAAGTAATGATTCTTGTCACATTTCGCATTTGCAGTTCTACCTGTTGGAGAAGTTATGATTTAACCCCTTTTTATGTATAAAAATCATGTGTACTGAAATGATGCATGATACTTTTAATATAATGCTCATGAAAGAATACCCATTTTAATCTTGGAGTATTTTAATTGTTTTGAGTTAGATTATATCTTCAAGGAGTGATGTTTCAAAAAGATGACATCCATCATTGAGGACCCCATCATCCAGGTCATAGAAACATAGAAACATAGAAAATAGGTGCAGGAGTAGGCCATTCGGCCCTTCGAGCCTGCACCGCCATTCAGTATGATCATGGCTGATCATCCAACTCAGAACCCTGTACCAGCCTTCCCTCCATACCTCCTGATCCCTTTAGCCACAAGGGCCATATCTAACTCCCCCTTAAATCTAGCCAATGAACTGGCCTCAACTGTTTCCTGTGGCAGAGAATTCCACAGATTCACCACTCTCTGTGTGAAGAAGTTTTTCCTAATCTCGGTCCTAAAAGGCTTCCCCTTTATCCTCAAACTGTGACCCCTCATTCTGGACTTCCCCAACATCGGGAACAATCTTCCTGCATCTAGCCTGTCCAATCCCTTTAGGATTTTATACGTTTCAATAAGATCCCCCCTCAATCTTCTAAATTCCAACGAATATAAGCCTAGTCGATCCAGTCTTTCATCATATGAAATTCCTGCCATTCCAGGAATCAATCTGGTCAACCTTGTCATGCCTTGTTCTCATTGTTACCATCAAGAAGGAGATAGCGAATCCAGAAGGCACAACCTCAATGAGTCAGGAACAGCTTCTTCCCCTCTGCCATCCAATTTCTAAACGAACATTGAACCCCAAAACACTACCTCGCTACTTTTTTTATTTCTATTTTTAAACTACTTATTTTATTGAACTATTTTATGTATACATTCTTTAATTCACGCTTTTAATCTATTAATATGTATTGCATTGTCCTGCTGCCACAAAGACAACAAATTTCACGATGTGTCAGTGATATTAAACCTGATTCTGATTCTGAACTTTTACTGAATCCAAAGTAAGATGGGAGTAAAACACAGGTGGAAGGAACATGATTTGTAGAGCCAAAACTGGTCTTTCCCAGGGTAAAGAACAGGCTATGTCTTTCACTATAGGAGTTGTTCTGCTCCTGGTTGGAATTGACTGGCCTAGTCCCTGTCAGTTGTAGTTTTCAGCTCGTACAGAATAACTGAGGACATTCGCACTAACAAAAGAGCACACTTTATGCGGAAGAACATTAAGCAAAATATCATTCTTCGAAAGACAGTTTCACCAGAAATTAATGCACTGGAAAATTCTTATGAGCATGGTACAACATTTGTTTTATTTCAGAGACACAGCCCTACTGCTTAACTTATAACCATGTGACTAATTAAACTACTGACACGTGCATCTTTGGAATGAGGTAGGAGACCAGAGCGCCTAGAGGAACATACAAGCTCCTTACAGACGGCGGAGAAATTGAACCTGGGTTGCTGGTTACACTCACCACTACACTTCCATGCCACACTGAGTCTGGCTCTGGGAAAGAGATGGAAGAGTCTGGAAGGGAAGGTGGAAGAAGGAGAGTGCTGGTGATAGGGGATTCAAATGCCGCTAAATGCATAAATACTGCTATAAATCATTTCTTTATAAAGAGGTGCCTTAGCCTTCTATCTTTAAATATACCTTCTATTCCCCTGAAGCTGCCTTTATTATGTTCATTACTATTATGCCCAATTGTATTAGGCATAGTGCAAAATTATGCAATTAATCAACAAACATTCAAAGCAATGTATTGAAACAGATATATAATTGTTCACATTTTCCACATTTTGAGATGAACAGTTCAAATTTACATTCTTTGGGCATAAGAAACTAGCTCAATAAAACATTTGATTACTGGCCAGCATCCACCGGGGCTCTGTCTTTTCAATAATGTAGTCTCCTCTGAGGTAATTGCTAAAGCAGGGCAGTGCTGAAGTTGAATTAAGCGTAGGAAATCATATGTACCTCTGCTAGCCAGTGTTGGGAAGTTACACAGGACCACTTCATCTAGTAAAATGACCCTCTTTTACTGGTAACGGATGAGACCAGATCAGATTACTTGGAAATCCCAGCAAAAACGATTCCAATTGTTCAACTTGCCTCATTGTGAACGAGTGTTTTGGTTCATTCTGCTGGACCTGCTCCATGATACAAGTTCTCCAGTATAACAGACAGGAAATGCTGGAGAGGAAAGAAATAAAGAGCTGGCATTTCTGGCCGTAGGCTGGTGGGTCCTCAGCCCGAAATGTTGACTCTTTATTCCTTTCCATAGATGCTGCCTGACCGGCTGAGTTCCTCCCATTCCATGATACCAACAGCTCCCAGAGCGACATAGTAGTGTAGCAGTTAGCATAACATTTTACAGCACCATCTGCAAGGAGTTTGTACATTCTCCCTGTGGCTGCATAGGTTTCCTCCCAATTCCAAAGAGCTATGGGATAGGGTTAGTGAGTTGTGGACATGCTATGTTGGCGCCAGAAGCATGGTGACACTTGCAGGCTGTCCTCAGCACATCCTCACTTTTTTTTTTAGGGCATCCGTTAGTCTTGCAAGACCATGGATTTGCACCTGGAAAGTGTTCACTCTCCAGGGCGCAGGCCTGGGCAAGGTTGTATGGAAGACCAGCAGTTGCCCATGCTGCAAGTTTCCCCTCTCCACGACACCATTGTCGTCCAAGGGAAGGGCACTAGGACCCATACAGCTTGGCACCAGTGTCGTCGCAGAGCAATGTGTGATTAAGTGCCTTGCTCAAGGACACAACACGTTCCCTCGGCTGGGGCTTGAACTCTCGACCTTCAGGTCGCTAGTCCAATGCCTTAACCACTTGGCCACGTGCTCACACATCCTCATCCCCATACTGTGTTGGAATTTAACATAAAATGGTGCATTTCATTGTATGTTTTGATGTTTCAATATACACGTGACAAATAAAGCTAATCTTTATCTTTATACTGACTGTCATTATTCAGTTCATCTGATGTACTTTTTGCTGCTTTATCTGGACACTGCGCAGCACAAACTCTCAATATCTTTCACGAGATGTAATGGTATACCAACCTGTGATGGTCACTGCACATTTATTGTGGCTAAATCTAAATGTCAAATCTTATTTGCTATTTTTGCTTCTGTATTGGTTTCTGCAGCCTGCGTTACATGATTACTGTCTGACATGAGAAGTAGACTTAGAATCAGGTCTAATATCACCGGCATATGCCATGAAATTCAGCATTTTGTGGCAGCAGTACATTGCAATACATGGTAATAAAAAGTAGAAATAACAATAAAAAGCATATGCTAAAAATAAGTTAAATAAGTAATGCAAAATGAGAGGGATAAAATTACTGAGGAAGTGTTTATGGGTTCATTGTCCCTTCAAAAATTTGACAGTGGAAGGGGAAGAAGCTGTTCCTGAAGCGTTGAGTGTGTGTCTTCAGGCTCCTGTACCTCCTATCTAGTGGTAGTAGTGAGAAGAGGGCATGATGAAGGACTTTAATGATGGATGCCACCTTTTTGAGGCACCGCCTTTTGAAGATGTCCTTGATGATGGGAAGGCTAGTGCCTGTGATGGCAATAACCGTCTGATGAGATGAAGCCATGGTGACCGGGGGATAAGCTGTAAACCAGGTTCTCTGGTCAATGAGTGAATGGGGGTAGTTGAGAACATAGACTAAAGAACCCAGTCAAAAGCATGGGACAGTTGTGAAATGCAGAGCAGGAAGACTTGACCTAGTGAGCATGTCCTCCACTCTCTGAGAGAGGGAAAGAGAGCTGAGCCAATATTACAGACGGATAACTGAGACAAACCCAGATATCTAATTGATTGATGGTGTACAATTCAATATCAAATCCAGAAAACTCCATGACCGAATGGAAGATGAGGTCTGTTCCTTCAGCTTGCATTGCCTCTCACTGTGACAAGCTCTGAGGAGTGAATATCACTTGGTCTAATTACATGGACATTGCGGTCAAGAAAGCTCACCAAGTTTTCCCAGGGCTCCTTCACTCTTATCAACACACCTTTATCCTGCCTGGGCGCGTTACAGCTTGGCATGGCAGCCGCTGTCCCCGAGATCACAAGAATCAGTGAGCTGCGGACACATCACAGAAAGCAGCCTCCCCTCTTTAGACTCTATCTATACCTCCCGCAGCTTCAGTAAAGCAGCCAGCATGACGAAAGGTCCCAGCCATGCCCGACATTCTCTCTTCTTCCCTTTCCGACAGGGCAGAATATAACAATGCCTGCAAGAAAGTACTACCAGGCTCAAGGACAGCTTAAATCCCTCTGTTATCAGACTCATGAATAGACTTATTGTCTAATGAGGTGGATTCTTGGCCCTCCAATCTCCCTTGTTACGATCTTGCACTTTATTGTTTACTCACCCTAGCTATTGCGCTTTATCTGCATTGATACTGTTTTACCTTGTTCGACAGTGCAGCGTGTAATGATTTGATCTGTATGAACACCTTGCAAGACAAGCTTTCCAATTCCAATACGTCAGAATGGAAAGTCATGCAAGTGAATCGCTGCTTCATATAGAAAGATTGAATGGATCTCTGGAATTGCAGAATCAACGTAGGTGGAGTGAGCCATTCGGAGAGGAGAAGTTGAGGCAGAGGAGTTCTGACGCCTGTACAACTGGCTCGATTGCGAGGCTGGATTGCTCTGGGTGCCGAACTGATTCGGAGAAATCAAGAGCGGCTTCAGGCTGGGCGGCAAAAGCTGGGCCTGGAGTGAGTCGCTGTGCGGCGTGTTCTAGGCCCAGAGCCTTTCACACCGTGGTACCAGGTCCTAATGTGAGGTACCGTACACTACTTGGACAATTTAAACGATATACTGGAAAGCCAGGCCATTGGGATCGGAGGCGAGAGCCCATTTCGCTTGCTTTCCCACCATGTTCACTCCTATCTCCATGGCACTGAGGCTATGAAGACAGCTCACGATGGGCTGATACTGAGGCTTGGGCCTACTCCGGGATGGTCCAGAATTCAGGTCTAAGGACTGATTTTGGTTCGAAATGTTGTTGCTCACATTATTTCTGTTTTTCTCCCCCTTTCTCTGCGCATTGGGGATTGGTCTTTATTTTTCTTTAATGAGTTCTTTCAAGTTCTTTGCCTTGTGGCTGCTTGTAAACAAACTAATCCCAAGGTTGCATAATATATACACTCTTTGTTAGTAAATGTACTTTGAATGGTGGCTTGGCAAGAAGTGAAAGGATGAGCGTTGCATTGTCTGTGGTCAAAAGGGAAAGTACCATAAAACGTTGGTGGGTGGGAATGGAAGAATAGACTGGATTCACAAAGGGAATGGTCCTCAGCAAATGCTGAAAGAGGAAGATGGAATATCTTTGAAAGTGGTGTAAATTGCAGAGAACGATCTTGTGAATGTAAAGGCTGTTGGAGTGGAAAGAGAGGGCCAGGGGATGAGAGTAGAGGCACCAGAAGTAGTGAGATGAGGTCCAGGGCTTTGTTGATGGTAGAGGGGAAGCCATTCTTCAGAAGGAAAGAAGGCATTTCATGGGCATCAGTGTGGAAGGTGTCAAAATTGGAGCAAATACAATGCAGATGAATGGATTAGGAGAATGAAATGGCGACCTTAAAGGAGGCAGGGTGGGTTAAAGAATAGTCAAACTGTTTAATTACAGTAAAGTTGCTTGAGATACATGTCCTGATGAAGGTTCTGGGACTGAAACGTCGACAGTTTACTCATTTCCATAGGTGCTGCCTGACCTGCTAAGTTCCTCCAGCATTTTGTGTGTGTTGCCTTGGATTTCCAGCGTCTGCCCATGTTTGTGATACTAAGCAAGCAGCAGCGGTTATACCAACTTTATTCACACTTTTCATACTGAAGGATTAAGGCAAAATAATCTGATCTATGATAAGAATTTGAATAATGGACCATTGCCAATTTAAACATCTTTCTTGCTACATTATCCAGGTAATACTATTATGGGAATAATCTGTGACCAGAACGGCAATCAGGATGTAAAGACTTGAAATAGGCTTCAGTATCCAGTAATATCCAACATAAGTTCAGGTAATACATTTTGGCACCTATAGCAAAAAGCGATATGTAATCTTTATAAGACTTTAGCTTGCCTTGCCTTGCCTTTGGCCCTAAACTCCTGGTGGAGTCCTCGGGGCACTGTCATGACAAGCTTTGCACCAGTCTGTTCCATCTGTCACGGTTGTGTGCCAGAGCCTGGGTCACCACAAATGTTTTCCCTGTCCATTCTTTAATGTTGTCCGTCCATCTTTTCCTCTGTCTACCACTCCTTCTTTTCCCCTCCACAGTTCCTTGTAGAACGGTCTTTGCAAGGCCACTGAATCTTGTTACGTGGCTGTACCATCTCAGCTTTCTTTTCTTCACCGTTGTGAGAAGGTCTTCATGGGGGCCAATGTGATGCTGGATGGTCTTGCAGACCTCCTTGTTTGTGACGTGGTCCAAGTATAAGATGACCAAAATGTTGCGATAGCACCTCATTTCCAATGCCTGTATCTTACTCTGTAGCTCTGCTGTGAGGGTCCATGTCTCACATGCGTACAGGAAGATGGAGAATACCAATGCATGCAGGAGTCTGATCTTGTACTTCATGGTGATGTTGCTGTCCCTCCATATTGTCTTGAGTTTGGATAGTGCAGTCATTAACAGACTTTAGCTGTTAATAGACATTTATGTCATTGAGGAGTATCTGACTATGCCTCAGGCTGTATCTGTGCCAATTCATCAAGTACTATAGTTGATCTTGCCTTACTATTAAATATAGAAACTACAATTCAGGATCTTGTCTGGAAATGGACATGATAAGCTGAAGTTGAATCACTGAAGGATGTTTGATGGCTGTGTTAGGCTGTGGTTATCTCCTCTTACAAAGTGAAACCAAGTGACACAGTTGACAAAAGGGCTTCACTTCCAGATAAGCGTAATGCCTTCTCTGCTCGCCTTGCCTGTCAAAACATGGACGAGCCATCACAAACTCTCTATGGTCCTGTTATTTCAGTCCCTGAGACCAATGTGAGAACATTCTCCAGGAGGGTGAGCCCCAGAAAGCATACGGCTCGGATGGGATACCTGGCTGAGTACTAAAGACCTCTGCTGATCAACTGGCTGGAGTGTTCACAGATATCTTTAACCTCTTGTTTCGACAGTCTGAGGTACCCACCTGCTTTCAGCATGCTTTAATTATACTGGTGTCTACGAAAAGCATGGTAACCTGCTTCAATGACAATTGTCCAGAAGAAGTGATGAAGTGCTTTGAGAGGTTAGTGATGAAACATTTCAGCTGCTGCCAGAGAAGCTACTTGGATCCACTCCAATTTGCCTCCCAGCACAACAGGTCCACAGTACGTTTCATTTCACTGGCTCTTCACTCAACCCTGAAACATCTGGACAGCAAAGATGCATACATCAGGATCAACTACTGCTTTATCAGCTGCAGCTCAGTATTCAATACTATCATCCGCTGAAAACTATTCAATAAGCTTCAAGACCTTGGCCTCAGTACCTCATTTCGCAATCAGATCCTTGATTTCCTCACTTGCAGACCCAGTCAGTGTGGTGGGCAACAAAATCTACTCCACAGTCTGCATCAGCACAGGTGCACGACTAGGCTGTACTCACTTTACACTTATGCCTGTGTGGCTATGCACAGCTCCAATGCCATATTTAATTTCGCTGATGACACCACAGGGCCAGGAACATTGTAAATTCCTCGGTGTTAGCATTTCAGAGGACCTGTCTGGGCCCAGCACGTAAGTGTATTTATCAAGAAAATTCAGCAGTGCTGCTACTTCCTTAGGAGTTTCTGAAAATTCGGCATGACATAAAAAACTTTGACAAACTTCTATAGATGTGTGGTGGAGAGTAAATTGACTGGCTGCATCACAGCCTGATATGGAAACACCAGTACTGTATCCCTGAATGGAAAATGCTACAAAAAGTCCATCAATGGTGGGAAGATAAAGCTATACACACCATTGAGCCCATCTGCACAGAGCCTTTTCACAGGAAAGCAGCATCCGTTATCAAGGACCCCTACCACCCAGGACATGCTTCCTCCTCACTGCTGCCATCAGAAAGAAGGTACAGGAGCCTCAGGATTCACACCACGAGGAAGGGTTATTATGCTTCAAATATCAAGCTCTTGAACCAGAAGGGATAACTTCACTTGCTCCATCACCGAACTATTCTCACAACCTATAGACTCATTTTCATCTCATGTTCTCGATATATGTTGCTTGCTTGCTTGCTTGTTTGTTTGTTTGTTTATTTATTTATTATTTTCTTTTCGTATTTGCATAGTTTGTTGTCTTTTGCACATTGGTTTTCCACCTTGTTGATGTGGTTGTTGATTCTTTTATGGTTACTCCACTTATTGAGTATGCCTGCAAGAAAATAATTCTCAGGGCTGTATATGGGTGACGTATACATTATGTACTTTGATAATAAATTTGTTTTGAACTTGCAACATTTAAGGTAGATATGGCACTCATAATAAGATATTAATATAGTTTTTTAACTTGTTTATTTGGCAATGCAATGTGAAATAGGCCTTTCCAGCCTATCGAGACGCGCCACCCCAGCGTCCCCACAACACTCATAATGCTATCCTAATCGTGAGAACATTTGCAGTGACAATTTAACCTACCTGGTACATCTTTGGACTGTGGGAAGAAACCAGACTACCCGGGGGAAACCCACGCATTCCATAGGGAGGGCATATAGAGACTCCTTATCCTTACAGGATGGCGTGAACTCTGGAATGCCCTGAGATGTAATAATGATGTGCTAACTGCCACACTACCATGGTGCCTAGACAATACATTCTTTAAAATTATGGTGGTATTATAAAAGAATAGGCTATCTAGTCACTGCCTTGTGGTTTGGTGGGAGTATGTTATAGGCAAATCGTTTCACTGCAGGAATAAGAAATACACTCTCTTCTCTGCACAATGTTACTGAGGAAAGCTCTGCCTACCAGTGAATTCTTGATTACAGAAGTTTCTAATGACCAAAATAATTAATTGTCATTTACCTAGCTCCTTAAGCATAGAAACAGCCTAAAATAGTGCAACTGGGAAATTATGTACAATGAGAGCAATATGGAGGTTAGAAGAGACAGATTTTTTGGAAAGTTTCAAAGGAAACAAAAAAGATTTATAGGGAGTTGTGTCTAGGCAGATGAATCTGACAATGGTTGAACAGGAGGAAAGACCTTCTGAACAGTATGTACGTACACCTGAAGAAAGTTATGGACATGGGGAAATGAAACATAGTGAAGGTACGAAAACACAAGTTATTAAATTCAGAATTAGCAGTTCACAGGTAAAATGCGTTCAATGAATTGCCATAGATTCACTGAGCCAATCAGCATGGAAAATAGCCCCTTCAGCCCAACTTCTCCATGCCAACCAAGTTGTCTCATGAAATAGTCCCATCTGCTCACATTTGGTCCATATCTGAGGACAACACCAATTCAGAGCCCGTCTTTCCTCGCTAATTCATTGCTGCTCCAGTGACATCAGGAATAGAAGAGGAGGTGATGGTTGCCCAAGAGTTGGAACCAGACCTATGTGGGGATCTAGCTGTTTGTCCCTACCATGGAGCATTGGAATGAGGTTACCCCTCTCATCTGGCTGGATATCCAGGAATTCAATGTACCCTGGAATTTATCAAGAGATGAATTTTGTGGCCATCTATGTTCCATGATATCTACAGCTTTGTCTCTGCCTGTCCCACTTGTGCCCAGAACAAGACATCAAGTCAGTGCCCTGTGGATCTGCTCTGACTGTTTCCTGTGCCTTACTGCTCCAGGTCCCCTCTCAGAGGATGTTATCACTGGTCTACTCCCCGTCTGATGGAAACACTACCATTCTGGTGGTTGTGGACCAATTCTCCAAGGCTGCCCACTTCATTGCTCTCCCAAAGCTTCTGTCAGCTCATGAGACTGCCACTGTCATGGTTCAGCACATGTTCAGACTGCTTGGCTTCCCTCAGGACAGAGTGTCTGGTTGAGGACCACAGTTCACATCTATTTTTGGAAGGCCTTCTGTTTCCCTGTGGGAGCCACAGCCAGCTTCTCAAGTAGTTTTCACTACAAATCTAATGACCAGACTGAGAGAGTGAATCAGGAGCTGGAGACAACCCTATGCTCTGTCTTGTCTCCTCCAACCCCACATCCTAGAGCTCCTAATTGGTTTGGGCAGAGATCAGCTACAGTAACCTCCAGTTGTCCTCCACTGGCATGTCTCCCTTTGGATGCCAAAAGAGAATCCGGCCACTGCTCTTCACTGACGGAGCAGGCGGGAGGAGAGAGATGCAGCCCGCCGTGCGTGCGCAGCCCTCCGGTAAAAAATGATATCGTATCCGTTAAGTAGGGGCCATGGACAATTCTGATTTGATGGAGATGGACGTGAAAGCACAGAGGAACATCTGGAGAGTTTTCTGAAACGCTCGTTCGCTGCTGTCGTTACTGCGCGGTTGGGAATCTTTCGGAGGGAAGGCCTCAAAATCCCTGGCTTTGCCTGCTGTTGGCAACCGAGATGGAGGTCGAATCGTTCGGATAGAGATGGCGCTCAGTACTCGGTGTCGGAGAGCTGATCAGAGCTCGAAGTTTTTGAATGACTCAGAGTCGGACCGTGGTCGGGTACGGCAGGGAGAGTTTTTCTTCCTTCTCCCATCTGCGTGAGATGTGGGACATTTGAGAGACTTTGAACTTTTACTGTGCTCATGGACTTCCTCATCAAGTTATGGTATTGTTGCACTGTTGTAACTATATGTTATAATTATGTGGTTTTGTTAGTTTTTTTTCAGTCTTGGTCTGTCCTGTGTTTTGTGATATCTCACCGGAGGAAATATTGTATCATTTCTTAATGCACGCAGTACTAAATGTCAATAAAAGAGGACTGCGTGTCTTCATAACCATAACTGACGTGGGAGATCCTGCTGCAGAACCGTTGGTCTAATGCTCCAAGTGCACGTGGAGACAGGCCAGAGCTTCTCTGCTGCATGCTCAGGGTCAAGATGCCTGGCAGGCTGATTGGCCCTGCGGATAGGTGAGACCTCTCAAGGCAGGGGAGAAAGTCTGGCGGGCTTTTGGGGATTTTCACTTGAAAGTCGAGAGCCACCGGTTGGCCCCATGTTACATGGGATCATTCATAGTGGAGAACACCATCAACAAGGTCTTGTCTAGAGTGAGTCTACTCCATGTTCCATGTTTCCCAGGTCAAGCCGGTGACGTTCTCCGTCACTGCTCCAGTCCCTCCTCCCCACTTGATGGATGTGTCCCTGATCTATTCTGCGCAGCGCTGCCTGGCATCTCGCCGGGTGTGGGACAGGGTCCAATATCACATGGACTGGGAGGGGTGTGCCCTGAGGAACATTCTTGAGCTCTGGCCCGTGACCTCCTGGACAAGTCTTTCATCCAGGACTTCCGGCAGGCGCAGGTTTGTGGTGCCTCAGGAGCTCAGCATAGGAAGGGGCCCCTATCACAATCACAGGCTCGTCCTTGCAGGTGAGCTGCAGACAAAGTTGGGCAATCAGTCTTGTGAGTATGCATGTTCCAGCCAATAAGTGTTGCACTGTGGTGGTATTTAACTCCCTTCCTCTCCTTTCAGTCTTGTCCAGACTTGGTGAAAGGCACAGCAACGTCTGCTCCTTGCTTACCGTTGTCCTGGTTCCGGGAAAGAAGCTTAGACAGATGCTCGGTGTTTTTTAGTATTAAGGTACTACTGCCTAGTCACCATATGGGCATTAGCTTTGGCTTGTTAACAAAGCTAAAGGAGCTCAGCAGGTCAGGCATGATCTATGGAACTGAATAAACAGTCCTGACTGTTTACTCTTTTCCATAGATGCTGCCTGACCTAGTGGTTTCTCCAGCATTTTGTGTTGCTTTATATTCCCAACATCTGCAGACTTTCTTGTGTTCTAGTTGGCAGCCTTGTTGGCCTAGCGTTTTGTAGTTTTTCTTTTATTTCTGCAGTTCCTAATAAAAGTCACTGAACTTTTGATCAACAAGTTCCCTCTCTCTCAGCGCTTGAGTCATAAGGCACAGTTGTGTCATATGCTCTCTAAGTTTGGTCCCCCCTACCCTGGAGAAAAGACTGTGACTATTCCCATTACCTATGCCCCTCATGAATTTATAAACATCTACAGGATCACCTCTTGGCCTCCTGGGATCCAGTGAGGAAAGTCCTTGCCAATCCAGGCTGTCCTTATAACTCCAGTCCTATTAATATTCTTATAATTTCTTTTGCACCCTTTCCAAATTAATAATTTCTTTACTAATAACAGGGGGACCAGAATTGTACACACTACACCTAACATGGCTTCACCAACATCTTTCTGAATTATTTAGTAATTTTATTAGCATTAATAATTTTAGGTTGAACTTCTGGCCCCCCTCGTTATTTTTGAATTTTTAAAATGATTTAATGTTTAATCAACTGTTCTTCCACCAAAGGACCTTGACATATTCACTGCAGTTTAACAGTACTTTGGGCATCAGATGTAAATGGTTAGACTGAAGTCTCTGGGCTAATATTGTGGATTGATTTATTGGGAAAAAAAAAGTAAAACTTTAACACAGACGCACAATGGAAAGTATCCTGACATGTTGCATCATGGCCTGTATGGAAACACCAATGCCCAGGAACAGAAAAGTCTACAGAATGTGGCGGATACAGCTCAGTTCATCAGAGGCAAGCTCCTCACCACTGCTGAGCACATTCACAAGGAGCACTGCCAGAAGAAAGCAGGGTCCATCATCCTGAACCTCCACCAACCAGGCTGTGTTCTCTTCTCGCTGCTACAATCCAGCAGGAGCCTGACATCACCAGGTTCAAAACCTGCTATTATCCTACAACCATCAGATTCCTGAACCAGCACAGATAACTTCACTCACCTCAACTCTGAAATTATTCTACAGCCTACAGGCTCACTTTCAAATAATCAGAATCAGAATCAGGTTTAATATCACTGGCATATGTCATGATATTTGTTAACTTTGTGGCAGCAGCACAATGCATGATAAATATAGAAAGAATAAAGATAAAACTGAATTACAGTAAGTATATGTACATATATTGAATAATTAAATTAAAATAAGCAATGCAGGAACAGAAATTTTTAAAAAACCAACAACTCATGTTGATAATTTATTTATTATTTTTATTTGTGCAATTTGTCTTCTTTTGTACGTTGGTTGTCATTCTTTGCTTATCACAAACAAGAGAAGATCTGCAGATGCTGGAAATCCGAGCAACACAATCAAAATGCTGGAGGAACTCAGCAGGCCAGGCAGCATCTATGGGAAAAAGTACAGTCGACATTTCGGGCCGAAACCCCTCGGCAGGACTGGAGAAAAAAGGCTGAGGAGTAGATTTGAAAGGTGGTGGGGGGTGGGGGGGGAGAGATAAATGCCAAGCGATAGGTGAAACTTGGAGGGGAGGGATGAAGGAAGGAGGTATGAAGGCCGGTGGGGTGGGGAGCAGCACCAGAGGGAGGCAATGGGTGGGCAAGGAGATAAGATGAGAGAGGGACAAGGGGATGGGAAATGGTGAAGTGCGGGGTGGGGGCATTACTGGAAGTTTGAGAAATCAATGTCCATGCCATCAGGTTGGAAGCTACCCAATCGGAATATAAGGTGTTGTTCCTCCAACCTAAGTGTGGCCATATCCGGACATAATCTATGCTTACGTTTAATTTTTCATAAATTCTATTGTATTTCTTTATTTTCAGTAAATGCTGACACTGATAGTATTTAGTGAAATATATGCATTTAGATAATATATTTACTTTGAACTTTGACTTTGAATTGAATAGAAATTGCATGGCCTGTCGAATGAATACCTGCAAGTAATTGATTTTTCTAATATTGTTGGGATTCAGATGGAGAAGCAGATAGTTGAGATTACATTGTTTTAGGCCATTAGTTAACAAGTGTGATTTTAACAATGGCATTTCAGGCTGGCAGCTTGTTTAGTAGCTCAATTGATCCTATTATTGTTGATTTTGGTTTTGTGAAAGATAGACAGCTAACCTCATTGCACCCTCGTCAAAGGATTAGAATAATATTATCTGTTGTGCCTGCAAAGAATTCCAATAAGGAAAATAGCAGTATGATGAGAAAGTGATACTCTGAATTCAGCTGGATTGGTGGATTCAAGTGACATGTTTACATGATGTCCTGTGCTAAATCAAGGATGAAGACCATCTCTACTCTCTGTGCTTAAATCAATATTCAAAATTCAAGATTGCTTAATGTCACTTTCATAGACGAGTGTAAAGGAGAACGAAATAATTGTTTCTCCAGGTGCAAAAGAACACAATAAGATGACAAAAACACAATTATAATAAAACACAATAAATCTAATTTTGTAAGATACATATAATCTGTAATGAATTATGTGAACAAAGAATGTTTAATCAAACAATATGTTTACAATATTACTCAAATATCACTAAACTATTAAATACATATCTCTTCTACCTGCTTAGCTATAGACTCCAACTCAACATAGAATTAATCTGAATTCAAATGTGTAATGTATTGTTCTATAGTCATCTATATAATGTGTGCATATATGTATATATACACACACACTGCATACTATATAATAAAATCACTATATAGACATTGACAGCTTAATAAATTGTAAGTTGTCCTATTCAGGCCTAAAGATTTAATCACCTTGGAGGATTTCTTACTCTTGTGGGATAATATCTTTCCCAAGAAGGGAAAGACAATATGCTTTGCAGGTGAGAATTGTGGCTGTGAAACAATCTCAGGTTCTGGGCTTCTCTCTTGGTGGTCGTAGGAGATGACTCTGGGACTGTAGGAAGTGGTTCTGACACCTCTGGATACCTTTCTTCTCTAACAATTGACTCTGCTGTCCTCAACCGATGGATCTGTCATCTCCTGATGATATCAGATGCAATTTCTACTGTGTAGAAGAATGCTCCAGATCTGTCCTTAATCTTTCTAAGTACCCACTTTTGATCACCTCTGTAGTCACTCAACAGGACTGCTTGTCATGAGTGAAACATCGAACATCCTTGTTTGAGGAGCCCTCAATTTGTCTCAGCTGTTTGTCTTGCATATTCCTTCTGAGACTGGGTTTGGGGAGATCCAAGCTTCAGCGGATGGGATGACGCAGGAAAAGCATAGTTGGTGAGTTGTTGGTTGTGGAGTATGCTTCAGTGTGATATGTAGGACAAATTTGATGAACTTCTGATTCAAGGATAGTGTAGTGTGCTCTGTTGACGTTGCTCGCAGTTTGTTCTTTAGACTGGACAAAACTTTCTGCAAAGCTATTTGTTGCTGGGTGGTATGGTGCAGGTGTAATATGTCTTATTCCATTCATTTTCAGGAATGACTGAAACTGTTCCACAATAAGCTGTGGACAGTTGTCACGAGCTAAGTATTCTGGAACACCAGTTCATGAGAAGGGGCTTCTCAACACATTAATAGTGTGTGAGGCTGTAGTGGAGGCTGTTGGAAACAGTTCTGGCCACTTTGTAGCTGCATTCACCACTATCAAGAAATTTGTGCCCATGAATGGTCTGGCAAAATCCACACGAATCCTCTGCCAGGGTAGTGCAGGCCATTTCCAAGGATGAGGTGCTGCCGCTGGCATTTGGACGTGTTAGCATCCCAAACAGTGCATGGTAAGCTGTTTGATCTGCTGATCTATCCCAGGCCACCAGCCAAAGCTTCAAGCCAACGCTTTCACTTTGACCACAGCTAGATAACTGGCATGCAGCTCCTCCAACTCTTTAATTCTCAACTTGAATGGTACAACAACTGTCAATTCCCATATAAGGCAACCCCCGTCAGGGGCAAGTTCATCCCACCTCTGGGAAATTGGAGAAAATGGAATTTCTGCTACATCTTCCAGCCATTGTAGATGTCCATGTAGACATTAGACAGTGCGGGGTATTTTTTGGTTTCCTTTTGGATTATCTCTGCCATAATAGGGAAACTTTTGATTTGCATCAGGGAGAGTGTGTCAAGAGGAGTGTCCTCTTCTGTAAAATTTTCAGGTATTTCCTTTTCCAAGGATAAACAGAATGAGCCATCAGTATTTCCATGAATTCGATCTTGTACGTGTATCCTCCAAGAAAAACAGCCCATCTCTGCTTTTCTGCTGCTCCTGTTAGTGGAACACATGACTGGGAATTGAAAATGGCCACCAGTAGTTGACGATCAGTAATGAGAGTAAACTCTCTTCCATACAGTTAGTGGTTGAAATGTTTTACACCCCAAACTCAAGACATCTCTGTCAATCTGTGCATAATTTTTCTCTGCAGTGGTAAGGGAACGTGATGTAATGGTTATTGGGCGTTCACTTCTTTTACCCATAATGTGTGAGTACAGTGTCCGACGTCATTATTTCCTTTTCCTTTTGGAAAGCCACCTCACACTGCTTTACTTATTGCCATTTCTTCCTGATCTGTAGTAATGAGTTCAAGGGGTGGAGCACAGTAGCCTGGTTTGACCATAAGACCATAAAGTATAGGGGCAGAATTAGGCCTTTTGGGTATTAGGCCAATAGACCATTAGATCATTTGCTCAGCCATTTCATCAAGGCTGATCCATTTTTTCCTCTCAGCCCCATTCTCCTGCCTTCTCCCTGTATCCATTCAGGCTCTGACCAATCAAGAATCTATTAACCTCTGCCTTGAGTATACGTAAAGACTTAGCATCCATAGCTGCCCGTGGCAAGGAATTTCATAGATTCACCGCTCTCTGGCTAAAGAAATTCCTCCTCATCATCATTCTAAAAGGACGCCCTTCTATTCTGAGGCTCTGTCCTTTGGTCCTAGATTCTCCCACCATAAGAAACATCCTCTCCACATCCATTTTATTGAGGCCTTTCAACATTTAATAGTTTTCAATTAGTTCACCTCTCATTCTTCTGCATTCTGGTGAATACAGGCCCACAGCCATCAAATGCTCTTCATATGACAAGCCGTTCAAAGCTGGAATCATATTTGTGAACCTCCATCGAACCCCCTCCAATGCCAGGACATCCTTTTTAAGATAAGGGGCCCAAAACTGCTCACAATACTCCAAGTGAGGCCTCATCTGTGCTTTATAAAGCCTCAACATTATATCTTTGCTTTTATTCAAATGAACACCACATCGCAATTGCCCTCTTTACTACTGACTCAACCTGCAAATTAACCTTTAGGGAATCCTGTACAAAGACTCCCAAGTCCCTTTGCACCTTAGCTTTTTGAATTTTCTCTCTCTCCATCTAGAAAGTAGCCTACCCTTTTATTTCTTCTACCAAATTGCATGGCCATACACTTCTTGACACTGTATTCCATCTGCTACTTCTTTGCCCATTCTCCTAATCTATCTTAAGTCTTTCTGTTGCCTCTCTTCTTCCTCAAAACTGCTTGTCCCTCCATATCTTCATATCATCTGCAAGCTTTGCAACAAGGCCATCGATTCCATCATCCAATTCATTGGCACATAACAGAAAAAGAAGCAGTTCCAACACAGACCCTCGTGGAATGCTACTAGTTCAGAATCAGGATCAGATTTAATATCACTGGCATATGTCACAAAATTTGTTAACTTTACAGCAGCAGTACAATGAAATACATGATAAATAAATACAGAGGAAAAAAACTGTGTTACATTAAATATATATATTTATTAAGTAGATAAGTTAAAATAAGTAGTGCAAAATAACAGAAATGTTATTTTGTTAAAATAACAAAGTAGTGATCATGGGTTTAATATCCATTTAAATATCAGATGACAGAGCAGAAGAAGCTATTTCTGAATCGCTGAGTATGTGCCCTCAGGCTTCTGTACCTCCTTCCTGATGATGGCAATGAGAAGAGGGTATGTCCTGGGTGGTGGGGGTCCTTACTGATGGACAATGCCTTCCTAAGGCACTGCTCCTTGAAGATGTCTTGGATACCACGGAGGCTGGTACCCATGACTAATTTTACAAGTTTCTGCAATTTATATCTTATGCAGTAGCCTCCCCAACACCAGACAGTGATGCAGCCAGTCAGAATACTCTCCCCAATACATTTGTTAAAGTTTTTGAGTGTTTTAGTTGACAAACCAAATCTCCTCAAACTCCTAATGAAATATAGCCGCTGTCTTGTCTTCTTTATAGCTGCATCAATATGTTCCATCCAGGTTAGGTCCTCAGAGATATTGACACCCAGGAATTTGAAATTGCACAATCTGTCCACTTTTGATCCCTCTACGAGGATTGGTTTGTATTCTTTCTTCTTACCCTTCCTGAAGTCCACAATCAGCTCTTTTGTCTTACTGACGTTGAGTGCTAGTCACTGGGATGCAACCAGAAAAGGCTCCCTTTATTCCCAGGCTTTGTCTCCTGCCAATCACCCATGCTTTATCCATGCTAGTATCTTTCCTGTAATTCCATGGGCTCTTAACTTGTTAAGTAGCCTCATGTGAGGCACCTTGTCAAAGGTGTTCTGAAAATCCAAATACACAACATCAACTGATTCTCCTTTGTCTATTCTGCTTGTTATTACATCAAAGAATTCCAATTGATTTCTAAGGCAAGATTTTCCCTTAATGAAACCATGCTGACTATGACCTATTTTATCATGTGCCTCCAAGTATCCAGAAACCACCTCCTTAACAACTGATTCTAATATCTTCCCAACCATTTAGATCAGAATAACTGGCCTATAATTTCCTTTCTTCTACCTGTCTCCTTTCTTGAAAAGTGAATTGACATCTTGCAATTTCCATTCCTCCAGAAGAATGCCAGACTAATAGATTCTTGGAAGATCATTACTAAAGCTTCCACAGTCACTTCAGCCACCTCTTTCAGAACCCTGGGACGTACACAATCTGGCCCAGGTGACTTATCTACCGTCAGACCTTTCAGCTTCTCAAGATCCTTCTCCCTAGTAATGTCAACTTCACACACTTCTGACCCCTGACACTTTGGAACTTCCATCATACTGCTAGGTTTGGCAGGGACCTGCTATAGAATTGACAGATCCTGAAAAAGGGACCACAACTGTGACCCGTTCTTTGGCCTTGGGGTATCCACCACTGCTTGAATTTTCTCAGCACTCTTGTGTAATCATTATGCATTAATACTTTAAAGAATTCACATTTATTGCATTATGCTCTGAGCCCATAATCTTCTAATCTTTTTGACATTACTTTGACATTTTGGAGATCTTCCTTGTCACCCTCACCAATAACAACAATGTCATCCAGGTAACACTGAGTGCCTGGGCAGCCTTGCAGCACCTTTTCCATAGATTTCTACCTGAGTGCACATGCAGATGTTGCTCCAAAAATATGTTTATTATAGCGATAAAGCTCTTTGTGAGTGTTTTTGGTGAGAAACACTTTGGACTCTTCTTCCATATCCATCTGTAGGTAGGCATTAGCTAAGTCCACTCTGCTGAACTGCTTCCTCTGTCCTGGTCAGAGGGAACTGATCTACAAACGTACTTTCAGTACTAGGTCAGGGAGGCAGGGAACGTCAACTCAGACCATGAGAGGCCTGCGTCGGGCATTTTCATGCCTTACAAGGCGCAGATTGGAAGTCTGTGTGGGGCGCCACTCCTCGCACAGACTCGAGCAATGTGTGATTAAGTGCCTTGCTCAAGGGCACAAACACGCTGCCACAGCTGAGGCTCGAACTAGCGACCTTCAGATCACTAGACGAACGCCTTAACCACTTGGCCACGGGTGACCTTAAAATCTCCACAGATCCTGACAAACCCATCCTTCTTGGCTACTGGGACCACTGGCATTGCTCATCGGCTCCACTCAACCTTGGAAAGAATTTCTTCAGCCTCCATGCAATCTGGCTCACTGATTACTTTATCACAGATGGTATAAGGAACTGAATGAGCTTTGTAAAATGAGTGTGGCATTTTTGACACTACTTTACCCTGATATGTTTGAGCTATCCTTGAGCACTGCTGTGACATCATCCAGTACCTTTGTTAATTCACTTTCATTGGCTTTAGTTCCAGAGATGTGCCATGCAAATGGAGGATGGATCTCCAGTCAAGTTGTAGTTATCTCAGCCAATCACACTCCCACAATGCTGGCCCTCCTGTCGTTACCACATAAAAGCTTAATGTAAGTTGTATTTCACTGTTATGAATGTCATTCCCACAGGAGGTATATTTTCTCCAATATAAGTTCTTAGTTTGATATCTGCAGGCTTCAGTTCAGTACCTTTGAAATGTCACTCAAACTCATTTTGTGGATGACTGAAACTGCTGAGCCAGTGTCCAATTCCATTTTAATTAATTTTCCATTCACTTCTGGTGTAAGCCATATCGCTTATCTCCTGTTAGTTTTCACATTGTAAATTTCAAGGTACATTTTGGACTATGCAGTAAATGTTATGGCAAAGGCAATTACATTTTCTTTGGAGTATTTGCATATCATTTGCGATTTAGGAACTATTCCAAACTGGAAGGGAACATGAGCAGCTCCTAAATTGGTACTGAAGAAGGATCATAGTTTTTAATGTTATCTTCAGCAAGGTAACACTGCCATGGATGGACACAAGCCAGCTAGGAAAGGAAGAGGGTTGGGCATGGGGCTAGCAACTCCATCTCATAAAAACCAGTGCCATAGGAACACCAACAGAAGCTCGGAAGACTTGGGAGAAGAAGGACACACCAAGAAGAAGGGCCACACCTGGAGACGATGAGAAAGACTGGTCCTGGATAGAGGACTCTGGTGAGCTACTGTCGGTGGCTTACGCACCAGGAGCGGTGATGGGCATAAGTAAGTTTGCCAAGGTCAACATGTATTGCCCATGTTGAGATATTCTGAGAAACTTTGACAAGTGGACGGTTTTGATGCAACAGAGAGCATTTCAGAGTGAGACTGTGCAAACACTTTATGTGTAGGTTAGACCCTGTTAAGGATGGCAGGGGCCTTGCTCTAAAGAATACTACCAGTTTTAAGTGAATTTAAGTTCTAGTGAATGGTGTCAATCTGAGAACTCTATTTCTCACTTCGCAAAGTTTAAACTGTTGACTGTCTTGAGTATTTTCTGTTTTAATTTCAGATTTTTAGCATAGAGTCATAGGGTCGTTGGGCTCTGCAGAACAGAAACAGGCCCATCAGATGATCTAGTCAGTGTCGAACTGTTATTCTGCCTAGTTCCATCAACTAAAACCTAGCCCATAGCCTCCATACCTCTCCCATCCATGTGCTTATCCAAATTTCTCTTAACTATTGCATCTAATCTCACATCCACCTCTTCTGCTGGCAGCTCATCCCACACTTGCACCATCCTCCAAGTGAATAAGTTCTTCCTCAGGTTCCCCTTAAATGTTTTCATCTTTCAACCTTAACCTATGACCTCCAGTTACAGTCTCACCCACCCAACCTAGGTGGAAGAAGCCTGCTTGTATTTACTCTATCTACACCCTCATAATTTTATATACCTCTATCAAATCTCCCCTCATTCTCCTACCATCTAGGGAGTAAAGTCCAAACCTGTCAACCTTAGTATCTGCATTTTTTGTTTGATTTCAGAATCTCAAATTGCCATGCTAGGAATTGAATTAACGTTTTCTGGATTTTAGCTGGATTGCTGCCTCTGGATTACTAGTCCTTAATATAAATATAATAACATCATTAATCATTATAATAATCTTAACTAGCAATGTTTGAAGTTGAATTTTGTGCAGTTAGAGAAAGTTCCCAATGAAAATTTTGATGGATGCTTCAACAGTTTCCTGTGTCTGTTCTGGAGGAATGTCTGGTAATTATCTTTTCCTTTGCAGGAGGTGCAAGTCAGGATAAAGTAACCATCTGCATGAAATGATATTGTCTGAAAGTTTTTTTCTGCTCCTTATCAACATTGCCAGTAACTCACACGCCTTGTAAATCGGGTGGGGCTGAAGACATATTATCAGTTGTTACCAGGCATTCTGTTGTGTATTATATACAACAAATAGCCTGCATTTATTTAGCACCATTAACAAAACAATAGAAACTTAAGGTATTAAGCAGAAAAGTCATTAAAAATATTTGAGACTGAGCCAACAAAGAGATATTAGTACAAGGAATCTGAACTTCAGAGTTCAAAATAAATTTATTATTGAACTTGGAGATGCAGCACTGTAAAATGCACTTCCTGCCCAATGAGCCCACATTGTCTGTATGTGACCATTAACCTACTAACTGTACGTCTTTGAAATGTGGGAAAAGACAACGTAGGGTGCCAGACGTTTTTGTAGACCCAGGTGACTTCTTCCAGTTTGCCTATGGCTTGTGTGTGGGAGCAAGGGTTGGTTTTGGGATCCTCATGTTTTTTGTCATTCATTCTTTGGGGTCTATTGTTTTGTGGAGTCTGTGAAGAGTAAGAATTTCAGGTTCTATATGTTCTCTGATATTAAATTAAACCACATGAACCAGGGAACCCAGGGGAAATCTACATGGCCATGGGGAGAACATAAAAACTCCTTACAGACTGCGGGGGGGATTTGATCCCGGGTCTCTAGTGCTGCAAAGCATTACACTAAACCCTATGCTACATTGCTCCCTGTAGGTATTATCGAAGTTTGTATACCATATACAACAATGTGATTCATTTTCTTGCAGAAACCCATAGGAAAATAAAGAAACACAATAAAATCCATGAAAAACATACATAAAAAAGACTGACAAACATCCAAAATGCAAAAGAGGACAAATGATGTAAATAATAAAAAAAAAGTAAAAAATAAAAATGAGAAAGTGAGCTGCAGAGTCCCTGAAAGTGGGGACTTCTGCTTTGGGATGGGTGAAGCCATTCACACCGATGCAGGAGCCCAATGGTTATAGGGCAACAACTGTTCCTGAACCTGGTGATGTGGGACACAAGACTCCTGCACCCCCTGCCTGATGGTGGTAATGAGAAGAGAGGGAGGTGGGACAAATGCAGGCAGATGGAATGGGCTCAGATGGCAGATCTTGGCTGGCACAGAGAGGGTGGGGCTAAATACCAGTTTGTTTTCTGTTTCATAAAATATTGGATTTTAAGAAGCAAAAGAAAGTAGAAGAGTAGGGAGACTTGGGAAGAGGGTTTCCCAGTGTAGACATCACTCAATTGAAGGAATGGGTAGTAAAGATAATTTAACAAATATCAGACTTACATAGGAAGCTGGAAAAAGAAGGAATTAGAGATTATTAGACTGCAAGTTGTTCTGGGGTGTTTTAAAGAAGACTGGTGATGGTGGTGGGGCAGGGGAGGTTGGTGGTGGGTGTGAGGTCACAGAAGGATTTGGAAGCTATGACAAAAATTTAGAAATTAATCAGAGCAATTGTGACTGAATGACACTTGTGTCCAAACTCACTGGGCAGGAACTTGGGGGTTCAGGTGGATCACTAGGATTTACTCTCTGGCCATTATTTGTTCTTCAGGCCAACGCAGAGTGAAAAAATTTCACAAAGTATAAAATGAAGGGAGGGCCTGGCCTGTCAACTGGGTTAGTTTCCAATCACTCTTCTTTCCTGTTTCCAGAGGGTCAATCAGGATTGATACGAACAAACCATTTCTTCACCACACTGGGTTTACTGGCCCCACATGGGCTATCTATCAGGGGATATTGTTGGGAAAGGGGAAGTGATGTGAAGGAATGCTAGTGTTGAACATGAATCCCAGTTGTTACAGTGAGGTTTGCTCACATTCAGTTTATACTGAACTTTGATCCATCCATCTCAGGGGATCACTCCACTCCAACCCTCAGTCACTTGGCCAATATCGAATCATTACTAGATTGAGATCTTTTCAAATTTCATAATATATTTCCTTTGGTTTCTTTTCCATTCTTTATTTGTCTTTTCCTCTTTTTGTATCCGATTTGCTTCTAATTTACTTAGCTGCTTCTTGGATGTTTCTCTCTAAATCTCATGGCTCGGGGATAGACCGTGTTTCCATTTTATATAAACTACAGAGCCAAAATATCTTGCAGGTGAAGGCAAAGGGGCTAAAGCGTAGCCTGGCACATTTGCATTCAAGGCCAATCTCAGAGTCACGAGTTCCTGCAAGGCTCAAATAAAAGGGTCTTGGATCTTTAACATGAGCTATCACAGTAGCACCAGCAGAGGGGAGTATAATCTGAAGTTTGAATCACGGTCATTTTAAGCAAGGTCGTCAATTTTCGTATAGAGTGAGGCTCTCCTGCGATACAACTGCAAAAGATGCATTGCACATACAGGAGTGATTTCCACTTAAAGCTTTCTATGACTGAGATACTACAGCAGTCACTGCTTCTACATGGTTACAAGGTTATCTGTTTTGGCCTGAATTAAATTACAGCTTTAATTTCTGTTTCAGATGAATGTGAAACACCTTTGCTCTGTTACTCATGTACCAAGGACCACCTTTGAGAGCTCAGGCTCCGCAGTTTGACAGTGCAAACTGCCTTAGGCAGGGGAATGAATATTTTTTTCATAAATGCTCTGGGTTCTTCTCACCCAAGAAGCTGCAAAAGGTATCATTTCATACAGACTTGAAAGCGGTGTTTCAGAATCAGGTTTAATATCACTGTCATGAAATTTGTTGTTTTGCTGCAGCAGTACATTCTAATAAGTAAAAGTGCTGTAAATTAAAATAAAAAGTATATATAAAAGATTAAATTAAATATGTAGTGCAAAAAGATAGCAAAGATAATTAAGTAGTGTCACGGGTTGGCTCATTGTCCGTTCAGAAATCTTATTGCAGAGAGGAAGGAGCTGTTCCTAAAATGTTGAATGTGTGTCTTCCGGTTCCTGTACCTCCTCTCTATTGGTAGTAGTAAGAAGAGATCGTGTCCTGGATGGTGAGGGTCCCTAATGATGGATGCTGCATTTTTGACACATCACCTTTTGAAGATATCCTCGACCCTTGGGAGGCTAGTGGCCAGAATGGGGCTGGCTGAGTTTGCAACCCTCGGCAGCTTGTCTGATCCTGTGCAGTGACTCCTCTATACAAGATGTGTCTGTAACCCTCCCACCGGGCCTGTAGGCAAACCTGGCTCTACAGCTACCTCTGCTAACGGCCACATGACTCAGCAGTGAGGCGGCCACCTTTCACAACAATACACGTCTAGGTTTAGTATGATTTGGGGTTCAACCAAACAGGAATGTCGCAATGTTCTGATTAAAGAAACCTCGATTTGAGAGGATGCTGTGTAAATACTGTCTATACACAATTGTAGCAGCAGAGATGTGGTTTTTGAGGAGGATGCAAAGAATATCATGGAAAAAACGAATATCTAACGAGGATGTCATGAACAGAGCAAACACAAAAAAAGAAATAATGTATGAGATCATGAAAAGGCAATGTAACTTCATTGGCCATGTGATTAGGAAAGAGGAGTTAGAATGCACGGTAATTATGGGAAAGATTGAAGGAAAGAAAGCAAGAGGAAGACAAAGACAAATGATGGTAGAGACAGCAGCCAGAAAACTGGAAATGAATACCAATGAATTGATCCACTTGACCTGAAACAGGAGTGTGTGGGCCATGGCAGTCAAAGCTCAAGCTGGGCATGGCAGCTGATGATGATGACACAATTATTGGACGGCAAGAAATTACAGACCACACACTGCATAAAATTATAATGGAAGCATATTTACTAATTTCAGCTTTATCAAACAGTTATTAAGAGAAAGAAAAGAAAAAAGAAATAAAAGGGTCCATTACAGTTAAACTTGTCTAAATGTACACAGGGCCGTTAGCGCTTGTACCTTCCAAACCCGGATATAACCGTTACCTACAGCGCCGGATCCACAGTATGCATGAAAGCACCCGCCATTATCCGAACTTCCCTTGAAGTCCATCTCGAACAAACTGGCTCTCTGCCAGGTGTAATGAGCCCCCTCCTTGGAGCCATTCATCTGCACAAAGCACTCCTTGCAACGGGGTCTCTCCTTCCCAAAGCAGTCTGCTGCACCTTCCCTTCTGTCCTGCTCCGCAGCTCCCACCAAAAACCAGCCTGCTCTCCAACACAAATCTTTCTCTGCCCCACTCCCTCTTGCATTTTCTCTGGATCCCACCATCCTGATTGGCTGACACAACAGGACTTCTTATCTCAGCTGAAACCAAATCATTCTACCAGCAGGACTCGGTGCTTTTGCAGAAACAGTTAATATGAAATACCTGCAGCACAGCAGTAGAAATCTTAACCGGGGCATTACCTGTCCAAGGTGATAAGAGGCAAAGATCAAGTGGACAGCCGGGTTGGAAATGGCTAATAAAAAGGGCAGATTTTAAAGTGATTGGAGGAAATTATGGGGGGGGGGGATGTCAGAGATAGGTCTTTATGCAGAGAGTGGTGGGTGAGTGTAACGGCCTGCTGCCGGGTGGGGTTAGGGGCAGATATAGTAAGGGAATTTAAGCAACACTGAGGCACATGGATGATAGTAAAATGGAGGGTTATGCGGGAGGGAAGTGTTAGATTAAACTTGGAGTAAGTTAAAAGGTCAGCACATCGTGGGCCAAAGGGACTGTACTGAGCTGAAATATTCCCTGTTCTATCTAGCCCATTGATTCTACACTGCTTCTCAGAACTTTCCCATCTTTCTTACTTCTGTGCAATTTGTTTCCTGTAACCTTTGTTTCATTTTGAGGCAAATGATTCCCCCATCTGGCAAAGGAATGGCCAATTCATAATGGCTGTTCTTTGGAGCCATGGGCTTGGCAACGTAAACTGCGGTGGGAAGAAGGCTCTGGGTTAATGTTTAATTCAAAAGATGGTTTGAAGGAATGGAAAGGCCATGGGATAGGGAACACTGAGGAACAAAGGGAATGTGTAGTACACGTCCAGAGACCTTTGACGGTGGTGGCACAGTGAGTAATGTGGTTAGGAAGGCGTCTGGGATACTGGCCTTCTTTCAGCATGGTATTGAATATAGAATCAGAATCAGGTTTATTATCACTGAATTATTCCATGAAATGTGTCGTTTTGTGGCAGCAATACAGTACAAAGCTTAAAAATTATGGTAAGTAATATATAATAATTAAAATAATAGTGCAAATATAGTGAGGCAGTGTTCGACACTTCAATGTCTGTTCAGAAATATGAAGGCAAAGGGGAACCGAACTAGAGAGGTAATGCTCCAAATTTATGAACCTCAGCTGGAGTACTGCGTGCAGCTCTGGTCACCAAGGTATAGGAAGGATATGATTGTGCTGGAAAGTGTGCAGAGGAGATCCATCAGTATGTTTCCTGGGATAGAGAAATTGGCCACCCCTATAGAGTTATAACCACATAAACAGGCCCCTTGGCCCAACTAGTCCATGCTGACCACTAGTCCCAGTTGTCTATGTTTGATCCAAAACCCCCTAAGCCCTTCCATTCCATCTACCTAAGGAGATAGACTAGAACACAGATTTAGGGTATGGGGAAAGAAACAGAGTAAGTGAATAAAACTGCGGTGGCTGGGTGGAGATACATCTCTTTCAAAGAAGTTGTATGGTGCTCCTTCCTTCCACTAGCCTGCATGTCACTTTTGGGCAAGGTGTAGCATCTGCTCAGCTCCCCCTCTCCCCAAACAGGGTCAAGTAAAGCCATGGGAGCAATTGGTGGATGGTCATATGAGCAGCTGGTGCATATCACAAGTCTCGGTTATTCTACCACTGAAGCCAGGCAGACAATGTCTGAGGAGAATTGATAATGGCTGGGGTCACCCATTTTGTAAAGACACCAGCCAGAAGTAGGCAATGGCAAACCATTTCTGTGGAAAAATTTGCCAAGAGTAATCATGGTCATGGATAGAGATCAGAACTTCTCAGATTGAAACAGATGGAAGACCATTATCGCCCATATCATACAACACAGCACACCATGATGATGATAATGAAATAAAATGAGATTTAAAGTGAGGGAAAAGAAATTTAGAATGGATATGAGGGAGATCTTCTTCACCCAGAGAGTGATAGGTACAGTACCTACAATGGACTACCTGAGAGGGTGGTTGAAGTTGGGTGGTTGACACCAATGAAGAAGTGTCTAGAGCACATAACTCACCTGAACAAAGTGGGGTTTGGGCCAAGAGCCCGGAAATAGGATTAATGCAGAAGAATGCCGATTTGGGTAGTAGGGGTGATTTGGGATAAATGACCTACTTCCAGCTGTTTGTATCCGGGGTTTGTGATCAAAAGGATGACAGCAACTTTGTGGGATTCAAAATGTGAACTCAAGTTTGAACAAGAAACCGATTTGGGCAGCTGCTGATGTGGTCTGAGTCAGCGGCTGACAGTGGAGGTGGAATCAGCTCTGAGTTCGGATGGTTCTGGGCAAGGCTTGAACACCTGAGGTAAGACTGATGCTTCTAATAGCTGGTAGTGTTGAGCTACAGGTTGGTGGCGCTCAGGCAGAGCCAAAGTCAGGAGAATAGCAGGGAAAATGGTTAAATAGCAAAAGATTTTCTCCATCCTATACTGGAAATAAATGATAGAAGTTTAAGCAGAAATACATTTATAATACATTTAGTCTTTGAACACTTCTGAAAGAAATTGATAGATTTTCAAAATAGGCCTTGTGTTTGGCAACCAGTAAATTTTTCATTGTATTAAATTTATTGAGTTAAAGTAAACAAAAGGTTTGAAATATATGAGATACTTTACAGTGAATGAAGTAAATATCTTTATTGGATTGCGAGTGTTTTTATGCTTCTTTCTGTGGTTTGACTTCTTCTCGTGATCCCTGGTGTAAATCTAAAGTGTCTCAACAATTGGAAACTAAAATCTTTCCCAAACAACCATAACCAAAAAAAACCTCAAGTCAACGGATCGATAAAAAGGACAGAAAGTGACCCTATAGTGATGCTATCCCTTTAAAACTGAACATTGACAACAGCAATAGCCTCCATTTACAGCGTACACCACCTTTGGTGTTATAAAACATCATAAGGAATGTTATCGAGTAAAAATCTTAAGAATTGGGGACAGTAGTAGGACATTCATCTCCTCAGCTCTGCTTGGCAATTCAACTGGAGCATGGCTGATCTAGTATTCCACAAATCCCCTTCCCTGGAGTCCTTCATTGCCATCCTAATCAAAGTCATGTCAAAGTCAGATTAAATTTATTATCAAAGTACATATACGTCACCATACACCACCTTGAGATTCATTTTCTTCCAGGCATTTATAGAAGAGTAAAGAAATACAATAGAATTTACAATGTATTATACATAAACAAAGACTATCAAGCAACCAATGTGCAAAAAAAAGACTGATCATGCAAGTGAAAGAAACTAGATAAATAAATACTAAGAACATGAACTGTAGAGTTCTTGAAAGTGAGTCCATAGGTTATGGAATCAGCTCAGAGTTGAGGCAATTGAAGTTATCCATGCTGGTTCAGGAACCCAGTGGTTGTAGGGTAATAACTCTTCCTGAACCTGTTGGTTTGGGACCTTCAGCTTCTGTACCTCCTGCCTAGTAGTAGCAAGAAGAGAGCATAGCCTGTATGGTGGGTGTTCTTGATGATAGATGCTGTTTTTTTTGTGGCAGTGCTCCTTTGTAAATGTGCTCAATGTGGGAGTATTTTACCTCTGATGGGTTGGGCTGTATCCACCACTTTCTGTAAATTTTTTTGCTCCTGGGCATTGGTGTTTCCATATCAGGTGAGATCTATCTCAGCAATACATATACACAAGGACTCTGTCCAATAGCTCTCTCTGCCTTGGTGCTCCAAAGATTCAGAACCCTCTGAGGGAAGAAACTCTTCCTTATCTCAGTCTTCAGTGGACATTGTCTTATTAGAACCATGGAACCATAGAACACTACAGCACAGCAAACAGGCCATTTGGCCCTTCTAGTCTGTGCCGAAACTTTATTTCGCTAGTCCCATTGACCTGCACCCAGTCCATAACCCTCCAGACCTCTCCCATCCATGTATCTATCGAATTTATTCTTAAAACTTAAGAGTGAGCCTGCATTTACCACGTCAGATGGCAGCTCGTTTCACACTCCCATCACCCTCAGAGTGAAGAAATTCCCCCTAATGTTCCCCCTAAATCTTTCCCCTTTCACCCTAAAGCCATGTCCTCTCGTATTTATCTCTCCTAATCTGTGGAAAGAGCCTACTCACATTTACTCTGTCCATAATTTTGTAAACCTCTATCAAATCTCCCCTCATTCTTCTACGCTCCAAGGAAGAAAATCCTAACCTGTTCAATCTTTCCCTGTAACTCAACTCCTGAAGACCCGGCAACATCCTAGCCAATCTTCTCTGTACTCTTTCAATCTTACTGATAGGTGACTAGAGGCCCTTATTATGAGACCTTTGGCTCTGGACTCTCCAACTGAGAGGAACCATCCTCTCTGCATTTAGCCTTTTCAAAGACCCATAAAAAGAGATTGCAACAAAACCAAGGAGTAGTTTTAAGGAAACAGAAGGATAGACAGAGGAGCAGAAGGGCAAGAAAGGATTTTCACTGCTTAAAGTCTTCACATCTGAAGTTAACACTAGCAGAGAGATTAACGTCAGGGTGAGTGAAAGCCCAGCACTGGAAGTATGCAGATGGCTAAAGAGATGGAGCTTACCAAAATAAGGGAAGGGTTGTGAGGAAGGGACATAATGCCATGGCAGAATTCATAAATGAGGGTTAGAAATTTAAAGTCAAGTCATTGCTCAACCAGGAGACAGTGTAAGTAAACTGGCACAGGGTGAAGAGAAGTTGACGTAATTTAAAACATGGATGACATTAAGTACCCTTCATCTTAGACTATATGTGGACCTCTAATGTCCCAGGAATTGTACCTTATACAGGAGGTAAGTAATATTGTTGGACTGTTTGACCACAATAAGTATATGGACGGTAATTTTACTGTAAATAATTCTCTAATTTTAGCTGTGCATCAACTGACTATAGATTGTGTGACTACAAATCTAATCTCTATGTAGTCGCAGGCACAGACTATGGCGTGTATGAAATGGACAAGACCATTTTATCAGGCTTGGTAGTTTACGGCAGGGAGAATTGTTTCTCAGGTTGACAACACAAGTTCCTGAATCACCAGGTTTCTGTACTAATCCTAATTTATCAACACGTGATCTATAGGTGATTCAAGTCCTCACCTACACCCAGTGGCCACCTTATGAGGTACACCTGTGTACCTGCTCGTTAATGCAAATATCTAATCAGCCAATCATGCGGCAGCAACTTGATGCATGAAGACCTGCAGACGAGGTTCAGTTGTTGTTCAGACCAAACACCAGAATAGGAAGAAATGTGATTTAAGTGACCTTGACCATGATGGTTGGTGCCAGATTGGGAGGATTGAGTATCTCAGAAACTTTTTACGCATAACTGTCTCTAGATTTTACAGAGAGTAGTGCAAAAAACAAAAAAAACTCAAGTGAGTGGCAGTTCTGTGGGCAAAAATGCCTTGTTAATGAGAAAGGTCAGAGGAGAATGGCCAGATTGGTTCAAGCTGACAGGAAGATGACAGTAACTCAAATAACCACGTTTCCACAATGGTATGCAGAAGAGCATCTCTGAATGACAACATGTCGAACCTTGAAGTGAATGGGCTACAGCAGCAGAAGACCATGAATATATAGACAGTAGCTACTTTCTTAGGTACAGTAGGTACCCAATAAAGCTTTAGAAATGTTCCAAGACTCTTTGACTTCACCAACCACTCAGTCAGCATTTTCCAGATTCTAACCACGCTCTGGTTGAAAAAAAAATCCTCTTAAGATCTCCTCAAAACCAATTGCTCCTTGCTTAAAATTATGTCCTCTAGTTTTAGACACCTACTACCTACTTTATCTGTGGTCGCATAATTTTGTGTATCTCTGACAAGACCCCCTTGGCCATTTCCAGTCCAGGGAAAACAAAACTACTCTTTCCTCATAAATGCAGCATCTCACTGAGCCCCCCTGCATACTCTCCAATGCAATTACATCCTTAACATTTTAGGTAACCTCAAAATTACAGAAAATAAAGCATGAGAAGTGGCCAGTGGTGTGTGCTGGAGTAATCTTGGTTGGAGTAACCAAGGCAAAAGACATTGTCGGAGAGAAACAGTGTTAATATTTCAGGTTGGAGTCCATTCATCAGAAGAAGTACCTTCAACCTAAAGTGGTAACCAGTTTCTCTCTCGTGCCTCGCCTGCTCAATGATTACAGTTTTTATTTCAGATTTCTTCCACTGCCGGTGCGTAACATTGAGATGAAGGTAAGCTTGTAGTTTGCTGCAACTGAACTGAGGGCTAGAGTCACAGCAGTGAGGGCACAATCTCCCAGAATGAGTCGGATTCCTGTCTATACAGGTCATCGAAGAGCTCAATCCTTAAGTGTGTTAAAATGGGAAATTCCTGAAAAATGAATACAGACTTCATAGAAATTTAGGTAACTTGCTATTGCAAAATATCCTCCAAAATAAATAAAATATGCATGCTTTAAGCAGCAAGAATCACAATGAACTTATACTCCCTTGGAAAAAAAAATTTGTTTAAACTATCAAAGTATTGGTTTAATTTCAAGCAAGTTGCAGAAGAAGCAGGACTGAAATAAAAATGCGTTCCTCTGGGCTCTTTGTAAATGGGAGGCGAACAGTTATTGGCCTTGTCTAGATTTAGCATGAAATTGTTTTAAAGGAATTAGAAAGTGTCAGAATGATTACTTTGCAGTGCAAAATTATAACATTTAGCACCTCAGGCTCCAGATTGTTTAGATTAAACCACTAAATCTTGGCAAAATTTGAGAGTCTTTGATGAACAGTTTTGACAAATATGCATGGACTGACAGTCCCATTTCAATCTCTTGTCGTGCCCACTGTAGATACACACTAGTGCCCTGCTGTCACATATTGGTTCCATGACAAATGTTCCACAGGTAAACATTTTTATAACCCTCGTTGTCTCTATTCATTTCTCAAATTCATTCCCAAGATGTGGATTCTCCTGGCATTTGTCATTCATTGTTAACTAGGAAAAAGTTGAAGTGAGCCTTTTTCTTGAGCTGTTGCAGTTCATGCTGTCTTAATGTGTTGCTTGGGAGGTGTTATGTGAGGGTTTGTTTACTTTTCGGTCGAAAGCCACTTCCATCGATTGGCCCATTTGAAGTACTGTATGCAGCAGCTCTTTTCCCATTGGTTGCACTATGTGCCTTGGCGCTAGTGACCGGTTTCAAGCACCTCAAGCATATAAGAATAGCATTGTGCAGGAGGCTTGGTCTCTTTTCTTTGTCCCCAGGGTCATGACCAGTGCAGAAGAACCATTGGGAAGGTGGGCTCCAGTCTAAGGAGGCCCACTCACTCTCTCTAAGTATCTGTTTGATGAAATATTTAGTTTTGCAGCTTGTGTAACTTAGGGGGAACTTAGATGTTTGGTCAAATCTTTTACAGTTTGTAAATAAATGATTCATATGCTTATTCATAGTCAGTGTCTTCTATCTCGCTCACCAAACCTGTGAAGTTGCTTCCACGTTACAGTAGGTAAGGGGGTGCAGGATTTTGGCACAGAATAGATGAAGAAATATAAATCTGAGCCAGAGTGATGGGTGAATTGGGGGGGGGGGTGGGGAAGGGTGGTGGAGATTCTATGTAACTGACACACTAGCTGGTTAAGAATATGGACTTGAAGGTGCTCCCAACTGAAGTGTTAGACTGTACACTGCAATCATAGTACTTAATGGTGGAACTAAATATTGTAAAATGCTGTCTGGGATACCGAACAAATGGGCGATTTTCCCTTGGAAGCCGTTCAACTCTACGAATGCGGATGAAATGGATGTCAGCCAGCCAATTTCCAGAAAATTGATGTGAATTTTCACATTAAACCCACAATAGTTTATCTTTGCGAGTGTTTGTGGTTAGAAGATAGAGCTGTAATTAAATAATTAGACTAAAAAAACCATAAGACAGAGAAGTGGAAGAAGGTCGTTCACTCCATTGACTGTGTGCCGCCATTCCATCATGGCTGATTTATTTTTCCTCCCCATTCTCCTGCCTTCTCCCTGTGACCTTTGGTGGCATGGTAGTGTAGCAGTTAGCACAAGGCTTTACGGTGCCACTTGTAAGATCGGGGTTCACTTCTCACTGCTCTCTGTACGTTGTCCTGATGACTATGTGGGATTCCTCTGGGTGCTCTGCTTTCCTCTCATACTCCCAAGGTGTATAGTTAGGGTCAGTGAGTTGTGGGCTTTCAGGGTTAGAGCTAATACTTGTGGGCTGCCCCTGCACAATCCTCACTGATTTGATTTGAGGCAAAATGAGGCATTTCACTGTTTGTTTTGAAGTATCTGACAAATAAAGCTCATCTTTATTTACTAATCAGGAAACTAGCAATCTCCACTTTAAATATACACAATGACTTGGCCTCCACAGCTCCCTGTGGCAATGAATTTGACAGATTCTCCACCATTTGGCTGAACAAATTCCTCCTCATCTCTATTCAAAAGGGACATCCTTCTATTTAAAAGCTGTGCCCTCTGCTGCTGGACTCTCCCACTATTGGAAGCATCTTCTTCACATGTAAGCTATTTAAGACTTTGATCAATCTACCTTCACCCACAGTGGGTGAAGGTTGAGAGATCAAAGCCCTAAATTTGGCTGAGAAGTCAAGGCAGTAAACATTACCACCTTCCAATTTCGTTGCTTCAGTGTAAGCTCTGTGCAGCAATGTGTTTGGGAATTAAAATGTTGAATAAATTATTTATAGTCAGTACTGATTTCACCCAAATATAAAACATTGGCCAGCTTCAGTGACTTGGATAGGTCACAGTCCCGTGATATCCATCTCACTTACCACAGCATCATGGGGCCAATATGAAGAAGGCAATTATGAAGGCTATAGGAGTTTGAGGACAGATGACATGCCACCCAAGATTCTAGCAAAATTTCTACAGCAGTACTATGGAGAGCATTCTAACTGGTTTCATTACCTAATGGCATGGTGAAGCCACTACACAGGATTGCGAAAAGCTTCAGAGGGTTGCATTCTCAACCAGCTCCATCATGGGCACTAGCATGAAGGCCATCTTCAAAAGGTGATGCCTCAAAATGGCAAAATCCATCATTAAGGATCTGTCACGAGCTCTGTGGCTTGCTGTAGAATGTTGAGCTTCTAGGCTTCTTGAGCACATGTATTTTACTAAATGTTATCTAACTAAAGCCATTAAGCCCCTGTGCTTTTGCTGTAATCTGGTCAAGTTAATTGTGACTGGCATGGGCTTCCCACATTCTATGATTATTTACAGAGGCCCCTTGTTCAGTGCATTAGAGGAGTCATTGTGTTTGAGAGAGTGAATTGTCTTGCGATGTGGCTCATTCGCTCCCCCAAGGTTCTGTTGATATTCCTGTGTCTAACCTCTTGTTTTCATCTCTTCCTGATGTTTCTCCACTCCCGGGTTGAGTCTTGAGCCTTGCATCTGCAGCTCCTGGATTGAGTCAGTGCCAGCAAACGCTGTGACAGGGAAAGCCTGCCATTCCTCCGCATCTGGGTCCTGTCCTCTGAGAGCACACAGTGACAGAATCCTCATCACCCAGGACATGCACTCTTCTTACTACTTCTGTCGGAGAGGAGATATAGGAGTCCGAAGTCACACACTCAACATTTTAGGCACAGCTTGTTACCCACTGCCATCAGGTTTATGAATGGACAATGAACCAAAATCCATGAACACTATTTTTGCTTTCGGTTTGCAATACCTATTTAATTTAATTTTTTAATATATATTTCTTATGGTAATTTATAGTTTTTATGTATTGTACAGCTGCAAAACAACAAATTTCACGGCATATGCCAGTAACATTAAATCTGATTCTGATTCTGTTTAAGGCTGGTTGCTACCATGGGCCAAATATTGTGGTTGTAGTTGGAAAGATGTTAAACTGGAATACTTAAACTTCAACAAACCATGTCTGGGAGGATAATGGAGTATAGTACCAGGGATGAAGAACATCAATTACTTGAGCAGAATGAAGAAGCTGGGATCTTCTCCTTGGCGCTGAGAAGTTTGAAATGAAACCTACTACAAATTTGCATTGTTACGCCACCTTTCACATCCCTTTGAGAATATCCCAACAAGCCTTACACTCAATGAAGCACTTGTGATGCATGATAACTATTACAAAAAAGGAAGAAAAAATGAAATAATAATAGAAAACAGTTCGGTATCAAGAGGTCACAGATTGAAAATAATTTGCACAAGGTTTAGAGGGAAATAAAGTATTTTTTCCACACTATAAGCCTATTGAGGTCTGGAAAATATGACCTAAAAGGATAGTGGAGAAAGGCATTGGACCTCTACTTCTAACTCATTTTCCGTCACATATTCCAAATGACAAATTATGTGAAGAGAGATGAGGTAATACCAGGCAGTTGTTTCAATTAAAAAAAATCACACAAGTGCTCTAGGATTCCATGATAGAATCACTCAATGTATCAGGCCCTATCTGTGAAGAGAAAGAAGACAAGTCAACTTTCTAGTCTGACTTCCGAACTGAACAAGTACAGTACATTTTTATTTGCTCCTTTCCAAGATCTCCACACTACTCTATCTCTGACCTTTTGTACATCCTTGATTTTACTCACCTCACTATTGACAACCATGTTTCCTACTGTTGAAATTCTGGAATAGAATCCCTCAGCTCCTTCATAACAGTGTCATTCTTCCAGAACCTTATTCAAACTACTCCTGTGAATAACCCATGATCATCTGTCTCGATATTTTGTTATCTACAAATCATATTTGGTACCTCTCCATGAAGCACATTGGAAAATTTTATAAAGACCATAAGACATAGGAACAGAACTAGGACATTTGAGTCTGCTCCACCATTCCATCGTGGCTGATTTATTATCCCTCTCAACCCCATCCTCTTGCCTTCTCCCCATAATCTTTGACACCTTTACTAATCAAGAACCTATCTACTTCTACTTTAAATATCCCTAATGACTTGACCTCCACAGCCATCCGTGGCAATGAATTTCACAGATTCCCCACCTTCTGGCTAAAGAAATTCCTCCTCATTTCTGTTCTGAATGGAAGCCCTTTTATTTTGAGGCCGTTAATGCAATAAATGTTGTTATTTTATGAAACGTGATCTTTTTTTTTTACCAGTGTTGTGGCCTAGTTACTTGTAGGCAATCATACAATAGGATCTAATACTTTTTGTACTGGTTCTTCGTCTAAGCACAATATTATTAATTTTCCCAAGTTTACCTAGATGTCACTGTGCAAGGTAAACATCATTTTAGTCCTTGTAATATGTCTCAATATAATAAGAGCAACACTGTTAATTTTGATTGGCTTGCAAACTGTCCCATTATGTAAAACAAACAACTCCATTATTTCAATAGCTTCATAATCTCTCTTATTATAATGAACACTATTAACTTTGATGGTTTAATAATCAGTTTCACTGCAAAAAATAAAGAAGTCTGCACAATGAGCATTTGGGCTGCATCCTCAAGAGATTTCTTCTAAGCTTTCAAAGAAGTTCCTTCAACTGAAGGTACTTATGAATCCTGATACAATTCCTTTGAACTTTCATCCTTCTGTAGCTGAGAATTCTACAGAAGATCTGGATGGAAGATCAGAGGGTGCAGAATTATACCTGCTGCTTAACACACCATCGGAAACATGGTTTAGGCATGCTGAGCTGTTGGCAATAGACAGTAAATGGCAATATAATACAAGGCAGTAGAAAGAAAGTGACCTTCAGTACCATAGTTTTAAGGTGATTGGAGCAAAGTGTAGGGGAACATCAGAGGTAGGTTTTTTACACAGGGATTCATGGGTTCATGGAACACCCTGCCAGGGGTGATGTGAGAGACAGATACGTTAGGGAGATTTACAAAACTCTTGGATAGGCACATGGATGATAGAAAAATTGAGGGCTACAGTATGTAGGATGGAAGGGTTAGATTGATCTTAGAGTAGGTTGAAAGATCATGGGCCAAAGGTCCTGTACTGTGCTGTAATGTCCTATGTTCTACATGATATTAGAAATAACAGCAGTATGTAATGAAATCTCTAAGTTTCTTGTCACTAATGAGCAAGGCCTGATCTGCTTTATCTTCTTATGCTGCAATCAACAAAGGGATGCAACTATCCAGCCCCTTCTTGATGAGGAGAATTATGCAAACGAATTAAATTGGTATAGAAAGTGCAACCCATTTATACCACATAGCCAAGAAAGCCCTAGATCTTCTGGGTATTAATGAAGCTGGCAGCATCTCTTGTGGAATGGCAGAGGGACATCAATGAATCAAATTCATCAATAGATTTACAAAAGATACGCTGAGGCAGAGGGACTGAAGAAATTGCCCAGATTGTGATCTGTGAATCGGGTGAAAGGCCACCGAATGACAAGAGCATTTCTCCTCCTTGCGCAGGTCTTTGGAGAAGATACCCCTCTACTGCATGCCCACCAAAATAAACAAAACCCTTCAGTGTGTTTCACCGCTGTGTGGTTGCGTCCAAAATGCCATCTGCATGCATGAAATGCATGTTTAGTTAATGAATGCTGTTGTATCCACAGATATCAAAGCGTGTGCTGCCTTTCATCTCTCTCTCTCTCCTGCTCTCATGCTACTTTATCCTGTTTGCTGTGTTATTCATATATATTATGTGTCTTCAGAGAAATCAGTAAACACAATTTTGTTGTAGCTTCTTGATCCCAGAGGGAAGCTGGATGTGCTATTTAGACATGAAAGCAAATTAAATGAAAATAAAAGATCCTCTGTGATTAGACATACTCAATTAAAGCAACTCCATTTTTCATTGTTTTCTTATCTGATCTTGGGAGACAAATATCATTGACAATGGCAACATTTATTGTCCAATTCTAATTGCTAGAGCATTCACGAGGACAGCCAAGAGTCAAACACACTGGCAGATCTGCTGTCACATGCACTCAGTGGCCACTTTATTGGGTACACCTGTACACCTGCTCATTAATGCAAATATCTAATCAGGCAATCATGCGCGAGCAACTCAATGCATAAAAGCATGCAGACGTGGTCAAGAGGTTCAGTTGTTCATACCAAATATCAGAATGGGGGAAGAAATGTGATCTAAGTGACTTTGACCATGGAATGATTCTTGGTGCTTTATAGGGTGGTTTGAGTATCTCAGAAACTGCTGGTCTCCTAGGATTTTCATGCACAACAATCTCTAGAACAGGGGTTCCCAGACCCTTCGGTAAATGGTCAGGGTCCATGGCCTGAAAAAGGTTGGGAACCCCTGCTATAAAGTTTAGAGAGAATGGTATGGAAAACAAAAAAAAACACATCCAATGAACAGCACTTCTGTGGGCAAAAATGCACGAGAGATCAGAGGAGAATGGCCAGACTGGTTTGAGCTGACAGGAAGGTGATAGTAACTCAAATAACCACGCTTTACAACAGTGGTGTGCAGAAGAGCATCTCTGAATGAACAACATGTTGAACTATGAAGTGGATAGGTTACAGCAGCAGAGGACCCCACCAGGTTCTATGGTGTGCCTAATAAAGTGGCCACAGCAGATAAGAGTGACAAATTTCCTTTTTCTCAAATGGATATCACTGGAATAAAAGAAAAATAATTTCAATCCCGGTAGTGCAGCACTCTCTCAGGACTGTCTAGTATTAGACTAGATTTTGGGGTCAAGTCCAATGTCATCACTTATGGTCCTCTCAGTGTTGGCCCAAAACCATACAACTTGGTCTTCACCTAGCTTTCCCTGTGTGTGGGCTGATAAAAAAAAATGGATTGATTGCAACTCAAAATTAATTGAGCACAACTAGGATTGATTGCCTCATTACCCACAACTTCTGTTTGGCCCTTCATCAATTAATTTAATTAAACTCCAGTTCCCAGCATTTTACAGATAAAATGCATCAATTTTAAGCCTTGTATCCATTAACCATATGTGAGAAAGAAAGGATTTGCATTTCCGTAGATCTTTTCAATATCTTAGTAGGTCTCAAACTGACTTATAGCTAAAGAATTATGTGTGTTGTGCAGTCATTGTTGTAATGTTCAGAAGTTCAATAGTTTAATAGTTTCACTTAATATCTGAGAATGTATACAATATACAACCTGAAATTCTTAATCTCCGCAGACATCCTCAAAACAGGAGAAAAACATTCAAAGAATGAATGACAGAAAAAAACATAAGAACCGGAAAACCCCATGTCCCACTCCCCTACAAAAGCAGCAACAAGCGGCATCAACCCTCCACCTTCCTCCTCCCCCATTCTGACATAAAACATCAGCATTCCCACCACCCACCATGCAAATAACAGCAAAGCCCCCAAAGAGTGATCATGGTCTACAGTCCATCAAAAATTAATTGTTTACTCCAACATTTTGACATCCCACAGGCTCTCTCTCTCACTGACAAGGGAGAGGCAGATATTGCTTCTTAAACAGAGACAAGGAGATAACAGTCACTATTTCGATGTTACAGTCAGTTTGAAGCATTGCTTTTTTATCTCGAGTCCCCCCAACTCAAGAATTGGCAAATCTATTACCGATTGCAGATTACCTGACAGCCACTTGAGCAGTCCTCGATGATCCTGGTCCCGATTCGCTTCAGTACGCAACACAAGTGAGAATTCCTGCCCACAGGGCCACACAGACCCTGAAGGCGCCTGACTTCAGGCAGAACCTGGACGTGCCGAAACGCGGCTGGTGGCGAGCTCCAAGAATGGCAACACACCATCGTGTAGAGCCGCAGTCTTTGAGTGCTGCTGTAGACCAAAGATCCCGATAGGACCCAGCGACCCTGAAAGGAAAATAGAAACATTGGAATAGGAAGAATTTAACTGTTGTCCTGATGAACTGGGAGAAGATGCCCTCTGGTGCCATATTTAGCTCAGGCTAATGTAGGAATGGTGGTAGCCAGTTTTCACAAGACAAGATACCACAATCGTCAGTAAAATTATCAGCAGATTATTTAGTTACTTATTTATTGAGAGACAGCGCAGAACAGGCCATTCTGGCCGTTAGCTGCGCTGCCCAGCAACCCCCAATTTAATCCCAGCCTAATCACGGGACAATTCATAATGAAGAATTAACCTACTAACTGGTACCTCTTTGGACTGTGGGAGGAATCCAAGTACCCAGAGAAAACCTATGCCTGTCTCAGAAAGAACATGCAGTGTTCAATTCCATGCAGTACAGTCGAGGTTTCGGGCTGGGACCCTTCATCAGAATTCCAGTTCTGATGAAGGGTCTCGACCCAAAACCTCGACTTTACTCTTTTCCACAGATACTGCCTGGCCTGCTGAGTTCCTCCAGCATTTTGTGCATGTTGTTTCGATTTCCAGCATTGGCAGATTTTCTCTTGTTTGTGATTGGAATCATGGGTGCGTTAGTTGTTACGCAAATAACACAGTTGACTGCATGTTTCGATGTACATGTGATAAACGTACCTTCATCTGTTGTGGAGCAGACTTGATTGGCCAAATAGCCTAATTCCGCTCCTATCTCTAAATCTAATGGTCTAAATTAGGGGTGCCCAACTTGGGGTCCACAGACCGCTTGCTTAACGACATTGGTCCATGACATAAAATAGGGTTGGCAGCACCTGGCCTAAATAAATCTGGACCTGAATCAGAATCAGAGACAGAGGTAGGGTTACTATGAATGAGTCACAACTGATGTCAAATCAAATATGCTCCTGTCCGTTCCACTGGAGCTGTTCATATGGGCTATTAGCCCTGCTTCTATTTTCATGGTTTTATTTCATTAGTTAGGCTAGTACTGCAATCTTTAATTGAAGACAATAGCCTTGACTACAAAATTTGGGCTAATATTTGACAGTCCTAAGGGAGTATTGCACTAACAGGATTGTAATATTTTCTCTTCTGCTCACTAATGCCCTTCGATACCTCATTTGGCATAGTACTTTGAAGTGATTGCCTTTTATATGTTGACTAGTGTGCAAATGTTGTGAACAAACCAAGTGTGGACACACCACTCTTCCGTAAATCCCTAATAGTTGGCGAGTTTGATTGACCTTTGGTCAAATGGAGGGAGAAGCACAATCTATATCATCATTAATAATCCTGACTCATACAAAGCAGTGGGAAGAGAGGAAGCATTATTCCCAACAGAAACTGCACTTGAACCTAATTGTCTCAGTCTTATTAGAAAATGAATAGGAGAGAAGGCAGCTTGGCTACACTGACTCAGGTTTAGTAGTGTGGACAGTCTCATGAATATTAAAGAGGTACCGACATCTGCCAATTCCCTCCCACAGCCACTTGTAGGTTCCAAGTAAATGGTGTGTGTAACATGATGACAATGGTGCGATATGTGGAAATATCTCAAAGACAAAGTGGCCAGATGCTAAAATAATCTTCCTTTCCTCAGCACAGAGAGACCTCAGAACTGTGCAGAGGAGAGGTTGTCAAGAAAACAACTTCTCCCTCAATGTTGCTAAAACAAAGGTGCTGGTTGTGGATTACAGGAGGAATGGAGACGGGCTAACCCCTATTGACATCATTGGATCTGGGCTTGAGAGGGTGAACAGCTTTAAGTTCCTCACCACACACATCACTGAGGATCTCATGTGGTCTGTGCACACCAGCTGTGTGGCGAAAAAGGCACAACAGTGTCTCTTTCACCTCAGACAGTTGAGGAAGTTTGGTATGGGCCCCCAAATCCTAAGAACATTCTACAGGGGTACAATGGAGAGCATCCTGACTGACTGCATCATTACCTGGTATGGGAATTGTACCTCCCTTAATCACGGGACTCTGCAGAGAGTGGTGCAGACAGTCAGTGCGTCTCATGATTTAGGACATTTACAAGGACAGGAGTGTAAAAAGGGCCCGTAGGATCATTGGGGACCCAAGCCATTCCAACCACAATCTATTCCAGCTGCTACCATCCGGGAAGTGGTACTGCAGCATAAAGACCAGGACCAACAGGCTCCAGGACGGTTTCTTGCACCAGGCCATCAGACTGATGAACTCATGCTGATTTGAGTGTACTCTATGTTACATTGACTGTTTTATTTATTATAAATTACTATGATTGCACATTGCAGATTTAGATGGAGACGTAACGTAAAGATTTTTACTCCTCGCGTATGTGAAGGATGTAAGAAATAAAGTCAATTCAATTCAATTCAAGCAACAAACAATCTGCTGGAGAAACTCAGCAGTTCACTGAGTATCTGTTGATATATTAGGTTGAAACCCTACATCAGGACTATGTTTGTTTCTGGTAAGGATGTAGATGTCTCTTGACCCTGTTTCTTGTAAAAACACTATCTTTTTGCTCCCTGTTTCTCAGTCTCTGCTACATCACTCCCAAAATGAGACCTTCTATCTAAAATGTATTTTTTTTCAAGAAACGTGGCTTCCCTTCTATGATGGTTAATGGAACCTATTCTTCCATCTCCTCTCTTTCTCCGCATTCTGCACTCTGTTACTGCTTTTCCCTTGTACCACCTCGGTGTGTGATGAAATCAATGACTTTTTTTTTCATTTTACCTTAGTACCAGTCACAGTTATGAACCAATTTACCAACTTTCCCTCCAAACAAAACAAAGATAGAGTTGCCTTAGTCCTCACCTTTCACCGAATAAGTTTCCACATCCAAAACAATTGGTGCTAATGCAGTGTAACCCAAAACATCAACAACTCCTTTCCTCCCACCACAGATGCTGCTCAACCCACTGAATACCTGCAGAAGATACGTTGTTGACCCACATTCCAGCATCTGCAGTGTCCTGTATCTCTAAGATATGCAGGTAAACCTGGATCAGAAGGCCATAAATGAAAGATAGTTATCGAAAGTTCCAACGGAAAATTCAGTAGAAGGTTCTTTGGCAGAGAGTGGTACAAATGTGGAACTCACTACCAAATAGGGAACACAAGAGATCCTGCAGATGTTGGGGATCCAGAGCAATACACAGAAAATGCAGGGGGAGCTCAGCTGGTTAGGCAACATCTACGGAAATGAATAAACTGTCGATGTTTCGAGCTGAGACCCTTCATCAGGACTGGAAAGGAAGGCGGAAGAAGGTGGGGGCTAGTAGGTGATAGGTGAAGCCAGGTAGATGGGGAGGGAGGATGAAGAAAGAAACTAGGAGGTGATAAGTGGAAAAAGCAAAGGGCTGGAGAAGAAGGAATCTGATAGGAGTGGAAAGTGGACCATGGAAAAAAAGGAAGGAGGATGGGAACCAGGGGGAGGTAATTGGCAGGTGAGAAGAAGACGTAAGAGGCCAGAGTTGGAAAATGCAGAAGGGGGGGGGGGGTGAAGGGAAAAATACCGGAAGTTGGAGGAATAGATGTTCATGCCATCTGGTTGGAGGCAACCTGGATGGATTATGAGATGTTGCTTCTCCAGCTTGAGAGTGGCCTCATGTTGCAGAAGAGGAGGCCATGGACCAACGTGTCAGAACAGGAATGGGGATAGAAATTGAAGTGGTTGGCCGCCAAGAAATTCCACTTTTTGAATGTCCCAAAGCACTTTATAAATAATTCTAGAGATATGACCTTATTTCCTCAGGTTAAAACTTTATTCCCTGGAGCAAGGAGAATAAGGGCAGATCTTACAGAGATGAGGGGTATATGATGAACACATGCAAGCTTTTCTCCCTCATAATGGAGGTCATAGGTTTAGAAGGAAAGGTGAAACATTTAAGGGGAATCTGAGAGGGAAGTTCTTCACACAAAGAGTGGTATGATTGTGGAATGAGCTGCCAGCAGATGTGGTAGAATCAGGTTCAATTGTACAATTTAAGACAAGTTTGGATAGATACATTGATGGGAGGTGTTTGGAGGACTATGCTTCGGGTGCAGGTAGATGGGACTAGGTAGAAGCTCAGGTTGGCATGGGCTAGATGGGCCAAAGGGCCAGTTTCTGTGCTTCAGTACGCCATAGTATATGGCTTTTCAAGTTTAGTCACTATTGTATTCTCAAGAGCTATAACCAGTCAGTGCCCAGAAGGTCTATACAAACAGGAGAGGGCTTTAAGTGACCAAATGATCTGATTTATTTGATGTTGCTTGTCAGCAATATTGTCTGAGCAATAAACTCGTAGGATAAATTATTTGCTCTCCCACGATTTAATGTCATTAGATATAAGATAAACAAATGGGGGAGGAAAGATCAACATGTTATGGTTGATACATCTTAGAAGTGAAAAACAGAACAAAAATTTGAGTTAGGATCTTGGCAAACTTTCTCCCTGGAAATATGGATTCAAAACCCATTCCAGGAGGATGAGGTGAGATTATTTTTCTTCCCAGTGTGCAGACATAATAAGAAACTAATTTGGTTGAAAATAACTATCTATATTTTGAGAGTGTTTGCAAATACAAAAACTGCCAGAAAGAGAAGTTAATGTGTGTCAATGTGGATAAAGAAACTGAAATTCAGTGTTACCTATTCTGGGATTGGAGTTAAGCCATGAAAATGTTTAACTCAAGAGAGAGCTTTAATTTTCTTTGTTACACCTAATCAGGAGCGTTTACGGAGGAGGGACAGAGGGAGGTTTACCCTGGAAATAACTCACACTTTCCCCCTTTGGGAATGTTTGATTGGATGTACAGGGAATTCGATTCTCTCTCTCTAGCCCATTCTGTTCCTTAAACAAGCAGTGTTTCATGGGATAGTATAACTTTACTCTATATCGAACCTATGTTACAGTTCTCCTGGGAACAAGGCAGTGGGAGAGTTATTCCATGTTCCTGAGCATGCAGAGGGAGCGTATGCAGAAAGTTTTCCTCCATTTAATTTAACGCAATATGTGACCAAAGAGCACTTGCCATGAATATATTTATAAACCTCTAATGCCTGGCACTGAGAAACTCAAATTAATATATTAACTCTCAGGAAAAAAAGAAACAAGGAAGGTTGAGGAGCTTTTAGTACATGTTGGGAACCTACGTGATCTTCTTTAGACTCTCCAATTCTATATCTTCTATCTGCTGCACCATCAAAAGCTTCCCTTTTGTATCAGTTGAAAATACTATCATTGATGCTTTTCTTCTTTCCCTCAAACACTGCAGAAAATCACTCTGTCCCATATTGGTCTTCCCATTTCTCCTTCCTGATTTCGGCTCACTCATATTCACTGGGGTGGCATGGTAGCATATTGGTTAGCACAGCGCTTTACAGTACAGGTGATGTGGGTTCAATTCCCGCCACTGCCTGTGAGGATTCTGTACGTTCCCCCTATGACCGTGTGGGTTTCCTCCGGTCCCCCCACCACCACCCCCACAATCCAAAGATGTACCAGTTGGTAGGTTAATTGGTCATTGTAAATTGTGCCTTGATTAGGCTAGGGTTAAATTGGGGGTTGCTGGGTGTTGCGCCTCGAAGGATTGAAAGGGCCTATTCTTCGTTGTATCTCAATAGATAGATAAGTAGATATGGTGGTTGTCCCTCGAGGTCCGAGGAAGACTAAACATTGTGCAGTCATCTGTGGATATGCATGTGGCTTCGGAGGCCGAAGGACGAAGCAGACATGGGGTTGCAGGTTGGACATGGAACGGCGGTTGTTAGAACAGGTGCATAAACAGATTTGTGGTGTCGGTCTCGTGCTGCTGCAAGGCGCTGATTTCGGTCATCCTCAAAGTCAGATGCGGCTTTTCCGGTCAGGGCCCGCCACGCAGCCCTGTCGGCTGTGGACCCCTCAAGTTGTCGAGGCTGGAGGTCTGCCCATTTGATGTACGATTTCAGATTGTCTTTGAATCTTTTTTTGGGGTGGCCCTGATAGCGACTGCCATGCTCAAGCTCACCGTAGAGCAGCTGCCTGGGGATTCTTGTTTCACCCATGCGGATTACATGGTCAGTCCAGTGTAGCTGGGCCTGGAGGATCCTTGTCTCAATGCTTGTACTGTTGGCTCTGTCAAGGACTTTCTGGTTGGTGATTTGGTCCTGCCATCGAATGCTCATGATCGACCGCAGAGAGTGCATGTGAAACTGCTCCAGCTGTTTGATGTGCCTGTGGTACAGGGTCCAGGTTTCGCAGCCGTACAGGAGAGGGGTGAGGACCACAGCCTTGTACACCTTGAGCTTGGTTGAAAGCTGAATGTCCTTGAGCTCCAGAACTTTTACATGGAGTTTCCCGAGTGGCTGGCTGGCTTTCTGGATCCTTGCTATGATCTCTTTGTCAAGGGATCCATCACTGGAGATGGTGCTTCCCAGATACTTGAAGCTCTCCACATTCTTCAGGATAGTACCGTCGATGGTGATGCATGGCTGAGGAGGGTGACTGCTTGCTGCAGGTTGTAGAACATCTGTCTTACCGAGGCTGATTGTCAGGCCGAACAGCTTTGAGGCTGCGGAGAACTTGTCGACAATCGTCTGCCGGTGGTTCTCGTGGTGGGCCATGAGGGCACAGTCATCAGCAAACAGGGCTTCAGTGATGAGCCTCCTCAGCATTTTGGTCTTTGCAGCAAGGCATCTCAGGTCAAACATCGATCCACCTAGGCAATATCTTATGTAAATACCCAGCTCGAGGTCCTTAACAGCACGTTTCAGCACTTGGGTGAAGAAGAGGTTGAAGAGCACTGGTGCTAGAATGCACCCTTGCTTCATGCCATTTGAGATGTTGAAAGTCTCAGATGGGGAACCATCTGAGAACACTTCTCCTGTCATGCCATTGCGGAGCAGGCAGATGAGTGTAGTGAATTTCTGTGGGCAGCCAAGCTGCCTAAGGATGATCCACAGCACATTTCTGTTGACCGTGTCAAACGCCTTTGTCAGATCAATGAAGACAGAGTATAATGTCACGTTCTGTTCCAGGCACTTCTCCTGTATCTGTCTCACTGTGAAGATCATGTCGACAGTGCTGCGTTCGGGACGAAAGCCGCATTGCGACTCGGGAAGGTTCTCTTCTGACACTGTTGGAATCAGTCTGTTGAGGATGATGCGGGTGAGGTTTTTTCTGGCAATGGAAAGTACTGAGGTGCCTCTGTAGTTCCCGCAGTCGGACCTTGAACTTTTATTTTTGTAGAGGGCGATTATTGTTGTGTCTCTGAGGTCAGGGGGCACCTCTTCTTCTTCCCAAATGCCAGTCAGGGTGCTGTGGAAAGCCTCAAGTGATTCCTTGCTGGGTGCCTTGTACAGTTCAGCAGGTATTCCACCCTTGCCGGGTGCCTTACCACTGCTCATCTGCGTGACAGCCTTCTTGTCTTCATCTATAGAGGGAGGATCATCTAGTTCCTTGTGAATAGGCTGTTGGAGGATTTGGTCCAGAGCAGACTGGTCGACTGATGAAGGGCGGTTCAGGAGCTGGCTGAAATACTCTCTTCATCTGTGTTGGATGCCCTCTTTGTCCTTTAGCAGTGTGGTTCCATTTGCGGACAACAGTGGAGATGAGCCAGATCTTGAGGGGCTGAAGATCATCTTGATGGAGTTGAAAAGCAGCTTCGAGTTGTTGATATCAGAGAAGTGTTGCACCTCTTCACCTTTCCTATCCCACCACAGGTCGTGCATCTTGCGAATTTCCTGTTGGGCATGGGCCTGAAGGGACTTGAACCGCTCTTTTTTGGGAATGGAGCTTTGGCCATTTTGCCACTCCATGAATGCTTTGTTCTTCCTGGCCAGGAGATCTTTGATGGCACTGTCATTCTCGTCGAACCAATCTTGGTGGTTCCAGTCCTTGGGAACGAGGTCTGATCTTGCTGTCTCTGTCACCATCTCTCTAAACTGATTCCACTTCTGGGTTGGCCCACCAGTTAGTGGTCCATTGACAGACAGCTTCTCATCAAGGGTGGTCTGGAACTTGTGAAGATACAGCGGCTTTTGGAGCCTGTCAGTGTTAAAAGCTGTTCTGATGAACTTAGGGCACTTGGGATGGTGCAGAGTAATACGTAGCTTCACTGTGGTGCGGAGAAGCCTGTGGTCAGTCCAGCACTCTGCTCCTCGCATGGCTCTGGTGATGAGGACATCCCGGATGTCTCGGCGACGTACTATAACGTAGTCGATCATGTGTCGATGTTTGGATCTTGGGTGCACCCATGTTGTCTTGTACTTGTTTGCCAGCCTGAGCACTGTGTTTGTGATGAGGCTGTCATATTCTGCATATTTGCTAAGGAGCAAGAGGCCATTGCTGCTCATGTTGCCAATACCATGTTTGCCTAGAACCCCTTCCCAGCAACTGTGATCGCATTGAAGTCACCGAGCAGGATTAGTTTGTCGTTGGCAGGGACTGAGCCCAGGACAGAGCTAAGGTTGGCGTAGAACTGCTCAATGGTCTCATATTTGCTGGTCACAGTGGGGGCATAAGCGCTGGTGACTGTTGCGTGACGTTTGTGGCTGAGGGGCAGACGTAGCCACATAAGCCTTTCGTTGATTCCCACCGACAGGTCGGAGAGTTGTTTCAGGAAGCTGGACTTGACTGCAAATCCAACTCCATGAATACTCTCTTCATCTTAGATAGATAAGTAGATAAAACTCTTCATAAAGCCCCAAGTGAATCACCAAATTTCAAGGTCACTTCAGTTCAGCAAGACATTTTAAATTACTTTTATGTCTCTGTATCCAATACATTTACAGTAATCCCAGATCTAAACAATGAACTCCAGCATATTAACCAATCGTTTATCTAGCACTGGATTGGCTGAACTACTGCCAGCCATTTTATCACTTTATTTTCAACCGACTTCTGCAATTGTTAAATAATAGAAGATGCTCTGGAGGATTATAGTCAATGCTTAATGCACAGAGAGAATCTAATATATATGCATGATATCAATATGTATGAGAGCAAGCCGTAGAAATTTGAAACAAAAGCAGAAGAGTAAGACCATAAGACATAGGGGCAGAATTAGGCCATTCAGCCCATTCAGTCTGCTCTGCCATTCCATCACGGCTGATTTATTACCTCTCTCAACCCCATTCTCCTGCCTTCTCCCAGTAACCTTTGACACCCTTACTAATCAAAAAACCTATCGACCTCTGCTTTAAATATACTCAATGATCTAGTTGCTATAGCCGTCTGTGGCAATGAATTCCAGAAATTCATCACCCCCTCTGGCTAAAGAAATTCCTCCTCCTCTCTGTGCTAAGGGGATGTCCCTCTATCCTGAGGCTGCGTCCTCTAGTCCTAGACTCCCTCACTATAAAAAAACCTCCTCTCCGTGTCCACTCTATCTAGGTCTTTTAATATTTGATAGGTTTCCATGAGACGCCCCCCCCCCCCCCATTCTTCTAAACTCCAGCGAGTACAGGCCCTTTATATTATATTCTAATACAGTTAGTATTAGATATTACGTTAGTGTCTAATACCTTGGCTGGAATTAGTAACTGGGGAGTTTGGACTGCTTCAGCAGTAGGCAGTGATCACTACCCAGTTTCATGTTCAGTGGGTGAAAGAGTTGAAGTAAGACCAGGTGGTGGAACCCCAAAGTGGGTGTTTGGAAAAGCTGATTGGGGTAAGTTCCAGGAGTTGAGTGACAAAGATTGACATTTCTGGAAATATAGATGAACTAAACAGTCAGTTGACTTCAGCAATTATTATGGCAGCAGAAGGATCTATACCCAGGAGTAAAAATAGGATGAAAAGAAAACTGGTACCATGGTGGACAGAGGAATGTTGTCAGGCTGTAAAAAACAGAAATAGAGCATTCAGGCCTGTTAAAAGAACCCATAATATGCAGCATTTGATTCAATCCGAACTTGAACACTGCACAGGCAGTGGTGAGAAGAACTATACGTCAAGCTAAAAGGGCAAGTTGGAGGAGTTTTTGCAACAAAATAGGAAGAACAACACCTGTGGGAGAGGGATGGGGAATGATTAAGAGGGTGGGGAGAGATAGAAGGGAATGAGAATATCCAGTAATGATATCTAAGGAGGAAACAGCAGTCTCCAGTAGGTAAGTCTGAGATCATGGCCAAGTCATTTGTACAGATACACAGTTCAGAAAATTTGTCTGAAGAAGGGAGAAGGAGAAGGGAAAGAACAATGAGTCAACACCCAGGTGTGTTAATCAGGAGGGAAGAAACAAATGATATAATTGATGATCCATTTACGTTGGCAGAAATGGTGAGAGCAATAAAGAGATCGAGACCAACCTCCCCAGGGAAAGATCTGATATGCTATGTTACGCTAAAATATCTAGGAGAAAGAACACTCTTGAAGTTGCTGCATTTTTATAACAGAGTGTGGGAGGAGGGACGATTACCAAGTGCATGGAAAGAAGCAGTAGTAATTCCAATAAGGAAGCCTGGCAAGGATCTGTCAAAACCCACTAGCTACAGACCAATAGCGTTAACATCAAATATATGTAAGATAATGGAAAGGATGATAACAGAAAGGTTATCGTATGAGCTTGAGAAGAGGCTTGAGCTGGCAAGTTATCAGAATGGTTTTAGGAAGGGAAGGAATTCCATGGACTCAGTGATAAGGTTAGAGACTGAAATACGAAAGGCCCAGGCAAATAAACAGTCAGCAGTTGCAGTGTTTTTTGACATAGAAAAAGCCTACGATATGATGTGGAAGGAAGGATTGTTAATTAAACTGCACAAGATGGGGGTTGGTGGGAGAGTTTTTAATTGGATTAAAGATTTTTTTCTTTGGTAGAAAAATTCAAGTTCGGATTGGATCAGAATGATCAAAACAGTACATAGTGGAAAATGGCACACTTCAAGGTAGTGTGATTAGCCCGTTACTTTTCATCATTATGATCAATGATGTCTTCACAAACGTACCAGTGGATATAGGTAGGTCACTGTTTGCGGATGATGGGGCCTTATGGAAAAGAGGCAGGAACATAGAGCATAAAATCAGGAAACTACACGGAGCAATTGATGAAGTGGTGGAGTGGGGTTATGATTAGGCATGTAGATTTTCAGTAGAAAAAGCTCAAACTGTATTTTTCACCAGGAAAAGAATTGAGGTAGGAAAGAAGTTAAGGATGTATGGGATTGAATTACATTTGTAGAAAGGGTTGGATCATTTAAATTTCTGGGAGTTATATTTGATTCATGATTAACATGGGCAGACCATATCAGGAAAGTTGAGGAGAAATGTAAAAAAGTAATAAATGTGATGAGATGTTTGACTGGTAGGGTATGGGGAGCAAGTTGTTCAGCGTTGAAGAGAATGTATGTGGCTTTAATAAGATCTGTGTTGGACTATGGAAATATAGTATATGGATCAGCATCTAGGTCTCTTATAAGGAAACTGAATGTGATTCAGGCTCAGACTTTGAGAGTGTGCAGGAGGACTTTTAAAACATCACCGGTATCAGCCCTGCAGGTAGAAATGGGAGTAATGCCTTTGGAACTAAGAAGGATTCAATTGATGGCAAACTACTGGGCTAATTTGCAGGGACACAATGATTCTCACCCCGCAAAAGGAGTGTTGCAGGAGTGCTGGGAAAATGGGAGGTTTCAGAGGGATAACTTTAGACGGGTAGGGAATGATATTGCTAAAGAATGTGGAGTGTTTGATCTAAGGATAAGCCCTTCAGTAGTTTATCCGGTTGTAGCTCCATGGAAGCTTGTATGGCCTGACATAGACTGGCATTTATTAGAGGTAAAAAGGAAAGGAAAATATAAAACTAATTTGGTAAGTGCATTTAGTTGTCATGTGATGGAAAGTATAGTGATTACACTCGGATTTAATCGGATGGTGCTAAGGAACATGAAACAGGAGTGACAGGGTTTGGGGTGACTCTACCAGCAAAAGAAATTGGAATCAGCAGAAGAACATCTAATAAGTTAGGGGTGTATACAGTGGAGATACTGGCAATGTTGGTTGCGTTGCAATGGGTGGAGAAAGCTAGACAAGTCAAAGTGTTGATGTGCTCAGATTCATCCTCAGTTCTAGCAAGTTTAAGGTCTTTTCACTCAAACAGTCGGCAAGATATACTTTATGAAGTCCTTCAGTCAGTCACAAGAATTGCAAATCAGGGAGGTCGGGTAAAATTTCTATGAGTTCCAGCACATGTAGGGGTGAAGGGGAATGAGAGGGTGGATGAGTTGGCAAAGAGGGTGTTACAGAATGAAATTATAGAAATGCACATTAGTATCAGCAAAGCAGAGGTTAAGTGTGTAATCTGGGAAAAAATCAACCAAATGTGGCAAGAAAGGTGGGACAGGGAGGGGAAAGGGAGGCATTTACATCAGATACAAAAGAGTGTTGCAGGTACTAGGGTAGGTGATGGATACAGAAGAGAGGAAACTATGCGGACTAGGTTAAGGCTGGGGTACTGTGCATTTAACAAAACATTGAAAATAATAGGGAAACACCAGACAGGATTATGTGAGGAATGTCAGGAAGAGGAGTCAGTAGAACATGTAGTTCTGAGTTGCAGGAAGTATAGGATACAGAGAGAGATAATGAGAATCAATCTAAGGGAATTGGGGGTGCAAGAATTCACATTAAAAGGGTTGCTGGGCATGAGTGAGAAAGCACAGGTCAGGGTATTTTTAGCTTTCTTAAGGGGTACAGGGGTTTTTTATAGGATATGACGGATAAGCAGGAATAGGGTACTAGGATGGCCAAAGATGGGAGGATAAAGTGTAGGTTAGGGTATGTGTGTGTGTGAGATTGGGTGAAGGGATTTAGAATGTAAGTCTATTGCACACTCTGGAGCAGAAGGTGGTGGTGATGCACCACTAAGCTGGGTGCCAACCGCCGTAAAACAAGATGGAGAAGAAGTAGCAGAGTACAGACCCAGAGCCTTCAAACACTCGTCCTGTAGGATGAACTGCATAAAAGTACATATAGTGCAGTGGTACCTGGAATAGAAATAATTTTGTAGGTTGAAGCTTTAGCCGAAAAGAGACTTGGTTATCCATGAGCTTGAACTGCAGGATTGGAAAAGGATGTGACCTATGTTTCTTTACTCTGCCCCAAGCAATTACTACCAATTTGTGCCTACATACAAAAATTCCTAGAAAATCCATGTTAGTACCAATGACTGGATAAATATTGGTCATGATATAGGGAATACCAAGCCTCCTCACCTTCAAGCAGCACCATGGGAATCATTTTTCATAATGCTGTAAATACACAATGGCTTTTATGTATTCCTTCACATTTTATTCCATATCTGTACTCTAACCTCTGAGTAAACATGGAGAAATCTGCAGACGCTGGAATTTCAAGCAACACACATAAAAATTGCTGGTGAACGCAGCAGGTGGAGACGTCGACTGTACCTCTTCCTACAGATGCTGCCTGACCTGCTGCATTCACCAGCAATTTTTATGTGTCTAACCTCTGAGTTTATTTTTTACATTATTCTTTATCCTTGGCTTTTTGAATGCTTTTGTTGCATGCCACACAGCAAATTCCTAATACACGTAAATGTATACGGCGAATAAAGTTGATCCTTGTTTCTCGATCCTTTACCTCCACTTTGGAGAGCAGCTGAGGCTTTGGCTTAACATCTCATTCACAAGGCGATGCCTCAAAAATGTGGCATATATCATTAAAGACCTTCACCAGCCGGGAAATGCCCTCTTCTCATGAGGGAGGAGGTACAGGAGCCTGAAGACCCACACTCAATGCTTTAGGAACAGTTTTCTCCCCTCCACCATCAGATTTCTGAATGGCCCATGAACCCATGAACATTATTTCACTACACACACACACACACACACACACACACACACAGCTGGAGGAACTCAGCAGGCCAGGCAGCATCTATGGAAAAGTGTACAGTTCACGTTTCAGTCCAAGACTCTTCATCAGGACTGGAGAAATAAAGGATGAGGAGTCAGAGTAAGTGTCCTTTATGCTACTGTGACACTCTAATTTCCTTTGGGATCAATAAAGTATCTATCTATGTATCAACTGATAACCAGAGGAAGGCCCTTTTATTCCCACTAGATCCTTTACGCCTAGCCTTTTGCTCACTGTCCATTAATTGCTGATGTTAGAAAGCCAACATTGCCTGCTGCAAGGAGTCATTTTAATCTTCTTTACAATCCATTCATTTTGCTGGTCCAGAACCCCATGAGGTTTAATGACTCATTCCTGGACTAACTTTACTTGAGCCAGTCTGAAGTTGTACTACATACAAAGACGGCCTGGGTTTAGACAAGTGTAATGCCCTGGTTCACGTCTTTACTGTTATGCTGTATGTATTTCATTTAGCAGTTCTGCAAGAGCAGTCTGTTCTGTTTTCAGCTTGTCTGGGTTATTGCTGAAGATAAAAGATGCGAAGGAATGTGTGCCATCCAATTAGAATGGTCGAATTAAGGGGAGGTTTCCCTGGTGAGGGACACTAAGGTTGGTCTTGGGCTTGTATTCGGCGGGAGATGGAGAGAGAAGACGCTGGGCAGAACCGGTCGCAGAATACAACCCGGTGGGAGACTCATTTGTTCGAGATGGATTGCGAGCGACGTTCGGAAGGTGGTGTGTGCTTTCACGTTGACCGAGGGCACAGCGCATGAGTGACAGAAACGTTCAAGATGAGCTTCAACTGGTGCACATTTGACTGTTAGCTAGAATGGGCCCTTTTCTTGTTGCTATTTTTTACTGACTCTTTAGTTAAGATTCATAAATATAATTCCTTTAATCGTATGCAGTGTATGTTATTTCGTGGTACTAATTTGTAACAGGGTAGCAAATTACACAGCATCCACACACACCGGGTTTGGCGTGAGAAGAGCCACGTCAATCTCAAGAGTTTGGCGGGACTTGAGAGTATCTTCCCTAGACTTACACAGCCAGAGAAACCAGGGTGTTTCACAAGATTATTTATTTGGAGTTGGTTGTGTAGGCAGAGGAAGTGGAACTGATCCAGCGATCAAAATTCTCCTAGACATTGTGGCATAAAGACAAGGCTGTGAACAATTTTGTTCAATCTAAAGCATTTACCAGGGATAGGACTGAAGCTGATGACCAGGTACTGGAGTCTGATGTAAAGACTAAAGTTGTATTTAAGTCGCTGACCACAGAAGCAAGTCCTACGCCCACAACATACCATAATGACCATCAAGTACCCATCTATATTAACCCCTTTACTAGCATAGCCTTATCCTATGTCTATAGTCTATGTCTTGACAAGTAGAAACATACAAAAACCTAAAGCACAATACAGACCCTTCGGCCCACAAAGCTGTGCCGAACACGTCCTCACCTTAGAACTACCTAGGCTTCTATTTTCCTAAGTTCCATGTATCCATCCAGGAGTCTCTTAAAAGTCCCTATCGTTTCCGCCTCCACCACCGCCGCCGGCACGCACTCACCACTCTCTGCGTAAAAAACTTACCCATGACATCTCCTCTGTACCTACTTCCAAGCACCTTATAACTATGCCCTCTCATGCTAGCCATTTCAGCCCGGGGAACAAGCCTCTGACTATCCACATGATCAATGCTTCTCATTACCTTGTGCACCTTTATCAGGTCACCTCTCATCCTCCTTCGCTCCAAGGAGAAAAGGCCAAGTTCACTCAACCTATTCTCATAAGGCATGCTCCCCAATCCAGGCAACATCCTTGTAAATCTCCTCTGCACCCTTTCTATGGTTTCCACGTCCTTCCTGTAGTGAGGTGACCAGAATAGAGCACAGTACTTCAAATGGTGTCTGACCAGGTCCCTATATAGCTGCAACATTACCTCTCGGTTCTTAAACTCAATCCCACGATTGATAAGGCCAATGCACCATATGCTGCCTTAACCACAGAGTCAACCTGTATAGCAGTTTGAGTGTCCTATGGACTCGGACCCCAAGATTCCTCTGATCGTCTACACTGCCAAGAGTCTTACCATTAATGCTATATTCTGCCATCATATAAGTCAAGTGTTCATTTAGATCAGGGGTTCACAACTATTTTCATGCCATGAACCCCTACCATTAGCCGAGGGGTCCATGGACCTCAGGTTGGGAACCTTTGATCTAGATACTTCTTAACTATTCTGACAGTACCTGACTCCACTATCACCCTCAGACAAAGCTTTACAGATTCCAAACATCCTTGTGTGACAAAAAGATCCTCCTCCAATCCCTTCCAAACCTCTTTCTCTTGCCATAAAGTCAAAGCCAAGGTAAAATTATTATCAAGGTATGTATATGTCACCATTTACTACCTTGAGCTTTATTTTCTTGCAGGCATTTACGGGAAAATAAAGAAATGTAATAATAGTTACACAAACAGGAGAAGATCCTCAGATGCTGGAAATCCAAATCAACATGCTGGAGGAGCTCAGCAGGGCAGGCAGCATCTATGAAACAGGGTCGAAGTTTCAGGCTAAGATCCTTCACCAGGACCAGAAAGAAAGAGGAGAAGTCAGAGCAAGAAGGTGGGGTGAGGGGAGGAGTCAGTACGAGATGGTAGGTGAAACCAGGAGGGGGTAGAGGATGAAGTTAAGAGCTGGGGAGTTCATTGGTGAAAGAGATAAAGAGCTGGAGAAGGGGAAATCTGATAGGAGAGGACAGAAGACCATGGAAGAAAGGGAAGGGGAGGAGCACCAGAGAGAGGTGATGGGCAGGGAAGGAGACAAGGTGAGAGAGGGAAATAGAACTGGGAATGGTAAAGGGTGGGGGGCATTACTGGAAGTTAGAGAAATTGATTTTCACGCCATCAGGTTGGAGGCTGCCTAGACGGAAAATAAGGTGTGGCTCCTCCAGGCTGAGAGTAGCCTCGTCACAGCAGTAGAGGAAGCTATGGACTGACATGCTGGACAGGGAGTAGGCAGTAGAATTGAAATGGGTGGCTACTGGGAGATCCCATTTTCTTCCAGCGGATGGAGCGTGGGTGCTCGGCGAAATGGTCTCCCAATCTATGCCGGGCTTCAGCAATACACAAGAGGCCAAACTGGGACCACCAGATACAGCAGATGACCCCAACAGTCATGCAGGTGAAGTGTCGCCTCACCTGGAAGGATGGCATTGCGCCCTGAATGGTAGGGAGGAAGGAGGTGCAGGGGCAGGTGTGGCACTTGTTCCGCTTGCAAGGTTAAGTATCAGGAGGGAGTTCAATAGGGAGACAAGGGAGTCACGTAGGGAGCGGGGAGGGAAAGTTGGGCTTGGTGGTGGGATCCCATTAGAGATGGCAGAAGTTACTGAGAATAATGTGCAGGATGCAGAGGCTAGTGGGGTGCTAGGTGAAGCCAATAGGAACCCCTTCCCTGGTCAGTGGGAGGATGGGATAAGAACAGGATTGATGGTCGAGGAAGGGAAGCCCCTTTCTTTGAAGAAAGAGGACATCTCAGTAGTTCTGGAATGAAAAGTCTCAGCTTGAGAGCAGATTCTGTGGAGACAGAGGACCTGAGAGAAGGGAATGGTATTCTTACAAGTGATAGGGTGGGAAGAGGTATGGTCCAGATAGCTGTGAGAATCAGTGGGTCTATACAAGATATCAGTAAATAGACTGTCTTCAGGTAGAGACAGAGAGATTGAGGAAGGGGAGCAAGGTATCGGAAATGGGCCAAGTAAATTTGAGGGCAGGGTGGGAGTTGAGGCAAGGTTGATGAAATTGACGAGCTCCACATGGGTACAGGAAGCAGTACTAATGCAGTCGTTGATGTACCATAGGAAGAGTTAGGGGACAATGCCTGTGTAGGCTTGGGACATGAACTGTTCCATGTAGCCATGGGCACTTGCATAGTTCCCAGTTAAGCCTGCCTTTTGGTGGCTATGTGGAACAGTCCATGTTTGAGGCTTACACCAGCATTGCTCCCCAACTCCTCCCATGCTACATGGGTGCTGCTTCCTGCACCCAAGCTGAACTCGTCAACTTGAACTTTGCCTCCAACTTCGCCTCCAACTTCCTCTCTACCCTCAAATTTACTTGTTCCACTCCCGGCACCTCCCTCCCCTTTCTCAAACTCTCTATCTCCATATCTGGAGATAGTCCATTGATTCTCACAGCTACCTGGATTGTACTTCTTCCCACCCTGTCATTTATAAAAATGCCATCCCCTTCTCTGAATTCCTCTGTCTCTACTACATCTGCTCTCAGGATGAGACTTTTCATTCCACAACTACTGAGATGTCCTCCTTCAAAGCAAGGGCTTCCCTTCCACTGCCATCAATGTTGCCCTCCTCATCCACATCTCTTCCATTTTGTGCAAGTCTGCCCTCACCACATCCTCCCACCGCCACACCAGCTATAGGATTCCTATTGTCCTCAGCTACCACCCCACTAGTCTCCACATCTAGCACATAATTCTCCATAACTTCCACCATCTCCAACAGGATCCCACCACCCAGCACATCTTTCCTTCCCTCCACCCCCCAGATTTCTGTTTTCTGCAGGGATCATCCCCATGTGACTCCCTTGTCCATTCGTCCCTCCCCACTGATCGCCCTCCTGGTACTTATTCTCACAAGCAGAGCAAGTGCCACACTTGCCCCTACACCTCCTCCCTCACTATCATTCAGGGCCCTAAACAGTCCTTCCAGTTGAGGTGACACTTGACCTGGGAGTCTGTTGGGGTCATCTACTGTATCTGGTGCTCCTGGTGTAGTCTTCTGGATATCGTCAATACCCAACATAGATTGGGAGACTGCTTCACCAAGCACCTTTGCTCTGTTTTCCAGAAAAAGCGGGATCTCCCGGTTGCCACCCATTTCAACTCTTTATCCCATTCCCATTCTGTCATGTCAGTCCATAGCCTCTTCTACTGCCTCGATGAGACCACACTCAGCTTGGAGGAGCAACATCTTATATTCTGTCTGGGCTTCCTCCAACCTCATGGCATGAACATCGATTTCTCCAACTTCTGGTAATTGTACACCCCCCCCCCCCCTTCACCATTCACCATTCCTTTTTCACTCTCTCATTTTATCTCCTTACCTGCCCATCAACTCCCTCAGATGCTCCTCCTCCTTGCCTTTCTTCCATGGTCTTCTACCCTCTCCTATCAGATCCCCCCTTCTGCAGCCTCTTATCACTTTCATTCAACTTCCCAGCTCTACTTTACCCCTTCCTGCTCTCCTGGTTTCACCTATCACCTGCTGCCTTCTACTTTTTTCCCCAACCTTCCTACTCCAACTTCTCTTTCTTTTCAGTCCTGATGAAGGGTCTCGGCCCAAAACATCGGCTGTGTTCTCTTTTCCATAGATGCTGCCTGCCCTGCTGGGTTCTTCCAGCATTTTGTGCACTCTACAATGGAAGTTATGAAGATTGGCAAACAACCAATGTGGAAAAGAAAACAAATTGTGCAAATTAAATTTAAAAAAAATATAAATTATATTGGGAACGTGAATTCGTAGAGTCCTTGAGAGTGAGTCTGTAGGTTGTGGAGTCGATTCAGAGTCGACGTGAGGGAAGTCATCCACATTGGTTCAGGAGCATGATTGTTGAAAGATAACAACTGTTCCTGAACCTGGTGGTATGGGACCTCAGGCTCCTGTACCTCCTTCCTGATGGTAGTAATGAGAAGAGAGCATGGCCTAGATGGCGGGAGTCCATGATGATGGACCTTTGCCCTCAAATTTTAAACACTTCTCCCTTGGAGAAAGGTTGATACCACCTACCATACCTATGGCTTCAATAGTTTTTTATATCTCTATCAGGTCCCAGCTTTTGGTGCTCAGTAAGATAACAGACAAGGACAAAATTAGGAATGTGGTGTCACGGTGGTCATCTGCAGGACTGGACCCAAGTGCAGAGGAACGGCAGACTCTCTCTGTCACGGTGAGTGCTGGCAATGACTCGAACCAGGAAAAGAGACTCCCCATGAAAAGACAAAAACAAGAGGCTAGACACAGGAATACCAACAGAGCATAAGAAGCACAACTGAATAACACCAGGATATAAATCATTCTCCACAAGCACACAGGGAATCCCACTTACAGAGCACAACGAGAGTGCTCCTTAAATAATGATAGAATCCCTGAGAGACGTGCTGATTACAATTAATTTGACAAACAGAGAAACATAGAAACTCTACAGCACAATACAGGCCCTTCAGCCCACAAAGCTGTGCCGAACATGTCCCTACCTTAGAAATTACCTCGGCTTACCCATAGCCCTCTATTTTTCTAAGCTCCATGTACCTGTCCAGGAGTCTCTTAAAAGACCCTATTGTTTCCACCTCCACCACCGCCACTGGCAGCCCATTCCACGCACTCACCACTCTCTGCATAAAATACTTACCCTGACATCACCCCTGTACCTACTTCCAAGCACCTTAAAACTATGCCCTCTCTTGCTAGCCATTTCAGTCTTGGGAAAAAGCCTCTGACTAGCCGCATGATCAATGCCTCTCATCATCTTGTGCACCTCTATCAGGTCACCTCTCCATCCTCCATTGCTCCAAGGAGAAAAAGCCAAGTTCACTCAACCTATTCTCATAAGGCATGCTCCCCAATCCAGGCAACATCCTTGTAAATCTCCTCTGCACCCTTTCTATGGTTTCCACGTCCTTCCTGTAGTGAGGTGACCAGAATTGAGCACAGTACTTCAAGTGGGGTCTGACCAGTGTCCTATATAGCTGCAACATTACCTCTCGGCTCTTAAACTCAATCCCATGATTGATGAAGGCCAATGCACCGTATACCTTCTTAACCACAGGGTCCTATAGACTCAGACCCCAAGATCCCTCTGATCCTCCACACTGCCCAGAGTCTTACCATTAATACTATGTTCTGCCATCATATTTGACCTACCAAAATGAACCACCTCACACTTATCTAGGTTGAACTCCATTTGCCAAGGTTAAACGGAAAGCACTTGGGCTTAATGGCTCTAACAATGAGTAAATACAGATGCTTGAGAAACCTTGAAGCCCAACGCTCTATAGCAAGCTGCAAAGCTCATGGCACGTGGTGTCTGGGATTTGACGGCTGTGGATTGGAGGTTGGAAGGGATACTTAATATTGAGACCCAGATATGCAGAGCTTAGAGCTGACTCAGTTAGCACACTGTATGGACAAACACACATAACCAGCTCAATTTATCTGTTAAGCCTCCTATTTCTTCCCACGTTACCATAACTTTACATAGAAAGCCTTGACAGTGACATATAACATAATTATTGCTCCTCCAATCCAATCAGGGAAAAAAAGCAACAAATAAATCATTCCTTCTTGTTCCAAGCCATCTTGAATTCTCCTTCTAGACTGAGGCAGAAAAAAAGTTATTGATTGACAGTGGCCTTCATTAGTGGCGATGGTAAAAGTCCTTAACAGCATTTTCATTGTCCTATAGATTCCTCCCTCACAATTTGCTTCAATCAATAACCCACCATGACAGCTTATTTACTGTTGTTTCAGCAAACAGATGTAAATTAAAACCATCTTTGGCACATTGCCTGGACATGTCGAATAATGTAACAGTTATATATACACACACTCACAAAAAAATTAAAATTGAACTTTACAAGTCCATCCTGGAGCTCTAAATCATTTTCCCATTAGTATTTCCCCTTTCCAATGAGCTGATGCACATAATGGTTCTCAATCTCTTCACACTGATGTGGCGGCTATGGCATAGGGATCATTGATTTAATAGTGCATGTCTTGTTAATCAACAGGGAACTCTGTTGAGTTCTGGACATCCCAAGCTTGAAGCAACAGTTGTGGCTCAGTTAATGGCCCTAAAACTTCAATTCAAAAAGTCAGGGGCTCATACTGTTGAATGGAAATCTGGGCTGCCACCTTAAAGCAGTGCTCTCAAATGGCACATTTCAGATAAGATATTATGATTGTACTTTTATTTTTTTCTCAGCTCTAGCTTGTAAAACCTGAGGTACGGGCATAGTCAAGCACGTTCATTTATCAATTGCTAGGAACTTTTGGACTATTCTCATGGTGTTCAGTATTTTAGCTTTCTGAAGTTTGACATAAAAATTGCTGTGTAGGCCTAATTGTTCAGTGCTATTGTGTAGTGTCTTTGGGATGGTACCAGTTGTGGATATTACTATTGGGACAATACTAGACAGGTATATGGAGGAATTTAAGGTGGGGGCTTATATGGGAGGTGGGGTTTGAGGGTCGGCACAAAATTGTGGGCTGAAGGGCCTGTACTGTGCTGTACTATTCTATGTTCTATGTTCTATATGTGTATCCTGTTTATGTTCCACAGTCTTTCAATTTCCACTTTTAATTCAGCTTATTTCTGGTGTTTTTCTCCTATTGATTTCTGTATGTTATATGTGTCTGGAATGGCTAAATCTATTAAATAAGTTGTTATTATTATTATTTACAGATGCAGCACATAGCAGTCCATTCCACTCCAATGAGCTCATACCACCCAGTTACACCCACGTGACCAATGAAGCTACAGACTCGTTCATCTTTGAAAAGTGGGAGGAAAACGAAGCACCACTAGGAAACCTATGTGTTCACGGGGATAATGTACAAACTCCTTACAAACAGTGTCAGAATTCAACTTAGGTTGCTAACCATTACACTACTATGCCAAAGCGGCTTGCTCCTTTGGGTTCGTGGCCTAAGGTAGAAGGAGATGAGTTATACAGCTCTCGTTACATGCACATGCAGGCCAGCGCTTTGAGTGATTATGCAGAAAGTTTGAAGTTAATAACTCGTCTCCTTCTATCAATCACCTGTGCTGTAGACACTTTCTGGAGGTCCAAGATCTGTATGCTCCACGACTGCTGGACTAAGTGTGTAAATGTAGGAGAGGACTATGTTGAAAAATAAATGTGCTAGGCTTTCTAAAATCGACTCCTTCTACCTTAGGCCACAAACTTATCAATCACCCCTCGTCGAAGCCTGAAGGCACAGTAAGCAAGTGTTGGGTCCTGCAAGCATCTGTCAGGGAAGCAACACCATCATCATCTCGATTCAGCTCCGTATCTTTTCTTTATATCTGGCATGGTAGCGTAATGCATTAGTGTAATAATATTACAGCGCCAATGACCCAGCTTCAATTTGGTTGCTGGAACTATCTTCAGGACAGACTATCTTCAGGACTCGAGAGTAGAAATTGATGATGAAGATTTATTCAGAGGGTAATACAAGGATTAGTCAAACTAAGAGTTCTCTTATTCCAGACTTGAGCCACAGACTGGTAGTTCACACAGAACTCGAATCCTGGACTCACTGATGAGCGTGGGTCCAGAATAACCATAAATAGAACATAAAACACAGGAAACCTGTGCAGGTCAAAATCAAAGACTAATCACTAAGAATAAGAAGCATAAGGAAACCGTACTCACATAACGAGCGACACGAAAAGCACAGCGACAGCTTAAAGATAAAAGTAGTCACTGAATAACTCTAATAAACTCAAATAAAGGATGTTCAGGTGTGTCGAGACCTGCCGCTACCTGCCGCTCCCTGCTGGTCTGAGGGGTTCATGACCATTGCTATCTGTAAGGAAGTTGCATGCTCCCCTTGTGATCACGCGAGTTTCCCGCAGGCGCTCCGCTTTCCTCAGATATTGCAAAGACATACAGTTTTGTAATTTAATTGGCCATGAGGCTGTAAATGGGTGGCGTGGACTCATTGTGCTGGAAAGGCCTTTTACCACATTGTGTATCTAAGTAATACTCAAATATAGAGTCATAGAGTTATAGAACACTACAGCACAGAAACAGGCCATTCAACCTATCCAGTCCATGCTGAACTATTAATCTGCCTGGTCCTATTACTATTATACTATAAAGTATAATTAAACAAAACCAGCAAATGAGAGGGTGTTTGGTTGTGTCAATGGTATTGGTGAACATAGGGTAGAGAGAAAGATGAGAATGTCTGAGATGGACCAGTTGGCAGGTGTGTTTAAATAACGATAGCAATGATGGTATAAAGCAAATGGAGGTACTTTTGAAATAAGAGCTAATAGATGAGTCTAGAGAAATGCTGTAACTTATTACAACAGGATGATGGTGGAGTGGAATGGGGCACACAGATTGCCTGGCAAGGCGAAGAATGTCGCAAAGGCCTAAAGGTGTAGGGGGTCTCCAGGAATATAGACCAGTACACCAGGCATGTCCCAGTGAGAGATCCCTCTCCGTTCCAGCTGTCTGCTCCTTGTCAATCCGTGGCTCTGGTGCAGCCTGCTCCTTCCTGCACAAACTGAGACTCTGCTGCAGCCACTTTCCATTGCCACATCTATTGTGTGAGAAGTACAGGTGTTAAGATAAGAAGCTGTTAAACTGAACACTAAGCAAATTAAAACCTGTAAATCATCTGCTCATTCTTTGAGAAATTTAACTTATTAACATTTTATTTAGCACTTACAAATCTTGTGCTAATTGAGATGAGCTTCATCTGCGGTGAGAAATAGAATATTAACGCTCATAATGTTTGAGTGAAGCAGATATGATGCCAAGGTGGTTTTTGACATGGAGAGGCATTTCTTTCTGTGGTGGAAACTAAACGACAGGTCACTGCTTAAAAATAAGTCCTGATGAAGTGTTTTGTACCAAACTGTCGGCTGTCAATTCTCCTCCAAGACGCTGTATGACTTGTTGAGTTCCTCCAGCATTTTGTGCGTGTTGCTTGTGATGAGGTAACATTTTGTCCCTCAGAGGGCCTCTCCTCTTCAGGAAAAAGGGAGGAGACTGAGGTAGATAGAGTGCGGCTATGCAACAGGCTGAAAGGTTACTACGGGTTTGAGATTACAGTCAAAGTTCAAAGTTAAAATGTTCAAAGGAAATTTATTATCAAGGTATGATGTATATGCCACCAGATACTATCCTGAGATCTATTTTCTTACTGGCATTCACAGTAGAACAAAGGAATACAACAGAATCAAAGTAAAACCACACACAAAGACTGACAAGCAATCAAAGTGCAAAAGGAGACAAACTGTGCAAATACAAATAATAATAATAATAATAATAAGAAGAAATATAAATATGATTGACATGCAAAACGCTGGAAGAAGTCAACGGGTCAGATAGCATCTGTAGTTAGAAATAGAGTCAACATTTCAGGCTGAGACCTTCATCAGGACTGGGCAACAGGCTTTTGCGTTTTAAGTCTCAGCCTGAAAGGCCTTGGTCCAAAAGCTCAACTCTGACTTCCTTTCCGTAGATGCTGCCGGACCCTCTGTGTGTCAAACATTTTGTGTGTGTTACTCTGGAGTTTCAGCATCTGCAGACTTTCTTGTTTAAAGCATCCGTTAGTCTTACGAGACCATGGATCTGCGCCTGGAAAGTCTTCACTCTCCAGGGCGCAGGCCTGGGCAAGGTTGTATGGAAGACCGGCAGTTGCCCATGCTGCAAGTCTCCCCTCTCCACGACACCGATGTTGTCCAAGGGAAGGGCATTAGGATCCATACCGCTTGGCACCAGTGTCGTCGCAGAGCAATGTGTGATTAAGTGCCTTGTTCAAGGACACAACATGTTGCCTCGGCTGGGGCTCGAACTCACGACCTTCAGGTGGCTAGTCCAATGCCTTAACCACTTGGCCACGTGCCCACAGACTTTCTTGTATCTATAAGTAAATAAGTAATACCGAAAGCATTAATGTGCGAGAACAGTCAGACTAGTTATGAGCTCACTGAATAGTGGAGCAGGTTCAAGTGGCCCACAGGCTCTCATCGGTTCCAAATCTGTATGCTCCTCTGTTCACCATTATCGTACTCTGGCCACATGAGTGCAAAGTGCTAGATACAGCGTAAGAGCTTTTTTTGTGCTTCCCCATTGTATTGCAGCCTGTCACTCACACACCCAGGTGTCCATTATTCCACTCATAAACTAAACTAACCTTTGAACAGATTCCAGCCTGTCATACTCCCAGCTGTCAGTTATTCTAAATATAAACTTTCTAAACCTTAATTAGATTCCCGTCTGCAAATCATTCCCGGATGCTCTTCATTTTCCATTTAATGATCTGAATGTCTCAAACCTATTCCGACCTGGAATTCAAAGCCAGGTTTCAGTGACTTGATACATCAATCACCAAACCCCTGAACACGTTCCTGGAACTCACTTCTGAATATCCTTTTTTAAAATGTATTCAATTTATTGCAAATATTTAATCAAGATGTATATCTTAGACTTTCTAAATCATTGTTACCTAAGACATTAGAGCAGAATTAGGCCATTCAGTTCAGCAAGTCTGCTCCACCATTCTCTCTTGGCTGATTATTATCCCCCTCGACCCTATTCTCCTGCCTTCTCCCTCTAACCTTTGACGCCCTTCTAATCTAGAATTGATCAAACACCTCTTTAACTAAGTAATCAGATGACTGTTGAATATCAGTTTTTATTGTTAAAGTGCGCTTATGTATTCACCCTGGTGATGCTAACATAGCAGCCTGTGCCTTAAAGAGAGAACGGTGATGTCATTTTGCACGTGTAGAGTAGAACGAAGAGTTGCTATATTCTAGAGGGAACGACGTTCGAGTGCTTTCCCAGGTTTGGTGAGGAAAGGTGAATAATATTTAATAATATCCATGTAAATTCATTTATACTTGTTTGTAAATCTAGAATATCGGTAATTTGACATGTTTCACATGTGGATGCTTTAGATTTTCGTGAGTAAATTGATCAGCACTGGAATAGCGTGGTTGTGCGAATTTCCTTATCTGCCTAGTAAGTTAGTCTTTTTAGTAGTTCAACTATGAGGCAACATATTGTAAAAGTTCTTGTAAGAGTTTTTTTTCGTTATTGTTTCATGACTGAATGTGAATGTAACAGGGAATTGTGAATGTGTTAATCTCTGTTCACATAGCATAAGCAAGAAGAACTCATTTCAAAGTCTATCCTATATGTGTTTGGAAGTTAAGCACATGTGTGCCAAAATGAGTGTATCTCTTAGCTAAGATGAGATGTATTTATTCATATTTTTGATGTTGTGTATAAGGTTGGTGGGATCCTAATGTTGTTTGTATTGTTTTTTTTTAAGAATTGTCACTATCATATTGGTTTTGTATATCTTGTTTTACTTATTTTCACACTGTATATATAACAAGGGTGTGGACTGGAATTAAACTGAGATTGTAAAAGATGGAACTGTGTTTTTTTTATTCATTTCATTGTTTTTATTTTGATACCCTCTTTCTGCATTAAAACATCTAAAACAGATAAGGGAGTTAAAGACCCAAAAAAGTATTTGTTCTCCTGCATGTGTATTTTTCTCCAGGGTACAAATATATCCAATGACTTGGCCTCCACAGCAGTCTGTGGCAATGAATTCCACAGATTCACCATCCTCTGGTTAAAGAAATCCCTCTGACTAAAAACATTCCTCCTCATTTCTGTCCTAAAGTGATATCCTTGTATTCTGAGGCTGTGCTGTCTGATCCTAAACTCCCTGACTAATGGAAACAACCTCTCCATGTCTGTTGTATCTGGACCATTCAATATTCAATAGGTTTCAATGAGATCTCCCTCATTCTTCTAAACTCCAATGAGCACAGGCCCAGAGCATGATTTGTTGCAGACACTTTTGACAGATCACCATGGGTACGCATACACTCACAATGTGGCACTGTAGGGAACAGTAAGTGATATTGTGTGGGCGATCATCAAATGAATAAGCTGTTAGATATTACAGTCAAATTGCAAAGACAGCTAACATACTTTAGACGTGAGAGAGAAGCTTGTTAATGTGCATGGGTTAAGGAAATGCATAAAGTGGATATTTTCCTCACTTTTGCCAGTGGAGACTAGTACAGAGGAATGCGTTTGAATCTAATTCTTCATGCTAATCTAGCTTATGTTAATGAAAAGTTTATTGCTCTTCGCCTGTTGAAGGGTCTCGGCCTGAAACATCAACAGTTTCTTCCTCTCCTTAGATGCTGCCTGACCCGCAGAGTTCCTCCAGCATTGTGTGTATGTATGTGTGTGTGTGTGTGTGTGTGTGTGTGTTGTTATGGGCTGTGTTGTCACAGGGTTAAGAGTGGAATTTTATATCACTTTGGGTACTGCTATACTGGCCTTCTCCGCAATCAGAATGATAGCCTTAAGTTAAAACCTGTGTGATAAAATGGTATAGCTAGAGGTTAAATTAATGGAATAAATGTCCCACTAAATAGTTATTCGGTAACTGATATTTGCATCTTTCTAACATGTTCCATTCAGTTGCTTAAAGACCAACAGAGACCTAGGTTTGGTGAAATGAAGCAAGGTAAGATCATAAATCAGTTTTCTTGCACAGACAGTGAACATTCAGAGCACGGTGGGATGCAGAATTTCAATCAATATAAATTGTCATCGTATGTTGGTATATTAAAAGATAACAAGCTCTTTCCCGTCACTGTCCAGACGTTTTCCCTATGATTGCGTGGGTTTATTCTGGGTGCTCCAGTTTCCTCCCACGTACCAATGGCGTTTGTTAGGGTTGGTGAGTTGTGGGCCTGCTGTGTTGGTGCCGCGAGCACGGCAACACTTGTGCCCTGCCCAGCGCAATCCTCACTGATTTGATGCAAACGATGCATTTCACCTTATGTTTGGAATTACAGGTGACAAATAAAGCTAATCTTTTACAAATCTGTGGGTCATTTACCCAAGTGGAATAAGTGTAACTTGTAATATCAAAATACCTTCGGAAAAAGTTGCCTTCATAACTTTTAATTTACAGACCTGGGAGTTTTGTATCTGTATTTCTCTTTTTATGTACGAAACCCTCTGACTGTGGCTAGAAAGAGACTGTGGGATCATTATGTGGTGAATTTTCAGTATCACTAACTTACTAATGACTAACTAAGGGAGAGGAAGTGGGTGTTCGGCTACTTTGCAAAATGTGTGAGATAGACAGACTTTTGAAAGTTTCCACAGCTCTTTTGCCAAAGTTATAGTTGATAAACTGAGGGATGGACCATGAATATTCAACCTGGAGCCTTTATATTACTGCCATTCAGTTTTGGAAAACAGCCCTTCCAACACCAGCTAATTATCTTGTTAATGTTCTATTGATAGCCAGAAGAGATCCATGCTGACAACTAATGTGTGATAAATGTGTGTGAGAATGAGAAATAGTGTGAGCTACTGGAGTCAGTGAGAGAAAGTGAGAGTGAATGGTAAATAGAGGTGCTTAGAGATTTCAATAAAATACCAAGAGCATTTGTAAGTTTCTGTCAAATCCAGAATTTAATTGCCAACTAACTAAGTAGACGGCTATGGTTCTATTCAGGTGTTTATGAGTGAAAGAATTCAATGATTCAAAGTGCATTCATTATTAAAGTATGAATGCAGTATACAACCCTGAGATTTGCCTTCCTACTGGAAGCCATGAAACAAATAAAACCATGGAACACGTTCAAAGAAAAACTTCACACCCCCAATTTGCAAAGGACAAATCATGCAAGTGACACATAAAATCCGTAGGGTATAAAACATCAAACTGCAAATCAATGAAATAGTTCAGAAATATTCAGTTCAGTTCAATCTAGTGCTAAGTTGTTTGTTGACTGCAGGCCACAGCTCCAGTCTGTCCCAATCAAAACCGCACAGATTAGCAACAAAAAAGGAGCAACCAGATACAAGAAACACATCTAACGTGAACTACAGAATCCATTCCACACACCACACTGATTAAACCTTGCCCAAGACCCAAGACTCTGGCATTATCCTCCGGTAGCATCGAGCGAGTGAGTGTGAGTAAAAATCAAACACACCTTCCTCCAGGAGCACTGAGTGAGAGCAAGAGAGAGGCCGATCACACTCAGCCACCTTTCTGTGAATGTGGATGTCAACGCAGAAAAGTGCAGCAAGCGACAGAGATAAGTAAACATGCTAGGGAAGGTATGGAGAGGTAATCAGTGCTGTGGTACCCGAGCAACACACACAAAATGCTGGAAGAACCTAGCAAGCCAGGCAGCATCTGTGGATTGGAATTAGCAGACGTTTCGGTTTGGGACCAAAGCGTTGACTGTTTTGTCCCTTCCATGGGTGCTGCCTGACTTGCTGAGTTCCCCCAGCATTCTGTCCGTGTTGTCAAATTTCCAGCTTCCGCAGAATCTCATGCGTTTCTGAGCTGTCTGAGAATGGGACAGCTTCAACGTGAACAGCAACAAAGGAAACTGCAGATGCTGGAAGCTGGAACAACAAAGTGCTGGGGAACTCAGTGGGTCTGGCAGCATCTGTGGGAGGAAAGAAGCTGTCGAGATTTCAGGTCGAAGCTCTGCATCGTTATTGAGGGCAGAGAGGCGAGATGACCAGTACAGAGGAGAAGTGGGTGGTGAGAGAGGATTCCGAGATCATTGGGAGGCTGAGAAGGAGTGTGAGATGACAGGCAGGTGCTGCCAGGTAGGAGAGGTGAGCAGGTAGGCAGGAGTTGGAAGACTGCTGCAGGGGAATGATGGATGAAAGCAGACAAAAGGATAGAAGAAAAAACCAGATGGAGCAATGTGGGAGGTGGGGCGTATGACGGTAGGATACAGCTCCTGGAGGAGGATAAGTAGGAAGGCATGAAGATCAAGTTTTCTACTTTTCAGCAACACCACCTCCTCACCTTTTCCCTTTTTTCTCTTTCTTTTCACCCTCTTTTTTATCCCCATCTCTCTCCTGCTGATACTCTGGTCCACCCATTTGTGTCCTTTTACTGACCCCCAACCCCATTCACCCATCTTCATCCCTTCAGCCTTCTGGTTCCATCCAACCACTTCACACACAGATCCTTCCCCCATCTCCCACCTGGCTCCAGTTGTCTCTCACATCCCTGCTAATGGATGCCATTCTCTTCTCGTTTATTTATCCCAACCCAGCTCTGGTAGCCATTAGACCGTAAGACATAGGAGCAAAATTAGGCCATTCAGCCCATTGAGTCTGCTCCATCATTCCACCATCATTGCTGATTTATTATCCCTCTCAACCCATTCTCCTGTCTTCTCCCCAAAAACTTTGACACCCTGACTAATCAAAAACCTATCAACCTCCACTTTAAATATACACAATATATTAACTATACACATACACGTACAGCTGAGAGAACATTGAGAAAAACTGAACTAGAAGTCCACCCTGACATTTTGTGTTAGCTACCTTGTCCTATTGAGGAAAAACTTTTTCACCCAGAGAGTGGTGGATATATGGAATGCACTGCCCCAGAAGGCTGTGGAGGCCAAGTCTCTGGATGCTTTCAAAAAAGAGATGGCTAGAGCTCTTAAAGATAGTGGAATCAAAGGTTATGGGGATCAGGCAGGAACTGGATAGTGATAATGGATGATCAGCCATGATCACAGTGAATGGCGGTGCTGGCTCGAAGGCCCGAATGGCCTACTCCTGCACCTATTGTCTATTGAATTGTCACAAGGAACCCATCTGTTTCCGGGAAGAGGTCTCCAAGTCTGAACCAGGCGTTCGATGCTTCCTTGTTGACATCTAGTCTACTCAGATCATGGGGATGTCTTCCATGAAGGGGCATGCTCTTCCATTGGTTAACTTTTTCTTCGATTGTGAAAATTTCTTCATTTAAGTTTAGTGGTGTGTACTTCTTATCAGAATTGCAGATGCTCGTGCGGAGTGCTGTATCCTGTTTTCGTTGAAAATATATCTTTGATGTTTTAGCTGACTGTTATATAAACTTTTAATGACTGTTATTCCTCTTCCTCCTTCTGTCCTAGATAATGTTAATCTAAGTGCATTCAAATGTACATAGTGTTTTCTAAAATTTGGCATTTATGTTTTATTTTCCTTTGTAAATTTTCAAGATCAGTATTGGACCAATATATTATGTAATAATAATAATAATAATAGTAATAATAATAATATAAGAATTAAAACATTTTTTTCTCAGCTGAAGCTGCAAAAACCTGAGGAGCGGGCACAGACAAGTACATTCATTTGTCAATTTCTAGGAACTTTCGGACTATTCTAGTGCTGTTTAGTATTGTGGCTTTCTGAAGATTTACATAGATATTGCTGTGTAGGCCTAATAGTTTAATACTATTGTGTAATGACTTTGGAATGATATCAGTTGTAGATATTACTATTGGGACAATGTCTATCTTTTTCATGTTCCATAGTCTTTCAATTTCCTCTTTTAATTCAGCATATTTCTGGTGACTTTCATTTATTGATTCCTGTAAGTTCTGTGTGTTTGGAGCGGCTATATCTATTAAGTAAGTTGTAGTTGCTTCTTTAACCTGCATTATCAATATTATTACAATGACTGGGCTTCCACAGCCACCAGTGGCAATGAATTCCACAGATTCACCACCCTCGGCTAAAGAAATTCCTCCTCATCTCTGTTCTAAAGGGATGTTGTTCAATTAATGAGGCTGTTTACGTTGGTTCTAGACTCTCCCACTACAGGGACTGTCCTCTCCACATCCACTCTGTCTAGGCCTTTGTGCTTTGTGTTCCCACTTATCTCCCTCCAGCAGCTGTGTCCTAGCTTCACACTCCCTTCCACCCTCTTTGCTCCATCTGTATATTCTTCATTTGTCTCCCGCCCTCTGCCACCAATTCTCATTCGCCTGCCAGTCTTCCAGCACCACTCCTGCTCTCTTTCCCTTGCACCACCTGCACCTGGCACCGTCATACACCCCTCCTCAGCCCACCAATCCTTTCATACCACTTGTCCTGTGCTCTTCACACTGGCCATCTCACCTCTCCACTCTCAGTCCTGATGCGGGGTTTCGACCCTAAACATCGACAGTTTCTTTTCTCCCACATCTGCTGCCTGACCCTCTGAGTTTCCTCCAGCAGATTGCTTTCTGGATTCTGGTGCAAATACACTGATGTGATCCACGAAGTGTTAATAGAACATTCTGACATCTCAGTCACTGCCAGTGAATGCTCGTTTCTTCACTGCTTCACTCCCATCATTTAATGGAGAGCTGACATACTCTACATTAAAATTGCAAACCGCAGACAGCTTTTGGCCATCTAATCATGACAGATATAACTGTTTTCACTGAATTTCATTGTGTTCAACAAGAAAACAGGATCTGTGGAAGATAAAATACATTAATTCTCTATTTATCTCAGTAATTCAAGATTCACAATTCAAAAACGTTTGTTGTCATTCTTCAGTACGAGTGTAAAGGAGAACAAAATTCTTCTTACTTCGAATCCCATACTGCATACAAATCACATTAAGTATAAATATAAAATCAATCCTATAAAATGTAACGTGCAAGTAACTGCTGAGTGTGGCTGGATATCCATAAGACTTGCTTATGCACAGAGATTGATCGAATGTACGTAAAGTGACGCTAGGTGTAGGTGTTATGATACGTACCAAACCGCGTCAGCTTCAGGGGTTTATGTGCTCTCACTCTCCGGAATGTGGATAGTTGGCACAGCCCCTTTAAGGAGTCAGGGCTGTCTTGCTAATTGGCTATGTTTTGGCATCAGGATTCAATATTTAAGGAGGACCTGAATGGGGTTTCAGTGCTCAGTCGTCAGTTCTACTTGGATTATCATCTAGTGTCTAGCTTAGTATTCTGTTCTCGTTTCAGTCTCGCATCGTGTCCCGACTCCAGCCTCAGATACCCCAGCACTTAGGTCCAATCATCCTTGTCTAAGGCTCACATCACATTAGGAGTATTTGTACATAAGGTGACTCTGACAGGAAAGTGACTCTTGGCAGGAAGAACCCTTCTAAGTAACAGCAGGGCCTATGAAAACGCAGTAGGACAGTGACTGTGCCAATGTCTGTACGAGGTGTGGAGTGTAAGCTTAAAGTGGCAGCGCATGAGGTGATGAAGGATGTAAATTCTACACACAAGACCTTTAACAGGTGCTCACAGACTATGATGTTGTCATGGCAACTACAGCTGGAGAACAAGAGACAACCCCAAAGGTCATTCAGTTGGGTTGGACAAGTATGGGACTGATGGGAGTGAGAGGTATGTGTGGAGAGAAGGAATACATAAAAATAATCGCATCCGGGGAAAATAATGGCAATGAAGTATCTTCCCTAGCAATTCTCCAACTAGTACACCTCCACTGTAAGTCGTCGTCGTCGTCATCGTGGCTATCCCTCGGGGTCGAGGATGATGGTCTTCGTTCTGAAGAAGTGGCCCACAGAGTGAAGACGCCTGTGCGTGTATTTGTTTAACGTGTACTTGATGTTGCACTCCAAGAAGCATGTGATACCTCTCAAATCAACCAACTGATTCCAATGGCATGGAAACCATGACGATTAAAGCTGATGGATTTGTTGTGGCCTTCATCCGCCTTCACAGCCATTGAGTTCAAAGTAACTTCATCCACCTGTTCCACCGTTGAGGTCTTGGTTGGATTGTCACCTTGTCGTGGTGGAGAAGCTTGTGGGGTCCTGTGATCCCGAGAGCGATGCCGTCTGGAGCTATGCTCCTGGTAGGGTCACCCATGGCGGTAAGGTCGAGGGTGAGGTCCCTGACAAAGAACAATCCAACAAAGAACAATCCACTATAAAATTTGCTCTGGGGATGGGCATCCTTGAAGTGAATGGTGAGATAAAATGGGAACGGTGGCCAGGATGGGAAAGATTTGTTAACAGATACAGTGTGGGCCTTGTGACGTTCTGTGCACCAAATGCAAACAGCACATAGAAATGTAGACTGTCAAAGAAGATAAGTATTTTTATTCAGTTTTGATAAATGACATTCTCTTCTGATGATGTGTCTGTTTTTTTTGTTTTTGTGCTCTCTAAAGGCTAGGATGGGTCATAGAAATTTCAGTTACTCATGGAAAATGGTAGACAGCTTTGTATTAAGGTTATGAGCCTGTAACTTCCATCCCACTCCTATTCTGACCTACGTGTCCATGGCCTCCTACTTTGTTATTACAAGGCCCGATGTGAATTTGACCTTGTCTTCAATCTGCGCATGTTGCAGGCTTTCAAACTCAGTATTTTATTATACACTTTAAGTCATTCTCTTCCTCTGCCCAGATGAGAGCTAGCTATTTCTGCTGTAATTTACCCACCTGTGCTTGTGACTCAGTTTTTCTCCCGCTCTCTGTTACCATAGTCTGACCTGCCAGGCTTGCTCTACAGCTCTGTATACCTCAACTCTTACCTTCCTTTGCCTTCTCAGGCTCCATCTACCACAATTCATAGCTTTAATTCATAATTTCTCTCACTATCTCTATTTCCATTTGTACTATCTCTATTATTCCCTTTCAGGGTGCTTTTGAAGACCCTGACCTGGAGTTACACCCTGACTACCGTTCTTTGCAGGAATGGGACCCGCTCTCGGGGTTTCATGACTGGCTGTTGTTCGTCACACCAAGGGCATGGCCTACGAGCTCAGCTCACCTTCGGAGGGCCGAGATCTCGTGGCTCTGGAGAGAGGTGGACCAAAGGTCGGTGTTCCGGGCAGGAAATCAGTGGGTTGTAGGAGGTGGAAGATCTAAGGCTGCGTGCCCAGAGATCCGAGATCTTTGGGAACAGAGCTCAGAGAAAGTGACGCAATGGACCTTTAACATCGTAAACCAGTGAGTTGTTTTTTATTTCTTCCCTGTGGCTGTGAAATGGAGACACCTCCTTTTCCCTTATTAGGGCGAGAGAGAGCCTGTGATTTGTCAAATGCGGGATGAACATGTAATCCTTGGGGTACTGCAAGTCTGTGTTCTTGCTGTTGCTTTGCTCACGTTTGAGTGCTAGGTGGTGGGTGCCAATGCTTTTTTTGCTGGTGGGGGAGGGGGGATTGTTGTTCGCTGCCGCTTATGCGCGAGAGAGAAGCGAGCTGGGGGGAGGTACTTTGGGGTTTGAACATTTAACTGTCATTCATTCTATGGGGACACTTTGTTTTCATGGATGGTCGTGAAGAAAAAGCATTTCAGGATGTATATTGTATACATTTCTATGACATTAAATGTACCTTTGAAACCTTTGAATGATCTGCCTCCATTCATCCTTCAACCGGATGACCTCTACAGCTCATCCCCATAGCGATGCAGTCATCCAATCAGGAATATTTCCTTTGTCCTGCCTATCCTTTCCCACCTTCTCTACAACTTGATCCCAGCTTGTTTTCTTTCCTTCCCAGTTCTGACAAAGGTTCTTCAACCTGAAATTTTCACTCTGCTTTTCCTTTCCACAGACTTTGTCTGACCTTCTGAGTGTTTCCACCATTTTCTGCTTTCATTTCAGAAGTCCTGCGCCTCTGTTTTTTAATGAATGTGAAAATTCACCCCAGAATCTTCACATTAGGCTGTTTCAGTTCTGCAAAAATAACCCCTTAAGACCAGTGAATTAATTTAATTGACTGTACTGCTATCTCTGGGGAAGTTGCTTTTCTTGTGGTAAAAGATCAAAAGGGCATGAGAGAGAGAGAGATTAAACTGAGTTACTGGCATAATCACTGGTGTGTTATTCAGAGAGATAATGTTTAATGTTAGATTTTTAGAGCTGGCTTCAGAATTTGCGGGGGTTTAATGGTATACACTAAGTTTAATGCTTCCTCTGAGGTTGTTTGCCCTGTAATTTGGATTGACTTCCTAAGGGCTACAACATCTGAGCCAACTGGGGAGCGATTACATTGGCATGGGGGATAGTAGTCATAGATAGTAATAACAACAGAGAAGGAGGATGTTTCGTCCATCATGTATTTCCAGCAACACACACAAAATGTTGGGGGAACTCAGCAGGCCAGGCAGCATCTTTGGTGGGGAATAATGAGTCGATGATTGGGACTGAGACCCTCCATCAGGACTGGAAAGGAAGAAGCCAGAATAAAAAGGTGAGGAAATGGGAAGGAGTATCATATTGTTCCCTTCTCAACATTTTGTGTGTGTTGCACTGGATTTCCAGCATCTGCAGAATCTCTTGTGTTTTTGCAGCAACTCAACATGGATGGCACAGTGGCTCAGCATTTTAGTACTGCTGCCTCACGGCTCCGGGAAGCCAGCCTTGTTCCTGACCTCTGGCGCCGTCTGCGTGGAATTTATCCTTTCATCTCCTGGCTGTGTAGGGGCATTGTATTAGTCCCTTGTGCCAAAGGCGTATTGGGAGAGTAGAGATTGCAGATGCTGGAATCTGGAGTAAAAATGAAACTGCTGGAAGAACTCGGCAGATCAAGCAGCAGCTGTGCAAAGAAATGGACAGTCAAGCTCCTGGTGGAGACCCTTCATCTAGTAGATTAACTAGGTACTGAAAATGATCCCAGTGCAAATGGAGGGAGAGGGAGTTGGGGGGGTGGGGGGAGAGAGAGAGAGGGAGAAAGGGAGAGAGGGAGAGAGAGGAGAGGGGGGGGGAGAGAGAGAGAGAGAGAGAGAGAGAGAGGCGGGGGGGAGAGAGAAAGAGAAGATCACACCAACCCAGGAACCATGATTAACTCTAACCTAAACCTGGAGGAAACCAGAGCACCCGGGGAAATCCCATGCATTCCACAGGGAGTACATACAGAAATGCCTTACTGAATTGTCATTAGAATTGACCTCTGAATTCTGGAATGCTCCAAGCTGTAGTAGCATCCCACTAACCGGTCAGCATGACTCCTGTGACAGGAAAATAGGAAGACGAGGAAATGGACTCATAAGGTTTACTCTGCTAAGAGCTAACATGGACTTGATGGGCCAAACAGGCTCCTTCTGGGTTATCATGTTCAAGGATGAGCACTATTTGTGCCTTAACCTACAAGCCTATGGACTGAGAGAGGGATGGTGAATGGGATTAATTGGGAAGATCCAGTTTTAGTCAAGAAGGATAGGATGGAGCAAATAGCCTCTATTTGTCCTGTAAATTACCTTTGTTGTTTGAAGATGAAATCAATAGGATTCAGGCTAGGTGTGTGATGGAGAATTAAGGTGACAGGTTCCTGGCATTTCAGGATCATGTTGCAGACTGAATAATATTCAACACTGCAAATGTCTAATCTGTGTTCGGGAGTCTCTCCACTAGATAGTGAGAGTAAATACAACATACCCGATGGAAAGATGTTTGTAAGTCACTGTTTAACATGGGTGAAGGTATTCAATGCCTGAACAGAAGGAAGGCAGAAGGTTAAAGAGCAACTATTGCTTCTGTGATATGTGATCTGTTTCGCAAGTCTGGGAAAATAGCAGGAACTGGGGATGTGCTGACAAAATATCTGTTATTAGGAAAGAGTGTCACTCAGAATGAACTCTTCTTAATAAAATTAATCTTGCAAGCAGTTCCCACAACTCAAGACTGGGGAAATATTTAAACTTACTTTCTTCAAACAAGCAGAAACTTGAATTGCGATGCAGCATATCTTTGTGCTTGGAGGGATGAGAGAAAAGGAATGAAAATATAGAGGAAAGTCACATGAAGAGAAGCAGAGGAAAAATTCGTGATGGCTCTAGTGCTGTTTTACATTTAAGGGGATTAGCTGCTGTTGCCTTGTTTTGGTGCATTGTTTCCAAAACTTCTCTTTAAGGGAATGGGTATAACCGACTGCTGATAATCTCAATTGGGTGGCACGTAGCCTAATGGTTACCACAATGCTGAACAGTACCAGTGACCCAGGATTAATTCCCGCCGCAGTTAGTAAGGAGTTTGAATGTCCTCGTGACCATGTGGGTTTCCTCTGGGTCCTCCAGTTTCCTCCCACAGTCCAGAGACAGACCACCTTGGTCATTGTAAATTGTCCCATGATTAGGCTAGGGTTAAATTTGGGGTTGCTGGGCAGCGAGGCTCGAAGAGATGGATGGGCCGATTCTGCACTGTATCTTAATAAATAAGTAAATGAAATTGAGCGCAGTGCCAGTAACCAAGAACAAATTCCTTTCTCGAGGATTGCTGAGGCAGAGGCAGAGATTGTGACTGTGAGAAAAGAAGAATCGGGATAGCAGGAAAAGAATGAGACAGACAGAGACAGAAAGAGACTGAGGCAGACGCAAACATTGAGTTAAGTGCAGGCAAAAAGAGATAGTGAGTTGTGAATCCAGAGGGGAGGAACCAAATCAACCAGTTCAGGTCTAATATCTCCAAAGCACCAAAAGAGCCAATGAAATATGTTTGAAGTGTAATCAAAGCTTGAAAATAATATGTGAGATCATGAGAAGATTATCTGTGTTTTTTTTACTGTAGTTTGGTTAAGAGATTTGTACACAGTGGCCACTTTATTAGGTACTGGACTATATGTTCATGGTCTTCTGCTGCTGTAGCCCATCCACTTCAAAGTTCAACATGTTGTCCGATTAGAGACGCAAATACGAGGAATTCTGCAGATGCTGGAAATTCAAGCAACACACATTAAAGTTGCTGGTGAAAGCAACTGCCTGGCCTGCTGCATTCACCAGCAACTTTAATGTGTGTTGCGTGATTAGAGATGTTTTTCTGCACACCACTGTTGTAATGCGTGGTTATTTGAGCAACTGTCACCTTTCTGTCAGCCTGAACCAGTCTGGCCATTCTCCTCTGACCTGTCTCATTAACAGGGCATTTTCACTCACAAAACTGCCTCTCACTCCATACCTTTTGGTTTTTCACAGCATTTTCTGTATATTCTAGAGACTATTGTGCATGAAAATATCAGGAGACTCAAGCCACCCTGTCTGTTACCAACAATCATCCCACGGTCAAAGTTATTTAGATCACATTTCTTCCCCATTCTGATGTTTGGTCTGAACAACAACCAAACCTCTTGACCATGTCTGCATACTCTTATGCATTGAGTTTCTTCCGCATAATTGGCTGATTAGATATTTGCATTAACGAGCAGGCATACAAGTGTACCTAATAAACTGTCAACTGAGTGGATATTACCAGTACTCCATGGGATCTGCATTGGCTGTTGTCTTTAAAGTTTACTTTTACAACATGGGAGCCTCAATATTCACAACATGAGGTCAAACATTATTGCTTGTCCCCAGTTTCCCCTTCCTAACTCCTTCATTATATGAAGTGAGGGACCTTCTCCCAGTATTATCATTACTATCAGTACTTAACATTATCAAGGAACCCACCCATCAGTCCAGCATCTGCTTTGACTTTCAACCATCAGGCTGAAAATTCTGATACAAAAAGACAAGAATGGTCAGGAAAAGAAACAGTCCCTTCTCTCTTTCCCTCAGGCCATTAGGTTTCTAAACTTCTTGCCACACAGAATTCAAAGTGTCACCGGTTAATTTCCTCTATACCCTACAATATCTAATTTCTGCACTTTACTTGCTTATTTATGCATAATTTATTTGTAGATTTTATTTTTACTTTCATAAGTTGTTCTGTGTAGTACTGTGCTTTACACCCTGGCCCAGAGAAATGTTATATCGTTTGACGGTGTACAGTACATGTATCTGGTTAAATGGCAATAAAGTCGAATTGACTCGTCTATGTTTGAGTAGAAGCTTTCTGGATCATAACTCAGTGGTGATGAAGGAATACTCGTTACGCATCTGTTATAGTGGCACGTGATTTATCAGATATATAGGAGGGTATAATGTTACCTCGATCAGAATATTACTGGCATATGTCGCGAAATTTGCTGTCTTTGCGACAGCAGTACAATGCAATGCTTAACAATAGAGGGGAAAAACCTGTGAATTACAGTAAGTATATTGGCTGCCGATGGTGTAACGGCACTGGACTTTGAGGTGGATGGTCCCGAGTTCGAATCTGGCCAGGGCCCAACCAGGGCAGCAGCAGTATCGGTGCGGAAGGAAGGCCTGGCAATCTGCTTCCTTATCTCTTACCTTGCCACGAAAACAACTACACAATCTCACAATCTATAGGGTCAACACATGCCATCAACTTGACAGCACTCAACAACAACATATATATGTAAATAATAGTTAAATTAAATAAGTAGTATAAAAGTAAAATTAAAAAAAAGTAGTGAGGTAGTGTTCATTGATTCAATGTCCATTCTGAAATCTGATGGCAGGCAGGGATGAAGCTGTTCCTGAATCATTGAGTGTGTCCTTTCAGACTTCTGTACCTCCTCTTTGATGGTAGCATTGAGAACAGGGTGATGGGGGTCCTTAATGATGGATGCCGTCTTCTCCATCTGATCATGTTTAAGAGGTGCCACCAACCAGTCTTGCTGAATTTCTACATTGGATTCTGCATGTAGGTCACATTGTACTTTCTCCACTGCTGTTGGTGCTGGTGAATAGTTAAAAAAAGCATGTGCAAAGTGAAGGAAGCATTTTAGCCCCTCAAGCTTTTCGCACTATTTAATTAGATAACGACTGATTAATATCCACTTTATTTATTCATTATTCCTCCATAACTTTTCTCTGTAATTAATCAAATAAAAATCAATTCACTTCAAAGCAGAATATTTTAATTCAACCCAGAACTGAAAAAAAAACAGTTTGATCGCCTTTGTCATGGTATGGTGGAGGAAACCCGTTTCATATTTCCACCGCTCATTTTGGAAAGTAATCTGCAAGCTAAAAGACCTTGCATCATTTACCATCTTTGTTCTGCAGTTCCCTAGGATACCTTGTATAAATATTCCTGCATTTGACAGCTCCTCTCTCACAAGATGGCATCGCTGATTGAATGATGCCCATTAAGTTTGACACCCTTCCTAAGTGATGAAATGCTCCTGACACACGCTTCGCATGGTCTGCACAAGAGGAGAGAAGTTGTGCTCTGTAGACTGCCCTTATGATATCAACTGTTTTATCCTCAATTGCCAACCTGCTCTTCCAGAAAATCAGATGAACTTTCATTTGCATTTGGCACACATAATTTCCCAGTCCCTCTCATATGCTGCTAAAAATAGATGTGTGATAAAAATTGCTTTCCCCGTTCAATTTTGCATTAGTGTCTGCAGCTGTCTATGTTTTATATATACACACACACACATTTTGTATATATGTATATACATACACACACATAGTATATAAGGTCAGCACAGTGGCTAGCAAACACAGAGCCAGTAGAGTTCAAATTCCACTACTTTCTGTGAGGAGGTTGTACGTTTTCTACATGACTGTGTAGGTTCCCTCCTGGTGCTCCGGTTTCTTCCCATGTTCCAAAGGTGTACGGGTTAGGAAGTTGTGGACATGCTATATTCGCACCAGAAGCACGGTGGTCCCCTGCACATCCTTTTACTCTGTTGGTCTTTGATGCAGATGATGGCCACACATTTTAATTCCTCATCCCATTCCCATTCTGACATGTCTATCCATGGCCTCCTCTACTGTAAAGATGAAGCCGCACCCTGGTTGGAGGAATAACACCTTATATTCGGTCTGGGTAGCCTCCAACCTGATGGCATGAACATCGACTTCTCTAACTTCCGCTAATGCCCCACCTCCCCCTGGTACCCCATCCGTTATTTATTTTTATACACACGTTCTTTCTCTCACTCTCCTTTTTCTCCCTCTGTCCCTCTGACTATACCCCTTGCCCATCCTCTGGTTCTCCTCCCCCTTTTCTTTCTCCCTAGGCCTCCTGTCCCATGATCCTCTCATATCCCTTTTGCCTGTCCAGCTCTTGGCTCCGTTCCTCCCCCTCCTGTCTTCTATCATTTTGGATCTCCCCCTCCCCCTCCCACTTTCAAATCTCTTACTAGCTCTTCCTTCAGTTAGTCCTGACAAAGGGTCTCGGCCTGAAACGTCGACTGTACCTCTTCCTAGAGATGCTGCCTGGCCTGCTGCGTTCACCAGCAACTTTGATGTGTGTTGATGCCTTTCACTGTTTATTTCTATGTCCACGTGACAAATAAAACTAATCTAGTCCTTTCTGTGTATCCTATCAGTCTGAGTAGGCCCAGGCTACCGATGCTGTTCTGCTGGTCACAATCTTCCCCTCACTCGTCCTCCTTCAGCAGAGACGGAACAATGGCTGTTAGCTGAAGTGTAGGCTACTGCCAAATGCTAGTACAGCTCTGGGTGTGCATCTGTGGGTCCTTAGGCCAGGTTTATTCCCAGAGACCTGCCACGTGGCAGAGGGTGCAGGCCCATGTGGCTGCCCACAGCTTTGCTTCAAGGACTTCTGCAAAAAGGATCTGAAGCTGGCCAACATCAATGCGAATAGCTGGGAAGACGTTGCAGACGACCGGGCCGCCTGGAGTCTTGCAGCTCAAAAAGGATCTGAAGCTGGCCAACATCAATGCGAATAGCTGGGAAGCCGTTGCAGACGACCGGGCCGCCTGGAGTCTTGCAGCTCGAAAAGGTGTGCAAAGAGCAGGAAATACCCGCATAAATGAGCTGCCTGCCAGGCGATCTCAACGGGAGGAGAGAGCCACTCCAACCAGGTGTCCATCTCCATTCATCTGCAGCCAGTGTGGAAGAGACTGTCACTCCAGAGTGGGACTCCTCAGCCACTACTTTTTTTCTGTGTTACCCACCGTCTTTCGAGGTAGTGGATGCCAAAACCGTTCCAAAATGCCTTGAAGAATGGTTACTTCTATAATTGCAGAGAAGACCATTTGAATCTGGGGAATTCCCAGATGTGTTCACCAGAGTAGTGAAGTGGCAAAAACAGATGTTTAAAAACCTGGATTTGTTCTGATTGATGGACGTCACGTTCCAAATGGAATAGTCCATTCTTTTGCTGTCTGTGCCTCAGCAGTTGGTGCTGACATGTTAGACCTGCGTAAGTTTTTTATGCAGAGTGGTGGGTGCGTGGAATGGGCTGCCTGCGACGGTGGTAGAGGCAGATACGATAGGATCTTTTAAGAGACTCCTGGATAGGTACATGGAGCTTACAAACATAGTGGTAATTTCTAAGGTAAGGACATGTTCGGCACAGCTTTGTGGGCCGAAGGGCCTGTATTGTGCTGTAGGTTTTCTGTCTTTCTATGTTTGCTGGAGGTTACATGTTTCAAAGGTTCAAATAGATTTATTATCAAAGTATGTATGCAGTATACAACCCTGAGATTTGTCTTCCCACAGACAGCCACGAAACAAAGAAAACCATTCAAAGAAAAACATCAAACCCCCAATGTACAAAAAGAACAAATACCGCAAAATGGCAAAAAAAAAATGCAAGTGAGAAGCACAGAATATGCAACACTAAACCGCACAAAACATGAAACAGTCCGGTCATACTCAGTTCAGTGCAACTTAGCGCTGCGTCCTTTGTTAATTTCAGGCCACGGAGCCCGTATGCCCTGATCAAAATCGTACCAAATCGCAACAAAATAGGAAGCAGAAGCACATCATAACATAAACTACAGAGTCCAGTCCACAAACCGCATCGATTAAACCTTGCCCAAGACCCAGGACTCCGTCGCTATCCTCCAGCAGCATCGAGAGAGAGAGACACTTCAAACGCAGGGACCTTCTGCTGGGAACAGCGGACGAGAGGGAGACTGATACTCGCAGACACCTTTCTTCCGGCAGCAGAGTTTGAGAGGGAATTGGAGACTGGTCACCTGCAGGTAAACAGCGCTGAACACCCGCCGCTCTTGCCCTCGATGATTTCAGTCTTCCACGATGCTTGAATTAGTGAGCTCAGCGAGAAATGGATTCGATCATGGGCTTGCACGCCCTCTCCAGGCTTCTTGGCCTCCAGGGCCATACACTTTGTTCGCAACCTCACCGAGCCCCCTTGGAGACAGCAAAGCGCCAGATTGCTCAATAGGCCCGAAAGCACACCACCAAAATGTCACCGTACGAAGGAAGTTACCGTTGTTCGCCGGCACCATCTTCCCCCCGGAATGTCATCACATTCAGTCTTCTGTTCCATCACCAGTCTGACCTTTGAGCTGAACTCTAGAGTAACATCCCAAGAGAGAGTCTGGATGCACTTTGCATCTGACTCCTCAGATTTACAGTAAGGAGAACTGGCAGTAAACAGCAAGTTCATTCATTTAACAAGATCACCAAAAATGAGGAGGGAGTACAGGGAAGTGTTTTGCTTATGTTACTTTATTTTAATACATTAATTATTTTAATATCTTGTTGTGCTTCTAATTAAGTTTATTTTCAAAGTATTTTTATCTTCATAATAAATCGAATAATTTTGAATATCTTTGACAGGTTGGATCCATATATTTTATAGGAAGTGGTGAGTGGCCTAATCGCACTTCTACACTTCTTAAATAGAACAGTCCGCTACTATTTACTATTTTTTTCTCGGCAAACCAAAGAAAAGAGTAGTCAAATTTAGTTATGAATGTGACACTGAAAATGCGAGGTTAGAATGAAAGGCTGCACACTCTAGCACAAGCAGGCAGCAACTTATGTATTTGCAGACTTATTCAGTGATGCTTAAATCGTCCTCCTGAGATTTGAAGGTAGCCTGAACCTTGTGAAGTCTACCCAATCAGCATTTGTAATGATGCAACCATCTCACAAAGCCAGGCATGCCTTTCAATAATGCTCTTCGTGATCTATAACCAAATAAGCACTTCTGTGACATTGACATAGGGCACAACCAACTTGTACACAGCAAATTCCCACAAATGTCAATGAGAAAATAAACAGCCTTTTCTTTAACTGATGATTTTGAGGGGGTTAAATGTCAGAGCACTTAGCTGTTCTAGAAAAACATGGCATGCAATCTTTAACGTTCATCTGAGGGTGCAAGAAGGCCTCATTTTAATATCACCTCTGATCATATATTGTTCTCTCAGTGCTGCCCTAGGTATATCAACCTTAACCCTGGAATAGTATGAGCTATTGATCTTCAGTCCTGAGGTTCAGCTAATATTTTAATATTTCCTGAATAAACTCACTGTAACAGCAATGAGTTAACCAGGTACTCATTTAAAGTTCTCAGCTGAAGCCAATGTATTGGCCTAAATAATGTGATAATAGATTTTCTTTGCTTGTTCCTACCACGGCTATCTTGGTAAATGTTTTGTAAGCAGAAGCAGTGGATTAATGAACATGTCCAAAAGGCACTATGTTTCAGGAAAATATAATTCAAATTATGTAGATTGGGTCCTTCTGTACATATCAATCAAAGTTGATGTTTGATGACCTCAAGAATCATTAGCAGCAAAATCCTTCTGATGGTCTTGACCGTCATAACTTGCAAAAGATGGTTAAAGATTAGCTTAATTTGTTGCATGTACATTGAAGCATACAGTGAAATGCGTCATTAGCATCAAATCAAATCAGTGAGAATTGTGCTGTAGAAAGCCTACAAGTGTTGCCACACTTTTGGTGCCAATGTAGCATGCCCACAACTTCCCAATCCTAACCCTAACCGTACCTCTTTGAAATATGGGTGGAAATTAGAACCGCTAGAGCAAGCCCATGTGGTCATGCAGAGGTTGTACCAATTCCTTACAGGCAGCAGCAGGAAATTGAACTCTGAACGGTGATCACCGGCACTGTTCTAGTGCTATGCTAACCACTACGTTACTGTGCTGCCCATCCGAGGTAACAATTGAGTCAAAAGTCTGGACTGAAAGTGTCATGGTCCGGTCCGTGAAGTCCGCATTCCGGTTCACGGTCCGGTCCATTGTTCCTTATTCCAGGCTTTCCGATTTTCCCTTGTCCTGTTGTATGCCTTAATTGAGGCACATGATTGTCATTTTGGGCTGGCTACATAAACAGCTCCTGGGTTCAGCTTCGGTTGCTGGACTGTTCCCTCTCTTTCCCCTTCCTTCTGAAGCCTCGCCTGCTACCTTGCCTGTGTCCTCGTCTGTAACGCCGTCAGGTTCAATCGCCAGGGCAAGACTGGGGCTTTGCTGTGTCTAGATAAGGAACTGTCTTTCGTTGTTTGGAACTTTCTCTTTGTGTCCTTGCCTTCGCTAGGTAGATCTGGCCGTTTGCCACTACCTTGAATTGAGAACTGACTCTGTGTCCACGCCTTCGCTAGATAGGTCCGGCCGTTTGCCGCTACCTTGAGTGGAGCTCTGTCTCTCAGTGTTCTGTGTATGAGTCCCAGCCCTATGTCCTGCTCCCTAGGAGGGGTTCTGACTCTGCATAGAGCCCTGGCCCCAAGTCCTGTTCCCAAGGAGGGGTCCCGGCTCTGTGTTCCATGTTCCTGTTCTCCCTCGACGAAGGCTCTGCGTTCCTGTTCTCCCTTGACCAAGGCTCTGCATTCCTGTTCTCCCTCGACCATGGCTCTGTGTTCCTGTTCTCCCTTGACCAAGTCCCTGCGTTCCTGTTCTCCCTCGACCAAGTCAAGGCTTCGTGTTCTCATCCTGTCCATGTGCCTCTCCCAGCCCAGTGCTGGAGTTCCTTCGTTCTGTGCTGGGTTCCCTCATCCTGTCCAAGAGTCTCACGTCCAGTCCTGTTGCCACTCCTCGTCCTGTAGCCACGTCCTGTCCTCGCCTAGATCCGGGGTCCAAGCCCGAGTCAAGACCCAGCTTCCAGGTCCTTGTCCAGTCTCTGGCTCAGAGTCCTTGTCCAGGTTCCAAGTTCTAGTTCCTCGTCCAGGTCACGCTTTCCTAGTCTAGTCCTAGCCCAGGCCCTGTATCATAATCTCGTCCAGGACCTGTGTCTTGTCCAGTGTCATTTCTTCCCCACTTCCCTTGCTTTCTTGACACACCTAGTCCTGTTCCTAGTACTTCAGTGTCTGTGCCTTATGATAGAAAGAGAATAGAAGGCAACAGTAGGTTTGCAAACACACAAACAGAAACTCAGCTATCATATCAATTTGTATCTATGTCCCTAAGAGTGCTATTAACCTGCTGATCTATAGCCAACCGGTTAAATTCTTGGATGCGCACTTAAGTTAGTTCCCTCCAGGTCTTTAGAAATCCCCTTATTTAATCAACCCAAATATACTGCACCTAGACTATATTGGAACACGTGTAGTGGATAATTGACCTCCAATGATGAGCACCATTGTTAACTCACTGAGCAGAATGGGAAGACATACTGGTACAGGCTGGCAAGTGTCCCTGTTATTATGAGTATGTTTCTACTCAGATTAATCCACCAGAAGTGGTTAGGAATCCAACCTGCTTCTCTGCATCAGGGTGAAGTGTCGCGTCCCAAAACATCAACTCTTTACTCCTTTCCATAGAGGCTGCCTGATCTGCTGAGCTCTTCCAGAATTTTGTCTGTGTTACTCTCGATCTCCAGCACCTGCAGAATCTCTGGTGTTTTTAACTTTTACAGAGTATTGTCCCTGGTCTTCTGTGGAAGGATCTCAATCCAATTTGGAACTGCACTCCAAATCAAGGGATGCTAGCTTACCGTTGAATTTAACAAGACAAGTAGCCTGCTACTTATCAGTGTGTCAGGCTTGAAGCTTATGCCAAAGTCAGAAGATTGTCTCAGGAGGAACCCTATCACGCGTATTCTCAGTGTCAGGCTTATCTATGTGTACAGTTATCTGAGGGCAGGAGACACTGGAGTATTTGATGGCCCTGGGTCTGTACTCCCTGAGGTTTAGGTGAATAAGGAGGTATCTAAATGAAACCAACCAGATTGTGGTCACAGAGAGAATGTTTCCAATTGTGGGAGAGTCTAGGACCAGAGGGTACAATTGCAGAATACAGGAATGTCCCTTTAGAACAGAGTTGAGGAGGAATTTCTTTAGCCAGAGGAAGGTGAATCTGTGGAGTTCACTTCCACAGATGGCTGTGGAGGCCAAATCATTGGGTGCATGTAAACCGGAGGTTGATGGGTTCTTGATGAGTAATGGCATCAAAGGTAAGAGAATGAGGTTGAGGGGGAGAATAAATCATCCATGATTGAATGACAGAGGTAAATGGCCTAATTCTGCTCCTACATCTTATGGTCTTATTGGAGCCCCAACTCAGATGAAAGATTTATATCCAGAATCCAGCAAGCCCAAGCCCTGGTGGTTATCAGGGAGTCTGCAAGAGTGCTACATGTATAGCATATTTAGCCACAATTAACTTAAGGCTTAATGCAGTCTCATTGTGTCTAAACACTACCTAATTATTTTGCCATCTTGTTCAGCTGGTGTGATCCTACAAGCTGATTCTGGATCCTTACCAAGGTTTCTCAAATGACATCAGTGCAGATTTCCTAAGTGAACTTTGATAATCTGATACATGTTCAAAGGGATTGTGTCACTATATTGATGCAAATGATAGGTAAAAGAACCAACGTGTTTGCCGCTGTGCTAGACTAGTTTCTGAGTAATCATGTGGTGAGGACAGACCAGAGAGCAGATGTTCCTCATGTAATATTCATTGTTATTGCATATTGTTAACTAAGCATTAGATAATGTCCCGATGGCTGTGGGCACGTTACAGCAATTACAGACCTCCCACATTACTTTTGTCAGATTTTGACAGGAATGTTCTAGAGGGTTCTGGAATATACAAAGCAATTAGTTATCAACAGACTAAATTGGGATGTTTCATTGAGCATAACAGTAGATTGGAAGAATTTCAGAAAGAGATTATTAATTCAACTCATCATGAAGCAGTGTGAGGCTGTTGTGCTATGAGAATAGAATATTATTCCTTTTCCAATCCTTTGCAACTTTTGTTATTAATCAATCCAACTTCCAACAACCTTCAGAATCAGAATCAGGTTTAATTTCACTGGCATATATCACAAAATTCATTAACTTTACAGCAGCATTTCAATGCAATTCATGATAAATAAGTATAGAAAAAACTTATTTCTGTCTATTAAATAGTTAGGTTAAATAGGTATTTAAAAAAACAGAAATAATTTTAAAAAGTGAGGTAGTGTTCACGGGTTCAATGTCCATTTAGGAATCGGATGGCAGAGGGGAATAAGCTGTTCCTGAATCAATGAGTCTGTGCTTCAGGCTTCTGTACCTCCTTCTTGACGGTAACCATGAGAAAAGGGCATGTCCTGGGTGGTGGGGTTTCAGAGATCAGTGTAGTTCCCTATGTAATGAATGTTCTCTTCATAATTTTTCTGGTTTGCCAACCGGTTTCCTCTTGTTACAGACCTTCATTTTAATGGAAGTAGTTTCTTTGTATTTATTTTAAAATAAAACATAATTTTGAACACCTAGATTAATTATCTTCTGTGCTGCAAAGTAAATATATCCATCTTCTCCAACTCTCCACATAACTCAATTCCTAATGTCTGATCATTTTCCATTAAATTTCCACTGCATACTTTTCAATTCCTTGACACCCTTCCCATATTTAATGTCTGAGGAACACGTAAAGTGATCTCCATCTTTGCTTTGCATGTTTTAAAAATAACAACTTATCATCATTTAGTTGTTTCTTCCTTTAATTCACTTTCCCTTTTACACCTTTAACACATTAGTATCATTTTGACTATGGGCCCTGGTTGAAGGCATTCTATTGATAACATAATTGGAACAAAAGGCATCTGTGCAAGAAGTGAAATGAGAAAGATTGAGCCTCTTGTACCACAAAGAAAGGAGGTAAGCTTCCTTTGTCACATGTACATTGAAACATACTGTAAAATGTGTGATTTATGTCAAATCAAATCAGAGTTTTGCGCTGGGCAGCCCACAATTGTCAGCACACTTGCCCAGATCTCGCTATCCCTAACTGTATGTCTTTGGAATGTGGGAGGAAACCAGAACACTCAGAGGAAACCCATGAGGTCATGGTGAGAACGTACATCTACTTACAGATGCAGGAATTTAACCCCAATGTCACTGTTGGTGCTGTAAATGCATAGCAGGAACAGCTATGCTGCCTTGCCGCTTGTATATTAACAGACACTGCGTATTGCCAAGAGTACAACTTACCAATGGATTCTTTAATTCTCTTGCCCACTGTTAGAAGGTTTTTTGCTGGGGGCTATTCAAAAAGTGTTCAAACTGAAAATCCTCTCTGTATGGGTAGATATTAACATTTAGATCAACCACTGTCTAATTGAATGATGGAACAAAGTCAAGGGACTGAATTTTTCAATTTCCAAGTAGAAAAGTGCACTTGAGTAAGATGTATCTTATCCAATTTTTCAACTGTAATTTCATTGTTGTTTTATTTTAAAGTCGATTTTTATTCATCTAATACTAGTAAATATTGAATCTAAGAGTAATAAGCTTTAAGAGATGATAAAGGAACTAGAACTGAAGGCTAAAAATTGGACTTCACCTACTTTAAGTATACTAAATTGTCCTTTCATTTATTACTAACCTCTACCAAAATCTGTGGAATTGCATCAGTGTTAACATATTTTAAATTCAAAAGTTAAACTAAATGAGATCTGTCCAGGTTCTGATGGGAACCGTTTGCTGATATTCCACCTGGGTTGCCTCCAAGTTGGTGGCATGGATATAGTTTTCTCTAATTTCCAATATATTTCTCCTCTCTCTCCTTCTCCTTTTCTTCCATTCCCTGATCTGTTTACCATCTCATTCCTTCTTTTCTATTCATGTGTCCAATGCCTCAATCTTCTTCCCCTCTTCCTTCCCTTTTTTCCATGGTCCACTGGCCTCTCCTATTAGATTCTTTCTTCTTTAGCCCATTACCCTCTTCCACCTATTTCCTCCCAGCTTCTTACTTCACCTCTCTCCCCCACCTACTCATCTTCCATCTCACCTGGTTTCATCTCTCACCTGCCATCTTGGACTCCTTCCCTTCACCCCACCTTCCTATTCCCTTCCGTTCCAGTCCTGATGAAAGGTTTCACCCAAAACATTGTCAGTTTATTCCCCTCAATACCAGACTTGCTTAGTTCCTCCCGCATTTAGCGTGGGTTGATGATTAAACTTTATTTTAATAAGCTTTAATATGTTTACTAATTGGCATTCAATGTGATTTTGTGATTTGTTTTTGTTTCTTGACTTTAAAGAAACACATATATACATATTTTAGCAACACACACAAAATGCTGAAGGAACTCAGCAGGCCAGGGAGTATCTATGGAAAAAAGTACAGCTGACTTTTTGGGCTGAAACTTCGACTGTACTTTTTCCCATAGATGCTGCCTGGCCTGCTGAGTTCCTCCATCATTTTGTGTGTGTTGCTTGGATTTCCAGCATCTGCAGATTTTCTCTTGTTTGTGATTGGTATGCATATTTTAAATGTCTTTGATCATCAGAGACAATGGGAAGTGATAGGAAAGGCCAGAGATTGCCAGGACGGTCTTTAGCTCAGGCATTAATTTCAACTGTCGGTAGTTTTGCTGCAGCTGATGGGTTGCTTCACTGTTCTGCAGACCCCCAGCAGCAAGGCCAAGTCAGTAACAGACACAAAACGAGGGAGGTCAGTCGAGTGGACAAGGGAGTAATGTAGAGAGAGAAGGGAAAGATGTGCTTTGTGGTGGGATGCCATTGTAGATTGCAGAAGTTATGGAGACTGATGTGCTGGATACGGAGGCTCCTGAGGTGGCAAGTAAGGAGAAGGGGAACTCTATCCCTGTTACGGCAGTGGGAGGATGGGATGAGGGCAGATGTTCTGGGGAATGGAGGAGATGTGGACGAAGGGCTGCTTTGATGGAGGTGAAAGGGAAATCCCTTTCTTTGAAACAGGAGAACATCTCAGAGGTTCTAGAATGGAAAGCCTCATCTTGAGAACAGATGTGATATGGCAGGGAAGAAGGAACTGAGAAAAGGGAATGGCATTTTTACAAGGGTTGGAAGAGGTATAGACAAGATAGCTGTAAGAATCAGTAGGTTTGTAAAACATATGTGTAGATAATCTCTCTCCAGAGATGGAGACAAGGAGAGTGTTCATGTTTGGCCAGGCAAATGTTCAGACCTATAAAAGGAGGGAGGAGGGGAGAAGATGGCGGCGCGAGGCAACGCGTGTGGCCGCTCCAAAATGATATCGTATTTGTAAGTAGGGGCCGTGCACAATCCTGATTTGATGGAGACAGACGTGAGAAGCACAAAGGAACATCTGGAGAAACTTCTGAAATGCCTGCTTTGCTGCCGATGCTACTGTGCGATCCAGAATCTCCAGAGGGGAAGGCCCCAAATCCTCGGCTTTGCCTATTGCCTGTTGCCGGGGCTGGGGTCGAAGCGCTTGGCAGAGATGGTGCTCGGTGCTTGGTGTCGGAGGGCTGGTTGGAGGCTTGAAGTTTTCGGACGGACTCAAGAGTCGGCTGTGGTCGGGTGCTTCCAGGGTGCTGCATCGGCAAGTTTGCGGCGCTGGAAGTTTATGGCAGGAAGAGAGTTTCTCTTCCTTCTACCGTCTGCGTGAGATGATGGGACTTTTGAGAGACTTTGAGACTTTTTTTACCGTGCCCATTGTGTGTTCTTCAACAAATTACGGTATTGCTTTGCACTGTTGTAACTATATGTTATAATTATGTGTTTTTTTTTCAGTTTTTTAGTCTTGGTTTGTCTTGTGTTACTGTGATATCATTCTGGAGGAACATTGTATCATTTCTTAATGCATGCATTACTAAATGACAATAAAAGAGGACTGCGTGTCCACATAATCTATAATCTAAAATCTAAATCTAAAAGATAAGTGCAACAGGGTGGGACTATTGAACATAGGGGTGGGATCCATGCAATGCGACCCATGGTTCAAGGCAGATCCATATGAACAGCCTGCCTGAAGTGAGAAGCACAAATGGCATTCTATTGCCAGATTCAAATAAAATTAGCTTGCAAACTAATTGATTTAAATGTGAATGTAAACCACTCTGTGTTCATTTGCAATACACTGTGCCTGGAGAGTAATCCAGTACAAATCAGCATCAGTGTTCAACTTGGCAAGCATGCGATGAAGCTTTGAAGCATCACAAGCAGCAACATAATAATGATCAGATCATCTGTTGAATGTGGGATAAATATTGGTCAGTGCACCAGGGAGATTTCGCCTTCCCTCTCTCCAAATAGATAAATAGGATCTTTAATGTCTATCTGAGAGGACAGACTGGACCCATGGAAACACAGCTGTGCTCACAGTGTGATTCTGCTTTACTTCTGCAGGAGCTGACTACACTGTTTTAGTCATAGAGCACTACAGCACAGAAACAGGCCATTTGGCCCATCTAATCTGTGCTGGTCTAGCTTTATGCCCAGTCCTATCTACCTAACCATACCCCATGATACCTCTCTCATCTTTGCACCTATCTAAACTTCTTAAATGTTACATTTGAACCTGCATCTCACACTTCCACACATGTATCATCCCCTGAGTGAAGAAGCTCCTTCTCAGTTTCCCCTTAAATATTTCACGTATCACCATCAGCCAGTTCTAGTCTTACCCAACATGAGGGGAAAATTCTGCATGCATTCATCTAATTTATACACATCATAATACTTTTATACATCTATAAGATCTCATCTCATTCTCCTGCGCTCGCAGGGGATAAAGTCCTAACCTATTCGATCTTTGGTCCCCAAGTCTTGGAAGCATTAATGTAAATTTTCTCTGTACTTTCAATCTTACAGACTTAGAATACAAGAGCATCCTTTTTGAACAGAGATGTGGAAGGATTTCTTTAGCCAGAGGATGGTGAATCTGTGTAATTCATTGCCACAGATGACAGTGGAAGCCAAGCCTTTGGATATATTTAAAGCAGAGGTTGATAGGTTCTTTTTTGGAAAGGGATTCAAAGGTTACCGGGAGCTGAACCAGCCATGATCAAATGATGGAGCAGACTTGATGGGCTGAAGAGTCTATTTTTGCTCCTATGCTTTATGGCATTATGGTCTTATTGATGTCTTTCCTGTAGGTGACCAGAACTACACACAATTTAGTCTGACACTTAGGTAAGTCCGCAACTTTCTGACTCCAATGCATGTGCGTTATCAACCATTGTTAAAAGTACACATGATGCAAGGCAGAAGGAAGGTCCAGGAATAGAAGTATTTTATTTTTTAGCAAGAAAGACGCTATTTGATTTACATTTACTGAGAAATTTGACATGTAATTTCAACTTGCCCTTTGAGAATAAACCTTCATTTGCACCTCTGACAGGTGAGATATATTTTTTTTATTACCTTGTATCTGGGACCTGTCCTCCTCCTGATGGTTGACAAGGGTTTTATTTTGTATTCCTGCAATATCAAATGAAGAAACTAATGCTTCTGACGAACAGAACAATTGCTTCTCTGTAAAGGGAAATATGCTTCTTTCCAATCACTGGGTCAGTAACTTATTTCAGCAAATGTCGAGTGGGATTTACATTTTTTAAAGCTTACTTGTGAATGCTTATTATTCCTTAATTAATACTTAATACATATCTAGTCACTATCAATTTTACGTGCGTGTCAATTAACTGCTGTGTTTTCAAGATAACAACACATAAAACATACAACACACACAGGATGCTGGAGGAACTCAGCAGCAGCTATGGAAAAGAGTAACCAGTCGGCGTTTTGGGCTGAGAGCTTTCATCAGGACTGGAAAGGAAGGGGAGAAATCGGAGTAAGAGGGTGGGGGGAGTGGAGGAAGAAGTACGAGGAGGCAGGTTTTAGGTGAAACCGGGACAGGGGGAGGAGTGAAGTAATGAGCTGGGAAGTTGATTGGTGAAAGAGATAAAGAGCTAGAGAAGGTGGGATTTGATAGCAGAGGACAGAAGAAAGGGAAGGGGAAGGAGCATCAGAGGGAGATATGGGCAGGTAAGGAGATAAGGTGTAAAACATAAAACCTATCTCATTGTGGGATGTTCAGAAATTGTGAAAGTACTTAATTAGAGATATTTTTCCTTGACTTCCTTTATTTGAACATGTACCTCAGGGACACTCAAATCACAGCAAATACGTTGACACCACTTTAATTCTATTTTAACTTGTATATTTTAATTTAATTTCTATAGGTGTACAGTAAAAAGCGTTATTCCAAAGAAGGCACAACAGCGCCTCTACTTACTTTGAAGTTTGCGTTGGCTTGGGACCTCACCGAAATCTTTAACAAGCTTCTATAGATGTACATGGCCTGGTAGGGTACTAGCAATGCCCAGGGATGGTAAAGGTTACAGAAAGTGATGGATCCAGCCAAAACTATCACGAGCGAAGTTATCCCCACCACTGAGTACATTTATATGGAGTACTGCTGCAAGAATCCATCATCAAAGTCTCTTCCCATCCAGGCCATACTCACTGCTCGCTACAACCATCGGGCAGGAGCTACAGGATCCTTAGATCCCACACTGCCAGGTTCAGGAACACTTATTACTCTACAGCCATCAGGTTCCTGAACCAGCATGGATAACTTCACTCACCACAACTCTGAAGTGATTCTACAACCTTCAGTCCCATTTTCAAGGATTCTTAACAAATCATATTTTGCAGTTTATTTTTGTATTTGCTCATCGGTTGTTTATCAGTCTTTATGTGGAGTATTTGCAAATTCTATTGTTTTTCTTTATTTTGTAAATGCCTGCAAGAAAATAAATCTCGGTGTAGTATATTGGAACATACAGTGCATGTACTTTGATAATAAATTTTACATTGAACTTTCAACTTTGAACCAACAGATCAGAGGAAGACCCTAAGACTCAGAATCAGAATTAGGCCGTAGTACCAGGCTGCTTAACCCCCAAGGCTATATGCACTATGTATCTGACAAAAAACATCCCAACATCAGGAAGAGTGTCACTCACAACACGCTGGAGGAACTCAGCAGGTCAGGCAGCATCCGTGGAAAAGATCGGTCGATGTTTCGGGCCGGAACCCTTCGTCAGGACTGTAGAGGACAGGGGCAGAGGCCCTATAAAGAAGGTGGGGGGAGGGTGGGAAGGAGAAGGCTGGTAGGTTCCAGGTGGAAAACCAGTAAGGGGAAAGATAAAGGGGTGGGGGAGGGGAGGCAGGGAGGTGATAGGCAGGAAAGGTGAAGAAGGAATAGGGGAAAACACAATGGGTAGTAGAAGGAGGCGGAACCATGAGGGAGGTGATAGGCAGCTGGGGGAGGGGGCAGAGTGAAATAGGGATAGGGGAAGGGAATTACTGTCACACCTTGTCAAGAAGCAGCTCTTTTGTTAGGGAGTCAAAGGGAGCCACAACGTGGAAACAGCTCTTTGGCCCAATAAATCTCTCACCAGCCACCATGAATCCATTGTTACACTCACCTTACCTTAAGCCATTCTATTCTGCTGGCATTTTCATCATCTCCTCCCAGATTCTACCACTCGCCTACACACTAGGGGCAATTTGCTCTGGTCGGTTAACCTGCCCACCAACAGGCCTTTGAGATGTGGGTGGAAATCAGAGCATTCAGAGGAACACCACTGAGTTGACGAAGTGTTGGGGTGGATGGTAGTTTTGATGGACTCTAGATCATGTTCTCTGGGGGGTGGCTTGTTATTGCTTGCATGGTGGGTGGTGCAGGTTGAAGCTTTTGCTAGAGCAAGTTGGGGGATGGAGAGAGATGGAAGATTGATGCTTTTGCTACTGCTTGTGTGTGGAAGCTTTGGGGTTCTAACAGTTTTTTTGTGATTCATTCTTTGAATTTTTTTTCTCTCTGTTTCGAGGATGTCTGTGAAGAGTAAGGATTTCAGGTTGTATACTGTATACATTCAATGATATTAAATTGAACCATTAAAAATCATGCAGTCACTGGGAGAATATGCAAACTTCACGTATTGTGGGCTGGAAGCTATATTGGCTATGGTACTGTCTGCTACTGAACATGTGAAAAACATAGGTAGACCTAAACCACAAGATGACAAAGAATGAGCATCTGAGCAACACACATCAAAGTTGCTGGTGAACACAGCAGGCCAGGCAGCATCTCTAGGAAGAGGAACAGTCAACGTTTCGGGCCGAGACCCTTCGTCAGGACTAACTGAAAGAAGAGCTAGTAAGAGATTTGAAATTGGGAGGAGGAGGGGGAGATCCAAAATGATAGGAGAAGACAGGAGGGGGAGGGATGGATCCAAGAGCTGGACAGGTGATTGGCAAAAGGGATATGACAGGATCATGGGACAGGAGACCTAGGGAGAAGGAAAAGGGGGAGGGGGGAACCCAGAGGATGGGCAATGGGTATAGTGAGAGGGACAGAGGGAGAAAAAGGAGAGAGAGAGAAAGAATGTATGTATATAAATAAATAACGGTTGGGGTATGAGGGGGAGGTGGGGCATTAGCGGAAGTTTGAGAAGTCAATGTTCATGCCATCAGGTTGGAATCAATGAGCCTCTGATGCCAGTTGTTAGCAAGGCAGAGCCTGACAGATTGAAAACATAATATGACAATGCAACTTTCTCTCAAAGTCATGGGATGTTTGCACAATGAGCACTGTGGTCCTCAGTCGAAGTAACCCATAGATCATTTCAGGGAGTGCTCTACAGCAGCTCAATGCTGCTGCTGAATTCGGGACAATACTAGAAGTAGTATTGGAAGGAGAGTGTGGGTGGAAGTTGGAAAGAGATGAAGAGGGACTATTGTGGGTATTAGCTTGCTGGGACTGTAGAAAATTGCCCTCTAGGTCTTAGCTCCTCACCTCAGTCCAAAACCTGCAGCAAACAGATGAGGGGTTCCTAACCTTTCTTATGCCATGGACCAATACCATTAAGCAAGGGGTCTGTGGTCTTCAGGTTGGGAACCCTTGATCTGGACTGATATTTTAATGAGACTTTTGTGAAGATATTAGACATTAGACCAGTGATCCATCGAGGAAGGCAATGGAGTTCTATTTGCTGCCAGTTTATTGCATAGCACTAATTCCTTAACAAACAGCAATTCATCAATCATTTTGTGTTAGCAGCTGCTTACTGTGAGCAAATATTGTGCTCACAGTAAACGTTAAAGGTAAGAGCACCAACAGTAATCTTCATGAATTAATTTTTTTCTCTAGTAACATGGATGGTCTATAAATCTAAATACTTGCTTGAAAAATTGCAGAAATCTTAACATCCCATGACACATTTTATGATGGTGTAGCTAAGCCTAATGAGATATAATGGTGTCGTAAATCAAAAAGTTGTGTAGAAACAGCCCCTGCATTAAAAAAGTCAGGGTTACAGAAAGGTGCCTTTACATAATACACTGATCACCACCCAGAAATTTGACATACAGAATAAATAAAATTTGCAATTTAAAAATTGCAAATTTGGTATATAGTTTAGTAGGCAGCCGTCGATTCCAGGGGATCATGTGTTTGCGCCTGTGGTGGACTGTGTCCTCTCCAGGGCGCAAGCCTGGGCAGGAAGATTTGAAGAACCGGCTGTTGCCCATGCAGTGGGTTCCCCCTCTCCACATCACTGATGTAGTTCAAGGGAAGGGCAAGTGCCGATACAGCTTGACACCAGTGTAGTCGCAGAGGGTGCCAGAGTGAAGTTGTAAACAACATCAAACTGCCTTAGGGACCCCGGCTCCAGATTTCTTCCTCGGGGTTTACTTCCGAAGCCTTTCCCATGGGTAAGTATGCTAGTGGAGGTTTAAAATCAGAGTTTCCCTTCTCCTAAGTGGGCTGCCATCTAAGGCTGAGGAGCCCCACCTGCCTGAAAAATTTGGAATAAAACAAACACTAAGAACAAAAGATACAACAAATTTTGTTGACTATTATGTCCAGGCGCTTAATAAGATTTGGAAATGACGTCACCATATTGATCAGGTTAGCTGTCCATAGCTGAGTCCCTCCTTCACCACACCCTCTCCCGTCCAGAGACATCTAAGCAAAACTCTGTGAACACAGTACAACCGCATTGTTCATCTGTGAGGTATTTTCTGTCATGCCGCAGTGTGGAAGGCTGCTGTAGCCATAGGCAGGTCTTTAGATTAATTCTTGACCTTGCACTAAGCCAGAGCAGCCTCCCACACTGCAGCATGTCACATTAACCCCATGAGCTTACTCTACATTACCTTTCTCTTGTAAACGATAATGATCACAACCTCACAATTTTGCTCTTTTATGCACCATTTATTTATTTATTATATATTTATAGTAATTTTTATGTATTGCAGTGCACTGCTACTGCAAAGCAACAAATTTCACAATACATGTTGGTGATAATAACCCTGATTCTGATGGTTTCTCAAATCATATCTCTTTCCCCGATTTCCCCATTCCTAAATCCTTTCCTAATCTATGATCATTGTGCTCCGGAGAAAATGCCTCGAAGGTGAAGAGCACACACTCTGAGACATTTGTTCCCATGTCCTTGGACTGGAGAGGATGTGGCAAAGTAGGGGCTTATTCGTGAATGCCAAGCCAACTAACGTGGTGGTGTCACATCCAATATTGCCCCACAGAAACGGTTGACTCAGAACAAAACTGACAGAACTTGTTGCTTCTTTCACAAAAGCCTTGTCCATCCCAAGTCTAATGTTGGTCTCAACTGGTCAATAATGGCAGTTTCATTCCTTATAAGTTTTCATTGCTGAAGGGATTCAGCCCCAAATGTTGGCTGTACCTTTTACCACAGATATTGCATGGCCTGCTGAGTTCCTCCAGCATTTTGCGTGTTGCTCGGATTTCTAGAATCTGCAGATTTTCTCATGTTTGTTATTTATTTATCTATTTATTTCATTAAAATAGCACAATATGAGAGTAAAAGGGCTGGATGGTTTGGGGTTTGTAAAATGTGTGCAAAATAGTTTTTTGCTGCAATACGTAGAGGTACCAACTGGAGAAGGGGCAGTGTTGGATCTCCTGTTAGGGAATGAGATAGGTCAGGTGACGGAGGTTTGTGTTGGGGAACACTTCAGGTCCAGTAATCACAATGCCATTAGTTTCAATATAATTATGGAGAAGGATAGGACTGGACCCAGGGTTGAGATTTTTGATTGGAGAAAGGCTAACTTTCAGGAGATGCGAAAGGATTTAGAAGGAGTGGATTGGAACAATTTGTTTTATGGGAAGGATGTAATAGAGAAATGGAGGTCATTTAAAGGTGAAATTTTGAGGGTACAGAATCTTTATGTTCCTGTTAGGGCGAAAGGAAAGGCTAAAAGTTTGAGAGAGCCATGGTTTTCAAGGGATATTGGAAACTTGGTTTGGAAAAAGAGAGAGATCTACAATAAATATAGGCAGCTTGGAGTAAATGAGGTGCTCGAGGAATATAAAGAATGTAAAAAGAATCTTAAGAAAGAAATTAGAAAAGCTAAAAGAAGATATGAGGTTGCTTTGGCAAGTAAGGTGAAAATAAATCCAAAGAGTTTCTACAGTTATATTAATAGCAAAAGAATAGTGAGGGATAAAATTGGTCCCTTAGAGAATCAGAGTGGACGGCTATGTGCGGAGCCAAAAGAGATGGGGGAGATTTTGAACAATTTCTTTTCTTCAATATTCACTAAGGAGAAGGATATTGAATTGTGTAAGGTTAGAGAAACAAATAGGGTAGTTACGGAAACTATGATGATTAAAGAAGAATAATTACTGGAGCTTTTAAGGAATATAAAAGTGGATAAGTCTCCGGGTCCTGACAGTATATTCCCTAGGACCTTGAGGGAAGTTAGTGTGGAAATAACAGGGGCTCTGACAGAAATATTTCAAATATCATTAGAAATGGGGATGGTGCTGGAGGATTGGCATATTGCTCATGCTGTTCCATTGTTTAAAATGGATTCTAAGAGTAAACCTAGCAATTATTGGCCTGTGAGTTTGACGTTAGTGGCGGGTAAATCAATGGAAAGTATTTTTATTTATGGTATATATAATTATCTGGATAGACAGGGTCTGATTAGGAAACAGTCAACATGGATTTGTGCGTGGAAGGTCACGTTTGACAAATCTTATTGAATTTTTTGAAGAGGTTACTACGAATGTTGATGAGGGTAAAGTAGTGGATGTTGTCTATATGGACTTCAGTAAAGCCTTTAACAAGGTTCCACACGGAAGGTTAGTTAGGAAGGTTCAATGGTTAGGTAATAATATTGAAGTAGTAAAATGGATTCAGCAATGGCTGGATGGGAGATGCCAGAGAGTAGTGGTGGATAACTGTTTGTCAGATTGGAGGCCGGTGACTAGTAGTGTGCCTCAGGGATCTGTACTGGATCCAGTGTTGTTTGTCATATATATTAATGATCTGGATGATAGGGTGGTAAATTGGATTAGTAAGTATGCAGATGATAGTAAGATAGGTGGAGTTGTGGATAATGAACTAGGTTTTCAAAGCTTGCAGAGAGATTTAGGCCAATTAGAAGAGTGGGCTGAAAGATGGCAGATGGAGTTTAATGCTGATAAATGTGAGGTGCTACATTTTGGTAGGACTAATCAAAATAGGACATACATGGTAAATGGTAGGGCATTGAAAAATGCTGTAGAACAGAGGGATCTAGGAATAATGGTGCATAGTTCCCTGAAGGTGGAATCTCATGTGGATAGGGTGGTGAAGAAAGTTTTTGGTATGCTGGCCTTTATAAATCAGAGCATTTAGTATAGGAGTTGGGATGTAATGTTAAAATTGTACAAGGCATTGGTAAGGCCAAATTTGGAGTATTGTATACAGTTCTGGTCACCGAATTATAGGAAAGATGTCAACAAAATTGAGAGAGTACAGAGAAGATTTACTAGAATGTTACCTGGGTTTCATCTCCTAAGTTACAGAGAAAGGTTGAACAAGTTGGGTCTTTATTCTTTGGAGCGTAGAAGGTTGAGGGGGGTCTTGATAGAGGTATTTAAAATTATGAGGGGGATAGAGTTGACGTGGATAGGCTTTTTCCATTGAGAGTGGGGGAGATTCAAACAAGATGTTATGAGTTGAGAGTTAAAGGGCAAAAGTTTATGGGTAACATGAGGGGGATCTTTTTTCTCAGAGAGTGGTAGCTGTGTGGAACGAGCTTCCAGCAGATATCTCCACTTATAACATGGGATTCTGTTGGAAAAAGGGGACTGATGAGGTGTGGGTGTTGCATTACAGAAAATCGCACTACAGAATGCTTTTCTGGGTTCACAAACTACTCTTCAAAGTTCGAAGTAACTTTGTATTATCAAAGTACATATATGTCACCATATACAACCTTGAGATTCATTTTTTCCTGCGAGCATACTCTGCAAATCTATGGAATAGTAACTATAATGGGATCAATGAAAGATCAGCCAGAGTTTAGAAGACCACAAACTCTGCAAATGCAAATATAAATAAATAGCAATAAATACGAGATAAAGAGTCCTTAAAGTGAGATCATTGGCTGTGGGAGCATCACAATGGATGGGCCTTAATGCAAAGTTCAGCTGCATATACGTAGTTCATGATCCCAAGCAGATTTATCGGAAGTATTCAAGCCCTGTTTAAAATCACCCTCCTGGCTATTACAGCACCAGTCACCTGGGTTCAATTCTGTCGCTGGCTGTAAGGAATTTATATACATTGTACCTGTGACTGTGTGGGCTTCCTTTGGGTCTCTGGCTTCCTCGCGCATTCCAAAGATGAATGAGCTAGTAGGTTAATTAGTCACAAGGGTGTAATTGGTCAATGCCTGTTATCCTGATGTATCTCTAAATAACTAAATGAATAGAACAAGGAAGACAACAGAGCCATTAGTAACAGCAAACCTGTCCACTAGTCAATGCTGACATTCGCCCACTAGGATTAAGGACCACACCATCGACTCTGCAAGTTCATCATGTCACATGACCGGCAATAATGAATATAGAAATGAGTCAGGTTTTATAAACAAATAAACATTTATTAAACTCTGCTCAAAATTAGTAAAAAGATAAACAAATGAAAACCTTAACCGGAAGTAAACTGCTATGCGGCCATTTAAAAAACCGTCATTCAGTACTAGTTCTTAAAGCAGTAAATGCGAACAGTCTTAAAGTGGTAAATTAGAACACAGTTCTTAAAATAGTAAATTTGAAAGTCCAAGAGATTTATACAGTCAATTAGGAGAGACTTTCCTGAAATAAAGAATTCCTCGAAGACTCGACGTTACTGCCGATCCCAGCCGGAACCTGTCTTGTCCGCAGGACTCACGACGATGGAATTAAAACGGTTTAAAGGCACTGACCTTTTTCCTCCGTAGACCAGATACTGTACAACCTTTTCTGCTGCTTTTAGCAAAGGTTATCTCATGCAGATCACTCTTATTTGAACGCATTCAATAATGGTCGATCCTCTCCAAAACCACCGAACGACTCCATCAGGTTCCCGTCTTCACCCTCCAATACTACTGAAAAGATACATCAACAAACCTGGCAGCGATTGGTGAAACTACCGGCCCAACACTTCTGTACCTTACAATAGAAAGTAAAGCTCCATTTTAAAACGAAACTGCATCATAAAAAAATACGCAGCAATATGGAGTAACTGACGAACTAAACTTAAAGCTCAACTGGGAAAACTAACTGCGTCACCAGGGGTCTACCCTTATATATACCTGTAGAGAACAGGTCATCACGTGACCTCACATCGGTGGGAAAATTTACATCATGTGACCTCCGCAAGACCATTACATCATCCTCATAAGACAGTCACAAGATACCCATGAGGTATCAAAGTATATTTAGTCCGATACGAGGGAATTCAGCCAGTGGCATGCCCCAGGTCTCGAGGAGCTCGACAAAATTGCTCAGCCCACTACCTATGGATCATGAGGGCAAATGCATCCCTCCCTTTTTGACCTGCCTTGATAATCAACATCTAATAGTTATCCTGCTAACGTAAGCCTAGAACAAAACATCCTCAGTAGGCTTCTGCTTCAGATTAATGAAAGGGGAATTTTGTAGCTGCTGTAGTTGGAAATATCATGGCTATTTTTAGATACTATCTTATTAATAGAAAGAGCATGTTTTTATCAGAAACCTTTTAAACTTCAAACCATTTCCATCCACCAAGAAAAAAATAACTTGATTTTGGAACTGGAATTGGAGTTGGTTTATTATTGTCACATGTACTGAGGTAAAGTGAAAAGTTTGTCTTGCACTTTGCTCAAATCATTATCCGGTGCATTGAGGCAGTGCAAGATAAAACAATAGCAGAATGCAGAATAAAGTGTAACAGCTACAGAGAAAGTGCAGTACAGGTAAATAACAAAGTTCAAGATTATAACTTGGTAGTTTGTGAGATCACGAGTCTATTTTATCCCAAATGGGCAAACATTCAATAGTCTTATGATGGTTGTGTAGGAGTTGTCCTTGAGCCTGGTGGTACATGCTTTCAGGCTTTTGTATCTTTTACTTGATGGGAGTGGGGGTGAGAAAAGAGAATATTTGTGCATAGTTGGGTCTGTGGTTATATTGGCTGCTTTACTGAAACAGCAAAAAGTATCGTTCGTTCATTATGCACAGTGTCATATAACATAGAAGATCGTGGTCTTTCCATGACCATGATTGTTCTTGGCAATTTTTCTGCAGAAGTGGTATGCCATTGCCTTCTTCTGGACAGTGTCTTTATAAGGCGGGTGACCCCAGCCATTACCAATACTCTTCAGAGATTGTCTGCTTGTGTCAGTGGTCACATAACCAGGGCCTGTGATATGATCCAGCTTCCCATATGACCATCCAGCACCTGCTCCCATGGTTTCACATCACTCTGATCCAGTGGGAGGGGAGGGGTTTAAAGCAGGTGCTACACCTTGCCCAAGGGCAACCTGCTGGCTGGCGGAGGGAAGGGACACCTCACACCTCCTTTGGTAGAGATACATTTCCACCCTGAAATCCGAAGAGTGTAGACAGATTCTATAGAGGAGAGACTGGTTTCATGATACACTGAGCTCACAACTTTCTGTGGTTTCTTGTGGTTATGGGCAGAGCCGTTGCCATACCAAGCCATGGTGCATCCAGTTAGGATGCTTTCTATAGTGTATCGATAAAAACTGGTAAGGGTCAATGAAGGCATGCAAAATTCTTTAGCCTCCTGAAGTAGAGGTGTTTAAAGTTCGAAAGTTCCAAGTAAGTGTATTCTCAAAGTACATATATGTCATATTACTCAACCATGAGATTTATTTTCTTATGGACATTCACAGTAGTTGTTGTTGTGGCATCACTGAGCCAGATTTTCAATCTCCCTCCTATATGATGATTCATCACAACCTTTAATTCAGCCTACGACAGTGGTGTCATCTGCAAACTTAAATATGGCTTTGGAGCTGTGCTTGGCCTCAGAGTCATAAAATGAGTAGATCGGAGGCTGAGCACACAGCCTTGTGGTGCACTTGTGGTGATGGAGATCCTGAAGGAGATGTTGCTGCCAATCCAAACTGACTGGGGTCTGCAAGTGAGGAAATTGAGGATCCAGTAGCACAAGGAGGTATTGAGGCCAAGGTCTTGGAGATTATTGATTAGTTTTGAGGGAATGACAATATTGAATACCAAGCTGTAGTTAATGAAGAACATCACGATATATGCATCTTCACTGCCCAAATGTTCCAGGGCTGAATGAAGAGCCAATAAAATGAAACAGAAGGCAGACCAAAATGGATCCAAGTCACTCCTCAGGCAGGAGTTGATATGATTCATCACCAACCTCTCAAAGCACTTCATTACAGTGGAACTAAATGTTTCTGGACAATAGTCACTGAGGTAGCTTACCATGTTCTCCTTGTGTACCGGTATAATTGAACAAGGTGGGTACCTCAGACTATTGAAGTGAGAGATTAAAGATGTCATGAACACTCCAGCCAATTGATCAGCTCAGGTCTTCAAAACTTGGCCAAATGTTTCCTGAGGGTTCATCCTCCTGAAGGATGCTCTCATGTCAGCCTTATGTCACCAACTTTAAGTTCCTCAGGGTTATCATTTCAGAGGACCTGTCCTGGGCCCAGTACATAAGTGCAATTATGAAGAAAGCATGGCATCTCCTCTACTTCCATAAGAGTTAGTGAAGATTCAGCATGACACCTAAAGCTTTGAAAACTTTTTATGGAAGTATGGTGGAGAGTATATTCACTGGCAGCATCACAGCCTGGTATGGAAACCCGAATGCGCTTGAATGGAAAATCCTATAAAAAGTGGTGGATATGGCCCAGTCCATCATGGATAAAGCCCTCCCCACCATTGAGCACATCCATATGGAGCACTCTTGGAGGATCCCAGCATCCATCATCACAGAACCACCCCCCCCCACCCACCACTCAGGTCATGCTCTCTTCTTGCTGCTACCATTAGGAAGAAGGTACAGGAGCCTGAGAACTCACATCACCAGATCCAGGAACAGTTCTCAACCCTCAGGCACTTGAACCAAAATAGATAACTTCATTCAACTTCACTTGGCCCATCAGTGAAATGCTCCCATAACATATGGACGCACTTTCAAGGACTCTTCATGTCATCTTCTCGATATTTATTGCTTTATTTGTTTATTATTATTATTATTATTATTATTGTTATTATTATTATTATTATTATTTCTTTTTTACTTGCACAGTTTGTTGTCTTTTGCACATTGGATTTACACCTAGTTGGAGTGGTCTTTCATTGATTCTATTATGGTTATTGGATTTATTGAGTATGCCTGCAAGGAAGTGAATCTCAGGGTTTTACATGGTGACATATATGTACTTTGAACTTTGCCTCCATGTTTTGTCAGTCAAAGTGAGCATAAAAGGCATAGTAAGCTTTCTTGGCCATGGTGTCCACGTCTATGTCTGTACTGCCTTTCATGGCCTCAGAATGTCCAACGTGCAGATCTTTGAAATATCATGGAATTGCAGTCACTGTTCTAATATGTGAAATTTAACTGCTATACACTATATTCTAAGCATTGAAACTCTACAGGGAAGATTTTTAATAACTGACCCTAAATCCTCAAAATTATTATCAATGTATGCTGTGGAATATCTATCTATGTGTCTCCGTTGCTCAACGAGTCTTGAAAGTATATCATCTTCACCCAGTCTGGTCAGCCATAGGAGCCAAAGCATCAGGCTCCTTTCTGTGGTCAATTGTACTGTCTAAGAGCAAGTAAAGAAAATTTCCCTAAGGTTAGGAACACTTCTAAACTGTAGTGTGTATGAAGGAGAAAACCATCCAATTAGAAGACTCAGACTGGATTTAAGGAATACACATTGGGATTTTCTTTGTTCAAATGGAGGCAGATTTCTAATGAATGCATTGGATTGCTACTTCCAACAACAGAGAGAAATGGAAGGGGAGGGTGTTAAGAAGAAGGGAGTAAGAAAAAAACCTGGAAGGAATAAAGAAGTGGTATACCGATGGCTTCTTAGCACATAGCCTGCATAAATCTGAGGTAATCCAGTGCTCTCCTGCATCCCTCCTGTTCACTGGCCAGCTTTGGCTTCCAGTCCAGCAAAGCTATGGTGTAAATGAATGCCAGAAAATATGATCGGTAGTAGACCACCAGACCTTTCAAGCCAGCCTGTTATCCTTTACGACTCTGGCTTATCTACGTTAGCCTCAACTCTTCTTCCGCACCAGTCCCCATAAAGCTCAACTCTTCAAAATCATTAACTATCTCTGCCTGAAGCACATCCATTGTTGTGGCCTCAACCACCCTCAGGGCAGAGTGTTCCAGAGACTCACTGCCTTCTGAGACCAGAAGTTTCTAGGAATCTTGTTGAAACCTCTTCTAATCTTCACAAGTACTCCAGGCCCTACAAGATCTCTGGACCCCTCTAATTCTGGCAGACAGACGCACCACCAATTTCCTTCATTCCAACAAAGGTGGCCCTGACCAGTTTTAATAGGCTGTAGCTTCTCTGACAAATCTCTCCACGTGATAAAGTTGTTAATAAACCTCCACTCAAGGCTTTGGTCACCTCTTCTTTTATCTCCTGGTGTACAATTTCTTATGCATTACTCTTACACAAAAAAAAACCTGTTGAAAAGCTAGTATATACAGTGAAGCAATGAGTAATCTTTAAGAAGTTTTTTTTACACAGTGAGTGGTGGGTGTGTGGAACACACGGCAGGGGTGGTGGTAGATGCCGATACATTAGTGGCATATGGATGATAGAAAAATGGAGGGATATGTGGGAGGGAAGCATGAGATTTATATCTTAGAGAGTTTTAAATGATTGGCATTACATCGTGGGGTGAAGTGTCTGTGCTATGGTGTAATGTTCCATATTAAAATAGAAAATGCTGTAAAACTCAGCAGGTCAAGCAGCATCAGGGGAAAGAGATAAAATTAACGTTTTAGTTCTGGTGTCTTTTCATTCACTATTTTTTATGTTAGGGGTTTCCAAACTTCTTATGCCATGGACCCTTACCATTAACCGAGGGGTCCATGGGCCCCGTGTTGGGAATCCTCGGCTGACGTGTTAAGACATTAAAGCCCAGTTCCACCTTTTTCTGATCAGTCAATCATAGATGCTTACCTCCCTATAGGAATTTTCACATGCTAGTGAAGGTATTGCAATGGTAGGGTGGAGAATCTGTGGAATTCATTGCCACAAATGGCTGTGCAGGCCAAGGCATTGGATGTACTTAAAGCAGAGGTTGAAAGGTTCTTGATTAGTAAGAGCATCAAATGTAAGAGAATGGGGCTGAGAGGGATAATAAATCAGCCACAATAGGATGAAAGATTAATCTTGATGGGCTGAATAGCCTATTTCTGCTCCTACGTCTTATGGCTTATGGTAATGGTCAGGGACCAGCAAACTCAATTTTTCCTTATTGCCCAAAGGGACTGGAGTTTAACTAACTCAACCCTGCCTATATCATGATTTTGTCATTAAAGAACAAAAAGAAAACATAATGAAACTGATAACCTGCAAGAACTTAGACTGAATTGTCAGAGTACTAACTAGCAATTAACAGTCCCCAGCTAAATATAGCACTGTGTCCAAGTGTTGGGTAATTAATTAATTGTACAGATTTCTCACTATTTATTCAAGTATTTGCTCAGCACAGCAAGTGAGCAGCAACAAAGAGAATTAGCTGCCTTCAAAATATTCCATTGTCACTTCTGTGCTGCAAACACACAAGCCTTTGCTGATTGTGTAAAGATTCCCGACCTTTAAGAAACCAGGCTGGTAATAGCAGTGATCAATGCGGCTCATTAGTTTTTATGAGCCAATCATGTCTTCTGTGTCTGATGGGGCAAACCTGTCAACAGCACAGTGGACGTTCTGCTGTATCATTATTTGACAAACTCTTTGCCAATGCAAAGCAAAGAGAAAGAGAAGGAGAGAGAGAGAAAGAGAGAGAGAGAGAGAGAGGGAGAGGGAGAAAGAGAGGGAAAGAGAAGTAGAGGTAGAGAGAGCGAAAGCAAATAGAACAAGGGGATGATTTGTCCTACTAAACTGGGTCTCTGAAACTCAGTGCCAGGTCCAAACATATTAAATTGTTCAAGGGTTGAAGGCCCATTTTAGAGACCTGAGCATCAAACCTAGATTACCATGTAGGAGGGCGTACCATACTTTCATTAGACCATAAGACATAGGAAGAGAATTAGCCCATTTACTTCATTGAGTCTACTGCACCATTCCATCATGGCTGATTTATCGTCCATCTCAACCCCATTCTCCTTGTAATCTTTGACACCCTTGCCCATCAAGAACTTATCAACCTCTGCTTTAAATATACCTAATTACTTGGCCTCCACAGCTACCTGTGATGATTAAATCCACCAATTCACTGCACTCTGGCTAAAGAAATTCCTAATCATCCCTATTCTAGAGGGACATCCTTCTAATCTGAGGCTGTGCTCTCTGGTCCTAGATACCACCCCCCCCCAACTCCCACTATTGGAAACATCACATCCACCCCAGCTAGGGCTTTTTCAATATTTGATAGGTTTCGTTGAGATCTCCCATCATTCTTCTAATCTCTGGCAAGTACAGGTCCAGAGACATCAAACACTCAGAGGGAACATCTTTTGGATGAAAAGTTAAACAAGGCCTTGCCTGCTCCTTTAGGCATTTGTAAAATACTCCAGGCCATTATCTGTTATAACCGGAGAGGTACCCCACTGGAGCCAGAGGTCATAGGTTTGGGGTGAAAGAGGAAATATTTAAGGGGCATTTTTTCACTCAGAGTGTGGAGTGAGTGTGGAACAAACTGCCCGTGGATATGGTGGATGTGAATGGCGTTGGAACATTTAAGAGAAGTTTGGATAGGTACATGGATGAAAAAGGTATGGAGGGCTATGATCTGTGTGTCGATTGATGGGAGTAGACAGGAAATCAGGCCAGCAGGTAAGAGCCTGTTTCAGTGTTTTAGTGTTCTATGACTCAGTTCAAGCCAATGTTTAATTCTCAGCTAGTATTACTAAACAGATTTGACCAGAAGTTCATTAACAAACAAAAGAAAATCTGCAGATGCTGGAAATCCAAGCAACACACACACAAAATGCTGGAGGAGCTCAGCAGGCCAGGCAGCGTCTTTGGAGAGAGGTACAGTCAGGACCACAGCCTGAAACGTCGACTGTACTTTTCTCCATAGATGCTGCCTGGCCTGCTGAGTTCCTCCAGCATTTTTGTGTGTGTTGACCAGAATTCATGCCTCCTTCACGGTCCCCGTTGAAGAGTCGGCAGTTGTAATGATGAACAATTTCATGTCCCCGGGTGCCAACATCACAGAGAATCTATGCTGGGTCCAACACATAGACCTCGTACAATATGATGGATCCTTGACTTCATACTTTATACTTTATTGTTGCCAAACAATTGATACTAGAACGTACAATCATCACAGCAATATTTGATTCTGTGCTTTGCGCTCCCTGGAGTACAAATCGATAGTAAATATTAAAAATTTAAATTATAAATCATAATTTATCTTGTCCTAGCCTTGTATTTTATTGCTACCTGCACTGCACTTTCTCTGTAACTGTGACCCTTTATTCTGCATTCTCCTATTCTTTTTCCCCTGTACTGATGTGATGAAACGAACTGTATGGATGGCATGCAAAACAAAGTTGTCACTATATCTCACTACGTATTGAACTAATTTACTAATTTTGATGTAATCATGAAGAATCCACTCTACCACCTCCAATTTTTTGGATTTTAAGGAGATTTGACTTTCGGCGAAGACTCTGGCAAACTTTGAAAGATGTATGGTAGAAACCATTCTGACTGGTTGTGTCACAGCCGGTATGGAAATTCCAATGGAGAGGAACACAAGGGATAACAGCCAGTTCCATCTCCCCACCATCGGGCCATCTACAACAGACAATGTCTCCAGAAGGCATCATCAATCATCAGGCATGCCCACTATCTGGGCCATGCTCTCTTCTCGATGCTGCTTTAAGGTAGGAGCTACAGGAGCCTGAACAGTAACATCTCAGGGTTCAACAACAGTTCCTTCCCCATTGCCATCAGGTTCTCGAACTGATCCGAAAGATCCTAATTCTAACTCTGATGATATTTCTTTCGATTTGCACTAATATTATGAGGTTTATTTTTTATTTATTTTATCCTGTAAGTTATGGGACATTAATCATAAATTATGCATTATCATATCAATTTAAATTTATGTAATTGATGTTTCTCATGTTTGTAATGTACCGTGCTGCCTGCAGAGAGCTAACCTGTGTGGCATTTGTACCCTGAGTAAGTGTGCCAATGGCGATAAACTTGAACTTGAAACTTGAAATTTGAAGGGAATAGATTTCAGAGGCAATGTGCAAGTCGCTGACGTGAGAATGCAGAGCACGCAAAACTACTGACCAAGGATAAAAGCAATTACCTTGTTGTTTTCCTCTGTGGTGTGTGGGAGCATACTGTGTGGAGGAACTTGCAGGCTGCAAATTACCAGCCTTGCTTCCTACATCATAGCAATGACTCACACCAAGTACTTCATTGACCGTAGCATCCCGTGGGCTGTCCCGAGCTCTCGAAAGGAAAAGTTCATGTTTTGCTTTCTAAATATAGGAGTAACTGGTTATAAAGGATGAGACAGCACTCAAGGTTAATTAGGAAGTAGGGAAGATTATTTGGTGCTAAGTTTGGCATTGATGGATGAGATAATTGGCTGGGGGCAAAGTGACATGATCCACACTGATGTCCCAGAAAGTGCAATCAGGCCATCACCAATGCTCCCTCTAAGGTGAGCGTGAGTGTGTGCACACATCTTTTGCTACTAGCACACAATGGAATTTAAACTGCACACTAAAGATGGACATCAAAAGAAGAATAGGGATGGCAAAAGACAGCTTTACGAGAATGAAGAGTATACAGAGCAATACTAAACTAGGCATGCCAACCCACCTCAGAGTACTGAAATGTTATGTTTATCCAGATAGGTTATATGGCTCAGAATGTTGGACAATATCTAGTAACATGAGGAAATGAACTGAAGCAGCGGAGATGTGGTTTTTGAGGAGGATGCAAAGAATATCATGGATGAAATGAATATCTAACAAGGATGTCATGAACAGAGCAAGTACAAAAAGAGAAATAATGTATGAAATCATGAAAAGGCAATATAACTTCATTGGACATGTGATTAGGAAAGAGGAGTTAGAATGCACAGAATGCACAGAAAAGACTGAAGGGAAGAAAGCAAGAGGAAGACAAAGACAAATGATGATGGAGACAGCAGCCAGAGAACTGGAAATGAGTACCAATGAATTGATCCACTTGACCTGAAACAGGAGTGTGTGGGCCATGGTAGTCAAAGATCAAACTGGGCTCAGCACCTGATGATGATGATGAAAGATTGTCACCCTCTACCTCATTGGCATGTTAAGTATATTTCATGATCATACACAATTACATTTCCTTTTCTGGTTTCTGATGTGGACGGTATTGATAAGGTGGAGTTTGCGATGTTTGTCTGCAGATTTTTGAACTGGCTTATTTGTACTGTTTTTATTGAAGAAATTATTGATTCACTATGTTGAATTCCAAAGAAGCAAAGGGATGTGAAGCGCAAAAGAACTGCTAGTTTATTTAAATCGAATGGCTTGATAAAACAGTAGAATCTGTTACACCAAGAGCCCATGAGGTCAGGAACATGCAGCTACGAGAAATACTTATGCACAGTACAGACACTGGTGTTTACTGCATGGATTGATGTGATGCAAAATTTTCTGGAGAATTTATTCGGAAGAAGTGGAGTGATATTTGGAAACTTGAATTTGTAAAGCATCATTTAGCAAGCAAATCACATACGGACAGTGTGCAAAAGCTCGGGCAAGAAAATCCTTCATTACCTGCTACAGGCCTGCTTTGTATGTTTTGTGAGATTGCAGATGAACGAGAGTGAAAATGATCACACTCAGAAGAGATCAAAATTCTTATTACTAACTGTTAAAATGACTGCCTCTCTATATAAAATTCAGTGCACACATGTCACTGGGCAAAAAATTACACAGCACTAGATTTTTGTGCACACTGGTCATTAAAAATTAGAAGGAACATTGGCCAGTGCTGCATGTGATTTGCACAATTATCCCGTAGAATTGTAGTGTAAGAACCAGACTGGATTTTGTTGGATTTGGGTCTAAATTCCCTTATCTGTCCCTTTACTTTCATTCCAAGATGGTGCTATGCTTCAAAACCTCCTTTGAAATGCAGCTCAGATTTAATTGTTTTTTAGTTGTTCTTTTAGGTTTGTAAGAATCGTTTTGGGGACAGAGAGGAGTCTGATTAGGATTTAGGCACTGGAATATGGGGGAAATTAGAAGTCAGGTGGGAGTCCAGATCTCTGCCCTGTGTTTGAAGACCAACATCGTGATGTGGGACATCTGTGGTCAGATGTTGGATGTCAGACAAGCAGAGAGTGGATGAGAGGCCCACCACCCCAGTTCAGTGGGTTGTTGGCTGGTTCCGGAGTCAGTATTCCAGGCAGGGGGACTGAGTTCTGATGACCCTCTGGGTCCTTTAATCAATGAGATGGAGTTTGAGATCTAGAGTTTGGGGTCATGTCAGTCTTGGGTCCTGAGTTCAAGAGCTAAAGTTCAGTGATCGGTGTGTCCTGGGATTGTTGCCAAGCATCGAAGCCCAAGGGTTGAATCGGAATTCTGGAAGTTAAGACCCAAAGGCCGGAACCGGATCTGTGAGCCTGCTGGGGAGTTTGGGGCCTGGTGTCTGCAGGCCTGAGCTGGAGGCTTGAGGCCTGTCCTGGGTTTAAAGGACTGTATATGTGCAAAGGATGGGAGGGAGGAACGGGGCTTGTTTTACTGCTTGTTGTGTTCTGTGAGGTTCTGCCGAGCATTATGAATGTGCTATGTTGGCACTGGAATGCGTGGTGACACTTGTGGGCTGCTCCCAGCACACCTTTTCGTTCTGTTGGCTGTTAACACAAGTGACACAATTCACTGTCTGTTTTGATATGCAGATGACAAAACACGAATCTTGAGTCTATTTATCTAGTCTGTACAAGCTTTCGGCATAAAGTTTGACTGTGAGGCAAAATCCTTTGTTCTCTCTTTCCTCATTGCTTACAGTAGAGTGAGTTGGTTATAGTGAGAGCTGGTTACCCACAGCTCTGCTTTACCTCTTCTTTCTGTGTTGTGAGCATCCAATACAATGGCTATATCAGATTTGGACCTCATTCTTGATTTCTGAAGAATCCTCTGGACAATATTATCTCCAGATCCAACAACCTAAAGTGACAGTTATACACCAAACAATCCAGGAATTTGTCTATGTAACATCTTGAAGGTGCTTATCAGATCTATTGGATGGAATGGACACATCTGTAAAATCCTATTTGTGGCATCCAGGAGGCTATCAGATGGGCCCATGATTATGCAGGGACCACGCACAGGGAAAAAGGGTCCAGTGCAACTTGGCATTGTGTTCAGCGCAGACTTTGTGGGCCAAATGCCCTACCCCTGTGCTGTTCTATAATCTATGTTGTGTTCAAGATTAATCTAACCACATATCCATCTATTTTTCCACCACCTATGCCTATCCAAGAGTCTCTTAAATGTTTCTAAAGTACTTATCTCTACCACCACCCTGGGCAGCCTGATCCATGCACCCAGCATTCTCTGTATATAAAAAAATACCTCTGATATCCCCCACTATACTTCCCTGCAATCATCTTAAGATTATGCCCCCCTCATATACTCAGATGTCCCCTGATTCTTTTAAATAATTGATCATTAGGCCCCAAATGGCTTGGTTACTATTCATTAGCAGCTCCTGATCACTACAACAGGGTGGGGCACTAAAATGAGAGCAGTAGCTGGATGAGACCTCGTGTGTCAAAAGTTGACCAGGAGCCTCACGTTGAGCTCAAATTGGAGATGGCTTTTGTTCCATTCTTCTGTATTTATCAATCAATTCCACACTCTGAACGAGGTAGCTTGCTGCAATAATTGACACTAATCTATTTAACTTTCTTAATCCTTCATAAGTGTCATCCGCAGAAGGAGACAGACATTTGAGGGGAGATTTACTCATAAAATTGACATGAAAAATACACTAAATCCACAAGAGATTAAGTTGGAGTAATCCCTATCTGTTTGTGCACATTTACACAATAATTATGAAAGGGAAAATGGTTGCTTTATTACTCAGTGTATATTTTAATAGCTATTAGTTTTTCAGATTTAGATCTTAAGACATAGAAAAAGAATTAGGCCTTTCAACCCATCAGGACTTCTTCACCATTCGATCTTGGCCGATTTATTTTCCCTCTCAGCCCTCTTCTCCCTTACTAATTAAGAACCGATCAATCTCCACTTTAAATATATCCAATGGTTTGGCCTCCACATCTACCTGTGGCAACGAATTTTACACATTCATCAGTCTCTGGCTAAAGAACTTCCCCTTCATCAACTGGAACAAAAAAAGTAACAAAGTCCATTTTGGTGCAAAGTGATCAAAGTGGTCATACTGTTGCTAAAATGCGATGATTAGGATCGTGCTGGTTGGTTCAGAAACCAAATGGTGAAAAGGAATTAACTGTTTCTGAACCTGGGCGTGTGGGACTTCAACCCTTTGTACCTCCTGCTTAATGGAAGCTACAAGAAGTTGGCATGGACCAGATGGTGAGGATGTTTGATGATAGATATTGCCTTCAGCGCCTCCCATAGGTACTACCAGCTGTGGGGAGAGAACACATACCAATCCTCATAGAGGAATAAGAAGTGGAGAGAATGAGCAGTTTCAAGCTCCTGGGTGTCAAGATCTCTGAGGACCTAACCTGGTCCCGACATATTGATGCAGCCATAAAGAAGGCAAAACGGCGACTATACTTCATAGGAGTTTGAAGAGATTTGGTATATCAAGAAAAACACTCAAAAACATCTATAGATCTACCGTGGAGAGCATTCTGACAGGCTACATCACTGTCTAGTATGGGGAGAGGGCTACTGCACAGGACTGAAAGAAGCTGCAGAGGGTCATAAATTTAGTTGGCTCTATCTTGGGTACTAGCCCACAAAGTACCCAGGACATTTTCAAGGAGTGGTGTCTCCGAAAGGCAGCGTCTATCATTAAGGACCCCCAGTACCCAAGGCATGCTCTTTTCTCAAACACAAAATACTCTGCAGATGCCGGGGTCAAAGCAACACTCACAACACACTGGAGGAACTCAGCAGGTCGGGCAGCATCCGTGGAAACGATCAGTCAACGTTTCGGGCCGGAACCCTTCGTTACTAATGCTCTTTTCTCACTGTTACCATCAGGTAGGAGGTACAGAAGCCTAAAGGCACAGACTCAGTGATTCAGGTACAGCTTCCCCTCTGCTATCCGATTCCTAAATGGACATTGGAACCGTGAACGCTACCTCACCTTTTTAATATATATTATTTCTGTTTTTTTGCACGAATTTTAATCTATTCAATATATATATATATACTGCTGTAATTTATTTATTTATCTATTTTCTTCTATATTATGAATTAGCAGCATTGAACTGCTGCTGCTAAGTTAACAAATTTCATGATACATGCCTGTGATAATAAACCAGATTCTGATTCTCTTGTCTGCTGCTTCGTACACTCTTGAGTGTTTAAACTGCTTTACCAGACCATGAAGCAGCCAGTCAATCAGATCAAATGCAATAAGATCCTAAGGGACCACAATAGGGTGGATGCTGCCATGCATCTTCTAGTGAGAGTGCCTCAAACTATTACGACATGCACCCAATCGTGCCCGGTTCCGGTGTTTAGATGCTCTAACTCTCCAGAACATGGTGCAGTCCTTTTAAGGGTCCAAGATTGCCCCACTAATTGGTGATCATGTTTTGGGCATCAAGAATTGAGTATTTAAAGAGTACCTGAACTGAGGTTCAATATTCAATCACAAGCCTAACTTGTGATATCGTTTACGACAGAATTCTGCAGATGCTGGAAGTTCAAGCAACACACATCAAAGTTGCTGGTGAACGCAGCAGGCCAGGCAGCATCTGTAGGAAGAGGTGCAGTCGACGTTTCAGGCCGAGACCCTTCAGTTAGTCCTGACAGAATATACCTCTTGCCCATCCTCTGGGTCCCACCCCCCTTGTCTTTCTTCCCGGACCTCCTGTCCCATGATCCTCTCGTATCCCCTTTTGCCTATCACCTGTCCAGCTCTTGGCTCCATCCCTCCCCCTCCTGTCTTCTTCTATCATTTTGGATCTCCCCCTCCCCCTCCAACTTTCAAATCCCTTACTCACTCTTCCTTCAGTTAGTCCTGACGAAGGGTCTCGGCCTGAAACGTCGACTGCACCTCTTCCTACAGATGCTGCCTGGCCTGCTGCGTTCACCAGCAACTTTGATGTGTGTTGTTGTGATATCGTTTAGCGTTTTGTTTTTTCTCAGTTCTCATTCCAGCTTCATAACGTGTTTCAATTCCAGTCTCAGATACTCCAGTACTGGGGTCCAAACCATCTTCATCAAGGTCCCTTGTCACACAAACAAGTGGATATAGTTATGAGGTAGAGGGACGATCATTAAAAACTAAAATCTTCAAAGGTTCATTTATTACCGGAGTATCTATATACAAACGTTCGTACTATACAACTCTGAGATTCTTCTTTTCCATATAGCCACAAAACAGAGAAAATCATGAAAATAAGTTCAAAGAGAAACAACATATCCACCGTCTCCCCTCACAAAAAAGAACTGGAACACAGTCATCACTCCCCACCCTGCACAAGATGTAACAAGAACATCGACCCCCCCCCCCCAATCCCCCTCCCTCGCACAAAACTCAGCAAGAATATCGGCTCCCAAATCCCCCTCCCCTGCACAAAAAAACCCAACAAGAATTCTATGAAGGAGGACTCTCGTTAGTGCCTTAGCGGAGTCATTTTGTCAGGGCGTGCTCTCTGAGGACTGGACCCAGGCATGGAGGAATGGCAGGCTTTCTCTGTCACAGGGTAAGGGTGGGGTCGCTGGCTCCAACTCAACCCTGGAGCGGTGGATGGCTGGCTCATGACACGACCCAGGAGTGGAGGGTGGCAGATTCCCCATGAAGAGACGGAAACAAGAGGTTATGACTGAGTGACACCACAAGACAAATCATTCACTCTAACACAATGACCCTGCTAAGGCACTTAGAGAGTCCTCGTTAAATGCACGCATCAGCATGCCCTACCCTGGCAACCGAGAAAGGGCAATAAAAATATCAAGTCATTTCTACTATTGCAAAAGCTCTTGTGACAGTCTGGATAGTTGAAAAAAAGTCAGAGCTCGCATCCTTACAAACAATCTTCGGTAACGTAAGAACATTATGTACCACAGTTAAAAAGGAATAAAATTCTCAAGGACATATTGCAAAATGCTCTAGTATTCCTGAAAGGATTAGCATGATGATCCACTGCCAAAGTCAGGAAAGTAAAATAAGATTGAAAACAAAAGGAGCTGAAGATACATTATTCTGGCATCTTTCCCCTTCGGTTCCAGTCCAGAGAAAGGGTTTCAGCCCAAAACATTGACTATTTATCCCCTTCCATTGATGCTGTCTAACCTGCTAATTTTCTCCAGCATTTTGTGTGTGTTTACGCGGGAGCTCCAGCATCCAGGAGTCTCTTGTGTTTATGAAGACACATAGCGGTTCTCACTCCTCATGGAACCTACTCCAGACACCTGGAGGATGATGGGAGCAGACAAATATTGATCTAGGAGTAAAGCAGATGGAACATGGAGCTAGGCTTCATTTAAATCAGGGGTTCCTGACCTTTTTTTATGCCATGGACCCCTACCATTAACAGAGGAGTCTGTGGACCCCCTGAGTAATACTTAGATGCAACAGCACCTTTCCGTGAGACTATGTGAGGCCTAGGGTTGCCAACTATCCCATATATATGGCTAAATTGGTTTGTCCCATACGGGACCACCCTTGTCCCGTATTTCCCCCTCTAAGATAGAGCGTTCCTGTGAAACCTTTCGTGCCGAAATGGCGTAAAGCAAAGAAGCAATTACCATTAACTTATATGGGAAAAATTTTTGAGCGTTCCCAGACCCAAAAAAATAACCTACCAAATCATACCAAATAACACATAAAACCTAAAATAACACTAACATATAGTAAAAGCAGGAATGTTATGATAAATACACAGCCTATATAAGGTAGAAATAATGAATGTACAGTGTAGTTTCACTTAATAGAATTGGGAAGATTAATCCAAAACTGATTTGTAGGGAAAAAAAATCGGCACATACTCACATGCGCACGTCATGTATGCGCATGTCAAGCAAGCGCACACAGGTGCCCGTGCAAGGCTTCATGGTCATGGTAATCTTTCTTGGGGTAAACACAAGTGTCCTGTATTTGATTGCTACTTTTGTCCCTTCTTTTGGGAGTGAGAAAGTTGGCAACCCTAGTGAGGCCTACCTAGAGGGCCTGGCAAAAGATTGCTCTTAAATGCTGGCTTGCATCTGCTCATTTGGATGAGGTAGACTTTCCCTGTATCCCCAGCACCTGTTCTATCCCTGCAACAAACACCAGAGCAGCCAGAAATGACAACCGGCTGCTATTCATCATTTGTAACTCCCTCATTTCATTTTCGACGCAGGTGTAGGCCCACTAGTCAGCGAGGCATTTATAGAAATAATAAAATGGCATTGATCCCAGCAATCCCCTATGGTAAGTCAGCACTGACAAAGTCTCAGCCAGACGTCTGCTCATTTACTGTTTTGTTGTGTGGCATTACATAGAATTATATTGGATAGACCTGAAAACCGATGTGGAAATCACAGTGTGGGATGAAGCCCTGCCAGCCCTGTGAAGCCACTTAATTAACGTGATTGCACCACATAGCCAGCCTCGGATTGGACAGATGCCTGAGCCGGTTTTCTGAGTGCTGTGTGCACTTAAAGCCAGGCTTCAGTGCTTAAAAGGGGAATCGTGCCCGCAGTTAGGACGGGTAGTAAAAGGAAGCAAAAAGATAAAGATTAGCTTTATTTGTCACATGTACATTAAGACATACAGTGAAGTGCATCACTTGCGTCAAATCAAATTGGTGACGGGTTGTGCGGGGCAGCCCGCAAATGTAGCCATGTTTCTGGCACCAACATGACATTCCCACAACTTACTAAGCCTAACCGTACAGCTCTGGAATGTGAGTGGAAACTAGAGATCTTGGAGGAAACCCACTCAGCCATGAAGAGAACATACAAACTCCCTAAAAATAGCAGCGGGAAGCAAACCCTGTTTGGTAACCACTGGCACTGTAACAGTGTCATGGTAACTGCCACACTACCATGCCTTAGAGGCAATTTTTAACGTACTTTATGCATTAAAGACATTTTTACAGGAAGAAAGACATCCCGTGCACGGCTGCTCAGTAAGGTTCTGGTGGGAGAAGTACTCACTAATTGTGCCAGTCAGGATTTAGCTCTCATTGCATCATTAATAAGGACATGGAGCATAGGAGTTGGAACATTACATTGCTGTTGTAAAGTCATTGGTAAGACTGTACTTAGAGTACAGAGTACAGTTTTGGTCACCCTATTAGAGGAAATCCTACATGATCAAACTGGAGAGAGTGCAGAAAAGATTGACAAGGATGGTTGTCAGGACGAGAGGGTCCGAGTTATAGGGAGAGGTCCTTATTCCTTTGAACACAGGAGAATGAGGGGTGACCTGACAGAAGTGTTTAAAATGATGAGAGGCGTAGATGAGGTAGTGGAACGCCAACAAGGTAGAGGAGTCCAAAACTAGTGGGCATAGATTTAGGGTGAGAGGGAAGAGAGTTAAAAGGGACCTGAGGGGCAACTATTTTACACAGAGGATGAAGAATAAGCTGACAGATGTAGATAGTTATATTTAAGAGGCACTTGGATGGGCACTTTGAGGAGGCAGGGCATGGAGCGGTATGGGCTGAAAACAAAAAATGGGGGCTAGCTGGGTGGGCATTATGGTTAGCATGCACTCGGTGGGGGCAAAAGTCCTGAATCCATGCTGTGTTGCTCTATGACGCTACTGAAGCTCATTCTCCCATCTCTGTTCCAGCCATGCGTCTCAATCTGCTCATTCTCCAAAATTTCATATATAGAGCTTGAACAGCCTAAATTTTCTTTCAGTGTTCAGAGTGAGGCTTGAACCTAGTCATAGAATACTACAGCACAGAAACGGACCCTTCGGCCCATCCAATCTGTGCTAAGCCACTAATCTGCCTAGTCCCATCAACTTTTACCTGAACCATAGCCCTCCGTAACCCTCTCAAACACGTACCTCTGCAAGCTTCTCTCAAATTTGAAAATCAACCCCACATCCACCACTTGTGCTGGCAGCTCGTTTCACACTCTCAAAACCGTCTGACTGAGGAAGTTTCTGTTTATGTTCCCTTTAAACATTTCATCTCTCACCGTTAACCCGTGACCTTTAGTTGTAGTCTCATCCAACCTCAATGGAAAAAGCCTGCTTGCATTTACCCTATCTATTCCCTTCATACTTTTGTATACCCCTATCAAATCTCTCCTCATTCTTCCACATTCTAGGGAATAAAGTTCCTACTTTTTCAACCTTTCCCCATAACACAGTTTGAGGATAGAGGGGAAGCCTTTTAGGACCGAGATTAGGAAAAACTTCTTCACACAGAGAGTGGTGAATCTGTGGAATTCTCTGCCACAGGAAGCAGTTGAGGCCAGTTCATTGGCTATATTTAAGAGGGAGTTAGATATGGCCCTTGTGGCTACGGGGGTCAGGGAGTATGGAGGGAAGGCTGGGGCGGGGTTCTGAGTTGGATGATCAGCCATGATCATAATAAATGGCGGTGCAGGCTCGAAGGGCCGAATGGCCTACTCCTGCACCTATTTTCTATGTTTCTATGTTTCTATGTAACTCACATCCTCAAGACCCAACAACATCCTTGTAAATTTTCTCGCAATCTTTCAATTTTATTTACATGTTTTCTGTGGGTAGGTACTGTACACAATATTCTAAATTAGGCCTCACCAACATATTACACAATTTCAACATAACATCCGAACTCCTGTACTCAGTAAATTGATTTATGAAGCCAATGTGCCAAAAGCTTCTTCATGATCCTCTTTACCTGTGATGCCACTTACAAAGAATTATGGATCTGTATTCCCCGATCCCTCTATTCTACCACACTCCTCAGTGCCCTATTACTCATCCTGTGAGACCTACTCTGATTGGTTCTTCCAAAGTCAACACCTCATACTTGTCTGCATTAAATTCCATCTGCCATTTCTCAGCCCATTTTTTTGTCAGCCACTACAGATCCTGCTGCAAGCTTTGATAGTCTTCCTCGCTGTGCACAAGACCCCCAATCTCGGTGTCATCCACAAATTTACTGATCCAGGTTACCACATTATCATCCAGATCATTGTTATAGATGACAAATAACAACAACCCAGCACCAGTTTCTTCATCTTGAAGCTTCTGCTCCCTGCTTCCCGGAATCTTCTCAGAGACAACAAAGCACTGGATCACTCCATCGATCTCCAAACTGTAAATTAAAGGCTCTAGCAGTTCCAGAAACAGATTTAAGAGAGAAAAAAAGAGATGTAAAAAAGTGAAATAAACAGTTTCATGGTCTATCCAGAAGATATTGACTGAAGAAGCATTGTATGCAGGCACCATCTTGACTGGAAGTTCAGAACATTAGTCCCACCACGCTCAACCTTTTGATTTCTGACCTTGTATGTAGGCATAGCAAGATATTTCTCCACGACCACTCTACTATCTGTTCTGGCACTCTGGTCCCTATCCTTCTGCAATTCTAGTTTAAACCCCTCTCTGTGCAGGACTAGCAAACCTTCCCACTGGGATATTATTGATCCTGGTATCTTTTGACCCAGACATCAGAAGCCTACCAACTGAACCAAAGTTGAAACAAAGCAAAGATCATCCCTCCCCCAAGTTAACTGATGAAGAATCATTCCGTGTTGATTCCCATTGGAAGTACATGAGTAGATGTGGTTGAACAGTCTGTAGCTCCTCCATTGGCTAACTGTGGATTTATAAGTTACTGTCTTTGATGCATTACTTCCATTACACAACTATTAGCCTCTATATTAATGACATTTTATGAAATTTATAATTCAGAATTTCAATTGGAATTTGTCAATAATCATGATGACTGTGGTTATTAATATGCTCCACACTAAAGAACAAAGATAATCAATCATGGCACAATGTTAAGCAATAATTAATAAATATGCAAGTATTATACACACAGAATTCTCACATAATCCATCAATTTAGATCCTTTAAATTAGAAAATCTTTAATGGCCTGGAGCTAAGTTGAGAGAATAAGACAGTAATTACTTTTGGATCTACTATTACAAATATCACAAAGTAACTTACCGCAACTGACATTAGAGGAACACGTCTTCATAAAATTCTGTTGAGCTTGATCCAAGCATAGCACTTAGCACTTTGTAAAACTTAGTTTCAGAAGTTACTTTGCTTCTTTTCATACCCTTTGTCTCTGGTTGATAACGTGGTTACCAAAAGTGACCATTGTACAACCAGATGTCCCATAATGAGATAGGGGTTATATGTTTAGCAAATGATCTCAGAGGTACAAAGGGCGATGTAGTGAGGGAGGCTGAAGGTTGATGCCTATACATAGGGAATATTGAGAAGATCCACTTGTGAGTAGGGATGAATGTGTAAACGACAAGATGTAGAAGCCAGAGGAGGTCACTCACCCCCTTAATCCTACTCTAGTATATACTAAGATCATGGGTGATCTAATCTTCTCCTCATCTTTGGCAGTGCTGTAGAACAGAGGGACCTAGAAGTACAAGTCTATGATTCCTTGAAAGTGGCATCACAGGTAGACAGGGTGATGAACAAGGCTTCTAGATTTCATCACTCTGGACAATGACTGCAGAGGCTGGGGTTTTACATTACAGTTGTACAAGACATAAGCAGGGCCACGTCTGGAATATTGCATCCCGTTTTGGTCACCCTGCTACAGGAAAGAGGACATTAAGCTGGAAAGAGTGTAGAGGAGACTTAACAGGGATTTTGCCAGGATTTGAGTGAGGTTGAGCAGTGGGAAGTTTTTCATTGGTATGTAGGAGAAGGAAAGGTGAATTTATAAAGATTTATTTAGAGATACAGTTTGGAAGTGGGACTTCCAACCCCACAAGCTGCGTTGCTTGGCAACCCACTTATTAACCCTAGCCTAATCACAGGACAATTTACAATGACCAGTTAACCTAGTGGCTGATATATCTTTGGAGGACCTGGAGAAAATGTACAAACTCCTTAGAGACAGCACTAGAATTGAACTCTGAACTCTGGAACTCCATCAGCTGTAATAGCATTTTGCTAACTGTTTGACTACTGTGGTGCATTCAGGGTATAAAATTATGAGGGGCATTGTTAGGGTGAATGCACACAGTCATTTTTTCCAGGGCTGGAGAATCAAGAACTACATGTTTAAGGTGAGAGGGGAGGGATTGAATGGGACCCTGAGTGGCAAATGTTTCACCAATGGTCAATATGTGGAATGAGCTGCAAAAGGAGTGGTTAAGGCAGGTACATTCACAACATTTAAAAGACACTCGGGTAGGTAGATGAATAGAAATGGTTTAGAGGGCAAAGGAAGGCAAATGGGATAGCTTAGATCAGAGTCATGGTCAGTATAGACCAGTTAGGCCAAAGGGCACATCTCCATTCTCAACTTCCTGGCTCAACTCTCTAAAAGATCAATAATTCATCTATTTCAGCCTTGAATATATTCAGTGATTCAGTCTCCATAACATTCTGGAGTAGAAACTTTCTAAAGTCCATTGCATGCTGAACAAGTTGTTTGTTTTCATCTCCATTTTAAAAGGCATTGAGGAAGAATGTCTTTTCCATCCACTGCCTGGTTGGAATGTGGAAGACACTGTCTGAGTGGGCGTAGAAGTCAAGATTCTCACAATGGTTAAGAAATATTCGGACAAGCACTTGAATTGCCAAGGCATAGAAAGCTACAGGCCAAGTTCTGGGTGAAGTACACTCACTGGTCACTTTATTAGATAATGAGCTAATCAGCCAATCATGTGGCAGCAACTCGATACACAAAAGTGTGCAGACATGGTCAAGAGGCTCAGTTGTTGTTCAGGCCAAACATCAGAATGGAGAAGAATTGTGATCTAAATGACGTTGACTGTGGAATGATTGTTGGTGCCAGACAGGGTGATTTGAGTATCACAGAAACTGCTGATCTCCTGAGCTTACAGGAGCTTTCAGAGAATGGTATGAAAAACAAATAAAAAACATCCAGTGAGTGATGTATGCAGGAGGTATCTAATAAGGTGATCAGTGAGTGTATGTAAGATGAAGAATCATAGTCGTTTCCTAAGTTATGGGAGTCTAAAACAGGGGGCATATATTTTAAAATGAGTAGGGTAAGATTTACAAAGGAACTAAGGAGAAACTTTTACACATGGAGGCAGGTAGTTAAATAGAATGAACTGTCAGAGATAGGCACAATAACAACATTTAAAATGCAGTTAAACAGGTTCATGGATAGGAAGGGTTTGAAGGGATATGGGCCAAATGCAGATACATGGAACTAGCTCAGTAGGCACTTTGGTCAGCATGGATGGGTTGGGTTTATGGGCTGGTTTCAAAGTTGTATAATGTATGACTCTAAGGTTCTTGCATGATTTTTTTTTTTAGTTACCTAGAGAGTTTTAGAAGAAGATTTTGATACAGGAATGAGTGATGTTGTCAGTTTTTTGTCCCGTTTATGTTCCTGTGAAAGAGTTTATATTTCAAGTACAATATAATGGGATAAAGCATGCCTGTGCGCTTGATCAGCCTGGAGTTTTGGAAATCACACTGGTGACGAATGTGATGGAGGTGTTTGTGATGCCCCTTGTGAGGTTTGCCAGGTGGAGTGAGACAGAACAGGCAACGTATCAGTTCAAGATTTGGGGTACAAGTAGACACAGCATGTAGTGAGACTGTGAGGAAGGACAGGCAGTTGATAGGACAAAACTGCTGTCAGTGGGATGGGTTGCAGTGTGTCTATTTTAATCCAAGAAGTATCAAGAACAAGGGTGATGAATTTAGAACATAGGACAGTAGATGGAACTGTGACATTGTGGCCATTACAGAGACTTGGCTGTCACAAGGGCAGGAATGGCTGCTGGATGTTCCAAGGTTTGGATGTCTCAATAGAGACAGGAAGGGAGGTAGAAGTGGTGGGGGCGGGGGGAGGTGGTGGCATTGCCAATTAGGGAGAATGTCACATTTGCAGAAAGGGAGGAGTTTGTAGCGGGATTGTCTACTGAGTCAATGTGTGTGGTAAATAGAGTTCAAAATTGGGGACCATAATTTATTATGAGTAAATACAGGGTTTTAGGGGAAAAATCGTGTAAGAAATATCCTGGTGGAATCAAAGGGAAGCTGATTGGCTTGTGATTATCTCAGCTCTTTATTGTTATTGAGATAAAGGGCAATACTAAGCCTAGAAACGTGGAAATCAAGACAGATATTGCTCTGCTAAATCAATAGTATCAAGTATTGATTACTAAACTAAAAGTAATAAGTGTAAATAAAGTAAAAGTAATAAGATAAGTGTGACTAATTAGTAAGGCAAGATCTGGAGGCTTCAAAATTAGAATATTATAGGCCCCTGAAAGTTGGTTAACTTTAGTGAAAGTCTCGTAAGTAGATTCTTGGTAGGACGTCTGGGGTCCCATTTCATGCACATCTTGACTCTATGATGCTTCTCATGCCCTGCATGATCCTGTATTGGGGAAGCATCATTAGCTGGAGAACTGGGTTCTGATGAAGTACCATCAGCCAGTAAGGTTAACTCTGTTTCTCCTACCTCAGATCATGGCTGATGAGTATTTTCAGCATTCTCTCCACTTATTTCAGGTCTCGAACAGCTGCGGTGTTTTGGTACAGAAGTCTGATTTCACTCATCTTTGGAATACTAAATTTGTACATAACACTAACATCATTTTGATTCACACCTGCAAAGAATTGTGAAATTGGCCACAAAGCTATTTAATAAATCATTAGCATGGGTAGAAGTCAGAATGCTTGGCGAACACACACTTGTAAGGTATCCAATAGTAGTCCCATGCCGCACTGTTCGTTGGTAAGGGCTTTAAAACTTAAAGGCTCTTCTTCTGTGCTGGTAACTGAAGCAGCTGACATATGTAGGAGGAGTGAAACAGGGATGAAGGGTTCATGCTCATTATCAGTGTGTGGGCTGCTCCCGCGAGATTATTGGCTCTGTTGAGATCGGTACCTGGAAGGGATGATCAATAAGTCAGTGATTTTGTCATATAGTTCAATGTGGCTTCATAGAAAAGTAGCAATTAGTAGCTGGACAATAGTAAGGAGTGCTAAAATACTGTGGGTGTAGAAAACCCTGGCAGTGTGAAAGACATCAGGTTCAATTTCAACATTTAAGAGAAGTTTGGATAAATACGTGGATGAGAGGAGCATGGAGGCCTATGGTCCAAGTGCAGGACAATTGGACTAAGCAGAATAGTAGTTCTACACAGACTAGATGGGCTGAAGGGCCTGTTTCTGTGCTGTGACACTATGAATCTTTGTAATCAATGTGTTTCTTTAAGGAAGAAAGCCCTCAACATGCTGTATATATTAGAGGAACTGTAGGAACTAAAACGTTAGCCAGGTCCTAGAGAAATTGATAAATCCAAATGTTCCCAAACTGGGTTCCACAGATCCCGGACACAATGACACAGCTTGACCCCGGGATTCAACACTTTGAACAATTTGACGATAGGGACCAAATATAAAAATTTCAGGTTTGTTGATTAAAGTGAACATGAAGGGTCTGTGATTAAGGAGGAGAAGGATATGAGACAGATTCTAGCCAATTCCAAGTGAGGACACGCCCATCAAAAATTGCCCAGCCTTCAATAGAAAATGATTGCTAACAGGATCTAGTCCAGATTAAACCCTTTCCATATGTGGTTTCCATATAAAAAGGCACCAATGAACCGATTTTCTACACCTTAATTTTTAAATGAGCACGAGTTAAGGCATATTTTAGTACTGGCTACAAGTCTACAAGAAGGATGTGATGGTGCAGAGTATATCTACAAGTATATAGAAAGGGTTAGAGAGATATAGTCCTGATTAATTTTAGGCTGGGCTAGGGTTGTTTTCTTTGGGATATAGGTGTCAAGGCGAGACCAAACCGAGAGTAATACCATTGTGAGTTCTCCATATTGGTTTTATAAGATGGAGCTATTTCTCTCGGTGGTGAGGTTGATAACTAGGGGCATAAGTTTAGTAATTAATTGGCAGATTACAGTTAAATTGAGGAAATACACTCAGTGGCCACTTTATTAGGTACACCTGTACACCTGTTTGTTAATGCAAACATCTAATCAGCCAATCATATAGCAACAAGTCAATGCATAAGCGCATGCGAACATGGTCAATCAGTACAGCTGTTGTTCAGACCAAACACAGAAAGGGGAAGAAATGCGATCTAAGTGACTTTGACCGTGGAATGATTCTTGGAGCTAGGTGAGGTGGCTTGAGAATATCAGAAACTATTGAACTTCTGGCATCTTCATGCACAACAGTCTCCAGCGTCCACGGAGAATGGTGAGAAAAACAAAATTCATGCAATGAGTGGCAGCTCTGTGGGCGAAAATATCCTGTTAGTGGTTCAAGCTGACAGGAAGGGGATAGTAACTCAAATAACCACATGTCACAACAGTGATGAGCAGAAGCGCATCTCTGAATGTGTAACATGTCAAAACTTGAAATGGATAGGCTACAGCAGCAGGAGTCTATGAACATACACTCAATGGCCTTTTTATTAGGTAAGGAAGGTGACCACTGATTATATTTTCTTCACTCAAAGAATGGCAAGGATGTGAAACTCGTAGTTGGAAAGGGTGATGGAGGCAGATATTCCTTAGTACATTTAAAGTCTTGATTAAGTACTTGAAGATCTGTAACCTAGAAATCTATGGATTGAGAGCAGTTAAAGTAGATCAGTCAAAGTGGCTTTTTTATTAGCAAAGGGGATGTAATGGGCTGAATGGCTTCTTACCGTGCTACAGCTTTCTCCGATTCTGCATAAGCTTCTACTGAAGAAGAGGGAGAATAATGCATACAAAGCACAGAGAGAGTCACTTGTGGTTTCAATTATTAATCCACAAGTTAATTTGGACTCTATATCATGCAAAAATAAATTAATTTATGGAGCTCATTATCTAACAGTAAAAAGCATACTTATCTGCAAAGTGACTCGTACTATTTAGCATATGCAAAACCTCCTCCATCCTTGGTTCTAGCCATTTGATGGATCCTGATGTGCAGGAACTTGGTGTTGCTTTGTAAAGCCACCCACCGGCACTGAATCAGGACTGGCCATTAAACTCTGCTATTTAGCATTCTCGCATCAGATGTGTTTTTATTCTGGTTTTCATAGAGTTTTTCTGTGCTGCATAAGATCTGGAGTTACACTTCTTTCATTCCCCTTCACACTTGCGTACTGGAAATGACATTAAACAATCTTGAATCTTGAATCAGGCAACAAACTCATGCCCCATGAGACTGGGTGAAAGGCAGATGGAGTGAAAGAAGGCACATACACACTTATATACATGAGATGCAATAAGACAGAGAAAAACACATGTAACAGCAGAAACTGAGAAAGCTAAATACAGGACTTTATTCTCGAGAGCGTAGGAGAATGCAAGGGAGACTTAATAGAGTGCACAAAATTATGAGGGTATAGCTAGGGTAAATGCAAGGAGTTCTTTTCCAGTGAGGTTAGGTGTGCTTAGAACTAGAGGTCATTGGTTACGAGTCAAATGTGAAATATTTAAGCAAAACCTGAGGGGGATCTTCTTCACTTAGAGGTTGGTGTGAGTGTGGAACAAGTAGAAGTGGTGGATGTAGATTTGATTTTAACACTGAAGAGAAATTTAGTTAAGTACATGGATAGGAGACGTATGGGGGGGCTATAGTCCAGGTGTGGGTCAATCCGACAATGCAGAGACGAGATGGGCTATAGGGCCTGTTGCTGTGCTGTAGTTCTCTATGACTGTGACAAGGCCGAGACAACTACAAGAAGCGGAGAAGAGAGAAGAAGCGACAGAGAGAGACAGAATCAAAGGTGAAGGAGAGACAGAGGAAGAACGTGACTCATGCAAAGAGGGAGAGAGAGCAGGAGTGACAGAAGCACATTTAAAGAGAGAGAGAGAGAGAGAGAGAGAAAAACATACACTGGTGATAACGAGAGTGAGAGACAGGCTCACACCACACATAGAGAGAAATAGAGAGATTCAAATGGAATATATAAAGCCAGGGACAGAAGAAATGTACACAAAAACAGAAAGAGAATGAGAGATAGAAAGTGGTAGTTGATAGATACACAAACTAAGGAAGAATTACAGAAGGAAAAAAACAGAGAAGGCCAGTGAAAAAGAAATAAGCACACATACACAGGGACTGTAAGAGAGAGAGAGAGGAGAGAGAGACAGAGAGAGAGAGAGAGGGAGGGAGAAAGGTAAAGGAAGCGGGATAGAGATACTGACAAAATCTAAACTCCCTGCCCTTCTGCCTCTGCATAAAAAAGGCACTGTACTCTTTTGGGGAAGTTACTGTCAAGAGATGTTTAGCCTCGGAGGCTGAAATTGATTGTGTATACAGGGAGGTGATTGGGTGTGAATAATTGGGCTCTAATATAATTGCAGGGGTCTAGATGAAATCATAAAACACGAGAAACAGCTTGAGACCCCCAGAGATTAAATTACAGTCTGATTACTCATTCCCTGTCATCTGTTATAATATGTGCCATGACCTCAGCAGAAGGTAGACGGTTGTAATGATAAGTAAGAGTAATGGTAAAATCACACTGATTAAACACAATAAGAAGCCATTGCGATCTGCTTTTAATGAGCAGGGGCAAATGTCCCATGGCTTTTACATGAGGGTGGCATGCCAAGAGCAGATTAGAGCTGAGCTCATGCAGCCTTCAGTTTGCTTGTGATGCACTCCCACCAGGTTTTACAATGCTATTGTTACACTGAATTAACAGTTCAGAATCCAGCCATTTGGCACAACCGAAAGACATTCCATGCAAACACTCCCTCAACAGCCTCCATTTGATTCAATTCCTTTATACTTCAGGATGTTTTACTGGGAAGGCCAGATTTATTGCCCATTCCTAACTGCCATTTGGAATGTGGTGCCAAGGGGAAGTCCTTCTGATGAACTTACTGCCATTTAGACCCAGAAACGGAGAAGAAAGGCACAGCAATATATTTCTAAGCCAGTGTGGTGTGTGATGTGGATAGAAGCCTGCAGATGGTGATATTTCTATGCACCACAGTGCTGGCACTCCACTACAGTATGGATACCGGTCAGTAACACAATATTGTGTGGAATTCAGCCTCTGAAGTTCACCTCATTGACCAGGAACAGAATTTTGGACAGAGAGAATCAGATGCTACCAATGTCACAGAGCATAGTTAGCACTACTGATTGCGGATAAAGTTCGAGGTAAATGCCTTTTGGTTAACACCTTAAACTAGGACCAACTGGTCAACACAAACAATCTCATGATCTTAAAGGAGTGCAACGGGATCCTCTCTGGTGTCCCCACCAATATTTAGCTCTTAATGTCACATATTTAAACTAACAGAGATTAATTGATACAGTGCCACGTTGCTGTTTGTGGAAGATCTCTGTGCACTAATTAATCTTTGCTTCACAGAAATTACTTCATTTTAGGGGGATTTCCTTTTCTCTAAAGGTTTTCAGGAAATTCTGATGGTGCAAGAAGCACAACATGAATGAAACTTTCTCTTCATTTAAGTTAGGAAATTTGGCAATCATTCTGTCCAAGATATGGTCCCAGAGTGAGCCCTGATGAGGCTTCATCAATGATGCTAAGGAAAAATAATAACAGATATAGTGAGAACTTTTCTTCATCATCTCTGAGCAGGATCATGTGCTCAGGTCCTTGTGGAGAATAAACCTATAACTTTCTGTGTCAAAAGTATGATTGCTATTAATGAAACCGTTGCAGGAGAGACATGTACGGTCATTTAATTTTGAGTTCTTTTTGAAGGGAACGTAAAGGGATGCAAGATGCATTTCAGAGCAACAGACACAAAATGCTGGAGGAACTCAGTAGGTCAGGCAGCATCTATGGAAATGAATAAACAATCAACATTTCAGGCCCAGAACCTTCTTCAGAACTGGGAAGGAAGAGGGAAGGACTGGTTTTGGGGCCCTGAATGGAGGGGAGGGAGGAGGTGAATAGGCAGGTGTAGTACTTCTGCCAGTTGCAGGATTACGTGCCTTTTCCTAAATTTCTGCAACCAGCCTGTTGAATATTCATAATTACCTTCAATTTTCAGTTTGTTGTGATAGATCTCTGCTTGTTTCATGATCATCAGACCATTAAGTAGCATATGTTCACTCTGACGCTGACGAATCCACTCTTTCAATACACATTCAAGATGTTCCTTTTTTGCTTTATGCAGTATTTTCTACTTTTCATTAACATCTGTTCACTACATATGTGAGGTCACTTCTCAGAACTGTCTGTGGTACGTAGAGACCAGTGCATCAAATTTCAGAGGTTTTCGGATTTTAGAATTTCAGGTAAGGGGTACGCAACCTGTATCTTTGTTTGAAAAAACATTTAGGTTTTTTCTGCAAATACATGTCATTTACCCTTTTCAATCTGGTTGACAGAGGACAAAACCATGGCTTGTTGGTGCTCGAATAGGAAGTCACACTTACTGTCCACTTTATTAGGTACACCTGCTCATTAATGCATATATCTAATCAGCCAATCATGTGGCTGCAATGCAATGCATGAAAGCATGCTGATGTGGTCAAGAGGTTCAGTAGTTGTTCAGCCAAACATCAGATGGGGGAAAAATGTGATCTAAGTGACTTTGACAGTGGAGTGGTTGTTGGTGTCAGACAGGGTGGTGTGAATATCTCAGAAATTGCTGACCTCCTAGGATTTTCTCGCACAACATCCTTTAGAGTTTACAGAGAATTTTGCAAAAAACAAAATACACCCAGTGAATGGTAGTTCCGTGGGCGAAATTGCCTTGTTGATGAGAGAGATCAGAGGGGAAAGGCCAGACTGATTGAGGATGACAGTAACTTAAATAACCACGCATTACCACAGTGGTGTGCATCACCGAATGCACAACACATTGAACCTCGAAATGGATGGACTACAGCAGCAGAAGACCATGAACATACACTCAGTGAGCCATTTAGTAGGTACAGGAAATATCTAATAAAGTGCCCGCTGAGGGTATTTCAGCAGAACTTACCAGGACAGGGAAGCCTGCAATGACCGTGTCCTCTCCCGCTTTGAACGGAAGCACATTGACACCGGGGTATTCCAATCACAAACAAGAGAAAATCTGCAGATGCTAGAAATCCAAGCATCACACACAAAATTCTGGAGGAACTCAGCATTTGTGCCGAAGGGTCTCGGCCCAAAATGTCGGCTGTACCCTTTCCTATAGACGCTGCCTGGCCCACTGAGTTCCTCCAGCATTTTGTGTGTGTTGCTTGACACAAGCGGTAATGCTCCTGCCTCACAGCTTCAATCCCAACCCCTAGAGCTGTCAATGGTTTCCCATTCTGTAACACCTCCTAGTGCTTCAATTTCCTCACATCTCCCAAAGACATGTGGAACTGTTGGTTAATTAGCATGTATGGGTGGTAGGAGACTTGGGAGTGTTGTGAAACATGTTTCAAGGAAATAAATATACAGGGAATGCTTATTAATGGTGTTGGCTTCCTGAATGGTATTCATTTACCCTATTCCTCCTGTACTGTTCCTTCTGTGCTAGCTGGGCGGTAACTGAAATACTCCCACGCAAATAGTCTTTGTGGCCAAGCAGCTAGGATTTCCTTTTATATCATGTTAATATTAAAGTGCAGCACATTTTTCAAGGCCATGTTAAAATGTCCAAGTCAGAGCAAAGGTTGAGAAATGAGAGGGAACGTTGGCTCCCTGCCCTTAGCTCCATCAATGATATTCCTTTTCAAACATTTGCCCAATTAAGATTTAGCTATGGGATATAGTCTCAGTATCCTTTCAGGAAAAGCAAGTGTAAAGAGTAATTTCCTTCATGCTACCACATATTCCTTGGCCTGTCTCCTTTAATTTGTGTCTCCTGTCTATTGATTCTTCTGCAACTAGATAGGGCTTCTCATGACCTTATCAACACTGCTCGTGGTTTGGTACATCCTGATCAAATCTCCCCTTCACCTTCCTGGTTCAATGGAGAATATTGCAAACCTTTGGAAGACACTCCCGTCCAGTCTAGATAACAACTGTTCTCCATAACTCTGCTTTTTTGCCTGTCAACTAATTTCATAGCCAGTGAAGAGCAATGGTTGAGCAGGTCTGAACCACAGTCTGTACAGATGGATTTAAATTACAGACTCAAAAAATAAGAATTAAATCATGAAATCTATTTCACTTCCTTCAGCGAGTAATTTTTCCCATTTCCTCTATCAGTGTGCTGTAGTGTTCTTGCTAATGAATGCGTGCGCTAATGCAAAATGCATATTTTATTTCTTATCAGTTTAGAGATTCCACCATTTCAGTTAATAAATACATCCCTTTCTTTTTCCTTGCTTCACTCTAACAGAGAAAAAATTAAATTAGCATCTTTGGCTAGACAAAATGAAGTCGGAAATGAGAACGCACTCTGTTGTCATCGAGCCTTTTCTATGCCATGGACCAAAAGCATTAAGCAAGAGATCCATAGACCCCAGGTTGGGAACCCCTGATCTAACGCTTGCTATTCAAAGTCTAGAATTAGATCCAGTTTTGTAGAAGTGACCAGTGCTGAGAAATGTGTGTAAATTGAGTATGGAGTGCTAGATGAAAATATAATGGTACATTTAAGATCTAGCAAGTTATCTCATTAATTTTACAGGTGATACTGGTGGATTTAATGTAATTGGGCCTGTAGTTGATGGAGTTCAGAAGGATGTGAGGGAGAATCTCATTGAAACTTACTGAGGGAGCGGACATAAATGCGATTTTTCCATTAGTTGGAGAGTTTAGGGCATAGCTGTAGTATCAAGTGACATCCCTATAAAACTGAGATAGGACAGTGGTGAATCTAGGGAATTTGCTGTCACAGAGGACTGTGAAGGCCAAGACATTGAGTGCATTTAAGCTAGGGATTGATAGATCCTTGACTATAAGGGGCTAATAGTTACAGGGAGAATGCAGGGGAATTGGGTTGAAAAATCCACTGTGATTGAATATTGTCATAGACTCAATGGGCCAAATAGTCTAATTTTGTTCCCTATATATCTTATAATTGAGGAAGTTCATACAGTATTAATGGATCGCAGATAAAACTGACACAGAACACTTACAAACTCTATACTTAGAATTTTAGCATTTTTTCTTTTGCAAAATATGTTTATTTTCCCTTGTGAATTGAAAGTACTCATTTGTGAATCAATGTAAGTGGAACTATTTTGTATCCTGATGAACAAAGACCATTGATTGGAAATGAATTTGTTGTAGGTGGGATTGATCTCAATGCAACTGAATTCCCTAGTACTGGAAAGGAGAAGAATTTGCAGTCTCTACATTGTGGTGTGTTTGGTACTTCCAAATAAGAACAATATTTCTCGGTATGTATTGCACATTCTGATGACAAAAACGTCTAAGGATATACTTTCACTTATTCCGTGCTTTTTACCGATTCAAGTTGTCTCAAGTTGGTTTATAGCCAATTAAGTTTTTTTGATGTGTGGTCACTGTTGTAAACATAACAATTGTAACATCCAATTTTCACACAATTAACTCTTGCAAAAAGCGAAGAGTTATTGACCAAATACTCGACTTCAATGATTGAAGGATAACTATCAACCAAAGCACTGGAGGCAATTGCCCTGCATTTCTTTGGAACAGCATCATGGGATTGTTAATGTCTACCCAAAAGGACATGTGGGAGCCATTTTAACATTTCTCCCAAAAGATGATTGCTCTGATGGTGAGCAATTCCCATTCCTTCTTCCTCAGGACATACGCCAGTTGAAGCTCAGGAAACTTCCCAATCCTTCTAGACACTGAAACATGTTTAAACCATAAGGATTAAAATGTAGATTGTGTTGGCACATGGCCAAGTGGTTAAGGTGTTCGTCTAGTGATTTGAAGGTCGCTAGTTCAAGCCTTGGCTGAGGCAGTGTGTGTGTCTTTGAGCAAGGCACTTAACCACACATTGCTCTGCGACGACACTGGTACCAAGCTGTATGGGTCCTAATGCCCTTCCCTTGGACAACATCGGTTGCGTGGAGAGGGGAGACTTGCAGCATGGGCAACTGCTGGTCTTCCATACAACCTTGCCCAGGCCTGCGGCCTGGAAACCTTCCAAGGCGCAAATCCATGAGACTAACGGATGCCTATAAAATGTAGATTCACAGAAAAAATCGGATTGCAAATGATACTGCAGAAATGCAGACACCTTTGTTCCCTCCCTCACTCATTTTCGCAATATTTTTCTCATTCTTCCTTCTTCTCCTAAAGCTGCTTTCATTTCTCCTAAAGGTACAGAGTTGGATGAAGTTTCTTTACCCCAGCATCTGTCCTGCATTCAAGAGGATTCCATAATGAGCCCCGAACACGCAGTGAAATGTGTTGTTTGCATTAACAACCAATACAACCAAAGGACGTGCTGGGGTCAGCCTGGACATATTGTGGGCAGTGGTAACTACAACCAGTAATGATTGCTGTCACCACTGCCTCCACTGCCATCATGTCCACCCCTGAATTCACCCTCCTTTGATGAGGTTTATGAAGACTTGAGCCATGTCACTATGTCCCAGCTGGTGCGTGCGAGGATAGAAGTATGTAGGCTTCTGAGAGCAGAAGGAGAGGACAGTATGGATGCCACACATGAGATTTGTATCCTGCCTCTACTGATGGGAAGATGAAAAATAAGAATGACAAAGTATTAATTCTAAGAAGCTCTGTTGGCCTGTGCCACCCTCGAGATACATTAAGCGGCTGTCTGAAGTGGAATGAGGATCGATAGGGGAGACAGTACAAAGCAAAAGGAGAAAGCAGTGAATGAGTTCATACACACAAATGGAGAGAGGGAGAGCGGAGAGGGAGAGAGGGAGAAAGGGAAAGGGGAAATGAAGAGGAAGGGGGCAGGGAGGGAGGGGATGGAGGGAGGGATAACGGAGATAGGAAAGGAGGGAGGGACAGAGAGGAGACAGAGAGAGAGAGACTGGGTGAGGGAGAGAAGGAGGGAGGGGGAGAGGGAAAGGAAAAATAAAGGGTAAGAGAGAGATAAAGAGAATAAGCAGTAAGAGAGAGGTATTTCAAGTAAAGTGGGAAAGCTACAGAGATAGAGAAGATGTGAATTAGTGAAAAACGAAGAGAAAAAGAATTATTAGAAGTAAACAGGTCTGGTGAAAGATAAAGGCTTAAAATGATGTCACACAAATCACATTTCGGTTTATTCTGATATCCGAAATCCCAAAAATGACAGACGAGCAGTGGTGTGCCGGGAGCGTTGCATCCAACATGTGTGAACAAGAGGCAGCCTTCAGTCATCCCTGATACAGGCATTAAACAAATCAGAGCTTTAATACCTAAATGAGGTCCTCGTGCCAAGGTCGGTGCGCCTCGGGGCAGCCAGTACGGTCATGACCTCTGAGAAATCAGGGTCTGTCATCTACTATGAAATGTGTAAGTCAGCTGAATTTTGAAAACCTGTAAACAGACAAACATAAATTGAGCTATTTAAGATCATTCAAAATTCTCTCATTTAACCCATCATCTTTCTCCCAAGCACACATTTCCAGAATCTAAAGCAAGCTTTTCTGTGAGAGAAAAGCACATTTCGGAATAATGGGATGACCTTTTAACAAAGAAAATTGTTTTTTATTGTGTCTTTCAGTCCCATCATTTATACTTATACTGGAATGGTCGAACAACTGTAACCCATGATTTATAACTGATCAGTTGCACAGATCGTTTATGAGTTTAAATCTACACAGCCCTCTAATCTATACATAGAGTCATAGAACATTATAGCACAGAAACAGGCCATTTGGCCCATCTAGGCCATGTTGAACTATTATTTTGTTTAGTCCCATTGAACTGCTCCTGGACCATAGTTCTCTATACCCTACATATTACAAAAAGTAAAAAAGAAGAATTCTTTAGAATGAAAATGTCAAAAATAAAACTACAGTTGCTGGAAATCTGTAATAAAAGCAGGCGTAGTGGAATCGAGTCAGATAGCGTCTGTGGAAAAAGAAGCAGTTAATCTTTCTAGATCAGGGACTCCTCAGCAGACCTGGGAGAGAGAGGAAATTTAGTTTTCAGAACTAGAGAATTTGTGAAAGGGAGGAGCAGAAGGAATATCTCTGATAGAGAGAGACTAAATAAGTAAATGTGGCAGAAATGGAGTTGTTGGAATCAGATTATGCTCCTTCGTGCAATCTGTTGTTAATGATAAAGCTGTTGGACACAACCGGAAGGACAGACTCTACAAATTGTTTGGAACACCACTTCTACCACTGGCAGATTAATAAGTCAATGTTGGCAACTTGCCAACCAATTTGCATACAGCAAAATCTTAAAATATGAAGTGCAACATTGTCCAGATGATCTTTCTCAAGTGATGGTAGTTTCTTTTACAACACCTTCTATTCTGTCTGGGTAGCCTCCAATGTGATGGCATGAACATTGATTTCTTGAACTTCCTGTAATTGCCCCCACTCACCATTCCCCTTTTCTATTTTCACCTTATCTCCTTACCCGTGCATCACCTCTCTTTGGTGCTTCTCCTTGTTCCCTTTGTTCTATGGGCCTCTGTCCTCTCCTATCAGATTCCCCCTTCTCCAGCACTTTATCTCTTTCACCAATTAACTTCCCAGCTCTTTAGTTCACCCCCTCCCCTCTCCCAGTTTCACCCATCATCTACCATCTTGTACTTCTTCCTCCCCTCCCTCCACCTTTGTACTCTGACTTCACCCATTCCTTTCCAGTCCTGATGAAAAGACTCGGCCCGAAACGTTGACTGTTTACTCTTTCCCATTGATGTTGCCTGGCCTGTAGCATTTTGTGTGTGCTGTTTCTTTCTAGTTCAGCTTCAGAATCTGGACATTGCTGGTGTGACCAGTATGTATTGCCCATCCCCAAGTGGTGAGGGGGTGGTGGTGAACTGACTTCACCAATCACTGCAACCAGTGGTCCAAGGTTACTTGCTGCAAAATGCACAGCCTCTGAATGTTCTTGTGTCCCTTTGAGTTTCAGGTTACTGATGACCCCAGGACATGGCTGATGGGTGAATTCCATTGAATGTACAGTTTAATTTTTACTTGTTTTATTTATGTAGATTTACAACACAGAACAGGCCCTTCCAGCTGCACCACCCAGCAACCCAACTATTTAGCACTACGTTAATCACAGGACACTCTTGCACGGGTCAGAATGCTGGCACATGTCAGAGAGCAACCTTGCCAAACTGTTGTCATTCCACACCACGAGCCTCTGTATTTCTGGCCAAGAAAAATCTGCAACCACGCCCTACTTCTTTGGTGTCATCAAGAAGACATGGCCACAATTATCATGAAGAAACATTGGAGGTGGATTGGGCACTCGGTGAGAAGAGAGTCCAACTCCATTATCAAGACAGCACTTCATTGGACTCCTGAAGGTTGGAGGAAACATGGAGGACCAAAGACAACTTGGCACTACACTGTAGAGGCAGAAACGAGGATACTGAACCACACTTGGGATACAATAAAGAAGATGGCCAAGGACAGACAGAGATGGAGGATTTTCTTTGTTACCCTAAACACCAGTTCCGTAATAGGCAGTAAGTAGTTAAGTAGTCTCTGGACAATTTACAATGACCAATTAACTGACTAACTGGTACGTCTTGGATCATGGGAGGAAACTCATGCAGTTCACAGGGAGAACATACAGATCCTTACAGATGGCGCGAGAATTGAACTCCGAATTCCAGAATGCCCTAGCTGTAATAGCGTTGCACTAACCACTGCACTACCAGCTAGGTGTTTAAATTTTTCCTTGTCTGAAGGATGTCAGCACCTGGTACCTCTGTGGCATGAATGTTACTTGCTGCTTATCAGACCATGTTGATGCCAGGAATGAAAGGCTTAACACATGAGGAGACTTTGATGGCTTTGGGCCTGTACTTAGACTACTTAGGGGAATTTAATTGAAACCTACCAAATATTGAAAGGCCCAGAAAGAGTGAACATGGAGAAGATAGGATATGGAGAACGTGACAGGATGGGAACATGGAGAAGATGGGATATCAAGTACATGGGATATCATTGAAACCTATTCAGTATTAAAAGGTCTAGAGAGAGTGAACATGAAGAGAATGTTCCCAATAATGGGACAGACTATGATCAGAGAACCAGCCTCAGAATACAGGGATGTATCTTTAGAACAGAGATGAGGAGGAATTTCTTCAGGCAGTGGGTGGTGAATCAATGGAATTCATTGCCACAGATGGCTGTGGAGGCCAGCCATTGGGTATATTTAAAGTGGAAGTTGAAGGTTAGCAGGGCCATCAAAAGTTATGAGGAGAAGGCAAGGGAATAGGGTTGAGAGGGATATTATATCAGCCACGGTGGAACCGCTGAGCAGACCACTTGGCTGACTGGCCTAATTCTGCTCTGATGTTTTATGGTCATACATACATCATTATAGTCTTCCTTTTATCTCATTATTAGTCCCTGTGGGACCTTTCATATTCTGCGAAAGACAGTGCTCCCTCAGTGTTTTATCAGGAACCCAAAAGAAACCATTTAAATTGCAGGCGTTTAAACTGAGACCACAGTCTTCTAAGTGAGGGGTTCCAACACTCAACACCATCCAGGACAAGGGTGGTAAGTACATGAGAGCAATGGATACCCTCCTAGGTTATGCACCATCCTGACTTGGATCCATTTGCTCTCTCCTCATTGCTGAGGTGACTGTAGACAGGAGTATTCTGCCAGCAATACTGATCAGATTAGATTAGGTTAGATTTATTAATCACAAGTACATTGGAACATACAGTGAGGAATGACCCATCGCCATTATGAGGGTCAGTAGGGTTGAGCAATTCGTACATACTCTATAAATGAATAAATACGAACACCATCCATTGATCCATTTCTGATATTGATACAGGTGTGGGAGAACTTCCAGAACTTCTATCATGACCCAATGGTAGCTCTGTACAATTGCAGTGAGCTTCCAGTGAAAGGATACTCCACTTTCTGTCACCCAGGACCAATGCTGCTGTTGGGTGGAGGAAACTGGGACTAAAGCAGGAGGTGGTGCCAGGTGAGAACCCTCCATTGGAAATGTTGGTTTAGGCTGTAGAATTTTTTTTTTTGCTCTTATATTCCTTGTAATTTAACTTTCCTATGTTTGCTTGTGTTTTTATATGATCACCTATATACATGTGATTGTTTAACGACTTTTCCAGTAATTTTCCAGGGATCTGTTCTGGGACCCCCTACTCTTCGTGATTTTTATAAATGACCTGGATGAAGAAGTGGAGGGATGGGTTAGTAAATTTGCCGATGACACAAAGGTTGGGGTGTTGTGGATAGTATGGAGGGCTGTCAGAGGTTACAGTGGGACATTGATAGGATGCAAAACTGGGCTGAGAAGTAGCAGATGGAGTTCAACCCAGATATGTGTGAGATGGTTCATTTTGGTTGGTCAAATATGATGGCAGAATATAGTAGTAATGGTAAGACTTGGCAGTGTGGAGGAACAGAGTGATCTTGGGATCCGATTCCATAGGACACTCAAAGCTGCTGCACAGGTTGACTCTGTGGTTAAGAAAGCATACGGTGCATTGGCCTTCATCAATCATGGATTGAGTTTAAGAGCAGAGAGGTAATGTTGCAACTATATAGGACCCTGGTCAGACCCCACTTGGAGTACTGTGCTCAGTTCTGGTCGTCTCACTACAGGAAGGATATGGAAACCACAGAAAGGGTGCAGAGGAGATATACAAAGGATGTTGCCTGGATTGGGGAGCATGCCTTATGAGAATAGGTTGAGTGAACTCGGTCTTTTCTCCTTGGAGCGACGGAGGATGAGAGGTGACCTGATAGAGGTGTATAAGATGATGAGAGGCATTGATCGTGAGGATAGTCAGAGGCTTTTTCCCAGGGCTGAAATGGCTATCACAAGAGGGCACAGTTTTGAGGTTCTTGAAAATGGGTACAGAGGACATGCCAGGGGTAAGATTTTTACGCAGAGAGTGGTGAATGTGTGGAATGGGCTGCCGGCATTGGTGGTGGAGGTGGACACAACAGGACTTTTTAAGAGACTCCTGGACAGGTACATGGAGCTCCAAAAAATAGAGGGCTACGGGTAACCCTAGGTAAGTTCTAACGTAAGGACATGTTTGGCATAGCTTTGTGGGCCGAAGGGCCTGTATTGTGCTGTAGGTTTTCTATGTTTTTATGTAATTACAGTACAGTTGCTCCTGTATGTTTCTAGAAGCTTCTTAGTTTTTAATAGCAGATGTCACCCAACTTGAATCTGGCCATTTTAGAGTCAGAGAGTCATAGAAAAGTGCAGCATAGAAACAAGCCTTTCAGCCCATCTAGTCCATGCCAAAAAAATTAAATTGCCATTCCTATTGTCCTGCACCTGGACCATACCCCTCCATATCCCTCTCATCTATGTATCTATCCAAACTTCTCTTCAACGTTGAAATCGCATGTACCACTTGTGCTGGCAGCTTGTTCCATACTCCCACGACCCTCTGAGTGAAGAAGTTTCCCCTCATATTCCCCTTAAACTTTTTACCTTTCACCCTTAACCCTTAACCTCTTCTTGTGGTCTCACCAAACCTCAATGGAAAAAGCCTACTTGCATTTACCATATCTATACCCCTCACAGTTTTGTATGCCTCTATCAAAACTCTCCTCAATCTTCTACATTCAAAGGACTAAAGCCCTAGCCTATTTTATAGGACTATTTCTTATCTTGAGTCTGAGGATGAGGTGACCACCACTACTTTTTCCTCTGTCTTTCTTTGTTCTTTGTTCTGATAACAATGAATAAAATGGTCATAAGCAATGAGTTTTGTGATTCGTTCCTGACTTCTGAAGAACCTTTGGATCACAAAAGTATCAGTATCAAACAGGAATCTTGGGGGAAAATGCTGAACAGGGGAGCTTGACGAATGGAAAGCCAGTAAGAATTAAGGAGATGCAATTGGTATGAAGGATGGAAAGGGGAAATTATAAAACTGTAGGCTCAGATCTTATCTTAATAGAATGCCAATCCAGTAGTGCACTATGTATAAAAAATGCCCTCAAATGCCTAACAATATCTCAAGACAAGTGTTACATGAAGAATGCTAATTTGGTGATGATTGGGGTATGTGGATTGTCCTAGGAGGACTATCACCTCTGTGAAGGGGCTTGTCATGTCCATTCCAGGGCAGCTCACTCACCTGTGGTTCCCACTGGACACTCAGCCCTTACCTGGGGCGCCAAGTAGTTGTCTGCATGCGATGGCAGCCACACCCTGGTACACCACCTTGACAGGCGGGCTAGACCGGGTGAGGGTAGTCGGAGGCCTCATACCCAGGTTAGATAGGGGCCTGCTTGTCCTTGCACGTGGAGTCAGCTCGGGCGGGACTGGCGGACTTTTCACTTTAAAAAATCTCCCACCCAGGTTTCCTTTCGTCGTCGAACATGATGGACGAACACCATTTTCTAGTTTGATGCACATAAGACATAATTTATTCATTTGAGGAAGTGGCTGGGTGAATTCCTTGAGTGACTGAAAATGAGTCAGAAATGGTCTTTATGCATTTCTTTCCATGGTGCATACACGCTCAATCACGTATAACTGAGATTGATTTATTTATTGAGATACATACAGCACAGAATAGACATCTCTGGCCCCTCGAGTCGCGCTGCCCAGAAATCCCTGGATTTAGTCCAACCCTAATCATGGGACAGTTTACAATGACCAACTAACATATCAACTGGTACGTCTTTTGACTGTCAAGAGAAACTCTGCAGATGCTGGAAATCCAAGCAACACACACAAAATGCTGGCGGAACTGAGCAGGCCAGGCAGCATCTACAGAAAAGGGTACAGTCGACGTTTTGGGCCGAAACGTTGACTGTACACTTTTCCTAGATGCTGCCTGGCCTGCTGAGTTCCGCCAGCATCTTGCGTGCGTTGCATCTTTTGACTGTGGGAGGAAAGCAGAGCACGCAGAGGAAACCTACACAGTCATGGGGAGAATGTACAAACTCCCTACAGGTGGGGGCGGGAATCGAACCGGGGTCACTTGTACTGTCAAGCATCATGCTGACCACTATGCAAAGCGAAGCAGGTTCCAGGCTCAGCTGTCACTGTTAACCTTGCAACTGTGAGGAAGGGCGGTCAGTCCGTTAAAGATGCTTTTTCACTTAAGAGTGAATCATAGTTCTGTCATGATCTTGCAATTATGGCCCTGACCTGCCTGATGTTGTGTGGGGGTGGGGGAGGCGGAAGAACAAAAGCATCATGGGGTGCAAGCAAGTTTCTAGTAGTTGATCACCAGAGTAAAGAGAGCAGGGTATAAGAAGAACTAAACATTTACCAGCGGGAAAAAAATATGTGCTGCCTATGTATCATTTTCTCCACAACTCATTTGTGTCAGGCACCTCCTGCCGTTAAGCAAGGCAGATTCCCCGTGGAGCCGAATCTCTCGGCAGGATCTCATCCCTGCTCTGTGGAGAGAGGAAGAAAAAGACATGAAAATGAACTGGCTATAAATAGACTGGCACATTGTATGTGCTTGTACCTGCTGTGAATATTGACAAGGCAAGCCTCTCCTCCTCCACCACAGACTTCATGGGCAGAGTTTGAATCCTTTAAGTGCAACAGGGCAGAAATCTATTCCTTGTCGATGCATCCTGCAAAGTACTTGAGACTTTGGTATCTTTTGTTTTATGTTTAGATGTGCTATTCTGCCAGCCTTAAGTGGGCTGGCATTCCACGAGACCATAAGACATTGCAGCTGTGAGTCCATTCAGCCCATCGAGCCCCTTTCTGCTCATGGCTGATTTAATATGCCTCTCAGCCCCATTCTCCTACAATCTCCACATAACCTTTGATGCCCTCCCTAATCAAGAACCTATCAACCTCCGTTTTAAATATGCCCAATGACTGGGCCTCCGCAGGAAGACGGAAGTGTGAACAAGAAAGAAGCAGAGCTCATGAAGGAAATCCACAGAATCACGGGAGAGAATGCACAAACTCCTTTTGGGTCTTTTGAGGTCCGCTACACTGACGTGTGCTCAAAGCGTTGTGAATAGAGTGTAAAAGGAAGAAAGTTGTACTGTGCTTCATAAAACACTGGGTGGTTCTCAGCCGGAGTATTGTAATTAATTCTGGGCACAAGCTAAAGAAAAGTTGTAAAGTTCACAGGTAATTCACTGGAGATATCTGGGCCTCAGCTGGAATATTGCTGTTTGCAATCACGTGGGATTGTTCTTTTTGGAGCAGAAGGTGAAGAGGAGACTTAAGATAAGATTAGCTTTATTTGTCAGAGGTGTATCAAAAAATGCAGTGAACTGGTTTCTTCCCCCTTCCTTTCCAGTCCTGATGAAGGGTCTTGGCCTGAAATGTCAACTGTTTGTTCTGCTCCATAGATGCTGCCTGACCTGCTGAGTTTTTCCAGCATTTTGAGTGCGTTGCAGTGAAATCTGTCAATCAGCAAGGATTGTGCTGGGTAGTCTGCAAGAGTTGCTGCGCTACCAGCAGCAACATAGTATGCCCACAACTCACTAACTCTAAGCGTATGTGTTATGTTCTGTTACTTTGAGACATTAAACTAATTCAAAAGAAAACACGGCCATCTGAAATGTGAGTCTAACTTTGTGTTTACTTGAGAGCGAGGCATGCTCGTATCATGTGGTAGCATGCTGATGCATGCACTTCATGTATTTATGCATATAACCCAAAATGAATTATGTAAACAATCAGAATATACAAGATTACTGAAATATTATGTGGGCACAAGGCCGTGGTTAAGGCATTGGACTAGCGACCTGAAGGTCGTGAGTTCGAGCCCCAGCTGAGGGAATGTGTTGTGTTCTTGAGCAAGGCACTTAATCGCACATTGCTCTGCGACGACACTGGTGCCAAGCTGTATGGGTCCTAATGCCCTTCCCTTGGACAACATCGGTGTCATGGAGAGGGGAGACTTGCAGCATGGGCAACTGCTGGTCTTCCATACAACCTTGCCCAGGCCTGCGCCCTGGGGAGTGAAGACTTTCCAGGTGCAGATCCATGGTCTCGCAAGACTGAAATATTAAATACGCCACAGTACATCTTTGACATGTGGGAGGAAATCAGGAAATCGAAACCCACGGAGGAAACCCATGCAGTCACAGGGAGAATGTGAAAACACTTTACAGACAGCAGTAGGAATGAACACCGATCTTACAGATGGTGCTGTGAAGCATTGTGCTAATGGCTATGCTGCAATGCTGCTTGCAATGGGAAGTGTTTAAAATAATATGGAAATACATCTCTGGATGCTGGAGCTAAAATGTGCCATTTAGGAACAGCGCTGCACCATAATTCAAAATCTGTCTCTACAGTCATTGCCACACTACATGTAATCCTGTGAGCGATCCTCTCATGCTTCTGTCTGGGGGTGAATTACAGGCAGCTGGCTTGTGCTAGAGAGAGCATGGTGAAATTATTTCTTGTTATTACAGTGGGTAGTGGCAGCCAACTCCCAGGAATAGGATTGTTTACCCTTTTAGTATACTCTCAGTGGCTCCTATACCTAATAAGGTGGTCACTGAGAGTATGTTTGTGGCCTTCTGCTACTGCAGCCTATCCGCTTCAAAGTTCAACGCCTTGTGCTTTCAGAGATGCTCTTCTGCACACCACTGTTGCAATGCAGGGTTATTTGAGCTACTGTCACCTTCCTGTCAGATTGAACCAGTCTGGCCATTCTCCTTTGACCTCTCTTATTAATTAACAGGGCATTTTCGCCCAAGGAACTGACGCTCGCTGGATATCTTTTGCTTTTTGCACCAGTCTCCGCAAACACTAGAGACTGTTATGCGTGAAAACGCCAGGCGATTTTCAGTTTCTGAGATTCTCAAACCACACCATCTGGCACCAACAAATATTCCACAGTCAAAATCACTCTGATCATATTTCTTCTCCATTCTGTTTGGTTTGAAAAACAACTGAACCTCTTGACCATGTCTGCATGCTTTTATGAATTGAGGTTCTGCCACATGATTGGCTGAATAGATATTTGCATTAATAAGCAGGTGTACAGGTTGTACCTAATGAAGGAGCCACTGAGTGTATGGTGCAGAGTGCGGATTCCGCTTGTTATAGTAATAGTTTGAAATATGTTGACAGCAAGGAGATTGATGAGGGCTCAATGTACAAACAGTGAAAATGTTTAAGAGTATCATGTCTTCTCTAGTCATTCTCCCAAAAGCAAAGGCATTGGTGGTGTGTTATGTCAGTGGGAAAACAGCGAGGCATGAGATTTCTCAAAATGCTCATTGTGATAAACATTTTGCATTTAAAATGGGCCTTGGATAATGTGAGAGGTGCTACTGCCTGGCAAGTCACAATGTTAAAAGAGAGTTTGCCATGAGTGGAGGAGATAACATGGGTTTTTCAGTGAGTAAGTAAGGTAGATCTCCATCTGTAGGCCAGGACAAGGAAATGATTCATTCACATGAGCTGGAGGTGAAATTTAAGGGAAAAGAATTATATTCCTAAGACTGGTGAACTATCTTCTAAAACCAACAAGGGGTTTTGGATAAATAGAGCTGAATTCATTTGTTTGCATGAGCCTGGGATGAATTGTGCTCTGCCCATTGTTATGGCTGCATACAGTTTCAGTGAAGTAAGGGAGGGAGTTGGCAAGGAGGGTGGATGAGGGACTCTGAACAAGATGAAATAGGGTACATTGATGTTTTAAAATATATAACCAACTCTCATTGTGGCTGAGATTCCTTCAGGAATTACTATGGCCTTGGAGATCTATCCAAGGGTCTAATGTTTAGCTTTCCAGTGCCGCATTAAACTTCATAGATAAGATGTATGTGTAAAACAGAGGTTCGTCTGCAGACTTGCTTTCTGTGATTGCACGTCTAATTCTAGATCACATGTCTAAATGCAGAGTGGAGAGTTACATGACAAGAATCTTTGACGAGGATGGCTTGGACACCAAAGCTGGAGTATCCGAGGCAAGGATCGAGACACAGTTTCAAACTGGATCGAGGATCTGAGCATAAAGCAAACACTAGAGGAAATCATGACTAGGCTTATGAATGAGCACCAAACCTCAGTTCGGGTGCACCTTAGATGCTCAATCATTGGCCCCAAAACATGATTGCCAATTAGCGGGCTGTCCTGAATCTTCAAAGAGGCTGCACCAGCTATCCATACTCCAGGGAGTTAGAGCATCTAAACCCCAGAGGTTGACATGGATAGGTGCCTGTCGTAACAGGACCCCCTTCTCTATGGCCGACTCCTGATGGCCCTGTCTGCTTGAAGAGACGATGATTGTAGTCATGGATGAGAGCCAGATCCAAGATGTCTCTTTCAGCACCCAGCACCTCTCCTCCAGAAAAAAATCCTTCCCAGTCCATGAGATATTGCCAGACGCCTCGAACAGTACGCAAGTCGTAAGTTTTCTCATGGTGAAAACCTGCTCCCCATCTACAAACCTGGGTGGCGGCGGGGCTGATAGCGGAGGGGCTAACAGGCTGGTGTTCACAAGCTTTACATTGGAAACATGCAAAATGGGATTGATCTTGAGGGTCTTGAGGAGTGCAAGGTGTAGACCACCAGGTTTACTTTCCTGAGAATCCTGAAGGGTTTAGTGAACTTGGGTGCCAATTTCCTGGACTCTACTCAGGGAGACAAATCCTGAGTCGACAGACCGACTTGTTGCCCAGGCTGCAAAACTGGTCTTCATCTTCTCTTGCGGTTTGCCTTTATTTCAGCCCTCTGGGTAGAAGCTAACAAAATCTCCCTTGCCCTAGTCCATCTCTCCTTGCAGCACCAGCTGCAGCTGCCCGAACCCCAACTTCGGCCTCCAGCTCAGGGAAGTGTGGCAGAGAATACCCAAATTGGCATTCGAAAGGAGACATCCTGTGTGCCGAATGCCCTAAGGTGTTGTGGGCAACCTTTGCCCACATCAAATGGTCGCTCCGCTCATTCATTCAGAGGCCAGGCATCTGAGGGTACGTTCCATATCCTGGTTCACCCATTCCCTCTGGCCATTGGTCTGTGGGTGAAACCCAGAGGAAAGACTCGCTGTTGTCGCAATCAGTTTTCAAAACACCCTCCAGAAATGTGATATGAATTGCAGACTGCAATCTGACACAATGTCCACTGGACAACCATGGATCCTGACGACCTGCTGCAGGACAATCTCGGCCATCTCCACCACAGATAGAGGTCTGTCCTAGGCAATGAATTAGCACCCACAATTACCATGATAATGGTCTTCACCTTGGAAGGAGGAAGACACGTGACAAAGTCCATGGAGCTGTGAGCACGTGGTCTATCCAGAACAGGCAGAGGATGAAGGAGCTCTTGAGGTTGGGTGCTGGGGATAGCTGCCTGGAAAGGGACACACATGGGTGCAGTTTATTGTCGGAAGCTGTTGGCTGAGACAACACAGCACTCACTCTGAAATACAAGGAGTCCACTTCCATGATGAAGGGAAGGTCTGGTTTAGGTGCGACCAAGGTGGGAGCTTTGTGAACCGCTGTTTGAACTCTGAACAAAAAGGCCCATGGATCTCCGGGTTAGTGCCGTCAGCGGAACCGCTACTGAGCTGAACTTTCTGATAAACTTTCAATAAAAGTTGGAATCATTGCACTTGCTTCACACTGGATGGTGGTGGCCAATCTCCAACTGGCTGCATCTTACTAGGGTCCGGCTTGAGAATGCCATTAGGGATTTATGGAGAACATCCCAGAGCACGTTGTTTATAAAAGCCTGGAAAACTGCTGGCAAGTTCACAAGGCCAAAGGACATGACCAGATAGTCATAGAGCCCTCTCGGTGTGTTGAATACCATCTTCCATTCATCAGCCCTCTTTACGTGAACCAGATTGTATGCCCTCCGTAAGTCCAGCTTCGAGAATACTCTGGCCTCTTGGAGAATCTCGAAAGCACCGTTCATGAATGGAAGAGGGTAATGATTCTTGATTTATACAATTCAGCCCCCTATAATTAATGCAGGGACACAGACACCCATCCCTCTTCTGTATGAAGAAGAAGCCAGCAACAGCTGAAGAGGTGGAAGGCCAAATGAATCCCAGGGCTAAAGCCTCCTTACTATACTTCCCTACAGTGCTTCTCTCTGGCCCTGAGAGCGCGTATATCGACCTCACAGAGGACATGTACCTGGTTGTAGATCTACTGCACAGTCGCAGGAATGGTGCGATGGAAGAGTCAAGGCTTTTCTCTTACTGAAGATCTCTTGCAAATCATTATAGACAGAAGGGATTTCTACTGGCCTGGGCGCAGCCATTACCCCCGAACCTTCCTCTGAGGAGGACTTCTGAGACTCTGTCGGTAGCGGGAGTGTTTCAGCCAGCCTCAGAGGTCACAAGAGTCTTTAGTGAAAACAGAAGCCAAATAACAGTCCAAATCCTCGTCTGTCCCCTCAACCATCGATACCAAAGTGTGACAAATGGTCCTTGTGTTCCTGACTGGGTTCCAAGGATCTTTGTCTTGGAGCCTTCCCCTTAGATGGCACCTGGCAGCTGGAGCCCCTTGGCTTAGCTGCTAGAGTTCCACACTGCTTGGGCAACCCCTTGGTTTGCTCTTAAACTAGGGATCTCGTTCCAGCTCACCCCTGACTGGACTGGGTCAGGACTTGCGCAGGCCTATTGATTGGAGCCAGCTTGTAGGCAGGACTGTGTCTCCTGAAGGCTCCACATTACCCTGAGCAGAACTCTGCTCCTCACTGGCTGCTGGTCTCAGGAGAGTCTCAGAGTTTGAAAACCAAGCTGAAAATAAACCCTCTTACAATGGCTGGACCCAGCAGTGATTCCGTCCTCCCTCCATTCCATGGCTGGGTTATGTTGAAGCAGCCAAGGGTACCTGAGGATCAGGGGTATGAGTGGAGAGTCAATAATGTAGAAACTAATGTCTTCCACATGATCATCTATCCTCATCTGCAACACCACAGTCTGTTGCGGGCAGGGACTGACTCAACCCTCGCAGTGGTATTTTGAGCCAGCGGGCGGTTCCTCAATCCAGAAAATTACTCGCTGCCCCAGAGCCCACAAAAGCCTTTACCTGCCTCAAATTCTTACCCCTGGTAAACTCCACCTTCAGCATGAAACCGGAACCTGTGGGGTTGGGCGTAGTGTCTGCTACTGTTGCAGTCCTCCCGATGATGGATGGTCTTAGCAGTTCCCCAGGCGGCTGCAGCTTTGGACATTCGGCCTGCAGGTGACCTACGTCCCCGCAGTAAAAGCAGCAACCTTGACTCTGGCCCAGGGACCTCTCATTAGCAGAGTCCAGTGCAACCAACCTGCATGGGTTCAACTGGATTTTGAGCAGGCAACAGGCTGGTCATGGTCCAAGGCTGGGGAGCGGAACAGCGATGTGTTGAATCCAGGCTCGGGCTAGCCCTCTTTGACCTCATGATGAAGTTCCACTTACGCACTGCCAGACAATTATCGAAACAGATGGACTGGTCGATGAGAACCTCCAATTTCTCTGCAGGCTCTCCCATGGAAAGAGCGTCCTTCATTTTGTCTTGGAGTCTGTGGCAGTATAGTGTGGCCAAGGCCTCCCCGTTCCAACCACTCTCCAGGGCCAAGGTCCGAAATTCGATCGCATAGTTGGTCACTGACCACCCCCCTATCAAACCTTCATCAGGCGGCCCGAGGCTTGGCTGATTCCATTGGGGTGATCGAGCACCTTCCTCGTGCAGCCATGAATTCCCTCGAGTTCGAGAGAATCTTCGACCTGCATTCCCAATGCGTGATGGCTCAGGCCTGGGCTCGTCCAGTGAGAGGAGAGGTAATGAAGGGCTCCTCTCCATACTCTGAGGGGAGTTGGGATGGCTGGAGCTCAAACACTAACAAGCACTGGAGGAGGGAGCCACAGCAAGAACCCAGGTCCCTGTGGAATCTCTCCGAGCTTGAAAGATGTACCAGCTCTGGAGCAGGATCAGCTGGTTCTCCCAAGCGACTCTGGCCTCCTCCTTGCAAATGTTGACCAATGGCTACCTGGGGGTTGTGTATATCCAGGCTCTGTAGGGAGAGATCTTTGCTATGGCTGGTGGTGTAGTGGCATTAGCGCCGGACTTCGGAGCGAAGGCTCCCAAGTTCAAATCCAGACAGCTCCCTTGCACGTTTTCCATCCGTGCTGGATTGAGCATCGAGTTAGTAACTTGGCCTTGTGAAAACAAGAAAGCCTACTAAAAAAAATGCCATCAATGACAGCGTCCCAATGACTCCACTCGGAGTTAAGGGCTTTCTTCTTCTTCATGGCTGGTCAGAGCAGACAAAAGACTCTGATACCCTGCTGGGTCCATATCGGCTCAGTTGTACTGTGACTAAAATCCTTGATGAGACTGGCTTGGACCCAAATGCTGGAGTGCCAAGGCTAAGATCGAGACACAAGTTCAGATTGGATCGAGAAGCTGAGCACAAAACAAACACTAGACAAAATTATGAGTAGGTTTACGATTCAGCACCAAACCTCAGTTCAGGTGCTCCTTAAGTACTCAATCCTTGGTGCCCAAAACATGATTGCCAATTAGCAGGGTTGTCCTGTAACTTTAAAGGGACCGTGCCAGCTATCTATACTCTGGGGAGTTGGAGTGTCTAAAACCTTGGCAGCTGGCGTGGATGGGATCGTAACATGTTAAGGATGTTAACCATGGTGGTGGCCAGAAGAAATAACGGCTTTGACTCTGATAGAGATAAGATCATAGGACCATAAGACATAGGAGCTGAATTAGGCCATTCTTCCAATAGGCAATAGACAATAGACAATAGGTGCAGGAGTAGACCATTCAGCCCTTTGAGCCAGCACCACCATTCACTGTGATCATGGCAGATCATCCACAATCAATACCCTTTTTCTGCCTTCTCCCCATATCCCTTCACTCTGCTATCTTTAAGAGCTCTATCTAACTTTCGTGAAAGAATCCAGAAAATTGGCCTCCACTGCCTTCTGGGGCAGAGCATTCCACAGAATCACAACCCTCTGTGTGAAAAAGTTATTCCTCAACTCTGTTCTAAACGGCGGAAGGAGAAGATGGCAGCACGACAGCTCTCCGTTGAAATGATATCGTATCTCTTAAATAGGGGCCATGGACAATTCTGATTTGATGAAGACAGACATGAGAAGCAGAGGAACATCTGGAGAAATTTCTGAAATGTCTAGTTCGCTGCTGTTGCTACTGTGTGATTGAGAATCTCCGGAGGGAAGGCCCCAAAATCCCTGGCTTTGCCTGTTGCTGGTGACCGAGGCTGAGGTCGAAGCGTTCGGCAGAGATGGTGCTCGGTACTCAGTGTCAGAGGGCTGATGAGAGCTCGAAGTTTTCGGACGACTCAGAGTTGGACTGTGGTCAGGCATGGTAGGGGGAGTTTTCTTCCTTCTCCCGTCTGCGTGAGATGTGGGACCTTCGAGAGACTTTGAACTTTTTTACTGTGCCATGGACTGTTCTTCATCAAGTTATGGTATTGTTGCACTGTTGTAACTATATGTTATAATTATGTGGTTTTGTTAGTTTTTCAATCTTGGTCTGTCCTGTGTTTCTCTAATATCACACCAGAGGAATATTGTATCATTTCTTAATGCATGCATTACTAAATGACAATAAAAGAGGACTGCGTGTCCTCATAATCTAATCTAATCTAATTGTCTGCCCCTTATTCTTAAACTGTGGCCTCTGGTTCTGGACTCCCCCAACATCGGGAACATGTTTCCTGCCTGTAGCATATCCAATCCCTTAATAATCTTATATGTTTCAATCAGATCCCCTCTCATCCTTCTAAATTCCAGCGTATACAACCCCCGTCACTCCAATCTTTCAACATATGACAGTCCCTCCATCCCGGGAATTAACCTCGTGAACTTACGCTGCACTCCCTCAATAGCTAGAATGTCCTTCCTCAAATTTGGAGACCAAAACTGCACACAATACTCCAGGTGTGGTCTCACCAGGGCCCTGTACAACTGCAGAAGGACCTCTTTGCTCCTATACTCAATTCCCCTTGTTATAAAGGCCAGCATGCCATTGGCTTTCTTCACTGCCTGCTGTACCTGCATGCTTACTTTCAGTGACTGATGTACAAGGACACATCCCATTGAGTTTGCTCTGCCATTCCATCATGGCTGATCCCAGATTCCAGGTAATGCAGAATATAGCATTAATGGCAAGACTCTTGGCAGTGTGGAGGGTCAGAGGGATCTTGGGGTCCGAGTCCATGGGACACTCAAAGCTGCTAAGCAGGATGACTCTGTGGTTAAGAAGTCATACAGTGCATTGACCTTCATCAATCATGGGATTGAGTTTAAGAGCCGAGAGGTAATGTTGCAGTTATGTAGGACCCTGGGCAAACCCCACTTGGAGTACTGTGCTCAGTTCTGGTCGCCTCACTACAGGAAGGATGTGGAAACCATAGAAAGGGTGCAGAGGAGATTTACAAGGATGTTGCCTGGATTGGGGAGCATGCCTTATGAGAATAGGTTGAGTGAACTTGGACTTTTCTCCTTGGAGCGACAGAGGATGAGAGGTGACCTGATAGAAGTGTACAAGATGATGAGAGGCATTGATCATGTGGATAGTCAGAGGCTTTTACCCAGGGCTGAAATGGCTAGCACGAGAGGGCATAGTTTTAAGGTGCTTGGAAGTAGGTATAGGGGAGATGTCAGGGGTAGGTATTTTAAACAGAGAGTGGTGAGTGTGTGGAATGGGCATTCGGTGGTGGTGGTGGAGGCGGAACCGATAGGGTCCTTTAAGAGACTCCTGGATGGATACATGGAGTTTAGAAAAATAGAGGACTATGGGTAAGCCTAGGTAGTTCTAAGGTAAGGACATGTTCGGTACAGCTTTGTGGGCCAAAGGGCCTCTATGTTTTTATATTTCTATTCCACTCACACCCATACACTTGCATTCTCGCCATATCCTTTCATGCCCTGACCGATCAGGAAACTATCAACTTCCACCTTAAATATAACCATGGACTTGGCTTCCACCTCAGTCTGTGGCAGAGTATTCCACAGATTCACGACTCTCTAGTTAAAAAATTCCTCCTTACCTCTGTTCTGAAAGGTCGCCCCTCAGTTTTAAGGCTGTGCCATCTAGTTCTGGATACCTCCACCAAAGCAAACGTCCTCTCTACATCCACCCTATCTAGTCCTTTCAACATTTGGTAGGTTTCAATAAGATCTACCCCTCTCCTGCCGCATTCTTCTAAATTCCAGACAGTACAGGCCCAAGACTGCCAAATGCTCCTTGTATGTTAAATCTTTCATTCCCAGAATCATCCTCGTGAACCTCCTCTGGACCCTCTCCCATGACAACACATCCTTTCTGAGATTTGGGTCCCAAACTATTGACAGTGTTGATGTGTGTGGAATCAAAAGAACAAAAATATCATTTAACGTGGTTTGGAAGTGATAAGCTTGACGTAAAAGTCAACTTTTGGTGAGATTGGGAGGGCTCTAGCTGGGCAGTTAATGAAGACAGGCCAATTAATATGACTTGCCCATGAGGTGTTAGTAGATTGGAAGAGGGTTATAAATCTAGATTTGCAATGCGTCTGAATAATGTTGGTAAAAGCAAGCTTAGACCTCGTCTGAAAAAGGCCAATATTGATGAATTATTAAAGCCCATTGAAGTTATTAGAATTTGAGAAGAATTGGACAGATTTAAGACAGAGTTAGGGGTGCTCACCAGGGGAAGCTCAACATGTTCAGCTTTACTTTGCTTTGTTTTATGGGGAGAGAGTGAAAGCAGAATATAGAGAACAGTTTCAACAAGAAAGACAATCTTTAAAAGCAGTGAATTAAAATTGGTGACCAAAATATCAATTCTCTTGTGTTCAGGGCTTTTAATTTAACTCTTGTTAAGCAATTGTCAGAAACTGCTGTGTAAAATCCCTGCAGAACAGCTTTCTGTGGCACCCTCAGATACAATCAAATTATTATTTAATTAAATAATGAAAAAAGAAGAACTTTGTGCTCATTTTTTAATTTAGTTAAGATATATGATTACTTTAGTCTTTAGCTGCTCAGGGATGTTCAGGAATGACAATCATTTTATTGGCCTCATAATGGATTTGATTTTGAACTCAGCCTCTGCGAGTTGTGACAAAAGAACCAATTCAAAATGGCAGTGGAATAGAAAAGGCTGATTTTTTTTCCCATTTTATTCAAAAATCATTGTGGATGCATTGTTATGTACCTTGGTCAAGGAGACCTGCGACTTTTATGCACACAATGATGGGTTTAATTGTGCTGCTTTGGCTATTGTGGATGAGTGATTCATATTCAGGTCTGCAGAGGAGACTGTAGAATGGTCTTGGTTGAAGGCCAACCTTCAGCTTAATGTATGAATGCAAAGAAATTCGCACTCCTGCAGTGTGACTCAGAAGTTGCGTTAACCAAGGTATCAAATTCCTTTCTTTTGTTGGTAGAAATGTAGAAGTGAGAAGGAAAGTGTACACAATGTATCTCAACAGCAAGGCTTACCAAGAGGGAGAGACCCTGATTTTCATTAGAAAGAAGTATGAGCATGTACTGTACATGAGGTTTTCCGAGGTTGCAGATTTAGGACCATCTCATGGACAGGCGAGTTCACATTGATGCTGCTCCTGCAGTAAGCGTTGATTTGAGAGGCCTCACTCTGAAGGTCAGTGAAGGGATGTCTTTGGTGATGTCGTATGGCATCCTTCCCTCTGAGTTTACTCCTGTGGAAACTCGCACAAAATTGTTTAACAAAATTTTCATCTGGGCAACTCCAGTCGGAGGAAGCTGAAAGGAAGAGGAAACATGAAGCAGTTTGTAAATGACTTACTTCCTGCCCGTTACACTGCTGCCACTTAGGGCTACAGTGAAGGTCCTCCATCTCTGTCCATACCATCACTCGCAGATGTAGAAGGATTCTTCATTGCTGTTTCTGTAACATTTTTTTGACTGGTCAGGAAAATTAGCCCTGAGTTGAACCCCCGAACCGGGACGACTGGTGGACCACTCTTAGTCTGGCCTCTGCTTTTTAACCTGCTTGGCATGGGTGACCCTACCAAGAACCAAAGCACAAGGCCTTGGCTCCAGCCAACGTAGCTTTCCAGGTCATTGAAGCAGCAAACCTCCAAACCACGACAAGGCTGTGGTCCCCTTGGAGGTTTGAAAATGAGGATGAGCATTTTAAGATTGTGGTGTTGCCTGCTGGGAGCCAGTGTTGGTCAGTGAACACTTGGGATGAACAGCAGTTGCTGTAAGTTAGAGCATAGGCAGGAGAAATTAGGATAAACATAAATTTATTGAGGGTGGTAGATAAGAAGCGGGGTGTGTGTGTGGATATTGGAACATTCTCTTTAACTGTACTTAGCAGCCTTCCTCTTTCTCTTAAAGGCATCAGTGCCTTTCACCTCCATAATCCACATGACAAGGTTTCCCAAACTAGGCTCCATGCACCCCTTGCTTAATAGCATTTGTCCATAGCATAAAATACATTGGGAACCTCTGCCTTATGATAAAGAACAACTTTAGAGTCAAAGTTCAAAGTCAAAGTAAATTTATTAACAAGGTACATATATGTCTCCATATACTATCGTTTTCTTGCATCCATTTACTGGAAAGTAAAGAAATACAATAGAATTTATGAAAAACTATGCATAAACAAAGACTGACAAACAAGCAATGCACAAAAGAAAACGTGCAAATAAAAAATAAATAATATATTATAAATGATATAATAAGATAATATAAATAATAATAAATAAATAATTGTAAGTCTTTGAAGGTGTCTGTAGATTGTGAAATCAATTCAGAGTTGAGGTGAGTGAAGTTACCCACGCCAGTTCAGGAGTCAGGTGGTTGTAGGCTGATAACTGTACCTGAACCTGGTGCTGTGGGACCTAAGGTTCCTGTGCCTCCTGCCCGATGATAGTAGCGCAAAGAGAGATTACCTGAGGTGGTGGGGGCCCTTGGTAATGGATGCTGCTTTCCTGTGGCAAAGCTCCTTGTAGATGAGCTGAATGGTGGTGAGGGGTTTGCTGGTGACGGGCAGGGCTGAAGGAGTAAGTACCAGGATCTCTGGGGGAAAGCTATGAAATGAGCTGGCCCCTTCAATAGAGGGTGCTTGACTGGGTCTCCCTTGTCAGCTGCTGCAGCAGGAGCCTTGAGAAAGTTGAACCCCAATGATCTGTCAGCTTCATTGTTTCCTGCCAACTTTGACCTCAACATGAGAAAGACAAGCGCGAAAGCTTGACCAACATTTTTGGACAGCAGAACAAAACCAGGGGCTGTTGGTAGGGAAAAGTTTTGACAGTCTCTTCCCAAAAAGCCTAGCTTTGTTTATTTGCAATGAGTTATGCAAAATAGCAAGGTGTGCAAACTGAAAGACCAATTCACATTAGCATCTTTCAAGACCTCAGAATATTTAAAACATCTTTTCACAAAGGTACTTTTCAAATGCAGTTGCTGTTGTAATCCTGTATAAACATGACACATAAAAAACATTGAATGGTAAATTAGTAAATTGGTTTATTATTCCCAAGGTAAACTGAAAATCACGTCTTGCATACTATCCATACAGATCAATAGTGCATTGAGGTAGTGCAAGGGTAATAAGGAGACATAATTTTAAGGTGATAGGAGGGAAGTATAGAGGAATATCAGAGGTAAGACAGTGCTGTGTGCATGGAATGCCCTGCCGGGGTGGTGGTAAGGGCATTTAAGAAACTCTTAGATAGGCACATGAATGATAGAAAAATGGAGGGCTATGTTATAGGGATGGGGTACATAGATTTTATACCTGGTTGAAAGGCTGGCACAATTTTGTGAGCCAAAGGTCCTGTCCTGTGTTGCAATGTTGTACGTTCTATGTATAACAGTAACAACACAGAATAAAGTGTTACAGTTACAGAGAAAGTGCAGTGGACCCTTAGGATCTTGGGGTGCAAATCTGTAGCCCCCTGAAAGGGATAACACAGGTAGATAGGGTGGTAGTGAATTGTTTGGAGTGTGTGCATAAAATTTGGGAACCCATGTTGTGTGCCTCACTGTGTGCTGTTCTATTCACCTCACCGAACTACAGTGAAGGGTGCAGAAGAGGCTCACTAGAACATTGCCAGGATTAGAGAATATTAGAAAGTCAGACAGCTTGGGTTGTTTCTTTTGGAGGGTCAGAGCCTGATGAGGCAACCTGATAGAACTATATAAAATTGAGAGAGGTAGATGGGGAAGATGGTTAGGTTATGTTTCTTAGGAGGCAATTTCAAACATTAAAGGTATAGCTTTAAGGCAAGAGGGGGAAAGTTTAAAAAATGAATAGGCAGGTGTTTGTTTTTATACAGAGAGAGAGTGCCACGTGCATCTGTGAACTGAGTGGCCAATTTCTGCTCCTGTGTCTCATGGTCCCAGTGGAGGAAGCAGATGCAATAAAAATGTGTATGTGGCATCTAGACAGGCAGGGAACACGGAAGGATGTAAACTATGTGCAGGGAGGTGGGACTGATTCAATTTGGCATCATGGTTGACATGATGCCAAAATTGTGAGAGGTAGGTGGAAAAGGTGGTTAGATTATTTTTCCCAGGGGGCAATTTCAAGTATTAGAGGCATAGCTTTAAGGTAAGACGGGGAAATTTAAAGATTTACTAAGCAGCTGTTTTTATACAAAGAGAGTGTCACATGCTATTGTGGAATACTCGGTCTGAGTGGCTGAATTCTTGAAGGCTGTCTTGAAAGGTCTATTCTTGTTCTGGACTGAGTTATGTTCTATGTTCTATGAAAAATAATCCACAAGATCCCAAAGTGATTATAAATAAATATAAATAGATGTGATAAATATTGGCCAGCGCAACGAGGAGAACAGCCTTGATCTTCTTTGAAACTGTGCTGTGGAATCTACAAGCATCTACACTCTCTTGTGTTCATCTGAGAGTACTTGGCATCTCATCTGAAAAATATCACCCCCCCCCCACAGTACCGCACACCCCCATAACAGCATCAGAGTTGCAGCCTAGAATTTGTGAACCCATTTCTAAAATGGGATCTGATCCCACAATGGCTTAATTCAACAAACAGAGTGCTCCAGGTCATGTAGTACACCAACATTGTGAGCAGTCCACTACAGCCTCAGAAGTTGACTAGTGTGAACAAAATGGGTGATAAATATAGAATGTGGTTCAATCTGTGGACAAAAAAAATGGGTTTTGCAGGTCTTGGAGGAAATTGCATTGATCGGTGACAACTGAGAAACAGAGTTAAAGAAGTGTGAGATGGTAGTGAGAGAATTGTCTTTTTCATACTGGTGGAGTTTGAGGTGATGTTGCTGAGGAGCGCTATGGGATGGTAAACTCACTGGAGTTTAGAAGAATGACAGGGGATGACACTGAAATCTGTTGAATATTGAAAGACCTAGCTGGAATGGATGTGGAGAGGATGTTTCTTTTAGCGGGGTCTAAGACCAGAATAGAGGGATATCCCTTTAAAACAGTGATGAGGAGGAATTTCTTTAGCCAGAGGATGGTGAATCTATGGAATTCATTGCCACAGATGGCTGTGGAGGGCAAGTCATTGGATATATCTAAACCAGGAGTTGATAGTTTCTTGATTAGTAAGGGCGTCAAAGATTATGGGGAGAAAGCAGGAGAATGAGGTTGAGAGGGATAGCAAATCAGCCATGATAGAATGGTGGATCAGACTTAATGGAGTGAATAACCTGCTTCTGCTCTTATGTCTTATGGTCTTATGATTCCCATCCTGGCTGGTACCCTTGCCTTACAGCAGGCTGGGAGTGCCTTCACCAGAAGGAGTCCAGCAGTTTAAGGTGTTACGCCGTTACTTACACTATATGCCAGTCTTCCTAGCAGCATCCTTATCCAAAATGAATAAAACCCTTCCTGTTACACAGTCCGAGCTCTTGGTATCTCTTCCTGGCTTTCTCCTACCTCGATTTTCTTCCTCACTGAAGCATTTGTGCTCCTAGTTTTTGTATAAATCTGATCTAGCATGATCCAGTTTTGAAAACTCCGTTGTGTGTTTGAAGGAAGGAGAGGAAGCACGGTTGTGAGGTAGCCTGGGGAAGATGGATGAGGGGCACGGTTCTGCGGTGGCCTGGGAACAGATTGATGCAGAACACAGTTCTGTGGTGGCCTGGGAACAGATTGATGCGAAGCACGGTTCTGTGGTGGCCTGGGGGGAGATTGATGAGGGGCATGGTTCTGTGGTGGCCTGGGGGGAGATTGATGAGGGGCACGATTCTGTGGTGGCCTGGATAAGAATTATGTGGAGCATGAGATTTTTCTTGCTTTCCACTCAGTGAGGAGGAAGATTGAGTCAACGTGGCAACAGCTTCCATTTTAGCCTCATAAGGCTGCAGACGTATTCCAAAAATAAGCAACAGCAGGCAGTACTCAGAGCTTGGTTACTATTTGTGCCTTGGGCTAGAGGAGTGATTAATTTTCATAACTGAAAATTAATTTTGTAACTGCAGGTTTTTTTTAAAAGGAGATTTAGACCTGTGAGAACAGTCTGTGGAGGTGCCACATTGAATGGTTGTCAGGCTGCCCGAGGTGCATTCAATCAGTATTCTCACACTTCCTCCACTGTAGTCACATGTTCTATAGGCAGATGGAACAGCACATTAATATATTTGTGCCACATATTGACTTCAGCAATCTTGTTTATGTATGAATTATAGTTATGAATAATGCAATGAATGATGAGAGCTGTAATTTTTCTCCTATGAAGTACTGGTCATATGTTCTCTACCCCTCCTACTACCAACTATTCTTATCTGCATGGTGGTCTGGATCTTAGACGAAGTCCAACACCGAACAGACCGTGGTTGAATTAGTGGAGATATTCTCATCTTCTTTACTCCCCTTTTGGATCTCTATACTTTATAGATCCCTCGTGATATTGCATTACCAGTACCAATAAGATTAGAAAACCACCACTTCACATTAAATTGCTTTGAAACATCCAACTTTTACCAATGAATCTTCAGTTTAATTCTATAAAATTTTTGGGAATGCTTAAAAGTTCATATTTCACTTTGGGCTTCTCCTTTCCTCAAGACGTCAACTTCTCTGTTGATTTGTTACTCAGTGGCAACATTTGATACCGAGTGTGAACAAGCCAATAAGCATTCAAATTCAAGACATCAGGTTCAAAGTTTCAAGGTACATTTATCATCAAAGAATGTATAAATTATGCAACCTTGAGATTTGTTTGCTTACAGGCAGCCACAAAGCAAGAAACCTGAAAGAACTCATTAGAAACAAAATAAAGACCAACATCCGATGCGCAGAGAAAGGGAAAAAAAAACACAAGTCATGCAAACAATTGAAGCCAGCAGCAATATTCTGAGATGAAATGAGTCCTTAAGTCTGAACCCCGGAGCAGCCCAGAGTAGACCCAAAGCCTTGATATCAGTTCATCATGTTAGTGGGTATGGAGCACAGCAGCCAGGGGCAGTCCTCATAGCCTCAGCGGTGTAGAGAGGGGAGCGAACAGTGTGGAAGAGTGAGCAAAGTCGGTTTTGTCTCCGATCCTGACACCAATCTTTCCAGTCTATTTGGGCTGGCGTTTCAATTGTCCAAACAGCGTTTTGTGCCTTGCATTTAGGCCTGGGCTGTGCTGCAGCGAAAGGCTCACCTGCTCAATTCAGTAAATGTGGAAGGAGTGTTAAAGGATCCAGTACACTGTAATGCTATGGAAAGCAAGTGAACAGTTCAGACTATTATTAATTAGTTTATTATTGTCACATGTACCAAAGTACAGTGAAAACTGTGTCTCGCATGCCATCCATACAGATCATTTCGCTACGTAAGTCCATAGGTGGATATAGCCTAGTCCATCATGGGTAAAGCCTTCCTAACCACTGAGCACATCGACATGAAGTGCCTTGTAGGAAAACAGCATTCAACATCAGGGATCCTCACTGCCCAGGACATGCTCTTTTCTTGCTGCTACCCTCAGGAAGAAGATACTTAAGCCTCAGGACTCACACCAGCAGGCTCAGGAACAATTACCATCAACAGGCTCTTGAACGAAAGGGGAGAACTTCACCTGCCTCATCATTGAAATGTTCTCACAACCAATGGACTCACTTTCAATGACTCTTCATCTCATGTTCTCGACATTTACTGTTTATTTATTTATAATTGCATTTGCAGAGTTTGTCGTCTCCTTGCACTTCGGTTGATCTTTCATTGATTTTGTTATAGTTACTATTCTATAGATTAGTTGAGTATGCCCACAAGAAAATGAATCTCAGGGTTGCATATGGCAACACACATGTACTTTGATAATAAATTTATTTGAACTTTGAAAATACTAACAGGATGCAGAATAGAGTGCTACAGTGACAGTTACAGAGAAGGTACAGCGCAGGTAGATAATAAAGTAGATTGTGAGGTCAGGAGGTTCACTCCCGAGTTCTATAACAGTGGGATAGAAGCTGCCCTTGAGCCTGGTGGTGTGCGTTATCAAGCTTTGCATCTTTTGCCAACAGATGTTGGGTGGAGGTGTAGAAGAGAAAACACCCAAGTGGGAAGGGTTTTTTGATTATGCAGGCTGCTTTTTCAAGACACAGAGAAGTGTAAACAGAGTAATTGGAGAAGAAGATAGGGCCAGCAGGCGACTGGACCTAGGAGAGGAAGATTTTTTCCTTTGTCCACTTCCACCTATTTTCCACTGAACACACCCCGGACCCATTTTGTTTAGGCTGCGTATGTTTAGGGAGTACCCACTCTGGTCCCGCCAAACCCGTAAGATTGGAACGGCTCTCCCATCCCAAACCCTGGTGTGTGTGGATGCTGTGTAATTTGCTACCCTGTTACAACTCACTGCCAAGAAATAACAGACAGCACACTGCATATGATAAAGAAGTTATATTTATGAATCTTAACTTAACCAAGGGGTTACTGAAGAAAAGAAATAAAGAAACAAAAAGGGCCCATTATAATTAAACAGTCAAATGTGCACAAGTTGGAGCTCAAAGGCCCTATTCACCAATCCTCAGTCGACTGTGGCATCTTGCTCCATTGAATTATGGTCCCTCACCGGGTCGACCCCCATGACCGGTTCTTTCCAGCATCTTCTCTCTTCATCTCCCTCTGAACAAAGGATCCAGCTCACACCGGTGTCAGGCACACAAAAAAAACCCTCTGCCCTGACTGAATGGAACGATAAGCCAAACATTGCTTCTACAGAAAGACCATTATGCTAGCAGTGAAACCTTTCCCAGGGTCTCTGTTCCTCCACATCTCCCACCCTCCTCCCAACCTGGCTTAATTTCCCCATTATCCTTCACTGTTCACATGTCCACTGGATCCAGTCTGGCCATTTGCCTTTTCCTCTAACTATAACACTATTAATTATCAGGTCTTTATCTTGTCGCTGCCTATACATCACTGATGTGCACAATTAGACCCATTTTCAAACTTTGGAAAGTAACTCTACTTTCTGCCTTGGCTATCTCCTACCTCCATCCTCCCATCCTACTGTGGGTTTTGACACAATAATTCCACAATTCCTCCTCCCTCAACTTCCCACATTGCTGCCCGTTCACCCGAGTCCCTCTAGAAGGTTATTTATTGTACCATTCTGAAAACCCTGAACATTATCTGGCTTTAGCATCAAACGGCATGAAGTCATCGCTCTCTTGAAAAAATACTTATTGTGCTGCTTGGAAATGAGCATAACAAATGGCACAATGTCAAATAATTGGCTGTTTGTGGCTCATTCCTGTCTTTGAATTGCAAGGTTTGTGCTCTGGGTAGATCATTCTTGATAACATAGCGCAGAAGTAAACTACATGTCATCATTAAGCAATGTTCCTGCCTGTCCTGCTGGTTGAGTATTAAAGTTCCCGGCCAACATTTATCCCTCAAACAACAGTAATGTTTAGTTATCAAGTTTTTATCTCACTGACGCCTGTACGGCTTGTTCTGTGCAATTAGGCTGTCATTTTCATACTTCGCAAAGCGCCACTGCTTCGTAAACTCAGCCTGCTGCCTTGAGATATTCTGAGTTTGTGGAATATGCTTTATGGATCCACTTTCTTTCACTAATAACAGTGATAATTAATAACGCATACAGACCTTCATGTAGTTATTAGTGACTGTAGTCAAAATTCTAGCTCCAGAGATGAAAGTTCGGGCAAGATAATACACGATGGTTGGACGATGACAAAAGCACTGTTAGCAGAATCTCAAATGGTGACAAGCACACATACAGAAGTGAGATAGATCAGCTTGTTGAGAGGTGTTAGAACAACAACCTTGCACTCATTCTCTGTAAGATCAAGGAGTTGATTGTGGCCTTCAGGACGGTGAAGTAGAGGGAACACACACCTGTCCTCGAAGTGTCAGCAGTGGAAAGGGTGAGCAGTTTTAAGATCCATGGTGTCATCATCTCTGAAGATCTATCCTGGGCCCAACATATTGATGCCTTTATTAAGAATGCATGCCAGCAGCTATATTTCATCAGGAGTTTGCGATTTAGTTTGTCACCAAAACCTCTAGCAAATCTCAATAGGTGTACCATGGAGAGCATTATCACTGGTTGTATCACATCTGGTATGGAGGGACCCTGCACAAGATCAGAAAAACCTTTAGAGGGTTGTAAACTCAGCCAGCTCCATCATAGGACTATCCTTTCCAGTACTGATAACATTTTGAAAATGCAATGCCTCAGAAAGATGGCCACCGCCCAGGACGTTCCCTCTTTTCATTACTCTCATCAAGGAGGTTTAGGAGTCTGAAGACCCCCATTCAGCATTTTAGGAACAGCAGATTTCAGAATGGCCCATGAACTCATTAAGACTAGCTCATAGAGATGTACTCCAGTTGGCCAGTGGTGTAGTGGCATCAGCGCTGGACTTCGAGGTGAATGGTCCCGGGTTCGAACCTGGCCGGCTCCTTGCACGCTGGGTGCTGGGTTGAGCATCAAGCTACCAACTCGGCCTTGTAAACAACAGACAAAATGCTAAAAGTAGCAGCAAGGTTGCCATCCAAAGCACAAGGTGAGGAGAGGAATAACTATATATAGATATACTGTAGATATATAGATAGATAGCTTATCATAATTTACTCTTATTTTTACATCTTGCACTGTATTGCTGCTGGAAAGCAAAAAAATATCATGACATATATCAGTGATAATAAACCTGATTCTGACTCCTTTGGAAATGATCACTTTTGTTATTCAATCTCAATTTCTGCTATATTTTAACCTTTGGTTATAATATAGATAATGATGACTGCCAGAAATCATCTCTATGGCAAACAACCAAGACTTATAGAGACATATCCAAAAGATGTCCCATGAATTTGAATAAGGCAAATACTGTCTATGATTTGTTCAATCCTGTGTCTTTCAAAGTGACTCTCAACTCGTGCATGAAGTAAATAAAGGCCTTAATTTGGTGTATATTGAAAATTAAACCAGGTATGCTTCATTAAGCTTCATTATAGTGTGATGAATTTCACATTTTCAATTTTAATTACCAATTTGCAGCAACCTGCCTTAAATGTTTTGTAAGGAACATTTTGCTAACACTTTGTCTTACATTTCCAATTTAATGTGGGGAAAAACAAGCTAGAATGTTATATTTTTGTTGTCTGCTTAACTATTCTGCCTACAACGTTGAGTTGCTACTAATACATTTATTTATAAATTTAAAACTTTACCAATTCTAAATTTATTTATGTATGGGGTATGATTTTCTTGCTGTCAATGTCTTCATGCGTTGATAGTTGCCCTGTTGAAATCGTTGCATAATGCTGGGTGATCTTTCGGCTGGGGTACACACTGATGTGGTCACTTCATAGGTACATCCTGCAACTCATAAAGTGGCCACTGAGTGCAGCATCATGATCTTCTGCTACTGTAGCCCATCCACTTCAAACTTGCACATATTATGCACTCAGGAATGTTTTTTTGCACACCACGGTTGTAATGTATGGTGATTTGAGTTACTGTAGCCTTCCTGTTGGCTTGAGCCAGTCTGACCATTCACCTCTGACCTCTCTCACTAACAAAGCCATTTCGCCCAAAGAACTGCCAAACACTGGACGTGTTCTGAGTTCTGCACCATTCTCTGTAAAATCTAGAAGCTGTTGTGTGTGGAAATCCCAGGAGATCAGCAGTTTCTGAAATACTCAAATCACCCTGTCTAGCACCAATAGTCATTCCACAATCAAAGTCACTTAAGGCTGATTTATACTTGTGCGTACTAGCTTATGCTGTAGCCTACGCAAGTGGACTACGCCATTGTGAGCATTTATACCTGTGCGTTGGTGTGTCTGCGTCGCTCTGCAATTCACCACCAAAACGCTAGTTGGCGGTGGGGTTTCTATGCCACTGTGTTGAGTTTCTTAGAAACTCAAACTTCAAACGATGGTGACTGAAACTGAAGGAGGGTGAATTTTCTGTGCTTGTCCGGCCACTGAGAGACATGGACGGGGAAATGCATTTCAAATATTTTCGGATGTCAGCAGTTAGATTTGACGATTTGGTTCATCGTCTCCAACCATTTATTTCACATCAGTGTACGCACAGTATACTCAGAGACTGGCAATCACCATTCGAGTTTTAGCTTCAGGTGGAAGTCAACAGGCTGTAGCAGCTAGCTACAAACTGGCGTCAAGCACAGGGTCCTCCATAATTTTGGAGGTTTGTAAAGCTTTATGGAAAGCATTGCAGCCAGAGTTCCTTCCCTGCCCTTCAGTCGCCCAATGGGAAGTATTGCAGCGTAGGAGAAAGTGCGATGCTACCAAGCAGACCAATCGCAGTTGTTTAGGGCTGCGTCGCTGCGATGCGTAGTTACATTGTGGGAGAAGTGTGCGTTAGACTATCGCGTAGGGTACAGCTTAGGGTACGTGGCTATGCCGTACCTACGGCATACATTTGACGCAGAAGTATAAATCAGCCTTTAGATTGCATTTCTTCCCCGTTCTGATGTTTGGTCTGAACAACAGCAGAACCTCTTGACCATGTCAGCATGTTTTTATGTATTGAGACACTGCTATGTGATTGGCTGATTAGATACTTGCCTTAATGTGCAGGTGTACAGATGTACTTAATAATGTGGCCACTGATTGTATTGATTAGATTTTAACACAATATTTTTTGTTTCATTTCAACAGCTTGCTGATCTTTTCAGAGAGCCCTTAAAAGTCAGCCATTTTGTTGCGCATGTAGATTCACACACAGCCCAGATCAATGGCTGACACTCAAAGACATTAGTAAATCTATTTCTTCACAACGATCAGGTAGATTTGTGGGCAGAATTATTTAAAAAAATAATTTATATTCTCCAGGTGCAATGATGAGATTTGAACTTATTTCTGGATAACTTATCGAGTTTTCTGAATAATAGTTCCTATATTTACTATACCAGGTCTGCTAGAAATGCTCTTTAATGAGAAAAAAATAACATTTATTTTTAGGTATTTATTTTGATTTTTATCAATTTGAATTTTCAGAACTGCATAAAATTGGATACAGCCAACTTATCAGCAACAGTGCACCATTTAGGACTTTACATAATCAGCCGTCAAATGCATAAATCAATAAATTATGAATCATTTCCTATTTCACTGCCTTGAAACATTTTGACTTTGTCCTAAATCTCCAAGTCCTGCTTATATATCCATAAGCTTACAAATTAATGTGCCAATAGTAGTGACCAAATTCAGAATCAAAAGTTGGAAACAAATGGAATTTTCTGATCTCTTTCCTGGCAACTATTTCTCTTTACTCCTGAGATGATGCCTTGAGATTGACGATGGGTTCTTTCACTCTCGGTCTGTGGGTGATGAAATAACAGATGAGGCCTAGGTAGGAACTGTAGATTTTGTCCTGATGGAGTAGGAGATGCCCTATGAAATGGGAAAGTATGTAATTTGTGAGACTGTGTGACCATTTGTCCTTTTATGCTGAGTTTCTGCAAGGCCCTGATGTAGTTGGTGACTTGAGGTTTTCAGTGTCATATCAAATGCTCCTTCTCCGTTATGAGTGGTCATGGGTCAATAGTTTCCAGGAGTCAGCAGAAATAATGTATAGATTCAAAGAAGTTTTGAGTTGTTCCTTCTATAATTTAGTTTGTACATCTGGTATTCATTTCCTCTAATAAAATTTATATGTCTCACAGGGCTTGCAAACAAAAGCCCAGCCTACCACAGTGTAATGCCCTGGTTCATATTTTTCACATTTATACTGTACTGTATTTCATTTATGCTGTTCAGTGCAAGCTACTTGTTTGGGTTACTGTTGAAGGTAAGAGAATTGTGTGCCATCCAATTAGGATGGCTGGATTAAGGGGTGGGTTCTCTGGTGAGGGATCCTAAGGTTGGGCTTGGGGTTTTTGTTAAGGAGATGAAGAGAGAAGACACGGGAGAGAAGAGGTCGTAGGATTCGACCCGGAGTGGGACCATGATTCAATGAAGCCCGAGGGAGATTGAAGGAGGCAGGTCCTGGACTGGTACATGGAGCTCAGAAAAATAGAGGACTATGGGTAACCCTAGGTAATTTCTATGGTAAGGACATATTTGGCACAGCTTTTTGGGCTGAACGGTCTGTATTGTGCTGTAGGTTTTCTATGTTTCTATGAGAATCGGCGAAGGGGAAACCCTGAGCTCCAACTTGTGCACATTAGACTGTTTCATTAAAATGGGCCCTTTTCTTGTTTTGCTCTTTCTTTACTAACCATTCAGTCAAATTAAGAATTATAAAGCTAAATCTTTTAAGTGTCTGTTAGTTCGTGGCACTTATTTGTAACAGGGTAACGAATCATGCAGCACCTACACCAACAGGGGGTTTGGGGGGATGGTGGGCCCGTGCCTCTATCTCACACATTTGGCGGGGCCGGAGATTGTCCTTCCTAGACTTACACAGCTGATGGAACCATAGTGTTTCAACTGTATAATTAGTATTTAAATTTTAACAGGTTTTTTTATAATAGAAACATAGGAACATAGAAAACCTACAGCCCAATACAGGCCCTTCGGCCCACAGAGTTGTTCCGAACATATCCCTACCTTAGAAATTACTAGGCTTACCTGTAGCCCTCTATTTTTCTGAGCTCCATGTACCTATCTCAAAGTCTCTTAAAAGACCTTATCGTATCCGCCTCCACCACTGTTGCTGGCAGCCCATTCCACGCACTCACTCTGAGTAAAAAACTTACCCCTGACATCTCCTCTGTACCTACTCCCCAGCACCTTAAGCCTGTGTCGCCTTGTGGCAACCATTTCAGCCCTGGGAATAATAGCAACTCTGATACTCTCTGCTCATCTATTGCCACTGAATCCTTGTTGAGCAAAGCCAAATTGAGTTTATTGACATACGCACAAGTACACATATGCACTGGTGCAATGAAAAACGTACTTGCAGCAGCATCACAGGCACGTGGCATTCACAAGAAATACACAAATTTTATAAAAACATGTTAGAAAGAGAACTAGTACAACAAAAAACATCCCTTGTACTGAAAAGTAATCAAAGTGTTCATAATGTTCCTATACTGAGGTGGTGATTGGAGTTGTGCAGGTTAGCTCCAGAAATGATGCGGGAAGTGACTGTTCCTGAACGTGGTGGTGCAGGACTTCAGGCTTCTGTACCTCCTGCCCGATGGCAGTTGCAAGAAGGTGGCAATGGAAACCTGTGATGTCAGCGTCCAGTAGCCCAGTTCTCTGTGTGCCGAGAAGGTGGACGGCCGTGATGACCCGACATCCGAGAGAGGGCTCTTACTCCCTCAGCTTGTTCCACGTTCAGAAGTTTGTTTGATTTGATGCCTTGCCTTAGCTCAGATGGAGATTGACGGAAGTACACTAGGTGGCCACTTTACTAAGTACAGGAGGTACCTAATAAAGTGGCCACGGAGCGTATGTTTGTGGTCTTCTGCTGCTGTAGCCCACCCACTTCAAGGTTAGACATCTTGTGTGTCCAGAGACGCTTTTCAGTACACCATTGTGACGTGTGGTTATTTGAGTTCCTGCCACATTTCTGTCATTTTGAACCAGTCTGTCCATTCTCCTCTGAACTCTGTCACTAACCAGGCATTTCACTCACAGAACTGCCTCTCACTGGATGCTTTTTGTTTCACGCACCATTCTCTGTAGACTCTGGAGACTGTGGTGTGAAAAGATCCCAGGGGAACAAACCACCCTGTCTGGCGCCAACAATCATTCCACAGTCACTCAGATCATAGTTCTTCCCCATACTGACATTTAGTCAGAACAACAACTGAACCTTTCGACCATGTCTACATGTTTTTATGCATTGAGTTTCTGCCATGTGATTAGCAACAATCAGGTGTGCAGGTGTAACTAAAAAAGTGGCCACTCAGTGGAGTTTCTCTCAAATCTTTGAAGCGGGAGGAGGAATCAACATTGATTGACGGTTTATCAAAGTTGCATGTTACCAGGCCTAATTATAGCTGGCGAGCTCGCTCATAATTACTGCAACATTACACTTGCCAGATGACCTGGAAGCTGAAAGATAAATGCTGAGTAACAAGAAGGATTTGGCTGCCACACTGTGACACCAAGAAGAAAGCCACAGCAGGCATGTCCTTAGCATTGCTCTCGGGGTCTTCTGAATGTAGATTCCTGCCAACACGATCCACCAGACACAAAATCAGAAGACTGCTTTCCTTTGAACTTCAAAGGCTGAGGGACAACCTGATCGAAGTATGTAAAATTAAGAATTGTAGATATGCTAAATAGTCCAAGTCTTTCTGCCCGCTGGATATGTTAGGTAGTAGTAGGCATAGCTGTAAAGGTGGTGGGTGGGGAGTTGGGGAAGGTTTAAAGGAGATTTACTAGGCAAGTATTTTAACTCAGACACTGCTAGGTGTCTGGAACGTGCTGCCAGGGGAGGTGGTAGAAGTAGATACAATACTAACGTTGATGCAAGGGCGATGGTGGAGGCAAATACGATGGGGGCATTTAAGAGACTCTTAGCCGGGCACATGAATATCAGAGAATGGAGGGATATGGGCATTATGTAGGCAGTAGGAATTTGTTTAATCAGGCTTTTAATTACGGGTTTATTATTTTAACATTATGGGTCAAAAGGCCTGTTCCTGTGCAATAATAGCCTTTTTCTTTGTTCTCTGGTAGAACATAGAACAGTGAAGCACAGTACAGGGCCATTGGACAACAGATGTGTCAACTCTTTAAGATCAGTCTAACCCTTCCCTCCCACATAGCCCTCCATTTAGCTGCTGTGTATTTATTCTTTCAGTAGTATTTGAGTAATCTTGTATATACGTTGGCTGATTAAGCCCTCTTGTTGTTTAAATAATTCAACACGGGTTATATGTATGTGAATTGCAAGCATCATCATGCTGCCGTGTGATATGCGCGTGCCTTGCTTGAAGCAAATACGAAGGTAGACTCACATTTTGGACTCCTGTGTCTTCCTATGAATTAGTTCAATGTTTTGAAGTTACAAACTGTATCTTCTTTCATCAAGATGCCTATCTAAGAATTTCTTAAATGACTCTAATATACCTGTCTCTACCCTGGCAAAGCATTCCAAGTACCTACTATTCTCTGTGTAAAAAAAATCTACCTCTGCCATCCCCCCTTACTTTCCTCCAATCACCATAAAGTTATGCCCCTCAATTCGGCCCTGAGGAAATGTCTCTGACTGTTCACTCGGTTGTTTTATTTTAGAGGCATTTAAATAGACACATGAACAAACAAGGGGTTATAAGTAGCCACCTACTCCTTGTGTCTCAACATATCCAGCAGACATTACCAATATTCCATCTAAAAAGTGGGACATCTGACATTGCAACACAGCATGTTAACTCTCTGAAATGAGTCTTGAATCTCTGACTTCACTACAACAATATCTTTTGTGGATTCAGCCTCGCCTATTAAATCTTCAGCGTTCACGTACAGGATGGTGAGCCCCTGCATCCCATGAAGAAAATTTGCCAAATGTTCAATCTCCTAATCATTTGCACCTATCTGAGATTAAGTGTAAATTCCCTTCTGTGATTTAATGCAGTAACACAAGAAGCCTCAATGTAAGGTGAAGTGGTGTTGAGTATAAAATGGGCAGGATAACAGCTGCATTGAGACAATAGAACCATAAGACGTAGGAGCAGAATTAGGCCATTCAGCCCATTGAGTTGGATCCATCATTTCATCATGGCTGATCCATTTCCCTCTCAACCCCATTCTCCTGCCTTCTCCCCATAACCTTCCACACACTGGCTAATCAAGAACCTTTCTTAAATACACCCAATGATCTGGCCTCCACCGCCACCTGTGGCAACAAATTCCGTAGATTTGCCACCCTCTGGCTAAATAAATTCCTCCTCACTTCCGTGCTAAATGGACATCCCTCTATCCCGAGGCTGTGCCCTCTGGTCCTAGATCTAGAGAACGGGAGCAATAATTTATTGTCAATGGAATGACCACTGCACTAAAATAGAACAGATGTAATTAGGTCCCTCAGAAAAAAAGATCTTTAAGCAGTCAGTTCTAACTTGTCTGGCTGCTCCTTATAATGGAAATGCCTCTTTCCCTAATAATGCCTTGGTAACCTTTGAAAATGCTATGGCCTTTACTTCTTTCCATTAAGCCTTGTAACCGGTGCTTTTCATAATACTCCAGCTGAGGCTCAACTTATGACGCATAAACTCAAAGCAAAGGTGTTAGATTTCATGCATCTATTTATAAAGAAATAACTCATATGCCTTCTTTGCCACCTTATTAATAGGCTCTACACGTTCTAAGGACTTGGACATTTAGATGCAATCACTTTTTGTTCAACTGCACTTTCCAAATTTAGGCAATCTGTTTCCTTTCTAACCATCTCATGGTGTCCTCCACATTGAATACCATTTGTGGTTTGTCTATCTTTTGGCCCATCCGGTGTCATCTCAGCCTACAATAATCCCCATCCCTATCTGTTATGTTGCTTATCAGATGCATTGTAGGATCGCTCTTTAAATAACTAAAAAGAGCCAAACACGCAAATCGTTGGAGGAAGTCAGCAGGTCAGGCAGCATCTATGGAGGAGTAAACTGTCTACAATCTGGGCTGCGTCCTTTCATCAGACAAAACATCGACCTTTTATTCCTCTCCATAGAAGCTGTTTGACATGTTGAGTTCCTCCAGCATTTTAGAAACATAGAAACATAGAAAACCTACAACACAATACATGCCCTTTGGCCCACAATGCTGTGCTGAACATGTACTTACTTTAGAAATTACCTAGGGTTACCCATAGCTCTCTATTTCTCTAAGCTCCATGTACCTATCCAGGAGTCTCTTAAAAGACCTTATGGTATCTGCCTCCACCACAGTCGCAGGCAGCCCATTCCATGAGCTCACCACTCTCTGCGTAAAAAACTTACCCCTGACATCCCCTCTGTACCTACTTCCAAGCACGAAAAAACTGTGCCCTCTCATGCTAGCCATTTCAGCCCTGGGAAACAGCCTCTGACTATCTGCACGATCATCACCTTATACACCTCTATCAGGTCACCTCTCATCTTCTGTCGCTCCAAGGAGAAAAGGCCGAGTTCACTCAACCTATTCTCGTAAAGCATGCTCCCTAATCCAGGAAACATCCTTGTAAATCTCCTCTGTACCCTTTCTATAGTTTCCACATCCTTCCTGTAGTGAGGTGACAAAACTGAGCACAGTACTCCAAGTGGGGTCTGACCGGGGTCCTATATGGCTGTAACATTACCTCTCAGCTCTTGAACTCAATCCCACGGTTGATGAAGGCCAATGCACCTGTATGCCTTCTTAACCACAGTCAACCTGCACAGCAGCTTTGAGTGTCCTATGGACTTGGACCCCAAGATCCCTCTGATCCTCCCCATTGCCAAGAGTCTTACCATTAATGCTATATTCTGCCATCATATTTTACCTACCAAAATGAGCCACCTCGCACTTAACTGGGTATTTTGTCTGTATTGCTCTGGATTTCCAGCATCTGCAGAATCTTTTGAGGTTAGACAAACTCGGGATGAAGGGGCTCAGTCTGAAGTGTCAACTATTTATTTCTCTCCACAGACCCTGCACGAACTGCTGAGTTCCTCCACATTTTTGATTTTTGAAATTAAGATACAATATGGAATAGGCCCTTCCAGCCCTTTAAGCCGTGCCGCCCAGCAATCTTCCAATTAGTTTGAGCCTAATCACAGGACAATGTACAATGACTAATTAATCTACCAACCAGTACATTTTTGGATGCATTTTGTGTGTGTTGCTCAGGATTTCCAGCACTTGCAAAATCTCTAGTGTTTGTAATTAAATAGAGTAATAGATGCCAAGCTTAACTTTGAAGGTTTTTTTTCCGGGCTAGCTCAGAGCATGAAGAATATTTCCTCACCACCAATCTTTCTTTTTCAATCAGTGAAACAACTCCGCTACCTCACCTGAATTCTAAGGACCTCTAAACTTGTACCAAACTTTCTGCTGGACACTTTCTTGACAGCCTTCCAAAAGTTCCTATGTACAAAATCTACTTCACCACCTTGGTTGGCTTCTGCTGAACATGGGTACTAATATAGAATCATTTAATCATGAAGGAGAAACGTACATGGGGAAGGAATCCATAATTATTTAGTAGCAATAAACATAGATGAATATTAAAATGAAGGGATCTGACTCTGCAACTGATAGCTGATAGTCCTGTATGCATTTAATGGTAAAGTATGCAGACGATATTACAATTTTTAAAAAATAGATATACTGTTCTTTAAACTTGGCGGTAGATCCCAGCATTCTGTATATATTGCAATACTAATTACACTTTAAAAGTAATTAATTGGATGTAAATCACTGTTGGTTGCCCTAAAGTCTTGAAAAAGCATGACTGAATAACAAGGTCTTCCTGTGTGAAGGGACAGGTTAAGTAATTGTTCACTCAGTTTGAAGTATCTCCTGATGCGACTCAATTTCATATTTGATGATAGCTGTTCCTTGTGATATTTTTAGAGAAACTCTGTTAAAGTTTAAACAATAAAGAGAGAAAGCATTGGAAACATTCAGACATCTTCAGAAAGAGAAGCATTTTAATATTTTAGGTTTGGGACCCTTCCTCAGAACTGCAAAAGAGAGAAAACTACTTCATTTTTAGGTAGCAGAGAAGACAGCTAATGAGGGAATGGGTAGAACAAAGGGAATATCTCCAACAGAGTGAGACCAGGTTACTTAATATGGTAACAGTTAAGATCAGATGATTTTTTTTGTTCTTGTTATGTGTTGCTAGTAGAGGCTGAGGGTTCTACTCATTAGGCCAAACTATACCATTAAAACAGAGCTAAGAAAGGATGCTTCAGATACAGATAGAAAGAAATATTGAATCACCCAGAGATAGAGAGAGAAAGCTGATAAGTTTGTAGGGCATCATGGTTACATAGTGGTCAGCATAGCGCTTTACGGTACAAGTGACCTGAGTTCATTTTCTGCTGCTGCCTGTAAGGAGTTTGTACATTCTCCCCGTGACGGCGAAGGTTTCCTCTGGGTGCTCAGTTTCATCCCACAGTCCAAAGGTTCATTGGTCATTCGGCTCGGATTAAACCGGGGGTTGCAGGGTGGCGTGGCTCGATGGTCCAGAAGGTCATATTCCGCACTGTATCTCAACAAGTAAATACATTTCTGTTCTTGTTAGCAGTCTCTCTCCAATACAGTCATACAATCTTGGTTGAGTGGGATACCAGAAAGAGAGTGTCACCTTCTTTCATCAACGCCCTGCAAACCCAAGCAGAGTCAGACCATGCCCTTCTTTTTCATTCAAGGCAGGAGCAGAATTCCTCTTTCCTTTATTTTTAATGTTCTTGACTCAAATTGTATGCACTGTTACAGTAAAGTTATTAACCTGTTTCTGTTCAGTCTTCACACAGAGGAGCATTGGTCAGGAATTTAAATTGGAATTTAAATATGCAGTGCCCCAGTTTGGAGACTGGCTACTTCCACCTATTCCAAAGGGAAAAGGAGCAACCAGAAAAAAAAGGTTCAATTAAATTACATGTCTCCTTGTCTCCTGTGTCATGAAATGAGGCTTTTTGCAAATGAATCCTTGAAACACGTCTGAATTCTGCTGCTTTATTAAAGCATATAAGGTCAAAAGTACGAAATAAAACTTTGGTAGAATTGTAAGAGAACGGATAGACTTTGCGTTGTCGTCGTGAGGGCTAAATGTTCCTTTTCCTTCTCTCCACCGGTCCAGTGCCTTTATCTCAAAGTGTGGGGCCAGTAAGCTATTCCTCTTCTGTGATCTCTTGTCAAATTTGAAGACCCATTAGTGGCCAGAAGGTTATTGAGGAGAAGATTGGGGAATGACAATAAGACCATAAGATATAGAAGCAGAATTAGGTCACTTGGCCCATTGAGTCTGCTCTGCCATTTTCTCATGCCTGATCAATTTTCCCTCTCAGCCCCAATCTCCTCCCTTCTCCCCATATCCCTTCCTGCCCTGACTAATCAAGAATCTATCAGCTTCTGCCTTAAGTACACTCATTGTATTGGCCTCCACAGCTGCCTGTGGCAATGAATTCCACAGATTCACAATTCTCTGGCTAAGGAAATTTCTCCTCATCTCCATTCTAAGTAGATCCCCTTTTATTCTGAAGCTGTGTCCTCTGGTCTTAGACTCCCCTTTTGCTGGAAACATCCTTTCCACATCCACTCTATCGAGGCCTTTCAACATTTGATAGGTTTCAATGAGGTCGCCCCTCATTCTTCTGAATTCCAGTGAGTAGAGGCACAGAGCCATCAAACACTCCTCATATGATAAGCTTTTCAATCCCAGAATAATTTTTGTAAACCCTCTTAGAAACCCTCTCCAATGTCAGGACATCCCTTCTTAGATAAAGGGCCTGAAACTATTCATGATACTCCTTGAGGTCTCACCAATGCTTCATAGAGCCTCACCATTATATCTTTGCTTATATATTCTAGTCCTCTCGAAATGAATGCCAACATCGCACTTGCCTTCCTCACCACTGACTCAAATTGAAAATTAACCTTTAGGGAATCCTGCGCGAGGTCTCCCAAGTCCCTTTGCACCTCAGATTATTGAATTTTCTCTCCATTTAGAAAATAGTCTATGCTTTTATTTCTTCTACCAAAGTGCAAAACCATACACTTCCAGACACTATATTCCATCCGCCACTTCTTTGCCCATTCTCCTAATCTATCTAGCTCCTTCTGTAGCCTCTCTACTTCCTCAAAATTACCTGCTCCTCCACATATCTTCATATTGTATGCAAACTTGGCCACAAAGTCATCAGTTCAATCATCCAAATCATTGACATCTAACGTAAAAAGAATTGGTCTTGATATTGACCTCAGTGGGGCATGACTATTTATCAGCAGCCAAACAGAAAAGGTAACTTTTATTCCCACACTGCCTCCTGCTAATCAACCATGGCTTTACCCATGCTAGAAACTCTCCTGTAATACAATGGGCTCTTAACTTGTTAAGCAGCCTCATATATGAGGCCTTTCATTTCAAAGTGATCACAAACTTGTACAAATTGGTCTAAATGTACTACAATTATTAAACATAAAGTAATTGATTGCATAATTACTCACCCTCTTCAAGTCAATATTTAGTAGATGCACCTTTGAGTCCGTTTGGATAGGTCTCTTCATCTGGACACTGCAACTTTTCCCCATTCTTCTGTACAAAACTGCTGAAGCTCTGTCAGAGTACATGGGGATTGTGAGTGAACAGTCCTTTTCAAGTCTTGCCACAAATTCTCAATTGGATTGAGGTCTAGACTCATGGTAGGGATAGTGTATTTTTGATGATGTATGGTATTTGGCTTATGCCGAGCATAGCATTTAGCCTGATGGTCAAAAAGCTCAATTTTGGTTTCATCAGACCATAGAAACCTTCTTTCAGCTGACTTCAGAGTCTCCCACATGCCTTCTGGCAAACTCTAGCCAAGATTTCATGTGAGTTTTTTCAACAGTGGCTTTCTCTTTGCCACTCTCCCATAAAGATGTGACTGGTGAAGCACCAAGACAATAGTTGTTGCATGTGCAGTCTCTCTCATCTCAGCCATTGAAGCTTGTAAGTCCTCCAGAGCCGTCATAGGTCTCTTGACGGTCTCCCTCACTAGTCCCCTTCTTGCACAGTCACTCAGTTTTTGAGGACAGCCTGCTCTGGACAGATTTACAGCTGTGCCATATTCTTTCCATTTCCTGATGACTGACTTAACTGTACTCTAAGGGATATTCAGTGACCCGGGAATTTTCTTGTATCCGTCTCTTGACCTGTGTATTTCAATAACCTTTTCTTGGAGTTGGTTGGAGTGTTCTTTGATCATCATGGTGTAGGTTTTGCCAGGATACTGACTTACCAGCAGTTAGACATTCCAGATACAGGTGTATTTTTACTACAATCAATTGAAACACCTTGACTGCGCACATGTCTCCATAAACAGATCTCCATTTAAATGATTATATGACGTCTAAAATCAATTGACTGCAGCAGAAATGATCTGGTGTGTCATATTAAAGGGGGGTGAATACTTATGCAATCATTTATTTTGTGTTTTATATTTGTAATCAATTTAAATCACTTTGTAGAGATCTGTTTTCAATTTGACATGAGTCTTTTTCTGTTGATCAGTATCAAAAGAAGCCAAATTAAATCTACTGTGATTCAATGTTGTAAAACAATAAAACATGAAAAGTTCTGGGGAAGGGGTGAATACTTTTTATAGGCACCCTACATCATTTTTCAATCCATCAAAGATGTCATGTTGAGGCTTCATAATGCCTTGGTCAGACTACATTTGGAGTATTGTGAGCAGTTTTGAGTCCCTTCCTGGGAATGGACATGCTGGCATTGGAAAGGGTCCAGAGGGGTTTCCCAAGAATGATCCTGGGAATGAATGGGTTAACATATGTGGACTTTTTGATGGCTTTAGGCCTGTACTCATTGGAGTTTAGAAGAATGAGGAATGATCACACTGAAATTTGTCGAACATTGAAAGGCAGAGACAGAGTGGATATTGAGAGGATGATTCCAATAGTGGGGGGGGGGGGGGGGAGCTAGGACCAGAGGGCAAAGCCTCAAAATAGAAGGATGTATCCTTAAAACAGAAATGAGGAACAAATTCTTTAGCCAGAGAGAGGTGAATGGGTGGAATTAATTACAGGTATATTTAAAGTGGAGGTTGATAGGTTCTTGATTAGTAAGGGCATTGAAGGTTACAGGGAGAAGTCAGGAGAATGGGGTTGAGAAGGAAAATAAATCAGCCCTGATGGAACGGGGGAGTGGACTCAATGGCTAAATGGCCTAATTTTGCTACTATCTTCTATGTTATTCCAAAAAAAAAGAATTTAGTCGGTAAGCAGATGGAAACAAAGAAAAAGAAGTGCTTTAAAGTGACTCACCAGGGCCGCAGTGATGTATTGTTATGTGAAATTACCATTATATAATGTTATTGCATTGAAATTACACCTTGTGTAGTTCAAAGCATGTACACTTTCTGGGCATGGCAATAGGGAAGAGTAACCATTATGTACCTGGTGTCCAACAGTCACCCTGAACAATTGATTATAAGTGTTCTGTAAGTAAGGAAGAAGCTAGAGCATATACATGGCATATTCTGCAAAAACAGAGTCAGAGATTATGCCACAGAGCTCCAGAGACTAGATTTCTGTGGAATCAGTTATATGTGGAGATGTTTGGGATCTTTGACTGATGGATGAGTTTTTGAGTAGAAATCCGTTATGATGGTAATCTGTGGCAAGAGAATAAGAACAGCAAGTTGCAATGGTAGCTCAAACGAACACCATAGAGATACAGGGTAATGCAACACAGGCCCTTCAGCCCATCTCATTCTATGCTGAGCAAAATGCCCTAAGTTAGTCTCCCATGCCCACAATAAGAGGAGAGTGTGATGGGAATAGGGCACAAGAGAACAAGATACAGGGTGGTATGCAAGCATAGTTGGCGCAGCTGCTGCCTTACAGTACCAGGGACCCTGGTCTGATCCTGACCTCAGGTAGTGTCTGTGTGGAGTTTTTCCCACTTTCTCTTTTTATTAGGGGCTTCAATTGTCACAGGCTGAGCAGGTCTCCACCAACGGTGGTCAGGGACATCGATGCACTAGGTTAAATTAGTCTTGGAAATGGACTACAAGGACATTTCCAGATTGCTTTCCCCCAAATTAGCCAGGTAAATTAATACGTTTTATCCATTTTGGTTAAAAAATCTTTCTCCATTCTCCATTCTGGATCGCCTCTTCCCCTTCTCTACTCTTCACCCCTACCTTCTGGTGCCCCTCCTTCTTCCTTTTCTCGTATGGTCCACACTACTCTCCTATCCGATTCCATCTTCTTCAACCCCTTACCTCTTCCACTCATCACCTCCCAGCTTCTCAGTTCATCTGCCTCTCCACCGCACGCCTACGTTCCCACTCACCAAGTTTCACCTATCACCTGCTAGATTGTACTCCTCCTCCTCCCAACTTCTTATTCTCACTTCTTCTATCTTCCTTTCCCGTCCTGATGAAGGATCTTGCCCTGAAATGCCAATTGTTGTTCTGAACTCGTTAAGTTCCTCCAGCAATTTGTGCTTGTTGCTCTGGATTTCTAACATCAGCAGAACCTCTTGTGTTTTATAAAAGCAGATTATTTGATTGTGATAGATAGGAAAAAGGCTATGGAGAAGAAAGGGCCTTGAATTCTTTGTACACCAGGCACTGAAAGCGAAGTGTGCAAGAAAGAAACAGTTAAGAAGGCAAAAATATATTAGCTTTTATTGCAGGGGTTTTGAGGGTCAGGGATATCTTACCACCCAGGGCCTTGGTGAGATATATTGTTTGCAGAGTAGTCTCATTCTTATGACAGGATTTACTTTACACAAAGAGAGTGCAGCAAAACTTCATCAGACCAATTCCTGGGATGATGGGATTAGATTCACATGAATTTAGATCTTATCAAAATGGAAAGTATTATGAGTAGTTTTAGGTCCCTATTCAAGAAAGGATATGCTGACATTGGAGAGGGTTCAAAGGAGGTTCACAAAAATAATCTGGGAATCCTTGTTATACGAGAAGCATTTGATGGCCCTGGGCATGCTCTCACTGGAATTCAGAAGAATGAGGGGGGATCTCATGCATACCTATCGAACATTGAAAGGCCTCAATAGAGTGGATGTGTAGAGGATGTTTCCTATGGTGGGGGAGTCTTAGAATAGAGGAACTTCCATTTAGAATGGCAATGAAGAGGAATTTGTTTAGCCAGATGGTGGTGAATCTGTGGAATTCGTTGCCACAGGCAGCTGTGGAGGACGAGTCATTGGGTATATTTAAGGCGGAGGCTGATAAATTCTTGATTAGTCAGGCATGATATGAATCAGGCAGAAGGCAGGAGATTGGAGCTGAGAGGGAAATGGATCAGCCATGATGAAATGGTGGAGCAGACTCGATGGGCCAAATGGCCTAATTCTGTTCCTATATCTTTTGGTCTTATGGTCTTATGGAAAGAAAAACCTCTGATTGAGTAGGACAGACTGGTTGTGGGATAAATGTTCCTTCAGCCTGGAAGGCTTAGAACAGGGAGTGATGGTCTCAGGATGCATGTTTAGACATCTGCTTCTGAGATGAGGGGAATTCCTTCACTTCAGAGGGTGATGAACCTCTGGAATTCTCTGCCTGGAGGGGGATGGAGGTCATCATTGGATACCCACAGTAGCATAGAGATCAGTTTAATGCTTTGCATTGCCAGCTGTAAGATCAGTATTCAATTCCTGTTGCTGTCTGTATGGTGTTAGTATGTTCTCCCCGTGACTGCGTGGGTTTCTTCTGCGAGCTCTAGTTTCTTCCCACATTCCAAAGACACACGAGGTAGGATTAGTAGGTTGTTGGCATTGTATGTTGACTCTGGAAGTGTGGCAACACTTATAGGCTGACCTCCAGGACATCTCAGATTATGTTTATAGTTGATTCCAACAGTACACATCACTAGATGTTTTGATATTTCAATGTACATGTGGTAACTCAAGCTAATCTTAATACTTGAGAGGGAGATACTGAAATTGCCAGAGAAAGATGCACCAAGAGATGAGAAGGGTGCAGGAATAACGTATTGAGAGAAAAGCAACTATGTTCTTATTGAATGGTGGAACAGGCTTCTCCTTGAAAAGGTGAAAGAATCAGAATAGAAAAGATGAGCAGCAGAAGGTCTTTCACAGCCCATCAAGGCTGTTCAAAAATCTCAATAGAAACCATAGAAACTACAGCACAGAAACAGGCCTTTTGGCCCTTCTTGGCTGTGCCGAACCATTTTCTGCCTAGTCCCACTGACGTGCACATGGACCATATCCCTCCATACACCTCCCATCCATGTATCTGTCCAATTTATTCTTAAATGTTAATAAAGAACCTGCATTTACCACCTCGTCTGGCAGCTCATTCAATACTCCCACCACTCTCTGTGTGAAGAAGCCCCCCCCCTAATGTTCCCTTTAAACTTGTCCCCTCTCACCCTTAACCCATGTCCTCTGGTTTTTTTCTCCCCTTGCCTCAGTGGAAAAAGCCTGCTTGCATTCACTCTATCTATACCCATCATAATTTTATATATCTCTATCAAATCTCCCCTCATTCTTCTACGCTCCAGGAAATAAAGTCCTAACCTATCCAACCTTTCTCTGTAACTGAGTTTCTCATGTCCTGGCAACATCCTTATAAACCTTCTCTGCACTCTTTCAACCTTATTTATATCCTTCCTGTAATTTGGTGACCAAAACTGAACACAATACTCCAGATTCGGCCTCACCAATGCCTTATACAACCTCATCATAACATTTCAGCTGTTATACAAAATACTTTGATTAATAAAGGCCAATGTACCAAAAGCTCTCTTTACGACCCTATTTACTTGTGACGCCACTTTTAGGAAATTTTATATCTGTATTCCCAGATCCCTCTATTCTACTGCACTCCTCAGTGCCTTACCATTAACCCTGTATGTTCTACCTTGGTTTGTCCTTCCAACGTGCAATACCTCACACTTGTCTGTATTAAACTCCATCTGCCATTTTTTAGCCCATTTTTCCAGCTGGTCCAAGTCCCTCTGTAGGCTCTGAAAACCTTCCTCACTGTCTACTACACCTCCAATCTTTGTATCATCAGCAAATTTGCTGATCCAATTTACCACATCATCATCCAGATCATTGATATAGGTGACAAATAACAATGGACCCAGCATTGATCCCTGTGGCACACCACTAGTCACAGGCCTCCACTCAGAGAAGCAATTCTCTACCACCACTCTTTGTCTTCTTCCATTGAGCCAATGTCTAATCCAATTTACCACCTCTCCATGTATACCTGGCGACTGAATTTTCCTAACTAACCTCCCATGCGGGACCTTGTCAAAGGCCTTACTGAAGTCCATGTAGACAATATCCACTGCCTTCCCTTCATCCACTTTCCTGGTAAGCTCCTCGAAAAACTCCAATAGATTGGTCAAGCATGACCTACCACGCACAAAGCCATGTTGACTCTCCCTAATAAGTCCCTGTCTATCCAAATGCTTGTAGATTCTGTCTCTTAGTACTCCCTCCAATAACTTACCTACTACTGACGTTAAACTCACCGGCCTATAATTTCCTGGATTACTTTTCGATCCTTTTTTAAACAACGGAACAACATGAGCCACTCTCCAATCCTCTGGCACCTCACCCGTAGACAGCGACATTTTAAATATTTCTGCCAGGGCCCCCGCAATTTCAACACTAGTCTCCTTCAAGGTCCGAAGGAACACCCTGTCAGGTCCTGGGGATTTATCCACGTTAATTTTCCTCAAGACAACAAGCACCTCCTCCTTTTCAATCTGTACAGTTTCCATGATCTCACTACTTGATTCCCTCAATTCCATAGACTTCATGCCAGTTTCCTTAGTAAATACAGATGCAAAAAAACCTATTTAAGATCTCCCCCATTTCCTTTGGTTCCGCACATAGCCGACCACTCTGTTCATGAAGAGGACCAATTTTATCCCTTACAATCCTTTTGCTCTTAATATACCTGTAAAAGCTCTTTGGATTATCCTTCACTTTGACTGCCAAGGCAACCTCATGTCTTCTTTTAGCCCTCCTGATTACTTTCTTAAGTATTTTCTTGCACTTCTTATACTCCTCAAGCACCTGATTTACTCCCTGTTTCCTATACATTTCATACAACTCCCTCTTCTTCTTTATCAGAGTTGCAATATCCCTTGAGAACCAAGGTTCCTTATTCCTATTCAATTTGCCTTTAATCCTGACAGGAACATCCAAACTCTGCACTCTCAAAATTTCCCCTTTGAAGGTTTCCCACCTACCAATCACACCTTTGCCAGAGAACAATCTGTCCCAGTCCACGCTTTTTAGATTCTTTCGCATTTCTTCAAATTTGGCCTTCCTTCAGTTCAGAACCTCAACCCTAGGACCAGATCTATCCTTGTCCATGATCAAATTGAAACTAATGGTGTTATGATCACTGGAACCAAAGTGCTCCCCTACACAGACTTCCGTCACTTGTCCTAACTCGTTTCCTAACAGGAGATCCAATATTGCATCCCCTCTAGTTGGTAACTCTATATATTGATTTAGAAAGCTTTCCTGAACACATTTTACAAACTCTAAACCATCTAGACCCTTAACAGTATGGGAGTCCCAATCAATGTATGGAAAATTAAAATCCCCTACCACCACAACTTTATGTTTCCTGCAGTTGCCTACTATTTCTCTGCAGATTTGCTCTTCCAAGTCTCGTTGACTATTGGGTGGTCTATAATACAATCCCACTAATGTGGCCATACCTTTCCTGTTTCTTAGCTCCACCCATAAGGACTCAGTAGACAAGCCCTCTAATCTGTCCTGCCTGAGCACTGCTGTAACATTTTCCCTGACAAGCAATGCTACTCCCTCACCTTTCATTCCTCTGCCTCGATCACATCTGAAACATTGGAACCCTGGAATATTAAACTGCCAGTCCTGCCCCTCCTGTAGCCAAGTTTCACTAATTGCTATAACGTCATAATTCTATGTGTCAATCCACGTCCTCAACTCATCCGCCTTCCCCGCAATACTCCTAGCATTGAAATAGATACACCTCAGGAGATTTTTACCACCACTCACAACCTTTCTATCAGCGGATTTACTTGAACTTTTAACAACATTTATTTTCACCCCAGCCACACTGTCAGCTCTGGCACTCTGGTTCCCATCCCCCTGCAAATCTAGTTTAAAGCCTCCCCAATAGCACTAACAAACCTCCCTGAAAGGATATGGTCCCCCTGTAGTTCAAGTGTAACCCGTCTCTCTTGTACAGGTCCCACCTGCCCCAGAAGAGGTCCCAATGATCCTGAAATCTGAAACCCTGCCCCCTACACCAGTTCCTCAGCCACTTGTTCATCCTCCAGAGCATCCTATTCCTACCCTCACTGGCACGTAGCACAGGTAGCAATCCTGAGATTACCACCCTTGAGGTCCTGCTTTTCAACTTCCTACCAAGCTCTCTATACTCACTCTCCAGGACCTCTTCACTCTTCCTTGCTATGTCATTGGTACCAATGTGCACCACGACATCTGGCTGGTCACCCTCCCACTTCAGAATGTCATGCAATCGATCAGAGACATTCTTGACCCTGGCACCCAGGAGGCAACAAACCATCCTGGATCCTCTGTCATGACCACAGAACCTCCTATCTGCACCTCTAACTATCGAATCCCCTATCACTACTGCTCTCCTCTTTTTCCACCCTCCCTTCTGCACTGCAGAGCCAGACTCAGTGCCAGAGATCCGGCTACTGCAGCTAGTCCCAGGTAAGTCATCCCCCCCAACAGTATCCAATGCGGTATACTTGTTGTTGAGGGGAATGGCCACAGGGGAACCCTGCTCTGCCTGCCCTTTCCTCTTCCCTCGCCTGACAGTGACCCAATTTCCTGTCCTCTGCTCTTTTGGCGTAACTACCTCCCTGTAGCTGCTACCTATAATCTCCTCATTATCCCGAATGATCCGCAGGTCATCCAGCTCCTGCTCCAGTTCCCTAACGCGGTTTGTCAGGAGCTGCAGCTGGATGCACTTCTTGCAGGTGTCGTTGTCAGGGACACCGGAGGGCTCCCTGACTTCCCACATCCTGCAAGAGGAGCATTCCAACATCCTGCCTGGCATTCTCACTGCACTAAACAATCTGAACAAAAAACTTACCAGAACCTACCCTGGCCTCTGCCTGTTCTTGCCGAAGCCTGTTGAGCCAAAGCCGTCCCACTCTGACTCAGTCCACTCCGATGATGGCCGCTGTATATGGAAGTCTGCTTTTAAACCTTGGCTAAGTAAACCTTAACTAAGTAAAGGTGGTTTCATATCTGGTGGAGACTGAAGGTACAGTGATAGACAAAGGGTGATATTTTTGTGAGCTTACTGCGCAAACCTGATGTATTTAACTCCGCTCCACTGTTTACATTTTGCCTTTTCTCCACATCCCTGAAGAACCCCGTCCATCTCCAGGATTTTAAAATGTATTTATAAAAGGAAATATAAAATTGGAAATGAGATGAATCAATGTGCAGCTGACTTTAATTTTCTCTGTAGTCTAAATGCAGTGAGATAATATGTGTTAAAAGTACAGTGGTGGATGGTGTTAATCAGTGAATTAGTATACGTGTACTGGGGAAGTTAATCTTATGTATTATCATTCATGTAATTAATATGATTATTGCCTTGTGCTCAGTGCAGAATGGTGACAGCTATTAACAGAAGTCAAAGCTATGACTGCAATGTTATGGAGCCAGTTTCATGGTCAGGACAGAGTTAATGGGCTCGCCATTCATACTTCCCCAGCTAAGAAAGGAGTTAAGGCAACAGATATGGAGAGCATTTTTTGAATGGACTATGCATGGCAGCTGTGCCATCATCTGCCAAGCCCCGGCTACATATCACAAACCTATTAAAATGCACATTAACTGTCGAAATAAATCTCGTTCAACGTACAGGAAGACAGAACAATTTACTGAGAAAGGAATACAAGGTTGTAACAAGCAAGGAACACAGGCAAGATCGAGTGAGGAAAAACAAATTGACATTAAATTCAGTGATTGATTTAGAGAAAAGTAGCTGCAGGAGTGTGGTGGAAATGTAATTAATTCAGGGAAAAAATCAATAGCAGCTTATAATGAAATTAGAAATGATGAGATGTTTGCACTCTCCCTCAAACCCACTCTTCACTCCTGCCGTTGTATCTCACACAATACCCATTAAAAATGACCAGAAAGATGTTCTTAGTTTTCTCCGGTTTCCATTTAATAATGCAGAAATCTAAGTGTCCCTCAGTCTGCAATTAGAGGTTTTTTTTCCCTATCCCCTAGCAACCATCGCTAGGCAACATCTTGTTTACCATTATGTGTTTTTTTCACCCATTATTGAGGGGCAGGTTTGTTTTGCCTCACGTGTTTCTGAAGCCAACTTCCTGGTGTGAGGTGTTGGATGGAGTCAGTGTTCAGCCCCTTGAATATCAAAAAAGCATGTTTACTGTTCTAAATAAGTACATAAACACGAGAAGTCCCTTGACGATATTATAAAGATGAACAGGGGATTATCTCATGACTGGGACAATATTTATCTCTTACTGAAGGTCGTTAAAACTGATCATCTGGCCATTATCATGTTGGAGATTGTAGAACCTTACTGTGAACAACTTGGTGCTTTCCTATTTTACAATTTAATTTCACTTCAAAAGTACTTTATTAACTTTAAAGTGCTATGGGAACCTCTAGGGTCATGATACATCGTTGCCTTTTTTCTTTATTATTTTAATATTTCCCCCCATCTGCAGTATCTGTTAGTTCAATCCTGTTCAAATTTTCACTCTTATCCCAAGGAAGGTTCATGCAGTTGGATATTGTGTGTGGAATGAATAATAACACAATATCACATTAGTCAATTAATGCTGCAGTTTGAACTCACAAAGTTGTGGCTGGGAGGTAAGAAATTCACCAGTGAATCAAGCTGAGCAACCCGGCCCAAATCCCAAAGGATTCGCTTAGGAATGTTTTCAGTGATCTCCCTTAAAGGAATGTTTCATTTGATTGGGTGCCAGTTTCACAGATTAAAAAATAATTATTTTAATTTATGTTAACTTGTTTGTCCTCACCTTGTGATGTACTGCGATGCAAAAGGCTAATTTTCATGGCATTTATACCCTGTGCATCAACGTCTATAACAACAATAAAGGTTCAAGATTCAAGTTTATTTATCACAGGTACATCCGGACAGAAAGTTAAATGTGCCATTCGTGTTAATAAAACTAACATACCCGAGGGTATGCTGGGGGCATCCCTCAAGTGTCACCCACATATTCCACAGCCAACATAGCTTCCCCTCAATGCTCAGCAGAAAAACACAGAACACAACAAACAACAAAATAATACACTAGGAGTATCAGAGAGGAGTAGAAGTAGAATATTAATAGAACTATTGTGGTCTATGTAATTGATGAATAATCGAACTCAGTGAAAAACACACCAAACTCCTACACCTATAAAGCACCCTTATATCCACTTTCAGAACAGTGACTGTGTAGCTTGCTCCCCCTTATCAATTAACTCATGAGGTTTGCCTGTTGAACAACAACTTGTATTCATATAATGGCGCTAGAATGTTCCCATCAGCTCCCGAAAGCATATTCAGTAAACAATTAGCATTAATGTGGTGTATTTAATATTTCAGTAATATTTGAAGAAGGGACTGGGCCCAAAACGTCGACAGTTTATTCAGTTCCATAAATGCTGAGTTCCTCCAGCAATCTGTGTGTCTTAATCTTGTATATATATAGTTTGACTAAGCATTCTTGTTTTGCTTAAATAATTCATTACGGGTTATATGGAAAAGTATGTGAGTGCATACATTATCATGCTACCATGTGTCGAGTGTGCGCCTCGCTTGAAGCGAAAGACAAAGTAGGACTCGCTTTTCTCAACTCTCTTGTTTTCCTTTGCATTAATTCAATGTTTTGAAGTTACAAAACATAACAGGGACATGGACAACAAGGCTTGATCTAGAGCTAAGCTTTAAAGAGCAAGGAGGAGAACAGTGGAGAGGCTGCAGTAATGAATTCCAGATTTTAGGGTCTAAGCACCTGAAGGTGAGGTAAATATTTCTGGAACATTGTTAAAATGAGCAGATGTTCAACAGGGTACGCAAACTGCTGAAGACATTTTTCAGTATTGGGTTGGAAGTTGCAATGCGTCACTGTTCATGGGATGTAAAGGTTCCATTATTCTGGTGTACAATTCTGTAAACAAACAGAGAGCATCAATTATTCAACAACCGGTCAATGAAAGCCTCAAGGTAACAAGATGTCAGGATTCAACAATTGCAGCACTTGCTTTTGTATATCTTTAAACGAGTTTAGACATCACTGCTCCAGTTGTAAGTGCATGAGACATAGGAGAAAAATTAGTCCATTCAGCCCATCATGGCTGACTTATTACCCCTCTTAACCCCATCCTCCTGCTTCTTCCCGTAACTTTTGACACTCTTACTAATCAAGAACTTATCAGCCTCCAGTTTAAATATACCCAATGATTTGGCCTCCATAGCAATCCATTGCAATGAAATCCACAGATTCACTATCCACTGGCTCAAGAAATTCCTCCTCATCTCTGTTCTCGAGGGACATCCTTGTATTCTGAAGCTGTGCCTTCTGGTCCTACACTCCCCCAGTATAGGGAACAACTTCTCTATGTCCAGTGCATCTAGGCCTTTCAATATTTGATAGGTTTTAATAAGATCTCCCTTCATTCTTCTTGTGAGTTAAGTAATCAAAGGCTGCTTGCCTTTACTACAAACTATGTTTCTAATGCATGTTACACTACAGTTTGTGAAATATCAAATTCAGAGTGATGTGATGAGACTTTAAGGTTTCCTCAAGGTGTCAGACGTTGAGGAACTGAGTTAAAAGACTGTAGGTTTAAAACCTATTCCAGGGACTTTTAAGTTGGCATATTCTCCAATACTGGGGGGATTGTTAACTTTCCAGAGGTGTTGTCATTCAGTGCAATTGCAACTGAGGCCTGAATCATGCTCTTTGCTGGATGAAACCAAAAAGAACTGAGTAACAAGCCCATAAACTTTAATTGAGCTAACCTTGGGATCTTTCACAATTTGGCTAGTCACACTAGCAACCCAATGTCAGGTGCATAGGTGTGGCTTTGGGAGAAGATGCAAGGATGGCAATCTACCCTCCTCAAGCCACCTGATATCCCCAAAACTTCAGTCAGTTTTGGACAACATACACAAAATGCTGGAGGAACTCAGCAGGCCAGGCAGCATGTATGGAAATAAAGCTTTTTTTCCATAGGTGCTGCCTGGCCTGCTGAGTTCCTCCAGCATTTTGTGTGTGTTGCTCGGATTTCCAGCACCTACAGATTTTCCCTTGTCTGTGAGTCAGTTTTGGAGATTCCTTGGCTCATTCATTCCTGGAAACATTTGCTGTTCGGCCTATTTACTAAATGTTGGCTTGTCTTTAGTCCACAGCATCAATATTGCTCATCTTAATAAAAAAAAGAAAGTGCTTGTATTCATATAGTCCCTTACACAACCCCAGAATCTCTCAGTGGAGCTGGTAACTGTTGAAGTACTTTTCAAAGCTGTTTTATAATGAAGGATCAAGGACCAACTTGTATCAACTTTTCGTCCTTCTTCCCTCCGGGAGAAGGATCAGGAGCTTGAAGACTCGTATGGCCTGATTTGGGAACAGCTTCTTTCCAACTGTGATAAGACTGCTGACCCGGATCTGGGCCGTACCCTCCAAATATCTGGACCCGCATCTCGTTTTTTTTTTGCACTACCTTACTTTCCCTTTTCTATTTTCTATTTATGATTTATAATTTAAATTTTTAATATTTACTATGGATTTGTACTCCAGGGAGCGGGAAGCGCAGAATCAAATATCGCTGTGATGATTGTACACTCTAGTATCAATTGTTTGGCGACAATAAAGTATAAAGTATTAGGAATTTGTTGTGGTGTGTTGGTGCGACATGCAACAAAAAACACCAATGTTCAACAATTATAAAAAATGAAGAATTATATAAAAAATAAAGTTAGAGGTTAAAGTGCAGATATAGAATCTACAGTGCAGTACAGTGATTGAGGTGTCAGGGGGTTAACTAGAATGGTTGATCAGATTAATTGTCTGGGGGAAGAAGCTTTGAAGATGATGTAAAATCTTTGTTTTCATAGCCCTAGAGCACTTTCCAGAAGGGAGCTCTGGGAAAAGGCAGTTCAAAGTTTAAATAAATTTACTATCAAAGTAAATATATGTCACTATATACAATGCTGAGATTTATTTTCTTGTGAGCATACTCAATGAATCCATAATAGAATAATAACAATAATAGAATCAATGAAAGATCACGTCAACTTGGGCATTCAACCAGAGTGCAAAAGACAATGAACCGTGCAAACACAAAAAGAAAGAAATAATAATAATAAATAAAGAAGCAATAATTATTGAGAACATGAGATGAAGAGTCCTTGAAAGTGAGCCCATAGGTTGTGGGAACAGTTCAGTAATGGGGCAAGTGAAGTTGAGTGGAGTTATATCCTTTGGTTCAAAAGCCTGGTGGTTGAGGGGTAATAATTGTTCCTGAACCTGGTGATGTGAGTTCTGAGGATCCTGTACCTACTTCCTGATGGCAGCAGCCAGTACAGAGCATGGCCTGGGTGGCAGGGGTCCCTGATGATTGATGCTGCTTTCCTATGAAGCGTTTCATGTTGAAGCGCTCAACGTTTGGGAAGGCTTTACCCGTGATGGACTGGGCCATATCCACCTATGGACTTATGTTGCGAAATGACCTGTATGGATGACATGCAAGGCAAAGTTTTTTGCTATGTGTTGGTACATGTGACAATAATAAACTAGTTACCACTTAACAATAGGCTGAACTGTTCACTTGCTTTCTATGTCATTACAGTGTACCGGATCCTTTAGCATTCCTTCCACATTTATTGAATTGAGCAGGTGAGCCTTTTACTGCAGCCGAACCCAGGTCCAAATGCGAGGCACGGCACGCAGTTTGGACAATTGAAATGCCAGCTCAGATAGACTGGAACGATAGGGTGTCAAATCAGAGGTGAGAGACAATTTTGCTCGCTCTCCCGCCATGGCACAAATAATTTGAAAACTGCCTCGGTTGCTGTGCTCTGTACCTACTAATATGATGAACTGATATTGAGGCCTTGGGCCTACTCTGGGGTTCCGATCTAAGGACTCATTTTGGTCAGTGTAGATGTGCTCAATGGTGATGGACTGGGCCATGTCCACTACTTTTTGTAAGATTTGCCATTCAAGGTTTTCCATACCAGGCTGTGATGTAGCCAGTCAATATACTCTGCACTGCACATCTATACAAGTTCGTCAAAGTTTTTAATGTCATGCCGGATCTCCGCAGACTCCTAAGGAAGTAAAGATGCTCCAGTGCTTTCTTCATAATTGCACTTACGTGCTGGGCCCAGGACATGCTCTTTGAAATGGTAACACTGAGGAAGTTAAAATTTAAAACTGAGGACTGCTTCACAGACCTTTGGATTCCTCCTCCTAAAGTCAATAATCAGCTCCTTAGCCTTGCTGACATTGAGCACGAGTTTGTTGGATGGTAGTGTCTGCAATGCTTTGTCCTGTCCGCCTCTTTGTTCTGGGCACATACAAGTCTCGCAGTGATGGTAGACTACACACAGTGACGTTCTCTGCTGATCTGACAGTTCGCTTTAGCTTTCGCATATTGTGAGGTGATGCTGCACCGAACCAGACAGCAAAAGCCGATGTAGGAATAGATAGTGTAGGAATAGATAGTGTAGGAAACTCAGCCTGAGGGTGAGCCATTGAGAATGAGGAGTGAGGAACTGGCACTGAAAATCAGCTGAGGCCTGGGACAGAGCAGCTGTAATCATAATGAATGGTGAGGTTAGGTTTGAGGGACCGAGTGGCCTATCCCTCCTTCAACTTACATCGTGCTCTTTTGAAAACAAGCTTCCACAGTTTTCATTTTAAATTTCTTTTTATACAGTACGTGATATGTCAACACATAACCTTGACCTGACTGGCTTGTTGAGCTGAACAACTAAGGGTCTGAGCTCTGCTGCTGTTCTGAGGTCATGTGTGAGTCAGATTAGCGCAGTACATCTCCTCTCCTGAATGCGAGTTAACTAGCCGGGTTCTCACAGCAGTACAGAATGATTTTGTTCCTTTTACTGTAACTTCCAGATTCTTTCTATTTAATTACTTGAATTTAAATCGGGATTTGAATTCATGTCTTTAGATGAGTTTAATTTGGTTTCATCGTCTGCACAGTCATTGTGGGTTGAAGGTCTCATTCCTGTGCTGTACTGTTCTCAGTTTGACATATATTCTGCATTCTTTGTTCGGTATTTTGTATTCGATGTTCTGCATTCTGTGTGGTGTATTCTGTATTGTGCATTATGTATTCTGCATTTTGTAATTTGGCATTGCATGTTGCCTATTGTGTGTTGTGTGGTCTGCATTCTTCTAGGTCTCTGGAAACTACTTCCATAATTTAAATTATAAATACTACCTACCTATCCAACCCACTGCCATTTGCTGTGGTCTCAATGTAACATTTCACCTTGCACTAAACTCCCAGCCGCTGCCACGTCACCAGTACAAGGGTGTATACAAAGCAAGCTAATACTAGATTTAAAAAAATAATAATCCCCTTTTTATTGTGACTAGCCAACAGGAAGAATAACCTTTTGTGCTTAAAAAAAATCCATTATATATAATGTGATAAATGTTTGGATTAATCCACCAAGCAAGGGTGAAAACTCCAAGCCACTCAAAGAGGCAATTATTTATCAGGCGCACTGTTGGGAGAGTTAATGTACCAGACATGGGCTTCCAGAGAACTGCTCTTTTATTCTTATCCCTCACTACCTCTATACTGATGAAATGAAGTCATAGGGGATTTTATTTCCTTGAATAATACAAGAGAAACAATACATTGCTTATCGACTCCAGGCAATGATGTGCTCTTACATATTGTTCTATTCATTATACATATTAAAGTTAGAATAGAATATGTTCATTTGGCTGCAGGAAATAGCACATCCTTTATAAAATAGAGCAATAGTGAGAAAAACGATCAGATTTATTCTGGAGAATAGAACACCATATATATACATGCAATGGCCACTTTATTAGGTACATCTGTACACCTACTTGTTAATGCAAATATCTGACTAACCAATCACGTGGCAGCAACTCAATGCTTAAAAGCCTGCAGACGTGGGCAGGAGGTTTAGTTGTTGTTCAGACCAAACATAAGAACGGGGAAGAAACGTGATCTAAGTGACTTTGACTGTTGATGCCAGGTGGGGTGGTTGAGTATCTCAGACACCGCTGATCTCCCGGGACTTTCACTCACAGCAGTCTCTAGAGTTTACAGAGGATGATGCAAAAAACAAAAAAATGAAAAATACAGTTAGTGGCAGTTCTGTAGATGGAAGTGTCTTGTTAATGTAGGTCAGGGGAGAGTGGACAGACTGGCTCAAGCTAACAGGAGGTGGCAGTAACTCAAATAACCATGTGTTCAACAGTGCAGAAGAGCAGGTCTGAACCACAATACTTCATACCTTGAAGTGAATGGGCTACAGCAGCAGAGGACCATGGACATACACCCTGTGGCTACTTTATTAGGTACAGGAGGTATAGTACCAAATAAAGTGGTCATTGTTTGTATATATGAGTGGGATACTTTCCAACTGGCGTATACAGTAGAATATACCATGGCCACGTATACTATACTGATATTAACAGACAGAAAAAATATCATCATTACACAGATTCCATTTGCATTTATCAATGTTTGTTAAGGGACACTTCATTCACTGTTGAGGAGTGTGTCTACCTCCAGCTTTTCCTGGCTCCATACTTAACTGATCACTGTGGACACTGATGGTTGGGAAATGATGGAACTGTGGGCTTTATTACAGGCTAGAGTCATGTAACTCTGTGGTCCACTGACTGGATTACGGTTGTGGGTCTACCTTCATCAAGAACAGCAGTATGGAAGTTCATGTTACTGGAAACAACAATACACCAACTAATATGTCATTCCATCATGATAGTCTGAGAAAGCAAAATCTGCAGTATTGTGCAAAGGTCTTAGGCACATATATGTAGCTAGTCTGCCTAAGACTTTTGTACAGTACTGTATGTCTTTCCAGTTACCAAACAACACATAATACCACGGAGTGAATACAAAGCTAAGCACTCTTATTTCTGCTTCCCAACCGCCTATCTTAACCAATATACAGTGCTGTAGAATTTGATAAACTCTCAGGAGAAAAGACTGACATCATTTTAAGAAACCATGAAGTTGCTGGTGTGTTGTTGAAAGAAAACTCAAACTGATCTGCTCATATGCTCTTAATGGAAGTAACATGCCATTTTTAGCTGATCTGCTGGATAGGTAAATACAATCGCAAATCAATGTGATTACCGCATTGCTCTCCAGAAGGTGATCTACCTGGTCACACCGTTGTTCCAAGCTAGATGAACAAATCAAGGATGGACAATTAGAAACAGAATGAACAAAGGGCCAAGTGATCACTCAAACTTATACTATGAGATTGTGGCCGATCATTCCTCCTACTTCCCCAGATAAATCACATTTGGGCCAACACGGTAGCATAGCCATTAATGTAGCCCAATTACAGAACCAGAGACCCAGGTGCAATTCCGCCACTGTCGGTAAGGAGTTTGTACGCTCCCCCCATGGCTGCATGGGTTTCCTTCAGGTACCTCAATGCCCTCCCACATTCCAAAGTCATAGAGGTTAGTAGGTTAATTGGTCACATGCGTGTAGTTGGGTGGCGCGGGCTCATTGGGTCGGAAGAACCTGTTACTGTTCCGTAGCTGTAAATAAAAAATAAATCTTCTGTATCCCATAATCTATCAAAATAAATGTAAAATCCAAGTATATTAGTCAGGGTGAGGTGATAGAGGATAGGATTCTTGCCAAGTGAAGAAGGGGAGCTGAACAGCGAAAGTGAGTAATTAGTTTACATGACAGTCTACCTAGTCGGAAACTAAGTTGTCAAGATCAAGTGTTCCTAATGATATTCTTGCTGAGAATATTGTGGTACAATCTACCAAAAGGAGCAGTGCACAAGAAGTGACTTCACCTCAGTCATCCCTGAGGTAGAAATTACGTCAATGGCCCACACAAGTGACTCATGTCTGGAACTGTCAGCCCAGTTTCCAGAATGATGCACAATGACCTGGGGATGGTTGGTATTGCGTTTCGCTCGGAAATATGCATCACATCAGTTTCACACTTGCAAAATGCTGAAGGAGAAAGACTGCGAAATTAAATTTCAAGGTGAAGATGACGCTATCAAGTATTACATATCATAAAATAATGCAAAGTGTAATTGATCCTGGAATAGGCTCATTTGCCCAATGGGTCTATACTGACTGTTCATGTAAAACTCTTTCCACTTCTCTTCACAAAATGCTGGAGGAATTCAGCAGGTTCGGCAGCAACTATGGAGAGGAATAAAGAGTCAACATTTCAGGCCGTGACTGTTAAGTGAAGAGAGGTGGAAATCATAAACTTAAGAGAATCTGAAGATGCTGGAAATCTTAAGGAGCACACACAAAATGCTGGAGGAACATGGCAGGTCAGGCAGCATCTGTGGAGAGGAATAAACATTCCTCTCCACAGATGCTGCCTGACCTGCTGTGTTCCTCCAGCATTTTTTGTGTGTTCCTTAAGATTTCCAGCATCTTCAGATTCTCTTAAGTTTATGATTTCCACCTCTCTTCATTTAACTCTATCATAATCTTATCCAGATTCCTCTTAAATGGTTCTAAAAGTATTCTCCTCAGCTAATACAAGAGGGAACAGGCTTCACTTTCACATTTCAACCACTTTTCGGCTAAAGAAATCGCTAATGATTTTGCTGTAGGATTCATGTTAACCTCACAGCTATTTGTTTCGGTATTGCCCTCAAGTAATGTACTGTGCAAAGTCTTAGGCACTGACTGCATATATAGCTAGGGTGCCATATATATGTGCTATATATATTTGTACAGTACTCTATATTGGTTAAAATAAGAAGGTGATTGGGAAACAGAAATAAGAGTACTTAGCTTTGTATTCGCTCAGTAATATTAAATGCTATTTGGTGACTGGAAAGACATAACATACAGTACTGAACAAAAGCCTGAGGTACCCTACCTATATATATGTGCCTAAGACTTTTGCACAGTACTATAGAGCACATTTAAGTACATCTCCCTGTTAACTCTTTCCATAATCTTTGAAATCCAAGCCAGGTGACTGCAATTTATTTTTTTAAAACATAAAACACGGCCCTGTCTGTTCACTTAGTACTAATCCACAATAGGTACAAGTTACATTTAGCTGAACTGGAGACTTTCCAGGCTGTAAGTTACATGTTTTCACCAGGATAGGGAAGTCATCTAGAACAGATAGGTTTAAAGTGAGTGGGGAAAGATCTAAAAGTCACCTGAGGGGCAAATGTCTCCAAACACTGGGTGATACCTATATGAAATGAACTGCCAGAGGAAGTGGTAGATGTTATAATCATAACATTTAGAAGTCATTTGGACCAGTGCATGGATAAGAAAGGATTAGATGTATACTGGCTAAATGCAATCAGAAGACCATTATTAGATTATTGGATTATGAGGACACGCAGTCCTCTTTTATTGTCATTTTTGGTATGCGTGCATTAAGAAATGATACAATGTTCCTCCAGAAAAATATCACAGAAACACAAGACAAACCAAGACTAAAAAAAAACTGACAAAAACCACATAATTATAACATATAGTTACAACAGTGCAAAGTAATACCGTAATTTGATAAAGAACAGACCATGGGCACAGTAAAAAATGTCTCAAAATCTCTCAAAAGTCCCATCATCTCACGTAGATGGTAGAAGGAAGAACAACTCTCCCTGCCATGAGCTTCCAGCGCCGCAAACTTGCCGATGCAGCACCCTGGAAGCACCCGACCACAGCTGACTCTTGAGTCCATCCGAAAACTTCGAGCCTCCGACCAGCCATCTGACACCGAGCACCGAGCACCATCTCTGCCGAGCGCTTCGACCCTGGCTCCAGCAACAGCCAATAGGCAAAGCTAAGGATCTGGGGCCTTCCCCTCCGGAGATTCTCAATCGCACAGTAGCAGCAGCAGCAAAGTGGGCATTTCAGAAGTGTCTTCAGATGTTCCTTCGTGTTTCTCACGTCTGTCTCCATCAAATCAGGACTGTGCACGGCAACCTACTTACAAATACGATATCATTCCAGAGTGGCCGCCCACGCTGCGTCGCGCTGCCGTCTTCTCCTCCCCTCCCCATAAGAGATAGGAGCAGAATTAGGTCATTTGGCCCAGTGAGTCTGCTCCGCCATTTCATTATGGCTGATCCAATTTTCCTCTCAGCCCCAATCTCCTGCCTTCTCCCCGTATCCCTTCATTCCCTGACTAAGCAAGAATCTATGGACCTCTGCCCTAAATGTGCAGCAGCCTTTTGGTTTTCTCTGAGCTCCGTTTCATAAATCACCACAATCTCAGAACTGTCACAGAATGGAAGAAAGCCACTTGGTCCATTGAATCAGTAATGACTCTATGCAAAGGCGATCCCACCATACCACTGGCTTGTCATAATCTCGGAAAATTCCTTTCGGATACTTATCCATCTCCCTTTAGAGCAAAGAATTGGATCTGCCTCTAGGTCGTGCATTCCAGATCCCAGCGACTCTCTGTGTAAAATAAGTACTTCCCCATTGCACTTTTACAAATGTTTCCTGCAGAGACTCAGACATTCTAGATAAAATCAGAAAATCCACAGTTGATTTCATTCCAGTAAATTTTTCTTTTTGAGTTCTTTCTGATGTCTGTCATGCCTTCGAACGGCATGGAGAGCAGAAATGTTGAGATTTCTCCACGTGTGTGTGAATTCCATGGGATACAAGGACAATGGTGCTAGATATTTGGACAAAAATATTGGATGAGTTTCATAGGAAACTGATTGGCTGAGATGGATTTTAGCTCTGAAAACCATTCTCTAATGTTCTGTAATACATGTGATTCAAGCATTAGATGATTTTTGGGCCCCTTATCTAAGAAAGGACGTGCTGGCATTGGAGAGGGTCCAGAGGAGGTTCATGAGAATGATTCTGGGAATGAAGTGGTTAATGTATGAAGATCATATGATTCCTCTGGGCTATACTCACTGGAGCATAGAAGAATGAGGGGGGATCTCAGTTAATATTGAAATGCCTAGAGACAGTAGACATGGAGAGGATATTTCCAAGAATGGGGGAGGGAACAGCCTCAGAATACAAGGATGTCTCTTTAGAACAGCGATGAGAAGGAATTTCTTTAGTCAGAAGGTGGTGAAACTGTGGAATTCATTGTCACAGACGACTGTGGATTTCAAGTCACTGGATACATTTAAAGTGGAGGTTGATAGGTTCTTGTTTAGTTGTGGCACCAAAGGTTATGAGAAGGCAGTAGAATGTGGTTGGGAGGGATAATAAATCAGCTATAATGGAATAGCAGAGCAGACTTGATGGGCTGAATGGCCTAATTATGCTTCCATGTCTTATGATATTGAATATACTGCCAATCCACACTGCACGCCCCTCTCGCTGGACCCTGATCACACCATAAACCATCCTCTACTGCCATGGGGGTCATGGTAAATGGGTAAGTGCCAGCGATAATCAGAAAGTGGATGAAGCAACCAAGGCAAACCTGTTAGCTCTATAACTATATATGTGAGTTTCTCAGTTGCACAGACAATCAAATCTACAATAAGTCAATAGAAAGAAGGTTTGGTGACACTGGCCACAGGAAGAAATGCCCCAGCTGCTAAGGATTGGAGCAGAGAAAAACATCTATGTATCTAACTGTGATGGCCTGACTCTGTTCTGCCTGCCACTCACCTACTACCTGAAGGTGGCTTTAATTATCTTTCAAATGTCATCTCTGGCTTGCTGTTGACATTGCAAGCTTTGGTAACAGTCAGCTGGGAACAACGAGAGTCATTTCAACCAAATGCTAAGCTATTTCCCTCCTTGCAGACTCCTGGCTTTAAAACCCTTTGCTGGCTAGTTGCTAATCACTGACCCTGATACGGTGGAGTCCACCTTTCAATCCTGCTGGTGCTCTTAACATAAACCCCTAGACGCCCACCCTTGCCTTCAGATTCAGATTCAGATTCAGATATATTTATCACATGGAAGTGGGGATGAGCATAATGCTTTCTATAAATGAGGCCTCAGGTTCAATCCCAGCATCTCCATGCTGGTGGTCTTAAATTTTGGGGCAGCATGGTAGTGCAACAATTTAACACTATTTCAGCACCAGTGACCCAGGTTCAATTCCACCACTGCCTGTAAAGAGGTTGCATATTCTCCCCATGACTGTGTAGGTTTCCTCTTGGTGCTTTGGTTTCCTCCACATTCCAAAGATGTAAGGGCTAGTATGTTAATTTTTCACATGGTGTGATGAGGTGGCGCAATCTTGTTGAGCAGAAATAGCCTGTAAACATGCGGTATCCCCAAATACAAAATAAAAATGTGAATAGGAAGTTGAAATGCACCTTTGCTTTCTTCCATTCTTCCTGTTCCCGAATCTGGCATCACCCACAAATTCAAAAATCAGAGTTTTGATGTCGTTGTCCTACTGCCTGGAGACAGTGCTAAATGCAATATTAAACCTGTTAGAACACTGCCACCAATATTTGTCTTCCTGTGAGTATTATTAACTCCTAATGCAATATGCAGCACCATATGGCCCAATGTTGAGTGCAGAAAAAAATGAGTAAAGGCAGGAGTGGATTGCTTCAAACAGATTCTGTTGATTATAACCAAATGCAAAATACCGCTGAAAATCTGAGATTAGACACAAAGTGTTGGCGCTGGGATGTATGACAACACTTGCGGGCTGCCCTTAGCTTATCGTTAGGTTGTGTAGGTTGTTGACACAAATGATACATTTACCTGTATGTCTCGATCTACGTGTGATAAATAAATCAATCTGAATCTGAATCTGGATCTGAATCTAAGTGCTGGGATTACTCAGCAGGACAGGCAGTACTGTTGGAGAGCAAAGCAGAGAATTTTGATTTAGGTAATGCCCTTACCTCAGAAGTAGATTTTAGATTGTGATGTTTGGACTGAATGCTCTAAGCTTTTAAAAATATCACCGATGTGGTCTCTTGGATGAGGGACTTCAGATCCACGGAGAAGCCAATAATCCTGACTGTTTCTCAATCAGGAGGAAGTAGTTAAGAGGGTTTTTGTTGGATGCATTCAAAATCATGAAAGGATTTGATGGAGGGAATAAAGAGAACACCTTTTCAGTGGCAATAGCATCAGTCACCAGAAAACATGGATTTTGAGGACTTTGGGTACAGAGCCAGAGAAACTGACTTTACCCAGCAAGTTTTGATGTTAGAATGGATTGTTTGAAAGTGATACTTACTAAAGAAAATGAATAATTTCTTGGTGAAAAATCATAGCATACTGGGGGAGAGTGGAACAGATTCCACAGGCCAAACCATCTCACTTCTGCAGAATCATTCAACGATTCAGCAAATACAATGTGAATATGTTCGGGGATGGGGAGAAGGGGAAAGAAAGGACTGTGAATCAATAAAAATCTGTCACCTGCTTTTCGGATTAACTTCGACTGATACTGTCCATGTGGCTCTAATGGCTTCTTAATTGTTATCCCTTTACATAGGCACTAGGTGGCACACAAGGCCACTTCAGATCACTTTCATCCAAGAGCTTTGGCTTGAGTCAAGCATACAGAACAAATTACTCTGTGGCGACTTGTGAAAAAGTCAACCAGATTTTTAAAAAATCATTCATGGGATCTTAATGTTATAGGAAAATCCATCTTTTATCACCCATCTAGATGATCTCGGCGATCAGCCATCTCCTTTAACCATTACAGTCATGAGGTTTTCATACACCAAGATTATTTTGGAGAGAAGCCATTTTAGAGGGAAGTTAAAGCCATCAAGTGTGAAGTTACATGTAGGCTACAACAGATTAAAATGGCTCATTTGGTTTCCTAAAGGAATCAAATGTACCTGTAGGTTTTAATGACAATGCACTTGTGGACACATTGTTGACTTTACATGGGTTTATATGCCAGATTCATCTAATTAGCTACTTCTGAATTCCCCTTGGTTGCAGGGAGAGATTTGAACTCATATTTCTGGATCTTTAAAACACAAGATCTTGGCAATACTGGAAACGAGAAATAAAGTAAACATGCTGGAAATGGTCAGCAGGTCAGTCAGCATCTCTGGAAAGAGAAACATGGCTAATATTTTAGGTCAATGACTAGTGATCTTGGGATGTAGGCTAAATTGTTTAGGTTGGTATTAACGCCCATTCCTTGTTATTCTTATAAAGCTGATTGCCTTACTAAGCTACTTCAGAGGGAGAGTTTATTGTTAACCACATTAGTGCATGATTGGAGACAAAAGAGATTGCAGATGCTAGAATCTAGGGCAAAAAAAAACTGCTTGAGGAAGTCAATGGGTCAGGCAGCATCTACATCGAGAAATGGACAATTGAAGTTGCGGGTTGAGACTTGAAACATCAACCCAAAATGTCAACTGTCCATTTTCTACCACAGATGCTGCCTGAGCTGCTGAGTTTGTCCAGCAGTTTTAGTGTGAGATTGGATTTATATACAAACCAGCCCAGTTTCTTTTCTTTAATAGCCATTAGTGAAACAACAGTGAGAAATTCTACATCAAACAGCTTCTTGCTAATTAATAACAGAACTTTAGCTCGACCAAGAGATTGGTTTCACCCTTTCTGGAGTGTGAAACTAGTGCTGTCTTTAGTTCTAAAGCCTGATTAGGACACGCTGAAAAATGGTATGGAATTTGCCAATAATACTTTAGAAAGTATGGGAATGTAAGTGATTAGCATCCAATCTCAGGATCTTCACCATTTCTGATGGGACCACACTTAACTGAATGGACTCACTGAATCATAGAGCCATACAGCATAGAAACCAGACTTCAGCCCAGCTTGTCCATGCTGACAAACATGCCCATCCTATATCTTATGGTCTTGTGGTCTGAGATAGTCCAATTTGTCTTACTCCTCTTTAACAATGCACTCTGTACCAACCAGAGGACTACTTTAGCTTTTAATGGCACTGCTCCAGGGCAGGCTGGCAGGCAACAGCTACAACCAATATGGTTGCCATGGAAGTGAGAAAGGCTTCATGGGAAAACAAGAGAGCCTCTAGCTTTTGTGGAGTCAATCTAGTGTCCTCACAAAGGAGTGGGTTCTGTCTATCAGGTGGATTGGTAACTCTGCAGACTACAGTAGGAAGTGACTAGCTGCCACCTAGAAAGATTTTGTGATCTTTCTACCCCAATCCATAGGACAATAATACACCAATTTACCATTTTATCTGCCTCAGCAATGTTTGTTGAAGCTGTTATCAAATTATGGAGAATATGCTGAGAGTGAAGGAACTGTGCCACCTCTTTCAGCGAGCACCAATCATGATTCCATCAGGCGTCATCCCAGAAGGCAGGGACCAGAGTTCAAATCCCGATCTCTTCTTGGAGCCTACGTACAATGAGAAGGAAGTAAAGACCGCAGAAATCAATTCATCATGAAAAAAGGGGGAGAAACATTGTGTATAATCTGAGTAATGACAGTGGCAACCAAGCAACCTGAGATGATTGCAGGTTTTCAATCTTGGTACTGAGTCATGTCAGTTTAAATGAGGAATGATGAGTCAACATCTGCTTTTGTAGTTGATTGATTTGCTGCCTTGTTTCCTGGGAAATAATTCCCACATGACTGCCTTGATTTTCTAATATGAAGCTGTTTGACTTCAATGCTTTCTACTCCCATAGAAATGTTTTTTTTCTTTCAAAAACTTTTGCATTCACTTAAAACTGCCCAGACTGCAAGTTCTATAGAGGTGGGGTGTAGAGTTTTTGCAGAACCTACTCTCTCCTTGGCATTAGGGTCCTGCAAAGAAAAGAGCAATCAGGATCATCACAGAGGTTACAGAGCAAGCCTCCAGAAGGCTATAGATCAAGAGCTGTGACCTGTGGACCAATGCTGCTGGAACACAAGCTAGGGTCTGATCAACTCTGGCTGGGTTACCTGGATGAGAATGTCTGATTATGAAAGACCCAAAACACCCAAAGATCCCAGACTACATCATTGATGATGTGTCCAAGCGCACTCTAGGATGTATCTCAGCATCAACTAGGTGAGACATCTAGTTGATGCCTAGGTGAGAAGAGGTTACCAGGAAAAAGATGGTGGGATTAATAAGGCCTTGGCTATTGTAGGATGGATAGGTAAGGGACATCACAGCTAACTCTTACCCATTATTCCTTAGGTTCACAAACTGGCAACTAGAGCAAAATTTTAAAAAACACTATATCATCCCATGTTTGATAGCTTTTAAAAGGTTTTCAGAAATGGTAATGCTATCTTCAATTTTAAGAAGAGCTGATGTCATCAAAGATCACAGAAGGATTATTCGTACCTTTGACCGCTTAGCGCCAAATCCCAAGTTGCATATTTTTGAAGATGATTTTTCGAAGTACCTGTTATCTACCTCTTCAACCCTTTGCAGAACATAAAGGGTCAGAGGTCACAGGGGGAGTGAATAGCTAAAAGATCAGTGTTTTTTTTACAAAAAAAAACTCAAAACTAAAATTTCCTAAACCAGGGAATTCATGAATCACCTTTGTTGTCAGTCCAGTTTAATCATATCCTTCCTGCAGTGTGTTGACCAGAACTGTACATAATATTCCAGAACAACACACACAAAGTGCTGAAGAATCTCAGCATGTCATGCTTTCCGATGTTTCTGGCTAAGACCCTTCACCAGGACCTGATGGACAATCTCGACCCAAGACAGGACTGTTCATTCACTTCCATGAATCTGCCTGACCTACTGAGTTTCTCCAGCATTTTGTGTGTGCTGCTCTGGATTTCCAGCATCAGCAGAATCTCTCGTGTACGGAATACTTTAATTGAGTTCTTATCAGTGTTTGTAAAGTTACACCATAATGTTTCAACTCTTACATTCCATGCCCTGGCCTATGAAGGCAAGCATACTATATCCCTTCTTCACTCCCCTATCTACCTGTGTTGTCACTTCCACGGAGCTATGGACTCAATGTCGTTCTGCCCAGTAACATTCTTTAGTACCCTGTCATTTACTCTATATGTCTGACACTTGCTGGTATTAAGTTCCAACTGCCAACACTCCATCCAGTCTTCTATCTGATCTATATCCTGCTGTAACAGTGGGACGGAGAAGAGGAGAGATGATGTCATTGGAGACTCTATAGTCAGGGGAGCAGACAGGAGATTTTGTGGACGTGAGAAGGACACCCGCATGGTTTGTTGCCTCCCGGGTGCCAGGGTCCAGGTTTTTCTCTGACCGAGTGCACGACACCCTGGTACGAGAGGGAAAGCAACCAGAAGTCGTGATACATGTTAGGACCACCGACATAGGCAGGAAGAGGAATGAGGTCCTGAAGTATGAGTTTTGGGAACTAGGCAGAAGGCTGGAGAACAGGACCTCAAGGGTGACGTTCTCAGGATTGCTGCCAGTGCTACGTGACAGTGATGGTAAGAATGAGAGGAGATGGCAGTTGAATGCATGCCTGAGGAGTTGGTGCAGGGAGCAGGGTTTTAGATTTTTGGATCATTGGGATCTCTTCTGGGGAAGGTGGGAACTGTACAGGTTGGATGGGTTGCACCTGAACTCAAGGGGGAGCAATATCCTTACAGGTAGGTTCGCTGGCATGGTTCGGGAGGGTTTAAACTAATTTGCGAGGGGGATGGGACCCAGACCGATAGAGCAGTGAAAGAAGTGCATGGAGTAAAGCCAGATCTAACATATAGAGAGAGTTTGAGGAAAGAGAAGCAGAATAAATGGTGTAAAGACAGTAAGGTAAAGGGCTGAAATGTGTGTACCTCAATGCAAGAAGCATCAGGAACAAAGGTGATGAACTGAGAGCTTGGATACATACATGGAATTATGATGTAGTGGCCATTACAGAGACTTGGCTGGCACCAGGGCAGGAATGGATTCTCAATATTCCTGGATTTCAGTCATTTAAAAGGGATGGGGGGGGAGGGGAGGAGGGGTGGCATTGCTGGTCAGGGATACTATTACAGCTACAGAAAGGGTGGGTAATGTAGCAGGATCCTCTTTTGAGTCAGTATGGGTGGAAGTCAGGAACAGGAAGGGAGCAGTATTGGGGGTATTCTATAGGCCCCCTGGTAGCAGCAGAGATACAGAGGAGCAGATTGGGAGGCAGATTTTGGAAAGGTGCAAAAATAACAGGGTTGTTATCATGGGTGACTTTAACTTCCCTAATATTGATTGGCACCTGATTAGTTCCAAGGGTTTAGATGGGGCAGAGTTTGTTAAGTGTGTCCAGGATGGATTCCTGTCACAGTATGTGGACAGGCCGACTAGGGGGAATGCCATACTAGATCTAGTACTAGGTAACGAACTGGGTCAGGTCACAGATCTCTCAGTGGGTGAGCATTTGGGGGACAGTGACCACCACTCCCTGGCCTTTATAAATATCATGGAAAAGGATAGAATCAGAGAGGACAGGAAAATTTTTAATTGGGGAAGGGCAAATTATGAGGCTATAAGGCTAGAACTTGTGGGTGTGAATTGGGATGATGTTTTTGCAGGGAAATGTACTATGGACATGTGGTCGATGTTTAGAGATCTCTTGCAGAATGTTAGGGATAAATTTGTCCCGGTGAGGAAGATAAAGAATGGTAGGGTGAAGGAACCATGGGTGACAAGTGAGGTGGAAAACCTAGTCAGGTGGAAGAAGGCAGCATACATGAGGTTTAGGAAGCAGGGATCAGATGGGTCTATTGAGGAATATAGGGAAGCAAGAAAGGAACTTAAGAAGGGGCTGAGAAGAGCAAGAAGGGGGCATGAGAAGGCCTTGGCGAGTAGGGTAAAGGAAAACCCCAAGGCATTCTTCAATTACGTGAAGAAAAAAAGGATGACAGGAGTGAAAGTAGGACCGATTAGAGATATAGGTGGGAAGATGTGTCTGGAGGCTGTGGAAGTGAGCGAGGTCCTCAATGAATACGTCTCTTCTGTATTCACCAGTGAGAGGGAACTTGATAATGGTAAGGACAATATGAGTGAGGTTGATGTTCTGGAGCATGTTGATATTAAGGGAAAGGAGGTGTTGGAGTTGTTAAAATACATTAGGATGGATAAGTCCCCGGGGCCTGACAGAATATTCCCCAGGCTTCTCCACGAGGCGAGGGAAGAGATTGCTGAGCCTCTGGCTAGGATCTTTATGTCCTCGTTGAACGCGGGAATGGTACCAAAGGATTGGAGGGAGGCAAATGTTGTCCCCTTGTTCAAAAAAGGTAGTAGGGATAGTCCGGGTAATCATAGACCAGTGAGCCTTACATCCAAGGTGGGAAAGCTGTTAGAAGAGATTCTCAGGGATAGGATCTATGGGCATTTAGAGAATCATTGTCTGATCAGGGACCGTCAGCATGGCTTTGTGAAGGACAGATCGTGTCTAACAAGCCTGATAGAGTTCTTTGAGGAGGTGACCAGGCATATAGATGAGGGTAATGCAGTGGATGTGATCTATATGGATTTTAGTAAGGCATTTGACAAGGGTCCACACAGTAGGCTTATTCAGAAAGTCAGGAGGCATGGGATCCAGAGAAGTTTGGTCAGGTGGATTCAGAATTGGCTTGCCTGCAGAAGGCAGAGGGTCATGGTGGAGGGAGTATATTCAGGTTGGAGGATTGTGACTAGTGGTGTCCCACAAGGATCTGTTCTCGGACCTCTACATTTCGTGATTTTTATTAACGACCTGGATGTGGGGGTAGAAGGGTGGGTTGGCAAGTTTGCAGACGGCACAAAGGTTGGTGGTGTTGTAGATAGTGGAGAGGATTGTCAAAGATTGCAGAGAGACATTGATGGGATGCAGAAATGGTCTGAGAAGTGGCAGATGGAGTTCAACCCGGAGAAGTGTGAGGTGGTATACTTTGGAAGGGCAAACTCCAAGGCAGAGTACAAAGTAAATGGCAAATACTTGGTAGTGTGGAGGAGCAGAGGGATCTCGGGGTACATGTCCACAGATCCCTGAAAGTTGCCTCACAGGTGGATAGGGTAGTTAAGAAAGCTTATGGGGTGTTAGCTGTCATAAGTTGAGGGATAGAGTTTAAGAGTCGCGATGTAATGATGCAGCTCTATAAAACTCTGGTTGGGCCACACTTGGAGTACTATGTCCAGTTCTGGTCACCTCAATATTGGAAGGATGTGGAAGCATTGGAAAGGGTACAGAGGAGATTTACCGGGATGCTGCCTGGGTTAGAGAGTATGCATTATGATCAGAGATTAAGGGAGCTAGGGCTTTACTCTTTGGAGAGAAGGAGGATGAGAGGAGACATGACAGAGGTGTACAAGATAATAAGAGGAATAGATAGAGTGGATTGCCAGTGCCTCTTCCCCAGGGCACCACTGCTCAATACAAGAGGACATGGCTTTAAGGTAAGGGGTGGGAAGTTCAAGGAGGATATTAGAGGAAGGTATTTTTACTCGGACAGTGGTTGGTGCGTGGAATGCACTGCCTGAGTCAGTGGTGGAGGCAGATACACTAGTGAAGTTTAAGAGACTACTAGACAGGTATATGGAGGAATTTAAGGTGGGGGTTTGTATTGGAGGCAGGGTTTGAGGGTCGGCACAACATTGTGGGCCGAAGGGCCTGTACTGTGCTGTACTATTCTATGTTCTATGTAACATTAGACAATCTTCATCCATAGCCACAAAACCACTAATTTCTGTGTCATTCACAAACCAACCGTTTACGTCCCGCCATTCGCATCCAAGTCATGTTCTCATTGAGCTGTACAGCAGAGAAACAGGCCTTTTGGCTCATGTAGACCATGCCAAACTATGAGTCATTAACATATATCACAAAACACAAAATCCTAGCACTGGTCTCTATCCCTGGATGCTTCCCAATGACTCTGCTCAATCTTGACATACTTGTAAAGATTCAGTCCAAAAAGAAAAAAAAACTGTCCAGATATGAAATGTTGACGGAATAGCACAATGTGCCATTATAACTTGGAATCCTCTGCAAAAAATCAGATTCAATAGTGACTGACATATTTTAATTGGATATATAACTATTAATGAAAACAAATTTGCAGAAAAAGCATGTTGTTAATTGGATCTTTCTTTCAAAGAACTAGCTTAGAAACTCAGAGGATGTTGAGTGTGTTGACCGAGCTGCCAGTGGATTGATAAATGCAGGCTCAATTGTATCATTTAAGTGAAGCTTGGTTAGGTATATGGTGGGGAGGGGGGTCTATGAGCTGGGTGCATGTAAATGGAATTAAGCAGAAGACCAGATTAGCATAGACTAGGTGGGCCAAATGGCCTGTTCCTCTGCTGTAGTGCTCTATAACTCTTTGCATTCAAATTATTCAGTTATTATTCATGGTTTGGTTGAGTGGGTCATAAATAGTAGTCAACAGACACTCTGGCTGAAAGTTAACTCTCTACCATCTGATATCAGGTGCAGTGAAGGAGATGGCAGTTTGGCACAAAGAACTACCGATATCTGATGCATTAACTCGATAAGCTATTGAAATTGACAAGCAAGGATGAAAGAAGAAGACGTAGATGTCAGCTGGATCAGGAGCTCAGAGTGTAATAAATTCTTTGGAATGCAACTGCAATTGGTATTAAATCTAGCTCCATGAAATGTAAATCACTGCTGGGGATTCTACTCCGTCCCATTGTTAGGACAACGCTGTTACGTGAAATGAGATTTCCTTTTAACTATTTATCAAAATCCAAAGTAAAGTTATTATCAACATATGTATACATACATAGAAACATACATAGAAAATAGGTGCAGGAGTAGGCCATTCGGCCCTTCGAGCCTGCACCGCCATTTATTATGATCATGGCTGATCATCCAACTCAGAACCCCGCCCCAGCCTTCCCTCCATACCCCCTGACCCCCGTAGCCACAAGGGCCATATCTAACTCCCTCTTAAATATAGCCAATGAACTGGCCTCAACTGTTTCCTGTGGCAGAGAATTCCACAGATTCACCACTCTCTGTGTGAAGAAGTTTTTCCTAATCTCGGTCCTAAAAGGCTTCCCCTCTATCCTCAAACTGTGGCCCCTCGTTCTGGACTTCCCCAACATCGGGAACAATCTTCCTGCATCTAGTCTGTCCAATCCCTTTAGGATCTTATACGTTTCAATCAGATCCCCACTCAATCTTCTAAATTCCAACGAGTACAAGCCCAGTTCATCCAGTCTTTCTTCATATGAAAGTCCTGCCATCCCAAGAATCAATCTGGTGAACCTTCTTTGTACTCCCTCTATGGCAAGGATGTCTTTCTTCAGATTAGGGGACCAAAACTGCACACAATACTCCAGGTGTGGTCTCACCAAGGCCTTGTACAACTGCAGTAGTACCTCCCTGCTCCTGTACTCGAATCCTCTCGCTATAAATGCCAGCATACCATTCGCCTTTTTCACCGCCTGCTGTACCTGCATGCCCACTTTCAATGACTGGTGTATAATGACACCCAGGTCTCGTTGCACCTCCCCTTTTCCTAATCGGTCACCATTCAGATAATAATCTGTTTTCCTATTTTTGCCCCCAAAGTGGATAACTTCACATTTATCCACATTAAATTGCATCTGCCATGAATTTGCCCACTCACCCAACCTATCCAAGTCACCCTGCATCCTCTTAGCATCCTCCTCACAGCTAACACTGCCACCCAGCTTCGTGTCATCCGCAAACTTGGAGATGCTGCATTTAATTCCCTCATCCAAGTCATTAATATATATTGTAAACAACTGGGGTCCCAGCACTGAGCCTTGCGGTACCCCCCTAGTCACCGCCTGCCATTCTGAAAAGGTCCCGTTTATTCCCACTCTTTGCTTCCTGTCTGCTAACCAACTCTCCACCCACACCAATACCTTACCCGCAATACCGTGTGCTTTAAGTTTGCACACTAATCTCCTGTGTGGGACCTTGTCAAAAGCCTTCTGAAAATCCAAATATACCACATCCACTGGTTCTCCCCTATCCACTCTACTAGTTACACCCTCAAAAAATTCTATGAGATTCATCAGACATGATTTTCCTTTCACAAATCCATGCTGACTTTGTCCGATCATTTCACCGCTTTCCAAATGTGCTGTTATCACATCCTTGATAACTGACTCCAGCAGTTTCCCCACCACCGACGTTAGGCTAACCGGTCTATAATTCCCCGGTTTCTCTCTCCCTCCTTTTTTAAAAAGTGGAGTTACATTAGCCACCCTCCAATCCTCAGGAACTAGTCCAGAATCTAACGAGTTTTGAAAAATTATCACTAATGCATCCACTATTTCTTGGGCTACTTCCTTAAGCACCCTGGGATGCAGACCATCTGGCCCTGGGGATTTATCTACCTTCAATCCCTTCAATTTACCTAACACCACTTCCCTACTAACATGTATTTCGCTCAGTTCCTCCATCTCACTGGACCCTCTGTCCCCTACTATTTCTGGAAGATTATTTATGTCCTCCTTAGTGAAGACAGAACCAAAGTAATTATTCAATTGGTCTGCCATGTCCTTGCTCCCCATAATCAATTCACCTGTTTCTGTCTGCAGGGGACCTACATTTGTCTTTACCAGTCTTTTCCTTTTCACATATCTATAAAAGCTTTTACAGTCAGTTTTTATGTTTCCTGCCAGTTTTCTCTCATAATCTTTTTTCCCCTTCCTAATTAAGCCCTTTGTCCTCCTCTGCTGAACTCTGAATTTCTCCCAGTCCTCAGGTGATCCACTTTCTCTGGCTAATTTGTATGCTTCTTCTTTGGAATTGATACTATCCCTAATTTCTCTTGTCAGCCACGGGTGCACTACCCTCCTTGATTTATTCTTTTGCCAAACTGGGATGAACAATTGTTGTAGTTCATCCATGCAACCTTTAAATGCTTGCCATTGCATATCCACCGTCAATCCTTTAAGTGTCATTGCCAGTCTATCTTAGCTAATTCACGTCTCATACCTTCAAAGTTACCCCTCTTTAAGTTCAGAACCTTTGTTTCTGAATTAACTATGTCACTCTCCATCTTAATGAAGAATTCCACCATATTATGGTCACTCTTACCCAAGGGGCCTCTCACGACAAGATTGCTAATTAACCCTTCCTCATTGCTCAAAACCCAGTCCAGAATAGCCTGCTCTCTAGTTGGTTCCTCGACATGTTGGTTCAAAAAACCATCCCGCATACATTCCAAGAAATCCTCTTCCTCAGCACCTTTACCAATTTGGTTCACCCAATCTACATGTAGATTGAAGTCACCCATTATAACTGCTGTTCCTTTATTGCACACATTTCTAATTTCCTGTTTAATACCATCTCTGACCTCACTACTACTGTTAGGTGGCCTGTGCACAACTCCCACCAGCGTCTTCTGCCCCTTAGTGTTACGCAGCTCTGCCCATATCGATTCCACATCTTCCCGGCTTATGTCCTTCCTTTCTATTGTGTTAATCTCTTCTTTAACCAGCAACGCCACCCCACCTCCCCTTCCTTCATGTCTATCCCTCCTGAATATTGAATATCCCTGAACGTTGAGCTCCCATCTCTGGTCACCCTGGAGCCATGTCTCTGTGGTCCCAACTATATCATAATCATTAATAACAATCTGCACTTTCAATTCATCCACCTTATTACGAATGCTCCTTGCATTGACACACAAAGCCTTCAGGCGCTCTTTTACAACTCTCTTAGTCCTTTTACAATTATGCTGAAAAGTGGCCCTCTTTAATGCTTGCTCTGGATTTGTCGGCCTGCCACTTTTACTTTTCTCCATAGTACTTTTTGTTTCTACCCTCACTTTACACCCCTCTGTCTCTCTGCACTGGTTCCCATCCCCCTGTAGTGAACTAACCTCCTTACGCCTGGCCTCTTTAATTTGATTCCCACCCCCCAACCATTCTAGTTTAAAGTCACCTCAGTAGCCCCCGCTAATCTCCCTGCCAGGATATTGGTCCCCCTAGGATTCAGGTGCAACCCATCCTTTTTGTACAGGTCACGCCTGCGCCAAAAGAGGTCCCAATGATCCAAAAACTTGAATCCCTGCCCCCTGCTCCAATCCCTCAGCCACGCATTTATCCTCCACCTCATCGCATTCCTACTCTCACTGTCGCGTGGCACAGGCAGTAATCCTGAGATTACTACCTTTGCGGTCCTTTTTCTCAACTCCCTTCCTAGCTCCCTATATTCTCCTTTCAGGACCTCATCCTCTTTCCTACCTATATCATTGGTACCTATATGTACCACGACCTCTGGCTCCTCACCCACCCACTTCAGGATATCTTGGACACGATCAGAAATATCCCGGACCCTGGCACCAGGGAGGCAAACTACCATCCGGGTCTCTGGACTACGTCCACAGAATCGCCTATCTGACCCCCTTACTATCGAGTCCCCTATCACAACTGCCCTCCTCTTCCTTGCCCTACCCTTCTGAGCTACAGGGCCAGACTCTGTGCCGGAGGAGTACCTGTTGTTAAGGGGCACAGCCACCGGGGTACTCCCTATTACCTGACTTTTCCCCTTCCCCCTCCTAACCGTGACCCACTTGTCTGCCTCCCGTGGCCCCAGCGTGACCACCTGCCTGAAACTCCTCTCTATCACCTCCTCACTCTCCCTGACCAGACGAAGGTCATCGAGCTGCAGCTCCAGTTCCTTAACGCGGTCCCTTAGGAGCTGCATCTCGATGCACTTGGCGCAGATGTAGACGTCCGGGAGGCTTGGAGACTCCTCCCACATCCGACACCGAGAACAGCAAACTGCCCTCACACTCATACTGCCCCTCTCCTCAAATAACAACAGAAAATGAATGCCAAACCTTCCTCGCCTGTTTCCGCCTAAGCCCGTTGAGCCGAAGCCCTTAAATCTTCACTCTGCTCCCAGCTCACTCCGCAGTCCGCAAACTACGCTGCCCGCTCTATGAGACTCTGTTCCTTTTAAATCTGCCGCGCTGCACAGCCCGACGTCACACGCCTGCGCAGTCCCGCCTCTCAGAACGCCGTTGGGGAAAAAAAAATAACGAAAATTTCAAAAATGTCTTTCTCGGCACTCCCACTCAGACTCTCAGACTCCTTCTTCGAATCCATCACCAGATTCTACCCTGAGATTCATTTCCTTGCAGGCATTCATAGAAGAACAAAGAGAAAACAATCGAATCAATGAAAAGCTACGCGGAAACAAAGACTGACAAACAGCCAATGTACAAAAGGAGACAAACTGCGCAAATACAATAAATAAATAAATGAGTTGTAGCGTCCTTGAAATTGGGCCCACAGGTTGTGGAATCAGTTCACTTCTGAGGTGAATGAAGTTATCCATGCTGGTTCTGGAACCTGGTGGTTGAAGGGTAGTGACTGCTCCTGAACATGGTGTGGGACTGAAAGCTCCTGGACCTTCTTCCCAATGGCAGCAGCGAGAAGAGAGCATGGTTTGGATGGTGGGGTTCCTTCATTGGGAGGGGTGCATAAGAGTGACATTTCCAATTCCACTCTGTGGCCTACACTCAGCAACACAAGCTTTGGTATGGAAATACTCACAGATTTAAAGTAATGGAACTCATTCAGTTTTTTTTTGCTCCCAAATGGTAATGCAATGGAATCCCTGAGGTAGCTCTCTGTCACACAGTGAGTTTGCCATGGAGATGGTGAGAAGTGCAGTTAAAGTGAGCAGTGTGTTGTAACACTATATTGAGAGCGTGGTGTATGAAGCAGTGAGCAACAGCAAACAAAGTTATTGTGCTAATAATACATAGAATAGATTTTACAAATGCTGGAAATGATAGAGCATGGAAGAAAAGAAGGCAGAGGAGAACTGGGGTAAGGTGATGGGCAGGTGAGGAACAGAGGAAGGGTAAGGGGGAGACAGAATGGGGAATGGAAAAAGAGAGATGGTGGGGTGGGGGGAGGCCGAGAAATCATTCTTCATGCTACAGGTTCGAGGCTATCCAGATGTAAAATGAGGTGCATGTTGCTCCCATGTTTGGCAGATGAGCATTTCTTCCAGCCATTTCCATCTCCTGTGCACTCTGCAATGGTCACTTAGAGACAGGGCAGCATTTAAACTGAGTGGTGTGGTAAAATGTGTCGGAAACCAAGGCGTTATAGTCAGGACACACACTCTAGGAAGAGGTACAGTCGATGTTTCGGGCTGAGACCCTTCGTCAGGACTAGCTGAAGGAAGAGCTAGTAAGAGATTTGAAAGTGGGAGTGGCAGGGGGAGATCCAAAATGATAGGAGAAGACAGGAGGGAGAGGGATGGAGCCAAGAGCTGGACAGGTGATTGGCAAAAGGGATATCAGAGGATCATGGGACAGGAGGCCCAGGGAGAAGGAAAAGGGGGGAGGGGAGAGAAACCCAGAGGATGGGCAAGGGGTATGGTCAGAGGGACAGAGTCGTCTCACCTGGAAGAACTGTCTGGGGCCCTGAATGGTGGTAAGGGAGGAAGTGTAAGGGCATGTGTAGAACTTGTTCCGCTTACAAGGATAAGTGCCAAGAGGGAGATCAATGGGGAGGAATGGACAAGGGAGTCGCGTAGGAGAGGGAGAGGGAAAGATGTGCTTAGTGGTGGGATCCCGTTGGAGGTGGTGGAATTTACGGAGAATAATATGTTGGACCCAGAGGCTGGTGGGGTGGTAGGTGAGGACCAGGGGAACCTTATTCCTAGTGGGGTGGCGGGAGGATGGAGTGAGAGCAGATGTGCGTGAAATGGGGGAGATGTGTTTGAGACAGAGTTGATGGTGGAGGAAGGGAAGCCCCTTTCTTTAAAAAAGGACGACATCTCCCTTGTCCTGGAATGAAAAGCCTCATCCTGAGAGCAGATGCGGCAGAGACGGAGGAATTGCGAGAAGGGGATGGCATTTTTGCAGGAGACAAGGTGAGAAGAGGAATAGTCCAGATAGCTGTGAGAGTCAGTAGGCTTATAGTAGACATCAGTAGATAAGCTGTCTCCAGAGATAGAGACAGAAAGATCTAGAAAGGGGAGGGATGTGTCAGAAATTGACCAGGTAAACTTGAGGGCAGGGTGAAAGTTGGAGGCAAAGTTAATGAAGTCACCTACGCTCTGTCCGCCAGAGAAAGCAGGATCTCCCAATGGCCACACATTTTAATTCCACATCCCATTCCCATTCTGATATGTCTATCCACGGCCTCCTCTACTGTGAAGATGAAGCCACACTCAGGTTGGAGGAACAACACCTTATATTCCGTCTGAGTAGCCTCCAACCTGATGGCATGAACATTGACTTCTCTAACTTCCGCTAAGGCCCCACCTCCCCCTCGTACCCCATCCGTTATTTATTTATATACACATATTCCTTCTCTCTCTCTCTCCTTTTTCTCCCTCTGTCCCTCTGACTATACCCCTTGCCCATCCTCTGGGTTTTTTTCCCCCCCTCTCCCCTTTCCTTCTCCCTGGGCCTCCTGTCCCATGATCCTCTCATATCCCTTTTGCCAATCAACTGTCCAGCTCTTGGCTCCATCCCTCCCCCTCCTGTCTTCTCCTATCATTTTGGATCTCCCCCTCCCCCTCCAACTTTCAAATCTCTTACTAGCTCTTCCTTCAGTTAGTCCTGACGAAGGGTCTCGGCCTGAAACATCGACCGTACCTCTTCCCAGAGATGCTGCCTGGCCTGCTGCGTTCACCAGCAACTTTGATGTGTGTTGCTTGAATTTCCAGCATCTGCAGAATTCCTTGGGTTATAGTCAGGAGTATTTTTTAAAATAATTCATTGACTCTTTATCACTGTTTACTTCACCACTACAGGTACTAATTTATTGCGTGAATTGTGAATTCACGTCAGGTGTGACCTGCTGTCTGGCAAATTGATTAGCGTGATAATGTGTGTTTGCAAGGAGTATGAAGAATTAGACGATTGTAATGTCACTTCTTGTGCGATTCCGATTGTATGGAAGAGCTGCATAATGGGACAAGAGGAAAAGGGAAAAGTTAGGGTGAGAGAATAGAGGGAGAGAGAAGAGAGGAGAGAGAAGACAGTTGACACGGAAATAGAAAGAAAGGAGGAAAGAAGGATGGGAAGAAGAGAAGAAAGAAAGAAAGTGGGAGAGGCAGAAAAGAAAGAGAAGATGGCATAATGAGGAAGGCCCTTTAGAAGGATAATATTATTGGATCCCCTCCACTAAGAACAATGATTGTGGAGATTCCATTTAGCAACAGTCTCATTAAGAAGTATCAATTTACTAGACCAAAGGGACTTCAAATCATTGAAAAACAATAGTTAACATATTAGAAGAGTTTAATGTATCATTGCTGTCTATTATGTAATGCCTTGATGCGTCCCACGATATCGCTCAAACTTCTAATTACTCGATAAAGTATAGTCCCTGTTAGTTTGCATCAGTATTCATAATCAGATAAATGAAAAGGCTGATAACTTAATCCATTTATGATTGTATTGGATGACGGTTAAATGTTGGCCGAGACATCACAAACATGTGAGATGTGGCAGTCGTGGGCGAAATCCCCTCTCCCGCAGAGTCACATCTGCCAGAAATGCATGTGGCTGGGCGATCTGGAAGACCATGTAAGGAATCTGGAGCAGCAGCTGGATGACCTTCGACTCACAAGGGAGAATGAGGCAGTCATAGATGAGAGTTACAGGGAGGTAGTCACACCTAGGCTGCCAGAAGCAGGTCATTGGGTGACAGTCAGAGGGGGGAAAGTGAAGGTGAGTAGACAGGTAGTGCAGAGCATTCCCCTGAATAATAAGTTTACCGTCCCGGATACTGTTGGCTGGGACAACCGATCAGGTGTGAACCACGGTGGCAGGGCCTCTGGCACTGAGTCTGACCCTGTGGTGCAGAAGGGTGGGACAGAGAAGAGGAGAGCTGTCGTCATTGGAGACTCTATAGTCAGGGGAGCAGACAAGGAGATTTTGTGGACGTGAGAAGGACACCCGCCTGGTTTGTTGCCTCCCGGGTGCCAGGGTCCGGGATATCTCTGACTGGGTGCACGACATCCTGGTACGAGAGGGAAAGCAACCAGAAGTCGTGATATATGTTGGCACCAATGACATAAGCAGGAGGAGGGATGAGGTCCTGAAGTGTGAGTTTCGGGAACTAGGCAGAAGGCTGAAGAACAGGACCTCAAGGGTGACGTTCTCAGGATTGCTGCCAGTGCTACGTGATAGTGATGGTAAGAATTGGAGGAGATGGCAGTTGAATGAGTGGCTGAGGAGTTGGTGCAGGGAGCAGGGTTTTAGATTTTTGGATCATTGGGATTTCATCTGAGGAAGGTGGGACTGGTACAGATTGGATGGGTTGCACCTGAACTTGAGGGGGAGCAATGTCCTTGCAGGTAGGTTCGCTGGCATGGTTCGGGAGGGTTTAAACTAATTTGCAAGGGGGATGGGATCCGGAGCGATAGAGCAGTGAAAGAAGCGCATGGAGTAAAGCCAGATCTAACATACAGAGAGGCTTTGAGAAAAGAGAAGCAGAAGAAAGGGTGTAAAGGTAGTAAGGTAGAAGGGCTAAAGTGTGTGTACTTCAATGCAAGAAGCATCAGGAACAAAGGTGATGAACTGAGAGCTTGGATACATACATGGAATTATGATGTAGTGGCCATTACAGAGACTTGGCTGGCACCAGGGCAGGAATGGATTCTCAATATTCCTGGATTTCAGTCATTTAAAAGGGATGGGGGGGGAGGGGAGGAGGGGTGGCATTACTGGTCAGGGATACTATTACAGCTACAGAAAGGGTGGGTAATGTATCAGGATCCTCTTTTGAGTCAGTGTGGGTGGAAGTCAGGAACAGGAAGGGAGCAGTTACTCTATTAGGAGTATTCTATAGGCCCCCTGGTAGCAGCAGAGATACAGAGGAGCAGATTGGGAGGCAGATTTTGGAAAGGTGCAAAAATAACAAGGTTGTTATCATGGGTGACTTTAATTTCCCTAATATTGATTGGCACCTGATTAGTTCCAAGGGTTTAGATGGGGCAGAGTTTGTTAAGTGTGTCCAGGACGGATTCCTGTCACAGTATGTGGACAGGCCGACTCGGGGGAATGCCGTATTAGATCTAGTACTAGGTAACGAACCGGGTCAGGTCACAGATCTCTCAGTGGGTGAGCGTCTGGGGAACAGTGACCACCGCTCCCTGGCCTTTAGCATTATCATGGAAAAGGATAGAATCAGAGAGGACAGGAAAATTTTTAATTGGGAAAGGGCAAATTATGAGGCTATAAGGCTAGAACTTGTGAGTGAGAATTGGGATGATGTTTTTACAGGGAAATGTACTATGGACATGTGGTCGATGTTTAGAGATCTCTTGCAGGATGTTAGGGATAAATTTGTCCCGGTGAGGAAGATAAAGAATGGTAGGGTGAAGGAACCATGGGTGACAAGTGAGGTGGAAAATCTAGTCAGGTGGCAGAAGGCAGCATACATGAGGTTTAGGAAGCAGGGATCAGAGGGTTCTATTGAGGAATATAGGGTAGTAAGAAAGGAGCTTAAGAAGGGGCTGAGAAGAGCAAGAAGGGGGCATGAGAAGGCCTTGGTGAGTAGGGTAAAGGAAAACCCCAAGGCATTCTTCAATTATATGAAGAACAAAAGGATGACAGGAGTGAAAGTAGGACCGATTAGAGATAAAGGTGGGAAGATGTGCCTGGAGGCTGTGGAAGTGAGCGAGGTCCTCAATGAATACTTCTCTTCGGTATTCACCAATGAGAGGGAACTTGATGATGGTGAGGACAATATGAGTGAGGTTGATGTTCTGGAGCATGTTGATATTAAGGGAGAGGAGATGTTGGAGTTATTAAAATACATTAGGATGGATAAGTCCCAGGGCCTGACGGAATATTCCCCAGACTTCTCCACGAGGTGAGGGAAGAGATTGCTGAGCCTCTGGTTTGGATCTTTATGTCCTCGTTGTCTACGGGAATGGTACCGGAGGATTGGAGGGAGGTGAATGTTGTTCCCTTGTTCAAAAAAAGTAGTAGGGATAGTCTGGGTAATTATAGACCAGTGAGTCTTACGTCTGCGGTGGGAAAGCTGTTGGAAAGGAGTCTTAGAGATAGGATCTATGGGCATTTAGAGAATCATGGTCTGATCAGGAACAGTCAGCATGGCTTTGTGAAGGGCAGATTGTGTCTAACAAGCCTGATAGAATTCTTTGAGGAGGTGACCAGACATATAGCTGAGGGTAGTGTAGTGGATGTGATCTATATGGATTTTAGTTAGGCATTTGACAAGGTTCCACATGTTAGGCTTATTCAGAAAGTCAGAAGGCATGGGATCCAGGGAAGTTTGGCCAGGTGGATTCAGAATTGGCTTGCCTGTAGAAGGCAGAGGGTTGTGGTGGAGGGAGTACATTCGGATTGGAGGATTATGACTAGTGGTGTCCCACAAGGATAGGTTCTGAGACCTCTACTTTTCGTGATTTTTATTAACGACCTGGATGTGGGGGTAGAAGGGTGGGTTGGCAAGTTTGCAGACGACACAAAGGTTGGTGCAGATGAAGTTCAACCCAGAGAAGTGTGAGGTGGTACACTTTGGAAGGACAAACTGCAAGGCAGAGTACAAAGTAAATGGCTGGATACTTGATAGTGTGGAGGAGCAGAGCTGGGGTTACATGTCTACAGATCCCTGAAAGTTGCCTCACAGGTAGATATGGTAGTTAAGAAAGCTTATGGGGTGTTAGCTTTCATAAGTCGAGGGATAGAGTTTAAGAGTTGCGAGGTAATGATGCAGCTCTAGAAAACTCTGGTTGGGTCACACTTGGAGTACTGTGTCCAGTTCTAGTCGCTTCACTATAGGAAGGATGTGGAAGCATTGGAAATGGTACAGAGGAGATTTACCAGGATGCTGCCTGGTTTAGAGGGTATGGATTATGATCAGAGATTAAGGGAGTTAGGGCTTTACTCTTTGGAGAGAAGGAGGATGAGAGGAGACATGATAGAGGTATACAAGATATTATGAGGAATAGATAGAGTGGACAGCCAGTGCCTCTTCCTGAGGGCACCACTGCTCAATACAAGAGGCCATGGCTTTAAGGTAAGGGGTGGAAAGTTCAAGGAGGATATTAGAGGAAGGTTTTTTACTCAGAGAGTGGTTGATGCGTGGAATGCACTGCCTCAGTCAGTGGTGGAGGCAGATACACTAGTGAAGTTTAAGAGACTACTAGACAGGTATATGGAGGAATTTAAGGTGGGGGGTTATATGGGAGGCAGGGTTTGAGCGTTGGCACAAGAATGTGGGCCAAAGGGCCTGTACTGTGCTGTACTATTCTATGTTCTATGTTCTACAACTTCCCAACAGTGAGACCAATAGGCATTAGATGTTTCTCATCTGTGCAACTCAGATTTAAAACAGTATGTTTGGACGTTTTTAAGGTTAATTTTAAACTTAATTTAATAAACTAACCTTAATTAAACAATTTATCTTATAAACTGAGTAGTCACAACACACAGTGCAAATCTCATTAGATGCACAAGCTCATAACAATCTTCACCAACTAACATGGCAACTGTACACTAACCTGTTGTAATGTACTGTGGATGGTGATTGTTCAACTGGAAGACTATCCTGACTTGAGCAAGCACATGGTAGCTGACATCCTCCAGGGTGTCCTCTTAAGTTGAAAGCTTTATCTAAGCAGAAGGTTTCAGGTTGCCTGAAGTAAAAGTCATCAGAGCAGCAGCTCGAGTGCTTATTGGACACAACTGTGTCAACTTCTGTTACGATCGGTACTTCCCATTAACTGACTTTCTTTAACATATAAGTGGGTTGTTGCAGTTTGCCAGCACTATTTTCATTGAAAACATTTTTAATGCATCATAGGGATACTTTGGGTTTATTCCAAAATCTAAAATACACATTTTAATTAAACTTCTCTCTAGGGAATTAAGTGTACCATAATCCTCATGATGCCTTCTGAGTTCTCCCTTCACGGCTGCACAAATAATTTATGGTATGTTTGTATATCTGATGAAGCACAGAATTGTAGATTACAAGAATAAGAAAGGAATAACTTACATTTATATAGTTTTATCACATTCGCTCAGATATGTCCCAAAGCTCTTCTCACATAAAGAATCCCTTTGAAGTGCAGCCTCTGTTGTTATTTCAGTAAGCGTGGCAGCCAATTTGTATGGCAAAAACATACGAGCAGTGCTGCGATGAATCATTGGTTAATGTCGTTATATTTAAAGACTGGCTGTTGAGTAAAAGCTAACCCTTGTGCCTACCTTTTGAATATGACCATTATTCTGAACATCCCTGTTTCAAAGGTTTCAAAGGTATACTTAATGTTAGAGAAATGTACACAATATACATCCTGAAATTCTTTTTCTTCGCAACCACCTTGAGTCCACCCACCTCCAGGGCCACGAAATCCCAGAACCCTGAAGGCGCGCTAGTTTTCTAGGCAGTGCCCTTGGTATATTGAATAGCGGCCAGTTGTGAGATCCCAAGAGTGGGTCTCATTCCCACAAAGAACCAAAGCCAGCGTGTAACTCCAGGTCAAGGTCTTCAAAAGAACCCTGAAAGGGAAAAATACAGATATTAAAGATAGAAATATTAAAGATAGAAATAGAACTGTCTCCAAAGACGCAACCAAAGGAGTCGCTGTTAGGCCCCATCATCTCCTAAGCCCCACCCCCTTACTATCCCTTTCGGAAGACAATCACTGGGAGAACATTCTCAACCTTTGCTTTCCAATGGGCTCACCATCACCCAAACCCGTAAGACATAGGAGCAGAATTAGGCCATTCGGCCCATTGAGTCTACTCCATCATTCCATCACGGCTGATTTATTATCTCTCTCAACTCTATTATCCTGCCTTCTTCCCCATAAGCTTCACTGACCGCATTGCTTGTCAACTTTCATCCACACCTACTTGAACTAATCTCTAATTTTCAAATGCGAACACTTCTTTTCCAATTCATCTGAACCCTTTTTCTGGAGCATAGAACAGACGAGTGCAAAGGTCTTAATGCAACCTTGTGAAACTTTGTTTAGGTCACCACTGGAATATAGCATGCATTGCTGTGCCCCACATTCTAGGAAGGAGTAATTGCTCTGAAGAGGATGCAGATGGGATTGTCTAGGATGGAGTTCTTCAGATAAGAGGAGAAACTCATATAGGCTGAGCAAGTTTTCCTTGGCAAATCGGACACTAAGGCACCATGATAGATGAGTACAAAGTCATCATAGGAATAGAGAAGGCAGAGAGTAAGAAACCTTTCCCCATAGCAGAGGTGTCTAAGAACAGGTATTATTGTTCAGGTGAGGGGTAAGGTATTTAGAGGAAATGCGGGGAATATGTTTTCTTTTCACTCAGAGGATGGTTGAAGTCTAGAATGCACTGCCTGAATGAATGGTGGAAGAAGAAATTGTACAACATCTAAGAACATGAATTGCCAGGGCAGAGTAGGCAGTGAACCAGGTATTGGTAAGTGGGGTTAATGTAGGTGGGTGCTAAATGTTCTGTAGGATCCATCTGAGTAGTTCTAAGGGTCTGTTTCTCTTCTTTATGTCTCTATAACTTCATGATTTCATTACTTCCTTAGTTTTATGTTAGCTACCAAGCTACATGAGTGGGACTTGAAACCCATAATTGTCTGGTTTGTTGACATGAATGTATCTAAACACAGGAGATTCTGCAGATGCTGGAAACCTAGAGCATTCTTTTGAACTTTTCTATTTATTTTCCACACTGGCAGGCTGCTGATGATGTCAATCTATAGTTCTGGTGGCGGGAAGGGGAAGGGTGGGAGTATTTGTGGGACACAATTCTTCAATGTTGAGGGAAGTAGAGCAGCCTCCCCAGCCCTCCATCTCTCCTCCATCCTCCTGTCTCACCCAACCCCTTCTTCCCTTTGTACTGATCTCCATTCTGAGATCTGATACACAATCTCAACCCCCAACGTCAATGATTCCTTTCCACCCACAGATGCTGCTTGATCCATTAGGTTCCTCCAGCAGATCGTTTGTTACTCCAGATATATCAATAAGATTGAAATAACGCAGAGGGAATTTATAAGGAAGTTGCTAGTACTTGAAGATCTGAGCTATAGGGAAAGCGTGAATAGTTCAGGACTTTTTTCCCCCAGAGTTTCAGAGAATGAGGAGAGTTTTGAGGCGTATTGATAGGGTAGGTGCAAGCAGACTTATTCCACGGAGGTTAGGTGAGGTTAGAGATAGAAGGTCATATGTTAAAGGTGAAAGGTGAAATGAAATGAGGGTGTTGAGTGCATGGAATAAACTGACAGTGGAAATGCTGGTTGCAGGTTCGATGTTAACAATTGGATTGGAGTGGTATGGAAGGCTATGGTCTGATTGATGGGACTAGGCAGAATAATAGTTCGGCACAGACTAAGTGGGCTGAAGGGCCTGTTTCTGTACAGTAGTGTGTTATGACTTTAAGACTCCAATGTCCTGAGATTGTCTTAGTTATAAGTTTGAGGAAGTAGTGTAACTGAGTTGTTTAGATTATTGACGGATTTAGTGAGATTGTTAGGTTAGAAACAGGTTAAATAGGTAGAAAATCTATTTATGACCAGCATGCCTTAGCCGATTGCACTGCAAGTCCAGGGGAAGTGTACACTCAATCGGCCAAATGTAGAAGAGCACCTAGGGGAAAGAGGAGTAAAGAATGCTTGATACATTACATGAACTTTGGTTTTTCTGAGATTAGAAATGTGAAAGCTGATGAGAAATATATTCAAAAAGATGACATGCCCAAGCATCAGTGGTCAACTTTTCAGTGGAAAGCAGAGCTAGCTGAAATTCTGAACTATTAAATAACAATTAGTTGAATAAACTGGAAACTGGCAACAGGAACAGTAGGTGACGGCAGAAAAGGGGCAAATTATTGGAACACTAATTAGGCCAGAGCTTGCATACTCTGAATAATTCCCATCATCGTGTCGCAGGATAGATTGAATTGTGCAAGAGCGGATGGCAAGGAGGTTTCAGAGGATGCTACAAGTGTTTTTGGAAAAGGAGGATATAATTTTAAAGCTCAAGGCAATGCTGGTCTCCACACAAGGAGAAGGAGAAACCCAGAGTTCAATCCTTGCCATGCTGATGAGCCTCCAGACGGGGCTGGTCAAGTTGAAGTACTAACATTAAGATAATGAGTTCAAATGCATCTCAACTGTACTATATTCACGTACGTGTGGGTCAGGTTCCATCAGATAACTCTACGTATGAACTAATGTATCAGAAGTTCCTTGTTCAATGTCATGGAACCTCTGGAAAGAAATCAATAACATTGCAGTATGTATGAGGAGAAATGTTGATGACCTCATACCCTATTTTATTGATAGAGACTTCCTTTGCATCTTCCTGGATGTACCTGATCATTGTCTATGGAAGTCCCTTGACAGGAACTATCATTTATAGCATTACCTCTTTGGACAAGATGCAGAGTGTGGGTCAAAGGTTTTTATAATAAATTGTAGATCTGTGACTCTCTGTGAAGGTACAAAACAAAAATAATCTCCTGGCTGTTGTCCATCTCATTTCTCCAGTTGCACCTGACAGGATTTGAAGTGTGAGGTAATACCGCAAGCTCTCAAGTTCACAAGCACACAAAGAACAGTTTTCCATTTATAGAGTGCTTTTCACGTTCTCAGAACTTTCCAGGAATTGACCTAATGAAAATTCTTAGAAGGACCTCCCTTGCAAGGGTATTCCTTCTTAAATAAAATATTTAATCAGAATCAAGTTTAATATCACTGCATATGTTGGAAAAAATTATGGTATTGCAGCAGCAGTACACTGTAATACATAATAATAAAAAACTATAATTTACAATAAGAAATATATTTAAAAAGAAAGTAGTACAAAGAGAGAGCAAAAAATAGTGAGGTAAATTGTACTTTCAGAAATATGATGGTGGAGGGGAAGAAGCTGCTCCTGAAATATTGAGTGTGTGTATCTTTAGGCTTTTGTACTTCCTCCCTGATGGTAGCAATGAGAAGAGAACATGTTCTGAGGGTGGGGGGGGGGGGTGGTGGCGAGAGAAAAAGAATGAAGCATTGCAGAAAGTTCTCCACTATCTGGTTGGCTTGTTCTGACTGACAGTGGTCTGCAGATGGCAGCCAGAGAGCAAACACTGTGAGGTGTGGTGGAGAAGGATTGTCAGGATCGGGTGTCAAATTGTGGGCCCTGGCTGACACAATGTCCTGAGGAAAACTGTGAAGGTGAACTATATCTTGGAGAAGCATTTCCACCATCTCAGTGGCTGCTGGAAGTTTAGAGAGGGCAATGAAGTGTGTCATCTTGGAGAATTGGTCCATCACTATCAGGATTACCATGGACCCACTGGAAAGTTGCAAACCCTTGAGGAAATCCATGGTGATGTAGGACCATGGGTGTCAAGGGACTGGTAGGGCCTGCAGGAGCCTGGAGGGCAGCTGGTTAGAGAAATAGGACTGGGCATGTTGAGGGCAGCCAATGATGATCTGAAGTACATCTGCAGTCATGGTGGGCCACCAGAACTGGCGTTGCAGAAAATCCAGAGTCTATCGTGCGCCTGGATTGCTGGAGAGGGATGAGGATTGCGCCCACTGGAGTGCCTCAGAGCGCATAGCTGCCATCATGTACATGTGGTTGTCCGGCGGGTTGGATGGAGCAGGCTTGTGCTGCAGGGCCTGTCACGATCCCAGACAACCACAGCAAGGATCTGTGAGGACAGAATGATGGGCTAAGGGTCCAATCGTCGAGTCAGAGTGTCCGTGTTAGTGTTCTTGGAGCTGGGTCTGTACGAGATGGTGAAGTTGAATTATTCAAAGAACAGGGCTCAGCGAGACTGGCGTGGGTTGAGTTAGTGGCTCTGCTGAATGGTATGAGGTTCTGGTGGTCAGTACAGATCAGGAAGGGCTCGGTATTTACCATTAGCCACCATCTCCATCCCTCAAAGTCCCTCTTGATGGCAAGTGGCTCCCTTTCTCCTACTCCATAATGGTGCTGTGTAGAGTTGAACTTGAGTGAGAAGAAGACACAATCAGTGGTGCAGGGCTAATTTTTTAGGTGCCGGAGCTGACAAAATGCTTGCCATTTCTTATATCCTCTCTTTATATAGATGTCACACCCAATTTGTGTACCTGCTCATTTCATGTTCACTTCAGTCCAAACATCTAAACAAGGATACAAGCCTGATTTTGAAGGACCATTACTTTCAGAACTGCATTTGGACCTGATTAGAAAACTTGAACTAGAATCAGGGCGAAACACAGCTTTTCTCACTTTTACTGTTATCAGTCTCTTGTACGTTATTCTTCTTACACTTCTCAGCTTGTTTACTAAAGAAAGAAGTTAACGTTGTTTGCTTAGAAGCCATAAGGTTGTTAGTGAGAAAAATTTACTTTTGTATTAGCGAGTAATCCACAAACCACCACAGATGTAGCCTTACTAATACAACTGAGTCAGCAGACAGCAGGGCCCACAGCGCATAGCTGTGTTCCTAAGCAGGTATAAAAATAATAGAAATAAAGCAAATAAGCTTTTTATACTTTTAACCACCTAAATTGGAACCGAGTAATCAAGTATGAAAAAAGAACGTCTAATGAACTATTGCTAAAGCCATGAATATTGCTGAATATTAGTATCAAAAGCAGTAGGTTGGTAACTCTACCTCGTACTGTTTCTCTCGCGGAAATGGTTGGACAGGAAGTGTATCTGTGAGTGTCGATACTCACAATATCCTCACATGTCGGGTATTACATGGTTAGACCAATACAGATCCTGTTTAGTCTTTAAATATATAAAAAGTTAAAAAGCTTGAATCTTTGCATAAATTATTATCGTATCTATACGAATAAAAAATACCGTATTTTGGAAGTGACAACTGTTAACAGGGGAGGAGAGCAACCATCTGGGAGGTTTGGAAATGTGTTTTGTCACATTCATTGCCTCACTAAGTTACTCTTTTTCCTATCAACACAAAGAGGAAAAAAGCCTCTTCCAATCAATTATAGTTGGTGGAGCTCGGCCAAGGGGTTGATCCGCTATTAATGATAGTTGAAATGACGTAGAACTAGCTTATAGCCTAGAAATGTTTTTTTCCATTAGGCTTGTAAAAAAAAAACTAAATTTATCCAGGTGTAGAAGAGGATTTTGGATGATTACCTTGAATATTTCATCTAAATCAGGCCGAAGATAAGCGAGCAGTGAATTTTTCATTCATTATTTCTGACTTCATTCCTTGCTTAATATAGCTCCTACCTGTATCCAATGGTACCCATTGGAAAGAGCGGAAAAATGCTCACACTTGTGCATTTCCCAGCTTCCTAGGACAACGGGTCGAGCAAGGAGGAATTTCACAAATGCCTAAACAAAAAGCAGTCACAGCTCCAGGATATCACCAAAAACGATCAAATATCCTAATGTTATTAGTGGTATTTTGCCGACCAGCCACCACCCCCTCTCCCCAGCCCCCGTTTCCATAAAATTCCCTCTATTTAATATGCGGCTGCTGTTAAATTTCCTGCTTGTTTATTTTGACTTTTTTTTACAGAGGTGCTGGCGCAGTGCTCTGGTGAGCTCTGGCAGCACTGCACCCCTGGGCACAATGGTGTGTCCTCCTGTCCACTCCTCACTGGTAGAGGACGGCCACGGTGCACACATCAGAAGCATCCACCTCTACCACGAAAGGTCCAGAGGGGTTTGGATGGCAGAGAATGGAAGCAGTAACGAAGCATGTCTTGAGCTCCTTGAAAGCATGGTCTGTGAGGTAGGTGATTTGGTGAGGGAACATTTTGTGAACGGTGGTAGAAATTGGAGAAGCCCAAGAAGTGCTGTAGCTGTTTGAGGGAGGGTAGTTGGACCATTCAATTACGACGTGCACTTTCTCTGGGTCTGTGGTTATGCCTTGTGGTGAAAGATCATAAACAAGGAAGGAAATGACTGGGGTGGGGAGCTGGAATTTCTCTAACTTGCAGTACAGTTGGTTTCTGAGGAAGCACCGAACAACCAAATGGACACGATAGATGTGGTATTGGGATCCTTGGAGAAGATGATAATGTTGCCAAGGCAGACAAACACATAGCTCTGTAGCAGGTCTTGGAGGATTTTGTAATTTTTAGATTGTGAGGACACTCAGCCCTCGTTTATTGTCATTTAGAAATGCATGCATGCATTAAGAAATGATACAATGTTCCTCCAGAGTGATATCACAAAAAAAACAGAACAAACCAAAGACTAACACTGACAAGACCACATAAAAATAACATATAGTTGCAGCAGTGCAAAGCAATAACATAATTTGATAAAGAGCAGACTGTGGGAACAGTAAAAATAAGTCTCAAAGTTCCGATCAACTCCCGATAGTCCCCGATAGCAGGCGGCAGAAGAGAGAAACTCTCTCTGACATAAAGATTGAAGTCTTGGAAAAGATCCAGGCTATTGAAAATTCTGAAAGGCATCACCAAGTATTTTCAGTGGACAGTGTGTGTTATGATCGCTCTCCTCCATTCAGTCCTCTGGTGGATGTGAAGCAGGTTGTACGCGCCCTGTAAATGCAGCTTGTTGAAGATTTGAAGCCCCCTTGGAGTGTTTCAAATGAGCTATCCATCAAGGAGAGAGGATAACGGATCTTAGTGGTGATTTTCTTCTTCCAAGGATGGAGACCTGCATCTTTCCTTTTGAAAAAAAAGAAGAATCCTGCACCGGCTATGGATTGGTATGATCAAATGAAACTTTGCTGTAGCACTTTGGCAATATAATCATTCATGGCTTGGGTCTCAGTAGGGGAGAGGGAGAATAAACGTCCTTAGAGGGGTGGTGTCCAGGAGAAAGTCAATCACAGAGTGGTGTGGTCTGCTAGGCAGCAGATGCTGACTTCCCTTTTACTGAAGGCAGTGGCAAGGTCATGGCATTCCTGTGGAAGTTTGGTGAGGTCACAATTTTCCACCATCTTCATGAATTTATGGGATGAAGTCACCTGAGGCTGCAGTTGGGTGATCTGGCAGGTGGGTCCCCAGCTCAGCAGTGAACCAGATGGCCAGCCGAAAGGAGGGTCATGAGTGGAGAGCCGAGGGTGACCCAGAAAGAGAGGACGGTTGGGTGAGTGGATAAGGAGGAATTGGATGGATTCGCGAAGCTGTCCAATGCTCACTGCACGGGTCGTGTGGGCACTCTGATCATCCCAGACCCCTCTCCCCACAAGGGACATCCGTCAATGGTTGTGGTGCAGAGGGGGATGAGAGATAGGCTCAGTAGGGAGTCTCAGCTGTATGCACAGAGTCCAGAAAGTTGCCTGCTGCACTAGAGCCTCCTTTGTGTATAGAGACACCGGGATGTGGAGGAGGAGGACAGATTGAGTGAGTCGGGCTATGGTGCTTGAATGAGTGAACGTGGATTGTGGATGAGATCTGGGTTTAAATAGGCTACAGGTGATGAGTTGGAAATGACTGGCACGTGACTTGTTACTCTGCTGGTAACAAGGGCAGCAGCACATCGAAATGGTGAAAAAGCAAAGAATTGGAGATCTACGTACCATTAATGTGTCATGGACAGGCACAGAAAATGAAGGCTAATGAAATGCTGACCTTAATATCTAAGGGAACAATAGGGCATGAAGTTATCCTATAGCTATACAAAAACTCTGATAATACAATGCCTGGAAGTCCATGAGCCACACAAACAAGGAGGGTGTAAAGCATTGATTTGCCAAAAAGATCAAGGGTTATGTTACAACATGAAAGTTTACTGTAAATTTGATTAAAATGTACATTTTTATCAAAGGCAATCTAATATGATAAAAAGAAAACATTTCTGCTGATTGAGGGGTCTAAGATTAGTCACAGCTTAAAAATTAGAGCCAGACATTTCAGCAATGAATTCAGAAACACTTCAACGCATAGAAAGTAGTAGCAATTCAGTATTTTCTTCTGCAAGTAGCAATAACCATCATTAAATCTTAGATTGAGTAGACTTCTGTTAACTGAAGAAATTGGGGCAAAGGTTAGTAATATGAATTAGGATTATAGATCAGCTTTGCTCTTGGGGAATGGCAGATAAGACTCAAAATGATAAATAAATGGCCTAATGTGCCTCCTAGTGTTCCATGATTCCATGGCTACATAATGTGATTTCCCAGTTTTATCTCATCCTTATGAAGATGGTGATCACAAAATCTTCAGTGCTTCTGGAGGTGAAAGAGGTAGAGAACATTGATGATAGGTTTATGTTCAATATTTGGACTAATTTGATTGTTTGTTGCTCCACATTCCAGCATCTGCAGTCTCTTGTGTCTCCATTGGGACCAATTTTCCTGATTCAACGTATTGTTGAAAATTCATTGCACAAAAACCAGAAAATTGCTTGTATCTGCAACTGTTAATATTCCTCAATCACATTCCTCCCACTCCATTGCATCTAACCCTAACATAATTAGATCACATTCAGAGGCATCACAAAGAATCTGGCATTTATTCTGTGTATTCAGGCTCGTTTTGATTTTATATGTCAGCTCAGCTCCCTGACTGATGTTACATAAACAGGACTAGAAGTTGTATTTCTGCACTGAGGTGGAAGTTGCAATAATTTTTATAAAGTGTGCACCTTTGTGTCTCTTTATTGATGTCAATCAGGAATAGAGCACAATTTTCCCCTTCAGTATGGGCTCTAAACTTTTTCAAACAGTTGTGGCTATGTCCAGGATCTTGATCTTGATCCTGGACAACATCAATTTGAATAAATTTGAATTAGTATTGGTTTATTAGTGTCACATGTAACGAGATACAGTCGGTGGCCACTTTACTAAGTACCTCCTGTGCCTAAAAAAATGACAACAAAGTGTTCGTTCATGGTCTTCTGCTGCTGTAGCACATCTACAAGATTCGATGTGTTGTGCATTCAGAGATACTCTTCAGCACATCACAGTTGTAACGCATGGTTATTGGAGTTACCGTTGCCTTCTAGTCAGCTTGAATCACTCTGGCCACCCTTCTCTGACCTCTCTCATTAACAGGGCATTTTCACTCACAGAACTGCCACTCACTGGATGATTTTTGTTTTCCTCAGCATTCTCTGTAAAGCCTAGAGTCCGTTGTGCGTAAAAATCTCAGGAAATCAGCAGTTTCTGAGATACTCAAATCACCTTGTCTGACACCTACGGTCATTGCATGGTCAAAGTCACTTAGATCACAATTCTCCATTTTAATGATTGGTCTGAACAGCAACTGAATGTCTTGACCCTTTCTGCATGCTCTTATGCATTGAGTTGTTGCCATATGATTCACTGATTCAATATTTGCTTTAATGAGCAGGTGTACAGGTGTACCTAATAAAGTGGCCACTGAGTGTATGTCAACACAGCTCCCTGATTGGTGTTACTGAGGACTAGGAGTTGCATTTCATCCTTCAGTGAAAGTTGCGATTATTTCTTTAAAATCGGCACCATTGTGTCCCTTTATTGATGTCAATCAGTAATGGAGCACAATTATCTTCTTCAGTAGGGGCCTAAAGTTGTTCAAACAGCTGTGGCAATGTCCAGGATCTTCATCCTAGACAATCATCAACCTGTATGAATTGGAATTATTCTTGGTCCATTATTATGTAATGCTCTGTAAGGTTTCATTGCTAATGTAATGGCCTCTCTGTAATGTTTCACTGCTAATGTAATGGTTTCTCTGTAGCTGCAGTGCCTGGGTTATGAATAGAGATAATGGGGGCTTTGGAATGTGCACCATCCAATGAGAGTGTTTTTCTTTCTCGTGTGCCGGAAAGAAGGTTTTGCGGTCTTTTATTTGGTGGAAGATGGAGAGAGAAGATGCCAGAACGGGGAAGTCGTAGACTGCAGGACAGTGTGGACTTGGAATAGGGTCGGGAGTTGACGGCGCTGGGAAAAATCGATGGAGAAAGAACAGACGGGAAAACCATGAGCTCCAACATTGCGCATTAGACTGTCTCATGAGAATGGGCCCTTCTTCTTTTTTGTTATCTTCACTAACCCTATAGTCAAATTAAGAATCATAAAGCTTAATTGTTTAATTGCATATTGTGTGTTGTTTGATATTTCATGGTACTGATTTGTAACAGAGGAACGCATCATGCAGCATCCACCCAAACAAGATTTCTCAAGTTTGGCTGGGCCAGAGGCTGTCTTCCCCTAGATTAAACCACTAGCCAAACCTGAGGGTTACAATTGTGGGGGTATTGTTCAGGATTGATTTCGTTGGATGCTGTGTGATTACCCTGAGCATTGAACCAGTGGAGTAGATATTCGTACTCCGGATAATTGTTAATTCACTTGTTAAATATTGTTAAAGTTGCGATTGTGGGGCGGAGGTTTGATAAATTGGTGGGTGTAGCTCTCATTTTAATGCAGACTAGCACTGATGTAACAGTAGCTGAATGGGCCGAATCACAAGTGGATTTTCCCGTAGCTGGGGGCGGAGATTTCAGAGACAGGGTTCTATCGTTTCTGAGGAGTGAGGGGAAGGAGTGGTCAGATTTGGAACGTCTAATTAGTCCCCGTCCCCCAGGAAAGAGTGAGAATTCTGAGTTAGTGTCCACTCTTACCTCTCTAGTGAATAAATGGAAAAATGCCCAGGCTCAAAGTCCAAGCTATCATAGGCTCCGCCTATTCTCAGGAACGAAGCCCACCCCTAAAGGGGAAGAGGAGTATGAGACTTGGGTGGAGCAGACCTCTCAGTTGTTTGATGAGTGGCAGTGCTCTGATGATGTAAAGCAACAGAGATTGGTTGAGAGTCTGAGTGGGTGGGCTGCTGACGTTGTGAGAGCCGTCAGCTTGCAGTACCCCGTAGCTAAAGCTGTCAATTACCTGAAAGTACTGGAAAGTGCCATTGGCACAACAGGAAGCCCAATGGAGCTCAAGGCGGGATTTCAGAACTTGTGTCAGGAGAAGGGGGAGAAGATTTCTGCCTACATCTTTTGGCTAGAGAGGCAGTTAAATTGCTTGCGGCATAGAGGGGTCATTCAGGCATCTGAGGTGGATCAGTTAAGAATGGACTAGATAGCAATGTAGTCAAACAAACTTAGAACCTACCTGATGTGCACAACTAGGGGAAATTAATACCATGTATAGATGTATCATGGTTACTACATTGGAGGTCCCACTTATTGGATCTTAAACTTATGCTCTTCTAGCTTATGGGTTTTTCTTTGCTCTTGATACCAACCCAGGTAGAATCATCTGTTGCCAAGAGTCTGTTTGGGGTTCTCTGGATTTGATTATCCAAAGACTTTTCCAAACCATCTCTCAGTTTAGCTTTATTGACCATCTCAGCTCTATTTTGTAAAGAAAATTTATCTCCACAACCTCAAAATTTGAAGTAAACTCTCTCATTAACTATATTACATTGAATCAATTAATGAAACAGGTTATTCATGTTTTTGATCATGATTAAAATGTTCTAAAGTTTTCATAGGGTTGTTGATCCATAACATACCTCAGAAGCTTCTTTATCTCAAACTAATTTTTTTTTGCTTTTTTTCTGACTTAATTTCAGGCAATTAATATTACATTCAAATCTAAAGTTATTGGTGCAATTCTTCCTATTTCTGTTTAGTTTGTGCTCATTTGACATCACCTGTGTGGATTCTGTGTGGATGGAGAAACAAGCCCAGACCCTTGGCCCCAGCCTAGTCGTAGTCGTGAGTCCTTGTCCAGTTCACTATTTCCTGCTCCTGCCTTGCTCTCCTGGTATCGAACAATAAACTAAATCTAAGTAACCCCACAAGCTGTCTTGTATTTGGGTCCACCCTTGCTCCTATGCCCCCGTCAGTGCGACAGAAATAATATTAGTTGGCTGACTCCAGCAAAGAACTATCACAAGAAAGATAGAACAAATGACCTTGAATTGTGTAATTTATTCCACAGTTCCAGATGGCAAGCTATCATTAGTTTTTATGGCAGTGCTTCCCTTCTACACTTCATGGCTGGTCTTGCAACTTGAAGCAGTTTTGCTTTGCCTGCAAACGTTTGAGCTAATCCATTTATTTACATTAAGTAGCTGAATTAAAAGAGTGCAGGAGATGTTTTGTAATTACAATTCAATGCAAATTATCCAGAAATTTGAATTAAGTGATTTTGAATTAACATGGAATCACCCAAAGTAAGAGATCGTTTGTTAATGGAATGTTAAAGCAAGACCACATCTGCCTTTTAGACTGACATAGTGGATCATTGGAAACAATTGTTGAGGAGTGGGGGAATCATCATAACTGTCTTGGACACTGATTATCTATCAATCAAAACCACTGAATGAATTTTGCTCATTTATCTCAATGATGTTCTAGGAGACGTGACATCTGTAGAACTTCTACTAAATAGAGATGACATTATAAACATATTTTCAATTGCTTCATTCATCTTACCAAGTGGCCCCTTTCACATTGTTGAACCATTTTGTGGGCACAGATTTCGAAGAAAACCAAAACTTGATAGTTGAGTTTGAAGAGCACCTCACCCTGGTGGTGTCGTTATAAGGAAACCTTGCCTTGAGTGCAATTGCATGGGCACCTCAACTTCGGTTAGAGTTCCTTAGACATCTCAAAATATGCTGCAGGGTTGGTGTTCACTTCATGAACGAGAAAAAACTTTTATCAATTGATACCACAAGACATTGGAGCAGTACTCAGCCTTTCAGCCCATCGAGTCTGCTCTGCTATTCAATCATGGCTGATTTATTAACCAACTCAACTTCATTCTTCGGGTTTCTCCTCATAACCTTTGACGCCGTGACTAATCAAGAATCTATCAACCTCTACTTTAAATATACCCAATGAAAGCTGCATGTTGCAATGAATTCCCCAGGTTCACCATCCTCTGGTTAAAGAAATTCCTCCTCATCGCTGTTCTAAAGGGACATCTTTGTATTCTGAGTCGGTGCTGGTTGAGGACACCATATTGGGATCTTCTGCTCAACCAACATTGCCCAAGAAGGGATGTTAGTAGATAGCATTAATTCTCCTCTCACATCAGTCCCCTTCCCATTCTTTAGAGAGGTAGGTAGATAGATAGATCAGTTATTGATTCCAAAGGAAATTACAGTGTCACAGTAGCATTACAAGAGCACAGATATACAAATATTAGACGAATATTTAATAAAGGGAGTGGCTTTTGAGGTAAATTGTTCCAGCTATTGTAACTCAAATCAGACACAAAATCTAAGATCCGGTAGTTGTCCACTCTGTACTGGCAGATCAAAACATTTCAGTGGATAACGTCCCAGACAACTGCAGTGATGCTCACAGAATTGCCATTCATGAGACTGTTGGATAAATGCTTAATGCATTCCTGTGATTATTTTAGCAGAGCATTACAAAATAAACAATTCACAGTTGACAGAAAATGTGATATGAATAATTTAAAAGGTTTATCAGCTAACACTGTCAATGGTGATTTGGGTTTTTATAAACATTCAATCGACTCATGACTTGGGAAATGTAAAGGCTAACTTCATCATTTTCCATGTCCGGTAAGTCAATGAGAATCATAAAGAAGTAAAAGGATCTTCATTCCATCGAGTCCACACTGTAAATCAGCCACACGTTTACACTAATCCTAAACTAATGCTCTTTTTCTATTTTGTTCCAATTTTCATCAATTCCACCACTGATCCTGCAGGTTCCACAAATCACTCGGGACACTTACCTTCCAACTTGCTGTTCTTTGGGATGTGGGAGGAAATCTGTATGTTCACAGGGGGAGCGTACAAACTTCACAAAGGCAACATTGGAGGTCAGGGTTGAACTCAGCTCTCTGACACTGGGTAGCAGTGACTCCACTAGTTGTGTCACTGTTGCACCCCTATAAGGAAGACAGAAAAGCCTGCTTTTTTTAGAGCAATTTTTTAAAAATCAAAATAGACTTTAGTCTTAATAAAAAAAAATCCAAGAATAAGGCATGAATCAAGAATAAGCCTTTTCATCCTTACATTCATAGTCAATGCTTTCAGTATGGTTCTATTGTGTTCAGATGCACATGGCCAAGTGGTTAAGGCGTTGGACTAGTTATCCGAAGGTCGTGAGTTCGAGCCTCGGCCGAGGTGGCGTGTTGTGTCCTTGTGCAAGGCACTTAGCCACACATTGCTCCTGCATGTTTATAGCCCAGCGGCGACGGTTGGTGCAGTATGGACAAGATCAAGATCAGATGCTGTTGCTAATCATGTGGCCCTCTGGGCTGTTATACTGCTACAATAACTGAGGGGTTTCCTCACCCAACGTGGCTCCTCCCTCTCCAGTAGCAGAAGAGCTCTACACTGTGATCCTTCCCCACCGATTCCTTGCATTGGCTGCACCAAGCTTCAGTATGACTCTTAGCATGGAATGTGCCCACAGACATCTCTATGTGCTGGCAGACTAAAGGGAGTCGTTCACCAAGATGATGATCTGCCCGCAGCCCTTGATGTTTGTCTCCGTGAGTGTCCCTGGGAAACAGCCTGTCAGCTCTTTCATTCATATGACATCCCAGAATGCTGAGGCCAGTTATGTACTTCTAAATGCAGTCAGAAGGATTATTACCATTATGAACGAAACACACATTTCCAGGTTTTACACGTAGCAAGATCTCAATGTGGTATCGTTAGGAGAGATTTAAGAAAGATATTGCTGTAGGTCCTGTTGAATTAAAAAAAGGTAAAGTTCGGAATTTAGATGTAAATGCAGCTTTATTCCATTTGTTTAAAGGAGGCATAGCAGCAGACAACATCAAGGGGAGGAGAATCGCACAAATTGATAATATTGTTCAGCCTCAAATCATTGATAAAATGGATCGGCCATGACTGAATGGTGAAGCAGATTTGATGGGCCAAATGGCCTAATTCTGCTCCTATGTTTTATGGTCTTATAATGAGAGGCCAATTGCATAAGGTTCATTTTACCTAAGATTACTTAGATTTTAGATTATGAGAACACTCAGTCCTCTCTTATTGTCATTTAGAAATGCATAAATGCATTAAGAAATGATACATTGTTTCTCCGGAGTGATATCACAGAAAACAGGACAGACCAAAGACTAACACTGACAGAACCACATAACTATAACATATAGTTACAACAGTGCAAAACAATACCATAATTTGATAAAGAACAGACCATGGGCACAGTAAAAAAAAGTCACAAAGTCTCGAGTCGATTGACTCCCGAGTCCCCGATAGCAGGCAGCAAAAGGGAGAAACTCCCTGCCGTAAACCTCCAGGCACTGTCAACTTGCCAATACCTTGGAAGCAGCCGACCCCAGCCGACCCTGAGTCCATCTGTCCGAAAACTCCGAGCTTCCGAGCAGCCTCTCCGATACCACCTCCCGAGTGCCATCCTCTGCTGAGCGCCTTCGCCCTCTCCCTGGCTGCTGAAATACGCAAAGCTGAGGATTTCGGAGCCTTCAGCTCCGGAGATTCCGGTCACCACACAGTAGCAGCGGCAGCGAAGCGGGCATTTCAGAAATGAAGCTTAATAAAGATTTTAGAAATGAGAATTAGATTTGCACACTCAGTTAGGTACACCTGTATGCATGTTTGCTAATGCAAATATCTGATCAGCCAATCATGTGGCAGCAACTTAATGCATAAAAGCATGCAACGTGATCAAGGGTTCAGTTGTTGTTCAGACCAAACATCAGAATGGGGTAGAAACGTAATCTAAGTGGACTTTGACCATGGAATGATTGTTGGTGCCAGATGGAGTGGTTTCTTAAAAATGGCAAATCTCCTGGGAATTTCACACACAACATTCTCTAGAGTGTACAGCGAATAGTGCAAAAACCAAAATAAAAATGGCATCCAGTGAGTGGCAATCCTGTGGGTGAAAATGCCTCGTTAATGAGGGTGGTCAGAGGGGAATGGCCATACAGGTTCAAGCTGACAGAGAGTAACTCAAATAACTACACACCTTATCACAGTGATGTGCAGAAGAGCTGCTCCGAACACGTAAGAAACTCAGTTGCACGACTACAGGAAAAGAACAAGAGAGGGAATTGACTCACAGGCTGAATGGACTCCCTGTGTGAAATTCGACAGAAATAAATACAAAACAATCTAGATATTGTGGGTAGAAGCAGTTGTTTATTCAATAGCTGGCTGTTTCTTAAATAAATAGTCACCAAGATGTTGACTATGATGAATTAATAATATTATTTGATGAATTTATTGTTTGATAACATGTAGCTTCCTTTCTCTCTAAGGACATGCACGGAATCTAGGCTAAGATGGTAAATAAGGAGTGAAAAGGTGAAATATGAAGGTAAGCTAGCCGGTGATATAAAAGAGGATACCAAAAAAAATTTTTTTTTTCAGATTTAAAGAACAAAAGAGATGCAAGAGTTGACATCAGACTTCTGGAAAATGATGCTGAAGAGTTAATAATGTGGAAACAAAGAAATGGTTGATGAACTGAATAAGTATTCACTTTGGAAGTCACCAGCAGCATGCCTGAAGTTAGAAAGTGCCAGGGGCAGAAGTGAGTGTAGTTGCTATAATTAAGGAGAAGATGCTTGGGAAGCTGAAAGGTCTGAAGGACGATAAGTCAGATGGACTCCACCCCAAGGTTCTGAAAGAGGTAGCTGAAGAAATTTATGAGGCACTTGTAGTGATCTTCCAAGGATCAGTGAATTCTGGAATGGTTCCAGAGGATTGGAAAATTGCAAATGCCACTCACAGTTTCAGAAGGAAGAGAGAGAGGCAGAAGACATAGGCCAGTTAGCCTGACTTTTGTGGTAGGCGAGATGATACATCCTATATAAACGATGAGGTTTTGAGGTACTTGGAGTCATATAATAAAATAGGCCAAAGTCAGCAGGAAACTATTACCTGACAAATGTTTTGGATTTCTTTGAGGAAATAACAGACAAGATAGTCAAAAGAGAATCAGTGCATGTTTTTACTTGGATTTTCAGAGGACCTTTGGCAAGGCACCACACATGAGGCTGCTCAAAAAAATAAGATCCCATACTATTACAGGAAAGATACTAGCACGGGAAGGAGAATTGCTGAGTGTCAGAAGGCAAATGGAGGGAATAAAGGGGGCTTTTACTGGTTAGTGACCAGTGGTGTTCCACAGGGGTCAGTTAATTTTTTTGGGTCACTACTTTTCATATATTTTAATGATCAGATGATGGAATTGATGGCTTTGTGACCAAATTTGTGGATTCTACATAGATAGGTGGAGGGGCAGAGGTGTGGTAGGGAAGTGTATGGTCATGCACTTGATAGAAGGAATAAAGGCATGGACTATTTTCTAAACAGGGAGAAAATTCAAAAGATAGAGGTGCAAAGGGACTTGGAAGTCCTCGTGTAGGATTCCTTAGAGGTTAACTTGCAGGTTAAGTCAGCAGTAAGAAAGGCAAATGCATTGTTAGCATTCATTTCAAGAGAACAAGAATATAAAAGCAGGGATTTAATGCTGAGGCTTTATAAGACATTGGTCAGACTGCACCTGGAGTATTGTGAGCAGATTTGGGCCGCTTAGCTAAGAAAGGATTTGCTGGCGTTGGAGAGTGCCCAGAAGAGGTTTACAAGAATGATCCTGGGAGTGAAAGGGTTAAGGTATGAAGGGCGGTTGATGGTTCTGGGTCTGTAGTCACTGAAGATTAGAAAAAATGGTGAGGAGGAGGGGGATCACATTGAAACCTATTGAATATTGAAAGGCCTAGATACTTTGTGATATTTTACCAGAGAGATAGTTCTCATATATAATGATCATCCTGAAGTATTAATTCAGTTTCTTTCTCTAAAGATGCTTCCTGACTTGCTAAACACTTTCAGCATTTATTTTTCTTTCAGACTTCCAGGTTCCACAGTATTTTATTTTTCCACAGGCTGGAGCTTTGTTTCTTTTGCTTTTGGCTGAATTCAGCAAAATGTTATGTCCCAGGCCCATGTGTCCTTCCAGAAGGAATAGAGGTTGAATGGGTTTATTTTGAAGATGTACAATAGAAAACATTCTAAATACCTTGGCCTGACAAATATTGCTTCACCAGCAGTCCTAAAATAGTATTTTGCCATTATCACATTGAAATCCTGCTGTGTGTGAACTTCATCTACTTTTCCCACACTAGTAGCTCCACTTCACAAGCTGCAAAGTGTTTTGAAACACTATGGAAGATGTTGTAGAAATGCCAGACTTTCTGTCAACTCAAGTTCTCCGCTCGTGTCCAAGTCAAACCTGTTATTAACTTCATCAATTCCCTCTACTCTCCTTGTGTTTAAAAACCACTAAAGTGTCCAATTATCAATGATCAACTTTATTTGTGATACACATTTACGTGTTAGGAGTTTGCTGTGGTGTGTTGGCATGATATGCAACAAAAAAACAACATTGCACAGTTAGAAAGAATAAGGAATTAAATTAAAAGAATAAAGTATAGATACGGAATAACTTATACAAAGTGCTGGAAGAACTCAGTAGGTCAGGCAGCACATATGGAAAGGAATAAAGAGTCGACATGATGAAAGGTCACGGCCTGAAATTTCGGCTCATTATTCCTCTCCATAGATGCTGCCTGACCAGCTGAGTCCCTCCAGCACTGTGTGTGTGTTACTCTGGATCTCCAGCATCTGCACAATCTCTTGTGTTTCTGCTTTGGAATAAACTGTGCATAAATATATAAACAACAGAATGTGTTTGCAATATTATAAAAGCATTTACAGCACAGTGCAATGACTAGGGTAATAGACAGAGAGGGTCTAACTAGAATGATCGATCTGATTAACTGCCTGGGAGAAGAAACTTTTTAGATGACATGAAGTCTTTGCTTTGATAGCCCAATGGAGGTTTCCAAAAGGATGGCATCCCATTCTATATCAGAATATAGGATTAGGAGTTGGCCAGATGGGTGGGAGGTTGATGCACTGATGCTTTGCTGCTGCTTACGTGGGGGAGGGGGGAGAGGGGGCTTTGGGGGCGGTCCTAATGTTTTTTCTGTCATTTATTCTTTTGTGATCCTTCTGTTTTTCATGGATGTCTGGGAAGACAAGTATTTCAGGTTGTATATTGTATACATTCTCTGATAATAAACAGAAGCATATGAACAATAATCTCCCTCACGCATAAGCTTCTATCCTAGCTATATATTTCAAATATTCACATTTCCTTATGGTATAGGAGGAGGCCATTCAGCCCAATAAGTCCATCCTGGCTCTCAAAGCATAACCTTCATTTCCTTTCTCCTATGTACCTCTGTGTAACCTATTCTCTATTGCATGTCCATCTTCAAGTCTCCCCCTCCCCGCCTCCAGTTCTCCTGTCACCCACCTACGCAAGGAGTAGTTTAAAGCATCCAAGTAGTTTGTGCGTATATGGTTCGGATGTGGGAAAGAAACCCAGGACTTGTAGTCACATGGGGAATTTGTAAACTCCACATCGACAGCACCCAAGGTCAGGATTGAATCTGGGTTACCCGAGATGGGCAGCAACCAGCACTAACCGCTGCACCATTATGCCGTGAGAGATTCTGTAGATGCTAGAAATCTTGAGGTTCTCAGCAGGTCAGGCAGCACCTATGGAGGGGAATAGCAGAGGACACTTCCAGCTGAGACCATTTGTAGATGCTGCCTGACCTGCAGAGTTCCTCAAGATTCAAGATTCTATCTGCCACATGTACATCAAAACATACAGCGAAATGCGTCATTTACATTGACATCCAGCGCACCCGAGTGTTTGCTGGGGGAGGCCTGCATTTGAGACCACACATTCTGGCACTAAAAACGCTCGGCAGAGCAACAAAACAACAGCAGCAAAACAAGTCGGTTTCTCCCTCCCATCACCTACCCATATACATCCCAGGACAGGCATTTAACCGCCAGCCTCCAGCTGCCGCCTTTTCTGCTTTTCTTGATTTCTTTAGTGTCTAAGGTACTGTTTAACTCAGTCTTGAATACATCCAGTAACTAAGCAACACAGGACCCTGCCCTCTAGTTTACAAATTGCCAAAGACTGCCAATCTGCAGCAAAGAGACTCTTATTCCTCTCGCTCCTCCCTTGTATAAGTAAACGGCAGGCTCCACTCATAGCAATAAGTGTAAGGATGTTGACAGGATTTTACTGCCTTGCTGGGACAGAAATATAATATTCACTCCCGGGAAGCAGACATCACTTGCATTTGCAACAGGTTGCCTGCCCAGAAGTAAAGCGTCAGGAACAGACAAATATTACTCATTTGTCCACTTTATTAGGTACCCCCTGCACTTAAAAATGTGGCCAGTGAATGTATATTATGGCCTTCTGTTGCTCTAGCCCATTGACTTCAAGGTACTAGAATGGTGTGCATACAGCGACGCTCTTCTGCACACTTCTGTCGTAGCCTGTAGTCACTTTCCAGTCAGCTTGCCCCAGTCTGGCCTTTCTCCTCTGACCTCTCTCATTAATTCGCCACTTTCATGACCAGAACTGCCACTTACTGGACGTTTGTTTTGTTTTTTTGTACCAGTCTCAGCAAACCCTTGAGACTGCTGTCCATGAAAATCCTAGGAGATCAGCAGATCCTGAGAAACTCAGCCCACCCTGCTTGACACCAGCAATCATTCCACAGTCATTTAGTCGCTTAGATCACACTTCTTCCACATTCTGATGCTTGTTCTGAACAGCAACTGAAACTCGTGACCATGCCCGCATGCTCCTATGCATTGAGTTGTTGCCACATGATTGGCCGATTACATATTGCATTAATGAGCAGGTGTACAATTATACCTAATAAAGTGGCCACTGGGTGTACTTTGAAGGGTATGTACTGTGTTGTAAAAAATTGAGAAGCCAATATTCTAAACACAACAACAAAATTAAACAACGTTTTTTTTCAAAATGTCCATGCATTTTTTATTAAGCTGAGAAGACTTATGTAAATCCTGCTTTCTGGCTTAAGAATGCAAAGACAGAAACTGTGACCTTGTTTTAATGCTTCTTACTCTTTAAGGATAGTCATTCAATTTTCTTCCTGACACAAATGAACAACCCAAAATAATTTGTTCTTTCAGCCCCAATCAACTTCTAATTTTGTGAATTATGCGCACATTGGTTAATAATGTAGGGTCGTTAATTTTCCCCCTCTTTTTCTCCTGTTTAATCTTTCATGGGATTGTTCATTTGGTTCCATTTTAGTTTGTCTTTGAACGTTTGATCTCAGCTGCCTTCCCCATGAATACTTTATTTAGCAAAAGGCTGCTTCAAGGCCCCAGTTATGTCCATGTTTTATCTGATGTCACCATCTCATTACATACCAGTCACTCACAGATCTCCCATGGCAGTGCCCACTAATTAACACCCTTTTATCAAAATTATTAGAAGACACAACAGGATGAAGTGGAGAGGAGTTCTTCTTGGTGTCCTAGGGCCAATATTAATCCCACAACCAACATTTTAAGAGGACATTTAGTATTCACTGGCTGTGAAATGCTTAACTCTTTTGAGAGAATCTCTTATTCCGCTGCTAACTTGTCACTGAAAAGTTCCCCTTAGTGGAAGTAAATGGCGAAGAAAAGTCCAAGGGACATTGATCAAGATATGTAAAAGAATAGTTGCAGGGTTATGTGGAAATAAGAAGAATGGATTGACAATATTGTTCTGCTGGGTGCTGGCATGAACCTAATGAGCTGAATGGCCTCATGCCATGAATAGAAGAGTATTGGTTCTCTAGTACAAGACCCAGGCCTGGTCAAGTCCAACAGCTCTGGAGTGTGCAACACATAACACGGATAAAATCGTATCATGTGCTTCTAAAAGCCAAATTAGCTAATTTGGTCAGATGCTATAAGAAGGTTTTCATTTGTTCTATCATCCCTCCTTTGGTCAATATGCAACTCAGCCCAAAGATGTGCTGGGGTCAGCCTACAAGTGTGGCCATGCTTTTAGTGCCAATAAAACATGCCCATGATTTACTAATCCTAACCCGTACATTTTTCTGGAGCGTGGGAAGATACCCGAGCACCTGGAGGAAATTCATGTGCTCACCGGGAGAACTTACAAGCTCCTTACAGACAGCAGTGGGAATTGAACCCTGATCTTTCAATCAGTGGTACTGCAAAGTGTTTTGCTAACAGCTACCCTATCATGACATCCTTACCTGTTTTAACTCAATAACTGGTCCTTTGCTTAAAAATTTACTTTTTAAAATTAATTAAGTGAACACCCCCTCCACTCTGGTTTCCTTGGGCTGCCCAAGTCCAGGGAAAACACACTCTGGTCTTGCCTAATCCATGAGATTGGGACGGCTCTCCCAACCCAAACCCTGGTTTGTGTGGATATGGATGCTATCCTGTTACAACTCGGTGCCAAGAAATAACAAGCAGGACACTGCATGCAATTAAAGGAATTATATTTATGAATCTTAACTTAACTAAAGTAAAGAAAAGAAACAAAAAAAAAACAAAAAAGGGCCCATTATAATTAAACAGTGAAATGTGCACAAGTTGGAGCTCAACTCTTCCAAAAGTCATATTCACTGATCCTCGGTAGACCCCGGCACCTTGCTCCAGCGAATCACGGGTCCCCACTGGGTCAAATCCTATGACTCGTTCTCTCCAGCATCTTCTCTCTTCATCTCCCACTGAACAAAGGACCCAGCTCACACCAGTGTCAGGCACACAACACAAAAACACACTCTCCTCATTAGACAGCTCACATTCCAAAGCACCCGTTATCACTAACCATAACCCAAACACTGCTTCTACAGAAAGACCATTACATTAGCAGAGAAATCTTTCCCAGGGAGTTACATAGGTTTAGATAAATATGAGCAATAAATTTATAATATCAGTGCGTGAAATAAGTTTTTTGAATTGTAGGCATCCTTGCAATATATTAATTGGCTACAGTATGCTGTCCTTAGTATGTAGATGAGTGGTAGAATTTAGGTATGATTAATGGGAATGAGGAGAGAATTAGTGTTAAATTTGTGTAAATATGTGACCGATAGTTGGCTTGAAATTGGTGGACTGATGGCCTGTTTCTGAGCTTGACAACTCACAGGCTCCCTAGCAATCATTCCAGCTATTGAATGGTGAAGCTAAGAGAGAAACCAAGAGAAGTCACAGTTATTTCCAAGAAGCTAAGAGAAACTCGGACACCAAATTGAGTCCTGATGAAGGGACTTAGCAAGAAACGTCAACTGTTTATTATTTTCTATAGATATTGCCTGGCCTGCTGAGTTCTTCCAGCACTTTGTGTGTGTTGCCCTGGATTTCCAGCATCTTTAGATTTCCTCATGTTTGTGATTCCACGCTCCTGTGTATCTGCATTGCGTTTTTAGAATCAGATACAGGATCATGTTTAATATCAATGGGATATGTCATGATATATGTTGTTTTGTGGCAGCAGTACATTGCAATACTTAATAAAAATGTATATATTACAGCAAAAAATACAATATATATAATAAAATTAACTAAGCAGTGCAAAATGAGAACTAATAAAGAAAAAAAATAGTGAAATAGTATACATGGGTTCATTGTCCATTTCGAAATCTGATGGAGGTGGGTAAGAAGCTGCTTCTAAAACATTGAGTGCCTTCAGGCTCTTGATGGTAGCAATGAAAAGAGGGCATTTCTTGGATGATTGGGGCCCTTAATGAGGGATGCCGGCTTTTTTTGAGGCATCGCTTTTTGAAGACATCCTTGAAGATGGGGAGGCTAGAGCCCATGACGGAGCTAGCCCTGTTTGCAACTTTTTGCAGCTTTCTTTCCTATATTGTGCAGTGGCCCCTCCATACCAGACAGTGCCGCAACCAGTTAGAATGCTCTCCAGGGCACATCTGCAGAAATTTACAGTGGTCAAACTCCTCACAGGGAATTACTGAAGTAAACATGTGACATATAGACAGATGGAGAGAAATGGGGACAACATTGAGTTTGTAAGAGAAGTCCTTAACATGGGCTGGGAATAAGAAAGGCTTCCAGGGCTTGGGAATAAAGTGACTGCTAATGATGGGGTGATCAAAACTGAGATAGTGTGGTGGGGCAGATTCAGAAGAGTATGGGACTATAGGTAATTGCTGGGTCAGTGGATGAGGTTGTGGATGAAAGTCAGGCTGTAAGGCATTTAAATACAATGTCAACTTCAATTGGGGGTCAAACTACATTAAAACAATACCCAGAATAAATAAGCATTTCTTTCCTTTGAGAAAAGCATTTTTCGTTGGTACTAAGATTCATTAGCTCTAAAATGTGGTATCCAGATTGAGATTAGAATGCTGTAGACAGACTGAATCTGTGCCAATATTTTTTCATATGGACTGTTAATTAATCCCATATTTTTGATATCAGAATCTTTATGCCTTAAAGAAACTATATTTTTATGTTTCAATAATTAATTACAATAAAATTCAAATTTGAACAATTTCCAGGGAAAAAATTTTAAAAGATTTGTAGAGGCAGATGCTGGAAAAAGTAAAAATAGCGATTGCTGGAATGCTCATCAAATCAGGCAGCAACTGTGGAGAGAGGAACAGAATTAGACTTTCAGTTTGATGATCTATCATTAGAACGTAATTTTTGGTCCTACTTGATGGTCGTACTTATTTGTATATTGAGAATCAGAATCAGATGTTTGCCAAAGGATGTACAAACTTTCAGTATCTTTAAGTAAATCTGAATTCTTGATACTAACAGTGTGTGCATTCAGAGCCCTGTTACCTTATTTGAATTTGCCATTGTCTACTATCATACAATTGGCCAGTATTTTCTACAGACAAAAGGATTGGCCAGTAGTTCAAAGTGTAGTTTAAAAGCCACATGCAACTTTGTTAGAGAAGAATAAAGGTGTAAGTTCAGCATGATGACATTTATTGCTGGTATGGAGTTCTATCTGTTAAAAGCAAATGATTTTTTTCAACTAGGCTTTTGGGAATGTTTAAAATAGACTAAAATGAAAAAAAAAACCTGAAATCAAACACCCTGTAACTTTTGAAAAGTATACTTTTCTGTAGATCTTTTCAGCTAGAGGGAATAGCTGTCAAGGGCAAGGTTTACTTTAATGTTATCTGATAATTCTGAATCAGAATACAGTACACAGTGATGCTATTCAACCCATTTTGTTCCTTTTGGTTCAGTTAATGAGGTAGTCCCACTGCCAGCTTTTCCTCCACGGCCCTACAAAAATTCCATCCTTATAGTCATTCAAATCTCTTTTAGAATTTCAACTCATTTCCACATCATAACATCTCATTGAGTTAAAAAAAAGTAATCTTCCCCCTCTGCTTTTTTAATGATGAAATTAAATCTACCATCCACTATTGTCAAACCTCCTACTGGTAGGAAGAGCTTAAAGAGCTGTCAGCTCATCTCACCCCCAACATGGAAAAGATCCTTAATTTTATGATTCCCTGTTTGCTAACTGTGAAGCTGCACCCCTGGTGACAGATATATGCTAGATCAATGCCGGATCCTTATCACCAATGACAAGAAGCCTGGTGAATGCACAAGAAGATGGAAAGTGATATTCTTCTATGTAAGCACGGCACCAGACTTACAAGATTCATCCTTGCGGTGATAGATATATTTGGGTGTTTCTTGAAGCTTTGCACTGACCTTTGCTTTTAGGACACTGTGTTATTTGTTAATCTTGTTCGAGAAGTATTGGGTTTATTTTTCATTGTTGTTTTGAAATCTCTTTATTTAGTTCTAGAATCTTCAGAATCAGAATCAGAACCGGGTTATTATTACTGACATATGTCATTAAATTTGTTGTTTTGTGGCAGCCGCGCACTGCTACACATAAATAAACTACTACAAGTTACTAAATAAATGAAAAGGTAGATAGATAGAAACAGATTGAGATAGATAGAGAGATAAAGAGAAAGATAGAGAGAAAGATAGAGATCGAGAGAAAGATAGAGAGATAGATAGATAGAGAGAAAGAAAGATGGACAGACGGATAGATAAGCAGACAGATAAAAGGAGGATTAGTGAGGTAATGTTCATGAGTTTATGGACCATTCAGAAATCTGATGGCAGAGGGAAAGAGCTGCTCCTAAAATACTGAATGTGCATCTCCAGGCTCCTCTATCTCCTCCCTTATAGTAGCTTACCCAATTAGGAAACTTCTTTATTTCCAAGCAGAAATGATGACTGATTGAAATCTAAGAAAAAACATTTTACTGCAATTGCTGAAAAAAGAGAAAAAAAAGAAAGAAAAGGAGAAAAAGTTAGAAAAAGAACTGCTGGAGGATCTCAGCCAGTCCAGCAGCATCTGTATGGTGAGGGGAGAGTTGCCGATGTTCTGGGCCAAGGCCCTGCATTACGACAGAGAGAGAGGGAAAGACTGAAAGAAGCGAGGGGATGTTATGTTTATTTCATGTTGAAATTATAACAAGATGTACACAAGAGAAGCATGTAGTTGCAGAATTTCAGAGGGTTCTTCTCTGCTGCCTGTCACAGGGAAAGTCATGACTAAGATTTTCCTCAGTAGCCTTTGCCCATTAACTGAAGAACTACCCCCCCCCCACCCCCCCCCCCCGGCACCCCGAGTGAATTCTATCCATTCAATGCACAGTGGACAAGACTTTCACTGCATAACTAGTCCAAGAAAGGTACAGGGACAGAATCAACCATCGTACTTGAGCATTCTCAATGTCACAATAACTTTTAGCTGCACCAGCAGAATGGGTTCTTCTAGTTTGACGGTGCTCAGGAATCAGAGTTCTGCACTCTGACAGAATGCAGCCATGATCTTCATCAGTGGAGACCCAATCGCAGTACAGGATGCATTCAAGCAATCTTCTTCACATGTTTCATTTCTTCACCTTTTCTTGACCTTTCTTCCAATAAGCTCTTCAACCAGATGGTGTTAATCAACAGGACAAGTGGAAAACTAATCATTATTTGCCATCCACCAGCACATCCAAGATCACCTCAGTCTCAGTCACTGGGCTGCACTTTTACTTGTGACTCTTCTGGAAGAGCCTTGCTCGCTTGGAAGCCAAACTCCAAACCAATGCTGACTCCTCTACTGCAGCGGACAAGAGGATGGGCTTTGCGCTAAACATCTCAAAGCTAAAGGTTTTTCACCAACCTGCCCTACTGTGCAACACTGCCCTTCAATGAGCAAGATCCATGTTGAAAGCCATGTCAACGTAGGTCACTTCCCCAATCTTGGAGACCTCAGTAAGAACAGGCATCAATGATTAAAATCATCACTTCCCATACTCCAGTACAGTCTTTGATTGCCAATGGAAAAGGGTGTTAGAAGAACCTGACCACAAGCCCAATATTAAAGCTCATGGTCAACTGAACATCAGTAATGGAAATAAACTCCTTTCATTTGGTATTTCTAAGCATAGTGACTCTTACCTCAGCAAGGTCTCCAAATCTGCTGAAGAACATCCTCAAAGGTGGAAGCTCTGATAAAGTCAGATTTATTTATAGCATATACATTGAAACATATAATGACATGCATCATTTGCATAAACAGCAAGCACACCCAAGGTTGTGCTGGGGGCAGCCCACAAGTTTCGCCATACATTCTGTTGCCAACATAGCATGCCATCACTGTTCTACAGAACAACACAAGCTGCAAACAACAACAACAAAAACAAAACAACAGCCAAACAAGCCCCTTTCCCATCCCAAAGACTGTGGAAAATCCGCAGATACTGGAAATCCAAAGCAACACACGCAAAGTGCTGGAGGAACTCAGCAGGCCAGGCAGCATCTATGGAACAGAGTAAACAGTCGATGTTTCGGCCCTGATGAAGGGTCTCAGTACAGGACGCATTTAAGCAACTTTCTTCTCATGCTTCATTCCTTCACCTTTTCTTGATCTTTCCCATCCCTCTCAGCCACCCACTCACACACCCAGACTGTCACAACCAAGAATTCAGCAGCGCAGCAGGTTCGACAATTGTGCTCGTGAATATGCACGTCAGCTAATTATTATTTCATTGTGATAGCATTTAACTCCATTCATTCCTTCATAGTATTTGTTGATACTTGGACACAGCAACCATTCCCTGACTGCTTGCATTCCGCCTTGCCTGAGAAATTGGACTGTCGAGTCAACTGACTCTGAAGACTAGCAGTATTCGTTTTATTCTTAGTTGTTCTTTTCACCCACAGGCTTTGTTTTCCATTTGGGAGTTTTAGTTAACAGCCCTGTTTGGCCTAGAGTTTATTGATTTCTTTTCTCTAACACTGCTCATATTAAAGTCTGTGAACTATCGACCTGCTTCAGTTTCTCTCTCTCCACTCTGGGGCCATATCCTCACCCAGTGACACAGACAGGCCTTCAGTCCCAGGACAGGCTGCCTCTGGGCCCATTGATTCAGTTTCAGCAGACAGGACACATTGTCCTTACACTCGACACCAGACTCCCAAAGCAAGCATTCTACCATGAACTCCAAACCTTCACGTGATTTCTGTGGGGACATGGAAGATGCTTGAAGAATGCCCTTGAAAACTACTTAGAGAATGATAGCGTCATTGTTATTAGTATCCGTTTATTATTCTCTCATCTACCAAAATATATTGAAAAGCTCATCTTGCATACTATTTATACAGATCAAATCATTACACAGTGCATTAAGGTAGTGAGGGAGGGAACGTCGACTCAGACCATGAGAGGCCTGCATCAGGCATTTTCCTGCCTTACAAGATGCAGATTGGAAGTCTGTGTGGGGCGCCACTCCTCGCACAGACTAGAGCAATGTGTGGTTTAGTGCCTTGCTCAAGGGCACAAACACGCTGCCACAGCTGAGGCTCGAACTAGCGACCTTGAGGTAACTACACGAACGCTTTAACCGCTTGGCCACGTGCCCATTAAGGTAGAAGAAAGTAAAACAATAACCATGCAGTGGAAAGTGTAAAGGCAGGCAAAGTGCAGTGCAGGTAAATAATGAAGTGCAAAATCAAAATGAGGTAGATTGTGAGATCAAGAATCCATTTTATCATACAAGAGGTCAGTTCAAGAACAGATAGAAGTGGGACAGAAGCCTGTGGTAGATACTTTCAGGCTTCTGCCTAACTGAAGAGTGGAGAAGAGAGAATGTCCAGGATTGGTGGGGTCTTTGATTATGCTAGCTGCGTTACTGAGGCAGTGAGAAGCACGGACAGAGCCAGCAGAGGGGAGGCTGGTCCTGGGATGAGCTAAGCTGTGTCCACAATTCTCTGCAGTTCCCTATGGTCATTAATAGCACAGTTATCATATGGATAGAATGCCATCACAGACTCCTGGCGATCCATATAACCATAACCATATAACAATTACAGCACAGAAACAGGCCATCTCGGCCCTTCTAGTCCATGCCAAACTCTTACTCTCACCTAGTCCTACTGACCCGCACTCAGCCCATAATCCTCCATTCCTTTCCTGTCCATATATCTGTTCAATTTAACTTTAAACAACAACATCGAACCTGCCTCAACCACTTCTGCTGGAAGCTCGTTCCACACAGCTACCACTCTCTGAGTAAAGAAGTTCCCCCTCATGTTACCCCTAAACTTTTGCCCTTTAACTCTCATGTCATTTGAATCTCCCCCACTCTCAATGGAAAAAGTCTATCCACGTCAACTCTATCTATCCCCCTCATAATTTTAAATACCTCTATCAAGTCCCCCCTCAACAGGTACAGGGAGGTAGTCATCCCGAGGCCACAGGGGTCAGATCCCTGAACAAGGACAGTTTGGACTGGCAGAGAAATATGCAGGAAGGCACAGAGCATTTTGAGTCTCCCATGGAGCCCAAATGCAAGCTGAGAATTCTGATCAGTCCAGGCACCTATACATTTGAAGTCCCCCTTGCTGCATTTTAGGCAGTGTCTATGGATCCTGTACTGGGCTTATCAGTCACCTAGAAACCAATATAAATGGAGTGAAAGCGAGTTGTCTTTGACCCCAAAGGAGATTCAGTTTAGTGCAGCTCACCCCTACAGTTTTTGATCATCCCAAATACCTGAGCACCTGATCATAGAAGCTGTCATCTCAGTGCAGTCCAACACACCTTGAATCCAAAGGACACCGAAGAATCAATTGCACTCTCTTGAGATGCGATTGGAAGCTAATGCCTGACGTGCCTGAGAGCTTGATTGAGATCATCTACAGGAAGGCAAGATGCAGTTCATATCCATTTCTGCCTGAGGCTTCACCTCATCAAATGCAGATGAAATGTAGGAATCCTTTTGAATGGTCTGTTGATGAGTCATGGATGAACAGAAAAATAGGCACTTTCTCCCAACTCATCAATGAGTTTTGTCTTCCACTTCATAGCCCCTGAGAGACAGAAAAACCTGACAATAACCACTTCTGATTTTGTGACACATAAACCATGTTTTTCAATTCCTGTAGGGTTTGCAGACACATACAACATTTCATATCATATTGTTGTGGTGAAGCAGGAGACACTGTTAACAAATGAGTGATGGAGCAGAATGAACATACTGGGCTGCAGACTGGGATCTTGGGCAGACGGTTTAATGTTTCCATTTTCTGTACGTAATTGATGGAAAATAGTTTCCTTCTAGACCAAAGAACCACAAGAGGCTGATCTCACTGTAAATTTTTCCGTCTGATCTCGGCATGAGACCACTGACTGATGAGCTGTGCTGTGTTCCTTGGTCACGTGTCAACCACTTCTGGAATCATTTCTACAGTGATTGAAATTAATAAATCATAAATGGAGAAGTACAGTGAGAGAGAGGGAGGGAGGGAGTGAAAGAAAGAGAGAGAGAGAGAGAGGGGGGGGAAGGAAGGTGGGAGGGAGGGTGGGATGGGGAGAGGTGGTGGAGGACAGAGTTGAGAGGGAGGGAAGGAAGGAGACGGACAGGGACAAAGAAAAACACCAAGAGAAAGCGAGAGAGGTACACACACACACAAAATGCAGAGAGACAGACTGCCAGATAGGCACGGAAAGAAAGAATTAAAAAGCAGGGTAATTTGCCTCGGGTTGTAGTGATTAGCACTGATAATCCAAGCTCCTACGACCTGGGTTTGTCATGGACCTTTGATACGCTGAAGATTTTGCATGGTCTCTGTATCTCTACTGGATTTCCTAAAGTGCTGGTTGGCGAATTAGACTATTAATTTGTTGCTGGTAACAGCTCTTAGTGTAGCAGAGTGCTAAAAACAATGCTAAAGAGACATAGTAACAGAATTAGGCCATTCGGCCCATTGAATATGCTGGACCATTTCTTCATGGCTGATCCACTTTTCCTCTCAGCCCCAATTTTCTGCCTTCTCCCTGTATCTCTTCATGCCCAGACCAATCAAGAATCTATCAAACCCTGCCTTAAATATAAGTCAAGATTTGGGTTTGCTGGCTAGCTGAGAGAGAATAAGCAAGAGAATACCAGAAAATGAGATGAGGAAAATGGGACTGTTGTCATTGCACTGGTGGGAACTGATAGGCTGACTGGCCTCCTCTGACATTGTAAGCATAAAGAAATCTCAGTGTCTGTGGACTTCAACAGGTAGAGACGTTTCTATTAAAATCTGATGAAAAATCTATAGAAACAGTACATGCTGGAGTTTTAGCAGTTGCATTTTGTGTTGGTCTTTGATAAGGAATGATATACCTTGTAAATTATACCAGTATTTTCAAATTGAGTTCAGCATTTTGAGCAAAATCATGCCAAATCTGTTGCCTCGGTAAACTTTACGATAAAAAGGTACATCTTTCTGGTGCGACTACATAAACATCTCTGAACTTGTTTCATCATTTGGATCTAATGTTCCTCAGTGAGGTTCTATACTTTCTCATTTGAATTGAATTGAATTAACTTTATTACTTACATCCTTCATATACACGAGTAAAAATCTTTATGTTACATTTCCATCTAAATGTGCAATGTGCAGTTTATAGTAATTTATAATAAATAGCATGTACAACAGGACAGTCAATATAACATAGAAATACAATTGTATCAGCATGAATTAATCAGTCTGATAGCCTGGTGGAAGAAGCTGTCCCGGAGCCTGTTGGTCCTGGCTTTTATGCTGCGGTACAGTTTCCCGGATGGTAGCAGCTGGAACAGTTTGTAGTTGGGGTGACTCAGGTTTCCAATGATCCTTCAGGCCCTTTTTGCATACCTGTCTTTGTAAATGTACTGAATAGTGGGAAGTTCACATCTACAGATGCGCTGGGCTGTCCGCACCACTCTCTGCAGAGTCCTGCGATTGAGGGAATTACAGTTCCCACATCAGGCAGTGATGCAGCCAGTCAGGATGCTCTCAATTGTGCCCCTTTAGGAAGTTCTTAGGATCTGGAGGCCCATATCAAACTTCTTCAACTGTCTGAGGTGAAAGAGGCGCTGTTGTGCCTTTTTCACCACACAGCCGGTATGTACAGATCACATGAGATCCTTGGTGATGTTTATGCCGAGGAACTTAAATCTGTTCACCCTCTCAACCCCAGATCCATTGATATCAATAGGGGCTAGCTTGTCTCCATTCCTCTTGTAGTCCACAACCAGCTCTTTTGTTCTTGTGACATTGAGGGAGAGGTTCTTTTCTTGACACTACTGTGTCAGGGTGATGACTTTTTCTGTAGACTGCCTCATTATTATTTGAGATTAGGCCAATCAGTGTAGTGTTGTCAGCAAATTTAATTAGCAGATTGGAGCTGTGGGTGGCGACACAGTCATGGGTATACAGGGAGTAAAGGAGGGGGCTTAGTACACAGCCCTGAGGAGCTCCTGTGTTGAGGGTCAGAGGTGTGGAGGTTAGGGAGCCCACTCTTACCACCTACTGATGATCTGACAGGAAGTCCAGCATCCAGCAACACAAGGCAGGGTGAAGGCAGAGGTCTCTGAGCTTCTTGTCGAGCCTGGAGGGAATTATTGTGTTGAATGCTGAACTGTAGTCCAAGAGCAGCATTCTCACATATGCATCCTTCTTCTCCAGATGTGTAAGGACGTGTAGAGCTGTGGCTATTGCGACATCTGTCGATCGGTTGTGTCGGTAGCCGAATTTTATTTTGAGATCAACCTGAGATCACTCATTACTTTATTCTTCAATTTCTTGAAGAGAGAATTATTAATTCACCTGTGACTCACTAGTGAATATTGGATCACTTCTTGCAAAATCAGGTCAGTAATAAAGTTAGTGAGGACAATATTGAGAGGTATCTGTGTGAAATGGAAGTAGTTCCAAAGTCAAAGTGCTGGAATGCTGGACCAAAAGGATGGTGCAGGAAAAGCTCAGCAGGGCAGGTGTTATCTGTGAAGAGAGAAACAGAGATAATGTATCAAATCGATGCTTTGTTGCAGTTGTTTTCATCTTTGCAAAAGTATGCCAGTGGCTCCTGACCTTTTAAAATCATTAGCCCTCTCATTCACAATCAGCAAAGGCAGCATCCATTATTAAAGACCCCCATCACCCAGGACATGCCCTCTTCTCATTGCTACCGTCAGGAGGGAGGTACAGAAGCCTAAGGACACACACTCAGTAATTCAGGAACAGTTTTTCTCCCCCTGCCAGCCAATTCCTAAATGGACATTGAACCCATGAACACTACCTCACTTTTTAAAATATTATTTCTATTTTGCACAATTTTTAATCTAACTATTTAATATACACACACACACACATATTTATATAAATACATACTTATTGTAATTGGTTTACTTATTTTTTCTTTCTATATTATTAGCATTGAACTGCTGCTGCTAAGTTAACAAATTTCACTACACTCGCCGGTGTTAATAAACCTGATTCTGAAAATACTTCCATCTCTCTCCTGTCCACTACTTAAGATCTCCCTGTCAGATAAGACAAAAGATAAGGCAGCATGGTATCGAGGTGGTTCACATAAGGCTATTACATTGCCAGTGATCAGTGACTGGGGCCCAATTCTCCACGTGTACGTTCTCAGTGTGACCGAATGTATTACCTCTGGGTACTGCCGTTTCCTTGTACATTCCAAAGACATACGAGTTAGGGTTAGTAAGTTGTGAGCATGTGATGTTGGCACAGGAAGCAGAGCAACACTTTTGCGCTGCCCCTAGCACATATTCGGACAATTGCTATCATTGACACAAATTATGTAATTGACTGTATGTTTCAATGAACACATGACAAATAAAGCTAATCTTTAAATGTTTAGGTCATAAAACAGAATCTCATACAATTCTGTGCAAAAAGGTAGATAGTGAGAGAATAGGTCTTTTTATAAATCGAAGTCAAAGTGAAATTCAGGTTTATTCTCATTTACACAAGAATACGTATAGACTGGTGCTATGGAAAGCTTATTTGCAACAACATCATAGGCACATTGCATCAGAGATACAACATTCACAAGAAAAATATAAAACTGATATTGTTATACCTGTATCTATTTATCTATCATCTATCTATATATAGGGAATGGCAATTACAATTTAACTCCGACAATTGCGAAGTGATGTATTTTAGGAAATTAAACCAAGGTAGGACAGAGGCAGTGAATGGCAAGGTGCCAGGGAACGATGTTGAACTAAACCTTGGCGTACACGTGCATCAGACAATACAGGTAGACAGGGTGGTGAGGAAGGTGAATGTTTACTTTCTTTAATTGCCTGAGGCATTGTGCATAAGAGTTGGGATGTCATACTACAGTTGGACAAAGTGTTGGTTAGGCCACAATTGGACTATTGTGTGCCATTTCCGTCGCAACACTATAAGGTGGGTGTGATTAAGCTAGAGATGGTGCAGGAAAAATTCATAAAGATGTTGCCTGGACTGGAATTCTTGAGTTATAGAGATCGAATAGGCTGGTCAGTCTCCCTGGACGGAAGATGACAAGATAGAAGTACATATATACGTGCTGCATCAGCAAGTTGTTGGCGCTTGGAGGTTCATGGCAGGGAGAGTTCCTCCCTTCTGCCGCCTGCGTGAGATGATGAGTCAATCGGGACTTTGAGACTTTTTTTTACAGTGCCAATGGTCTGCTCTGTATCAAATTACGGTGTTGCTTTGCATTGTTGTAACTATATGTTATAATTATGTGGTTTTGTAAGTTTTAGTCTTGGTTTGTCCTGTGTTTTCTTGTGATATCATTCTGGAGGAATGTTGTATCATTTTTTAATGCATGCATTTCTAAATGACAATAAATGAGGACTGAGTGTCCTCATAATCTAATCTAATCTATATATGAGAGGCATAGATAGCCAGTACCTGTTTACTATGGTAGGGATGCCAATACAATGGGGCATGATTTTAAACTGAGTAGTTGAAGGCTTAAAGGGGATCTGATCCCTCAGGCATCTAGCATGCTAAGTTCATTTTTATTTCTCTTTGCCTTTTTTGCTAACTTTCTAAGTAAATTGTCCACATAATTTTCAAGCCTCCACCCTAATCGTTGGTGTCCTTGAGAATGCCCTCCACTCTGGGCTGGGAACAGCAGCAAAACATGGCAAGCTGATGAGGCGGCTGGAGACAAGCCACTTCTGCTGGTAGGAGAATCCTAATGACCACGTGGGATTCCCATCAGTGCTCTGGTTCCTCACACTTTCCAAAGATGTACATCCTGGTGGGTTAATTGGTCACATGGTTGAAACTGGGCCAGAAGGGCCTGCTATTGTGCTGTATCACTAAATAAAATAAAAATAAAATATCTTGGAGAGTGCAGACTCTCAGATTATCTTTCTGTTGGCTTATTTCTATGTTCAAGGAAATAAATTCATTACTAGTTATAACCTTGACTGGAGACAAGATCTAAGGGAAGAAGCAGCAAGCTTACCAAACAAAGAACAATTATAAGCTATTCATTTGCAGAATGTTGAGAATAAGACTGACAAGACCACCATATCTATTCTCCAATTTATACCCAACTAAAAACTCTGCATTTTAGCACAGTTACTTCAGATTTTTCATGATTTAATTTTAAATGATTGGATATCTGGGGGCGGTGATGATACATCTCTACCAAAGGAAGTGCTCCTTCGCTCTGCTAGCCTGCAGGTCACCCTTGGGCAAGGTGTAGCACGTGCTTAATCCCCTGATCAGGGTCATGAGAAGCCATGGGAGCAGCTGGTGGATGGTCGTATGAGCAGCTGGTGCATATCACAAGTCCTGGTTATGCGACAACTGGTGCCGGGCAGACAATCTCTGAAGGGTATCGGCAATGGCTGGCGTCACCCATCTTGTAAGGCCACTGCCCAGAACAAGGCAACAGCAAACCACTTCTGTAGAAAAATTTGCCCAGAATGATCACAGTCAAAGACAATGGTCACCCACGTCATACGACATGGCACATAATGATAATGAATCCTAAATGATGGTGTCTGTTTTCTTTACAGTTCCCAACTGTTAGAACATAGAACCCTTCAGCTTGGAACAGGCCCTTTGGCCTGCAAGATCTGTGCTGATTATGATGCCTTGGTGTTACATGCTCAAGGAGATCTGTTCTTTTTTGTGAGAATGATGTAATGGTCTTTTGGAGGTCACTTGATGTGATTTTCCTGCCGATGTGAGGTCACGTGATGACATATGTCCCGTGACTATATAAGGGTCGACTCAGGTGACGCAGTGGGTTTTTGAGTTTGTAGATTTCCAGGTAGAACGTGTTGTGCCTCCGTTTCTGTTCTGTGTTTGTTTTTGTGACGCAGTTTCATTGTTAAAACAGAAGGTGCGTTCTCTTACAAGATATTGTATTTGAACCAGAAATTTGTGGCTGGAAGTGCCAATTTACTCAATTCCGACAGTATTGAAGGGAGAGTGAAGAATTCATCGAAGTGAAGGATCGAGAGAAGTCGGCATCGTTTGGCAGTTTAATAAAGGATCAACCTTATTGAGTCTTCTTTGGAGAGAACCTGCATTGAGATAACTCTTGCAACAGCGCAATGAGTTCATGCAAAAAGGCTCTCTCTCTCTAAAGGAATTTAAGGTCAGTCAATTTAAACTGTTTATTTTCGGCATCGGGAATCCTGTGGACAGAATCAGCAGTAAAGGTGCGTCGGTGAAGAAATCTTTCTCCAGAGAAGTCTTTCCCAATTGAATGTGTAAAACTGTTGGACTTTTGAAGTTACCGCTTTAAGAACTATATCTGACTGTATTGCTTTAAGAACTGTTTTTGCATTTAACGCTTTAAGAGCCAGAGCTGAGTGGAGTTGATAAACGGCTGCGTACCTGTTTAACCTCCGGTTAAAGTTTTCCTTTGTTTTTTTTTTCCTTATCGTTTATATGTGTTTAATAAATGTTTGGTTGTTTTTATAAAACCTGTCTCGATTAATATTCATTGTTGCTGGTTATTTAACAATGGTAAACTGATACCATCTGCCTGCTCTTGCCCTCTTTCCCCTATTCTCTGCCTGCTTAAGTACCTCCTAAACACTGCTGCCTTTTCTGCTTCCATCATCCTCCCTGGCAGCGCATTCATAGAAGCTACCAAGTTCAAGTTTATTGTCATTCAACCATGCACATGTGTACAGCTAAATGAAACATTGTTCCTCTGGGGCCAGGGTGCAAAACATAGTATGGATAGTCACACACAGCACACAACACATATTAGATTATGAAAGCAGTCAGTCCTCTTTTATTGTCATTTAGAAATGCATACATGCATTAAGAAATGATACAATGTTTCTCCGGAGTGATATCACAGAAAACAGGACAAACCAAAGACTAACACTGACAGAACCACCTAATTATAACATATAGTTACAGCAGTGCAAAGCAATACCATAATTTGATGAAGAACAAACTATGGGCACGGTAAAAGATGTCTCGAAAGTCCCCGAGTCAATCGACTCCCGAGTCCCTGATAGCAGGCGGCAAAAGGGAGAAACTCCCTGCCATAAACCTCCAGGCACCGTCAACTTGTCGATGCCTTGGAAGCAGCCGACCACAGCCGACACTGAGTCCATCCGTCCAAAAACTTCAAGCCTCCGACCAGCCCCTCCGATACAGCCTCCCGAGTGCCATCCTCTGCTGAGTGCCTTCGACCTAGCCCTGGCCGCTGAAACAAGCAAAGCCGAGGATTTCGGGGACTTCTGCTCTGGAATTCCGGTTACCACATAGTAGCAGCGGCAGCGAAGTTTTCCAGATGTTCCTCCGTACTCTCACATCTGTCTCCATCAAATCAGAACTGTGCACGGTCCCCTACTTGACAGATAACAGATATTCATCACCGGAGAGGTCGCGCGTGCTGCTGTCGTGCTGCCATCTTCTCCTCCATATAGTTACAATCTAGCACATACGATCACAAAATAATATTAACACAAGTCCCTGAGTGGCATGAAGATTGAGGTTGCATGAAGTGTGAGGAGCATGTTTCGGTAAGACAGTTTAATGCTACTGGCTCGAGTATAATAAAAAAAGCAGTCGTATAAATACGTGAAGCAGCAGAAATAAAAGATGAAAAGTGAACAATGCAGAATGAGAGTGCGTCTGTGAGTAAAATCTGTTTTGTTAATGTAATTTATTTGTGAGTAATTAATGTTTTTTGATATTATTGTGACATAAGAGGATTAATCAAACAGGTCTGTATTCACTCGTTCTATTTATGAACCCCTTGATTAGTCTTCAAACTGTAATTCATTCCCCCAATTTAATTTTGCACATAATGCCCTTGAATCCCTTGACTAGACTTCCAGTACCTGTGATGAAATATTCAAATTAATAAGCTCCTCAATACGGTTCCAGCAAGCAATTTTTCCAGAGTATCCGTCACACTTCACAGAAACCTGTTCAGCTCTATTCCTCCATGTACTCTCATCGATTCACCTGTCGTTTTCTACTCCTTTCCCTGACTCATCCCACACATCCCTCACAGAGAACGCAATCTCAGAAATGTTCCTAGATATTCATCGTTCTATATCTAAACAAGCAAACCCCTCAGTTAGATTCCATCACGTGTAGCAGGTATTCGGTATTCTATATGTAACAGATCCCTCCTTGTTTACACTTATTTACTTGGTGGCAGAGTGGCGTAGCAGTAAAGGCTCATTTATACTTGTGCGTACTAGCTTGTGCCTTAAGCTACGCAAGTGGGCACGCCATTGTGAGCATTTATACTTGTGCGTTGGTGTGTCTGCATCGCTCTGCAATTCACCGCCAAAACGCTAGTTGGCGGTGGGGTTTCTATACCACTGTGTTGAGTTTCTTCATGTTGAAACTCAACAGGAAGAAACTCAAACTTCAAACAATGGCGACTGAAACTGAAGAAGGGTGAATTTTCAGTGCCTGTCCGGCCACTGAAAGACATGGACAAGGAAATGCATTTCAGATATTTTCGGATGTCGGCAGGTAGATTTGACGATTTGGTTCATCGTCTCCAACCTTTTATTTCGCATCAATGTACGCACAGTATACTCAGAGACTGACAATCACCATTCGAGTTTTAGCTTCAGGTAGAAGTCAACAGGCTGTAGCAGCTAGCTACAAACTGGCGTCAAGCACAGGGTCCTCCATAGTTTCAGAGGTCTGTAAAGCTTTATGGAAAGCATTGCAGCCAGAGTTCCTTCCCTGCCCTTCAGTCGCCCAATGGGAAGCTATTGCAGCGTAGGAGGAAATGCGATGCTACCAAGCAGACCAATCACAGTTGTTCGGTCTGCGTCGCCGCGATGCGTAGTTACATTTTGAGAGAGGTGCGCATTAGGCTACGGCGAAGGGTTGGCATAGAGTACAGTGTAGAGTACGCGGCTACACTGTACCTGCGGCATACATTTGACGCACAAGTGTAAATCAGCCTTTAGTGCAACGCGTTACAGTGCCAGCCCTCACGGATCAGGGTTCTATAAGACCCGATGAAGGGTCTCGGCCTGAAACGTTGACTGGTTACTCTTTTCCATAGATGCTGCCTGACCTGCTGAGTTCCTCCAGCATTTTGTGTGTGCTGCTTTTTCATGCTTGCGGCTATCTGTAAAGGGTTTGCATGTTCACCCTGTGACTGCGTGGGTTTCCTCTGGGATGCTCCGACTTTAGGATTAGTGAGTTGTAGCTATGCCCCATTGACACTGGAAGTGTGGCAACAATTGCGAGCCGCCCAACACAACCCTCACTGATTTGATTTGATGTAAAACAACGCATTTCACTGTATGCTTCGATGTACATATGACAAAGAAAGCTAATCTTAAAAACATATTCCCTGCTATCTGCAGTTTTTGTTTATTTCTCATATATTATATAAATTAAATATACTTGGCAGACAGGGTGGGCTACATGACCTGTTTCTATGCTGCATGACTCAATAACTTCCGTGTTGAAAGGATTATTCCTCCTGCTTATTTGATGCCAAGGGTTCAGGCACAGTCTATGAATCTCAGCTATTTAATTATACCACTGGAATCAATCACTCGGTGGATTTTATTTATGTAGTTATTTAGAAATACAGTGTTGAATACACCTTCTGGCCCTTCGAGCTAAGCCACCTCAGCAACCACCAACTTATACCAAATCTAATCACGGGACTATTTACAATGACCAATTAACCTACCTGGTATCTCTTTGGACTGCGGGCGGAATCTGGAGCTCCTGGAGAAAACCCACACGTTCCACGTGAAGGACACACAGACCCCTTACAGATGACGCCGGAATTGAACTCTGAGCTCCAACGCCCTGAGCATCATGCTAATCGGTACGCTACCACTGAGTTGCCTGTGGCGTACCGTAGGTTTGCTGGGTTGATGCCTGGAACATAGCAAAAAGAAAAATTAATTATGTGCTTATTCAGTGGAATTTAACCGGATCAGGTTAGAAAATGATAGAAAATTGTGGACATGCTAGGCTGGTACTGGAGGCATGGTGATACTTGTGAACTGTTCCTGTCACATCCTCAGATTGTGTTGGTCATTGATGCAAATGACGCATTTCACTCTATGTTTCAATGTACATGTGACAACTAAAGCTAATATTTAATATTTTAACTTTTATCTTTACTTGGTGAGCCATCAAAATGGTCAGTTGCAGGATTATGAGAGTTTTATTTTTCTACTTTGCATTGAATTCAAAAGGGCAGAAAAAAAGCTGAAAGGAGAAAGAAATTCCCAATTCCAGTTGCACAACACAATACGGGTGATGACTCTGTAGGAATAGATCCTATATACAATAATGCGATAAAAAGACTAATTATATTTTAGATGTGAGAACAAGAGATAAATATTGATCTAAAGACGAGAAGAGGTCTCTTCTGGACTGTTGGTTGATTGATAAGAAATATTAACATATAGCTAGCCTTTACTCACTGTTTAACAGCAGCTCACTTAGCAACAACCATAGATTACTCTAACCAGTCACATTCCAGATGCATTAACCAATTATTTCCCCATGATGTCAATCATCATCTTGGTTTATGCAATAATAATTCTCAGCTGGGTAACATACTCTGATTGAAGCACTAATATGATTCAATGGAGATGCTGGCTTATTTATGAAATAATAAGCAGCAAATTGAAAGCAAAATGCATCTTTTTGAGGCAGGTCTTTACAACATCTGGTGCTCACTTATTTCACTGGCCAGCTCAGTTGGTTTATCATAAAGAAGCTAATGGTTAAACAAGATCCATAAAGAGAAAGGCATATGAACAATCAAACCTGCACTTTCTCTCAATTATATGGCTGATCTCTCGCCTCAGTTCTTCTTCTCCACTTCCATCTACTTCTCTTCTGATTCCTATAGTAATCAAAAATATATGCATTTAAGGTGAGAGGGGGCAAGTTCAAAAGAGATGTGAGAGGCATGTTTTTTGAAACAGAGAGCCTGGAATGCACTGCCCTGTGTGATGGTAGTGGTAGGTACATTAGGGACTTTTAAGAGATGTTAGATAGGCATGTGAATGTGAGAGCAATGGAAGGTTGTGGACATTAGGTAGACAGACAGTTGATTACTAATTTAATTGGTGCAACATTGTGGGGCAAAAGGCTCTGTTCTCTGTTATGCATATATCAATCTTGAATATTCTTGATAACGGAACAGCAACTGCCTGTGAGTCAGGATCTCTTGTAGGAGTTCCATTCCTGTCAGTCCTATATGACTAATATCATAGTCTTGACTGTAACCCTAGTTCTAGGCTCTCTATTTTGGGGAAAACAATCTCTCAGCTTCTATCTTCTATTACCTGATATTTCAAGATGATGACTCCTCTCCATTATTTTAAACTCCAGGGAACAAAGGCTCATTTTGCTTCCTCCTCAAAAGCCAAGAATAGAAGAACTTAAGAAATAGGATCACGAATAAGCCATAATATTGAGGTTGATCTGATCTTTGACCTCAACATTCCTGTCTACTCTCCCACACATAGTCCAGAAAACCTGTCTCACTTTGAATATTCAGCTAGCACAGCCCTTTTGGGTGACAGAAGTCCAACGATTTGCAAACCTCAAAGATATTAGCCCTCACCTTTGTCTTTCATTTTATTCTGAGCCTGCTCCATTTATTTAAACTCCTTAACCAGAGGAAATGTCTTCACAACACTGACTACAAAGCTGCTAAGAATCTTATTTACTTCCATGAGATTTCATTCTTCCAAACTCTAGATAGGATGGGCTCAGCTAGCCTAACTTTTCCATATAGAACTTTCCAGGAATCAACCTACAGAATCTTCATGGTGCTGCATCCAAGTGTCTATGGTCCCTTCAATAATGAGACCGAAATGTGCAGCACACTTGGCTGCCTCCACATCGAAACCATCCACAGATTCTTTTACTTGTGAGTTCTGATCATAGCAGGCAGCTCATAAAGGGATGCACCACTATGCAAGATACATTTTGAGCTACAGGGGTGTGCCAATGAGTTAATGCATGCTGCAATCTTTGGAAGGAGGTGGGATAATCACCCATGATTGGGGAGGGGTGTCACAGGAACATGGCAAGATGCTAAAGAGCAGGTAGCATCTCCTCTACGAGGATATTTCTGGAAGAGCATAACTCTAGTCTAGGAAAGCATGCCCTTTGCTGAAGCATGCAATACAGGCAAGGGACTCTGCTCCTTCTGTTCGACTCTTCTCAAGACCTTTCCCCGAGTCTGGAGTTTGGCCGACTTCTCAAACACATCAGTGAACAGCTAAAAGTGAGGTGTGTAGAGATTAGTAGTGGCTAGATTGATCCTGAGACTAAGAAGCCAACAGTGGACAAGAGTCTGACCCTGACTTCCATGAGCAAAGTAGGCAAAGTAGGTCCAGTTAGATTTGAGATGGTAAGAGGTCAGAGGTCTCACAGATCTCACAGATCCAGTGTCTCTTTAGATGGCACAATTTCAGGGATTACTGGTTTGGTAATACCTGTTTGTTTAGTAAGTCAGAACCAAGGTTTATCTGATTAGTAATGTCGAAGACCTCACTGCTGATGAATTTTGTGTGGCTCAGCTCTTGACATTGTAAGCTGGAAAAAGAAGTTTTGTGGAGAATGAAATTCCCACCTGATCATGAGAAAGGTAATTTCCCAAAGGGCAGCAAGACAAAAAATAGGATAATCAATTATCCAACTGTGTTTTTCAGTGTCCAGCGATTTTTATTTTGTGTAACTAAATTTTTAGCTCTTTGTGGCTCTTAAAAATATTCTAAATGTTTTCAAGGCAAGATTCTTCCTCAATCCATACTGCCTTTCTTTCAAGGAATTAAGATCCCTAAATACCATGACATTAGGTAGCTATTATGATAGGTACATTATTATTACAATAATAATATAGATATATATTTATTATTAAAACAATCGATAATAATTATTATAGGCACAGTATATAATTCACAAACCTTTTCATTCTTAATCCGAGCTGTGATCATGATGTATTGAATTACTCGGGGGCACTGGGATCCTCATCTTTTATCCTCCTAGGCTCCACACGGTATATATTATCCTTGGGAAAGTAGCTGGCATAATTAATAGCCCCACCCATCTTGGACATTCTCTCTGCTTTTCCTTGCCACCAAGCAGAAGATACAAAAGCCTGAAAACACCTGCCATGAGGCTCAAAGACAGCTTCTATCCTGCAGGACTAAGACTATTGAATGGTCCCTAGTAATGGACCTCACGATTTACCTTGTTCTGATCTTGCATCTCATTATCTGCTTGCATGCACTTTTTCTGTAACTGTAACGCTTTACTCCGCATTCTCTCATTGCTGTTCTTTGTACTACCTCAATGCAATGTGGTGATAAAGTGACCTTGTATGGAAAGCATTCAAAATAAAGTTTTCACTGTACCTTGGTACCAATTATAAACTAACTTGCCAATTTACAAATATTTAAGACGTACCTGAGGGAGAGCTTCTTCACTCAGAGGGTGGTTGGCATGTGGAACAATCTGCTAGAGGATGTGGATTCAAACTGCAACATTTAAGTTAAGTTTGCATAAGTATATGGATGAAGGGTTATGCACCAATATGTTGCATGTATAACACGATGGGACGAGGCAGAATAATAGTTTGGCATGGATTAAGTGGAATGAAAGGCCTTTTTCTGTGCTGTAGTGTTCTATGATTCCATTTACTACCTGGTTCTTTATCAAAGGGTACGGGGGGGGGGGTAGAAAAGAGGAGAGTAAGGAAAAGGTATTGATCAATCTGGCAGAGGCCTTTGGAATGGTTCACCAATGGAAGTATGCCGGCCACTATTGTAGTGGCATCTGCACTGGACTTTGAGGCGAATGGCCCCCGGGTTCAAATCCAGCCAGCTCCATCCACACACTGTATCAATGCTGGGCTGAGTGTCGAGCTAGCAACTCGATCTTGTAAAAACAGACAAAAAAGCTAAAGAAACGACAAAGTTGCTGCCCGATACGCCGCAAGGCGCAGAAAGGAACAACAGCAACAATGACCTGTGGAAGTACTTGTTAGAATGTGTTGCTAACGAGAATGAGTGTGTGGGGTACAGGGCAGAATGAAGGAATACAAAATTAAAGTTTAATCTAACTTTAGTTGTGGCTTTGTTTACTCTCTGGTTTTCATACAGAGTGAATCGTTTCACTGCAGAAGCCTAAGCCTAAACCAGACGCACATACACACACAGCAACACCAAAACAAGCTGATTTAGTCTGTTTTTCCCACTCTGGTGGATGTACTACCAGCCACAGTAGTGAGTAGGTCACATGACAGTAATGTTCATAGGGTTGGGTTTCCTTGGTTGGACTGCCAAAAGGTCTCTTCTGGAGGACAGAGGCGAACCGAAATCTCTTTACCCTTTTGGTGGTAAGTTCTTAGTATCACACTGATATAGACACATATAGGTTCTGAGTGACTTAGTGGTCAATGTTGTGAAGATATTTCATAATACAGTATATTTGATTCAGGCACAGAATATCAGTTGCTGAGTATATTCAAGTTAAGGCAATAAATATTTTGATATGACAGGAATAGGGGATATTTACGCCAACGTCAAATTGGGTTTATTGTTATGTGCACAACTATGGAGAGGTACAGGTACAATGAAAGACTTTGTTTGTAGCAGGATTACAAACAAGTACACCCCGAGAACAAATCATAGGACATAGGTTATGAACATACTATATGAAAAAGACAGTGAAAAAAGACCACACACTACAAGACATTTATGCAAAAAATAACGCAGTTAAGGCTCTATGGTTGTGCATATCATAATGCAGGAATGTGGTGCTGGGGTGACGAAGAAAGGAAGAAGGAGAGAAAGTAAATGTTTATGAGGCTACTGATGTGCAATGACCTAATGGAATGGTGAAGTGGACATGATAGAGTGAATTACCTTCTCAGAATTCTGCTTCATATATCCATTGTTAGATTCATAGAGTGATAGAAAGCTACAGCACAGAAACAGGCCCTTTGGTCCATTTAGTCCATGCCAAACTAAGTAAACCTTCTAAACCCGTCGACTGGCTCCTGGACCATAGACTTCCATACCCCTCCCATCCATGTACCTATCCAAACTTCTCTTAAACATTGAAATCGAAATTGCATGCACCACTGACAGCTCATTCCGCACTCCCTCCACCCTATGAATGAAGAAGTTCCCCCATTGTTCCCCTTAAACATTTCACCTTTCACCCTCAAACTATGACCTCTATTTATAGCCTCACCCGACCTCAGTGGAAAAATCCTGCTTTGCATTTACCTTATCTACACACCTCATAATTTGTATACCTCTATCAAATCACTCCTCAATCTTCCATGTTCTAGGGAATAAAGCTCTAACCTATTAAACATTCCCTATAACTTGGGTCCTCCAGTCTCTGCAACACCCTTGTAAATTTTCTCTGTACTCTTTCAGTCTTACTTACATCTTTCCTGTAGGTAGGTGACCAAAACTGCACACAGTACTCCAAATTAGTCCTCACCAATGTCTTATATAACTTCAACATAACATCCTATACCCAATATTTTTGTCTATGAAGGCCAATGTGCAAAAGCTTTTTTATGACCCTATTTACCTATGATGTTACATTCAATGAATTATGGACTTGTGTTCCCAGATCCCTTTGTTCTACTGCATTTCTCAGTGCCCGAACACTCACTGTGTAAGGACCTGGTTGGTCCTCCCAAAGTGCAACACCTCACACTTGTCTGCATTACATTCCATCTGCCATTTCTCAGCCCATTTTTCCAACTGGTCCAGATCCTGCTGTAAGCTCTAATAGTCTCCTTCACTGTCCATTACACCTCCCAGTCTCGGTGTCATCCACAAATTTTCTGATCCAGTTAACCACATTATCATCCAGATCATTGATATAGATAACAAACAACAAAGGACCCAGAATTGATCCCAATGGCACTTGACTAGTTACCAGCTTCCAGTCAGAGAGGCAACTATCTACTAAAACTCTCTGGCTTCTCCTGCAAAGCCAGTGTCTAATCCAATTTACTACCTTATCTTCAAAGCCAAATGACTGAACTTTCTTGTCCAACCCCCCATGCAGGATATTGTCAAAGTCCTTGCTGAAATCATGTAGACAACATGCACTGCCTTGCCTTCGTCGGCTTTCCTGGTAATATCCTTAAAAAAAAACTCTATAAGATTGGTTAGACATGACATTCTAAGCACAAAGCCCTGCTGACTATTCCAATCAATCTCTGTCTATCCAAATGCTTATATAGTCTGAATCTTAGAATACCTTCCAATAACTTTCTCACTACTAATGTCAGGCTCACTGGAGTATAATTTCCTGGTTTATTCTTAGAGTATTTCTTAACAGTCGAACAACATTAGCTATCTCCAATCCTGTATCTCACCTGTTGATAAGATAATTTAAATAACTTTGTCGGAACCCTGCAATTTCTGCATTTGCCTCCCACAGGGTCTGAGGGAACATCTTGTAAGGCACTAAGGATTTGTCCACCCTGATTTACCTCAAGTCAGCAGAAACCTCCTCCTCTGTAATCTGTATAAGGTCCATGACCTTGCTATTGTGTCGCCTTATTTTTATAGACTTGGTGTCTGACTCTTGACTAAATGCAGATGCAAGAAATCCATTTACGATCTCCCCCACCTCTTTTGGCTCCATGCAATGGTTATCATTCTGATCTTCCAGACGACCAATTTTATTTCTTGCCATCCTTTTGCTCTTAACATATCAGTGGAAGTTCTTAGGATTCTCCTTCACCTTGTCTGCTACAGCAACCTCATGCCTTCTTTTAACCCTCCTGATTGCTTTCCTAAGTGTTCTCTTACATTTCTTATACTCCTCAAGTACATCATTTGTTCCTACCTTAATATACCTGCTGTGCATTTCATTGTTTTCCTTAACCAGGGCCTCAATATCTGTTGAAAACTAAGGTTCCCTAGAGCTGTTATATTTACCTTTTATTCTGACAGGCACAAAATCTCACATTTGAAGGCCTCCCATTTACCGAGTACAGCTTTGCCAGAAAACAGCCTGTCCCTATCTACACTTGGCAGATCCTTTCTGATACCATCAAAATTGACCTTTCTCCAATTTAGAACCTCAACCAAGAACCAGACCTATCCTTTTCCATAATTACATTGAAAATAATAGTTTTATGATCACTAGATGCAAAGTGTTCCCCTGAACAAACTTCTATCACCTGCACTGTCTCATTTCCTAATAGGAGATCAAGTATTGCTCACTTTCTCATTCGGGCTTCTATCAAGGAAATTTCCCAGAACTTGAAAACATCTAGTCCTTTTACAGCATGGGAGTCCCTGTCAATATGTAGAAAGTTAGAATCACCTATTATCAAAGGCATTTGTTTCTTGTAACAGTCTGCAATCTCTCTACAAATTTGTTCCTCTGAATCATGCAGATTGTGGAATGGTCTACAATATCGCCCCTTTCATGTGGTCATAACTGCCCCTCCTGCACCCAAGTCCTATTACTGGCTACAGTATCATAGTTCCATTTGTTGATCGGTGCCCAGAGCTCAGCAGCTTTTCCTACACTAATTCTTGCCTTGAAATATAAGCAACTCAAAACATTAGTCGCACCATGCTCGAAGTTTTGTTTCCTGACTTAGCTTGAGGTCTTAATAACATCTCTTTCCACAACCGCTCTACTATCTGTTGTGGCACTCTGGTTCCAATTGCCTTGTAACCCTACTTGCAACTTTACTCCCTTCCAGTCTAGGTGCAGACTGTTTCTTCTGTAGAGATCCCATCTTCTCTGGAAGAGAGCCAACGATCCAAAAATCTGAAGGTAATTCAAACAATGGCAACATCAACCACCCTGCAGCTCAGGATAAATAGAACCTTTCCTTTCAGGAAAATGGCCTCTTCTATCCGCTTCTCTCACCAGCTAGTAAATCAAAAGAAGATATGTGAATTGCTTCCCCTTTATGACTCTTGCATTCAAACACTGTACCAGGTCATCTGGCTATGAACTGTGAGGCTGCAAGATTATGTTTCACCTTCATCAATGCCTGTGGAACATTACTTTTAAAACATGCTGATGTGACATTATGGTTACAGCCTCTAAGGGTCTCATCGCTTCACATTAAGATACTTGGAAAGAGCACATTATTATTTATTATTAATTATAAAAAAAGCTGTGTGGGTAACACATAAAGCAAAACATGAGGCACGTGTCTTGGATTGAGCTGGATCTGTGGCCCAACACTGACAGTGTAATAAGAAATAATTCACCCCCTGAATTAAGACCCAGTTTGTTTTATTTCAAATATTTACAAATGGAGACAAAGTATGAGGCATCTACTGGATGAGCTGACTGCCGCATCACTGGCTCTGTAAATGGTGTGTGTTGTGAGATACCACAGCACAGCACTAAAACTAAATAAATAGTTGGATTGTTTCCACTCCTCCACTCTGATGTTGCTTGATAGCAATGCAATTGAAATCTTCTGAATCAGCATGGAGGCTTTATAAGGCATTGGCTGGACAGCATTTGGAGTATTGTGAATGGTTTTGGGCCCCATATCTAAGAAATGGGTGGTGGGGTGGAGATACGTCTCTACCAAAGGAGGTGCAAGGTGCTCTTTCCCTCTGTTAACCTGCCAGTCACCCCTGGATAAGGAGTAGCACCTGCTTAGCCCCCTCAAAACAGGGTCACGTGAAGCCATAGGAGCAGATGGTATATGGTCGTATGAGTAGCTGGTGTACATCACAAGCAAGAGAAAATCTGCAGATGCTGGAAATCCAAGCAACACACACAAAATACTGGAGGAAGTTGGCAGGCCAGGCAGCGTCTATGGAGAAGAGTACGGTCAACATCTTGATGAAGGGTCTTGGCCCAAAACGTCGACTGTACTCTTTTGCTAAATGGGAAGTATTTCAGAAGAAGGAAATGCTGATCGCTCTTGGCTTTTGAGTTACTGCCCATCTTTGCAAGATTGCTGGTTTAAAGCTGGCAACTCGGGTTTGCCAGGCTGACACTCATGTTCCATTTGCTCTTCTTAGAATCTACAAGAGAGCTATAGAGCACTGCAGCACAGAATCAGGCCCTTCGGGCCATCTAGTTAGTGTCAACCTGTTTTTCTGCCTATTCAAAATCAGAATCAGAATCAGGTTTATTATCACCGGCATGTGCAGGTGATAATATAGAAGGTGATAATATATTTTTATATGGAATAAAAAAAAATAAATAAGAAAATTAATTACAATATATGCATATTGAATAGATTAAAAATCATGCAAAAAACCAAAAATAATATATATTAAAAATGTGAGGTAGTGTTCAAGGGTTCACTGTCCATTTAGGAATCGGATGGCAGAGGGGAAGAAGCTGTTCCTGAATCACTGAGTGTGTGCCTTCAGGCTTCTGTACCTCCTACCCAATGATAACAGTGAGAAAAGGGCATGCCCTGGGTGCTGGAGGTCTTTAATAATGGACGCTGCCTTTCTGAGACACCGCTCCTTGAAGATGTCCTGGGTACCTTGTAGGCTAGTACCCAAGGTGGAGCCGACTAAATTTACAACCTTCTTCAGCTTCTTCCAGTCCTGTGCAGTAGCCACCCCACCCCCCCCCACCATACCAGACAGTGATGCAGCCTGTCAGAATGCTCTCCACAGTACATCTATAGAAGTTTTTGAGTGCATTTTTTGACATGCCAAATCTCTTCAAACACCTAATGAAGCCTGGTCGCTGTCTTGCCTTCTTTAAAACTGCATCGATATGTTGGGACCAGGTTAGGTCCTCAGAAGTCTTGAAACCTAGGAACTTAAAACTGCTCTCTGTTTTTGATCCCTCTATGATGGTTGGTATGTGTTCTTTTGTCTTACCCTTCTTGAAGTCCACAAACAACCCACCTCCCTGCACACGGACCATAGCCCTTTGTTCCCCTCTCAGCTATGTATGTACCTATCTAAGCTTTTCTGAAATGTTGCCATTGAACCCACATCTACTTCTGCTGACAGCTCATTCCACACTCGCTCCACACTCTGAGCGAGAAAGTTTCCTTTCAGGTTCCCCTTAAATATTGCACCATTCACCCTAAACCTATGACCTCTAGTTCTTGCCTCACCCAACCTCCGAGGAAAAGCCTGCGTACATTTACTCCACCTATCTCCTTCATAATCTTGTATATCTCAGTACGATCACCTCTCATTCTCCTATGCTCAAGGGAATGAAGTCCCAACTTTTCAACCTTTCCTTATAACTCAGGTCCTCAAGACACAGCATCATCGTTATAAATTTTCTCTGTACACTTTCAAGCTTATTGATATCTTTTCCTGTAGCTACGTAACCAGAACTGCACATAATATTTCAAATTTGTCCTAACAAATGTCTTATATAACGTCAACATAACATCCCAAGTCTAGCACTGAGTGCTCTGATTTATGAAGGGAAATGTGCCAAAGGCTCTCATTATGACCTTGCCTTTCTAGGAATTATAGATCTTTGTGTCCAGATCCTTTTGTCCTCCAGGACTTATGTCCATCCAGTTCTGTGGATTGTAAGATGGCTCCAGACTGCTCCACAGATGGAGCAGGAGGTGCCTAGTGGAACAGGTGAGTGAGTAGGTTTTGTGACTATATGTGAATGTGATACAGAAACTCCAAGGCTCGCAATATCATCCTAAATGCTCCTACTATGGTGGGAAGACTAAGATCCAAAGAAGAGTTTCAATTTGAAACATCAACAATTCCTTTCCCCACACAGATGCTATTTGACCCGTTGAATTCCTCTGGCAGACTAGTTGTTGCTCTAGATTTCAGCATCTGCAGTCCCTTGAATGTCCATTCCTTGTACTAATCCATTTGCAGCCCCTTGCGTTAACATTCCTTGTACAAGTCCATCTTCAACCCCTTGCGTGTCCATTCCTTGTATTAATCCTTTTGCGGCCCTGTGCGTGTTCATTCCTTGTACAAACAGCAAACAGCAAAAAGACCTCCAAACAACAGCCAGGATGTGGATTACAAATTACAGCAGGAGATAGAAAAGGCTTGTCAGTAAGGCAATGTCATGATAATCATTGGGGATTTTAACATGAAAGTGGATTGGGAAAACCAGGTCAGTACTGGACCTCAAGAGAGAGAATTTGTAGAATGTCTAAGGGATGGCTTTTTAGAACAGCTTGTTGTTGAGCCCACTAGGGAATCGGCTGTGCTGGATTGGGTGTTGTGCAATGATCCGGAGGTGATAAGAGAGCTTACGGTTAAGGAACCCTTAGTGATCACAATATGATTGAGTTCACATTGAAATTTGAGAGGGAAAAAATAAAATCCAATGTGTTAGTATTTCAGTGGAATAAAGGAAATTACAATGGCATGAGAGTGAAACTGGCCAAAGTTGACTGGAAAGAGACAATTGCAGGAAAGACAGCTGGGCAGCAGTGGCTGGAGTTTCTGTGAAAAATAAGGGAAGTACAAGACAGATATATTCCAAATAAGAAGAAATTTTCAAAGGGAAGAAGGACACTACCATGGCTGACAAGTGAAGTCAGAGCCAAAGTAAAAGCAAAAGAGAGGGCATACAAGGAAGCCAGAGCTGGTGGGAAGATAGAGGATTGGGGAGTTTTTAAAAACTTGCAGAAGGAAACTAAGAAGGCCATTTGGAAGGAAAAGATGAATTATGAGAGGAAGCTAGCGACTAATTTCAAAGAAGATACTAAAAGCTTTTTTAAGTATATAAAGGGTAAAAGAGAGTTGAGGGTAGATATAGGACCAATACAAAATGACGCTGGAGATATTGTAATGAGAGTTGCAAGGATGGCAGAGGAACTGAATGCGATTTTGCATCAGCCTTCACAGTGGAAGACATCTGCAGTATACCAGACATTCAAGAGTGTCAGGGAAGTGAAGTTTGTGCAGTGAAAATTACGACTGAGAAGATGCTCAGGAAGCTTAACGGTGTGAGGGTGGATAAATTTCCCGGACCTGATGGAATGTACCCTTGGGTTCTGAAGGAAGTAGCTGGAGAGATTGCGGAGGCATTAACGATGATCTTTCAAGAATCGATAGACTCTGGCATTGTACCGAATGACTGGAAAACTGCAAATGTTACTCCGCTATTTAAGAAGGGTGGGAGGCAGAAAAAGGAAACTATAGACCTGTTAGCCTGACATCAATGGTTAGGAAGTGGTTGGATGAGACTACAGAGTACCTGGAGGCACACAACAAGATAGGCCAAAGCCAGCATAGTTTCCTGAAAGGAAAATTCTGCCTGATAAAGCTACTGCAATTCTTTGAGAAAATTGCAAGCAGGGTAGACAAAGGAGATGCAATAGACATGGTGTACTTGGATTTTCAGAAGGCCTTTGACAAGGTGCCGCACATGAGGCTGCTTAGCAAGATAAGAGCCCATGGAATTACAGGGAAGTTACTAGCATGGGTGGAGCATTGGTTGATTGGCAGAGAGTGGGAATAAAAGGATCCTATTCTGGCTGGCTGCCGGTTACCAGTGGAGTTCCACAGGGGTTGGTGTTGGGACCGCTGCTCTTTATGATGTATGTCAATGATTTGGACTATAGTGTTAATGGATTTGTGGCTAAATTTGCCGATGATACAAAGATAGGTGGAGGAGCGGGTAGCGTTGAGGAAACAGAGAGCCTGCAGAGAAACTTAGATAGTTCAGGGGAAATGGCAAAGAAGTGGCAAATGAAATACAATGTGAGAAAGTGTATGGTCATGCACTTTGGTGGAAGAAATAAATGGACAAACTATTATTTAGATGGGGAGAGCATTCAAAATGCAGAGATGCAAAGGGACTTGAAAGTCCTTGTGCAAGATACCCTAAATGTTATCCTCCAGGTTGAGTCAGTTGTGAAGAAGGCAAATGCAATGTTGGCATTCATTTCTAGAGGTATAGAACTCTGCTGTGAGTTCTAGTAAAGATATGATTAATAGGATTGTGTTGCTGCGTCAACCTCATGATTCTTTTTTGCTGTGTATAATAATCATAATAAGTGTATGCTTTCTAGTGAATTATTAATGCAAAAAATAATGAAAATATCAAAATCAAAAACTATTGAACTGTGTGAGACATTGCTGCAAAACTCTAAAGGTTATGTTCTTTAATTATAAACAAGTGGAGAGTACAGTTGCAAAGAATTAGATGCTCTTTACTTCATCAGTCTGTTTTCACCCTTCCACTTGTTTACCTAATTATCCTGAAAGTAATGTGATTATGGAGGCCATTCTCCTCAGACTCTCTCGATTATATGCAAGGTTCCAGGGTGTAACGTGGGCATTTGGGTGGGTGAAGGTGGGGTAGGGTCATAACGCTGGACAACAATTTTTTTTTTCGATTGTTTATGATAGACCGCTTGAAGCTGAACACAAATATAATTTCAGACTACTTGCACCACGTAGGAATTTGGAGAAACAAGAAATTAACCTTTATGAATATAATGTGTTTAATTACAATAGTTTAAATAAGATAAAATGTTTTGTTGATGATTTTAATGTCTGAGACTTCTCGCTTAAGTATCCAACAGTAATCAACCAGCATTGGTGGATTCCACTTGCCTTGATACCATTTCTCCATGATCGTAATGTCCTGGTGAAATCTTTCACCATGGTCATCACTGACACACCACGATTTGCAGGGAAGGAGTTTAAATGGGAATGTAGAAAGTGAATCTAGTGACATGTTGCATTTCATACTTCTGCCTGCTGGAAGCATGTTGTCAACCAGCTGCACATACTTTAATGCTCTGTAGTTGCCAAGCAAGTTTTCAACAACATCCTTGAATGACTTCCATGTGATTTTCTCCAGTCCCACTAGAAGTTCTTCGAATTGCCTGTCATTGATGACCTGTTTAATATGTACACATCAAAAAGGCCTTCCTTAATCTTTGCATCAGTTATTCTGACCTGAATTATGAGTTGCAATGACAAATATAAGCAATTCAACAAAAAGGTAGGGAAATTTCATGGTGATTTTCATGATCAGCAGTCTAGAATCCACAAGATCCACCCAAAAGTATTCAGGATGCAAAATCTTCTTGTGCAGTCTAATGGGATGTTTGGAAACTTGAATTCTGTCTGGTTACCATCTCCCATCTGTTTCTCCTTGTCTTGATTGTGGCACTTGCAGCTGGTCAGGAACAACAAGGATCAAGGAACACGCTCCAGATATTTTTTGCTCCATTGCACTGATCCGCCAGGTCGTGGAACACATGGCTGTCTTTTTATCACATAGAAAGATTGACATTTGATGCAGGTGTGCACCATCTAGACCTTTGGCCCTGTTCTGCCATCCTATATGATCTTAGCTGATCACACAAATTTAATGTTCTCTTCCTTTTCTGCCCCTGTATACCTTGACTCCCTTAGCCACTAAATTTTACTCCTTGAATGTTTTTAATAATTTGACTTCCAGTGCCTTCTGTGGTAGAGAATCCCGCAGGTACATGATTCTTTGACTGAAGAAATTCCTCGTTTTCCTAATCCTGAATGACCTCTGATTCTGGACATCTCACCACTGGGAACAACTTCCCTGTCTAGCCAATCAGGATTATATAATTTCACTGTAGTTTTCTCTCATTCTTCTAAACTCTATTAAATGTAAGCCCTATCGCCTGAATTCGTCCTCATAAATCAGTTCTGCCAACCCAGGAATCAGTCCGATATACCTTCAATGCACTCACTGTTGAACTAGCAGATGCCGAGGACTCCTTGAAGGGAACAAGCTGAGAGAAGTTACCAAGCCTGATAATATGGGAACTGAAAAATCATAAGTATAATTTGAAATATCAGCAGTAATGTGTCATCTCAGTTTATTGACCGTGCCTCAAACCGGTCACTAGACACAGTAAGATTATATAGCCGATCCTCTGTGCAAACATTTTCTTTATACTATTTTAAAAATTGTGCTCCCCACCCCAAATTAGACAATTCAGAAAAAGCTGCAATATTTGTGGAAAGAGAGACAGACCGTTCCAGGTTAGAATATGTAAGGTGAGGCCAAAGACAAATGAGAGAATAACAACTCATACATACATGCTTGGATAGCCTACAGCCCAATGGTATGAACAATGAATTTTCAGAATCAGAATCAGGTTTAGTGTCACTAACGTATAGTACATTGTGGAATTTGTTGTTTTTTTCGGCAGCAATACAGTGCGAGGCATTAAAAAATCTCTCTGTTACAATAATGTATACAATAAACAAGCAGTGCCAAAGAAGAATGGTGAGGCAGTGTTCACGGGCTGTTCAGAAATCTGATGGCACAGGGGAAGAAGCTGCTCCTAAAGCACTAAGCGTATGTTTTCAGGCTCCTGCTCCTCTGCCCTGATAGTAGTAAAGAGAAGAGGGCATGTCTTAGATGGTGACGGTCCTTACTGATGGATGCCGTCTTCTTGAGGAACTGCCTTTTGAGTATGTCCTTGATGCTGGAAGTGGCTGAGTTTTGGGTAACCCACTCCCGTGGTGCTCCTTTCAGACACTCACCAGTCCAGCCAGCGTGCTTCGTACCTTATTCACCCAACCCCCACACCTCAATATTACCCTTCATCACTAGCTTTTATCGATCCATCATCCCTCCTTCATCTGGCTTTACCTATCACCTACCAGCATCTCTTCCCTCCCATTCCCCACCTGACTCCATCTGCCCTATTCTTGTCTCTCTCATTGTCTCCCTCAACCTGACTCCGCATACCCGATGTTGCTTCCCCTCCCTCCCCACTCATATGGTTCCACCAGTCCCTGACCAGCCCTTGTCTCAAACCTTCCTCTCACGACAATATATTGGCACTACTACAATTGGGCAGAAGGTGCAGGAGCCTTTGGTCCCACAGCATGAGGTTCAGGAACAGTTATTACCCTGCAACCATCAGGATCTTGAACCAGCGTGGATAACTGCATTTACTACAACTTCGAACTGATTCCATCACCTCCGAACTCACTCTCAAGGACTGTACAATTCATGTCCTCTATATTACTTATTTATTTGCACAATTTGTCTTTTTTTGCACATTGGTTGGTTGTCAGTCTTTATGCATAGTTTTTCATAAATTCTAATGCATTTCTTTATTTTCCTATAAAATGAATCTCAAGATATGGTGACATATATGTACTTCGATAATAGATTTACTTGACTTTTGATTTTGATTTAACTTTCACTCTCTGCCCAGATGACTTGATTATTCATTTATCTCTGCAGATGCTCTTTGACATGCTGAGAATGTCCAATGGTTTGTTTTTGCTCCATTTACCAGTATCTATAGCAGGGGTTCTCAACCCGAGGTCCATGGATCCCTTGCTTAATGGCATTGATCCATGGCATAAAAAAAGGTTGGAAACCCCCTGTTCTACAGTCTCTTGTGCCTCTGTTTCAAATCAGAATCAGAATGAGAATCAGGTTTAATATCACCGGCATATGTCGTGAAATTTGTCATCGATCCAGAGAATATTCCGTTTGATGAAAGGTCATTAATTCAGTTTCTATCTTACGGGATATTGCCTGACTTGCTGAATATTTCCAGCATATACTGTTTAACCTCAGATTTTCATCATCTGCAGTGCTTTAATATCTTAGATTTTGGACACATATTTATAAGGTAGCTGTACTTGCTGAGGGAGCTCCACAATGTCTGTGGGATGAACTGTAGATATCTATTTGGATGGCATTGACTGGAACAAATTGGATGGCATTGGCTGGAAAAAGGAAAGGTATGTCCGGAGTTCCCCAGTTAGCAGAGAATTTCCCGCCATGCCTCTCTGACATACTGGGGAACCGTGTACGAGGCAAGTTACAGCAGTGGTTTGCTATTGCTTTCTGCCGGGTGAGTTTCCAAAGAGATCACCAGCTCGTAACCCAGCGCAGATGGAAAGCGGTTGGATTTGAACTCAAACAACAAACAACAAACAACTCGATGGGACAAAAAACTCGATGATGCCGGGTCTAGCATTGACTGGAACAAATTGAAAAAGAACAAGGTGTCCTGATCGTTGTTCTGTCTCTAACCAGCCCCAGTATGATCAGCTATCTCAGCATATTTAGAGAGCATTTCTATCTTTCCCTGGGCTCCCAAACAGGAAAATAATTCACTGCATTTCAGAATAGTTCAGAAACTCACTAAACTGCCTGAAAATCACCATTTGGTTTTTATTCTGAGGAAAAGAAAATATATTTCACTAAGTCATGTATTGAAAATAAGGTTTGAAAAGATTGGAACTTACAGTTCAATATCAATATCCCATTCGAGATGCTGCAAATTAAATAAGAGAACTAGCTCTTTGTTCTGTCTCACTCAACGTTTTCACAGGAGATATGAATCTTCTGAATCATTGACTATTCTAGATCTTCAGAATTATATTTAGTAATTGTAATTTTCATAATGAAAGCAATATCAAGGGCATCATAAGTAAAGATCAACGATTCCCCTGGCTTTTGATAAACGTGGTAATGAATGTGGTTCTGGCTCGATTTCTTCCTTTGACATTTTAATGTAGGATGTTTTCCAAACTGCATTTCAGTCCTCCCTGCTGTTTGCCACTCATTTGTCAATCAGGATCACATCTCTTGTGCCCAGGCCAGTGAATGAATATTGGTTTTCAATACTCCCTACTTGCTCTTGATGGGTCCAGCAGTAAAAGCGCACAAGCTATTCAACAGCCACATCCAGGACAAAACTTGACTGGCACCCAATCCATTACATCCAGCAGGTACTCTGTCCATCAATAGCACACAGATAATGCACCAATGTTTCTTCATCGCTTTCCTGCAAATCTGCAGCCACTGCTAGAAAGGCAAAGGCAACAGACATAGGGAACGCCAATACACCCTTCACTACCTGGAGTTGGTCAAATATACAAATTATTCTCCCTTATATGGTCAGCGTGTGGCCAAATGGTTAAGGCATTCGTCTCATGATCTGAAGGTCGCTAGTTCGAGCCTTGGCTAAGGCAATGTGTTGAGTCCTTGAGCAAGGCACTTAACCACACATTGCTTTGAGACGACACCGGTGCCAAATTGTATGGGTCCTAAAGCCCTTCCCTTGGACAACATTGATGGCGTGGAGAGCGGAGACTTGCAGCATGAGCAACTGCCGGTCTTCCATACAACCTTGTCCAGGCCTGCACCCTAGAAACCTTCCAAGGTGCAAATCCATGGTCTCAGGAGACTAACGGATGCCTATATATGGTCAGCCATGAGGAGTCTCAACCCTCATTCAGGTAATAAACAGATAAATATGCAGGGAATTGAGGAATATAGATTATGCACAGGCAGATGAGATTTAGTTTAATTCAAAGGTTCAAAAGTTCAATTTACTTATTATCAAAGTAGGTATGCAGCATACAACTCTGAGATTAGTCTTCTCCAGATAGCCTTGAAGAAAAGAAAACTATGGAGGTCATTCAAAGAAAAATATCAAACATGCCCCGTATATAAAAAAAACTTACGAACGTACAAATCAACCCACATTTAAATCACAATGGCAACAAGAGCATCAAGCTGCCTCCCGATGCAGAAAAAACAAATTGAGCAAACTGTGAGAACATCAAACCCCAAGCCTCCCTGCACAAAAAACAATTTATAAATTGTGCCAAAATTAAATCACTTCGACAGCAACCAGAAAGAGCAGGCAAAAACATTGAATATAAAAGACCTAAAACTGAAAAATAGTCCTGTCCAATCCATAAATCGCAGAACTTTGGTAGCATCCTCTGACGGCCTCGAGGGAGAGGAAAGTAGAAGCAGAGCAGCGAGGAAGATAGGCCATCAAAGTCATCTTATCCAGCAACATCAAGCAACAGGCCATCACCCAGAGACATTTTATCTGGTAACAGTGGGCAATAGGTGGTCACCCACAGATACCCTATCCGGCAAAGAACTGTCACAGCATGGCTAGCAGTGAGTAGTCAGCGCTGAACACTCGCTTGCTTTCTGCATTCACTCCAATCCTCAGCACTGAAATCGGCAATTAATAGAGTTGATGATGGGCTCATGCTCCATTGCTAAGCGTCGCTACAAGGTCTACGCTCGTCTTCTGGAATGTTCTCGGAGACAGCGGAGTGATAGATCACACAGTCAATCTCCAAACTGTAACAGTTCCAGAAACACACTGAAGATAAAAGGAAGATATACAAGAAATAAAAGAAAGAAAGACATCGCCCGAGGAATCATTGTTCGCTGGTGCCACCTTGGTTGGAATTCGGCTTGGTGTCCATTGCAAATATCATGTGTTGAAGGGCCTTTTCAGTGTGTTATGCTGTTCTATATCGGTTTGAACTTTATCAAGACCTTTGACAATGGTAGGCTGATCTGGAACGTTAGGTCCTATGGAATCCAGGGAGAACAAGGTAGATTCAAAATGAGCTTGGAGCAGAAAGTAAAGGGTTGTGGTTGAAGGTTGTTTCTTGAAATGGAGGCCAGTGATTAATGGTGCTCCACAAAGTTCATTGTACTGACCCTTGTTACTCATATATAGTTTGAATATGAATGTACAGAACTTGGTCAATAAGTTTGCTGAGGACAGAAAAATTTGGATCTGTTGTTGACAGTGAAGAAGGTTGTCATAGGTTACAAAAGAATATGATCATATAAGGAAGTGAGCTGAGGAGAGGTAAATAGGTGTCAATACAGTAAGTGTAAGATCATGCATCTAGAACATTAAAGCAGTGTCGGACGTATTCTGAAAGGTAGGGCACTTAGGAGCATAATGCAACAATGGGACATAGGAATATAAGTGTACATTTCATTGTAAGTGGCATCACAGGTAAGCAGTGTGGTGACAAAGGCCTTTAACATGCTTTCTATAGGGCCCTAATTATAGGAGGTGGGGCTTTAAGTTGCAGTTGTATATATCACTGGTGAGGCTGCACTTGGAGTTATGTGAACAGTTCTGATCATATTGTTCGAGGCAAGATTTAGTTAAACTGAAAAGAGTGCGGGAAAGACCAGAGGGGCAACTTTTCCACACAGGGTGTGGTTAGGGTATTGAACAGGCTACCAGAAGAAGTGGTTGAACCAAGTGCTATAGTTTTTAAGAAGCACTTGGCTAGGTACATGGAGGGGCGAGGCTTGGATATGGTCTGAATGAAGGAAATGGGGATTAGCTGGGTGAGCACTGAGGTTATCATGAAATTGTTGGGCTAAAAAGCCTGTAACCATGCTGTACTCTTCTCTGATTTCAAGTTCTATGTAATAACATCTAGTAGAAGGTTGTGGGTTTAAAATTTCTCTTGACACTTCACCAAGATCTCAGATGATGATTGATGAGAGAGTGTTAGGCTGCTGGAGGTGGCATTTTCTTTTTTTAGCAACACACATCAAAGTTGCTGGTGAACGCAGCAGGCCAGGCAGCATCTCTAGGAAGAGGTACAGTCGACGTTTCAGGCCGAGACCCTTCATCAGGACTAACTGAAGGAAGAGTGAGTAAGGGATTTGAAAGTTGGAGGGGGAGGGGGAGATCCAAAATGATAGGAGAAGACAGGAGGGGGAGGGATGGAGCCAAGAGCTGGACAGGTGATTGGCAAAGGGGATTTGAGAGGATCATGGGACAGGAGGCCCAGGGAGAAAGACCAGGGGGTTGGGGGGGAACCCAGAGGATGGGCAAGGGGTATAGTCAGAGGGACAGAGGGAGAAAAAGGAGAGTGAGAGAAAGAATGTATAAAAATAAATAACGGATGGGGTACGGGGGAGAGGTGGGGCATTAGCGGAAGTTAGAGAAGTCGATGTTCATGCCATCAGGTTGGAGGCTACCCAGACGGAATATAAAGTGTTGTTCCTCCAACCTGAGTGTGGCTTCATCTTTACAGTAGAGGAGGTCGTGGATAGGCATGTCAGAATGGGAATGGGATGTGGAATTAAAATGTGCGGCCACTGGGAGATCCTGCTTTCTCTGGCGGACAGAGCGTAGGTGTTCAGCAAAGCGGTCTCCCAGTCTACGTCGGGTCTCGCCAATATACAGAAGGCCACATCGGGACCACCAGACGCAATATATCACCCCAACCGGCTCACAGGTGAAGTGTCGCCTCACCTGGAAGGACTGTCTGGGGCCCTGAATCATGGTAAGGGAAGAAGTGTAAGGGCATGTGTAGCATTCATTCCGCTTACAAGGATAAGTGCCAGGAGGGAGATCAGTGGGGAGGAATGGGGGGTATGATTGGACAAGGGAGTCGCGTAGGGAGCGATCCCTGCGGAAAGTGGGGGTGGGTGGAGGGAAAGGTGTGCTTAGCGGTGGGATCTCGTTGGAGGTGGCGGAAGTTACGGAGAATAATATGTTGCACCCGGAGGCTGGTGGGGTGGTGGCTGAGGACCAGGGGAACCCTATTCCTAGTGGGGTGGCGGGAGGATGGAGCGAGAGCAGATGTGCGTGAATTGGGGGAGATGAGTTTGAGAGCAGAGTTGATGGTGGAGGAAGGGAAGCCCCTTTCTTTAAAAAAGGAGGACATCTCCCTCGTTCTGGAATGAAAAGCTTCATCCTGAGAGCAGATGCGGTGGAGAGGGAGGAATTGCGAGAAGGGGATGGCATTTGTTGTGTTGTTTTCTTTTTTTAGGTAGGTTTGTCTGCCATTTCCCACAGCATTCTCCTCATATACGTGCCGAGAATTTTGTCACTGTCTGAACAATATTTATTGCTCACAAAGCATTACGGACCATCTTACCTCTTCATAATCACATTGACTTATTGGGCATTCCCACCTACAGAATGACTGCATGTACAAACGTTTGTATTATTTCACATTGCAATGGATATTACATGTGAAGTATTTTTTACTGGTTTTCAGTTGTTTGATGGTCATTCAAGGTACAACTTATGTGGGAGTCCCTCTTTTATCATTTTGCTGCCTGGGTCAAAAACCGTGCTGCCTAAAGGCTCTATGGTAAGGGTTTCAGTCTGGAGTATTTCAAGAAGATACCTCACTTCTTGGGAGTACCCAGAAAGGGGTAATGATTGTCAGTGATGTCTCTAGCTTTGGCAGTTTATTCCTTAAAACTATAACAGTTAGCAAGTGTTTGCTCTTCATTCATACTGCCAGAACAGGGCTATACGGAGACGGTCACCGATTTCCCTGAAAGTTTTGTAAATTCCCTTAGTTAAACCGAGGAATTACTGGCACAGAGTTCTGCTTAGAGTTAGAGGGGGAGGGGGAAGCACACAAAATAGCATCCTAATGAGCTGATCTAAAAAAAGAAATGTAATGATACAAAGGAATAATTAAATGATAGGTTTAGAGATGATACATTGGTATAATTAAAAGGTAGATCTAATTAACAGTAATGCAGTCTCCTGACAACACCTCTTACTGTAATCACTTTTGGTACCTCCACTTTGGATTTGTCGACAAAGATGCGAGAGCCATGTCACGGTTCATCCCCGCTGAAGGAGTTCTTTCCAAGTTTGAGTGGAGCCAATGGGCAATGCCAGTGACCCCAATACCCAAGATGGATGGATCTGTCAGGATCTGCGGTGATTTTAAAGTCACCATCAATCCAGTACCGAAAGTATATCAATACCCTCAGCCCTGGATAGAGGAATATCTTTTCAAACCTTTCTGGAGGGAAACACTTTAGCAAAGTGGACCCAGCTGAAGACTACTTACAGATGGAGATAGAAGAAGAGTTCAAATTATTTCTCACCATAAATGATCACCAAGGGCTTTATGGCTGTAATAGGCTTACTTTTGGAGTGGCGTTTGAACCCGCACTCCAGCAAAAAGCTATGGACCATGCACTGCATGGCTGCCCGGGCACTCAGTGTTACCTGGATGACATAATTGTTACCGGCGAAGCATGATACAGAAGATCTCCAAAATCTCAAGACAGTGTTAAAAAGATCAGATTTTGGGCTCAGAGTATGACACAAGTATGAATTTTTTAAAGCAATCATCACTCATTGTGGTCACACCACTGCGCACAGGTTAACACAAATGTGCTGAGAAAATTCAAGCAGTGGTGGATGCCCCAAGGCTAAAGGATGTGATCCCATTCAGGATGTAACAATTACTATAACAGACTCCTGCTAAACCTGGCTACTGTGCTCCACCCCTTGAACTCATTGCTACGGATTGGGAAGAAATGGGAATGGGCAAGGCAGCGTGAGATGACTTTTCAAAAGACGAAGGAAGTGATGACATCTGACTCTGTACTACGCTTTATGTTCCACATCACCCAGTGAAGCTTGCCTGTGATGCCCTGACTTGTGATATAGGCGCAGTCAAGTCACATATTATGAGTGATGGGAGTAAATGCCCCACGTTGGAGGAGCTACATGCTGGTCATCTTGGTGTGGTCAAAATGAAAGCATTGGCTCAAAACTTTGTCTGGTGGCCTGAGGTAGATCAGCAGATTGAGCAAGCTCTGCTCGGCATGCCAACACATCCAGAAGATGCCAAGAGTAGCACTCCTCAATCTTTGGGAATGGGCTGCATTGCCCTGGCAGAGGATTCATGTGGAGTTTGCCAGGCCATTCATGGGCACAAATTTCCCAAACTTAAATGAAGTATGCAGAACAAAAAGCTGAGACAAATTGAGGGTTCCTCAGGCAACGAGTTTCGATGTTTCACTCCTGGGCAAGCAATCTAGGCGAGGCACTGCAGAGTTGATCAAAAATAGGTACTTGGAAAGATTAAAGACAGAACTGGACCACTCTCCCATACAGCGGAGATTGCGTCTGATGTTATCTGGAGATGGCACATCAATCAATTGAGGAGAGCAGGGTCAATTGTAGCAAAGGAAGCTGTTCAGAGCTGTCAGAACCACTTTCCGCAGTCCCAAAGTCAACTCCTACAGAGTCAAAGACTTGACTCTTGGGCTACAGGAAAAGTTTTGGACAGCTCCTCCGCCACGGACTTAAAATGTTTCACAACCACAAGTCTCATCTGCCAAGCAGAGTGACCCCCTTGTCAGGAAAGATGTTATCCCACAAGAATAGGAAGTCCTCCACAGCAACTAAATCTTCAGGCCTGAACGGAATAAACATTGTTTGTTGACATAATTCATTACGGATTATATGTACGAAGTACATGAATAGCATAATGCCACCATGGTGCATGCCTCACTAAAGTAAAAACTGAACATACATGAGTTATCCCTGGATCCATGATTTTCCTTCAATCAGTTTTATGTTTTGGAGTTACAAAACATAATAGTTCCCAGGGAGACACACGGAGACGAACATCAAGTGCGGCCGGCAGATGACCTATTCGGTGACTGACGCCCTTTGGTCCGCCCAAATCTTGTTGGTCTACCAGCACATCGGGATGTCTGTCAAGGCATGCTGCGGACTGGTACATTCCAGGGTGCAGGAGTACGTGTTGAGGGAGGCACTGAAGCTTGGTGCAACCACTACAAGGTTGGGTGAAGAAGACTCTTAACTATTGCAGTGGTATTGTACTCTAGGGGGCCACATGAGTGATAGAGGGGCTATTATGTGCTGGAATGAAATGGAACAGCATTGAAAGCATTACACATGAATATAAGAGTGAAAAGACGGTTTATTCTTTTAAGTATTTTTATTACGAATAGTTTGATATAAAAAAGATTTTATTTTGATTTAATCATGCGCTATTCAGACATTGGAAGACAGAGGGCAATATAAGGACTGTTCTTGGTGCTTGATTGCTTTCAATGGAAGGTATTTTTAAAGGAGGAACAGGAGGAGGCCAGTTACATAGCGTGAGTTCCACAGAGATAGCCCTCAAGCCCAAATAATCCCTGCTGTCTTTTACTGTCTAGTGCTGAGCATTTTTCAGTTCTCCTTTCCCCATCCTACAAAGTATGGCCTTCTATTTCTTTCACCTTCATTTGTTTATCTTCCCCTGTGGTGTTCATCTCAACTACACGGGCAATATCCTCAATGAGTCACTCTCCAAAAGTTCAGTTTCAGATTTATTTGCAGTCCTTTTGTAGCATCCACTTTGAGCTCCACAAGTGCGGGTATATTACTTAATCAAACACTGAAATTTTTTACAATTTTTTATTAAATTATCTCTTGAGGATTCTGTTTGTCACCACAGATCAAGGATCAAGCATCAACTATATGTACTGTATACACTGTGAAAAGTCTTAAGCTGATATAGATATACATACAGTAGAAGTAACTTCTGCACAGTACTGCAGCAATTTTATGTATTGCACTTACTGCTGCCACAAAAAAAACTTGACATATGTGAGTGATGAAGAACCTGATCTGGATGTGGATCCCTGTTGTGGATTGAGAATGGGAAAGGGGCAGGGGGAGGGGAGTCATGATTAGGAAAGGAGAAAGGAGGGAGAGTGGGAGGAGCAGAAAGCACCAGAAAGACATTCTGTAATAATTAATAGACCGATAGTTTTGAATCAAATGGCCTTGCCTACTGTCTCAGGGCTGAGTTTGTCTGTACCCGCGTCACAAACAACCACCTCCCCTCCCCCTGGCACTCTTTCAATCCATCTGTCCCACACCTCTCCCACAGCACTCCACCCTCACCATTCCCACCATCCTTTGCTCCTGCCAGAGTTACAAACCCACTCTCTGCTCCATGTTCACGAGTACAGTACTGTGCGAAAGTCTTCGACACTCTAGCTATATGTATATGCCCAAGACTCTTGCACAGTGCTGTACATTTACATGCATTAGGAATTTACTGTGGTGTGTTGGCACAACATGCAATAAAAAAGACAACATTCAACAATTATGAAATTCAGGAGTTATATAAAATTAAAGTTAGAAGTACAGATACGGAACAAAATATAAATTAACACATAAATACCAGCATGTATTTACAATGTAAACAACATTATAAAACACAGTTTAAAGTGTTTACAGTGCAGTGCAGTGGCTGATGTAGTAGAGAGAAATGGGTGTGCAAGGGTACTAGTTAACATGGTCGATCAGATTAACTGCCTGGAGGAAGAAACTTTTAAGATAGTGTAATGGGAAGAATGCTGTCTAGATTTTACCACAGGGTATAAATTCATGATTCAGACTTAGCAGGATGCTTCTTCTAATAGATTAATCCACCTAATCTGAACTATTGCCAACATTCAAATAAAACCCACCAGATGTTGGAAATCTGAGGTTTAAACCAGAAATGCTGAAGGTGCTCAGCAGGTTAGTGCCTTGAAGCGTTAATTCTGCTCCTCTCTCTCCCTGATGCTCCCTGACTCTCAGCTTATTTGAGTTCCTGCCATTTTCATATCCAGGAAGTGAAAACTAGTCCTCAGTTTTTGAGCTAAATCTACAACCTTGTAAGAAATTTCATGGTGAACTGTTTCTGAAAATCAACTCTGTTGAAATTGGAAAAGAACTTTAGATCCCACACCTGCTGTGTCACTTTTGTCTCCGTTTTCAGAGAAGGTTATGATTATCCTTGAGGCTGTGCGGCAAATATATCTCATTACATTGAAGACTGAAGAGTAGGGAATATCCTCAGAAGAGTTATTCGAAGGATAGACTATTACTCCCTGGAGTGTAGGAGAATGAGGGGAGATTTGATAGAAATATACAAAATTATGTTGGGTATATATAAGGGAACTGCAAGCAGGCTTTTTCTGCTGAGGTTCAGTGTGACTAAAACTGTGAGGCTTCTGTTGGTCAGAGTTGACCACGGATATTGTGTCCTAGCTGTCTAGATACGCAAGCCCAGGTGGTAACGATATGCAGAGCAAGCTCCCCCTTCTCCACCCATCTGATGAACCCAAAGGAACGGCAGAGACCGATACAGTTTGCTAGCAGCAGCATTGCAGGAGTTGCCAGTCAGCATTGATCTCAATGCAAGGACTCCAGTTGCAGATTTTTCTCTTGGGGATTTACTCCCGAAGCCTTCCCCATGAGTGGGTGTAGCCACAAGGCAGAGGAGGTTTGAGATCAGAGTTTTCTTTCTCCTAAATGAGTTGCCAACCACGGCTGATGATCCCCATCTGCCCAAAGTGACTGGTTTTAAGGTACCAGTAATCTGCCTTTGCCCCTTCTCCTGTCAGTAGAAATGGTTCTGCCGGGCTTAGTAGCTAAGCCACATGGGAAGGCCAGGAGCTGGACTTGGTTGTCAGAGGTTATTTGAGGCTCACACCATTGGGAGCATTTAATAAGTAATGGGAGCTTATCCCCACTACCACTCCCAGTGATTAGAACTAGAGACCACAGGTTAAGGATGAAAGGTGAAATGTTTAAGAGGAACATGAGGGGGAAGTTTTTCATTCAGAGGGTGGTGAGAGAGTGGAATGGGCTGCTAGAGGAAGTGCTGGATGTGGGTTCAATTGTAACATTTAAGAGAGGTTTGGATAAGATCATGGATGGGAGGGATATGTAGGTCTATAGACAAGCCTTTTGGTCCAGGTGTCCATACTGACCAAGATGCCCCTTCTAAGCTAGTTCCATTTGGTACCATTTGGCCATAACGTGCTAAACTTTTCCAATCTATGTCCCAGTCCATGTATATCTTAAAAGTTGTTATCGACTTGCCTCAACCACTTCCTCAGGCAGAGTTGTTGTTATATATTTTAAAAATTGATTTGACTTCCATATACATGAGGACTGATGTTTTACTGCTTCTTGGGTAGAGAATTCTGAAGATGTAATGTCTTTGGGGTGAACACATTTCTTCCCATCTTGATTGTGAATTTCTGACCCTTTATTTTGAGACTGTGACCTCCTGGCTCTAGACATCTTGAAAAGAAGCAACATTCGGTCTGCATCTACCCTGTCAAGCCCCCATTAGAATTCTGTGTGAATCAGTAAGCACACCACTTAGTCCCAATGGCAGCAGCAAGAAGAGGGCATGGTCTAGATGGTGGATACTCCCGGAAACATTGATGGCATGTCATCTAAAACTTTGCCAATCTTGTATAGAAGCACATTGGAGAGTATCCTGACTAGTTGCCCAAGATCAGAAAAGCCTACAAAGAGTAGTGGATGCACCCAGTGCATCACAGAAAAAAACCATCCCCACCAAAGAGCACATCTTCAAGGAGTGCTGCCACAAGAAAGCTGCCTCCATTATCAAGGACCCCCACCATCCAGATCACGCTCTCCGCTTTCTTCTCAATACTGTCATTGGGAAGGAGGTACAGGAGCTTTGGGTCCCTTTTGAGCGTGAGTTTTTGAGTCTCCCAGAGTCCATAGGTTGTGTTAGGTGATTGGTTGGGGTGAGTGAAGTTATCCACACTGGTTCAGGAACAGGTAGTACCCCCTCAACCATCAGGTTCCTGAACAAACGTGGACTCACTTTCAAAGACTTGAAAACTCATGCTCTCTTTATTATTTATTTACTTATTTATTATTATTATAATTTTTTTTGTTTTGTACTTGCACAGCTTATCTTGTTTTTCACATCGGTTGTCTGTTAGTCTTTGTGTGTAGTTTTCCATTGATACTATTGTGTTTCTTTATTCTACTGTGAATGCCTACAAGAACACAAGAAATGAGTCTTAGGGACGTATATGGTCCCATATATACTTTGACAATAAATTAATTTTAAACTTCAAACACTACTTCATCTCTGTTCTTGGCTCCGTCTCCCCTTCCGGCATGAAAATGTCCAACCTTCCTCAGACAGGGAGTCCAGACCTATTCATATTATTCTTGATGTTGACTCACCAAGGTCCTATATAATTTCAGTAAGTTGGCTTTACTTTCAAATTCTTGCAATAATGGCCAACGTAACATCTACTTTCCTAGTTGTCTGCTGAACCTACACATTAACATTCAGTGATTCATGTGCAAGGACACTCGGGTCTCTTTGAATGCCAACACCTTTTGACTCCTCTTTTATTTGAAAGCATTTCATTTTCAAGCTCAAAGTAGCAGATCAAAAGCAAGAAATTGTGTGGCATTCATTTCTCATCATCGAGGAGGCAGTCGGAAGGAATGCTATTTGCTGTTGGTAGATTTAAGTATTCTCTTCCAGGAGCTTGCAGATATCCAAATATATTGGTATTACTTTCAGAAAGTCTGCAGTTAGTCATTGCAACAGACAATTAATAAATTTGGTAAGATTTGCATAAAGAAAGTAGAGCTGAAAATGATTAAGAGGAGGGTTAGTAATAGAGATGGACTGAATGATCTTCTTTTATGACACTCTGAAATGTTTGCTCCATTAATATCAAATTGTTTTTAAAGCATATATGCATTTAGTAAAATTTTTCAAAAGGTACAATTTAATGTCAGAGAAATGTATACAATATACATCCTAAAATGCTTTTTCTTCACGACCATCCATGAAAACAGAGGAGTGCCCCCAAAGAATGAACGACAGTCAAATGTTTGAACCCCAAGGACCCCCCAGCTCCCCACTCTCGCCCGTAATTAGCATGAAGAACAATCCCCCTTTACCTCCACTGGCAAAAAAAAACAATGGCACCCGTCACCGAGCACTCAAGTGTGAGCAAAGCAACAGCAAAGATACAGACTTGCAGTTACCTCAAAGACTTCCTGTTTCACCTGGTATTCAACATACCACAGGTTCTTTCTTTTCCTACTAAGGGAGAAAGAGTTGTCTCCATTGTCCCAGCGAGCGGGGAGACATAACAAACAACTAGCTGGTTTACGATATTAAAAATCCGCCATGCCACCTTTTTCATGCTGTGTGCCCAAAAGACTGGGCACACAGTCGCAGATATCTTGACTCTCCTGATGACACATGGGTCTGCTGTTGTGACACCGACCCTCAATCAACCTGTCTCTAGAGCCCTGAGATCCCAGGCTTCCGAATCCGAGCCGGACTCCGAGGCCGAGCCTTTGGCGTGCTGAACAACAATGGCCGGCTGTGAAATCCCGACAGCGGGTCCCATTCCCTCAAAGAACCGTAGTCAGCATATAACTCCAGGTCAGGCTCTTCAAAAGAACCCTGAAAGGGAAAAATAGAGATATTAAAGATGGAAATAGAGCTGTTTCTGAAGATGTAAGCAAAGGAGTTGCCGTTAAGTGCCTTTAGCCCAAATTACTGTAAACTTTAGCAGAAACCACTGTGCATTTTCTGTAGTCTTTAAGAACATCAATATAACATTGTATTTTGAGCAGATTACAGGCTGCAATCATGTGAAGTTCTGGGATTATCCTTGTTAACTGAGATACTCGAAACTAGAGAAACTAATTCGGTAAACATGAATGAGATATACAAAGTATCATTGCAAACATGTTATAAATTGGTTAATATAGTCAGAATATATGAAAGACCATAAGACATAGGAGAAGAATTAGATCATTCAGCCCATCGATTCTGTTCCACCATTCCATCATGGCTGATTTATTATCCCTCTTAAACCCATTTTCTCCTCATAACCTTTGATGCTCTTACTAATCAAGAACCTATCAACCACTGCTTTAAAGGTACCCAAAGATCAGGCCTCCACAGCCGTCTGCGGCAATGAATTCCACAGGTTCGCTGCCCTCTGGCTAAAGAAATGCCTCCTCATCTCTGTCCTAAGGGAATATGAAAACGGTTCACAAAAGGTTCCATCACTCTGGCATGGCAGCCATTGCTTCTGCCTCGCTAATCCCATATTCTAGATCTCTCCCTGACCTCACTTGGCACATTCTCTCTGTGCCTGTGTTGGTTTCTCTGGATGGTCTGATTTCTTTGCATATCTCAAATACATTCGGCTGATTGACTGGCAGCTGGAAATTATTCCTTAGCGCAGGTGGGTGGCAGGAGAATCAATTCGAGTTGATAGGCATAGAGTCAAAAAGCAAAAGAATCATAGAACACTACAGCACAGGAACAGGCCCTTCGGCCTACCTAGTCCATACCAAATGATTATTCTGCCTAGTCCCATTGACCTGCACCTGGACCAAAGCCTTCCTATTGTGTAGTTACTCAGACAGAAATGTGAGAGAAAATAATTGTTCTGAGAGCTGCCATAGACCCTATAGACTGAGTGGCCTCCTTCTACATAGTGAAGAAAAAGAAAGAGTCACAATGTTTTTCCATCTGAAGATCTAAGTCAATTAATCACTATAATATACATGAACTCTGTTGCACTGTATCATGTGACCATTAAGATGCAAATTTTGGCATAACTTTGAAGCTGTGTCTGAAAGCTGCAAATTCCAAAATCAGTTTATTGCTTTGATGTCATTTTTCTGTTTCAGAAATTTCAATCTCTAGTTGTTACCTTGAACAAAACATTTCTAAAAGCATCATTTATTTTCTTTAGAACCAGTGATACCATACTGCAGAAAAGTTGGACACTCTTGCTGAAGTACTGAATGATCTTCTTTTATGACACTCTGAAATGTTTGGTCCATTAATATCAGATTGTTTTAAAAGCATATATGCTTTTAGTCAATTTGCTGCAAACTTTGGCAGAAAACACTGTGCATTTTCTATAGCCTTTAAGAATATCAATATAACATTGTACTTTAAGCAGATTACAGGCTGTTCAGCCTATTAGACTTTTTATCATTATGGCTACAATCATGTGAAGTTCTGGGATTATCCTTGTTAACTGAGATAGTTGAAACCGGAGAAACTAATTCAGTAATACTGAAGATCAAGATCAAAAGTTTCGATTGTGTTCCCACGTCCCTTTTTCCAAGGCCATTAGCATGTCCATTCATTTTTAATCAGCTGATTCCTACAATCCTGATTGAGAAGTTGCAGAACCTGGGCTTCTGTACCTCCCTCTGCAATTGGATCTTCGACTTCCTAACCGGAAGACCACAGTCTGTGTGGATTGGTGATAACATCTCCTCCTCACTGACGATCAACACTGGCGCACCTCAGGGGTGTGTGCTTAGCCCACTGCTCTACTCTCTATATACACGTGACTGTGTGGCTAGGCATAGCTCAAATACAAACTATAAATTTGCTGATGATACAACCATTGTTGGTAGAATCTCAGATGGAGACGAGAGGGCGTACAGGAGTGAGATAGGCCAACTAGTGGAATGGTGCTGCAGCAACAACCTGGCACTCAACGTCAGTAAGACGAAAGAGCTGATTGTGGACTGCAGGAAGGATAAGACGAAGGAACACATACTAATCCTCATAGAGGGATCAGAAGTGGAGAGAGTGAGCAGCTTCAAGTTCCTGGCTGTCAAGATCTCTGAGGCTCTAACCTGGTCCCAACATATCGATGTAGTTATAAAGAAGGCAAGACTATACTCCATTAAGAGTTTGAAGAGATTTGGCATGTCAACAAATACACTCAAGAACTTACAGAGCAGGCAAGTAGAAATTAGAGTTCCCCTAGGCAGAGCAGAATTGAGAAGTAGGATTAAAAAAGGTATAGAGAAGAAGTGGCAGGAAGATTGGAAAATTAATTAAGGGGCAGGCATTATTTTTCTAGTCACCCACTGGTTAAAAAGGTCTCAGACTGTTACCTTTTAAGTCGTAGAGATATGGTGAAATTTACAAGACTTAGGTTGGGGCATTGTGGGCTAAACTATTATTTAAAGATAATAGGAAAACATTCGACTGGATTATGTGACTGTGGTAGTCTAGAAACTGTCCAGCATGTTTTGCTGAGCTGTAATCGATACAAAATTGAAAGAAGCATCTTGCTCAAGAGGCTATCTGGCTTAAATTTATTTTGGTTTTCTATTAAATCTTTGTTTGGCCATCAAGAGAATCAACATCTGATTGAAGAGTCTATCATTCAGTTTATACATGAGACTAGGTTGTATTCGAGAATTTGAGTTCCTTGAAGTTCTGTAATTAATTATACATCCTGTGGAGGGCTGTGATACGCCTAGATGTGTCTAAACAGCCGGAAGTAGAAGAAGAAAAAGAAGAACTTATATAGATGTACTGTGGAGAGCATTCTGACTGGCTGCATCACTGTCTGGTATGGAAGGGCTACTGCACAGGATGAAAGAAGCTGCAGAAAGCTGTAAATCTAGTCAGTTCCATCTTGGGCACGACCCTACAAAGTAGCCAGGACACCCTTAGGGAGCGGTGTCTCAGGGCACCCAGGGCATGCCCTTTTCTCACTTTACCATCAGGTAGGAGGTACAGAAGCCTGAAGGCACACACTCAGCGATTCAGGAACAGCTTCTTCCCCTCTGGCATCCGATTCCTAAATGGACATTGAACCCGTGAACACTACCTCACATTTTTTAAGATACAGTATTTCTGTTTTTTGTACTTTTTAATATCTATTCAATATACATATACTGTAATTGTTTTACTTATTTATTTTTCATTATTTTTATTTTATTTATTATTATTTTCTTTTTTTCTCTCTCTGCTAGATTATGTATTGCATTGAACTGCTGCTGCTAAGTTAACAAATTTCATGTCACATGCCGGCGATAATAAACCTGATTCTGAATTCTGAAACGGTTTCTTGGTCTTGTCTCTCAATCAGAACTCTGTGACTTCTGAGAGTTTCAAGTCAAGTCAAGTCAAGTCACTTTTTATTGTCATTTCGACCATAATTGCTGGTACAGTACACAGTAAAAATGAGACAACGTTTTTCAGGACCATGGTGCTACATGAAACAATAAAAAAACTACACTGAACTACATAAAACAACACAAAACTACACTAGACTACAGACCTACCCAGGACTGCATAAAGTGCACAAAAGAGTGCAGGCATTACAATAAATAATAAACAAGACAATAGGCACAGTAGAGGGCAGTAGGTTGGTGTCAGTCCAGGCTCTGGGTATTGAGGAGTCTGATGGCTTGGGGGAAGAAACTGTTACATAGTCTGGTCATGAGAGCCCAAATACTTCGGTGCCATTTGCCAGATGGCAGGAGGGAGAAGAGTTTGTATGAAGGGTGCGTAGGGTCCTTCAAAATTCTGTTTGCTTTATGGATGCAGCGTGTGGTGTAAATGTCTCTAATGGCGGGAAGAGAGACCCCGATGATCTTCTCAGCTGACCTCACTATCCGCTGCAGGGTCTTGTGATGTGAGAAGGTGCAATTTCCGAACCAGGCAGTGATGCAGCTGCTCAGGGTGGTCTCAAAACAACCTCTGTAGAATGTGGTGAGGACGGGGGGTGTGGGTGGAAGATGGATGTGGTGTGCCGACAGTTCAGCAATTGGGCTATTTCCTTTGGTCCATTAACAAATATTCTCTTTTCTAAGGTAGAAGACTGACCTCATAAATAAGCTCCAAAATCAAAACTGTATTTGATTGGTAGAAATAAAAATCTCTGGTGTAACGGATAAGAATCCATTTGTGCATGTGAACGTGTGCATGAGAATGGAGATATAAAAAGCCAATAGAAGGCTGGGTAAAATTTTTATTTTGCTGTTGACTCCCATGTGTAGTGAACACTAAGATAATGAATTCAGCAGTTGCTGAACATTAAAATGGAAGTTTTGCTGAGGCATGCCTTCAAGATAGTTGATTAAATCAGATACAGTACTGGAAATGTTTCCAAAACTAAACTGAGGGGCTTACAGGATGAAGGTTCAATTGATACTGGGTGTTATCAATCCAAGTAGTGAATAATCTACTGGTTTATTAACCTCTGTTCAAGACTTGGCTTGTATTGCACTTGTGTTTGGCTAACACGCGTTCTATAAAGCAAGGTTTTCAAAGCTCCAGAACAAGGAGCGGAAGGTTTAATCAGGGATTACACAAGGGATGAGGATCTTCAGATCAGTGGAGGGGGACACTATCTTTAAAGTGGAAGAGGTTAAAGAAAGACTAAAAATGGTCTCAAGTTTAAGAGATTTTTATGAAAGCTTGAAGGATTTTATAAAATTTTATGAAAGCTGATTGTGTCGCCTCTGATCTGGGCCGACATTTACATGTTGGGCGACACCTAATTAGCTTGTTTATTTCGGCTTTTTTCTTAAAGATGTGCTGGGTGCGTTTCGGCACTGTTGTATGCTGCATTCTTCGTGGCAATGTATCAGTCTGCGGCCTGGAGGTTGGCATTCATCGGCAAGCAGTAACGTTAGCCGAAGGGAAAAAAAAAAGTACTAAATTCTCTGAAATGGCTGAAGATGTTTCAGCCAAATCAAAATACTTTAAAAAATTCCACATCTCAAGTTGAATGGAAATTGACAAAGCACAAGAGATTCTGCAGATGTTGGAAACCTAGAGCAACACACACAACATGCTGGAGGAACTCAACAAGTCAGGCAGCATCTATGCAGGAGAATAAACAGTTGAAATTTTGGGCTGAGACCCTTGTTGATCTTGTCTGTAACATTCATTACCTGAAATAAAGCTGAAGAACTTACTGTTTCTGCTACAGGAGAATAATAAATGTTGCATGACGTTGCCAATAAAATGACTTCAAATTTGCTGAAGGCAGTGCCACAGTGGAAGTGTTTGAAGAATTAATGAATAAATCTTGGCCTTGAATTAACTATTTCACGCACTGTGGATGTGAAGGAGTTTTAAGGGTTGTGTTTGACCTGCATAACCATTTATTGATTGCAAACTTGGTTAGCCTGTTTTAATTTGCTTGCACATGAGTAAGTTCTCCACAAGGACTTTGTGCTTGCATCTGCTAGTAGTGTTAGACCTATAAGACATAGGAGAAGAATTGGGCCATTCAGCCTGTCGAGTCTGCTTTGTCATTCCATCATGACTGATTTATTATCCATCTCAACCCCATTCTCCTGCCTTCTCCCCATAACCTTTGTCTTGCCTCACTAATGGAGCTGGCATGGTAACAGTGGTTATCACAACACTTTACAGTAGAGGCAACTTGGGTTCAATTCCCACCACTGCCTGTAAGGAGTTTGTATATTCTCCCCTTGACCATGTGTGTTTCCTCCGAGTGCTCAGGTTTCCTCCCACATTCCTAAAGGTGTACCGGTTGGTTGGTTAATTGGTCATTGTAAATTGTCCGATGATTAAGCTAGGATTAAATCAGGGGATTGCAGGGTGGTGTGGTTCGAAGGGCAAGAAAGGCCTATTCTGCACTGCGTCTCAATAATAAAAATAATCAAGAATTCATCAGCCTCTGTTTTAAATATACCTAGTGACTCAGCCTCCACAGCCGTCTATGGCAGTGAATTCCACAGATTCATCACCTCTGGCTAAATAAATGCTTCCTCCTCTGTTCTAAAGGGTCATCCATCTATTCTGATTGTTTCTCTAATATCTGGTATTGGCTGCTTCATAGTGGCAAAGGACTGAGGCATTTTCTCATTAAAGCAAGCTGTATATAGTAGATTATTTCGAGAGGCCACACTTTTTCTTCTTGAAGACTTACGGACCCCAGGAAAGGATCCTTCTGCTCCATTTGACTGAAGGCTCCATTTCAGTTCGAATGCCTTCAATCATTTAAAGCAGCAAAGGCTAATTTATTGTTTATTAAAGGGGAAAAATAGCTTGTGAAAATATTGGAACATAAGATGTTTCTGGGCATATTCAATTAATTGCCATGTTCTCAAAAGCAGCTTGAATTAGAATGTAACTTCTGTGTGGTTGCAAAACAACATAGGAGAAAACGGGTAGGTCTTCCAACTGCAGCCTGTTGTGCAAGTCTATTAGACTTCCACTGATCTATATCTTTACTCTATTAACTCACTTTGGTTCTGTAAACTTTCTAAAACTTTCCCTAACACATCAATATGCTCTGAATCTGCAATTGGCCTCCAGTGACAGATTTGGGATGATTGCCAGGCTTCACTTGCACCCCTGTGAACAAGTGCTTTGTGATGTCACCCTTTAATAGGTTGGCCTAACTTTCAATGTTTGAGTTTTAAAGATAAATATTAGCTTTATTTGGCACATTACATTGAAACATCAAGACTTACCATGAAATGTGTTGTTTTGGGTCAATGATCAACACAGGCCAAGGATGGGCTGCGGGTAGCTTGCAAGTGTTGCCATGTTTCCGGCGCCTACATTGCATGCCCACAACTTACTAACCATAACCTGTATGTTGTTGGAATGTGGGAGGAAACCAGAGGAAACCCACACAGTCGGGGGGAGACCATACTTTCCACTTTTTCCTCCACCAACTGAATTGTAAATTTGAAGACATCATGGACATTGGAGTTGAGGATAATGTTGAATGTTGGCAAAGGATATAGTGGGGTATACTGGAAATTCAGGCAGAGACATGGCAGATGGAGTTTAATCCAGACTATTACTTTTTGAGGAGGTGCAGTTTGAAAGGTCAAATGCAAAAGGTCAATACAGAATTCTTGGGAACACTGATATACAGAGTGAACTTGGAGTGAAAGTATATAGTTCCCTGAAAACGCAACATAGGTGGAGATAGTGGTAAAGACGACATAGAACATACTAGTCTTCATCAGTCAGGGCATTAAGTGTCAAAGCAGTTTTCATGTATAAAACCTTGCTTAGGCTGTTGTAATATGAACAAAATCACCAGAGAGGCACTGAAGGTAGTGGATACAGAAGTGTTTTATTCCACAATATGAGTGGAAGAGGTCTGTTTGACTCAATATTACATGACATTTTATATACTAGAGATCAAAAGGTAAAAGCAGGACAATTTTAGAGTTACAATGCTTCTTTTGAATTACATACATTTTTTACACCCCTTCACACCCACATTCCAGACATCCAAAATGTATTCAGCGTTGTCTGGTTTTCAATCAACTGATTTTGACAGGTCCAGGAAATCTGTTGTTCAGGGCTGCATTTTAAATTTAATTTACATTCCACATTCTCGTCTGAAGAATGGCTGCTGTTGAATTAAATATTTGTTATATACTCTAACTCCAGAATTGGCCTTAACATGGCCACATTGGGAGTATCATGTACAGTTCTGGTCACCCCATTATAGAAAGGATGTGAAGGCTTTGGAGAGGATGCAAAAGTTGTTCACCAGGATGTTGCCTGGATTGGAATGCATTAGTCATAAAGGAAGGGTGGACAAACTTGGTTTGTTATTCCCTCGAGTGTCAGAGGCTGAGGGGGCCATAAGCATGGTGGGTTGAAGAACTAACTCCTGTTCTCTATTTTATGTTCTAATGAAATTAGTTCTCGTTATCAAATTCATTAAATCACCAACTGTTGAATATAGATACCCACCCCCCCCCCCCCTTGAATTCCTTCATACCATCCTTTATAATCTTTTTAGGCTCTGGGGCACAAGCAGAAAAGAGATGAGGCTTGAGTTAGACCAACCATGATCATATTGAGTGGTAGGGCAGGCTTGAGGGGCCAAGTGACCTACATCTTTTCTTGTTTCCATGTGTTCTGAGGAAGTGCTATGTAGTTCGAGGTGTTGTGAGACTAAGTTTTGATTTGCCTTCCCAGATGAATGTGAAACATTCACTTTGTTATGAGCATTCAAGATGTCCTGAATGTGTTTCTCAATTATCATTAATACATGATCAGACCATCATCAGATGGTTGATTGTGAGAAAAATTATTATGGTGAAAAAAATACTAGACTTTGCAATAGTGATTGTACCAAAATGCACTCCATGGGTGCGAAGTACAATGAAATGACCCAAGTGATGAATCCTATGGTATTGGTATGGTAAATGCTCTGCCCAAGACTGCAGGGAGTTGTGGACACAGCCTAGTTCATCATGGAAACCAGATGTTCCTCCGTGTTCTTTGCCAACACTCACTGTCTCAGTAAAGTAGCCAACAAAATCAAAGACCCCTCTCATCCCACACATTCTCTCTTCTCCTCCTTCTCATCAGGAAAAAGCCTGAAAGATAAGAAAAATCTTGAAAGAATCTTCAAGAACGGCTTCTATCCTGCTGTTGTGAGACTATTGAAGGACCTTTTGGTGCTGGAAGGTACAGAAGCCTTAGATCCCACATCATAAAGCTCAGGAGCAGTTTTTATCCTACAGCCATCAGGCTCCTGAACCAGCATGGATAACTGCATTCACCAACATTCTGAACTGATTTCAGAACTCACTTTAAGGTCTCTTTACAACTCACATACTCAGTATTACTTTTGTTTGCACATTTTGTCTTCTTTGCATATTGGTGTTTGTTATTCTTTATGTATGGTTTTTAATAAAATTCCATTGTACTGCATTTCCTTTTTGTCCCCCACTTTACAAGTCTGCAAGAAAACAACTCTCATGGTAGTATATGGTAACATACGCTTAATTTGAAAATTATGAATAAACACTTTTTAAGCTTCCAGCTGGGTACAGGTATCAATTATGACCAACGCTTCGATGACTAAACTCTGTCATCTTCATCAGGGATGATGCCTAGTCTGGTGGTATTTATACCCCTAACATCCATCCTTCCTGATTGGATGAGGACAAACCAATCAGGGTTCCACCATCCCACCTTGTTTACAATCGAATTCCAGTTCTTACTTAAAATGAGACCTTCAGCATTGTTGAAATTCTTTTCTTCTAGTTTTATTTCAATTTTATTCCAGGCAGTCCCAAAAGCCATTGGCATGGCACAGTAGTTTTGTGCCATCGAAGTCACTACTGTGCTGCACCAATGGCTTTTAGGATCACCTAGTGAAGGAAGCCATTGAAATAAGACAAGAGGAAAAGAGTTTTAACAAAGATGAAGGTCTCGCTGTAAGTAAGAACTGGAAATTGATTGCAAACAAGGTGATACAGCGGAAACTTGATGGGATGAAGATTAACAAATCAGGAGGGATGGACAACAGGGGTATAAATACCACTGGACTAAACATGCCCAGGCATCATTCCTGATGACAATATCAGTATTTGCCATCAAAAGTCAATACCTGTCTCCAGCTGGAAGTCCAAGAAGAGTTTATTCATCAGATATGCCAGGATGGCACCAGATCCTTTTTCAATTTGAAAATTACTCTGATATGATGGATGCTAAACCTCAGAATCTACTTTGCTATGGCATTGCACCTTATTGTCTGCTTACATGAAACTTTCTCTGGAACTGTAACACTATGTTATGCATTTGTTATTTCCTTTCCCTTAACCACCACAATGTACTGATGAGATGAAATGATTTGTAACAATGGCATACAAAACCAAGCTTTTCCGTGTACTTCAAAACATGATACAATCAAAAGGTTGAGCATGGTGGGACTAATGTTCTGAGCTGTGTACATTTCAATGCAAGGAGTATTGCAGGAAAGGTGGATGGGTTTAGAACATTGATTAAGACATTGAATTATGAGATTGTGGCCATTAGTGAGACTTGGTTTCAGGAAGGGCAAAATTGACATGTCAGTATTCCAGGGTTCATACGTGACAGAGCAGATGGAATTAGAGGGGGAGGAGTGACATTGCTAGCCGTGGAAATTGTCACAGCAGTGCTCAGTCAGGACAGACTGAAGAGCTCATCTAGTGAGTCTTTATAGGTAGAACAGAAAAATAAGAAAGATATAACCACATTAATGTGATTATATCATAGACTGCGGGGTTTAGAAGAGCGTATTTGTAGAGAGATCGCAGACGTCCAAGAAATGCAAGGTTATGATAAAAGGTGATTTTAATTTTCCACATGCTGACTTGGACTACCATACTGTAAAAGGGTTTGATGGGAAAGAGTTTGTCATGTGTGTTCAGGATAGTTTCCTTAATCAGTACATAGAAGTCCCACTAGAAAGAGTGCGATACCAGATCTTCAGTTATGGAATGAGACAGGGCAGGTGACAGGTTTGTGGACTGCAGGGGTTCCAAACCTGGGGACCACGAACCCCTTACTTAATGGTATTGGTCCACAGCTTAATAAAGGTTGGGAAACCCAGGTGAAAGGGAACTCTTTGTATCTAGTGACTTTAATGGCATTAGTTTCAAGGTCATTATGGAAAAGGACAGGTCTTGTCTTCAGGTTGAAATACTAAATTGGAGAAAGGACAATTTTTATGGTATCAGAAAGGATCTGGCAAGTGTTGAAGTCAGTCCATGAGTCAGCGGGAGTATTTAAAAGAGAGCAGTTCGACGGAGCGGGTGACATTGTAGCGGGCGACGGAGTAGAGGGAGACAGAGTAGGAAGGCTTTATCTCGAGAGGCTTCAGCGAACAGAGGCTGAGGCTGAGGATGAGCTTCACGCCAAGTGAGGTAAGGCCGGGTAAGTTCCTTTAAAAGGAGAATGATCTGCAGCGGTATTTTATTTGAAGCAAGGAAGGCGGCGAGGCTGTAGCGTATTGGGTAGGTCATGACAGCTGAGATCGGCCCCGTGGTTTGTTCATCCTGCAGCATGTGGGAAATCAGGGATACTTCCAGTGTCCCTGATGACTATGTGTGCAGGAAGCGTGTCCAGCCGCAGCTTCTGGCAGACCGCATTGAGCGGCTGGAGCTGCGATTGGATTCATACTGGAGCATCCGCGATGCTGAGAAAGTCATGAATAGCATGTTCAGTGAGTTGGCCACACCGCAGGTAAAGGCTACACAGGCAGAAAGGGAGTGGGTGGCCACTAAACAGCGTAGCAGTAGGTAGGTAGTGCAGGAGTCTCCTGAGGTCATCTCCCTCCTAAACAGATATACTGTTTTGGGTACTGTTGGGGGAGATGTCTCATCAGGGGAAGGCAGCAGCAGCCGACCTCATGGCACCATGGATGGCTCTGCGGCACAGGAGGGAAGGAAAAGGAGTGGGAGAGCTATAGTGATAGGGGATTCAATTGAAAGGGGAATAGATAGGCGTTTCTGTGGCCGCAAACGAGAGTCCAGGAGGGTACGTTGCCTCCCTGGTGCAAGGGTCAAGGATGTCTCTGAGCGGCTGCAGGACATTCTGGAGTGGGAGGGTGAACAGCCAGTGGTCGTGGTGCACATAGGTACCAACGATATAGGTAAAAAACGGGATGAGGTCCTACAAGGTGAATTTAGGGAGTTGGGAGATAAACTAAAAAGTAGGACCACAAAGGTAATAATCTCTGGATTACTACCAGTGCCACGTGCTAGTCAGAGTAGAAATAGGAGGATATTTCAGATGAATACGTGGCTTGAAAAATGGTGTAAGGGGGAGGGATTCAAATTTCTGGGGCATTGGAACCAGTTCTGGAGGAGGTGGGACCGGTACAAACAGGAGGGTCTGCATCTGGTCTGGACTGGACCCAATGTCCTAGGGGAAGGTTTGCTACTGTTGTTCAGGAAGATTTAAACTAATGTGGCAGGGGGATGGGAACAAGTGCAGAGAGACAGAGGGGTGTAAAATGAGGGTAGAAGTAAAAAGTAGTAAGGTGAAAAGTAAAAGTGGCAGGCCGGCAAATCCAGGGCAAAAATCAAAAAGGGACACTTTTCAATATAATTGTATAAACGCTAAGAGTGTTGTAAAACAGCGCCTGAAGGCTTTGTGTGTCAATGCAAGGAGCATTTGTAACAAGGTGGATGAATTGAATGTGCAGATAGTTATTAATGAATATGATATAGCTGAGATCAGAGACCTGGCTCCAGGGTGACCAATAATGGGAGGTCAACGTTCAGGGATATTCAATATTCAGGAGGGATAGACATGAAAGAAAAGGAGGTGGGGTGGCACTGCTGGTTAGAGAGGAGATTAACACAATAGAAAGGAAGGACATTAGCCTGGAGGATGTGGAATCGATATGGGTAGAGCTGCATAACACTAAGGGTCAAAAAATGCTGGTGGGAGTTGTGTACAGGCCACCTAACAGTAGTAGTGAGGTTGGGGATGGCATTAAACAGGAAATTAGAAATGTGTGCAATGAAGGAACAACAGTTATAATGGGCGACTTCAATCTACATATAGATTGGGTGAACCGAATTGGTAAGGGTGCTGAGGAAGAGAATTACTTGGAATGTATGCGGGATGGTTTTTTGAACCAACATGTCGAGGAACCAACTAGAGAGCAGGCCATTCTGGACTGGGTATTGAGCAATGAGGAAGGGTTAGTTAGCAATCTTGTTGTGCGAGGCCCTTTGGGCAAGAGTGACCCACTATGGTGGAATTCTTCATTAAGATGCAGAATGACATAGTTAATTCAGTAACAAAGGTTCTGAACTTAAAGAAGGGTAACTTTGAAGGTATGAGACGTGAATTATCTAAGATAGACTGGCAAATGATACTTAAAGGGTTGATGGTGGATATGCGATGGCAAGCATTTAAAGATCACATGGATGAACTGCAACAATTGTTCATCCCAGTTTGGCAAAAGAATAAATCAGGGAAGGTAGTGCACCCGTGGCTGACAAGGGAAATTAGGGATCGTATCAATTCCAAAGAAGAAACATACAAATTAGCTAGAAAAAAGTGGCACACCTGAGGACTGGGAGAAATTCAGAGTCCAGCAGAGGAGGACAAAGGGCTTAATTAGGAAAGGGAAAAAAGATTATGAGAGAAAGCTGGCAGGGAACATAAAAACTGACTGTAAAAGCTTTTATAGATATGTAAAAAGTAAAAGACTGGTAAAGACAAATGTAGGTCCCTTACAGTCAGAAACAGGTGAATTGATCATGGGGAACAAGGACATGGCAGACCAATTGAATAACTGCTTTGGTTCTGTCTTCACTAAGGAGGACATAAATAATCTTCCGGAAATAGTAGGGGACCGAGGGTCTAGTGAGATGGAGGAACTGAGCGAAATACATGTTAGTAGGGAAGTTGTGTTAGGTAAATTGAAGGGATTGAAGGCAGATTAATCCCCCAGGCTAGGTGGTCTGCATCCCAGCGTGCTTAAGGAAGTAGCACAAGAAATAATGGATGCATTAGTGATAATTTTTCAAAACTAGTTAGATTCTGGACTAGTTCCTGAGGATTGGAGGGTGGCTAATGTAACCCCGCATTTTAAAAAAGAAGGGAGAGGAAACCGGGGAATTATAGACCGGTAAGCCTGACATCGGTGGTGGGGAAAATGCTAGAGTCAGTTATCAAAGATGTGATAACAGCACATTTGGAAAGCGGTGAAATCATCAGACGAAGTCAGCATGGATTTGTGAAAGGAAAATCATGTCTGACGAATCTCATAGAATTTTTTGAGGATGTAACTAGTAGTGTGGATAGGGGAGAACCAGTGGATGTGGTATATTTGGATTTTCAAAAGGCTTTTGACAAGGTCCCACACAGGAGGTTAGTGTGCAAACACGGTATTGGGGGTATGGTATTGATGTGGATAGGGAATTGGTTAGCAGACAGGAAGCAAAGAGTGGGATTAAACGGGACCTTTTCAGAATGGCAGGCAGTGACTAGTGGGGTACCGCAAGGCTCAGTGCTGGGACTCCAGTTGTTTACAATATATACTAATGACTTAGACGAGGGAATTAAATGCAGCATCTCCAAGTTTGCGGATGACACGAAGCTGGGCGGCAGTGTTAGCTGTGAGGAGGATGCTAAGAGGATGCAGGGTGACTTGGGTAGGTTAGGTGAGTGGGCAAATTCATGGCAGATGCAATTTAATGTGGATAAATGTGAGGTTATCCACTTTGGTGGCAAGAACAGGAAAACAGATTATTATCTGAATGGTGGCCGATTAGGAAAAGAGGAGGTGCAACGAGACCTGGGTGTCATTGTACACCAGTCATTGAAAGTGGGCATGCAGGTACAGCAGGTGGTGAAAAAGGCGAATGGTATGCTGGCATTTATAGCAAGAGGATTCGAGTACAGAAGCAGGGAGGTACTACTGCAGTTGTACAAGGCCTTGGTGAGACCACACCTGGAGTATTGTGTGCAGTTTTGGTCCCCTAATCTGAGGAAAGACATCCTTGCCATAGAGGGAGTACAAAGAAGGTTCACCAGATTGATTCCTGGGATGGCAGGACTTTCATATGAAGAAAGACTGGATGAACTAGGCTTGTACTCATTGGAATTTAGAAGATTGAGGGGGGATCTGATTGAAACGTATAAAATCCTAAAGGGATTGGACAGGCTAGATGCAGGAAGATTGTTCCCAATGTTGGGGAAGTCCAGAACGAGGGGTCACAGTCTGAGGATAAAGGGAAAGCCTTTTAGGACTAAGATGAGGAAAAACTTCTTCAGACAGAGAGTGGTGAATCTGTGGAATTCTCTGCCTCAGGAAACAGTTGAGGCCAGTTCATTGGCTATATTTAAGAGAGAGCTAGATATAGCCCTTGTGGCTAAATGGATCAGGGGGTACGGAGAGAAGGCAGGTACAGGGTTCTGAGTTGGATGATCAGCCATGATCATACTGAATGGCGGTGCAAGCTCGAAGGGCCGAATGGCCTACTCCTGCACCTATTTTCTATGTTTCTATGGAACAGGTTGCTCTGTAAAGTAAGAGGTTTTCAAATGTGTAATTTTGAGAGTATAGATATTTGAATATTCCTGTCAGGAAAAAAAAGGCAAGGGTAACAAGTTGAGAGTACCTTGGTTTTTGAGAGATATTAATACCCCGATTAAGTAAAAGAAGGAGTTGCATAGCAGATATCGGCAGGTAGGAACGAATGAGGTATTTGATGAGTATAAGAAATACAGGAGAACAATTAAGACGGGCATTAAGGTGAAAGGCGGCATGAAGTTGCTCTAGCGGACAAGGAGAAGGAGAATCCTAATGGTTTCTACAGATTTACTAAGAGCAAAAGGATGTCAAGGCACAAGATTGGTCCTCTGGTAGATCAGATTGGTAATCTATGCATGGAGCTGAAAAAGATGGGGAGATCTTAAATGACTTTTTTTGCATTTGTATTTACTCATGAGATGGACGCAGAGTCTATAGAAGTGAAGCAAACCAGTAGCGAAGGCATAAACCCTATACAGATTACAGAAGAGGAGTTGTTTGCTGTCTTGAGACAAGTTAGGGTGGATAAAGCCCCAGGGCCTGACAATATGTTCCCTTGGACCCTGTGGGAGGCCAATACAGAAACTGCAGGGGCCCTAGCAGAGATATTTAAAGCATCCTTAACCACTGGTGAGGTGCCAAAGAACTGGGGGATAGCTAATGTTTTCCGTTGTTTAAGAATGGCTTTAAGAATAAGCCAGGAAATGAATAAGCTGGCGAATCTAACATCAGTAGTGGGAAAGTTATTGGAAGGTATTTTAAGGGACTGGATAAATAAGTATTGTATAGACAAGGACTGACTAGGGATAGTCAACATGGCTTTGTATATGGTAGGTCATGGCTAACCAAACTTTGAGTTTTGCAAAGAAGTTACCAGGAAAATTGATGAAGGCAAAACAGTGGATGCTGTCTACATGGACTTTATCAAGGCATTTGACAAGGTCCTGAGTGGGACATTGGTGAAGAACGTGCAGTTGCTTGGCATTCAAGATGAAGTAGTAAATTGGATTAGACATTGGCTTTGGGAGAGAAGCCAGAGAGTGGTATTAAATGGTTACCTCTCTGACTGGAGGCCTGTGACTAGTTGTGTGCCATAGGGATCGGTTCTGGGTCTGTTGTCGTTTGACATCTACAGTGCCTATTAAAATATTCATCCCCCCCCTTGGAAATTTTCATGTTGTATTGTTTTACAACATTGAATCACAGGATTTTATTTGGCTTGTTTTGACACTGATCAACAGAAAAAGACCCTTGTGTCAAAAAATGAAAACAGATCTCTACAAAGTGATCTAATTAAATTACAAATATAAAATGCAAAATATTGATTGCATAAGTATTCATCCCCTTTAATATAACTCACCAGAACACTGGTGTAGCCAATTGGCTTTAGAAGTCACATAATTATTTAAATTGAGATCACCTGTGTGCAGTCAAGTTTTCAATTAATTGTGGTAAAAATACACCTGTAACTGGAAGGTCTAACTGCTGATGGGTCAGTATCCTGGCAAATATACACCATGAACACAAAAGAACACTCCAAGCAACTCTGTGAAAAGGTTATTGAAAAGCACAAGTCAGAGGATGGATACAAGAAAATTTCCAAGTCAGCTAAGTCAATCATCAAGTGGAAAGAATATGGCATAGCTGTAAATCTGCTTAGAGCAGGCCATCCTCAAAAACTGAATGACTGTGCAAGAAAGGGACTAGTGAGGGAAGACACCAAGAGACCTATGACAATTCTGGAGGAGTCACAATCTTCAGTGGCTGAGATGGGAGAGACTGTGCATACAACTGTTGCCTGGGTGCCTGTGCATACAACTGTTGCCTGGGTGCTTCACCGGTTGCAAGTTTACAAGAGAGTGGCAAAGGGAAAGCCGCTGTTGGAAAAGAAACAACTCACTTGAAATCTTGGCTAGAGTTTGCCAGAAGACATGAGGGAGACTCTGAAGTCAGCTGGTTCTATAGTCTGATGAAACCAAAATTGAGGTTTTTGACCATCAGACTAAACATTATTACATCATCAAAGCCCACTATCCCTACAGCAAAGTGTGGAGGTGGCTGTGGGGAAGCATCCTTTCAGCAAGCCCTGGAAGGCTTTGAAGGTAGAGGGTAACATAAATGCAGCAAAAAACAGGGATATCCTGGAGAAAAATCTGATGCAGTCTGCGAGAGAATTGCGACTTGGGAGAAGATTTGTTTTCTAGCAAGACAATGACCCCAAGCACGAAGGAAAAACCACACAGGAATGACTTAAAAACAACAAACTCAATGTCCTTGTGTAGCCAAGTCAGAGTCCAGACATCAATCCAATTGAGAATTTGTGTCTGGACTTGAAAAGGGCTGTTTACTCGTGACCCCCATGCAATCTGACATATCATAAGCAGTTTGGTAGAGTGGGGAAAATTGCAGTGCACAGATGTGCAAAGCTGAAAAAATAAACTATCCACACAGACTTGAGGCTGTAAATTGCTGCCAAAGGTGCATCTACTAAATACTAAGTAATTAAGAAATCAATTATTTTGTTTAATAATTGTCATAATTTAGAGCAATTTGTAGAGATTTGTTTTCATTTTGACATGAAAGTGTTTTTTCTATTGATCATTGTCAAAAAAGCCAAATTAAATTCAGTATGATTCAATGTTGTAAAACAATAAAGCATGAAGACTTCTAAAAGGGGTGAATACTATTTATAGGTACTGTGTATCAATGATCTGGATGATAATGTGGCAAACTGGTAGAAGAAAGGAATCTGGGAATACAGATCCATAATTCCTTGAAAGTGGCATCACAGGTAGCTAGAGTTGTAAAGAAAGTTTCTTGTACGTTGGTCTAAATAAATCAATGTATTGAGTATAGGAGGTGGGATGTTAAGTTGAAATTGCATAGGACATTGATGGGGCCTAATTTGGAGTATTCTGTCAAGCCTCAGTCACTTACCTACAGGAAAGATGCAAATAAGATTGAAAGAGTGCAGAGGAAACTTACAAGAATGTTGCCAGGACTTGATGACCTGAATTATAGGGAATGGTTGAATTGGTTTGGACTTTATTCCCTAGAACGTAGAAGATTGAGGGGAGATTTGATTGAGGAATACAAAATTATGAGGAGTAAAGGTAGGGTAAATGCAAGCAGGCTTTTCTCACTGAGCTTGGGTGAGTCTACAGCTAAAGGTCATGGGTTAAGGATGAAAGGTGAAATCATTAAGGGGAACCTGAAGTTGAGAGTGTGGAATGAGCTGTCGATGGATGCAGATTCCATTTCAACAGTTAAGAGAAGTTTGGGTAGGTTCATGGATGGGAGAGATATGAAGGCTATGGTCTGGGTGAAGGTAGATGGGACTAAGCAGATTAATAGTTTGGCATGGTCTGGATGAGCTGAAGGGCTTGTTTCTTTGCTGCAGTGTTCTATAACTCTATGTTGCAATCATAACCATACAACCAATTGTCGTAGAAGTGCAAATTCCAAGGATGTTACGACTTATAAGTTGTTAAACAAAATGGGTTTTGTAATGTTTTATTGCGCTTCCAGAGTCTACAAAAAGTTTTTCTTCTAGATATTCTGACAAGTAATATTAATGCCAAAAGTGCAGTAAAAGATACAATGCATTAGTACAGTAATACTTGTGTGCATGATGCAAGGCTATGAAAACAAATTTAAAACTCTTAAGTGCTCAAATTTCAAGAAAGTCTCCATATAAACAAATAAATCTTCCTTCAGCAATGGAAGTAACTAGATCTACTGCCAGATTACATTCCACTGTTGTCACTGTGATGCTGATTAAAAACTTTAGAAGGAGCTATATATATTTAATGAACATGTTTGTTCACAGCTGTGTTGGGAGTGACTTCAACATGAAGCAGTCCCTTATTAGATATGGTGTGAATTAATAATGTGGGTTCTATAATTAACTCATTCATGGGGTGAGCTGAAAATGGGCCAACTTGGATTTGGTATCTCTCCCTCAAGGTGATGGTGACCTGAGCTTCCAACTTGAGCCCCCAAAGTCAATGTACTAAAAGTGTTACCATAGTGTTGCTTTTAATTAGGAGCTTCAGGATGTCCATCCGGCAACCAGAATGGATGAGGCCGGGGCCAGATGATGCATGGATGAATATAGAAGTGTCAGATTGTCATTCTCCTGGTGCCCCTCTATTTCAGGACAGATAAGGTCTTTGGTTTAGATGGTGCTATTGGAGGAAGCCTTGATCAGTGCTACAGCCCTCTTTGGAGGTGGTACATATGGAACCGATGATGCTCAGCAGGTGGAAAAAAAATCAATGTTTGAATTGTGTGCTAAAGAAGCAGGCACTGAATTTTGATCATAACCCTTAGGCCTTGTTTTAAACTCACTCCTCTCTTCCCCTGCATTTGTTGTTTAGACCATAAGATATAGAAGCAGAAGTAGGCCATTCGGCCTATTGAGTCTGCTCTGCCATTCAATTGTGGGCTGATCCAATTCTTCCCGTCATCCCCACTCCCCTGCCTTCAATGCCCTTAGATGCCCTGGCTAATCAAGAACCTGTCTTTCTCTGCCTTAAGTACACCCAATGACTTAGCCTTCACAGCCACTTGTGGCAACAAATTCCACAGATTTCCCCCCGCTGACTAAATTAATTTCACTGCATCCGTCCTAAATGGATGCCCTTCAATCCTGAAGTTGTGCCCTCTTGTCCTAGACTCCCTTACCATGGGAAATAACTTTGGGATCCCAGAGCAAGTGCGGTTTCATCAACAGCATTTCAAATTCAAAAATCCTATCTTTATTGGTGGGAGGAAACCAGAGCAGCAGAAGGAAAATTCAGTCACTGGGAGAACATGTGAACATCATGCAGACAATGTTGGGGGCTGGGACTGAACATGGATCACTGGTGCTGTGACACTGGTGGCTCTGCAAATTATTTCCCGATGCTGACCAATTCTTGTTTGTCTTGTAGATTTTGTCAAGGTGATGTTTATGGAAGATACTTAAATGCTTCAGTATTTGAAGGGAACTTAACATACTATTTCTCTGTATTTTCTTCAAAACTATTCCATTGCCCATGAAGCAGGATACTTCAGAAACCACTTTAAGTGGTGTGATTCTTCCCCCTAGTCCCAACATTTTTCAGTTCCCAGTTTGCTTATCCAACCAAATGCACCAGTTTCCCAAGTTAAAGTTTACTGTCATTCAACCATATACATGTATACTACCAAAGGAAATAATGTTCTGCTAGACCAAGGTGCACAACACAAAGTGATACTACCACAAATAAGTTAACAAGTAAGAAGGTGTATGTACGGCACAAGATTTGTATACAATATTTCCAAATCTCTAGGTTAACAGTTCAATTGTTGACGAACACATTAATATTTGCAGAAGCAAACTATATTCATACAACACAAATTCTGTAGACGCTGAAAATTCAAAGCAACACACAAAATGCTAGAGGAACTCAGCAGGTCAGGCAGCATCAAAGAACAAGCAGTTGAAGTTTTGGAACGAGATGCTTCATTGGGTCTGGAAAAGAAGGGGGAAGATGCCAGAATAAAAAGATGGGGGAAAGGGAAGGAGGATAGCTAGACGATGATGGGTGGGAAAGATAAATGTCTGAAGATGAAGGCATTTGCTAGGAGAGGAGAGTAGGTTGGGAGAAGGGGAAGGAGGAGAGGACCTGGGGGAAGTTGATAGGCAGGTGAGAAGAGGCAAGAGGCCAGGGTGGGAAATAGAAGAGGGGAGGGAATTTTTCCTTGCAGAGGGGGAAAAATGATATTCAGGGCATCAGGTTGGAGACTACACAAAAGGAATTCAAGATTTGTTCCTGCACCCAGAGGGTGGTCTCATCATGGCAGAAGAGAAGGCCATGGACCAGCATGTTGGAACAGTAATTGGAATGGGAATTAAAACGTTAGACCAGCAGGAGGTTCCACTTTAGGTGGATGGAGCGGAGGTGCTCGATAAAGCAGTCACCCAATTTACAACGGGTCTCACCAATGTACAGAAGGCCACATTGGGAGCAATAGACAACCCCAGCAGATTTGCAGGTTAAGTGTTACCTCACCTGGAAGGATTACTTGGGGTCCTGAATGGAGGTGAGGGAGCAGGTGAATGGACAAGTGTAGAACTTGGTCTTCTTGCAGGGATAAGTCCGGGAGGGATTGATTGACAAGGGAATCACAGAGGGAGTGATCCCCACAGAAAGCAAAGAGTGTGGGGTAGAAGGTAATTACCAACATAGAAGTGGCTGCATCGGGAGCACTGAATACTGACCAATGTAGAAAAGGCCACATCGGAGGCACCAGATACTGACCACTATAGAGGAAGCTGCATTGGGAGCACAGGATACTCACCAATGTAGAGGAGGCTGCACTGGAAGCACCTGACATATTCATACTAAATGCATCTCAACTAAATGCCCTTAACATAAGAGTGGAAGAGAGAAAAAAAGTACAAACTTTCGCATGCATGTTTGGTAGTGAACATGGCAAGACAGAAGAAAATAAAAAGAGTTGGGGTCAAGTCTATCCAGTTTGCTTCCAACCATCCAGACCCTTACGTGATCCAATGGTTAACTAGTGACTGACCTCTAGTAGTTTACTATAGATTCCAGATGTTGCATGTGGAAGATTCCAAATGGTGGTGAGGTTTCTAAACCACTGGTGTTAAGTGACCTGCATTTTCAAAGTATACTGTACCTAACATTGTCTTAAATTACTTAAGGATTATACCATAGTGCAATATTACTTAGTTTTCAAATTATTGCACAGAATACAGCATTGATGGCACGTTTCGCTTCTGAAGGCTGTTGATCTTGTTTACTTCCACTTAAGACAAACTTGTTTATATTTTTCTTTCAAGTTCCCTAATATTCCCTTACTAAGTCAGATACAACTCAAGCTCTTATTGATTACATATTAATTCTGTTTTATGGAAGCAGGTTCTGTATTGTACTTTGTTTGATTTTCAACCTTAAAAATTGGTACCACCAAACAGCAGCTTCTGCTCACAGGCAAATACACTCACTTTATTTGATACACCTGTACATCTGCTCGTTAATGAAAATATCTAATCTGCCAATCATGCGGCAGCAACTCAGCGCATAAAAGCATGCAGACGAGGTCAAGAGGTTCAGTTGTTGTTTGGACCAAACACCAGAGTGTGGAATAAATGTGATCTAAGAGACTGACTGTGGAATGATTGCTGGTGCCAGATGGGGTGGTTTGAGTATTTCAGAAACTGCTGATCCCCTGGGATTATCATGCACAACAGTCTTCAGAGTTTACAAAGAGTGGTGGAAAAAAAACATCCAGTAAGCGTCAGTTCTGTGGGTCAAGATGTCCTGTTAATGAAAGAAGTCAGAGAAGAGTAGCCAGATTGGTTCAAGCTGGCAGGAAGGCGACAGCAACTCGGATAAACACTCATTACTACATAGTTGTGCAGAAGGTAACCTCTGAATGCGCAATATGTTGAACATTGAAGTGATGGACTAAAACAGCAAAAGACATAAACTCAGTGACCCCTTTATTAGGTGCAGGGGGTAACTAATAAAGTAGCCACAATGTACAGCATATCAGTCTGAACATTAGCAACCTGCTCAGACAGTGTCTATATGGTTTTCGAATGTTGAATTTGACCAAAATACCAACAAGTTTTCTATTGTATATTTTGGATACAAAAGCATGCAAGTATTAGCTGATGAATTTCATGAACTTTCACCATAGAAAAGATCATGATTTGCTTGTCTCTCTCCCTCATATTCTCTTCCCCTTTTCAAGTTAACAGTATATGGCTTCTGTACAAGCATGCTGTTTTAATCAATATTTGATATGGTTATGTATGATTCAGAGAGTCCTTTTATAGAACACATCTTCTTAGTAATTAATGAAACACCTACCCAAGATAATCTGCTCTCTGATGATACTTTGCATAATCGTGGGTAGTTAGTTCAGGATCATTGAGTGAGATTCTTTCAGTTTGCCAGTGCTCTTCTCTTCCATCGTCAATCTCATTGTGACCAGTGATGCAAGTATTTCAGCTCTTTGTGAGGATGTGCAAGTAGGGGAGGGCTATTATTACAAGAGACCCAGAGAGTGAGAATTAATTCTGTTCTCCTTCTATCAGACAGTGACACTTTGGAGCAGGCGTTCCCAACCTTGGGTCCATGGACCCTTCAGTTAATGTAGGGATCCATGCTATATAAAAAAAATTGCGATCCCCTGCTTTGGAGCGATGTGGGCCAAAGCATCAGTTTTGTTTGTTTTCTCTTTTAATCAATTAGGCTGAGAGATTTCTTTGCTGTGGAATGCATTAACCGGCAGGTTTTGAATTCAACCATGGTTAGAGCTGAGGTTTCTGTTAATAAACTTTGGTTGTTTTCTTTGCAAACAGTAGCAATTGTGCGGCTCTAAGGACACAATGGACCAATGACCCTCATGGTAGCCAGGAATCCTTACCCATATCCCCATTAATGCTTAAATGAATAAGCAGGTAGTCTTACAGAGAAAGGCTTGACAGCTTAGTCTTCTATACACTGATATTCATGGAAGGGGCTTATTTGAAGCATTAAATCCAGTGGTATCTTGAGAGGTTCGGTATGGTTAATAATACTTTTTTGGAAGAACCCAGAAATCGTTTGTTCGTTATATGCCATGTCATGACATGGGCAATCATGATAATCTTTCCATGACCATGATTGTTCTTGGCAAATTTTTCTAGGGGAGTGGCTTGACATCGCCTTCTTCTGGACAGTGTCTTTACAAGATGGGTGACCCCCCCCGCCAGCCATTATCTATACTCTACTCTTTAGAGAATGTCTGCCTGGCAACAGTGGTTACATAACCAGGACTTGTGATATGTATCAGCTGCTCATATGACCATCCACCACTTGCCCCCATGGCTTCATATGACTCTGACTGAGATCTAAACAGGTACTCCACCTTGCCCAAAACCTGATCTGCAGGCTAGCCCCTTTCCTCCCTCTCACCCACACCCACAAACAGTCCTCCAATCCCAGGGAGGGCTGCCTCTGGTGGACATGGACACAGACTTCAAGCCTCCAACTTCCCCAGTGGATTCACAGACTTACAGATCCAGGGCTTCTGCCATTGGGCCTCACTTTCCAGACTCACTGACTTTGATCTTCAACCTTTGTTCTTTGGCATTGACTCCAGTACTCACTAATAATGTGACCCTAAACTCCAGTCCTCGAACTCTGGACTTACACCCTAACCTATAGGGTCACTGGCCCTCATGCCTCCTGCCTGCATGGACCTCTTATCCCACAATTCGCCAACCTGGGAGGACTGACCTACCTTGGGAGGGAGTTAGTGAACTGGTCTTTGTCCTTACTGGACTTAGTCCACGGCAGTTGCCAGCCAACTAACATTTTTTGCTGCACATCTATGTATGTCACTAGCTTTCAAGCACAACATAGAGGTCTCTATCTCCCTCACATCCCTATCCCTAAACCCTAACCTGGCTCTCAACTCCCGTCTATCCCTAAAACCATCCCTACGAATCTAAGAAACATATTTGAGCCACAGCCTCATTGGAGACACATCTCAGAGCCAACTTGACCAGATACACATGTATAGCTAGGGTGCCTAAGACTTTTGCACAGTACTGTACTTGTCAAGGTGGAGCAGAAAGCGAGTTTGCAAATCTGGTGGGGGCAAAGAATGTTGGGAATGGCAAAGGTGGAGCACGGGCTGGAGTGGTGTGGAACAGATGGCAGAGGAGTGCCAGGGGCAGGAGAGAGTGCGGGTGCAGACACACCCAACCCTGAGACACCAGGCAAGGTAATTTTTTTTTTATTATTAATTTTTTATTGCAACACCAACAAATTACATTCAATACAGCCAAGTGCATTTAAGGTAATTTGATTCCAAACAATTGTTTTATCAATCATTACAAAATGTGTCTCTGCTTCCTGCTCCTTCTCCTCTCCCCTTTTTCCAAACATGATTTTCCCTCTCACTCTGCCCCTTCCCACTTTGTCCACAACAGGGACCCATATCAGAATCAGGTTTATCATCACTCATAGGTCATGATTTTTTTTTTTTTTTTTTGCAGCTACAGTACAGTGCAATACCAAAAATGGATGCAGTGGTGTGCAGTAGTCTTGGGCACCCTAGCTATACATGTAGTATGTGCCCGAGACTTTTGAACAGTACTGTAATCCAGACAAACATTGGAAACACCCCATGTGATTTGTTTGAGGCGGTAAACAAAGACGATCTGGATGTAAATTCCTGTGGCTCTGTTTGATCGTTCGGGAGTGTTCCAGTTACTGTAATGAATGCAGTCCTCAACCAACATCACCCAAGCAAGGCTGGTTAGCTATTCGCCGAGCATTGTTGTGTCACTTTGCCAATTGTTGGGAAAGTAACGAGATGTCAAAAAAATAATTGGCTGTAAAGTGCTGTGGAAAGCCCTGAGGTCCTAAAATCACTGTTGTAAATAATTTCAAGTTCATATTAAAGTATAAACATCGGCAAATGCAGAAAAATGATTAAAATCTAGTGTTTATCATAATTCTTAACATAACAGAGTAGTGAGCACAGGAAAAGGCCTTTAGCTCAATGCCTGTACCAGCTATGATCCCAATTGTCCGCATTTGCTCTGCTTTCCACTTTACTAGGGACCTCCCGTACCTAAGGAACTGACCACTGACTGTATGTTCATGGTCTTCTGCTACCGAGGCCCATCCTCTTCAAGGTTAGCCCTGCTGTGCAATTAGAGTCTCTTCTCTTCTAACCTTTTTATTAATTTTCAAAATTATAAACATTATTAATGAACAGATTGGGATTGCAATATTAATAACTGACATTACAAATATAGCATTGGTAATAATACAGATGCATAAAGTTTCCCGAACTCTGAATATAATTGAACATGATAGAGGGATAAATGAGAAAAAAATCTAAGAAAACCCCAAATTAGAAAAGAAAAAAAATAACCAAAACTAAATAAAACTTTAAAAACAGAACTATAGAAAAAAAAAAGACAGGCTAACATATTACATTGGATAGAATCATTATTGTCATTAACTCCACTCATCTATCTGTATATTTAAGTTTTTAAAAAAAAGATTCAATAAGGTCAAACTACATCATATGGAAATATTGTATAAATGATCTCCAAGTTTGTTGAAATTTAATCGAAGGGTCGGAGGTGCCACTTCTAATTTTCTCTAACTTTAAACAAGATGTAGTTTGAGAAAACCATTGGAATATAGTAGGGGGATTGACCTCTTTCCAGTTCAATAAGATAAATGTTCTAGCCATTAATGTTACAAAAAGCAATCATCCGACAGGCTGAAGGTGATTTTAAAAAAAAAGTCTTCTACTCACCACTGTTGCAATGTGTGGTTATTTGAGTTACTGTTGCTTTTCTGTCAGCTTGGATCAATCTGGCCAGTCTCTTCTGACCTGTGTCATTAACAAAGCCTTTTCACCCACAGGACTACTGCTCATTGGACTTTTTTTTTTTTTTTTTTTTTTTTTTTTGCACCATTTTCTGTAAACTCTAGAGACTGTTGTGTGTGAAAATCCCAGGTTATCAGCAGTTTCTGAAATATTCAGACTATCCTGTCTGGTACCAACAGTCATTCCACAGTCAAGGTCACTTGGATCAAATCAAGCTTAATTGTCATTCAAACCATACATGGATACAGCCGAAAAAGATAGTGTTCCTCTGGGGCCAAGGTGCAAAAACATACAGGTGCATTGAAAGTAGGGAGAAAGGGGGGGGGGGGGGGGAAGAACAGTCACAAAAGAAAACACATTTTTAGTCCAAGACCCTGAGCGACAAGTCCAGCCCAGCCTATAATTCTGCCAATCCAACACAAGAGGGCAGCACCGATGGGAGAGACCACCATCCCATCAAGCCTAGGCACCAAGCTATGACACAAGCCCACAGCTTGGGGCCTAGTCCTTGCTACAACCAAGGCAATACTGCAGCCTCCACACCAAACATCAAGTCTGTGGAAATCAACGTCCAACAGAGTCTCGTAATGGCAAAAGAAACATCAAAGAGAGTAACTCACGGTTTCGCTACTCACTGCCTTCACGCCAACTCAAAGACATCATCTCTGGTGCCTCTAAGTAGTAAGCAACAGCATAGTATGCACCAGATCAACTCTTCTGAACCCACTTTGTCTCCTCCTATGGCCCAACTGGGATCTCACAGCTGACTCAGCTTCTCTGAACTGCTGGCCAGGTATTACAACACCGCAGCCAGCAACTCCAAACAATGAACAGCTCACTGATGCAGTTGACCTGCTGTACTCATAGTTATCGGAGCCAAGAATAGTCTTACTATGTATAAAAACACACCTAACAAAGATAAAAGCACCTTTGGTTGGTCCCTGAGAAGCCACTGTGTGTATGCACTCTGCCATTGTACCAGAAGTCCCAAGTCTTCCCCATTTCTTCCCCATTCTCATGATGGTCTAAACAACAACTGAACCTCTTAAACCTGTCTGCATGCTTTTATGCATTGAGTTGCTGCTACCTGATTGGCTGATTAGATATTTGCTTTAATGAGTAGCTGTATATTTGTACCTAATAAAGTGGTCACTGAGTGTATGTCCTTTCATTCCCTGCCTGCTCTTATGCCCGTCTAAGTGGTTCTTAATTGTTGCGATTGTATCTGTCTTTACCACTTCCCCAGTGAGACATTCTAGACTTTGCCTCTGTCTTTAAAAAATACTTCATAATTTTATTATACAAATTCCTCACTATCTAAACTCTGCCAATTTTTGTGTTTACTGCAAATATATTAATTAGCTTTGCTGCATATTTGTCTATATCACATATTTATATATTTGTAAATGACAGAGATCCCAGCACCAATCCTTGTGGAACTCCACCGGACATAGATTTCCAGAGTATCATCCCGTTTGAACTACCCTCTGTTTCTATAACCGTACCAATTTTGTTACATGGATGTAAGAAGGTCCTATCATTCAGTATCTTCTTTGCCAATTTCCCTAATTTCCTGTTTTATTTTTACTGCATTAAATATTCTCCAGTCCTTTGGGATGCCACCTGTTGCTAAAAAGGTTACAAAGATCTCTGTCAAGATCTTAGAAAGCTTCTCTTTCTTTTTCAATAACCTAAGATAGAACCCACTGGGCCCTGGGGACTTTTCTTTCTTAATGTTCTGCAAGAGTCCCAACACCCCTTCCTTCTGATATCAGCATTTCCTAGACTATCCGCATTCCCCTCCCTGTCTCACTATCCTCCATGTCCTTTCCCTTGGTGAATACTAATACAAAGTATACATTTACCTGCTTGGGCTCCAGGAATAAATGCTGTCCTTTGTCCTTGAATAAACCAACTCACTCCTTGGAGGCCCCATGGTTTTTCAATGTATGAATAAAATATCCTGGAGTTCTTATTTTTATCTAAGTCATCTTGTTTGACTTTTTTTTTTTAGCCCTCCTGATTTTTTTTTTTTATCAACCTTATCTGTCCGATTTCAGTTTCTAAAGCCTTACATATCCTTACTTTATCTTTTTGACTGCAAAGTTTCATGATTCTGTTCCTCAACCCTGCCTCAAATAACATTTATTTTGGACAAATCCTCCGCTCTGAACCAACAATCATTTGATAACATTTTGTAGAAGAAAAGTCCTTGCTAAATTTGTTCCCCTATTGCTCAAGCATATAGCTATGGTTCTACTAATCATCCTAGTCAGGGTTAAGGATTACACTTGGCATCTTCTGTCATGATATGTGCTTGCAATGTCAAAGCCCAAGTGTGGATGAAAGAATGACTCCAACATAGAGACGGTAGCCAGAGTTTATTCATAAAAAATTTCAACAGAACATCCGAGGCTCAGCTGAGCGATACAGCAAGATGTAACATTCTCAAAGTTATGACCCCACATTTAGTGCTAATTGGGCATCCACTTAAATAATACAAGTAATACGGAACACCTGAACCTATCAAAATAAACTTAACAAGTTTAATCAGAAAGCACCAGGAGATTGTATTACAAAGAATGAGTCACTTGAGCGAAACACAGGGAAATGTCAATGATTATTGACTCTCTTTAAACAACAATTAACCAGTTCAGGTGCTCTTAAAAACCTAGAGCCCAATGCTCTTTGGTGTCCCACGCAGGTCCAAAGAGCTCATTGCATGTTCTGTCTAATCTTATAATCTCACTGGACAATGTCATTCAGCCATTATTGGATGTTGTCTAAGGAAAAAATAAAATCATTCATTCCCTTCACTGATGATGAATTATGGATGCATTTACTAAATAGGCTGTAGCTTTTCACCTAAACCATTCTAGCAGCATCTTCCTGCAGGAGGGACTAGACGCATAGGAACAACACCTGCTGAAAGTACTCCCAGCCCCACTCCTCCAGTTGTAAGCTATTCTTCCTTGGAAATGCATGAGTGTTTCATCATTGTTGAGCCTAAATATTGAAACTTCCTGCCCAACATTTCATCTTCACCATGAGGTCAATTACTAATGGATGATAAATGACAGTGGTGGAAAAACTGCCTGGACACCATAAAAAAAGATATAAAAAAAAAAGTGAAAATACCAGTAGAAAATAGAAGGGGGTGGAGAAAGTGTTTATATATATATATATATATATATATATATATAAAAAAAAATTAAATTTGCTTCCAGTTTTGTCCTCCCACCCTAACCCTGTTTCACTTTCCTTAGATGCGGCTTATCCGCTAAAGTATTTACTACGTTTTCTGGTTGAGCTCGGATTTCCAACATATTTCTGGCCTCCTCGCCTTTGATTTGGATCCATTTGGTGACATTATAAATCAAAAATTAGGATTCCAATCGCAGTGTGAAAATGGAAATGATGGCAAACTCATTAAATCAGAAGGAGAAAAGTTACTCGTATACCCAATGGACTAAGTTCCTTAGCAATGCAAAATTTACTTAAAGACCTGTATTGTAGTGATAGGTCTGTCAGCTATCATCAGAAAGTTGGTGTTTGCCTGATGCAGTATTAGCGTATTCATTTCTGCTCTTGCCTACATATGTATATTCATGCCACTGGTCTTCAGAATCCAACAGAGACCTGTATTGTACTTTGAATGAATATTAACTGCATGGTGCATACAAGAAGCTTTGGTTGTCACTCATGCTTATTTTTCATTATGTTTTCCTGCATCATGCACTCAATTGTTATTACAGATATTTGTATCTGCATCACTAACACTTCATTAAAACAACCCCCAGGAGCAGGCTGTTGAGACCTGCAAATAGGGCTTGGTAGCAGTCAAACACACTTCAGTAGTCCTTGTTCCTTTTCCATTTACTCTTAGCCAGGACTGAATTAGAATTTAGAGGCACTTAGCATTGAAACAATGATGAAATGACTTTCAACATGGATGTGAAAACAATGAAATATTTCAATTATTTTAGAAATGGCTTCTTCTCCTCCACCACTAGATTCCTGAAGTCACAATAAACCAACCCATGTATATATACACAAAAATGTCTATTTAGGAATCAGATGGCAGAGGGGAAGAAACTGTTCCTGAATCACTGAGTGTGTACCTTCAGGCATGCCCTGGGTGCTGGAGGTCCTTACTAATGGATGTTGCCTTTCTGAGACACCGCTCCTTGAAGATGTCCTGGGTACTTTGTAGGCTAGTACCCAAGCTGGAGCCGACTAAATTTACAATAATCTGCAGCTTCTTTTGGTCCTGTGCAGCAGCTCCCCCTTACCAGACAGTGATGATGCCTGACAGAATGCTTTCCACGGTACATCTACAGAAGGATTTGAGTGTATTTGTTGTCATACCAAATCTCTTTAACTTCCTAATGAAGTATAGGTGCTGTCTTGCCTTCTATATAACTACATCAATATGTTGGGACCAGGTTAGGTCCTCTGAGATCTTGACACCCAGGAACTTGAAACTGCTCACTCTCTCCACTTCTGATCCCTTCATGAGGGCTGGTATGTGTTCCTTTGTCTTACCCTTCCTGAAGTCCACAATCAGCTCTTCCATCTTACTGATGCTGAATGCCAGGTTGTTGCTGCGACACCACTCCAATAGTTGGCATATCTCACTCCTGTACGCCCTCTCGTCTCCATCTGAGATTCTACCAACAATGGTTGTATCGTCAGCAAATTTATAGATGGTATCTGAGCTATGCCCAGCCACACAGTCATGGGTTCATGGGTATAGAGAGAGTAGAGAAAATACAATGTTATATTTTGTATAACACTGGTAAGAGTGTTGAATGCACCCACCCAAGAGCTCCTCTGCACAGGCAAGGAGTGGAATGTGAGGGCAGATCTTGGCAGACAGCTACAGTTCCCCACAGAAATCACCACTATATCTCTCCACCCAGACATAGTACTGTGGTCCACAGCTGCCAGGACAGTCCTTCTCATTGAGTTAACCTTCCCATGGGAGGAAGGAGCGGAGGCTGCCCACTAGTGGAAGAAGCAGAAGTACTCAGACCTGGCAGCTGAGTGAAAGGAAGCTGACTGGAGGAGCATCATCTACTCTGTTGAGGTCGGATGCCAGGGCTTCATTGGCTCACTGATGACAAGTTTACTCTGTGATACGGCAGTGACTGCAGTGAGGCTCAGGAGGCCATCAGAGAGTTGGCTGAAGAGGCAGAAAGGGGCAGCTTTTGGCTGGGGCTGAGGAACAAGGACAGAAACTGGGGACCAACCAACTCCACTGGAAGTTGCAGAGATGCCCCTGCCACTGCTCTACCACCTGGAGAGGTACCAAGGCTAAGGGAGTGAAACATCGGTGAGTGGTGGTCCCTGGCTGATGACCCTGCAGATGACCCAAGGGCTCTGTGCGGCAGGCAGAGATGCCAAGCGGGAAACATCTTCCTGTAAATCTCATTTTTTATATATATCCACTTATTTGGATAACTCATAAGGAACAAAAACTAATGGAGAAAATTGCTGGGATTCCCTTAGATTATTTGGGAATATATGCTGCTTCATTTGGGGCAGGAGACTTTTGCCAAACTATTTCTAACTGGTGTCAGTGGTATGCATATTAGATACTACACCATGCTTGGAGCAAAATTTTTAATACCATCAGTTGTATGTCTTTGAGTTCAAAAAGCAGTGATTTTTGTCACTGACAGTTGGTGAGAAACAAGCAGTAAGACAATTTTGAACTGCTTTGCTCGCTGTGGAGTCAAGCATTGAGAGAAATGGCCAGGGAGTGAAAATGCAGTGATTGCACTACTTCAACAACAAAGAATTTGGAGACAACAGCAATCACCTTGAATGTTACAGTCTCCTCAAAAATGAAGATTTGGAGGATGCAATCTTCAAAAGCATTGTATGAAGGTAGTCAATTATCTGAACTAGGTATCTGTGCTGATGTTCACTTGTAGACAATCAACACAACAGCATACACTGGATGAATTCTTCTGTGGATAATTATTGGGAACTAATACATTTCATAGTACTGTAGTAATATACGTGTTTTAATTTGTTCTGTATTTCATTTAAAAACATAATTTGCTACTGAGTTAAATGGTAGTTTAGCTTTTTTATACTTTTTTAACTTCAGCTAATTGGAGCAGCCGCTTAATTGGGCTAAAATGTAGCGTAGATATTATGATTTCACTGTTGAGATGCATTGGGTTTTCAACCATCTAGGAAGTAGATGGGAGGCAGCAGATCAGAAACTTCATCTGTGTCAAGGCTCACGCTCAGTGCTGGATTACATGGTGGAACTTAGGATCATCATGAAAGAGTGTGGTTGGAATGTGGAAGCGCAGATTGCTCATTACCATCACAGCCTCCTGAAGTGCTTGAAAGACAAGCTGTCTATCTGGGAGATGCCCACTAACCTCAAAAGCCTCATCACTCTGGCTCTCCGTGTTGACAAGCGTCTTATGGAACGACCCTCTGGATCATCAGCCAGGCCTCCGGTTCCACTCCCAGAACTGCTGCAGGACCCTCCTCAGTAAAGCCTCCAGAACTCATGCTGTTAGGGAGAGCTCCCTTAAACCGTGTGAGCATCAATGGAGAAACAACTTGTGAGCCTACGGCAAAGCAGCCAATCACCCATGCATCAAATGCATCTGGGAAACAGTGCCTCCAGGTAGAGGTGAAGGGCCTCCTATCTGGCAAGTTCGCCCTGGCCACTCATATCAGTACAATAGCCCAACTCACACTCTCTGAGCTCCCCACACTCTTGACAGCTCTGCGCACACACAGGAGGCACTGGTTGATTCAAACACAGAAAGCAACTTTCCGGACTGGACTCTGTGTGCGCAGTTTGGACTTCCTACCAAGCCTATCTCTCAGCTCTTCTGCATCACAGCCACCGATAGCCACAGTTTCGGGTCTGGGATGTCTTATGCACATGAGCATCAGAGAGCACCGCAAGTCCATCCAATTCCTCTTTATTGACTCGTCCATTGCTCCTCTCATCTTGGATTAGCCCAGCTCTCCTCTCATGACTATCACTTCGCCTGGTCATTTGGTTCACAGTTGGATATAACCCCGTATGCAGCTCTGGGAAGACCACTGCTTTGAGCTGCATGAAAGCAACTCGAACACAACGGCCTTCCGAGGAGATCAACTCAAACATAGCAATCTTCAGAGAAGAGCGACTCAGACACAGTGATGTGGTCTTCTGTAGAACCATCAATTCCTTGTTGCATCCCCATTCATTGTTTGCAAGGAGCTACACTTGCTCCCGAATATCCAAGATTTCCTAATGTACTTGAAATATTAGTGTCATGTTGATATTCCTTGCAAACATTTCTTTTTAGCCCTCATCTGACTTGTCATCCCTCATGTTCTCACAATTTTTCCTAACAGGATCCGTTTCACTTTTTTAGTTAATGTTTGATGTATTGTTTTAAACAATCAATCTATTAGTTACCCACAGTCATTTTTTCTGGCATATAGATTTATTTTCTGCATGGGGAGCATATGATTCTGTACATATGATGGAGATATTTAAAACTTAATAAGTTAGACTTAGAATGTTGGAGAGGGAGCAATTTCTGTTTTTGGGTTGGTAATGAAAGAGATTATGAATTACAAGAAACTTTGTGTCAAAGGAGGTTTGACATATGGTGATAATGATAGAAGACAAGTAAGTAAGTACTGAGAAATTGGAATGGGGAATGAGACTAAATGAAGAGTTTATTGATTTTTGTTTTGAATAGCTGCCTTCTGCTCCATAAAATGCCTTGGTTGAAAGGTTGGCGGTGTGGGACTATTTCCTATATTCTCACAGTCTATACTATCTGAGGCAGGCATTTATAAAGATTATTTAACAGCTTTGGTGGGGAAAGTTAAATGTTTGCTCTCTTCAGTGTAGTAAAATACTAATTGTGTTCTGGTGAAATAAATATTTTCTGCCAATGTTAAATTGATTTGTAGTGAATTTAATTGGACGTACAATCAGTGCCACTTTATTAGGTAACTCCTGTACCTAATAAAGTGGCCACTGAGTGTATGCCTGTGGTCTTCTGCTGCTGTAGCCCATCCACTTCAAGGTTCAATGGCTTGTGCCTTCAGAGAATGGTCTTCTGCACAGCACTGTTGGACGCATGGTTATTTGAGTTACTGTTGCCTTTCTGTCAGCTTGGATCAATCTGGCTACTTTCCTCTGACCTGTGTCATTAACAGACCACAGACAGTGAGGGTGCACAACCACTCCTCCTTCCCTCAACATGGGTGCATTCCAGGGGTGGTGTGCTGAGTCCATTGCTATACACTGCACAGCCAAACACCCGAGTCATGACATTGTCAAGTTTGCCAACGACACGATAGAGGTGGGGCTCATCACCAACAACAATAAGATGGCCTTCAGAGAGGAGTTGAAAAGGCTCGAAGCCTTGGGGCAGGCAAGTAACCTCTTCCTTGATATCCACAAGACAAGGGAAATGGTTAATGACTTCACGAGAACTGGCACCACTCACACTCAGCGGAAACAGTAGTGGAAACTGCGAGCAGTTTCAACCTCCTTGGAGTGCACATCTCACACAGCCTCTCAAGGTCCCAGAACACGTCCTACACAATCAAGAAAGTTCACCAACACCTCTACCTTCTGAGAAGGCTGAACAGAGATGGATTATGTACATCAATACTTAAGTCCTTCTACAGATGTGCATTAGAGAGCTCCCTAACATGCTGCACCACTGCATGGTACAGAAACTGCACAGCGTTGGACAAAAAGGCTGTGCAACAGGTAGTCAAAACTGAACAATACATCACTGGTACTAGCCTACCCACCATCAAGAACATGTATACAAAAAGGAGCAGGAGAAAGGCCAACAATATTGAGGGATCCTACCCAGCTTGCTCATGGACCCATCAGGAAGGAGGCTATGTAGCATCTATGCCAGGACCACCAGACTCAAAATCAGTTACTTTCCCCAAGCTGTAAAGCTAATCAACACTTTTACCCACTAACTCACCACTCCATACCCTCAACCACTGCTACTTTATCATTTCCCTCCAGAGTCAAGTTATATACAGTCACTTCTGTGCCGTGTGTTACTTTATGGACATACATCATCATCATCATCGTGGCTTGGCTTCGCGAACGAAGATTTAGGAAGGGGGCTGCCCATGTCTGCTGCAGGCTTGCTGGTGGCTGACAAGGCCAATATGGGACAGGCAGGTCGGACCACAGTGGCTGCAAGGGAGATTCTGTTCTGGTTTTGGTGCTGCTGTGTCACGGTTCTTCCTCCTTCTCCTTTTGTCCTCAATGCCAGCCCTGCGTGCATTCTTGAAGGAGGAGACAGACTGGTGAATGGTGTGTCGCCAGACCTCGTGATCGGAGGCTAGATTAGACCACTGGCAATGGTTAATGTGACAGGCACCAAGAGATTTCTTCAGCGAGTCCTTGTACCTCTTCGGTGCCCAGTGGAGAGTTCGCCATAAAGCACAACCTTGGGCAGGCGATGATCCTCCATCCTGGAGATGTGTCCTGCCCAGCGCAGCTGCACCTTCAGCAGCATGGCTTTGATGCTGGTGACCTCCGCCTGTTCGAGGACTTCGATGTTGGTGACGAAGTCACTCCAATGGATGTTGAGGATGGTGCGGAGGCAGCGCTGATGGAAATGCTCAAGGAGTCGTAGGTGGTGATGGTAGGTGACCATGACTCGGAGCCGTACAGGAGGGTGGTCAGTACAATGGCTCTGTACACGCTGATCTTTGTGCCTTTCTTCAAATGCTTGTTGTTCCAGACTCTCTTGTACAACCTGCCGAATGCGCTGTTTGCCTTTGCCAGTCTGTTGTCAATCTCTTTGTTGATCTTGGCAGCTGACGAGATGGTGCACCCCAGGTAGCTGAACTGGTGGACTGTCTTCAGCTCTACCTCACCGACGGTGATGCGGGGAGGGTGGTAATTTTCCTGAGGAAGATTATGGACATACAACCAAGCTATGTTATGTATTTATATTTATAGTGTTTTTTTAATGTTTTTTATTTTAATCTTGTGGCTTTTTTTGTGCTGCATCAGATCCAAAATAACAATTTTATTTTGTTCTCCTTTGCACTTGTATACTGGAAATGACATTAAACAATCTTGAATTTTGAATCTTGAATCTGATCCGTCGGTTGATTTCTCTTACGGAAGTGCATGACCTCACACTTCTCAAGTTAAACTCCATTTGCCGGCTGTTTGCCTGGTCATTCAGTCCATTTATATCCTGTGGCAAAATCACAGCCTCCTCATTACAGCATGCTTTCTGCCTAATTTTTTGCCATTGGCCAAACTTAGAAAAGTTATATTTTGTTTCTCCCTTCAGGTCAATAATACAAATGGTTGGCAATTGAGGGATAGAACTGATCCCCCGAGTTACTCCACGAGTTACATCTCTTCAGGCTGAAATAGGACTCATTTATTCCACCTCTTTGCTCTCAATCCATGCTACCATACTTCCTCCAATACTGTGGGCTTTCAACTTGTGTACCAGCCTCCTATGTGGTACCTTGCCAAATACCTCTTGGAAAACGCAATAGACAACATTTACAGGTTCCTCTCTATCAACACGTCCTGTCACATCCACAAAGGTCTCGAGCAAATTTGTCAAACATGATTTGCCTTTCACACATTTCTTTTCTCCACAATCATATGACAATATTATAACTGCCCTGATAGGTCACTTTTATCACAGCATGATTACAAAGGAGTATGCAAGACCCCCATGCAGGATACAATGGCAGAAACATTGCATAGCCCGCCCAAGTAAAGCTTGAATGGTCGTCTAGTGTGCCTGCTGCTCCCGATGCGGCCTTCTCAACACTGGTGAGACCCATCATAAATTTGGGGGATCGCTTTGGCAAGCGCCCTGAGTAAGGAGTGAGGGGGGTTGCGTCAAACCGCTGCCGGGCCCGAGCCCACCCCACATTTGAAATTGAAAGGCCGACACGCGCGCCACCCGAACCACCGCTTCCTTAACAGAAACTGCGTTAATATTTTTACTTCTAATACTTTCATAGGAACCTATGGTGTTGCTTCTATAATGTTTCTTTGTGGATAGAAACGGAGCTTTTCACGATCTTGCTGCATGCATGGCATCCACCTTCTCACCTTCCTGAACCGGAAGTTATACACAAGATGTGGCGAATGAATTTACCTTTGTTAGACTGTAACATAATTATCAACCTTTAACTTTAACTAGAAAATGATTACAAACAAATAATTTAAAGCGTAGACCCAACAAAGACAAATAAATGCCTTAAGGGCAACGCAGCACCATTCTGGTGTTTTCTGCCCATCACTATATTTATTATCGTATTTACCATTAGCAGGTGTGCAGGTCACCCTGTGAGGTTCAAGCGGGCATGGAATTTCACTGTCCACAGGCATGTAGGTATAACAATCAACAAAGCTGAACCTGAGAAATTGCAAATTAAACATGGAAAGATCCAAACATGAATACAAGAGTTTCTGCAGATGCTGGAAATCCAGAGCAAATTCTGATGAACGGTCTCAGCCCGAAATGTTAACTGTTTGTATCCCTCCACAGAAGATGTGGTTATGTCTTGAGCTTGTGGACACAAAGTCTGATTGAAGATGGGGTAAATGTGAGATAAACAGTTTAAGAACATTTTAATTCTGCCTTTGTTTTTACAAGAGATGTGAATGTGGAAATACCTGCTGTTTGAAGACTAAGTTACACTGGTAACAGGAGCTATGAAGGCAATGACTCGCACTCTGTACACTGATCAGTTCTGGATTGGAATCTGGAGGACCTGATAAATTAGTGAGCAGTAACATTCCAATCACTTGTTGTTTCATTATTTGGACATCCCAATTATTTAGCATTGAGCTAGCCAGGTGCTGATCATTTCACCTCTATCTCACTGGGGACCTGGTTCTTACACTCCCTATAAATTCACTCGCACCCAGTTCTTACATTCCCTTAAACTCACCAGGGCCTGGTTTTCCCCACTCTCTTGAGATCAGTTTGGAATGTCCCAAGTGCAATGGAAGATTTATTATACTCTCAGTGCCCACTTTATTAGGTATTCCTGTATACCAGCATGTTAATACAAATATCTAACCAGCCAGTCATGTGGTGGCCACAATGCATAAAAAGCATTCAGACATGGGCAAGAGGTTCAGTTCTTCCACTTAGCAAATCAGAAGCTAAGGGGTTGGTAGGGTTAAGAATTAAGGGGTTATGACAAGACTTGTGAGATAATGGGCATAAGGCAAGACCCCTTTATAGAATACATAAAAAATATTGGGTTTATGGGCAAAGGGGGTAAAACAAGAAGGGAAGGAATTATATTGACCTGACTTAGAATTGGGCGTGCTATGCTTAACTATTCTTTATATCTTGTTGGAAAGCATCACTCTGGGTTGTGTAGGTTTTATCATTATGAAACAGTTGAAGCATATAAAGGTTGAAAGAAATCAACTGCTGGCTTCATTACAATATTTGAGGGTTGGTAGTTTTCACTTAAAAGCTTTATTTAAGTTATGGGAGTGACTTTAATTCACAATACCATATTTCACAATATACAATCTGTGGGGCTTTTGGGGTAATTTAGCATTACTTGGGAAAAAAGAAGTGGGAAGGCTTTTATTTCCCAATTCTCTACACCACGCTCCAGACCAGTTGGTGGCAGTAATGGACCTTTAATTTGGACTGCCAACCGCCATTAAGAGTCAAAAGAAGAGGAAGGAGCTTCAGTTATGAGTTTGGAATAGCAGGGAAGAGTAGTAGTTGGATTATGAGGCGTAAATTTTGGCTGGGAAAGACCACGGACAGTTTGAACCACCTGTAATGTGACTGACAGGAGCCTAAGGTGGGAAGTTCAGATGGGGAGTTAAATGATGGCATGAAATGAAATTTGTCAAGAAATATAAGGAAAATGAGTTGGGAGGGAATGGGTTTGGATGAGGAGGGTTGCCCTGTGCAGGCCATTAGGACTGGGGTAGAAGATGATGTTGACTTCAAAGTAAAGATTGCTTCCAGATTTAATTCTGATAAGCAGCTTTTCATTTGATTAGACTGATGAAGGCTATTTGAAGGATTTTGGTAAAGTAAAATCAGCAATGTGTCTCAACAAAGGTAGGCTGTTGATTACATGTGCTGATTTAAAACAGGAGAAAATACTTTGGTAAGGGGAGAAACAAAGATTTGGGGTGTTAGTTCAGGTGTACCTCTGTATATCAATGGAAGATAATTGGGACAATATGAGGGGGTAAAGCAGTTCTGCCAAAGAGATTCCCGACTTTGAGAGAAGGGAAAATGTGACAGTTTGTTCTGTTGTGTTTTTCTGATGAATTGCTACCATCAAAAGTCTACTTAGGTTGTATTAGTCATTCTGTCAGAGTACATGAGCATTCCGCTGTTGTGGTGTTTTAAGTGCTAATAAGTGGGACACGCCGCTGCTTCTTGCAGGGGGATATTGCAATGTGAAAAATGCGGAGGTGGACATAAATATGGGAATTGTGAAGCTGGCACTGAAGCAAGATACTGCAACGGTGGGGGTGCTGATAGTGCTGCTTATTTAGGATGCCTTGTTTTACAGAAGGCATGGATAATTCAGAAGTTGAAGATCGCCCTTAATATTTCTTATGCAGAAGATTTGATTCCTCAACATCTGTTAGGTATTAGGTTAAAATTGACACTAGGCAGTGAGTGCGGGAGGTGAGGTATCTAGTGAAGTACTGATTGTTCAGAAAATCAGATTTTCTTGTGCTTCTATGTGCTATGGTTAATGCAGTACAGGTGGGATAGACAGGAAACTGGTGGATGTAGCTTCAAGGTATTTGGGTTTGATGGCAATTACTGCAGAACTTCGTAGAGCAGATTTGGGGAATGATAGTGGAGGGAATGGGCTGGTGGTGGAGAGAATTGAGGGATGATAGTGGAGGAAATGGGCTGGTGGTGGAGACAATTGGGAAATGATAGAGGGAATGGGCTGTGGTGGAAGGTAATTATACACATGGTGCTTCACACTGATCTTTCCTGATCAACTTACAGTTCTTCATTGGAATGCAAGAAGTCTGTTAGCCAAACAACAGGAATTTAAAATTTAAAACAGGAATTGTCCTGACAAAGGGTCTTGGCCCGAAACGTCGACTGTGCCTCTTCCTAGAGATGCTGCCTGGCCTGCTGCGTTCACCAGCAACTTTTATGTGTGTTGCTAGGAATTTAAAACATATGTTTTAGGTTTTGGTGTTTCCTTGAGTGTTATTTTTGTACAAGAAACTTTTTTACAATCACACTTATTGCTTAAGATTCGGAGTTATGAGGTTGTAAGATATGATATAGCTGTTGGGGAGAGGGAGAGGGTGTGCCACCTTTGTGAGGGAGGGTTATTGTACAGAATCTTGCCTTCTCTGGAGAATACTGAATGTGTAATTATTGAACTATTACATGTGCAAGGTGGGATCAAAATTGTGAACTTTTATTATCAAGGTTGGGAACTGTCTGTGGAAGGGTTGGCGATGATGGTGGGAACTTATTCTGGTAAAATTACTTTTTGATGATGACTTTGATGCATATAGTGGTTTGTGGGGCAGTAAGACTGCAGATGCTAATGGGGTGGCAGTAGAGGAGTTTCTGGAAGAATATGATCTAGTTTATTTATGCGATGAAATAGAGACGAGGTTGGATATTGCTAAAAGTGGGGGTTCTTGTCTGGACCTGACTTTTATCTCTGCTCCACTTGCTGAACTTGGTAGCTGGTATGTAAGCAACACACATCAAAGTTGCTGGTGAACACAGCAGGCCAGGCAGCATCTCTAGGAAGAGGTGTAGTCGACATTTCAGGCCGAGACCCTTCGTCAGGAATAGACGAAGGGTCTCAGCCTGAAACGTCGACTGTACCTCTTCCTAGAGATGCTGCCTGGCCTGCTGTGTTCACCAGCAACTTTGATGTGTGTTGCTTGAATTTCCAGCATCTGCAGAATTCCTCGTGTTTGAGCTGGTATGTAATGACTGATTGTATGGGGAGTGATCATTTCCTAGTCTTGTGTATTGTGGGTTCAGTGTCAGAATTTGAGTTCTGAGACTAAATAGTGTTTTAAAAAGAAAAACTGAGGAAAAAGTTCCATTCAGTGTGATAAATTGTTTGACCAATTGTCTCTAGAGGGTACCATGGAAGGCCATCAGATTATAATTTCTGGTTTCTGTGAGCAAATCCATCAAGTCATTCCTTTAGTGTCCAGGAGAACTGCTAAGAAATATGTTCCTTGAACATGGGAATGTAGCGAGGCTATCAGAGACTGGAGACGGACATTCTGAGTTTTGAAATGTAGGTGAAAGTAAGAAGCGTTGGTGAATTTTCAGAAGAAAAGAGTGTAGTAGGAAAGTTATTAAGAATGCTGAAAGGGTGGCTTGGAGAGGACTTTGCTCATCAATTGAGAGGGAAACTAGTCTAACAGTGGTGTGGACAATGTCAAAGAAAATGAATGGTGGCGGAGGTTATAACCAGGTTCCAGTGTTACTGGAGAATTGAAATTTGGCTCCAGTGGTTAAAGAAAAGGCAGAATGTCTAAAAACAAGTTTGCAATAATACATTGATGAGACAATTTAGGGGAGAAGTATATTAAGTGTATTTTGATAGACATTGGGAAGATTTGCGAGAAATGAGAGCTGTTTGAGAGTGCCATGAACTTTATATTGGCTGAATTGAAATTTGCTGTCAATAGTACAAGTACTGCAGCCCGAGGACAGGATATGGGAAGCTATCATATGCTCCAGCATCTGCCTGAGGCAGACCTGAAGAAGTTGCCTGAGTTTTATAATAAGGTCTGGAAGAAAGGAATGCTTCCAGGAGACTGGGGGAAAAAAACTGTGGTGCTGCCTATTGTTAAACCCGGGAAAGATCCAATGCTACCAAGTAGCTAAATTCCTGTTAGTCTTACGTCTTCACCATGTAAAATAACGGCGAGATGATGGTAATTAGGCTGATGTTTATTTTAGAGAAGAGAAAATTACTTAGTTGCTACCAATGTGGGTTTCGCAAAGGGAGCTGTACATATAATGCCCTTGTACCACAGGGAAATGACATTCGGAGAGCTTTTTACAGTGAAAGAATCAGTATTTGCTGCATTTTTTGAACATTGAAAAGGTTTGATATGCTATGGAGGGAGGGGCTTTTGATTAAACTGACTAAGCTTGATATTGGTGGAAGGCTTTACAACTGGGTACTGGATTTTTTTGTTTGGTCGTTCAGAGTGAGGGTGGGTGAAGAAGTGTCATTAGAGTTTGCGGTGGGTAATGTGACCCCCTCCCACCCCCAGGGTAGTGTTGGTCCAATATTGTTTAATCTGATGATTAATTATGTCTTTGATGGTGTTGGGCCTGATGGGCTGTGTGGAAAAGAATTTCTAATACTGCCTATGTGGTAAGGTCTGTGCAAGCAGCATTATCAGCGATGGAAAATATTCTTTGGACTAGAGTTTTAAATATTCTGGTTAAATATATGGTTTTTACTTAGAAACATGGGCTGGATTATATTCAACTTGCTCTGTATGGCTGTTTGCTGTCTACGTTTCTGTGTTTAAACATTTGGGGCTATGGCTGGATGCGAGACTGACTTGGAGAACACATATAAAGTTTTTGGAGGATAAATGTCAGCCGGTCATTAACTTTATGCACTGTGTTGGCTGGATATGACTGGGGAGCTTCTAGGAGTGTGCTATTGACAATTTATTGTGCTTTATTATGCTTTTGTCTGGATTAAGGTAGTATAATTTATGGGAAGGCTGCGCAATGAGTTTTGTATAAGTTGGATGTTCTGCGGGCTAGTGCACTTAGAATCTGTAGTGGACCATTCATAACCACTCCTAGAGATGCAAGGGGTCTCAACTAGGTGAGATACCTCGTGTCCTTTGGAGAGAAAAATTGAGCCTTGCATTCTGGACTTCCTTAGTAGGGTAGTGTGGGGGGGGGGTGCGTGTCCCATTTGACATGCTCTGTTTTAATGGGTTACTGGAATATACTACCAGAGTTGGTAACTGACCTGGGCAGATAATTAGGGAATATGTGTAGGAGTATGGTCTTGGATTTGAGAATTAGCCCGAATGTGGCCTGGCCAGGAGTTACACTGTGGAAATTTCCAGATATAGGAATAGATTTGATGTTACTAATGGAGAGACAGGGTCTTGTAGGTGGTGAGAGGGTATCTGGTCATTTATGGCATTTATTTCTTGCCTATCTCTACAGATGGTCCTAAAGACGCAGTTAGTAACCAGGTGGGCTCAAGGATATTTATCCCCTGGTTTAATGTTGAGGCGAGGAAAAGGCTGACAGGTGGGTTGTCTGTCTATAAAGCAGAAGTTGTGGCTATTATCATTGGTCTGGTAATGGGTTGAACAAGTCAAGCCGAGCAGGGTTGTGATCTGCTCATACTCTGCCTCAGTACTGCAGAGTTTGGAACCAAAGTGTTCAAAGGGACCTGATTTGTTGATGGAAGTGTATTATAATCTATCTGTTTTGGAGAGTGTGGGAATAGTAGCAAGTTTTGATTGGTGCCTGCTCATGTGTGTATACGGGTAATGAAAGGGCAGATGTCATAGCCAAACAGGGACTTCTAATGTCAGAGGTAGATAGTATAGTTAATATGGGAAATGCTTTGGGATAGATTGTTTAGAAATGCAAACACGAGGAAACTGCAGATGCTGGAATTTCAAGCAACACACATAAAAGTTGCTGGTGAACACAGCAGGCCAGGCAGCATCTCTAGGAAGAGGTACAGTTGACATTTCGGGCCGAGACCCTTCGTCAGGACCCTTCGAGGAGGGTCTCGGCCCGAAACGTTGACTGTACCTCTTCCTAGAGATGCTACCTGGCCTGCTGCGTTCCCCAGCAACTTTTATGTGTAGGGACAGATTGTTTCTTGTTTGGTGACGGTATCATGCAATATCTCAAGCAGTTGATTATAGACAGCCACTGGTAGTATGCAAACTGAGGTGAGGATCACGGATGAGAACTCCCTAGGTAGACAGAATAGACGGCATTTGTTCATTACCTGCTTAAGTTGACAAACACTGGCTCGACAAATCCGCCACATTGGAGCACCACCGAAAATTATAATGTTATAATAGGGCTAAACATTAAATCCATTTACATTACTTAAGCAGCTGAAGGTAGTTTTATATAATATTTTTAATAATTTTGTGCACGAAACAATGTGCCCATTGAAGCATCAGAAAGGTAAGCTATCCCTACCTCTCCTCCCTGGGTGGACAGTCAATGGCTGCTGGGCATCGCTATCATTCCCAATTCCGAATTTATATGCAACCCTAAGCAGCCTTTATCTTGCACTTTACATGCATGTGCTAATGCAGCCATTCAGTGTGTTAGATGTTCATCAGTGATGATTTTGACAAAGTCATCAATGAATTTCTCTGCTGCTTCGTGATCAGCAGGTACGTTATCACCACAGGTCTTTTGAAAAATAATGCTGTGCCTTAAGTTTCTGCAACCAGCTTGCTGAATATTCAGAATTATCTTCAATTTTCAATTTGTCATGATAGATCTTGGCTTGTTTCATGGTCAGCATACCATTAAGTGACACGTGGTCATTCCAACACTGACAAATCCACTTTCAATACACAATTGAGATCTTTATTTTTTGCTTCATGCAGTGTTTTTCTATTTTTCATTAACTTCTGTTCATAATATGTATTGGCTCACTTCTCAGAACTGTCTGTGGTGCACAGAGACCTGTGCATCGCCTGGAAACCTTTCCAGTGCCTTATGGAATTCTCTATTTGTGACATGTCAGCACTCAAAAAATGTTCTCAGTCTTCAGAGGTTTTCAGATTTTGGAATTTCAGATAAGGAGTGCTCAACCTGTATTCCTTACAAAGTTGTCAAACCACCACAAGACTATTGTCACAAATTATTTCCTCTCATGCACTATAACGTAGACAAATTGATCTTGTGCTTCTAAAGTGGTAAAGTTCCCAAGGGTTTACATTCCAATCACTTTGTATGCCTGTTAATAAAGACGAGGAAATTGCCAAGTTTCTTCTCATAAAATTCTATATGTATTCATTTGAAGACTTTCTTTGGCCTATTCACTCCAGACAGACAGTTAAAAAAATAATTTTAACTTTTGAGCACCTCCCCTCCATCCACCAAAAGTGGAACTTCCTGGTGGCCAAACATTTTAATTCTGATCCCCATTCCTGTCCTGACATGTTAATCCATGGATTAATGTGCCAATAGTTACAAGGTTCCTAAGGTTGTCAAGCCAAGGAGTGGTAGTGAGGACAAGGTCTCACTACCTAAAAGTGCTCCTCATGGCATGCGACGCAAATAGCCTCTGACAACCAAGTCCAGCTCCTGGCCTTCTCGTGTGGCTTAGCCTCTAAGCCCAGCAGAACTGTTTTTACTGACCAGCAAAGGGGCGAAGGTGGGTCCTGGCCCCTTAAAACCAGTGCTTCGGGTAGGTGGATCTCATCAGCCTGGGAAAGCAGTCCACCTAAGCGAGGGAAAACTCTGATTTCAAACCCCCGCTGCTTTGCGGCCATACCCACTCATGGGAAAGGCTTCGGGACTAAACCCCGAGGCCAAATCCGGAGCTGGAGTCCCTAAGGCAGTCCGACATTGCTTTCAACCTTGTTATGGCAACTCCTGCGATGACACCAGTGCCAAGTTGTATCAGCCCTTGCCCTTCCCTTGGACAATATCACTGTCGTGGAGAGGGGAGTCTTGCTGCATGGGCAGCTGCCGGTCTTCCATACAACCTTGCCCAGGCCTGTGCCCTGGAAACCTTCCAGGCACAGATCCATGGTCTCGCGAGACTAACGGATGCCACCACCAGTTACAACAACTTGTATTCCATCTGGGAAGCCTCCAGCCAGGTGGAATGAACATCAATTGCTTCTTCCAGTAATTAAATTTTTCCCTCCCACCTCCTCTCATCCTCTATTCCCCACTCTGGCCTCATACTTCTTCTCATCTGCTTATCACCCCTCCTCCCGTCCGGATCCCCCCCTCCTCCTCTTTCTCCTGTGGTCCACTGTTCTATCCTATCAGATCCCTTCCATTCCACCAACATGGCTTCACCTATCACCTTTGAGCTATCCTCCTTCCCCTCCCCCCATCTTTTTGCCTTGTCACCTTCCCCCTTCCTTTCCAGTCCTGAAGAAGTATCTGCACCTGAAACGTTGACTGTTTATTCGTTTCCATAGATGCTGACTTACCCGTTGAGATCCTCCAGCATTTTGTGTGTGTTGCCTTTGGTTTCTGGCATCTGCAGATTTCCTTGTGTTTAAAAAGAAAAGTTAATCTAGTATGCTGTTTTTCAATAGATTTTCTAAACTATTGGACGCTATTCAAAAAAGATTTTAAAAAAAACAAAAACGTTGCATTGAGTTGAAGAAGGCAATTTTACCGGATATCATTGTTCTTTTCAATTTCCACAGAGCTGTAACATATCATTATAGTGATGTTCATGATGCTTCTATATGGATAGAATCCACACTGTTATTTAAGAAGCAGATCTTCAGCCACTGTGAGGAGACAACTGATATTTTCCCTATATTTCTGAGGTTTCCAGTCAAACTTGTCTTCATTCTTGCAGATGGTTATGATGGCCAGATAGGGACAGATTAGGGTCAGTTGGCATGGCTTTGTGCATGGAAGGTCAAGTCTAACTAATCTAATAAGAGGTTTTTGAGGAAATTACTCGGAAAGTTGATGAAGGTAAGGCTGTGCATGTTGTCTACATGGACTATGTAAAGACCTTTGACAAGGTCCCGCATGGGAGGTTGGTCAAGAAGGTTCAGTCACTTGGTCTTCAAGATAAGGTAGTAAATTGGATTAGTCATTAGCTTCACAGGAGAAGCCAAAGTGTGGGAGAAGATGTTAGCAACTCTGACTGGAGGCCGGTGACTAGTGGTGTGCCGCAGGGATCAGTGCTAGGTTCGTTGTTGTTTCTCAGCTACATCAATGGTCTTGATGATAATGAGGTTCACTGGATCAGCAAATTTGCAGATGACATCAAGATTGAGGGAGTTGTGGACAGCAAGGAAGACTATTAAACCTCGCAAAAGAATGGCAGATGGCATTTAGGGCAGACAATTGTGAGGTGTTGCTCTCTGGGAGGACTATCCATGGTGGATCTTTCACAGGGAGTGGCAGTGCACTGATGAGTGTTGTACAACAGAGGGATCTGCGAGTATAGGACCATAATTCCTTGAAAGTGGCATCACAGATAGATAGGCTTTTGGCACATTGGCCTTCATAGATCACTGTATTGAGTACTGGAGTAGGGATGTTATGTTGAAATTATATAAGATAATGCAGGGGGGCACTAGGTGCAGTTTGGGCACCCTACCTACAGGAAAGATATAAATAAGGTTGAAGGAGTACAGAGAAAATTCACAAGGATGAGGCCAAGATTTAAGGACCTGAGTTATAGGAAAAGAATGAATAAGTGAGGGTTTTATTCCCTAGAACTTAGAAGACTGAGGGGAGATTTGATAGAGGTATACAAAATTGAGGGGTATAGATAGGATAAATGCATGCAGGTTGGGTGAGACTACAAGTGGAGGTCATGGTTTAAGGATGAAAGGTGAAGTGTTTATGGGGAACATGAGGGGAACTTCTTCACTCAGAAGGTGGTGAGAGTGTGGAACGAGCTGTCAGCGCAAGTGGTGGATGTCGGTTTGATTTCAACGTTTAAGCAAAATTTGGATAGACACATGGATGAGAGGGCTTATGGTCCAGGTGCAGGGTGATGGCAATAGGCAGATTAATGGTTCGACACGGACTAGGTGGGACAAAGGGTCTGTTTTTGTTCTTTGACTCTCATTATGGCATTCTTGCAATCATAAAACCATAAGACATAGGAACAGAGTTAAGTCATTGAGACAGTTGAGCCTGCTCTACCATTCCATCATGACTCATCTATTATCCCCTCAACCCCATTCTGCTGTTTTCTCCCCGTACCCTTTGACACCCTTATTGATCAAGAACCTACCAGCTTCAACTTAAATATAGCCAATACCTGGACCTTACAGCCATCTGTGGCAATGAATTCCACAGAATCTTGAGTTATATATCACAGAATCAGACCCTTCGGCCCACTACATGCATGCTAACCATTAAACAATATTACATGAAAACCCACAATTTCACCAATTCCACCTTTCCCCTCCAACCACCCCAGATTCAACACTCAACCTTAATGTATCTTCTACAACGCCCCGCCTCCCCACAAATAATTTCAGCTGTGGACTATAGGACTGAGAATTTGAGTAGCTTTTCACCGCTGAGTTTTATTATTAGAGGAACTATTGTATTTGATTTAATTATTGTTTCCATGACTACTTGTCACTCAGTAAATCCAGCCGAAATAGGGTAGAGTCAAGAACAAAGTCTTTGTATTGTTCCTTCCAGCACCAATAACTACTTCTCTGTTCCTAATGACTTCACCCTCATTCTTGACTCCCAATCAGATGGACCATCGATTGCTTTTGTTGCAAAACTCAGACATGTTTTGGCTTTCAGCAAGTTGCTGAGCCTCCTATGGTGTCCCTAGCCTCCACATGTTCTCTAGGTCGTTGGCATTCTGCGGACCCCTGCTTTCAAGTAAAATTATCACTTAAACACAAGAGGATCCGCAGATGCCGGAAATCCAGAGCAATGTATACAAAATTGCCGGAGGAACTCCAAAGATCAGGCAACATTTATGGACAGGAATAAACAGTCAACATTTCAGACTGAGACCTGAAATGTTGACCATGTTTTAAGAATTACTTGTATGTGATCTTCTCACTCCTCAGTCTCTTGTCGTTCTCATCAAACCTGTCCTGCATTGTCTTGGTAGAGAAGCCAAGAACCTCTTCATTGGTATCAGATATCTGCGACATTAGGGTAGCTCATAAGCTGTGGACAATTTGTGGCTCCCATAGTTTGGGTGTTAGCTGTGAGAGTCTGCTTGAGAAAAGCAGTGTGTCAGAGGCCATTTCATTTCCCTCCCACACTACCCTGTGATTTAACTGCTTTCCTCGAATTATCACTTAATAGAAAGGTGTGGTCTATCAGCATGCTAGACACATAAAAGCATGTTCTGTTATATACAAGTTATGCCATGTGAGCAGTACAATTATGCTGTGGGTGCTGAGTAAGGAGACATGTTCACTGCTTAGATCAGGTCTTTTCAAGGGAGAAAGCAAGCAAATGCATTGCATTTTCAGCTGACCCGTTCAGAACAGCTGAAGGTTACCCATATCCTAATGGGATGAACATGCCTATACCTGTGCCAGAGGCTTTTTTTCTTCAATCTCCTGAAGATGTGTTGATCATGAAATATTACAGGTTCCAAAAATGAACATTGTTCTGCTGTCCTGGGTACTTGGCCCCAAACTGACTAAACCAGAGAAATGACCGATAATGAGAATGCATTATTATGTAGAGGACTATAATGTGGAAAGTATGAAGTGTCAGAGAGCTTCCAAGCTATTACTGCTAAGCAATTTACTGTTTTAATGGGTCTAAAAGAATGAGTGATTTGCAGCAGGAGAACCTTAGGCTTTTAGCTCCATTCCCAATGAGTTTTATAAAATGTATTGTTTTAAGATCTTAAAAAGATGGCATAACTCAAGACAATTAACTATGTAGCTTTATTTTAATGATTTCTTCCACAATTATGTAGTTTTCTGTATCTCCCCTGAATTGAAAGCCAGCTGCTACTTAATGTTTTCTTTGTTTATAATAAGTGAGGACATTGGCAAAATTTATTCGGAAAAATGGAAGAGGGCGCTTTGTATTTTCATGCTTGTATGAACTTATTGGAGTAAGTTTGGAAACACAATTGGAACACACTTGGTCTCAAAACGTTAGTAAACTTGTTATTAGTAAGTTGGTCTATTATGATGACGTGTGCCAAAGTACATATAGTGGAAAACTTGTCTAGCATACCATCTATATGGATCATTTCATTAAACAGTACTAGAAGTGGTTCATTTAGGTTGTTATAGCTAGGGGGTAGTAGTAGGAATAAGGTCCTGCTACCTATAAAATGCTCCAAATGGCATGCGTCTCAAATAGCTGCTGACGACCAAGTCCAGCTCCCGGCTTTCAGGTGTGGCTTAGTCTCTAAGCCTGGCAGAACTGTTTCTACTGACAGGAGGGTAAATTTGGGTTTCCGGCACCTTAAGACTAGTCGCTTCAGGAAAATGAGGCTCGTCAGCCGTGGTTGGCAGTTCATCTTGGTGAAGGGAAACACTGACCTCAAACTTCCACTGCCTTGCGGTTATACCCGCTATGGGGAAGGCTTCAGGAGTAAACCCAGAGGAAAAAATCCAGAGCTGAAGTCTGTAAGGTAACCGTACGTTGAATTCAACGCTGACTGGCAACTCCTGCATTGCTGCTGGTGCTAAGCAGTGTCAGTCTTTTCTGTTCCTTTGGATTCATCTGCTGCAAGGAGAGGAGCCTGCTACAGGGGCAACAGCTTGCCCTCCATACTGTATGGCCATGACTTGTGTCTCACATAGACAGCTCCAATGCAGCATCCATGGTCAACATCAACTAATCGACAGCCTCACAGTATAGTATTGGTACGATGACTCGAGTTGAGTATGATATTCACCCAAGGGGTTATTCCCTTAATGGAGAACACCTGCATGTGGCTTTGTTTCACATGGGGAGGCTGATGCATGGGCAGACACCGCATGGTCCTTGACAAATCATTGTCTAGGTCCAGTGGCATGGAATACAAGATGACTGGGGTCCCTTCACTGCTTCAGCCATTCTTCGCCTACACTGCCATTGTGATGTGTCATCATCTTCCACCAACTCCTCCCTCGGGGCCCTGGTTGGATTGATCTTTGTCTGGACCCTCCTCCTTGACCTTATCACCATGGGTGACCCTACCAGGAACTAAGCTCCCGCTGGCATTGCTCTTGAGATCTCAGGAACTCACATGCCTTTCCACCATGCCAAGGTGGCAGTCCTCAGTACATTGAGGTAGTTCAAGGTAAGGACAATAACCGAATGCAGAATAAAGTGTTACAGAGAAAGTGCAATATAGGTGAACAATACTGTGCAAGGTAATAATGAGGTGCATTGTGGTTGGAATGCAATAGGTTTGAAAATCAGCCATTGCACAGGGGAGATCTCCGCTGTCCTTCAAAATTCACTTAAAAGAATAGACAGAAAACACAGTAAAATAACTCCCTGCGCACTGAGGTGATGTGCCAGCTGGACTTGTGTACAGAAGAGTCCAGTATCCATGGCTTTCTTCCTTGGGCAAGAGTGAGCATTCAAGTAAGTTGTGACTGGCACATCATGGCTACTGCAGGAATAACAACAAGGGCTGGAGCCAATGTTGAACAGGAGAGGGAGGAAGTAGATATGGGTTATCTGATAGACATAATGCAGTGAATGGATGTGGGAATGCATTATTTCCTTCCTGCTCAGTGAAAGGTTCTGATGTTCACTACAGCAGAATGCTCAGTTTCCAATCTATGGACAAACTTGGACTTGCAATTGGGCAGGGAGTTGTAGGAGACTGGGAAGGTATTTAGTATTGAGTTCTGTTTCACTGTGGGTTCTGAAGAAGTAGATTTGTCTTGTATTATGGTCATGATCTCACTCTTAAAATCATCTTCTTACAATAAGCCTTCCATGCGCAACTGAGCTCTTTGCAGATGTTTGTAACAATGAAAGTTCTTGCTGCCTCAGTAAAGCCGCCAGCATAATCAAAATCACCACCCAACCAGGCCTTTCTTTTGTCTCTCCGCCACTCTCAATCAGGCTGAAAAAATTTTAAAAACCTGTTAAGCACATACCACCAGGCTCGAAGACAACTTTTTCCTGCTGTTATAGAACTACTGAATGGTCCCCTATTACAACCAGATGCAGCCTTGACCTCTCAATCTACCTCGTTATGGCTCGCACCTTTTTTGAATAACTGTATCACGCTTTTTCTGTAACTGTAAAACAGGTTATCTATCATTACTGAATTCCATATAAAACTGCCTATCTCTTTTGGCAGGTATTGTCATTGTGTGCACTGGCAAACAACTGCACCCATGTGTGGAGAAACGACAGTCTTCATTACTGGCTGCATTACAACCTGGTATGGGATCACAAATGTCTTTGAGCAGAAAATCCGACAAAAGGTAGTGGATTCAGCCCAGTACATCCCAAACAAAGCCCTCCCAACCATTGTGCACATCTACATGAAATGTTGCCATAGAAAAGCAGCATCCATCATCAAAAATTCTCAGCACACCAAGGCCATGCTCTCTCCTCGCTGCTGCCATCAGGTCAAAGGTACAAGTGCCTCAGGACTCTCACCACCAGGTTCAAGAACATTTACTACTACTCAATCATCAGGCTCTTGATCAAAAGGGGATAGCTACACTCATTCTTTTTTGGGTACTTCCACAACTGATGGTCTCAGTTTAAGGACTTGTTATCTTGTTATTTCATGTTCTTGTTATTTATTGCTGTTTATTTATATTTGCATTTGCACACTTTGTTGTTCATTGATCCTGCTTACAGTTACTATTCTATACATTTGCTAAATATGCCCACAGGTAAAAGAATCTCAGAGCTGTATGTGGCAGCATGTGTGTACTCTGATAATAAATTTTACGTTGAAGTTTGCCATCTAGACAGAAACAAGAGTTTACACATTGGAATTCTAACAGTACATCAGTGGCTCAAATGAGTGATACCGTGAGACAACTCATTCTCAGAACAAAGACTCTGCAGTAAGTGCTAATTAGGAGTCTGCTTTAAATAATCACAGGATGCGGGGAAACCCATGCTAGTCAAAATAAACGACAATATCAAGCAGAAAGTACAAGGGCTTAATGACTCTATTTAAGACGACAATTAACAAATACAGGTGCTCGAGATACCCAGGAGCCTAACGTTTTTTGGCTCACTGCACAGGCCCACAGGGCTCATGACAGGTATTGGTTGATGGACATTTTGGTTACTTATACCTTTTGACTAACTGGTTACCTATACAGGCAGGATTATCCCTGTCTATATTATTTTCAGACATGGAACACTTATGATTCACTTTAATATGTATTCTCTTATGTGAGATCATTGGAGCTTGTTTGTTATCATGGTTGGATGATTCTTGAAATTATTGTCTTTATAAACCTCGGAGACAGTTATACTGACATTGCCCCTGATGTGCTTCAGTCTTTCTCAGCCCTGTTCTATGGTCTGAACCCATTGAATGTATTTGTAGCCCCTGGTAAGCCTCAGCCTCGCTCAACTCGCTTTCGTCTAGGGCGAGCAGCCTTCGGCCCTGCCAAACTGGGTAATCAAGTTTGTGTGGATACTGTGCGATGTACCCCACCCCACCAAATAACAGACAATACACCATATGCGATTAAATGATTACACTTTATAGATCTTACTGGAACTATGTAATTAATAGAGATAAAATATAAAAGGAAACTTATCAAAGTACAACCACTTCATGCACGACAGTTGGAGCTCAATTAACAGAGTCTTCTTTCCACCATTCGATCCCCTCTGAACCCCTTGACCCGTCGCCTGGGACCAACCATAGTGGTCGACCAGACGCTCCACACGAGTCTGTCTTCGTCTCCTCTCCTCGCCGAAGACCCTGGGCCTCAGACTCCCGCTCGAGGTCCGTCCTGCCGCCCAGTTTACAGCATCGCATCTCCTCTCTCTGGCCCCATCCGCCTGCTGCCTCAAAGCCCATGAAAAACAATAGCTTACAGACACACAAGAAAGAATAACATCTATCCTAATTGGTTCGTTTTTCCTCGTATCAATAATATAATCCAAACAAGCTGCGAAAGGGAAGCACTTTCTCATAACAAAGAAGCCATTTTATTCTAACATAACAAAGAATCCATTTTCATTAGCCTTAGTAGCAACATAGAAGAAACCCTTTACATATTAATATCACAGCCTTAAAATCATTGAGTGTTTCTATAACACCATCTCAGAGATAGCTTAAACAAAAGAGATTCTGCAGATGCTGGAAATCCTGAGTAACATACACAAAATGCCAGAGGTACTTGGCAGGTCAGGCAGCATCTGTAGACAGATATAAAGAGGTGATATTTTGGGCCTTCACTGGGGCTAGCTTGTTGGAGATAGCCTGTTAGATTTAACCTTTCTTCCTGCAAGGCGTCTCCTTCTTAATCCCCATTCCTTTGCCGTGCAGCTGTCATTGGATAATTTCCCTTCATGTCCAAAGTATCCACTCAACATTTTTTTTCCTGTTTCCGTCTTCATGGCATTCCACTGATTTCTTTCTTTCTCTGATTAGTTTGATTAAGAAATAATTGAGTGACATTTAATGATCAACACCAGAGCTTCAGAGTTTTCCTCATTTCCTTCAACTTCATTTCCAAAGAGGCTTCCTAGAATACATTCCTATAAAATGCATTTTTCATCCCACAATGATTGTTTAATGACATTAGTCACACAATGTTATGGTCATCATCTATAGACTCTACAGGTACAAAGGTTCCTAGAATGTTTGTTCTAGCAATGTTATGGTCATCATCTATAGACTCTTTCACAAGCTGATAGAAGGCACTTAGGTCACAGAATAACATAGAAACATAGAAAACCTACAGCATAATACCAGCCCTTCGGCCCCATGTCGAACATGTCCCTACCTTAGAACTACCTAGGCCTTACCCATAGCCCTCTATTTTTCTAAGCTCCATGTAGCCATCCAGGAGTCTCTTAAAAGACCCTATCATTTCCGCCTCCACCACCGCCAACGGCAGCCCATTCCACACACTCACCACCTTCTGCATAAAAAGAATTTACCCTTGACATCTCCTCTGTACCTACTTCCAAGCACCTTAAAACTATGCCCTCTCGTGCTAGCCATTTCAGCCCTGGGGAAAAGCCTCTGACTATCCACACGGTCAATGCCTCTCATTATAGTGTACACCTCTATCAGGTCACCTCTCATCCTCTGTTGCTCCAAGGAGAAAAGGCTGAGTTCACTCAACTTATTCTCATAAGGCATGCTCCCTAATCCAGGCAACATCCTTGTAAATCTCCTCTGCACCCTTTCCATGGTTTCCACGTCCTTCCTATAGTGAGGTGACCAGAAATGAGCACAGTACTCCAAGTGGCGTCTGACCAGGGTCCTATATAGCTGCAACATTACCTCACGGCTCTTAAATTCAATCTCATGATTGGTCAAGGCCAATGCACCATATGCCTTCTTAACCACAGAGTCAACCAAAATAATGCTCACATTTTTGACATTCTAGGAACCTTTGTACCTGTAGATTTGACCTTATAATTCCTTCTTCATGTTTGGGGTTTATCTGCATTTTGGGGATTATTACAATACTCTTGATACTTATGATACTAACATTCCACAGGGGTGGTTAATCTGTGGAAGTTATTGTCACGGACACATGTGGAGGCCAAGTTATTGGGTATATTTAAAGTGTGGATTGATAGGTACTTACTTAGTCAGGGCATCAAAGGTTATGGGAGGAGGCAGGAGAATGGGGTTGAGGGTGAGAATAAATCAGCCGTGATTAAAGGTTCAAAAAAAAATCAAAGGTTAATTTATTATCACAGTATGTATGCAGTACACATCTCTGAGATTCTTCTTCTCCAGATCGCCATGAAATAAAGTAAAGCCAACGAAGTCAGTTCTGAGAGAAACTGCAAACCCATCCCTCGTGCACAAAATAAGAATGGCAACACGATCATCAACCCCCGAATCCCCTTCCCCGCACAAAATGCAATAAAATCATTAGCCCACTAATCTCTCTTCCACCCCCCCCCGCACAAAAAAACTAACAAAAACACAACAAGAATATCGAATGGTGGAGCAGACTTGAAAGGCTGAATGGCCTAATTCTTTTATGTCTTATGACCTTATGGAGACAATGCACAGTCCAAACTCCTGCACTCTTACTTTGGGATATGCATGTAGTTTTCCTTGAAATTAGAATTGGATTTAATATCACCAGCATACGTTGTGAAATTTGTTAACTTTCTTCTCCATTTGTTAAAATGCTCCTAAATTCACATCTTTGAGGCTTTCCCCTTCCCAACCACAGACCACTCTGGTATTTTTAAATTCTAGTCTTCTTCAGTACCTATCCCCTTCTTTCATATTCCTAAAATCTATCAGATGATTAATCCTACTGGTTCCTTCCATGACTTGGCTGCAGTCATCTGATACTGTTGAAGTATCTTTTTTATTTCTTTGCTGTCATTATTCTCAAGTAACAACTTTTATTATGGGGTCATGATGTTTCTAATTTGTTCATTTTCCAATTTATTTGTCCTCTTGTTTTATGATTTCCTCATCTAAACTCTAAAGACCAATTAACATTAACAGATGTAGTACGATTTTATCTTCTCCTTCTGCAAGACTTACTGCCTCAATAAAATGATGACCATTAGCACAAGTTTTAGTAATAAAATGTGCAATCTTTATTTTTTCACTTTGTAACTAATGTGATAACACTAGGTAATACTAGATTGCAGAACTGTTCCTGACATTGATCTGTGACATTCATTACATTCAGGCCTAAAAGGGTTTCTTTTCGTTGTCTGTATCCATGACTCTCTCAATGACCAGCTTCTCAAAAGGGAATATTTTCTTCTTAAAGTATTATTTGGTTTGTTTTAGGCCTCCTTGGTTGTCTGGGAATAAACTGGTTGGTTATTTTATCGTGGGCAATGGATGAGCAGATGACCCCATCGATCTGACTGTAATTGCCTGTCTTGGATTGATTCCTTTGGCGTTCTCCGACATGGGGCTGTTTGTCGTTAAACATGTTGGAAATCTATGCACCTACTGAGTGGCAACATCTACACAAGTCATTCTCACTTGCTTTAAATACTCTAACACCCTTTACACTAAACTGACTGATAAGTAAAGTGACCATAGAACACTGGTAACATTTAAAACTTCCTGTCATCCTGATGTTATTTTTTTGGTGAATTTCAATTTTTGCTTACTAGCGTTTTCCTAATTTGCAGACTACCCTCCTTATTAAAAATGCAGCTGCTCTGACAAAGCCCTCACCACCATTCGGCACACTTACAAAGAGCACTGCCACAAGAAAACAGCAGCCATCATCAAGGACCCCACCCCTCTAGCCAGGCCATGCTCTCTTCTTGTTACCACTATTGGACAGGAGGTACAGAAGCCTTAAATACCACATCGCCAGGTTCCCAAAACCTCAACGATACTCTTTTCCACAGATGCTGCCTGGCCCGCTGAGTTCCTCCAGCATTTTGTGTGTGTCGCCAGGTTTAGGAACAGTTATTACCCTACAACGATCTGGCTCCCGAACTGGAGTTAATAGCTTCACTCACCACAACTCTGAACTGATTCCACAACCTTTAGACTTTTTTTCAAGGACTCTACGACTCATCATCTCAGTTTTCTTTTACATATTGGTTATTTGCCATCTTCATGTATGCATAGCTTTTCATAAATTGTAAATAGTATTTTTTTTTCCTGTGAATCCTCGCAAGGAAATGAATTTCAAGGTAGTATATAGTGGTAAATATGTACTTTGATAATAAATTGACTTTGAGAATGCCTCCTGCAGTACTATTATCTTTTATTAGGTAAGAGGACCAAAACTGGGTGCAGAGAGTGAGCCTCACCAACATGTTTTATAATTGCAACAAATCCTTTCTATTTTTAAACTCTAAATGAAGACCAAAGTGATCAGAGGCTTGGAACCAAATACCTCAATGGATAATGTGGGTAGGTTCTATCTTCAATGCTGAGAGTTGCCAATAAGTTGTGCAATCACCTGACTGTCAATTCTGTTGGAGTTAAAACTGAAGCATAAAGAACAATTGCTGATCTTTTTGATTTGTATCTCCATATCAATTCCTCAGTAGGAGCAATTTCCTCTCAATGGAGGTTTGTCAGAGTTATTTAAAATATGGCATCCGTTTTCAGGCTTGCAATTTGTCTGTTCGCAACTGAGAGGCAGCCACAATGATACTGCTTTCCAACTCGGATAATGGAAATAGAAGCATCACTTTGTGCTCAGCCCATACTAAAGGTAATATATCAAAAGGTTTGTTAGTCAAGAGATGTAGACATCACTGACAGCTGAGTGCCTGACTGTGCTCTGTGATCTTTCATGTTCCATTGATGGCAAAGTCTTTTTACTGACTTATGGACAATTAACTCTGAAAGTTTGATCTTTTGAATCATTGGAACAAGATACTTACAGTGGTAATGGGCTCTGCTCTTAGGAGGTGAGATGCATGGCAATAGACACAGTGTACGATAATATCAAACTTCAAAAGTAACTCTTCAGTAGTAGAGAAGCTGAGGCCACTTAAACATTTCTTAGTGCATTGATAGCCAAATATGTAAATAACCCACATTCATCAGTTAGAAACCACTTTTTTTTTTAACTGCAGATGAGGACAATAATCAGTGTGTCGAGAACAGTACAGCATGTTCAGTGAGTGTAGTTAACCTTCATTCTCGTGTACTGTAATATCAGTCACCATCACTGGGCTGGTGGACACTGTGAACACAAGCAACTTTTAAAATTGTGACCATGCCTTAACATTTTGTTATGTGCTCAGTTCAGTGCCTTGCACATTTGCTTTAATGAGCCTCTGAACATTGCAAAGGCTGAATTCTTTTGGATTTTACATTCAGAGGCCACTCTATTGGGTACATCCTGCACCTAATCAGGAGAGTATGCTTGTGGTCTTTTGCTGCTGTAGCCCAATCACTTCGAGATATGATGTGTTATGCATTCAGAGATGCTCTTCTATAGCATGTGGTTATTTGAGTTACAGCCGCCTTCCTGTCAGCTTGAGCCAGTCTGGCCACTCTTCTCTGACCTCCCTCATTAGCAAGGTATTTTTGCCCACACAACTGCAGCTTACTGGATTTTTTTCTCTGTAAACTCTGGAGTCTTATGCATGAAATCCCAGGAGATCGCAGTTTCTAAGATACCCAAACCACCCCGTCTGGAACCAACAATCATTCCATAATCAGTCACTTAGATTACATGTCCTCCCCATTCTGAAGTTTGGTCTGAATAACACCTGAACCTCTAAACCAGGGGTTCCCAACCTCATTAGTGCCGTAGACTAATGTCATTATGCAAAGGGTCCATGGTTGGGAACATCTCCTTCTAGACCATGTGTGCATGTTTTATGCATTAATTGCTGCATAATGACTGGCTGATTAGATATTTGAATTAACGAGCAGGTGTACCAAAGTATATTTGTAGTACACCTGAGTATATTTGTAGCTATACAATAAACAAATCCATCTCATTGAACATGGCTATGTTGCACACTGTGACTGAAGAGCTTTGCCGAACATAAAAAACCTAAATTATATATAAAGGTTGCATCCAAATGTTCTTGCCCTTTGGACCAAAATAGCAATGATAATAGCTAAATGAAATTTATTAGATAATTCATAATCAAATTAGCAAGCCCTAAAGCTCACTTATTGTGCTGGTCTTCCTACTGATACCTCTTGATTTGTTGTGTCATGTCCATCACAGTCCATTCCCAGGGAGAGACCAGACCTATGTCTGAATCTACGGGCATGCTTTCACCAGGAGCCACTCTTGCACTTAAAATCATCTTCAAATAAAGAGCAATATATAGTTTGAAATTTTAGATGGTTGCTTCATCTGCATTTTAAGTTCCGCAATGGCACACGTCCATCTGGAAATAAATGTCTTTTAGTCTCTCACCATTCAAAAAGGGCACTGCTTTTCTTCCTTTTACAAAGGTGTATGAACTGATTTTTCCATATTATATTCCAGCTGCCATGCATGTGACTATTCATTTCATTAGTCTACATGCTTTGCAACCTCTTTTCATCCTCCTCACAACCCACACTGCCAACCAATTTTATATCTTCAGAAAATTAAAATATATTGCTTTTGGTCTCCTCATCCAAATCATAAACATCTATCGTGAACAGAAAAACATAACACATTATTGGCTTTTCTTAAGTTCATGTTGATTCTTCCTAGAGTTATTATTAATTCCTAATTCCCAGTGATCAGTTGTCTTAACTTTGTCATGTTCCCACCCAGATTCAATATTCAGCAATGCTGAGTCAGATTCAGGTTTAAGTCAGTGATACATGTCACGAGATTCGTTGTTTTGAGCGTGCATCAAAGCATTAGGGTCCAAGTCCAAGAATAAGGAACAACCCGACGTTTGGACAATTTAAGCAGAGGGCCAAGTTGAAAAGTTGGGGTTTCGGGGCGGGGAGGGGGGGGAAGAACCAGTTTAGCTCGCTGCTCCATGAGGTTTACTTATCTCGTTGCTGAACCGAGGCTGTGTCCTGCAACTAATGAGCCCCTGGATCAGCTGCACTCATGACTGCCTTCATGGCTGTGGACTCACTTTTGCGAACTTGAGTTCTGAGTGTTAGCTGCTTACTCTTGTTGTTTGCACAATTTGTTTTTATCCTCTGCACTTTGGGTGTTTGAGGTTTTTTAAAATGTGTTCTATTGGGTTTCTTTGTTTTGTGACTGCCTGTACGGAGATCAATCTCGAGGCTTTATGTAGTATGCATACTTTGATAATAAATGTCCTTTGTGTAGTAGATTGCAAGACATTGTGGTGACTCCTACGTTCACCCTTCTTCATTTATTTTGGTCCTTTGGCCTTTCACCCTAGCCTGGGGCCAGTGCTCCTTCACTCGAACTCTTCATTGCTTGTCTGCAAATCCCCGACTTGTCATTTTAACGTGAAACTAAATCAGATGCTAGTTATGTCACCAGTCTATCAGGTCAATTTGAGGAGCAGTCTCAAATACAACATTGTTTTTAAAGGAAACTTTCTGACTCAAATAAGTTCAAATCCACTATTACTCTGTTAAGGGAGTATGATGCTTGGCAGTCAGGGCTATTGCTTGGTCTTACTAGCGATCACTGATCTGGGTTCAATTCTCGCCGCTGGAGTTTGTGTTCTCCCGATGATCACGCCAGTCTTCTTCCAGTGCTCTGATTTCCTCCGACATTCCAAAAAGGACGTACGGTTAGGATTAATAAGTCGTGGGCATGCTATATTAATGTCAAAGAGTAGTGACACTGGCAGGCTGTCCCCAGCACGAATCCTGCTGATTTGATTTGACTCAAGTGACAGATTTCACTCTATGTTTCAATGTTCATGTGACAAATAAAGCTAATCTTTATCTTTTCTTTATCTTACAATGCCTCAAGTCATTTGGGAGCTGCAGTGTGCATTTTTCTCTTTCTAGACCCTACCGATAGACCTTGTCACATAACATCTGGATCAGTGCCAGGCCATTTTTCAAGTTGTTGTGATATTCATTGGACACGCTGACATCCCTTCGTACAGGAGAAAAGATGCCATATTAGTTCTTCAACCATAGTTGCTGCTTCCCCATTACTAATGCATTTCTGCTAAAGATATATATTTTTTTTAGATTATGAGGACATGTAGTCCTCTTTCATTGTCAGTTAGTAATGCATGCATTAAGAAATGATACAATGTTCCTTCAGTATATCACAGAAACACAAGACAAACCAAGTCTAAAAAAACTGACAAAAACCACATAATTATAACATATAGTTACAACAGTGAAAAGCAATACCGTAATTTGATAAAGAACAGACCATGGGCATGGTTAAAAAAAAAGTCTCAAAGTCTCTCAAAAGACCCATCATCTCACGCAGATGGTAGAAGGAAGAAAACCTCTCCCTGCCATTAACCTCCAGCACCGCAAACTTGCCGATGCAGCACCCTGAAAGCACCCGGCCACAGCCGACTTCTGAGTCCGTCCGAAAACTTCGAGCCTCCGACACCGAGCACCATCTCTGCCGAGGGCTTCAACCCCGGCCCTGGCAACAGGCAATAGGCAAAGCCGAGGATTTGAGGCCTTCCCCTCCGGAGATTCTCGATCGCACAATAGCAGCGGCAGTGAAGCAGGCATTTCAGAAGTTTCTCCAGATGTTCCCCCGTGCTTCTCACGTCTGTCTCCATCAAATCAGGATTGTGCACGGTATCTACATAACAAATACCAATATCATTTCGGAGCAGCCGCGTGCGCTGCGTCGTGCCGCCATCTTCTTCTCCCCTCCTTTCCTCTTCACCTGAAAGCCATTCAAAATTAGAATCAGAATCAGGTTTAATATCATTCATTGACGTATTTCTTGAACTTTGTTGCGGAAGAGAGCAAACATGCTGAGGTGGTGTTCATTGTCCATTTATAAATCTGAAAAGGGGAAAAGGCTGTTCCTAAAATGTTGAGTGTGTGTGTTTCTTCAGGCTCCAGTACCTCCTCTCTCATGGCAGTAATAAGAAGACAGCATGACTTTTTGGGTGAAGAGCAGGGATTCTTAATGACGGATGGTGCCTTTTCTGAGGCATCGCTTTTTGAAGACGTCCTTGATGCTGGGGAGGCGAGAGCCCACGACGGAGCTGACTGAGTTTGCAAACCCCCTGCAGCTTTTTCCAATCATGTGCAGTGGCCCCTCCATACCAGACGGTGATGCAACCAGTCAGAGTCTCTGCTGACATGCTCACAAATCATTCTGGTTCCTCTTCTACTATGATTTTATCTCATTTTGAGGGCCATGCTGGCACCAACTATTTTTGACTGCTAAGTGATCCATTAGAACCATAATAACATTATTCTTGTCGCTACAAGATGATCAGAGTACTTTATCTGTTAATTTCTTATTTCTTCTGGTCATGTTTCCTGCCCCATTTGGCTCAATTGAATATAACCTGATAGACAGAAAGGGTGTCTAGTCTGGTTAATCAGTGGACCCTGACCATGTGGGCTGGATAGCAGGATGGGGCTGCAGGTCCCAGTCTTTATGTTGCTTTATTGATATCACCTAGTTAGGTGAACTTTAAGCTGACCACTTGTCCCTTGAGCTGCTGACCTGTGCTTGGTGGTGGATTGCACTTCCCTGACTGGATATTTGGCAGTTCCTTTTCAAAGGACCCTCAAACTTTGAGATCAGGTTCATCACTTTCTCCTTAATTTTAATTCTTCTATCTTTCCTCCAGTGGCCCAGCATATTCACATCCTTCTGGCCATTCATGTTCTCATTTCGGGTATCCCCAGGAAAATCGGAACACAGCCAACAGTCCCAGCACTCAGAAGGTGACTAATTTTCAAGTGGGGAGGGGGTGTGTGTGGATGAGGTTGTACAAATGTCTATACTGTACCATTGTAGTCTCTTATCTTCCTGTGTCGTCGTCATCATCATCATTGTGTGCTGTGTCACATGGAGTAGACGATCATGGTTTCATGACCATGATTGTTCTTGGCAAGTTTTTCTGCAGAAGTCATTTCCATTTCATTCTTTTGGCCAGTGTCTTTACAAGACGGGTGACCCTAGCCATTATCAATACACTTCAGAGATTGTCTGGTGCCAGTGGTCGCATAACCAGGACTTGTGATATGCACCAGCCACTTAAGTGACATCCATCACCTGCTCCCATGGCTTCATGTGCCCCTGATTATGAGTGTCGGGGGGGCTAAGCAGATACTACACCTTGCTCAAGGGTGACCTGCAGGTTAGCGGAGGGAAGGGGTGCCTTACACCTCCTTTGGTAGAGATGAATCTCCGCCCTGCCACCAAATCTTCCTGTAAAGGGGAGATGTAAAAGTATAAAGGACTTTTACCTTTGGGACTTTCAGTACCCTCTGGAGGATATCATTAGCAGTATTCAATATTTCGTACGCAGTCCCAGTCGGGTACCGATTCCACTGCCTGACTTTGAACCTTCACTGTTACAAATGTGCCTGGAACAACCTGTGTGACAGTGATTTCCATGATTGCTCTGCAGATAGATTCTGAACCTCACAGGCTTGCTGCTTGTGTTCCAGCAAGACTTTGGGGCATTAATAATCAGATGCCAACTGAAGGTCAGAAGGTTATCCATACTCACCCCTTCACTCCAGAACATTAGGTTTCCTTGTGTGGTGGGATGAAGCCTTTACACATCTGTGTGGTACTTAAGGAGCTCAATCAATGTCACCCTTATTCCCCCTTCATTACTCCCTGTATGTGAGGTAGTTGTTCTGTTGTAATTACTGTGGGACTTTAATCCTCCCTGAGCTTAACCTCTAAAATGCTTTGTGCTGTCTCATTAAAATGAAACATGCTAAATAATTCCCTTGTGTTTGCTACATTTTCCCTCTTTGTTACAACACAGACCATAGATAATTGAAGAGTATAGTACAGGGCCTTCAGCCCACGATGTAGTGATGACCTGTATGAACCTCCTGCACAATCAATCTAACCCTTCGCACCTACACAGCCTATAACCCTCCATTTTTCTTACATCTGTTTGCCTATCTAAGAAAGTCAGAAATGTCCCCATTGCATCAGTTTCTCCCACCATCCCCGGCAGTGCATTCCAGACAACTATCGTTCGCTGTGTTAAAATAAAACCTAACTCTGACAGCTCCCTTAAACTTTCATCTCATCATCATTATGTGCTGTGTTGTACAACATGGGCATTCATGGTCTCCATGACTGTGATTATTCTTGGCAAAAAAAAGACTTTCATCTACTCATCATAAAAGGATATCTGTTACAAGGAGCGAATGAAGCAAACCCAAGTGCAGGACACAGGCATGGAGATTGAGTTAGGATGCTTACGTGGACATGAACAGCTAACAGGAAGGACCTTGACACGGAGCCTTGACACAGAGAGACAGGGTTTCATAGGTAAACCCTGAAACTGGAGCAAAACGGTTCTAAGTGGCCGGAAAAAGTTAATCACCACACAGGCAAAACCAACGATCTGGCGACTAGTGGTTGTAACGCCGGGGTTCTTATGTTATAGGTCTTGATGGAAACCAGGTGTGCCGTCATCAGAGAGAATTAGAAACAAATGGGAAATTAACGGTCGGAACCGTGGTACAATCAAAGGAAATGAGGAGCAAGATAGGGAATTAACGATCAGGACTGTGACAATATCTTCAGATATTGACCATTGCTGCCCAGGGAAAAAAGAGATTGGCTGTCCACTCTATGCCTTTCATGTTCTTATACACATCTATCAAGTTGCCCCTCATCCTCCTTCACTCCAAAGAGAAAAGCCCTAACTTGCTCAACCTTTCCTCATGATACATGTTTCTAATTCAGGCAGCATCTGGGTAAATCTCCTCTGCGCACTCTCTAAAGCTTCAACATCCTTCCTAGAATGAGGCGATCAGAAATACACAATTATTCAACTGTGATCTAACCAGAATTTTATAAAGATAAAATATTATCCAATGGCTCTTGGACTCAACCCCCTGATTAATGAAGGGCAACACAACATTTGCGTTCTATCAAATTTTGCAGCAACTTTGAACGAACTATAGATTTAGACTTCAAAGTCCTCTGTTCCACTACATTTCTAAGGATCATATCATTAGCTTTGTACTCTGCCTTCAGGTCCAATGTTGCAAAGTGTATCATTTCACATCTTTCTGGATTAAGTTCCATCTGTCACTTCTCTGCCCCTCTCTGTGTCTTATCTATACCTTATTATCTTGTTGTCAGTAGTTTGCCTTCCAATTCTCACCCAGATAACTCTGCTCCCAGATACCTTGTACAAGATTTTGAACCCTATTTCTCCTGTAAAGTATTCCTATTTTGCAATATTCAGCCCTCCACTGAGTCTGTTGACCACCCATTCATACTAACTGGACATTAGTCCTATTTTCGTTCTCGATATATTCTCGTTGACTCCACCGAGATCCTATCTGTCACCTACATACAATGGGCAAACTACAGCAGCCAATTGACTCACCAACCTGCATGTCTGAGGTGCGGGAAACAACCCACTCTGTTACAGGGAGAATGTGCAAACTCCACGCAAATAGCACCCGAGATCAACACTGAACCCAGCTCTTCGAGCCTGTGAGGTAGAAGCTCTGCTAGCTGCACCAGGATGCCCAGCTTCGACTGAATTCCATTCTGGACGACTTCACCAGCATTTTCTGGTCTTTTGTCTGACTGCTTGGGGAGATTCCAAGTGCTGTTTAGCTTTGTATTTTCCTCCCTCATGACACTTCAACTTTCTGATCTTATGATCAGTTTTACTTTGTAAAAGGGAGTGGGAGTATTTGTGCAATCATAGCTACATATTGTCCTCCAGTTTCTACAAACTCAAGTCATTCAATCCACTTTCATTTATTTCTGCATCTTTCTTTCCTCCCTCTACACTTAGTTTGTCACAGAATAATCAGGACTTTCCAATGTTCCTCCCATAACCTATAATGCAATATTGACATATTCACCTTGCCAGCCAGTCTGAGTCAGCAACTAATGATCAGCAGGCTCCTGGCTTCTTGTTAACATATTTCAGTAAAAAGTGCTGACTAAATCTTCTGCTGGATCATTCAGCTCCGGGAGTCGATGCTGGATGGCTGAAGCCCTGGTTCTGGAAGTCCATGAGTCCACAGGGGAAGTGGGAGTCCTGAAGTCTGGGAGTTTGCAAGTGGAGGCTGCGGTTGGATGACTGTGTGTGAGTTGGGGGTGGGGGGGAGCGCTTTGTTTTGCTGTTGTTTTGTTGTTTTTGTTGCTCTGTTGTGTTTGTTACTGCTGCGTTGTTCTGCTGAACCTGTGGGCATTCTATGTTGGCACTAGAATGTGTGGTGTTACTTGAAGGCTGTCCCAGCGCATCCTTCACTCATGTTGGTTTTTAGTACAAATGATGCCTTCCACTATATGTTTCAATATACCTGTGATAAATAAATGAATTTGAATCTGGATCTGAAACAGAATATTGCCCATTTACTGATGAGTGTCTCCTTCATTATAACCCAAAGAACCGTCCACCATTCCTTCACTTGGTCAGAAATCATACCACTTCAAATAAGATGAAGGACAACAAACTACATCATTTCGTTTGATCACATGTCTTACGCTGTAATTCAGAACAGAGTCTAGGATTTGAAATTTGTTTGCTCAACCACCAAAAGAAAAGTATGCAATGTTAGAAGTCATGTTTCTGTCCATCTTGTACATTCTATGCTCATCTTTGGGTGATATTTTCTTGTTTGCTGCTTTTCTGGAGGCAAATTACATTAATTGTAGTCTTTTCTCCATAAGATAGGGGAGAATAATTAGGTCATTGGGCCTATAGAGTCTGCTCAGCCATTCAGTCATGGCTGATTACTTTTCCAACCCCATTCTCCTATCTTCTCCCTACAAACATCAATGCCTTTATCCATTGAGAACTTATCAATCTCTGGTTTAAATACACCCAATGATGTGGCCTCCACAGCTCATGGAAACCAACCATGCCATGGAATCTGTCTGCACATCTCACTGCCTCAGAAAAGTAGCCAATGTACTGAACGACCCCACGCACGGCAGGCATTCTATCGTTTGCCCCTTCCCATCAAGCAAACTATACAAAAGCCCAAAAATATGTATCACAAGGATCAAGGACAATTTCTCCCCCACTCATATAAGACCACTGAATGGTTACTTAGTGATAAGATGGGCCTCTTATGCCAAGATGAGGCCACTCTCAGGATCCATTTCTCACTGCTGTCTGCCTTTTCTCGATCTCTCTGGAGACCAACTGTCTACCGATTCCTACAGCTATCCTGACAACACCTCTTCCCACCCTGTCTCCTGTAAAAATGCCATTACCATTTCTCAGTTTCTTCATCTCCGCCACATCTGTTCCCAGGATGAGGCTTTCCTTTCCAGGATATCAGAGATGTCTTCAAAAAATAGGGTTTCCCTTCCTCCATCACTGATACTGCCCTTACCCACATCATCTTCATTTCCTGGACACCTGTCCTCATCCCAGCTTCCCACTGCCTTAACCGTGATAGAGTTTCACTTGTCCTCCCTTACTGCCTCATGAGCCTCCACATCCAACACATCATTCTCCGCAACGTTCACCATCTTCAACGAAACCTTACCACCAAACACATCTTCTACATCCCCCCCACCACACTCCGCTTTCCACAGGGATTGCTTCCTCCATGATTCCCTTGTCCATTTGTCCCTCCCCTCTAATCTCCCTCCCAGCACTTAGCCCTGTATGTGGCCGAAGTGCTACTTCAGTTCAGTCACCTTCCCCGTCATCTCCATTCGGGGCCCAAAACAGTCCTTGTGGGTGAGACAACACTTCACCTGTGAACCTGCTGGTGTTGTCCACCGTATCCAGTGTTTCTGATGTGGACTCCTCTACATCGGTGAGACTCGTCGTAGGTTGGGGACCACTTTGTTGAGCACCTCTGTTCCATCCACAAAAAGCGGAATCCCACAGTCGCCAGTCATTTTAATTCCTATCTCCATTTCCGTTCCGACATGTCAGTCCAAGGCCTCCTCACCTGCCGTAACAAAGCCACTCTCAGGTTGGAGGAGCAACACCTCATATTCCTTCTAGGTGGCTTCCATCCTGATGTCATGAACGTTGAATTCTCCGACTTCCGTTGATTTTTTTTTCTCCTCCCCCTTCTCTCTAGCTCTTACCTCTTCCCTTCACCTGCCTATCCCTCCCTATAATGCTCCTCCTCCTTCGCTTTCTCACATGGTCTGATCAGATCCCTTCTCCTCTAGCCCTTTGTCTTTTCCACCTATCACCTCGCAGCTTCTTACTTCATCCCCCTGCCCCACACCCAGCTGGCTTCACCTGCCCCTTTCTAGCTTGACCTCCTTCCCCTTCCACCACCACCTTATTCCGGCATCTTCCCACTTCATTTCCGGTCCTGATGGAAGGGCTCGGCCCAAAACGTCGACTGTTTATTTATTTCCATAGCTGCTGAGTTCTTCCAGCATTGAATGTGCAATTGCTCTGGATTTCCAGCACCTGCAGGATCTCTTGTGTTTATGATATTCCTAGTTCCTTGCATTACTGAGCCACACGAACCAAGGCTCAACATAGTTGGTTTGAGTTGATCTCAGTTTGGGAAATTGCAGATGTTTGTGTCCAGGGATGCAATTAGTTGCAACATCACCAGGCTAAAACAATGCTTCTGGATCCTTCTTTCACATTGAGTATCCTTAGAGCTGCATTCAACAAACAAATATTGGATCACAATCATTGAACTGAACGTGGGACCTTCCATTTACTCCAGGTCCCTCATGAAAGAGACCTATTGAATAAAGGAGCTTGAAAACTGCAGAACTGCTATTGTCTGAGTAGCAGGGGAGAAGGCTGGGGGGAAGAAATGAACTGAGGGATTGGATTTGCAAGTTAATAAATAACTGACGGCAGAAGAGGGAAGGTAGTGGAAGGCACATTCAGATTTCTCTGTGCATGTGCAGTTTTCATAAATATGCTAATTTTGTGATTGGATAGGGAAAAGCTTTCGGAGCAGTGGATGTAACAAAATGGAAAGCAGCAAGAAACTATTCCAGAGTAACCGTGTTACTCGATCAAACAATGAACTTCCTCCTTCCACACTGACTGCAAGTGATAACAATCGCAGTACAAATCTGACAGCAAGCATTTAATATGTCATTTAAACTGATTCATGAGTTCATCCTGGCAAGTGTACTATTTGACTAAGCAGTGACAAAAACATAAGCTAGATAGAAGACAGCAGCATTGGGAGCCAAATAATTTAGTGCTGCATCAGAGTGGTGAGATGCCTTGGAGAATTATGTTTGATTTTGCTTTTTAACATGTTGTGAAAGAATCAATAAAATGCATTTGGTATGGCTGAGGCGTCAAATTCAGGAATAATGTAATTGGAGTAAACCTGCCTTGTAAGATATGAAGAATCAAAAGACAACCAGACACAGAGTTTGTCAAGGATGGCGTGAGGTTTCGCCATTACTTGAGTGGTACAATATGGAAGACGATATAAATTTTCGTTTGAAGTCTACTTGGAGATTTTAAAGGTAGACAAGATTATAAGAAGCTTTATCTCTTTAATTTTTTATGATTAGGAATTGTTTATGTGACATATTAAACTATAGGTTGGAGGTATGTACACGTTATTTAGCACATTCTTCTGCACAACAGTGACTACCCCTCAGGGAGTGCTTTATTCAATATAAAGCACCTTAAAAATGAAGATTTAAAGATTAGCTTTTATGTGTTAAATATATATTGCATCATACATTAAGCTGCATTGTTTGGTGCCATGCTGGGGCAGACTGCAATTGACACCATGTTTCTGATGCCAACCTTAACCTGTACATTTCTGGAATTTAGGAGAAAACTAAAGCACCCAGAGGAAACCCACGTGGACACGGAGAATAATATGTAAATAAATTTTATTATTCTGTAAATTTAATGTAAATTTACATCTATAATATGTAAATTCCTTACAGACAGAGGTGGGAATTGAATCCCGATCTTCCAATCACCATCGCTGTAAAGCATGATGCTAACCACTGTGCTACTGTGCCTCAAAGGGAGCTCTGCTTTCAGGACTTCTCTTTGGAGGTGGCTTTGAGTGAAGTACTCACTTGAGTATTGTAGTAAATACACTGTTGTTTGGAACTGTGTAATGAACAGAACGCTCAATAAATTATACCAAGATCATGAGCCTGGGAGAACTAAGACTTGGTAGAATAATTTCTGAAGTGGCAAGGTGTCATCAAAGTTTTCAGTTGCCACAAGGAAGAGTTCCTCCTTTCCCAATCCCATACCACACCCTAGGAAGGACCTATGAGCAGTCAGGCACCTTGTCCAATTTGTTCACTCCTTTCTCAAGTTGTCCCCAACAATTACATTCATGAACTCCATTAAAACTTATTGGAGGGCCTGAAAGTGTGAAAGCACTCTATGCTTCTAACAGCACTTCAGCACAATTGTCCATCAGCTGCTTTGTAAAATAGTTCATAGAACATAGAACATAGAAAACCTACAGCACAATACAGGCCCTTAGGCCCACAAAGTTGTGCTGAACATATCCCTACCTTAGAATTTACGAGGCTTATCCATAGCCTTCTATTTTACTAAGCTCCATGTACCTATCTAAAAGTCTCTTAAAAGACCCTATGGTATCCGCCTCCACCACCATTGCCGGCAGCCCATTCCACGCACTCACCACTCTCTGAGTGAAAAACTTACCTCTGACATCTCCTCTGTACCTACTCCCCAGCACCTTAAGCTTGTGTCCTTTTGTGGCAACTATTTCAGCCCTGAGAAAAAGACTCTGACTATCCACACGATCAATGCCCCTCATCATCTTATACACCTCTATCATCCTCTGTCGCTCCAAGGAGAAAAGGCCGAGTTCACTCGACCTATTCTCATATGGCATGCTCCGCAACCCAGGCAACATCCTTGTAAATCTCCTCTGCACCCTTTCTATGGCTTCCACATCCTTCCTGTAGAGAGGCAACCAGAAGTGAGCACAGTACTCCAAGTGGGGTCTGACCAGGGTCCTATATAGCTGCAACATTACCTCTCTGCTCTTAAACTCAATTCCACAATTGGTGAAGGCCAATACACCGAATGCCTTCTTAACCACAGAGTCAACCTGCACAGATGCTTTGAGCATCCTATGGACTTGGCCCCCAAGATCCCGCTGATCCTCCACACTGCCAAGAGTCTTACCATTAATACTATACTCTGCCATTATATTTGACCTACCAAAATGAACTACTTCACACTTATCTGGGTTGAACTCCATCTGCCACTTCTCAGCCCAGTTTTGCATCTTATCAATATCCCGCTGTAACCTCTGACAGCCCTCCACACTATCCACAACACCTTCAACCTTTGTGTCATCAGCAAACTTACTAATCCATCCCTTAACTTCCTCATCCAGGTCATTTATAAAAATCACGAAGAGTAAGGGGCCCAGAACAGATCCCTCAGGCACACCACTGGTCACCAACCTCCATGCAGAATATGACTTGTCTACAACCACCCTTTGCCTTCTGTGGGCAAGCCAGTTCTGGATCCACAAAGCAATGTCCCCTTGGATCCCATGCCTCCTTACTTTCTCAATAAGCCTTGCATGGTGTACCTTATCAAGTGCCTTGCTGAAATCCATATACACTACATCTACAGTTCTTCCTTCATCAATGTGTTTAGTCACATCCTTAAAATAGATCCATACATCCATAGATACTTTATTTTGGTAACTAGCAATTCATGTCAGCATCACTGGTACCTTTAACATTTGTAAGTGCAAGGTTAAATGGGAGTAGGCAGTTTAAATGGTTTGGCACAGACTGGATGGACTGAAGGGCCTGTTTCTGTATTGTACTTTCCTATTACTCTATGAAAACTAATCTCTTCCTTGGATTAAAGGACCAATGTTTGTTGCGCAGTTTTAAGAAGAACCTTTTGTCTAAAAGTGTCAGGTGAACACCCTGTGGCCTGACTTAAACTTGCCATGCTCCTTCAGCAGGCTTGTACTGGATTTAAAATTGTCCAGAATTCCACTTTGTTGAGACTTCTGATGAAGGTGTACATGTTTGATGTAGTAATGAAGATCTCACATGAATTCAACATCACATCCTTCTCAACAAGTGCAATTTGGTTTTTGTTGATCTGTTTCCCCAGTGGTCATTGATCGAACAAGCAGAAATTCACCATCCAATCTCCACAAGATTGCATAATGGGCTTGAACAGGAAAAACAAGGCAAAAAATTGTAATCCACAGCAACATTACACTGTTTTAGATTAAGTTTAGGGCTTGATTCAATTGTTTTTGCTCTAATTCAACCACTGAAGCAGGCTGATGTTTCTCATGGGAACCATCATGATTTAATACTCCTGAGCTGACAATAGCAATGAACTGCCTCTTGTACTCTGAAACTGCATCATTGTTGCAGAAGAAAATCATTTCTTTGCACAGGATTTAATTGAAAACTGATTCTTAAATATACGTTGATTGCCAGCCAAAACAACTCTAGTTACTGAACAATTGGAGGTAAATTTTATTTCCTTCTGTATTTCAGTATTGGCACAAATATTAATCTCTTAATTCCCACAAAAGCAAATTGTTCCTCAGTTTTCAATTAAGATACAAGCACCATTATACATTATGGTGGTGAAGCAGATTGGTCTACTGAAGACTAGAATGGATTTCTTAATGTCTGTGAGGAGTTCCTTGGATATGGTTTATCAGGGGATACTGTACCATGCCATGTTAGTAACCCATTCTTTTCCAAAAGGTATGTTTGATCAACATTGTGACCTGAGGCAGACTTTGTTTAGGTCAGCAGTGTAGGCTAAACGCAGCTTGGGAGAAACATGAGCAATAGTCCGGCCCTGGCCCATCTCCTTTTATCCCTACTCTCCTGTGATTTTATCTGTCCACCACACCTCCCATATATTGTGACCCTGTCTTATCAGATTCCACAGTCTGCAGCCCCTTGTTGCCTCCTCTTATCACCACCCATTCTTCATCATTATCGCCACCCTTCCCTCCCCTGCCTGACTCCATCTGCCAATCAATCCTGCTTCATCTGGGTACACCTATCTCTTACCAGCTCCTGCCCCACTCCTTCCCTCCCCACCACTGAGGACATCTTTAAAAGGTGGTGCCTCAGGAAAGTGGCGCCATCACTAAGATCACTGGTATTCCTGGTTATGTGCTCTTCTCATTACTCCTGGTCAGGGAGGAGGCACAGGAGCCTGAGGACTCGTACTTCACAATAGCTTCTTCCCTTCCAACATCAGATTTCTGAACACCTACCTTGTTATTTCCCTTTATTTTGTAACTTACAGTCATTTTGAGTCTTTTCACTGTACTGCTGCTGCAAAACAGCAGATTTCATGTCATTCAAACCTGATTCTGATTTCTGATTTACTACACTGTCTGATGCATTTCTTTACATTGTAACCCAACTACATTGAGAAGTGTAAATATTGTGAAATATTTGGAAGTTCTGGGAATGAAACGTACTATAGAATCCAGTAACACACACAAAGTGCTGGAAGAACTCAGCAGGACAAGCTATGGCAAGGAGTAAGCAGTCAATATTTCGGGCCAAGACCCCTCATCAGGACTTTATGTGTATTACTTTGATATCCAGCATCTGCGGACTTTCTCTCGTCTATAGAATCTAGTCTTCTCTCTTGATCCTTCAACTATGAGCACATTCCAAATCTCTTCCAAAAGAAGTATTTTATCCCAGGCTCATTTTTCATTGGACTTTTGCACACATGTACAAATGTTTGTACTTGTGCATACGACTCTACTAATAGTTAAAAAAAAAGATCTAATCTTTGATGGTATTTTAAGATTTTGGGGTTTACTTTGCAATGTATTCCCTTCCTCCCCACTCCCTCCATTATCTCCCTGTGATCATTGTTCTCGTTTAACTTAACATAGACTTAAAATGCAACTACAAAGATTTAAATATTAGTCTAGCTTTGCTCCAGTGTTGTGTGGAGGCGACGAAGTGAGGAGAAGCTTCGGGACAGTGACATGACACATTTGGGCCATGACTCAGTTGCCAGGAGCACCCCTATTAGTGTTAGACAGAAGTTAGGATTGACACTTTGTATCAGCAAGAATGACGTACTTACAAATCTATCTGAACACTTGAAGGAATGGATATTTTTAAGACTAAGCAGCAATGAAACAGATTTCAATTTGAAAGCTAAGTGAGTGTACTACTGATTGACAGTCCACGTGCTTTGATGAAAGAACAGTGTCAGGAGGATCTTCTGCTTGGCTGAGATCATTTACTTCAACGATTTGTGTGGTGTCGGGTGCAAAATTGTTAACCAGTAATTCTTGTCTTGTCTGTCTCCCTGTGTTTACCTCTTCCTACCCAGTGTCTCTGTGTGCAAACCTTCTCCCAGTTATCTTTCTAACGCATACAGTTTTGCACAGAGGTTGCACAATTAGCTGAGCGGCTCCATAGCAGCCCCTCACACTCCGTGCCATCCTACTAACATCACCTCTCCTTCCAGGTGAGGCAACACTTCACCTGCACATCTGCTGGGGTCTGGTGCTCCCGATGCAGCCTCTTCCATATTGGTGGGACCCGTCGTAAATTGGGTCTTTGAGCACCTCCGCACCGTCCGCCACGAGCTAGACTTCCTGATGGCCAAACATTTTATTTCTAATTCCCATTCCCGTTCTGACAGGTCGATCCATAGTCTCCTTTGGTGCCAAGATGAGGCCACCCTCAAGGTGGAGGAGCACACCTTATATTTCATCTGAGTACCGTCCAACCTGATGGCATGATATCAATTTCTCCTTCCAATGAACAAATTCCTCCCCCCTCTATTCCCCCCTCCCTTTCACTTCTTCTCACCTGTCTACTACTTCCCCCCGGGTTCCCTCCTCCTTCCTCTTCGTCTATTGTCCACTCTCCCCTCCTATCAGATTCTTTTTTTCTTTCGCCCTTGACCACCTGGTCTCACCTGTCACCTTCCAGCTAGTCTCTTTCCCCTCACCCCACCTTTTTATATTTGCATCTTCCCCCTTCCTTCTCAGTCCTGAAGAAGAGTCTCAGCCTGAGATGTCATCTGTACTCTTTTCCATAGATGCAGCCTGGCCTGCGGAGATCCTCCAGGATATTGTGCGTATTGCTTTGGATTCTCTCAGCAGCCTCTTAACAAGCTTCATCATCCCAAACCAACAGACTCCTCTCTTTGCACTCTCAATTAGGATTCATCAGAAACTTAGCCAAGTGCCAGAATTCATCATTATCTTCCTTTGGAGTTTTCTTTCCTTGGTATCTTCGATTTTATCTGACTACCATCCAAGCTCCAACCTCCCAAGCAAAAACAATTGGTTTCACTGAAGATGAAGCCGCACTTACGTTGGAAGAACAACACCTTATATTCCGTCTAGGTAGCCTCCAACCTGCTGGCATGAACATTGACTTCTCAAACTTCCGCTAATGCCCCACCTTCCCCTCGTAGCCCATCCATTATTTATTTATTTATATACACACATTCTTTTTCTCTCTCTCCTTTTTCTCCCTCTGTCCCTCTCACTATACCCCTTGCCCATCCTCTGGGTTTTTCCCCCTCCCCCTTTTCGTTCTCATGTCCCATGATCCTCTCATATCCCTTTTGCCAATCAACTGTCCAGCTCTTGGCTCCATCCCTCCCCCACCTGTCTTCTCCTATAATTTCGGATCTCCCCCTCCCCCTCTCAAATCATTTACTAGCTCTTCTTTCAGTTAGTCCTGACGAAGGGTCTCGGCCCGAAACGTCGACTGTACCTCTTCCTAGAGATGCTGCCTGGCCTGCTACGTTCACCAGCAACTTTTTTGTGTGTTGCTTGAAATTCCAGCATCTGCAGATTTCCTCGTGTTTGGTTTCACTTTCTGCTCACTGTCTGTGGTCATGCAAACTTTCGTTCCTTCAAGTGCTTGTCCAGTTCTTTCAGGGTTTGAGGCCTGGTGATCAGGGACCCCCATCATCAATGAATTCGGAGTTCGAGGCCTGGAGTTCAGGATCTTCATCTCTCATTATCTGCAAATCCTGAGGTGAAAATCAAAGACTGAAGCCCAATAGTAGATTTGAAATTCAGATCAAAGCCGAAAGATTGTTCGGGAGCCCAGAAGATGAAGACCGAAGGTTGGAACCCTGAATAAGTGAATCTCTGCAAGTCTGCTGAGGAACTCGAAAGCGCAATATATGTGAATCTGCGAGTCCACTGGAGGCGGGAGGCAGAAGATCGTCTGTCCTGCGGTGAGCAGACTGCATATGTGCAAGGGTGAGTGAGTGGGTGGGTGGGAGAGAGGAACAATTTTGTTGGTGTTTGGTATGCTCTGTTTTCTTGTGTTCTGTGTTGTTCTACTATGTTGGCACCAGAATAACCACAGGCAGTGAGTCACTTGAGGGCTCAGGACATCTTTGGGTATGTTGATCATAAGTCAGAAACTAATTTGCTTCCATCAACCTTTCAGGCGGTGAATTCCAAATTTTATGTGTGTACTAGTACGTTACTCTCAGTGCTGTCGGCAATACTGACCCTCATCAATATGTTGGCCATTTCATACATCATCCACAACACTCCTACCAGTGGGAACACAACCAGTCCAAAGGCAAGGGGTAGGTGAGCCAAAGCTCCACTGGCTGAGTCACTGGGTCATTCTCTTGACTGGAAGATTGAAGGAGGTAGAAGCAGCTGAGCGAGACTAGCAAAACAAATAACAAGATGTTGTAATGAGATCAACAAAGTTAACAGCTTGAAATGGGGATGAAGAAATCACAGGTGATCTGAACAATATAGCAATAAAATAAGTATGATGTTTGAGATTGAATAAAGCATGAACTTTTGTGCCCATGAGGTACGTGTGTTTTTTTAAAAAAAACTGAAAATAATGTAAGCTTTCTATTCGTTTTTCCCACTCCTCCAATAAAAATCAATTCATTTGCATGATCTCAAGCAGATAACAATGATGCGTTAAGGGTAATTCACAGTTTAATTCATTCTGACTCTGTCATGGCCAGGATTTGCTCCCATTGTTAATGCAGCATTGTTGTGAATGTAACAGGTAATTAAATAGATAACTGCCTGAACAAATATGATAGTGTCCTTGGCTACTATAGAAATATCCCTAATAAATTAATAAACTGTATCTCCAGTTACTGAAACTTAGTTGAAACCCTAATAAAATGTAAAACAAATGATCTATTTTCAGATCCCATCCCCCACATCAACCCAGCCTAAAATTACAGTAACATTTTTCTGGCTCCATTTCATCTGTTATACAAGACACTGCATAACCAAATTCTTAAAAGGTCAACTCCGAACACCACTGAGAGCAAATAAGTTTGTGTACAGAGGGGAGCAATTAAAATTTCCACAGTCAGAATGAATTCAAATGCTGTAACTGAGATTCCAAAGGTACCATGACTGAATAATTCACAGAAGGAAATCTGTAGTAAAATAAATGACCTTCTCAAACAATTTTCAAAATTCTACAAAGTGGAAGCTGAGATTTTTTTTATTTCAAAATATACTTTATTCAAAAATAAGTATATACAATAAACCATTCAATAACTTTTCATCCTTTACATACGTTTCCATTATAGTCAGTACATATCTGTATTTATAGCCACCCACGTGGCACTCCAGTAGTTCAGCTTACCATATCATTGTTGAGGGGTATACTCCCTGCCCCCTGACCCCTCCCACTCCCACAGGTGGAGAAACCTATACTGTGGTCCTTCCCCACCGGGCCCTTGCGGTGGCTGCACCGAGTTTCAGTGCGTCCCTCAGCACGTACTCCTGCAGCCGAGAATGTGCCAGTCAGCAGCATTCTCCCACGGACATCAGGTGCTGGTAGATCATCAAGTTTCGGGCTGACCAAAGAGCATCTTCGAGTTGATGATCTGCCAGCAGCACCGGATGTTGGTCTCCGTGTGCGTCCCCAGGAACAGCCCGTAGATCAGAGAGTCCTCTGTTACACAGCTGCTGGGGATAAAACGTGACACTAGCCCATCCATCCTCCTCCACACCCTCTTTGCGAACTGGCAGTGTGCAAAGAGGTGGGTCACAGACTCCTCCTCACTGCAGTCCTCCCGTGGGCAGTGGGGTGCGGAGACGACGTTCCGGGCGTACAGGAGGGCTCTGACTGGGAGGGCCCCTCTCACCGCCAGCCAGGCAAGGTCTTGGTACCTGTTGGTGAGATCTGGCGATGAGGCATTTTGCCAGATGAACTGGACGGTCTGCTCAGGGAACCACCCCACTGTGTCCATCACGTCCTTCTCCTGCAGTGTCTGCAGGACACTACGTGCCGACCACTGCCTGATGGCCCTGTGGTCAAAGGTGTTCTCCTGGAAGAACTTTGCTACGTAGGACAGGTATGCCGGCAATGACCAGCTGACGGGGGCGTTGCGCGGGAGTGGGGCCAGACCCATCCTTTGTAGCCAGGGCGACAGGTAGAACCTGGGCACATAGTGGTACTTGGTGCCCACATACCTGGGTTCTACACACAACCTGATGCATCCACATACGAAGCTGGCCATCAGGGTGAGGGCAACATTGGGGACATTCTTGCCCCCGTTGTCCAGGGACTTGTGCATGACGGTCCGTCTCACCCGCTCCATCTTGGATCCCCAGACGAATCTGAAGACAGCCCGGGTGATTTCCGAGCTGTAGGAGCGGGGGATGGGCCAGACCTGCGCCAAGTACAGCAGCCCTGAGAGCACCTCACACCTGATGACCAGGTTCTTTCCCATTATTGACAGGGAGTGCCCTCCCCACAGTCCCAGTTTCTGTTTCACCTTGGCAGTCTGCTCCTGCCAGTTCTTGTTGCATGCCTCAGCCCCTCCGAACCAGATCCCCAACACTTTCATATGGTCAGACCTGATGGTGAAGGGGACGCTGGATCGGTCGGGCCAGTTGCCGAAGAGCATGGCTTCGCTCTTCATGCGGTTGACCCTGGCCCCCGACGCTAGCTCGAACTGTTCGCAGGTGCCAATCAACCTGCGAACTGACCTCGGATCAGAGCAGAAGACGGTGACGTCGTCCATGTACAGGGAGGTTTTCATTTGGGTCCCTCCACTGCCTGGCAGCGTCACCCCTCTTATGCCCTCATCCCTCCTGATGGCTTCCGCAAAGGGTTCTATGCAGCAGACAAACAAGACAGGGGAGAGGGGATAGCCCTGCCTGACTCCAGACCTGATGGGGAAGCTGTCTGTTTCCCACCCGTTGACCTGGACTGCACTACGGATGTCTGTGTAGAGCAGTCTAATCCAATTCCGGATTCCCTCCCCAAATCCCATTTTGGAGAGCACGTCTGCCATGTATGTGTGTGATATCCTGTCGAAGGCTTTCTCCTGGTCCAAGCTGACCAGGCAGGCATCCACCCCCCTGTCCTGCACGTAGGCGATGGTGCCCCTCAGCAGCGCGAGGCTGTCTGAGATCTTTCTGCCCGGTACAGCACAGGTTTGGTCCGGGTGGATCACCTGTCCCAGAGCAGACTTGACCCTGTTGGCGATAGCCTTGGACAGGATCTTGTAATCCACATTCAGGGGAGAGATGGGTCTCCAATTTCCAATGTCCTCCCTTTCCCCCTTCTGCTTGTAGATGAGGGTGATGATGCCCTTCCTCATGGACTCAGACATACTGCCGGCCAGAAGCATAGCGTTGTACACTTCCAGCAGGTCTGGGCCCATCCAGTTCCATAGAGCCGAGTATAACTTAGCCGGTAAGCCGTCGCTTCCGGGAGTCTTACCCGACCCAATGGAACGGATGGAGCCTGTCAGCTTGTCCAGGGTCAGTGGCTGATCCAGACTCTCCCGCTTGCCGTCGTCTAAGAAGCTGAGATATGCTCAGTGCCTGCTTTGTTAGGTAGCTGCTGTACCCAATAAAGTGGCCACTGAGTTCACCTTCTGCTGCTGTAGCCCATCCACTTCAAGGTTCAATGAGTTGTGTGTACAGAGATGCTATTCTGCACACCACTGTTGTAACGCATGTTTAGTTGAGTTACTGTCGTCTTTGAAATGCTTTGAGAGGTTGGTCATAACTAGACTGACCTCCTGCCTCAGCAAGGACCTGGACCCATTGCAATTTGCCTATTGCCACAATAGGTCAACGGCAGATGCAATCTCAATGGCTCTCCACACGGCTTTGGACCACCTGGACAACACAAACATCTACGTCAGGATGCTGTTCATTGATTCATAGCTCAGCATTAAATACCATCATTCCCACAATCCTGATTAAGAAGTTGCAGAACCTGGCCCTCTGTACCTCCCTCTGCAATTGGATCCTCGACTCCCTAACTGGAAGTCTGTGCGGATTGGTGATAACATATCACTGACGATCAACACTGGCGCACCTCAGGGGTGTGTGCTTAGCCCAAATGCTGTTTTCTCTATATACACTTGGCTGTGTGGCTTGGCATAGCTCAAATACCATCTATAAATTTGCTGTCGATACAGCCATTTGCGTACAGGAGCGAGATATGCCAACTAGTGGAATGGTGCCGCAGCAACAACCTGGCACTCAACGTCAGTAAGACCAAAGAGCTGATTGTGAACTTCAGGAAGGGTAAGATGAAGGAACACATACCAATCTTCATAGAGGGATCGGAAGTGGAAAGACTGAGCAGTTCCAAGTTCTTGGGTGTTAAGATCTCTGAGGATATAACCTGGTCCCAACATATTGATGTAGTTATAAAGAAGGCAAGACAGCAGCTATACTTTATTAGGAGTTTGAAGAGATTTGGCATGTCAACAAATAAACTCAAAAACCTCTATAGTTGTACCATGGAGAGCATTCTGACAGGCTGCATCACTGTCTGGTATGGAGGGGCTACTGCACAGGACCGAAAGAAGCTGCAGAAGGTTGTAAAACTAGTCAGCTCCATCTTGGGCACTAGCCTACAAAGTTTCCAGGACGTCTTTAGGGAGCAGTATCTTGGAAAGGCAGCATCCATTATTAAGGACCTCCAGGACCCAGGGCATCCCTTTTCTCGCTGTTACCATCAGGTAGGAAGTACAGAAGCCTGATGGCACACACTCAGTGATTCAGGAACAGCTTCTTCCCCTCTGCCATTTGATTCCTAATTGGACATTGAAGCTTTGGACACTAACTCACCTATTTTTGTAATATACAGTATTTCTGTTTTTGCACTTTTTTTAATCCATTCAATATACATAGTTGATTTACCTGTTTATTTATTATTTTATTATTATTATTAGTTTTTTCTCTCTGCTAAATTATGTATCGCATTGAATTGCTGCAAAGGTAACAAATTTCACGTCACATGCCGGTGATAATAAACTTGATTCTGATTCTGTCAGCTTGAACAAGTCTGGCCATTCTCATCTGACCTCTCTCATTAACAAGGCATTTTCATCCACAGAACTACTGCTCATTCGATTTTTCGTTTGTCTTTCACACCATTTTCTGTAAACTCTGGAGCGGGAAAATCCCAAGAGATCAGCAGTTTCTGAGATTCTCAAACCACTTGCCTGGCACCAATAATCATTCCACGGTCAAAGTCATTTGGATCACATTTTTTTCCTCACTCTAATGTTTGGTCTGAACAATAACTGAACTTCTTGCATGCTTCTATGTACTGAGTTGCTATCACATGATTGGCTTGTTTGATATTTGCATACACCACCAGGTGTACCTAATGAAGTGTTCACTAGTGTGTGTGATGTATGGTGTTCATAGAATACAATGTGGTGCAAGATATTCATATTAAGAGGTTTTAACGTGTTAAATCAAGAAAAAATAATTTTGCTGGAAAGTGAGTTCGCAACTAAAAATATTGCATCTATTAAAAGATGGTGGGTGGCTGTGTTTTAATTGATGAATCAGGTCTCACAATCAAATTGTGATTTAATATTGTGATATAATCGATTGATGCTTAAAATTTAATGAGAGTCTCATTGACTAGCATATTTCTTTGGTATAATGGCGGAAAAGACACTGAGCTGATGATGTTGTTGTGTACTTACTTACCGCCCGTTATGCCTACTGGCAGGTAGGGCAGCAATGAATGTCCTCCACTCCTGTTTGTTCTGGGTTAGCTCCTGAATGGCACCCTAGGCGTAGTTCAGGGTCTTTAACTCTCCCTCTACAGTTCGACACCAGATATTCTTGGGTCTTCCTCTTTTCCTCTTTCCTTCTAGTGTCCGATGGAGGGCTATACGTGTGATGTTGTCAGGTTCCCTACTAAGCATATGCCCGATCCAGCTCCATCGCCTTCTCGTCAGGATGGTTTCAATGCTCCTTTGATGGCATTGAGCAAGTAGTTCGTCATTTGAGATGATGTTTGGCCAGAATACTCTTAAGATTCTTAGGTTCTTTGTGTGGAAGACTGACAACTTAGTGAGGTAGCATCCTGTCATTCTCCAGCATTCTGATCCATAGAGGAAGGTAGAAAGAACACAGCTCTGATACAAACTTAGCTGGGTCTTGATGTTGTACTGTGGGGACCTCCATATATTGCTGAGCATTCTGAAAGCATTTCTGGCCTTGCTTAGACGGTTCTTGATGTCGTTGCCTGCTCCTCCATCGTGTCTGATAGTGCTGCCCAAGTAGGTGAACTCCTCTGTTGTAGAAAGGTCTTCTCCATTCACTTGGATTGTTGAGGGGTTTGAGATGTTCAAAGTCATCACCTCCGTTTTCATCAGACTAAAGTTGTTGTATAAGATGTACATAATATTTTTAAATGTCTGGATCAACATTATGTTTCATAAAGTATCTTCACCATTGTAAAATGTCCCAAAGTGCTCTAGAGAAGAAGTATGTAATAATTTGGCATTGAACAACAAGGAAAAATTGAGGCAGAGGACTGGAAATCTGGTCAAAAAGAGACTGGAATATTTCTTTAGTGTACGGAGTTTAATGAAGGACATTTAAGTACAGACTTGCCAGAGGATTAAGGGCTTTGGCACCTGAAGATACGCCTGTTAATGATGAAACAATTAAACCTGAAGTGATTAAAGCCTGTGGTGGAGCAGTGCAGATGTCTCAGGTAGTTAGAGAACTTAAACTGATTTGTCGGCAAACAGTTTGCTTCTATAACCAACAACAAATCGAAAACATTTAATAACAGTCCTTCCAAATCAGTTCTTTTGTGTTATGTTGCCGCCAGTAACTTAGTCTTCCTCTTTAATAAAGTACCTGCCACATTCCGTTGGCTCTCCAAGAGTAATGTTTTGTCTTTGAGCTAATCACAAGTCTGCAACGCACCCCCACCTGGATTCTTGGTGCTTACAGTTATTGTATTATCATAAGATGATATTACATCTCTTATAGTTCTGAGCATACATGTCAGCTCTCTCAGACTCAGTCTTACTGAGTGCTTCTTTATTGTCTTCATAAGGTAACATAAAATAAGTAATTAAGGCTTTCTCTTCCCAAATACGATGTCAGGAACACAAATAGTTTTCCGACTAGTTTTGATCCATTTGCTAAAGGACAGAAAATTGCTATATTACTAAATTAATTTATTACTGTCAGGGAAAAACTTAGTATTGCATGCTGTCCGTAGCTCTTCATCACAGCAGTGCATTAAGACAGTACACAGAAAAACAATAACAGAATGCCGAATAAAGTCTTATAGGTACAGAGTAAGTGCCATGCAGGTCAATAATAAGGCACAGGGCTATACTGAGGTAGACTGTCAGGTCAAAGAGCCCACCTTGTCTTACTAAGGGGCTCATTTAAAAGTCTTATTTTAGCAGAGGAATAGAAGCTGTCCTTGCGCCTGGTGATGAGTGCTTTCAGGCTTTTGTATCTTGTGGCCAAAGGGTCGGGAGAGATGGGAGAATGTCTGAACTAGGTGCGGTCTTCGATTATTTTGGCTGGTTTACCAAGACAGTAAAGTGTAAACAAAATCCAGTCCTGAGAAGGACGTATAAGACCTTGCAGGTATTTGAAAACAGGACTGAGAATTCTTACTTCAAGTTGTTATTTTTTAAACTGGGAGACAATGAGATAAGGTGATGGGCAGCACAGCATTTGATTCAGCTCTTTAGAGAATGCAGAACAAGGGAGGGCAGCCAGAGTTACATTGGCACAGTTAAGTCTGGATGTGTTCAAAGTTTCAGCACCCGTCCAAGGGGACCACGACCTTGTTGTGGTTTGGAGGCTCGTGTGCCTCAATGACCCAGAGAACTATGTTGGCTGGAGTCAGGGCTTTATGCTTTGGCTCTTGGTAGGGTCACCCATGCCAGGCAGGACAAAGGGTAGAGGGCAGACTAAGAGTGGTCTACCGGTCCTCCAGTTTTGGGGGTTCAGCTCAAGGCTAACAACCCTGACTGGTAAAACAAAACCGTTCTGGAAACAGCAATGAAGAACCCTTCTACATCTGCGTTCAGTGGTATTCCTGAGTCTCCATCCAGAACTTGCGTGGCTGACATTAGTGAAAACTCAGCTACTGACACGAAGAAAGAAACCCTAAACACTGACATAGATGGAAGACCATTACCAGCTAAATGCCAACAGCATAACGGGCAGTAAGAAAATAAATAAGTTTCAGCACCAGAGTTGAAGTTAGACAACATTACAAAGGTGGAAACAAGTGATCTTAAAAATGGAAAAGTTATGTGATTTAAAACTAACCTTGTGGCCAAACATAAACCAAGTTGCCAATGGTTTGGGGCAACAGACAATCTGTTGAAGGAGCTCGTTGGGCCATGCAGTATCTGTGAGAGGAAATGAACTGATATTTTGGGTCAAAACTCTGCATTGGGACTGATAACCTGGCATCGTTTGAAATATGATACTGTACCGGGGTAAAAATGGGGGTTGGAATTAGAGAATCAGAATTTGTAGACCTGACGACAATGCTATTTATCTTCACTGTACTTAGTTAGAGAATGTTAGAGCCTATCAGAGATGTCAGCATACATGTGAAAAGATATAATATTTGGTCAAAAACTCAGAAATCTATAGTTGCAGGAAATCTGAAACAGGGAAAAGTGATGCTGAAAACAATATGGGTTATACAGTATCTGTGGAAAGGTAAACAGAATTAGAGGGTCATGTTAAAATTACCAAAGAGAGAAAACCAGTCTATTTGAAGTTGTGGAGAGGGCGGGAATGAATGGACGGGATAAAAGGAGCCTCGAAAATGGTTTGTTGGGGTAATGCTCTGCTGGTGAAGTTATCTGGTTGATAGGTTAATGTGGAAGTCTGAGTGAGATTACCAAAAATGGAATATAAATATTGTGTAGTGCAGAAGCCCCTCCCCCCAATTGTGGCATATACTGAAAATGTTGCTAACAAAGGGCCTAAAGCATTGTTGAGGATCCCTATCACCCATCCACAATCTCTTTGACCCATTACCGTGAGGAAGGAGGTACAGAAGCATCAGGGCTAGGACTGTCAGATGGGGTAACAGCTTTGTCCCTCAGGCTGTGAGACCAATGATTACCCTACCACCATTGAGGTCTGCTCACTAGGACAGCGAACTGTTTACCGTTTGCCTCCGCTGCACACAAGATGCATTTTGAATTATATTTTATTAACTTATGTTATGGTAATATTTAGGTTTATGTGTTACATGTGATATATGTTTTGTGGGTGCATCATAGTCTGGAGGAACGTTGTTTAATTTGGTTGTATATATGCACAGTCAGATGACAATAAACTTGAATAAAAATTGTGAAATACCTTTTCTACCTATTCCTGTTCAAACATATATATTGTAATTGCATCTGTCTCCATTGCCACCTCTGACAGATGTTCACCGCCCTCTGTGTAGAAAATTTGCCCTTAATTCCTCATGTAAGTTTCTTTCCTCTCATCTTAAATCTTTGTCATCTTATTCTGCACTCACTTGTGCTGAGAAAACAATGCTTATTGTATATATTGTATGCCTTCTTAATTTATAAACCTCACTAATTCAGCCGTCATCTTTCAATGTTCCATTAGGAATAGACCCAGTTCACCCAATCCCTGGTGAGTCTCTTCTTCACTCTCTCTACTGTTACCACATTCTTACTGCAGGGTAGTGACCAGAAATGACCACAACGCTTTAGCTAACCTAAGCATGATGTCCCAACTCTCACGCCCAATGCCTCAACCTATGAGGGCAGGCACAAGTGGATGGGGTCAAAGGTGATCCATGCAGTCTCTTGAGCTTGCTCATCATTCCATGGAATAAAGCTGTTAAGAGGCAGAACCTGCTCTGGCTCATCAAGTCTACGCCATCCATCATATACTTTTTTGGACTCATACAACATTTGTTCCATTTTCATCTTCCCCACTTTCCCATCACCACCACCCATCCCCCCCCCCCCACACCCCAGCTTCAACCACTCATCTACACACATGGGAACATCTAGAGTGGTCAATTAACCAGCTACCAGGATGCATGTTTTTGTAGTATTGGATGAAACTCACGGAGTTAGAGAGAGAGCATGCAAACTCCACACACACAGCAACCAACAATAGGACTGAATATGAGCCACGTGAGCAGCTCCATTATCTATACCTAAACTTTAACAGCATCACCTATTTTGTGTTTTTTCACCATACATGAGTCAAGAATGCTGTTCTGTGTTTCCGATAACTCCAACCCATTATAATACGGAATCTAATAACTCCACAAAGTTCCTTTATGCTTGGAATGAATCGAAGATGACTTAATAAGAACTTTGTTGTTCCATCACCTAGCATAGCAGTTAGTACCACACTTTACAGTGCCGGTGATCACTGGTCAGTGTTCAATTCCTGCTGCTCGCTGTAAGAAATTTGCACATTCTCGCTGTAGCTGTGTGGGTTTCCCCTGGGTGCTCTCGTATCCTCCCACATTCCAAAGAGCTACAGGTTAAGGAAAGTACATCGAGCACAAGTTATGTTGGTGTCAGAAGTGTGGCAACACTTGCGGCTGCTTCCACCTCCCCAGCACGATCATCGGACTGTGTTGCTCATTGACACAGAATGATGCATTTCCCTGCAGTGTGTTTCGACGTGCATGTAACAAATGCAAGCTAATCTTTAAATCTCTATATTTAAGGTGCTTTGTACTGAATAAAGCACTCCCTGAGGGGGAGTCATTGTTGAGCAGGAGAATGTACTGAACAACACGTGCACACCATCAACCTGATCGAGTTGTTTTATTGCTGTGCTGGCCTTGGATCATATTTGAAAGTTGGCTAGAAACTGCTTTTCGTTTGAAAAAAAAAGATTAAAGTAATTATTCAACGATTTGTCTGAAATACTGTGTCTTTTTAAAGTATTCACCCCCCCCCTTGGAAATTTTCATCTTGTATTGTTTTACAACATTGAATCTCAGTGGATTTAATTTGGCTTTTTTTTTGGCACTGATCAACAGAAAATGACTCTTTCATTTTAAAAGTGAAAACAGATCTCTACATAGTGATCTAAATTAATTACAAATATAAAAGACAAAATAATTGATTGCATTAGTATTCACCCCCCCCCCCCCTTTAATATGACACACCAAATCATCACAGGTGCAGACAATTGGTTTTAGAAGTCACATAATTATAATTAGTTAAATGGAGATCTGGTTTTGGAGACTGTGTGCAGTCAAGGCGTTTCAATTGATTGAAGTAAAAATATACCTGTATCTGGAAGGTCGAACTGCTGGTGAGTCAGTATCTTGGCAAAAACTACATCATGAAGACAAAAGAACTCTCTAAGCAATTCCATGAAAAGGTTATTGAAAAGCACAAGTCAGGAGCTGGATACAAGAAAATTTCCAAGTCACTGAATATCCCTTGGAGTGTACTTAAGTCAATCATCAAGAAATGGAAAGAATATGGTACAGCTGTAAATCTGCCTAGAGCAGGACATGCTCAAAAACGGAGTGACCTTGCAGAAAGGAATCTAGTCAGGGAGGCTACCTTGAGATGTATGACAACCGTAGAGGAGTTACAAGCTTCAGTGACTGAGATGGCAGAGACTGTGCATATAACAACCGTTGCCTGGGCGCTTCACCAGTCAAAGCTTTAAGGGAGAACAGCAAAGAGCAAGCCACTATTGAAAAAAACCTCCCAAGAAATCTCAGCTAGAGTTTGCCAGAAGGCAGGTGAGAGACTTTGAAGCCAGCTGGAAGAAGGTTCTATGGTATGATGAAACCAAAATTGAGCTTTTTGGCCATCAGACAAAACGTTATGTTTGGTGTAAGCCAAACACCACATATCATCAGAAACACACCATCCCTACCCTGAAGCAAGGTGGCAGCTGCATCATGCTGTGGGGATGTTTCACTGCAGCAGGCCCTGGAAGGCTTGTGAAGGTAGAGGGTAAAATTAATGCAGCAAAATATAGGGAAATCCTGGATGAAAACCTAATGTAGTCTTCAAGACAACTGAGATTTGGGAGAAGGAGAAGAGAATGCCCCCAGGCATAAAGTCAAAGCTACACAGGAATGGTTTAAAAATAACAAAGTTAATGTCCTGGAGTGGCCAAGTCAGTCTAGAGCTCAATCCAATTGAAGATTTGTAGCTGGACTTGAAAAGGGCTGTTCACTTGTGATCCCCATGCAATCTGACAGAGCTTGAGCAGTTTTGTAAAGAAGAATGGGGAAAAATTGTAGCGTCTAGATGTGCAAAGTGGATGGAGACCTTTCCACACAGATTCAAAGCTCCAATTGCCACCAAAGGTGCATCTATTAAATACTGACTTGAAGTGGATGAATACTTACGCAACCTATTATATTGTATTTTATATTTTTAATTAATTTATAACACTTTGTACAAATCTGTTTTCACTGACACAAAAGAGTTGTTTTCTGTTGATCAATGTCAAAAAAAAACAAATTAAATCCACTGTGATTCAATGTTGTAGAAGAATAAAACATGAAAACTTCCCAGGCGGGTGATTTCTTTTTATATGCACTGTATAGAACAATATTAATATCCAGTGCAGTTACCTTGTGATTGCAAAATCAAGGCCAATTCATGTGGATTGATCTAATTGTGTTTATTCCTAATTCAGTTTACAATATTTGTTCATGTTTTTAAAAGGAAGCATATCACCAAATTCAACCATATTAATAAAGTTTCTCATACTGCAACAGGACTTATATGTTTCAGTTGTGTAAAATCTATAATCCTTAGTCAACACTCATTTTCACTGTGTGCAAGATTGGATTATATCTGTTTGCCAGCAGAAAAACAAAACGGTTTTAGATGTTTGTCTCAAGCAGGTAAGTCATCGATGACTTAGCATAAAATTATTTTGCTGTAAATACTTGAATAGTTGATAGGGGAACAATTCAATAGTTCTAATCAGCTTATGCCGCAGTATCAATAGATAACCTCTGTCGGAGGTCACAAGAATGTGTTATGCGCAAAATAGAAGGATAATGTTTAGGAATAATAGGTGGATTAAAGAGAAATTTATTCTATACTTTAGAACCCACGAGTCTTTGAGAAGCTTTGTGTGCTCATGAGTTTCACATTTTTGTATTTCCTTCTCACAGGAATTCAGCCCATCAAATCAATGCTGGTGCTCAGAGCATCACTTCAGTTCTAGTCCCCTGCTTCTTTTCTTGCAACCTTTTCTCTCAGATGCTGCTCAAATCCTCCCTGGCCCTCAATACCAAACAATTACTGTATGCAAGAAGTAATTTATAGTCACAATTAGACCTGCCAACTGGGGCATCTTTGAGATGTGGGAGAGACCCAGGTAGTCACAGGGTGAAGGTGCAATCATTACATAGACAGCACCGGAGTTTAGGGATGAATCTGGACCTTTGGAGCTGTGGGAGGCAGCAGTTCTTCACACCCAATACATTTCAGAACATGATTTTTTTCCTTCCATGACCTATCCATTTTTGGAATGGAATAATTTGTTTAACATGATATCAGTAGAATTAACCTATTATTTACACTCTTTTAGTCTGACAATCTAATCCACCCGCATTATGGATAAGGAGGTGTTTTTTCTCTCTGAGCCCTGTTTCAGTGCTGATAAACCAAATGTTCAAGCCAAGGCTGTATTACCACTTCCCACTGATAAGGTTCCAACTTGGAACATCATCTATTGCACCAGCGTGGAGCCTGTATGGAATTAGATATATCAAAACATTGGAGTCAGCAAAGCACTGACGTGGCTTATTTCCAGCACATCACTAAAAGCACTTGGCATTGCCACACAACTCCCTCAGCCGACACCTTGGCTTTCTCTCGAGAAACAATTATAACGCAGGTGGCACAGTAGCGTAGCAGTTAGCGTAACGCTGTTACAGTACCAAGGGGCAAGATCCGATTCTGCCGTTGATTGTAAGGAGTTTGTTCATTCTCCCCGAGGCTACGAGTGTTTCCACCGCATGACCCGGCTTCCGCCCACATTCCAAAGGTGTGCAGGCTGGTTGGTTATTTGGTCAATGGGCAGCAGAGGCTCATTGGGCTGGAAGGGCCTGTTAATGTGCATGTCTCGAAATAAAAAAAATATATAGCATGAGAAATAGAGTAGGGTCACTGTAATAAGAAAGAAGATATTACTTAAGGGTATGGCTGTTCAATTGCAATAGAAAATACAAGATTCATTACATTTTTAAGTGATGACCAGGTTGAGGAAAACTTGGTACCTCCCCTGATATTTCCATTTTGATGTTTCCTTTGTGTTGTATTTATCATTGGTGTCTATGTGCTTGCCAGGTTGCTGTTTTGTACTATGATCCTGCCTTGCCAGGACCCGGGCTGGGTCTGCTCTAGTAGCATGACTTCACCAGCCCCGTTGTTCTGACACCTATTGAAATTCAGCTGAGCTGCCACTGATCTGCTCTTCACTTTCCTGTATCTGGTTGAGGCTGTGTTTTGCTGTTTTGTGCACATAATCAGAGATGGCCCGTAATTTTATTTCAATGTCGATCCTTTAAGTAGGAAGAGATTTTGTCATAAAACTGCAGCCAAATCAATCTCCAGCACTAACAAATCAATCCAGTTTATTCTCATTTGGGTCCACGTCTTCTTATATTTTCTTTCCATTGGAAGTACTTACATCCTGGTAATAAACCCCTTTATTTCCCTTGATTTTGCTCTGTTGCAGAGGAACAGCAGATAGGATCTGCCATCATGCCAACCACTATTCAGTCTGAATGTTCCTCAGTCCCACCCCCTGTGATAACATTTCAAGGTTCAAGGACGTGCTCAAAAATTCCCACTGATTCCTGGGGACATCTAGTCCATAAGAATCTCAAGCCCACTCACCACAATCACATGGTAGCCCCGTATAAATGGCAGAAAGGGCGTAACACCCCACAAGTGACCCATTTGCTCTCTGAGGCCCCTCCGGCTTCATCCACAGAAGAAACTGTAATTTTCATTATTGTCGGATTAGCTATCACAAATGCTTGAGTCATTATTGATCCTAAATAACTGCCAAAGACAAAAAAAAGAAAATATTTGCAGATTTTGAATTTCTTCTAATTCTCTGAGCTTTACAGTTTTAAATAGTGATCCGCAGGGGCCCACTACAGAGCCTTGTGGAACATCCAAACCTTCGATCACTGTGAATCACTATTGTAACTCCTCCTCAATAGCCAAATTCTTAGCAATTCTCCCACTTGTTCCCTGACTCCATGACTTATGACCTTTATGAGATGTTGCTATTTATTATTGAAAGGTTTCTGAAAATTCATCCTTAATGATTCATTTGCTCAAAGATGATCTGCCCTTTAGAAATCTGAGCAACACACATCAAAGTTGCTGGTGAACGCAGCAGGCCAGGCAGCATCTGTAGGAAGAGGTGCAGTCGACTTTTCAGGCCGAGACCCTTCGTCAGGACTAACTGAAGGAAGAGTGAGTAAGGGATTTGAAAGTTGGAGTGGGAGGGGGAGATCCAAAATGATAGGAGAAGACAGGAGGGGGTCGGATGGAGCCAAGAGCTGGACAGGTGATAGGCAAAAGGGATACGAGAGGATCATGGGACAGGAGGTCCAGGAAGAAAGACAAGGGGGGGGGGGACCCAGAGGATGTGCAAGAGGTATATTCAGAGGGACAGAGGGAGAAAAAGGAGAGTGAGAGAAAGAATGTGTGCATAAAAATAAGTAACAGATGGGGTACGAGGGGGAGGTGGGGCCTTAGCAGAAGTTAGAGAAGTCGATGTTCATGCCATCAGGTTGGAGGCTACCCAAACGAAATATAAAGTGTTGTTCCTCCAACCTGAGTGTGGCTTCATCTTTACAGTAGAGGAGGCCGTGGATAGACATGTCAGAATGGGAATGGGATGTGGAATTAAAATGTGTGGCTACTGGGAAATCCTGCTTTCTCTGGCGGACAGGGCGTAGATGTTCAGCAAAGCGGTCTCCCAGTCTGCGTCGGGTCTCGCCAATATATTAAAGGCCACATCGGGAGCACCGGACGCAGTATATCACCCCAGTCGACTCACAGGTGAAGTATTGCCTCACCTGGAAGGACTGTTTGGGGCCCTGAATGGTGGTAAGGGAGGAAGTGTAAGGGCATGTGTAGCACTTGTTCCGCTTACACGGATAAGTGCCAGGAGGGAGATCAGTGGGGAGGGAGGGGGGGATGAATGGACAAGGGAGTTGCTTAGGGAGCGATCCCTGCAGAATGCAGCGGGGGGGGGGAGGGAAAGATGTTCTTAGTGGTGGGATCCCGTTGGAGGTGGCGGAAGTTACGGAGAATAATATGTTGGATCCGGAGGCTGGTGGGGTGGTAGGTGAGGACCAGGGAAACCCTATTCCTAGTGGGGTGGTGGAAGGATGGAGTGAGAGCAGATGTACGTGAAATGGGGGAGATGCGTTTAAGAGCAGAGTTGATAGAGTTAATTCACTACTGCGAAGCCTCTTCCGGTGATGCCTACACCGAAGAAGTTTAGATCCTCTCTTCAATTCACTACTGCAAAGCCTCTTCCGGTGATGCCTACACCGAAGAAGTTTAGATCCTCTCTTCGACGGGAGTTCAGTGAAACCATCTCTCACTGCTCCCCATCTGTAATTTCTTCTGCTCTTCAACTTTTCGACCACACTTTGACTCAGACTCGCTATCACAGCCATATATCCTTTCTTGGAACGTGCCTCCGTCTCCAACTTACTCCAGTCGGCTTTAGGATTCGTTTTCAAGCCTCTCAATTTGGACCTTCTGAGGATCCCAGGTACTCACATTTTATTGACTCTGCCTCTCGCCGCTTCTCCCGTCAAGCTCTGAAGGCGACTCTCTCCGCCATGAGGAGGTACTTGGTGTCCCTATCCCAGTCCCTTCCACACCTTCGGGACACTTTCTTCGCTGTCTGTAATGGTCCTACCCGTTATTTCATCCTCCTTCGGATTCACGCCTGCAATCGCCGTTTTTTTGACTTTGTCATGTTAGGCAAAGATCGCAAGATCCTACATCTATGGACTCCAGAGACTGCTGGCCCTGAAACTAGCAGGCATGAACTTCAGATTGCGGCCTCTGCCATTGATCTCACCGGCTCCAACACCTCAGGGCATATTCAAAACCCGGACTCCAGCAACGACAATGGACACAGCGACTGTGCAACCACCAACTGCGACTCCAGCCTTGAACTCCAGGCTGGGTCTTTATGTGCTGCTGTTGTGACTCCCGTCTCCCCTTCCCCCACCAATACTCTGCAATCCCGTCTCCTTCAGATCCCATCGTCAGCTCCTGGGTACTCAGAGGCTCCATCTTCCTCTCACCCCAACCCTCCCCTCTCCACTGACACCCCCAGCCTCCCCCCTCCCGCCTCTGATCCCAGCTCTCAAGATTCCAGCCTTGAACTCTAGGCCGGGTCTTTATGCGCTGCTGTTGTGACTCCTGTCTCCCCTTCCCCCACCACCACTCCGCAGCCCCGTCTCCCTCAGATCCCACCGTCAGCTCCTGGGCCCTCGGAGGCTCCATCTTCCTCTCACCCCAACCCTCCCCTCTCCATTCACACCCAAAGCCTCCCCCGTCCCCCCTCTGATCCCAGCTCTCATCCGTGCCGGGTCTTTACCATCCCCTCCGACCTTCAACTGTCGGAGGCAGAACGCTCGGTCCTCAGTAAGGGCCTCACCTTTGTCCCCCTTCGCCCACACCTCAGCAAGTTCCGTGTTCGCCATGATGCGGAACTTTTCTTCCGCCGTCTCCGTCTCCGAGCCTACTTCTTCGGCAAGGACTCTTCCACCCCCACGGATGACCCCTTCTCCCGTCTTCAACCCTCCTCCTCTTCACGGACACCCCGCTCTGGTCTTCTGCCTGCTCTGGATCTCTTTATCGCTAATTGCCGACGGGACATCAACCGTCTCGACTTCACCGCACCTTGTCCCCATTCCAACCTCACTCCTTCGGAACGCTCTGCTCTCCACTCCCTCCGCACTAATCCTAACCTTATTATTAAACCCGCCGATAAGGGGGGTGCTGTTGTAGTCTGGCGTACTGACCTCTACCTTGCCGAGGCACAGCGACAACTCGCGGATACCTCCTCTTATTTACCCCTTGATCGTGACCCCACTAAGGAGCACCAGGCCATTGTCTCCCACACCATCACCGACTTTATCCGCTCAGGGGATCTCCCATCCACTGCTACCAACCTTATAGTTCCCACACCCCGCACTTCCTGTTTCTACCTCCTACCCAAGATCCACAAACCTGCCTGTCCTGGCAGACCTATTATCTCAGCTTGCTCCTGACCCACCGAACTCATTTCTGCATACCTCGACACTGTTTTATCACCCCTTGTTCAATCCCTTCCGACCTCTGTTCGTGACACTTCTCACGCTCTTAAACTTTTCGATGATTTTAAGTTCCCTGGCCCCCACCGCTTTATTTTCACCATGGATGTCCAGTCCCTATATACTTCCATCCCCCATCAGGAAGGTCTCAAAGCTCTACGCTTCTTTTTGGATTCCAGACCTAATCAGTTCCCCTCTACCACCACTCTGCTCCGTCTAGCGGAATTAGTCCTTACTCTTAATAATTTCTCCTTTGGCTCCTCCCACTTCCTCCAAACTAAAGGTGTAGCTATGGGCACCCGTATGGGTCCTAGCTATGCCTGCCTTTTTGTTGGGTTTGTGGAACAATCTATGTTCCGTGCCTATTCTGGTATCTGTCCCCCACTTTTCCTTTGCTACATCGACGACTGCATTGGCGCTGCTTCCTGCACGCATGCTGAGCTCGTTGACTTTATTAACTTTGCCTCCAACTTTCACCCTGCCCTCAAGTTTACCTGGTCCATTTCCGACACCTCCCTCCCCTTTCTAGATCTTTCTGTCTCTGTCTCTGGAGACAGCTTATCCACTGATGTCTACTATAAGCCTACTGACTCTCACAGCTATCTGGACTATTCCTCTTCTCACCCTGTCTCTTGCAAAAACGCCATCCCCTTCTCGCAATTCCTCCGTCTCTGCCGCATCTGCTCTCAGGATGAGGCTTTTCATTCTAGGACGTGGGAGATGTCTTCCTTTTTTAAAGAAAGGGGCTTCCCTTCCTCCACTATCAACTCTGCTCTTAAACGCATCTCCCACATTTCACGTACATCTGCTTTCACTCCATCCTCCCACCACCCCACTAGGAATAGGGTTCCCCTGGTCCTCACCTACCACCCCACCAGCCTCCGGGTCCAACATATTATTCTCCGTAACTTCCGCCACCTCCAACGGGATCCCACCACTAAGCACATCTTTCCCTCCCCCTCCCTCTGCATTCCGCAGGGATTGCTCCCTACGCAACTCCCTTGTCCATTCGTCCCCCCCATCCCTCCCCACTGATCTCCCTCCTGGCACTTATCCGTGTAAGCGGAACAAGTGCTCCCTTACCACCATTCAGGACCCCAAACAGTCCTTCCAGGTGAGGCAACACTTCACCTGTGAGTCGACTGGGGTGATATACTGCGTCTGGTGCTCCCGATGTGGCCTTTTATATATTGGCGAGACCCGACGCAGACTGGGAGACCGCTTTGCTGAACATCTACGCTCTGTCCGCCAGAGAAAGCAGGATCTCCCAGTGGCCACACATTTTAATTCCACATCCCATTCCCATTCTGACATGTCTATCCACGGCCTCCTCTACTGTAAAGGTGAAGCCACACTCAGGTTGGAGGAACAACACTTTATATTCCGTTTGGGTAGCCTCCAACCTGATGGCATGAACATCGACTTCTCTAACTTCCGCTAAGGCCCCACCTCCCCCTCGTACCCCATCTGTTACTTATTTTTATGCACACATTTTTTCTCTCACTCTCCTTTTTCTCCCTCTGTCCCTCTGAATATACCTCTTGCCCATCCTCCGTGTCCCCCCCCCGCCCTTGTCTTTCTTCCCGGACCTCCTGTCCCATGATCCTCTCGTATCCCCTTTTGCCTATTACCTGTCCAGCTCTTGGCTCTATCCCTCCCCCCCCTGTCTTCTCCTATCATTTTGGATCTCCCCCTCCCCCTCCAACTTTCAAATCCCTTACTCACTCTTCCTTCAGTTAGTCCTGACGAAGGGTCTCGGCCTGAAACGTCGACTGCACCTCTTCCTACAGATGCTGCCTGGTCTGCTGCGTTCACCAGCAACTTTGATGTGTGTTGCTTGAATTTCCAGCATCTGCAGAATTCCTGTTGTTTGCTTTAGAAATCTGAGTTGTCTATTCCCCATTTTTGTTTCCATTTGTTTTAAAGTTGCTTCGTTTGGTGTGTCTCCATTACTAGTACAAGGATTGACAAGTAACTAATCTGCAACTCACTGAAATTGTTCTAAATCTTTGCTTCAATTATAGTCACAACAATAGCACTTTTCTCTTTTTTCTGGCATTTATTTATCATATTTTTTCTTTAAACTTTCTGACTGTGTCCTTTTCCTTTCCTCTTTTAATTCTTCTCATTTTTTGTTTTCCTTTAACCTTCTCCAGCATTCTTCTTCCCCCCCCCCCACCAATGGGAATCGTTTTAGTCCTTCAAAAGCTTCACCAACAACATTGTAGAAACTGAAAAGTTATGGTTGCTGTCTAATTCATAAAATCAGAGAGACATTACACTTTTAGTAGAAGGCCATTTAGCCCATCAGCTCCTTGCAGAGATAGTAAATTGTCCTGCCCTTTCATCAGAAGTTTGCAAAATACTTTTCCCTGAGTCTACCCAACTTCCTTATCATGCACTGTTTCCATCACTGTTACAGACTGAGAATTTCATATTATTATCACTTTCTGTGCTTTATAGTTTTTCCTCATCTTGTCTTCCCTACCAATTTCCCTTTATTTTAATTCCTAAAGAGCTTCAGAGAGACAGCAAACATTCTACTTTTTTAAACTGTGTCATGAGACCCAAACATTGTGCCAGTGTGTCACCTGACTAGTTTCACATTAATATAATCTGTTTCTAAAATCAATTGATTTTTTAGGGTCAGGGTAGGGTTGGAGAGGTCAGCGTTTGTGATATCGATGTGTTGGTGAAGTGGGCTGAGAAATGGCAGATGGAGTTTAATCCTGATAATGTGAGCTAATGTATTTTGGGAGTACTATTGAGGCTAAGACATATTCTATGAATGGTAAGATTATTGGGAGACTAAGGATCAGAAGGATCTTGGTCCACAAGGTCAAAGATTCTCAAAGACAGCAGTGGAGATTGATAATGTGGTTAAGAAGCTCCTCTGGGATGTTTTATTATTGTCATGTGTATGAGATACAGTGAAAAACTTTTCATGTCTTCCAGGTCAGACCTCAGCCAGAGCACTGTGTGCATTTCTGGTCAGCATACTAAAGGAAGGATATGAAAACAGTAAGGGTGCAAAGTAGATTCACAGAGATGCTGCCTGGTCTGGAGAGTCAGGGTCTATTTTCTCTGGAGCAGAGAAGGTTAAGAGAGGATATGATTGAGGTATATAAATTAAAGAGGGTTATAGTTAGGGAAGACTGCAGGAATTTTCTCCCTTTATCAGAATGCAACTGAAGGATTGGTTTAGAGTAAAGAGTAAAATTTGAGAGGGACTTTACATCTGCTACAAGAAAGCAGTATCCATCTTCAGGGACTCCCCCACCCCGCAACCCCACCATCAAGGCCATGCTCTCTTCTTGCTGCTGCAATCAGGAAGGAGGTACAGGGGGCTTAATTCCACATGATCAAGTTCAAGAACAGTTATTACCCTTCACTCACTTCGACTCTGAACTGATTCTACAACCTACAGACTCACTTACAAGGACTCTACAACTCGTGTTCTCAGTATCATCTATCTATCCATTGATTTATTTACTTACTGGTTTGTTTGTTTATTTATTTATGTACATATGGATGTAAGAGTATATGCATGCATTTATTTATTTGTTATTTGTGTTTGCACAGTGGAATGCACTGCTGGAGGAAGTTGTGACATTTAGGAGGTGTCGAGATAAGTCCCAGAATCACTGGGTACTGAAGGATGAAGTCCAAGTGCTGGAAGGTGGGATTAATATGGGTGGGTGCTCACTGGTCAGTACGGACATGGTTAGTCTAAGGTCCCGTTTCCATGTTGTACGACTCTCTGACATGATGACGTTATTCCCACTGATGCTGTCATGAATAAAGGCAGCTGTCAGAGGTAAATTGGTGGACGACAAGACGAAGCAGGTTTATTCCTCTGTTGTTGCTAATAACCTGCATATTTTAAATTCCACCTTAATGATAACAACATTTAAATTCCACGACTGTCACGATGAAATTTGAACTCTGTGTTATTATTCCGGGCCTCTGAATTATTAGGCTGGTAATTTAACATCTTTTTCCATTGCAATACCATGTTGTTTGATTAAACTGAAAGAAAGGTTTCAAAATGAAAAAGAAAATTGTATTCAATAAAATATAATCTAATCCATAAAACAAACTCAGATGAGGCCCTACTTGATTTGGAGAGTAACACCTCATATTCTGCTTTGGTAGCCTTCAACCTGAATATTGATTTCTCTAACTTCCAGTAATCGCTCTCTCCTCCCTCATTCTCTGCTTTTTTTCCCATTACCCTCTCACCCCTTCTCTTCTCCTCAACTCCCATCACTTCCCACTGGCCGCTGCCCTCCTTCCCTTTATTGCATGGTGTACTTCTCCCTCCTATCAGACTCCTTCTTCTTCAGCCCTTTACTTCTACCTGTCATCTCCCAGCTTCTTACTTCACTCCCCTTCCCCCACCCACCCAACTTCCCCTTCACCTGTCACCTGCCAGCTTATACTCTTTCCCCTCCCTCACATTCTTATTCTGGTTTCTGCCCCCATCCTTTCCAGTGCTGATGAAGTGCCTCAGCCCGAAATATTGTCTACTCATTCCCCTCCATAGATGCTGCCTGAGTTCCTCCTGTATTTTGTGTGTATTACTCAGAATGTTGTCCGAGTCTTCTGGTATGCTCTAATCCATTTGGTCCTGAAGTGATGGGAGAAAGGGTGATTCCTTCTCCAGGGCTTGGTGGAGACACAAGGCAGTACCAGAGGGACAGAGGGACAGGCAGCAGGAGTGGATCTATCTTGGGCAAGTAAACAAAATTATAAGGAGATTTTTGGCTTGCCACCACAGCCTATTCCACCAGGTGATTAACATTGAGAGGAAGGAATGAACTTTTGGTTAGATAAATCCTGGAATATCTCAGTATTATCCCTTGACATCTGTTTCTGCTGATTCCAATCGAAAAATTCAAAGGTTCATTTATTATCAAAGTATGGATCTGCAGTATACATCTCTGAGATTCTTCTTTTCCAGATAGCCACAGAACAAAGAAAAACCATGGAAATCATTTCAGAGAAAAACAGCAAACTCACCAACACAATCATCAACCCCACCCCCCAAACCGCCTTCCCCTGCACAAAACGCAACAAGTAATGTACCCTTTTGTGACCACCAACTGAAGATTAATTTCTATCCACCTGCCCACCTACCTCCCCCTCACCTGGCTTCACCTATCATCTGCCTGCTTGTACTCTTCCCCTTCAGGGTCCTGGCCTGAAATGTTGACTTTTTTTTTCCTTTCCATAGATGCTGCCTGACCTGCTGAGTTCCTCCAGCATTTTGTCTGTGTTAATTTCTATCCGCACTGAACTTGGCTGAGATCTAGCCAAGAACTGAGCAGCAACTCATAACGGGGTGGTGAACAGCACTGGCTTACGGAAAGCTTGCCTGCTACTGGCTATCAGAGGGCTGAGCTCAGTTAAATTAGTTCAGGGCTCCTGTGCTGATCAAAAGTGATGTTGGTAGGATGGGGTCAAATAGGAGAAAAATTAAATATGTAAAAAATTAATTGCTGCATGTACACTCCTGTTAAAATATTGGCTGCATGCAAGTTCAAGAGCAGGAAACTCGGAGCAGATGAGTTTAAAGGAGAAGTCTATTCAGCTTATTATGTAGTGGTTTATTCAGTTTATTATGTCGTGTTCTGCAAACAGAACATAATTTCAGAGTTTTCACATCCTTCTCAATTGTAGTTTTTTCACTGCCTGCCAAGGAGAAAATAAAATCAAGCATTTTCCTTCTCCTATAAAAAGTAAATAGTTCTTAGTCATCTGATTATTGTTTCCCTTCTGTGGTTTGCAATGCTGCTAGTAGGCTTCCTATTGGTGATTAATGTTTAGAAGTTTTGATTTTGAATCCTCACTCAGAATAATGACCGCGATTCCAGATCTTTAATCTGCATCTCTTGAGGTTCTGCAGGAGTCAATGGGATAGCAGGTGGATAAAACATGAGCAAGATATCTAAAGAGCTGCAGAGAGAACTTGTTATATAACCACATCAACTCACATGGAAGTATTTCAGGTAGCAGTCTGCAGTCTGCTTGCTCTCCTTCAGGCTTCCGAGGAAGTGATCTTTCCTGATCTTTGAAGACACCATGGAGTGAAGCAAGTCATTAAAACTCAGTGCTCTAGTTAAAATTACAAAAGAAGTGGGTCGGTGTGAAATTGTCTAGCAGCAAGTCTGGAACTCTTTGATCTCTCCGCTTTTAATGATTTGTACTATTACGATCAAGTTAAGGTGGTCAGCTTTCTACCTGCTAGATAATGAGAGCCATCCTCAGGTATGATTAGCATTCCAGAACACTAACTCTGCAGCAGCGTCAGCTCTTGAAGGCAGCTGAGCTTTATTATATTTTTTATTATCCTTTCAGTCTTGTTATAATCTGCGCTCATCCTATTTTGCAGTTGTACTTAATGATTAATAAGGGAGAGATCTCTACTCCATTGGTTGAGAATGGATTTGAAAGCCTAACCTCAGTCTCTCAATAAACATGCTGCCAATCAGCATCAAAACCTTTTGGGAATTGGCCGCGGATTGAAGGTGAGAAAATCTCAGCGTGAAATTAAATCAGGAGCTGTATCTGCTCTGCAGGTTACTCCATGAGGTATGGGAAAGTTTCACGCTGTCATCTACCTGCTGAACAGAGCCCACTGCCGTTTGGGTAAGTAGGGCAGCACTGTAAGGTTCATGTTATTTGATCTGTCAAGAGCCTTCAATGCCATACATCCCTCATTGCTGGGGGGTTGGCGGGGAAGCCACATTCAATGCAGGTTGGCACTTCCATTGTGTCCTGAATAATGGACTACCTGACTGGCAGACCACAGTTTGTGCGGCTTCAGAGCTGTGTGTCAGACATGGCTATAAGCAGCACTGGGACCCCACAGGGAACTGTATTGGCTCCCTTCCTGTTTACCTTGTATACCTCGGGCTTTAGATACAACACTGAGTCATGTCATCTGCAAAAATTCTCTGATGACTCAGCAATAGTTGGGTGTATAAAGGGAGAATGGGAGGATGAATACAGGACCCTGGTGGAGGACTTCGTCGAATGGTGCAAGCTGATCATCTGCAGATCAACATTAGTAAGACAAAGGAGATGAGGATGGACTTTGGGAAGACCAAGCCCACACTCCTCCTTGTTACCATTGATGGTGAGGATGTGGATGCGGTAAGAACCTACAAGTAGTTGGGGACGCACCCAGACAACAGACTTGAGTGGAGCATTAAGACATAGTCTGTGTACAAGAAGGGCCAGAGTCGCCTCAACCTCCTGAGGAGACTGAGGTCCTTTGGAGTATGCAGGAGTCTCCTTCACATGTTCTACAAGTCTGTTGTTGCCAGTACAATCTTCTATGTGGTGGTGTGCTGGGGCAATGGCATCAACTTGGGTGATGCCAACAGGCTCAATATACTGATTAGAAAGGCTGGCTCTGTTACAGGAGTCGAACTGGACACACTGGAGGCCGTTGTAGAAAATCCTGGCAATTTTGGACAATGTTTCCCACCCTCTGCATGTCACCTTGGCTGAACAGAGTAATAGACTAAGACAATTGCACTGCTCCAAATAGCGCTATATGAGGTAATTATTACCCTCGACCATTAGGCTCTGTGATGAGTCAACGTTATAGAGATGACCTCTTCCTGTTAGACCTGTTTGAGGTAACTTATTTTTATTTATTTTTCTTATTTCTCTTCTAATATTGCATATCCGCGAACTTGCAATGCTTCTGTGACACTGTAATATCCTTTGGGATCAATAAAGCATGTATCGATAAGTACTGTGCCAGCTGACACTCATTTGCTCTCTGAATCATAAGTCAGAAGGTTGTAGTATCACAAACATGAGAAAATCTGCCAATCCTACAAATCCAAAGCAACACATACAAAATGCTGAAGGGACTCAGTAGGTCAGGCAGCATCTATGGAAAAGATTACAGTAAATAGTCGATGTTTCCATCTGAGACCCCTCATCAGGTCTGAAAAGAAAGATGAGAAGTCAGAGTAAGAAGGTGGGAGGAGGGGAGGAAGGTTATAGATGAAACCTGGGAAGAGGGAAGGGTGAAGTAAAGAGCTAGGAAGTCAATTGGTGAAATAGATAAAGGGCTGGAGAAGGGGGAACAGCAGATTTCTATGCCTTAATGGAAATAGCTTCTGGTAATCTTGGTACACCTTTGACTGAATAGTAGGCCTATCTGTGACCAGATGAAGACACCTCACCTTTAACGTGGGTTTAATTATTATCTGTACCTTAGGATTGTGTCCTGAGTTAAACTCTTTCACATTTATCAGTCCCCTGTGAACTCTGTGCTTATTTTCCATGCTCCTTCAAATGTAGAATTAGTGTGCCAAAGAGCTTTGTTTAAATCTTCTCGTGACATCTCAGAAACCAATGAATCTGCAGCTTCTAATCTTTAAAGAATCTGAAGATTGCATCTTTTAGTCAATTCCGTTAATCTGACAAAATATTCTCTCACCATCTGCTCCCAAGATACACATCCTTGAAAATCTCTGAAGGCGCTAAATGAAAATGTCCTACCAAAATACTTAACGTACTCAGGAGACTTCATCTGTGGCCAGTGCTACAATTGAACTGACTAGAGTTTCATACAGTGTCATTTTCTCTACTTGCAGTGATATTTCCTTCTTTTCATTTCATGTATGGCTTTGTTAGTCTATTTTCTGACCTCTCACGAGAATTCGACAATATTGTTTACTCTCAGGAGCATCGCCACTTGTTCAACTTACAGATGAAATGGCTGAGAGTTTTCATACTCTTCCAGCTTCTGAACATACTTTGGATAGCTACAGCCTGCCAGGGGGCCTTAGGTCCCATACCAGCAAGTTCAGGAACAGTTATTACCCCTCAATGATCAGGCTCCTGAACCATCATAAACAATCTCATTCCACAACACTAAACTTAATCTACGGACTCACCTTTAAGGAATCTATAACTCATGTCCTTAGTATTATATATTTACTTATTTCTTCTTATTATCTGTATTTGTACAGTTTTTCTTTTTTATTAAAATTGACTGCTTGGCACTCTTCATTTGAGTGTAGTTTTTCACTGATTCTATCGTACTTCAGTGTTCTACAAAACATACCTGCAAGAAAATGAATCTTAGGGTAGTATTTGGTGACTTGATAATAAAGTTACTTTGAACATTGAAATTTGAGCAGTACTGGTCTATCAATAAACTCCAGAGTTCATTTCCCAACTTCTGATGACAATCTTACTGCTTCCTCAGCAGCAACAATCCTCATTGCCAATGTTGACTCCAAGGGATCTTCTCTGTACAGCTGTTGAGTGAAAGTAAAAGAAAATAAAACACGGGAGCAGAATGAGGCTATTCAGCCAATTGAGTCTACTCCACCATTCCATCATGGTTGATTTATTTTCCGTCTCAACCCTGTTCTCCTGTATTCTCCCCATAACATTTGACACCCTTCCTAATTAGCAAGGGTAAAAGGACCCTGATGGCAGTTATATACAGGCCTTCAAACAGTAGCTGGGATATGGACTACTGATTACAACAGGAAATAGAAACAATGTGTCAAAAGGGCAATGCTATGATAGTCATAGAAGATTTTAACATGCAGATAGATTGGGGAAAACAGGTAGGTAATGGATCCCAAGAGAATGAACTTGTTGAATGCTTAAGAGATAGCTTTTTAGAGCAGTTTGTCAATGAGCCTATGAGAGGATCAGCTATATCGGATTGGGTGTTATGTAATGAACCAGACAGGCAATTAAGGAGCTTAAGTAAAAGGAACCCTTAGGAGTCAGTGATCACAATATGATTCAGTTCAGTGTGAAATTTTATAGGGAGAAAGCAAAGTCTGACATAGCAGTATTTCAGTGGAGTGAAGGAAATTACAGTGGTATGAGAGAGGAGTTAGCCAAAGTAAATTGGAAAGAGATGCTGGCAGTGATGACAGCAGAGCAGCAATGCTTGGATTTCTGGGGAAAATCAAGAAAGTACAGGATAGATGTATTCCAAAAACAAAGAAATACTCAATACTCAAAATACGCAAATGGCTGACAAGGAAAGTCAAAGTTAAAGTAAAAGCAAAAGAGAGGGCATACAACTAAGCAAAAATTCCCTGGAAGATAGGGGATTGGGAAGCTTTTAAAAACCCACAGAAAGCAATGAAAAGAATCAGTAGGAGAAAAAGATGAAATATGAAAGCAAACTAGCAGACAATATCAAGACAGATAGAAAAAGTTTTTTCAAGTATATAAAAAATAAAAGAGAGGTGAGAGTGAATATAGGACCACTAGTAAATGAGGCTGGAGAAATAATAACGGGGAATAAGGAGATGGCAGATGAACTAAGTGAGTGTTTTGCATTAGTCTTCACTGAGGAAGACACTAGCAGTGTGCCAGGTGTTGAAGGGTGTGAGGGAAGCAAAGTAAGTACAGTTACTATTACAAGGGAGAAGGTGCTCAAAAAGTTGAAAGACCTAAAGGTGCGCAAGTCAGACGAACTGCACCCTAGGGTTCTGAAAGAGGTAGCAGTAGAGATTGTGGATGTGTTAGTAATGATCTTTCAAGAATCATTGGACTCTGGCATGGTTCCGAAAGACTGGAAAATTGCAAATGTCACTCCATTTTTTAAGAAAGGAGGAAGGTAGCAGAAAGGAAATTATAGACTAGTTAGCCTGACCTCGGTGGTTGTTGAGATGTTGGAATCAATTGTTAGGGATGAGGTTATGGAGTACTTGGTGACACAGGACAAGTTAGGACAAAGTCTGCATGGTTTCCTAAAGGGAAAATCTTGCCTGATGAACCTGTTGGAACTCTTTGAGGAGATTACAAGTAGGATAGATAAAGGTGATGTAGTGGAAGTTGTATAATGTGTATTTGGAATTTCTGAGGCCTTTGACAAGGTGGCACATATGAAGCTGCTTACCAAGTTAAGAGCCTATGGTATTACAGGAAAGTTACTGACATGGTTAGAGCATTAGCTGATTGGTAGGAGGCAGTGAGTGTGAATAAAAGGATCCTTTTCTGGTTGGCTGCCACTGACTAGTGGTGGTCTGCAGGGGTCAGAGTTGGGACCACTTCTTTTTATGCTGTATATCAAGGATTTATACAATGGAATAGATGGCTTTGTTGCCAAGTGTGCAGGTGATACAAAAATTGGTGGGGGGGCAGGTAGTGTTGAGGAAACAGGAAGGCTGCGGGAGGACTTAGACAGATTATGAGAATGGGCAAGAAAGTGACAAATGAAATGCAATGTTGCAAAATGCACGGTCATGCACTTTGGTAGAAGAAATAAATGTGCAGACTCTTTTCTGAATGGGAAGAAAATCCAAAAATCTGAGATGCAAAGGGACCTCTAACGTTTGAGCCTTCTCCCCGTTTAGATAGTAGTCCGCACTATTGTTCCTTTTACCAAAATGCATTATGATACATTTCCCAAAATTGTATTCCATCTGCCACATTTTTGTCCATTCTTCCGATCTGTCTAAGTCCTGCTGCAATTGCATTGCTTCCTCAGCACTACCTACCCCTCCAACTATCTTCGTATCATCCACAAACTTTGCCACAAAGCCATCAATCCATTATCTAAATCATTGACAAACAATGTGAAAAGTAGCGGTCCCTATACTGACCCCTGAAGAACACCACTAGTCACTGGCAGGTAACCAGCAAAGGCCCCTTTCATTCCAACTTGCTGCCTCCTGCCTGTCAGCCATTCCCCTATCCATGCCAGTAATGCTGTAGGGTTTTATCTTGTTAAGTAGCCTCATGCGTGGCACCTCATCAAGCGCCTTCTGAAAATCCAGGTAAATGTCATCTACTGCTGCTCCATCCTGCTTGTTACTTTCTGAAAGAACTCTAACAGATTTGTCAGGCAAGATTTCCTTTTAGAGAAGCCATGCTGACTTTGACTTATTTTATCATTAGTCTCCAAGTACCCTGAAACCTCATCCTTAATAAATAATAGACTCCAGCACTTTTCCAACCACTGAGATTAGGCGAACTGGCCTATAATTTCCTTTCTTTTGTCTTCCTCCCTTCTTAAAGAATGGAGTGACATTTGCAATCTTCCAGGACCATGCCAGAATCAAATGATTCTTGAAAGATCATGACCAAAGCATTCATTATCTCTTCAGCAACCTCTCTCAGCTCTCTAGGGTGTAGATCATCTGGTCCAGGTGACTTATCCACCTTAAGACCTTTGAGATTGCCTAGCACTTTTCCCTTTGTAATATCAATGGCACTCACTCCTGCTGCCTGACACTCTCTACCACACTGCTAGTGTCTTCCACAGTGAAAACAGATGCAAAGTACCCAATAAGTTCATCAGCCATTTCCTTGTGCGGTCATTTGAGAAGTTTCAGAGGAGGTTCACGAGAACGATCCCAGGAATGAAAGGATTAATGTATGGGGAGTGCTTGATGGTTCTGGGCCTATACCTGCTGGTGTTTAGAAGAATAGGGGTGGGTGAGGGGGGGGATGGAAATCCCATTGAAACCTATCAAATATTGAAAGGCCTAGATAGAGTAGGTGTGGAGAAGATGTTTCCTATAGTTGGAAGTAATGGAATGAAGCTTCCAAATAAGCTTCCTTTTTGATAGATAACAACATCTAGTTACAACAGTGTTAAGGTAAACATACACACACACACACACACACACACACACACACAACATTAAAAGTAAAAACAGAAAATGTTAGAACCCTCCTCATGTCAAGCAACATCCACAGAGAGGGACAGAGTCAATGAAAATTTCAGCTCTGTAATACTTTAACAGTTCTGTTTAATTCTTCTTCTATTTCTGTTGTGAATTTTGTTGGAAATGCATTGGATTTCAATAATAAAGCACTTAACCAAAGATGATTGTTTAATTTCACAAGATTATTGATCCAGCTGTTCAAATTGGTTTCTGAAGTGTTGATGTATGCCATTTGGTGAGGAAGGTTAGCCTATTTAACATTTGCGTCTCTCCAGTTAATATTATTAGTCTGGATGTCGCTATAATAATTTTATTTCATCCACTGCATTATCTCCATATATTAATTAAATCAATATCTTATTACATTTCATTTCTTATGATTATTGAATTGTTTATTTGAAGGTCTGTTAATCTCCCTCAGAATATTTCAAGTCCTAATTTTTTTCTGCTCCAAGTGATTGTCATTGTCATTATGTGCTGTGTCATATGATGTGAATGATCATGGTCCTTTGATCATGATTGTTTTTGGCAAATTTTTCTCCAGAAGTGGTTTGCCATTGCCTTCTTCTGGGCAGTGTCTTTTCAAGACAGGTGACCCCAGCCATTATCTAGTCTTTTCAGAAATTGTCTATCTGGTCTTAGTGGTTACATAACCAGGACTTGCAATATGCACCAGCTGCTCTTACAACCGTGCACGTCCTGCTCCCGTGGCTTCACATGACCCTGATCGAGGGGGCTAAGCAGGCGCTGCACCTTGCCCAGGGGTGACCTACAAGTTAGCAGAGGGAAGGAGTGCTTTACACCTCCTTTGGTAGAGACGTATCTCCACACTGCCATTTGAGTGAACACCAGTAAAAAAATAAAATGGACTGATGCCTAAGTAGCTGTCCTGGACTTGAGCCCTCAGTAAGCTGTCCGTTTCTAGGGTGATCCAGATGAGGTGGAACTTAGGGATATATAATAAAAACAGAATGATTGGTGACACTTTGCAACTCGCTCACCATCTACGGAAAGAAAACCATCAATATTGCAGGTAAAGTAAAGGCATCCGTTAGTCTTGCGAGACCATGGATCTGCGCCTGGAAAGTCTTCACTCTCCAGGACGCAGGCCTGGGCAAGGTTGTATGGAAGACCAGCAGTTGCCCATGCTGCAAGTCTCCCCTCTCCACGACACCAATGTTGTCCAAGGAAAGGGCATTAGGACCCATACAGCTTGGCACCAGTGTCGTCGCAGAGCAATGTGTGATTAAGTGCCTTGCTTAAGGACACAACACATTCCCTCGGCTGGGGCTCGAACTCACGACCTTCAGGTCGCTAGTTCAATGCATTAACCACTTGGCCATGTGCCCACACAGGTAGGAGACTCTTAATCAGATATGCCCAATTTATTTATGTTTCTTTATTCATTTTGATATGGAAATGATTAGGTTATTTATGTTGTGAAGACCATATACAGTTTGCAGGGACAGGAAAACTACCATGCTAGTTTTCAGTTCTAGCAAAAAGTACGGGTGTGGCACAGTGTAAGGAATAACACAATTCTAATCTTCTACACTGTTGTGATGAGCAGCCATTGACGAAATGCAATTGATGAAGCACATGCTTATATATACAGGTCAAAAGAAATGATGTCTTGGCTGTTGCACATTATAGGTAGATTAAACATAACCACTGATTTATCTTCGAACCAATGATTTATCTACAACCTTTGATTAGTGTGTTGAACAGTTAAATTAATGAACTCATTATTGCTAAGCAAGTTAGATTTAATATAACTTGAGAGGTCATCAATATCCGACAAGCTTGTAGCCCAACAGCAAATTACATTGACTGTGAAAAGGTCTGAAACCAGACTCAGTTAATAACCATAAGAGACTGTTAGACAGAGGGGCAGAATTAGGCCATTTGGCTCATTGGGTCTGCTTCACCGTTCAATCATTGCTGATTTATATTACTTCTCAAACCTGTTCTCCTGTCTTCTTCCAGGGACTTTTGACACCTTTACTAATCAAGAAACTGTCAACTTCTGCTTTAAATAGATCCACTGACTTGGCCTCCACAGCTATCTGTGGCAATGAATTCCACAGATTCATCACCTTCTGGCTAAAGAAATTTCTTCTTTTCTGTCCAAAGAACATCCTTCCAATTTGAGGCTGTGCTCTACGTCCTTGACCCTCCCACGATTGGAAGTATCCTCTCCATGTCCACTCTGTCTAGGCCAGGGGTGGCCAACTTTTTACCTTCCATGCGTCAATTTTTTCACTCACAAGTTCAGGTGCGCCATACCACTCTTGTACCCCCATTCAATTCTTGTAAAAATATGTTAATATAGAACTCGTGCGTGAAAAAATCGCAACTGACTCGTGTGTGAAAAAATTGACGCATGGAATGTGAAAGTTTGGCCACCCCTGGTCTAGGCTTCAATGATATCCTCAGTCATTCTTCTAAACTCCAGCATGTACAGGCCTGGACCCATCATCCGTTAACTCATTCCAGGACCATTCTTGTAAACCTCCTCTGCTCACAGTAACTGAGGTGATGTTATTCACTCTGTGCTGAGGATCAGCTCGGAAGTAGGTGGAAGATCTGAATAAGTCTGCAAGCTCTCTAGCCAGAGAGTGGTGAATTTGTGGAATTCGTTGCCACGGGCAGCTGTGGAAGCCAAGTCTTTTGGTACATTTAAGGCGAAGGTTGATAGATTTTTGATTAGTCAGGGCACGAAGGGATACAGGGACAAGGCAGGAGGTTGAGACTGAGAGGAAAACGGGTCTGCCATGAGGAAATCGCGGAGCAGACTCGATGGGTCAAATGGCCTAATTCTGCTCCTATATCTTATGGTCTTGTGGTCCCTCGACTTCAGCCAACAAGAACGGTGGAACTGTTCAGGTGTCATTCAAACAACATGAATGAAACACACAGCTGTCCTGAAGGAAAACAGGAATTTACAAAACCAGTGTAGAAGTCCCTTGCATGAAATGCCCAGCCCTGTTGCCTCCTGAAAATCATCATGTAGTGCAGCATTTGACAAAAGAACTGAAGTCACTAGGGTCAAACAGTTTTTGTGACCATTGTACTTGAGTTGATTAAATGGCAGCTTGCTAATTCCTAGTCTGTCACTGAGGCATAAAAGAAAATGGGACAGCTCATCATTGTATTGCATTGAACACGAAAGAGCTTCACTCGTCCTCTTGAGATTCTTCACAAAGAAGACGGACAGCACCCTATGTGATGGCTGACAAGAGATTTAAACACCTTGGTGAACTATATTTTACATTCCTATCTGTGATGCATATGGGCATATCCTGGTTTGAGAGATATAATTATTCCACTCAGTAACCTGGTCAGGCTTTGCTTTGCTAGCTGAGTGCTGAGTATTTATCCCACAGGCACAAGTCAAGGATTTGTGTTTCGTGGAGCCGGGTAGAAAATGGAAAAATAGCCCAAGAGCAAAATCGGCATGAACAAATTCTAAAGCATGAACTTATGTCTTTTACCCTTGCTCTATGACACATCAACAAAGCACATAAGAACCTAAAGTGATATGTTGTCAAGAAAAGAGAAAGGTGACATTCAACATATTACTCATGTAAGCATAAAATGGCTTCAACTTCATCTTTAGTCATGCTAACATCCATCATTATGGACAAATTAATGATAAAACAGACTCTTATTTAAATGCAGAAAGACTGTAGGAAGTTTAAGTCAAAGTGCATTGGGGTAATACATAACAAACAGGGAGCATACAAGTACAGCAGGTATGCTGGCTTTTATTTCAGGGATGTTGATGTATAAACATAAGACGTTTTTCTACAATTGCACAATGAACTAGTGAGACTACATTAAGAATAATGTGAACAATTTTGATCCTCTTTTTTAAGGACAAAAATTATCTTTGGAAGCAGTTTAGAGCAAGTTTGGTAGGATGACCTTGGGCATGGATCCTAGGATTCCATTTGGGTCTTGTTAGGTAGGTGCCATGATTAGTATGGTCTGTTTGGTCCAAAGGACTTGTGTCAATGCCCAATGACTCAATGGTGGTATTGCTTTCCGAAGAATGTTTAAACAGGTTAGGTGTGTAGATATTGGAGTTTAGAAGAATAAGGACTGAAATTTATGGAACTTGTATGTTCCTCAGTGGGTCAGACATGGAGAATACTGGAAGGATGAATGGTCTTATGGACCTATGATATCTTATCAGCAAGTTTCGGCACAGTATCCAAACAAGGAAGTGGCCAATTTAAGACTGAGGTGGGGAAGAGTTCCTTCTCTCAAGGGTCTATAAGTCTTTGGAGTTCCTTGCCCGAGAAAGCTGTGGAGGTTGAATCTTTGAATATATTCAAAGGGAGTTTTTTAATCATTTAGGGATCTGAGGATTATGGGTTGCTGGAAGTAGGAACGGCAGAGGTAGAATCAAGAGGCCAAGTTATCTGCTCCTAGATCTTCTGATTGACAATGTGCATGGCTGGGAAAGTGGAGAGGAATATTAGCTGATTGTCATTTATTCATTCCCTGCTGCAGAAGGAAAGGGGAAGACACTTCTGAGAATTCCTGCTCGCTGAATATTTTGATGTAAAGTGTATTGAGGAATGGTGGACTGCAGCAACTGTCACCCTATAACATTGGCGGGGAAAAAGAGAGTAGAAAATTTTGGAGGGAGGAACATAGCAGCAAAATTTCTTCTTATTGCTTGAAACTTTACGGTTCCATTGCTTAGTGTGATGCTCTGTATAATAGTTCTTATCCTTGCAATCTATTTTATAACATTATCAATTTGGAGCCAAGTCTTACCAATTTATCACCTTTTGTGGAAAGGACGATGCTGTAACTTATTGTGCCATTTTGTATCTCTTCAATAAAGGAGTTTAAATATTCCAAGAACTGTCAGACTTGAAAAATCTTTCTAATTATGAAGACAGTTTTCAAGAGTTGTAATTCCTAAAGGACGCGTTGAGACTTTTTTTTCCCTGTAAGTGCCTCTTGTGAAAGATTTTAATCAGAGATGAATTTTTAATTAGTGATGTTGATGTATTTATATGAAAAATGCACCCAGAATTCTGTTGGACTGGAGTGTTTTATATTTCCCGAGATGTTTTTCACTCTGCTTCCCTTCTGTCTCCTGATTCATTTCCCCCTCTATTGAGATTCAGTCAGTCCTTCTTAATTGTTCAGATTACATTAATTAAAAAAGTAATGGAATGTATCGTAGTAGGCAAGCACTGGCAATTTTTATATCAGAAAGATGTTTAATCCTTATTCCACCCAATAGCTTAGAAAATGGGCCACATAGAGTTGTTCCCTTAATGTATGATACAAGACTTGCCACCCGGTTCAGATATGGCCCAAGTGCGGAGTGGGGGACACTGAAGCAGGTCAATAGTTCACAGACTTTAATGCAAACAGTGTTAAAGGAAAAAGAAAACAATAAATGCTAGGCCAAACAGGGTCATCAACTAAAACTCTCAAATGGAAATGAAGCCTACACTGTGGCTGAAAAGAACAACTAAGAATAAAAACGAATACCGCTAGTCTTCAGAGTCAGTTGACTCGACAGTCCAATTTCTCAGGCAAGGCGGAATGCAAGCAGGCAGTGAAGCGTTGCTGTGTCCAAGTCTCAACAAATTCCATGATGGAATGAATGGAGTTAAATATTATCATAATGAAATATTAGCTGACACGTGCATACTTACAAGTGTAATTGCCATATCTGCGGCGCTGCCGAATCCATGGTTGTGACAAGACTGATTTTACCTGGAGGAGATCACACTAGTGAATTAACCTTCAGGCCATGATGCACATTTAAAATTCTATCCCATACTTAACATCAGACATGCACCTCGTCCTGCAAAGGCTGCTTCTACCTACAATGAGTTTGCACTGGAACTCAATGAGCAATGCGGAGATTGGGACATATTAAGTTATGATCTTGTCTTTCTCATTATCTAATGGGAGACTGCTGTCATTATGGCACTTGACATGACAACTTTGAGAAGGAATGCAGACGTCTGAGTTTGAGGCCTGCTTTGGTCAGAGTTCACCATGGATATTGTATCCTAGCTATCTGGATGCGCAAGCCTGGGCAGTACGATATGGAAAACAAGCTGTTTCCCATGCAGCAAGCTCCCCTTCTCCACGCAACTGATGAACCCCAAGGAACGGCAGAGGCCAATGCATTTTGGTACCAGCAACATCACAAGAGTTGCCAGTCAGCATTGAACTAAATGTAGGATTGCCTTAGGGACTCCAACTCCGGACTTTTCCCTCTGGGTTTACTCCCGAAGCTTTCCCCATGAGTGGGTATAGCCATAAGGCAGCGGAAATTTGAGATCAGAGTTCTCCCTCTGCGAGGTGAGCTGCTAACGACAGCTGATGAATCCCACCTGCCTGAAGTGACTGGTTTTAAGGTGCCAGTAACCTGCCTTTGCCCCTTCTTCTACTGGGCTTAGTAGCTAAGCCACAGGTGGAGGTCAAGATCTGGACTTGGTTGTCAGAGGCTATTTGAAGCACACGACATGGGGACCTTTTAATAAGTAATGGGAGCTTATTCCATTTGCCACCCGCAGCTATAACAACCCTGAGGAATCGATGCAGACTTACAATCCTTCTAACGTCCACAGAGTTATATATAACTAATGGGAAGTGATTTTTTTTGTTTCCTCCTGCCATCAATCCCTTTGTATCTTTTGTGAATACCCGCAAGAAAATGAATCTCACGATAGTATATGGTGACACATACAGTACGAACTTTGATAATAAATTTACTTTGGGCTTGGAATCAATCTGTCAAAGCACTCTTTTAATGAAAGTATTTGTGATGACATTGCTGACAAAATTGAATAGTGGGAGCCTTCTGGATAGATTTGACAGACAACTCCATGTGTGGGGGGATATGTTCTTGGAAAGTCAATGACCTGGATCAATCTGAGCCTTTATTTGCATGTTCAGGTTTGAAAGGCACTACTGGTTGTGGTAGAACACAGAACAGTACAGTGTAGGGCAGGTCCTTCGGCCCACAATGTTGAGCCAACCCTCTAACCTACTTCAAAATCAATCTAATCCTTCCCTCCCACATAGCCCTCCATTTTAATTTCTCCTATGTGCATGTCTGTGTCTCATAAATATCCCTCTGCCATCACCCCTGGCAGTGCATTTCACACACCCACAACTCTCTATGTAAAATGTCTCCCTTTGCTATGCTCCCTATACTTTCCTCCAATCACCACAAAATTATTCCCACTCATACCACCCATTTCCACACTAGGGAAAAGGCAAAGGCTGTCCATTCAGTCTATGCCTCTTATAATCTTATATACCTCAAGCAGTCACCTCTCATCCTCCTTCGCTCCAAAGAAAAAACCCTAGTTCACTCAACTTTCCCACATTAGACATGTTCTCTAATCCAGGTATCATCCTCTTAAATCTTCACTGCGCCCTGCCTAAAGCTTGCACCTCCTTCCTGCAATGAGATAACCAGAAATGAACACAATACTCTAAGTATAGTCTAACTAGGGGTTTGTAAAGCTGCAATATTACCTCACAGCTCTTAAAGTCAATTCCTTGACTAATGAAGGCCAACATATATAAAACCTCTTAACAATCCTACCAACTAGCGCCACAACTTTGAGAGATTTATGGACATGGACCCTCAGATTCCTCTGTTGCTCCACACTGCAAAGAAGCCTGCCATTAACCTGCTTGACCTTCCAAAGTTGATCACTTCACACATTTCCAGATTGACCTGGGTAATGGCTGTTTCGTTTGGTGGTAAATGTGTATGGTTGAATGACAGTAAACTGGACTTGAACTCCATCTACCAAGATGCTTGATCTTCTGTAAGAGGACTTCAAGATGTGGTCTTGGGCATGATCTGTTTTCCCCATGGTGATCAAAATGATGGTGACTCTCATTTTCGCTTCCACCTAATCATCCCAGGCAACTGTGGCAGATCATTACCATGTTGTTCTTTTTTGGTGGTCACCACAGTTTTAGAGAGATCACCAACTGTTCACAACTCACAGTCAAAGGAATGATTTGTGCTGAGTGATCAGCACCAGGGGTTGCCGTTTTCTACATTCATTTGATCACAAGGGTGCAGATTAATAACCCAGAAATTCCCATCAACAGACAAAGGGTTTCTGGTTTCCAAATGTCCAGCTGATTATGGATCATGAGAAACACATCATGACATTGAATAGCTTGCTTCATGACAACTCTCTTGTGCGTGTGTGTGCGTGCGCATGTGTCCATCGTGAGTGATGAGGACCTCTAACATCCTTGGGTGGATGTGTTTATTTGGATGCGGTGACATGCACATGTTTGATTAAAGTGAGGGGGAGTTGCACAGGTTGTCAACCTCACTCTCTCTTTCCTAGTCTATCTAGCCAGTGGAAAGACAAGAGTCAAGATGACTGGAGGTAGGTCAGGATGCAGTGCATCTCTAGGGCGACCTACATATCTTGGCGTTTCCACCACGTAGTCCGCCAGATCCAGTCTTCACATGCTTTGGATAGACAGGGCCAAAATCACGGAGGGTTAAAAAAAAACCCTCATGGCTACTCTCACCTGGTTTGGCCAGCCTGTCGAAGCCATTGCCCGGAGTGTGGCCACTGTTGCATGCAAACATCTTACTTGGAGTCGCAGGTGAGAGCTGAGTGCCAGGTGAGGACCAAAGGTGAAGGAACTACCTCGGAAGCTACGACAGGTCTTCACATCTGAGGTGCTACCCCTCCCTGACACCCAATACACCCTTCCTCAGTCTTAGAGGGAATATACATGGACGGATATTTATAACACTGCCTGGAAGGATGGATTCTGGAGGAGAAATCTGTCTTCTTCTCCTATGACTCTTTAGACTTGTTGTAACTGCAAATACATCTGGTAAGTGTCAAGAAGTATGAGCCAACAAAGTATCAGGACAGTAATGGATGAATGAATTATGAAGAGAGTCCTTTGTTGAATTGGTACAGAGGTGTCAAGCAGATGTGGGGATGTCTCCATGACCGAGTCATAGAATCATAGAGCACCACAGCACTGGAACAGGATCTCCGGCCTACTAGTCTATGCCAAACTGTTATTCTGCTAGTCCAATTGACCTGGACCTGGATGAGAATCCCTTCCATGTACTTATTTAAACTTCTCTTAAATGTTACAATTGAACCCACGTCCACCATTTCCACTGACAGCTTGTTCTATATTGGCTCTGTCCTCTCAGTGAGGAAGCTCCCCTTAAATCCTTCACCTTCCACCCTTGCTGAAATCCGGAGGAAAACACACAGAGGGGGATCACAAAGCCGAGGAAAGAGGACTGGGTTGAGACAACAGAGTCTTTTGGAGAAGAGGAGTTCAGTGGGTAATACCGTTCCGCCTGACCGGAAGTGCACTGAGGGCGGTAAGTGTAAAGGAGTTGGGTGCTTACTGTTCTGGCTAACAACGGATGGTGCAATCCGGGGTATATTACGATCGAGGAACGTGTTTGCAGACTGGATATTGAACTTTTTACTGTTGGACTTCGGCCACATTCCACCGTGATACAATACTTGGTGGCACGGGAGGTCATTCCTGCCTGTGGCCATCGAACATGCAGCTCCTCCCGTGGAGGGTCAGACACCCTGAGCCAATAGACTGGTCCTGGACTTATTTTCCATCTGGCATAGTTTGCTTTTTGTTGTTTGATTGTTGGGGTTTTTTGTATTGATATATTTACACTCTATTCTTGATTGGTGTGGCTGTTACGAAACCAAATTTCCCTCGAGATTAATAAAGTATATCTATCTATCTATCTTTACCTTTGATCTCTAGTGCCAGAGGAAGCGCAGCAGGGAGATTCGGAGCCTGACAGCCATTTCACAGAAAGCTGAAGTAAAATAGGGGGTAGAAAGGGGCCTACCTCAACCATGTCAAAATCACCTGAAAGCTGAGGGGAGGGAGGGAGATTTTTTTCTCCAAGGTTATGAGGGAGAGATATTTCTCTTCTGGAGCCTGCAAAATTCTAGTTTCCATCATGGACCATGCCTCTCTGCAGACCTCTATCAAAGTGCACCAAAAATTGGGAGAGATGTATAACAATGCCCCTCATTCCTGGTTTGCAGAACCACCTGCACCAAATATAATCCCACATGTAAAATGTAAAAAAGTAAAAAATGTAAAAAAGTCCCATCGTTTTTCAATCTCTCGGCATAATTCAGTCTCTCATGTCCTGGCAACATCCTCATCAATACCTTTTGCCCTCTTCCAAACTTAACAACATCATTCCTATAGCAGAGTGACCAAAACTAAATACAACATTCCAAATGATGCCTCACCAATGTCTTATACAACTGTAGCATTACATCCCACCTTCTATATTCAGAGCTCTGACTGACGAAGGCCACCATGCTGAAAATCTTCCTAATCTCCCTGACTACCTGTAATGCGATTTTCAGGGAACAATATAGTTGTACTCCTAGGTCCCTCTGTTCTACAACACTCCCCAGGGCCGACCATGGAATTTCTGATCCAAGATCAGGATTCAAGTTTACTTGTCACAAGTATTTTGAAACTAATAGTGAAATGGGTAGTCTGTGTTGACAACCAACATGGCCACGGGTGTTATGGGGGCAGCCTGGAAGTATTGCCACACATCCCAGTGCCAACACTGTATGTCCACAATGCTCCGCAGAACATCACAGAATACAACAAGCAACAAAACAACAACAGCAAAATAAGCCCCATTCCTCCCTCCCTTTCACACACATGCACAGTCCTTTAACCCCAGGACGGGGCTCCAGCATCTTGCAGACTTGGACTCAGACTTGATCTTGTTGGTATTGGGCTTTGATTTCCCAGTGCACTCGCAGAGTATCGCACATTTAGCTCTAGCCAGCAGGCCTCAAATTCCTGACTTCTGACATGATCCTCGGGTCTCAATTCTCTGCATCAATTCCAGGACGTATTAATCACTGAACACTAGGCCTCAAACTCTGTTCTCATTGGTGACAGGACCCCAAACACTATTTCCTGATCTCTGGTCTCTCCAATTTGCAAACCCAGAGGGTCATCAGAACTTGTTCTTCTTGCCTGCACAGAACTCTGACTCCGGAATCCACTGACAACCTGCTGACCTGGGTGCGGGCCCTTGTCCACTTTCTGCCAGCCCAACATCCAACATGTGACCACGGATGTCCAATGTTCACACCATTGGCCTTCGAATGCGGAGCCGAGACCTAGACTCCGCCCTACCCTCTAATTTCTTCACGTCCCTGTCTCTATACCTTAACCTGACCCCTAACTCCCCTCACTGTCTCCAAAACCATCCTAAAAGTCAATTAAATAAACAACTAAATCTGAGCTGTGACTCAATGGAGGTCACAGCTGGATGCCATCTTGAGCGATCCCAAAAGACCAAGAGGACATTACATCTACTTGTAATAAGCTTGTTTCACTAATCGCAAAATGAGCTTTTGTGAGTTTTCTGAAAGCACAAATTGCTGTTGTTTGCTCTTGTGGCTGTTGACATCAAAAGAATCCCCTGACAATCTGTCTCTTTAATGTTATTGATGTATGTGTTACTGAGACAGCACTGTAATGCTTTCATTAACATTGAAGGTTAAGCTATGAGGTGGATTCAGCCAGTCTATGTCTTTTAGCAAGCATGCAGATGGTGTGGTTCCTTTTCCCCAGGGCTATAAGAGCAGGACTGATGGCTTTGCATCACCAGTGGCTGTCATCCCAACTCTAAAGAAGCTTGACAATGTCGGAGGCCGAATGTACCACAAGGGACAAGACATACCTGAGTGAATCTCTGCACATCTTTCAGGGAAGAAATTGTCTGATTAAGATTAGTTTCATCGTTAAATTTAGCCTGAGACATCAAATGTTCTATTTCTTTTTTCTCAAGGTTTGCTTCATTATTTGAATGCTGAATGTAGAGACTGAATGCCAACCCCATCCCCAGCTCACCCTCTCCCCTTCTTCTTCCAGGATTCTTCTAGTTAGTGCAGTTAAGGGGGAACTCACGACCACTGTTGGATATTGTTTGTGGTGTGTGAGGCCTAAGCCTTGAGTACGTCCACAAATCTTTCATTCTTCACTGATAAAAAAAGAAATGGTCCAATAGTGTAAAGCCTTCCCCACCATTGAGCACATCTACAGGGAGTGTTGTCACAGGAAATCATCATCTTTCATCAAGGATCCACCACCCCCCACCCCCACCATCCAGATCTCTTCCCAGTGCTGCCAAGTGGAAGGAGATACTGGAACCTTAGATCCCACGCTACCAAGTTTAGGAATAGTTATTATCCTTCAACCATCAGGCTCCTGAACCAGTGTGGATAACCTCAATTACAACAACACTGAACTGATTCCACAACCTATGGACTCACTTTCCAAGTCTTGACAGCTCATGTTCTCAATATCATTTATTATTTATTTTTTATTATTATTTTATTTTTCTTTTTATATTTGCAGTATTTGTTGTCTTCTGCACATTGTTTGCTTATTTGTCATTGTTTGTGTAGTTTTTCATTGATGCCATCGTGTTTCTTTGTACCTACTGTAAATGCCTACAAGAAAATGAATCTCAGGCTAGTATATGGTGACATAAATGTACTTTGATTATAAATTTACTTTGAACTTTGTTGTTGTCTTGAGATAATAGGTGGCCTGTTATGCAGGTCACTGCATAATGAGAGGAGACTGGAATTTTAAATGAAAGAGATGTAGGTTTCCTAACAATACCACAGCTAATTATCTATTCTCAAATGTCCCCAGGGATGATGGCAAAATGTTGTCTTTAAACTTTTCGTCACCATGTCCAGAATCTGGCCACCTATGCTTCAAGAATCTGACATACAGTAACAAAGGAAAGGTGTTTTATATTTCAGAGATGGAGAAAGTAGATGCAAAGGCCACTTTATGAGATACACCTGTACACTTGCTCATTAATGTTAATATCTAAATCAGCCAATCATGTGGCAGCAATTCAATGCATAAAAGCATGCAGGCACGGTCAAGAGGTTCAGTTGTTCAGACCAAACATCAGAATGGGGTAGAAATATGAACTAAGTGAACCTGACCGTGGAATGATTGCTGGTGCCAAACACAATGGTTTGAGTCCGTCAGAGACTGCTGACCTCCTGGAATTTTCATGCACAACAGTCTCTAGAGTTTACAGAGCCTGATGGAAGAAACAGATTTAATCCAATGAGCGGCAGTTCTATGGGAGAAAATGGCTTGTTAGTGAGAGAGGTCAGAGGAGAATGGCCAGACTGGGATCAAGCTGACAGCAAGGTGAAAGTAACTCAAATAGCCAAATGTTACATCTGAATTCCTCCAGTTCTTTGTGTATATTACAACAGCGGTGTGCAGAAGAGCATATCTGAATGCATAACACCTCGAACCTTGAAGTAGATAGGCTACAGCAGCAGAACATCACAACAGGTTCCACTCCTGTACCGAATGAAGAGGCCACTGAGTGAATTTGCAGATTATGGAAAACATGTGCAAGCTTTCACTTGTCTTTTTCTCACAGGTGAAATCCAAACCAAAATGCTGAACATTATGTTGTGGAAAGCGACCAGTGAGTGAGTGGGCCAGTGAAGGAGTGGAGCTTTGAGGCTTCGATGAGAAGAGGCGGAGGACAAGATAGCTCGCAGTTAGCTCCTGAGATGGTGATGTGCATCTCAAGTGAGATGTGGCAGCCTTGGGGGAACGCTCCTCTCCCGCAGAGTCACATCTGCCAGAAGTGCATACGGCTGAGCAACCTGGAAGACCTTGTAAGGAATCTGGAGCAGCCGCTGGATGAACTTCGACTCATAAGGGAGAATGAGGCAGTCATAGATGAGAGCTACAGGGAGGTAGTGACACCTAGGCTATCGGAAGCAGGTCGTTGGGTGACAGTCAGAGGAGGGAAAGCGAAGGGGAGCAGATAGGTAGTGCAGGGCACCCCTATAGCCATTTCCCTGAATAATTTTACCATCCTGGATACCGTTGGTGGGGACAACTGACCAGGTGTGAGCCACGGTGGCAGGGCCTCCGGCACTGAGTCTGACCCTGTGGTGCAGAAGGGTGAGACGGAGAAGAGGAGAGCTGTCATCATTGGAGACTCTATAGTCAGGGGAACAGACAGGAGGTTTTGTGGACATGAGAAGGACACCCGCATGGTTTGTTGCCTCCTGGGTGCCAGGGTCCGGGATGTCTCTGACCGGGTGCACGACATCCTGGTATGAGAGGGAAAGCAACCAGAAGTCATGATACATGTTGGTACCAATGACATAGGCAGAAAGGGGGATGAGGTCCTGAAGTGTGAGTTTCGGGAACTAGGCAGAAGGCTGAAGAACAGGACCTCAAGGGTGGAGTTCTCAGGATTGCTGCCAGTGCTACGTGACAGAGATGGTAAGAATTGGAGGAGATGGCAGTTGAATACGTGGCTGAGGAGTTGGTGCAGGGAGCAGGGTTTTAGATTTTTGGATCATTGAGATCTCTTCTGGGGAAGGTGGGACCTGTACAGATTGGATGGGTTGCATCAGAACTCAAGGGGGAGCAATATCCTTGCAGGTAGGTTTGCTAGCATGGTTCGGGAGGGTTTAAACTAATTTGCAAGGGGGATGGGACCCGGAGCGATAGAGCAGTGAAAGAAGTGCAAGGAGCAAAGCCAGATCTAACATATAGAGAGACTTTGAGGAAAGAGAAGCAGAATAAAGGGTGTAAAAGTAGGAAGGTAGAAGGGCTGAAGTGTGTGTGTACCTCAATGCAAGAAGCATCAGGAACAAAAGTGATGAACTGAGAGCTTGGATACATACATGGAATTATGATGTAGTGGCCATTACGGAGACTTGGCTGGCACCAGGTCAAGAATGGATTCTCAATATTCCTGGATTTCAGTCATTTAAAAGGGATGGGGGGGGGGAAGGGGAGGAGGGGTGGCATTACTGGTCAGGGATACTATTACAGCTACAGAAAGGGTGGGTAATGTAGCAGGATCCTCTTTTGAGTCAGTATGGGTGGAAGTCAGGAACAGGAAGGGAGCAGTTATTCTATTGGGGGTATTCTATAGGTCCCCTGGTAGCAGCAGAGATACAGAGGAGCAGATTGGGAGGCAGATTTTGAAAAGGTGCAAAAATAACAGGGCTGTTATTATGGATGACTTTAACTTCCCTAATATTGATTGGCACCTGATTAGATCCAAGGGTTTAGATGGGGCAGAGTTTGTTAAGTGTGTCCAGGATGGATTCTTGTCACAGTATTATGGACAGACCGACTAGGGGGAATGCCATACTAGATCTAGTACTAGGTAACGAACTGGGTCAGGTCACAGATCTCTCAGTGGGTGGGCGTCTGGGGGACAGTGACCACCACTCCCTGGCCTTCAGCGTTATCATGGAAAAGGATAGAATCGGAGAGGACAGGAAAATTTTTAATTGGGGAAGGGCAAATTATGAGGCTATAAGGCTAGAACTTGTGGGTGTGAATTGGGATGATGTTTTTGCAGGGAAATGTACTATGGACATGTGGTCGATGTTTAGAGATCTCTTGCAGGATGTTAGGGATAAATTTGTCCCGGTGAGGAAGATAAAGAATGGTAGGGTGAAGGAACCATGGGTGACAAGAGAGGTGGAAAATCTTGTAAGGTTGAAGAAGGCAGCATACATGAGGTTTGAGAAGCAAGGATCAGATGGGTCTATTGAGGAATATAGGGAAGCAAGAAAGGAGCTTAAGAAGGGGCTGAGAAGAGCAAGAAGGGGGCATGAGAAGGCCTTGGCGAGTAGGGTAAAGGAAAATCCCAAGGCATTCTTCAATTATGTGAAGTAAAAAGGATGACAGGAGTGAAGGTAGGACCGATTAGAGATAAAGGTGGGAAGATGTGCCTGGAGGCTGTGGAAGTGAGTGAGGTTCTCAATGAATACTTCTCTTCGGTATTCACCAATGAGAGGGAACTTGATGACGGTGAGGACAATATGAGGGAGGTTGATGTTCTGGAGCATGTTGATATTAAGGGAGAGGAGGTGTTGGAGTTGTTAAAATACATTAGGACGGATAAGTCCCAGGGGCCTGACGGAATATTCCCCAGGCTGCTCCACGAGGCAAGGGAAGAGATTGCTGAGCCTTTGGCTAGGATCTTTACGTCTTCGTTGTCCACGGGAATGGTACCGGAGGATTGGAGGGAGGCGAATGTTGTTCCCTTGTTCAAAAAAGGTAGTAGGTATAGTCCGGGTAATTATAGACCAGTGAGTCTTAAGTCTGTGGTGGGAAAGCTGTTGGAAAAGATTCTTAGAGATAGGATCTATGGGCATTTAGAGAATCATGGTCTGATCAGGGACAGTCAGCATGGCTTTGTGAAGGGGAGATCATGTCTAACAAGCCTGATGGATTTCTTTGAGGAGGTGACCAGGTATTTAGATGAGGGTAGTGCAGTGGATGTGATCTATATGGATTTTAGTAAGGCATTTGACAAGATTCCACACGGTAAGCTTATTCAGAAAGTCAGAAGGCATGGGATCCAGGGAAGTTTGGCCAGGTGGATTCAGAATTGGCTTGCCTACAGAAGGCAGAGAGTCGTGGTGGAGGGAGTACATTCAGATTGGAGGATTGTGACTAGTGGTGTCCCACAAGGATCTGTTCTGGGACTTGTACTTTTCGTGATTTTTAATAACGACCTGGATGTGGGGGTAGAAGGGTGGGTTGGCAACTTTGCAAATGACACAAAGGTTGGTAGTATTGTAGATAGTGTGGAGGATTGTTGAAGATTGCAGAGAGAGATTGATAGGATGCAGAAGTGGGCTGAGAAGTGGCAGATGGAGTTCAACCCGGAGAAGTGTGAGGTGGTACACTTTGGAAGGACAAACTTCAAGGCAGAGTACAAAGTAAATGGAAGGATGCTTGGTAGTGTGGAGGAGCAGAGGGATCTGGGGGTACATGTCCACAGATCCCTGAAAGTTGCCTCACAAGTGGATAGGGTGATTAAGAAAGCTTATGGGGTGTTAGCTTTCATAAGTCGAGGGATAGAGTTTAAGAGTCGCGATGTAATGATGCAGCTCTATAAAACTCTGGTTAGGCCACACTTGGAGTACTGTGTCCAGTTCTGGTTGCCTCACTATAGGAAGGATGTGGAAGGATTGGAAAGGGTACAGAGGAGATTTACCAGAATGCTGCCTGGTTTAGAGAGTATGCATTATGATCAGAGATTAAGGGAGCTAGGGCTTTACTCTTTGGAGAGAAGGAGGATGAGAGGAGACATGATAGAGGTGTACAAGATAATAAGAGGAATAGATAGAGTGGATAGCCAGAGCCTCTTCTCCAGGGCACCACTGCTCAATACAAGAGGACATGGCTTTAAGGTAAGGGGTAGGAAGTTCAAGGAGGATATTAGAGGAAGGTTTTTTACTCAGAGAGTGGTTGGTGCGTGGAATGCACTGCCTGAGTCAGTGGTGGAGGCAGATACACTAGTGAAGTTTAAGAGACTACTAGACAGGTATATGGAGGAATTTAAGGTGCGGGGTTATATAGGAGGCAGGGTTTGAGGGTCGGCACAACATTGGGGGCCGAAGGGCCTGTACTGTGCTATGTTCTATGTTCTATGTTCTATTAAGACAAGTGAAGTGAAGTGAATGGAAAACTACCAAAGAAGACAGTATGCTGTAAATTGCATGGTTTTAAGAAGCAGTGTAGGGAGATCTCAGTGACCCCAGTATACAATAGCAACAGAGAGCTTTTGTATGCAGAGAATAGGAGACGGGAAATCTTTCAAATTGTTAGAGGAATATGATTAGGTGGTTTGAGAAAAAAGCAGAAATTTCATGATTTTAAAGTAGTAGAGAACGTGAACAAAGAAGTCATGTTAAACTTCATAAATCGCTTGTTAGATCTCAGCTGGATTTATTGTGGATGGCCCTGGGTACAATACTTGAGGAAAGATTTCAAGGTCTTCGAATGGCCAAGGAAGAGATTTGGCAGCAGGTTGTTAGCAATCAACAAATTCATTTATAAGAAGTTGAAAAAGCTTGGGCTATTCTCTTTGGAACCAACAAAACCAAACAGTTTCCAGCTTTTTGATGCTTGCATGGCAGATTCTATCCCTTCTAACAAATAGATTAATAACCGAAAGGCTGTGTTGTTAATATGATTGGGAAACATCAAAGAAATTCTTCTCATTGACTTTTTGGGACTTGGATCACTTTTGGCTGATTCCCAAAAAACATCAAAAGGAAATTGGCTGGGTAAACAAGGAACTTAGAGGTTCAAGGACAGAATGTGCATTGTCGAGTTAACCTTGTCTGTTCCTATTGATGAGCTAACACAGACTACAAATGGCTTCTTTCTTCAGTGCTGTAAATAGTGATGAGTCTGGATAAGTGTCATTCTGTCATGGTGTGTGCTCACAGGACTGGACATGATTATGGAGGAACGGCAGGCCCTCTCTGTCACAGCAGTTGCAGACACCGACTTAACCCAGGTGTGCCGGAAAGGCGGCCTCAGTCATGGGAAGTGTTGCCAATGACTCAGCTTCAGGAGCAGAGCGTGGTAGAATATCCAAAAAGAGATGGAAACAAGAGGTTAGACATAAAAATACCATCAGAGGAACGACTGAGCGATGCTGTGAGACAAATCATTCTCTCCAACACAATGGCTCCACCAAGGCACTAAACAAGAGTCCTCTTTAAATAATCACAGAATGCAGAAAACCCGTGCCAGTCACAATTAACTTGACAAGATTAAACTGAAAGCACAAGGGCTTAATGGCTCTAATTAAGATAACAATTAGTAAATAGAGGTGTGCAAGAACCCTAGAAGCTCAAAGCTCTGCGGCAAGTTGCAAATGCCACAGGGCTCATGACACACTCAAGCTAAACAAATTAAACAGAGTAAAACACTGATTTGTGACTCTGATGAAATGTCACTGATAGATCCCTTCTGATCCCAGAGCATCCAGTTATGCTGCAGATGAGTTGTGCCAATGGATTGGAAGGTATGGTCTACATCAGTACAAGCTGGATTAAGCTACTTACAGCTCAGATTCTTCCAATGTAATCAGAATGAACCTAATGATTTCAACCTAGTATCTGTTCTTTGTTTATTCTATGATTTGGACGTTCATTTATAAGGTTAGCATTTATTAACAAACCCAAATTGTCCCCAAGAATGTTATATTGAAGTAGCTTATGAACTAGCATCCATCCTTAAAAACACCCACCAACCAGGATATGCCCTCTTCTCATTGCTATCATCAGGAAGGAGGTGCAGGAGCCTGAAGGCACAAACTCAGCGATTCAGGAACAGCTTCTTCCCCTCTAAATGAACATTGAACCCGTGAATACTGTGGTAAACCATACATATATATGTTGTGACTGGGTTAACTGTCTGGACACACCCCTCTGCTGACTGCCCCTGTGGCTCCTCCCACAGAGTCCTGTATAAAGGCGTCTCACCTTGCCCCTCCCCCTCAGTCCGGGGCCAGTCACTCAACGTGGAGGTCGTATTGTACAGCGAATAAAAGCCTTTCAGTATTTTCCCAAACCTCAGTCTTTTGGAGTTATTGAAGGTATCAAATACTACCTCACTTTTTAAAAAATTTCTGTTTTCGCACAACTTATTTTAACTTAACAATTTAATATACATAAATATATACCTACTGTAATTCCTTTTTTTCTATACTTATCATGTATTGCATTGTACTGCTGCTGCAAAGTTAAAAAGTTTCATGATATATGCTGGTGATATTAAACCTGATTCTGATTCTGAACCATTACTATTATTGTGGTAAATTACTTCGAAAATGTTTTCAAGTTTCCAGAATGTTAACCCACTGGCAAAGTATCAACACCAAGACTTTTACTCTGACTTGTTCTATGAGTCTGTGGTGGCCAGTGCTATCATGTTTGCCGTTGTGTGCTGGGGCAGCAGGCTGAGGGTAGCAAACACCAACAGAATCAACAAACTCATTCGTAAGGCCAGTGATGTTGTGGGGATGGAACTGGACTCTCTGACGGTGGTGTCTGAAAAGAGGATGCTGTCTAAGTTGTATGCCATCTTGGTCAATGTCTCCCATCCACTATATAATGTACTGGGTGGGCACAGGAGTACATTCAATCAGAGACTCATTCCACCGAGATGCAGCACAGAACGTCATAGGAAGTCATTCCTGCCTGTGGCCATCAAACTTTACAACTCCTCCCTTGGAGGGTCAGACACCCTGAGCCGATAGGCTGGTCCTGGACTTATTTCATAATTTACTGGCATAATTTACATATTACTATTTAACTATTTATAATCCTATTACTATTTATTATTTATGGTGCAACTGTGATGAAAACCAATTTCCCCCGGGATCAATAAAGTATGACTATGACTATGACTACATTCAGTGCTGATGAAGGCTCTCAGCCTGAAATGTCAAAAGTTTATTCCTTTCCACAGATGCTGTCTGACCTGCTTATTTCCTGCAGCATTCTGTGTGTGTTTCTCCAAATCAGGACGGTGTATCACCTAGAATTGAGGGTTTCCCATGCATTTTTTTTTCATCTTCTGGATAGCAGAAGCTATGGATTGGGAGGTATGTTGTTCAAGGTCTTGATTACTTGCTACGGTGCATCTTATGGTTAGTATACAACCCATTGTTCTTTGGTAGAGGGCTGAATATTTAACGCTGTTTATTGGTTGCTGATCAAGCTTATTCCTTGTTTTAGCTGCCAATGTGTTGTTGGAGCTGTGCATAACCTAGAGGGTGGGGAGTATTCTTTTACAGTCTGGACTTGACACATAGCATTGAATCAGAATCAGGGTTATTATCCCCGTCTTATATGATGTGATATTTATTGTTTTCCAGCAAAAGAGTGGGCAAAGACATAGAATTACCATAAATTACAAAATAAATAAATAGTACAAATAAAAGAAATAACAAAATAGTTCATGGAATCATTCAGAAATCTAATCGTGGAGAGGAAGAAGTTGGTACTGAATCATTGAGTATGGGATATCTGGCTCTAGTACCTCCTCCCTGATGGTAGTTATGAGAAGAGGGCATGTTCCTAATGGTGAGGGGCCTTAATGATGGATGCTGCCTTCTTGAGACACCACCTTTAAAAGATGTCCTCACTGGTGAGGAGTGTTTTGCCTCTAATGGAACTGGTTGAGCCTACAATCCTCAGCAGCCACTTATGATCCTGTGCATTGGACCCTCTACACCAAGTGGTGGTATACCAGTGGAATGCTCTCTACAGTGCACTTGTTGAAATTTGCTAAGCCACTTGGTAACCTACCAAATCTCCTCAAACTCCTGACAAAGTAGAGCCACTGGCACACCTTCTTTGTGGTTGCTTTACTGCGTCGGACCTCGGACAGATCCTCCAAGGTGTTGACAGCTTGATACTTGAAGCTGCTGAACCCTTCTACCTCTGATCACTCAGTGAGGGATGGTGTGTGTTCTCTCAACTTCATCATCATCATCATTATGAACTGCACCGTTTGATGTAGGCATAGTTTCATGACCATGATTGTTCTTGGCCAATTATTCTATAGAAGTGGTTTGCCATTGCCTTCTTCTGGGCAGTGCTTTTACAAGAAGGGTGACCTTAGTCATTATCAATACTTTTGACTTACTCTTTCTATAACCCACAGTCAATTCATTGGTTTTGCTCATTTTGAGCATAAGGTTTTTCTTCTGACACCACTGAACCAGCTGATCTACCTCACTCCTGTACACCTGCTTGTCACCATTGGAGATTTTACCAACAACAGTGGAAACTGCAAATTCACAAATGGTATTTGATCTGTGCTAAGCCGCAGTCACCAGTGTAGAGACAGTAGAGCACTGGACTAAGTGCACATCGCCGAGGTGCACCTGTGTTGATTGACAGCAAGAAGAAGGTGTTAGCACCAATCTTCACCTACTATGATCTCCCAATGAAGAAGTCAAGGGTCTTGTTGCAGAGGGAGGCGGAGAGGCCCAGCTGTAGAAGTGTGGTGAATAGTACTTGAGGGTATGTTAGAATTGAATGATGCCCTGTAATCAATATTGACATGCTGTATGTTTTGCAGTTGCTCCAAAGCGGAGTGGAGAGCCAATGAGACTGAATCTGCAGCAGGATCTAGGTCCTTGCTTAGACAGGAATTAATTCTAGACATATTCAAACTCCTGAAGCACTTCATTATGATGTGAGCTCATCCAATAATGTTAACAGAAGTGAAAACAAACTGTTTTCTCTTCCGATCCTCTCCAGTTATTATAGTATATAACTGTCAGATTCATTTACTTTCTCGTCTTTGGTGATCAGAGGTGTTAATTGTGATGGATTGCAATGAAGTAGTGCCATTGGATTTCAAGGGTATTTCCTTGTTTACTCTCTTATTGTAGACGGACATTGTCTGGAACTTATTGCTTGCCACGATATAAATGGAAATCAACATTAAGTAAGTCTGATCCTGTAATGGAGGGAAAGCTAACGAATGAACTCATTGTGAACAAGCTATGGACATTACTCTGAGGAACTGGTACATCTTCTGCCCATGGTGATTTTTGCCATTGATTTTTATTGACTAGTACTAGATTCAAGATTGTTTAATATCATTTCCAGTACACAAGTGTAATTGTTACTCCAGATCTGATGCAGCACAAAAAAAACACAAATAAGTTAAAGAACACGATAATAATAACAATACACAATAAATATAAATACATAAGATAGCTTATATACATAGTCTGATTGTATGTCCATAAAGTGACACTAGGCACAGGAGTGTCTGTACATAAGGTGACTGACAAAAAATTATAAAGTAATGGTGGTTGGGGGTGCGGAATGGTGGATTAGTTGGTGGAGATGTTGATCAGCTTTATTGCTTGGGAAAAGTAGCTGCTTTTGAGTCTGCTGGTCCCGGCGTGGACCCTACGTAGCCTCCTCCCTAATGGGAGTGGGACAAACAGTCCAGGAGCAGGGTGGGTGGTGTCTTGCTTAATTTGCTTACATTTTAAATCATTACTTTTTCAGTGAATTTGCTATGTGAAATCAAAACACTGTACACATTGGAAATTTGAAATGACAAACAGAATATGCTCTGGGGAGTAAGCAGCACATGTGGAAAGAGCAACAAAGTCAATGTTTCAGATTGACAATATTTTTGGAGTGAGTAAGGGAGTAAGCAAGTTAGTCACTGTCTACATTTCCCTGCACATTAATTCTGTCATGCTTTACAGAAATGTTGACATTTCATAATACTGAGACTCTTTAAAGAACCATGCAGTCATGTAGAGTTTAGAAAAAGGCCCTTCAGCCCAAAATGACTATGGTGGCCCTCCATTTATCTCTCTGTACTAATTTTGTTTTCAAGCTCTCAGACAAAGATCTTCTGTATTATGGGAATTCAAGTTCTTGTCCACATACTTCTAAATGTTATAAACAGTACTTTCCCCCACACTTTCTCATGCAATGAGTTTCCGTTCCGACCACCTTCTAGATAAAACAAAACCCTTTAAATTCTTTCTAAACCTCTTATCTCTTACCTTAAATCTATGCCTCTGATTTTAACCTCTGCTATGGGGAAAGGTTTTCACCATGTACCATTTCTGACGCACAGAGTTTTGTGTATCTTTATCACTCTTTCTTTTCTCCATCATCCGGGTGAATCTCCTCTGCACCCTTTTCAATGCAATCTCATGCCTTCTTTCTGAAGCTTATCAACGTTTATACATTGTTATTTCCTGCTTGTACATTGGCCTTCTTATGAAGAAGGGCCAATGGCACATTCAAAATATCATTATATTTTTAACAGTGGCAGTTGGCATTTGAATCTTCTGCTTGGGTAATCATAAAGCATCATTATAAGGTTTATCATAAGGAACTCAGTTGGAAATCAGATTAGAAAAGCGTTAAAAGCCCTGAAATCATGTTAACTAAAATATTTTTTAGCAACAACAAGGGTAATGTGATAAAATCTTTGAGTTATACACATCTTTAAAATGGCTACTTTTTACATTATGCGTACACTTCTGTATTTATTGAACTGCTGCTTTATCTTATTAGTTAGCCATCAAATCAATCCATGATGGCTGGATTGACTTGATGGCTAACGAACAAGATGAAGCAGCTATTTGCAGAGGGTTACAAGTCTGACCATTCTCAGCCACAATGCGACATGTACCTGCATATGAGGTGCTAGATTTGATCTGAGTGTATAAATTAAGCTGTGCCACACAATGGATGGCACTCAAGAGCATGGAGCATGATTTTAATCACCATTACATTTGTAGGCACATATTGAATCACTCAATTTAGTCCAATAACTGTTGTTTAAGGTTTAGACATTTCTTCCCCAGTACACCTTCGGGTGGTGTTTAACATAAATTACCACTGAACCAGTTGAAAAACGGCTCTTCTGACATGATGAGCATGTGAACACAAGTCTGGAAATTGGGTCAAGTTGCACATTTTCCTGTGCATAATTCATTCAAAAAAAGATACGCAACATGGACCAGATTCGGCTTATCGTCATTTCTGGGTGAAATCACTCCCTTCTGAAATTAGATCATTTTGTAAATTCTGTATAATCTACATTGTGTGAGCACGTGGCCAGGTGGTTAAGGCATTGGACTAGCTACCTGAAGGTCGTGAGTTCAAGCCCTAGCCAAGGGAACGTGTTGTGTCCTTGAGCAAGGCACTTTATCACACATTACTCTGCGACCACACTGGTGCCAAGCTGTATGGGTCCTGATGCCCTTCCCTTGGACAACAATGGTGTCGTGGAGAGGGGAGACTTGCAGCATGGGCAACTGCTGGTCTTCCATACAACCTTGCCCAGGCCTGCGCCCTGGAGAGTGAAGACTTTCCAGGCGCAGATCCACAGTCTCGCAAGACTAACGGATGCATTTATATAATCTACATTAACTTAAGTTCATGCGAACTTATGTTTGTTGTTGTCTTGCAATGTTCTAAGTGTCTCTGCTGCAGAAAGTAGTGGGTGGCATGGTAGCATAGCACTCAGCAGCTCGTGTAACGCTACTAGAGTGCCAGTGACCTAGATTCAATTCTACCATTGTTTATTTTTTGTTTCATTCTCTTTCTCTCTCATTGCACAGTTAGAGCAGTGGGAATGAGAGATGGGATAGTGGAATGCTCCTCTTGTGGGATGTGGGATGGCAGGAAGGGAGACCTCCAATGTCCCTGATGGCTACATCTGCAACGAGTGCATCCAGTTGCAGCTTCTTTCAGACTGTGTTAAGGAGCTGGATGATTTTGGGAGATTCGGGAGATTGAGGTATTGATCAGCAGGGCTTACATGGAGGTAGTTACATCAAAGGTGCAAGGCACAGGGAAAGGGGTGACTGTCAGGAGTGGGAGTTGGGATAGGCAGCCAGTGCAGGGCACCCCTGTAGCCATTCCCCTCAATAATAAATGACCTAGCAGAGGAAAACCATAGCGGTCAGGTCTCTGACTTTGTGGCTTAGAAGGGAAAGGGGGGAGAAGAGGCATGTTATTTTGATAAGGGATTTATTGGTTAAAGAAATAGACAGGAGACTCAGTGGATGAGAATGAGATTCCCAGATGGTATGTTGCCTCCTGGGTGCCAGGATCAGGGAGATCTCAGATTGAGTCCATAACGTTCTTAAGTGGGAGGGTGAATAGAATAGCCAGAGGTTGTGGTTCACACCAGTATCAATAACATGGGTAGGAAAGGTGACAGGACTTCCTGGGTTGTGATCTCAGGATTGCTAACCCATGCCACGTGCTATTGAGGCCAGAAACAGGAAGATCCTACAGCTTAACACATGCCTAACGAGTTGGTGCAGGAGGGAGGACTTCAGATTTTTAGATCATTGGGCACTCTTCCAGGGAAGGTGGGACCTATTCAGAGGGGACAGTTTGCATCTGCACTGGAGGGAGGCTAATATCCTTGCAAGAAGGTTTGTTAGTGCTGCATGGGGGTGGGAGTGGGGGGGGCACGGTGGAGAGTTAAACTGGAGCTGCAGGGGGATGTGAACCAGAACTCCAGACCAGGTAGTGGAGTTGTTCTTAGGAAAGATATTGTTAAGACTATGTAGAAAGTCAGGAATCGAAAGGTTGAGAATGGTAGGACTAACGTCCTGAATTGTGTATATTTCAATGCAAGGTGTATTGTAGGAAAGGTGGGTAGGCTTAGGGCATAAATTAGCGCACTGAATTATAACATTGTAGCCTTTAGTGAGACATGGTTGCAGGAGGGGTAGAACTGACAGCTCAATGTTCTGGGATTCCATTGTTTTAGATGTGATAAAGCAGGAGGATTAAGGGTGGAAGAGTGGCATTACTAGTCAGGGAAAATGTCATAGCAGTGCTCAGACAAGGCAGGCTGGAGAGCTGATCTACCGGGGTTATATGGGTGGAACTGATGAATGAGAAAGATATGATCACATTAATGAGATTATATTATAGACCACCCAACAGTCAGTGGGATTTAGAGTTGCAAATTGTGGAGAGATCAGGTACTGTTGCAAGAAACATAAGGCTATTTTATAGGTGAATTTAACTTTCCACATACTGACTGGGACTCCCATACTGTAAAAGGACTAGATATGATACAGTTTTTCAAATGTGTCCTTAATCATCACATAGAAGTCCTAATGTGAGAGTGTGCAATACTTGATCTCCTATTTGGGAATGAGACAGGACAGGTGACAGAATTTTGTGTAGGGGTACACTTAGCATCTAGTTTTCATAACACCATTAGCCTCAAGATAATTATGAAGGATCTGGACCTTGAGTTGAGATTCTAAATTGGAGAAAATCCAGTTTTTATTGCATCAGAAAGCATCTGACAAGCGTTGATTGGAGCAGGTTGGTTTCTGCCAAAGATTTATTTGGTAAGTTGGAGGCTTTCAAAAGTGAAATTTAGAGAATACAGAGTTTGTATATTTCTGTCAGAATAAAAGGCAAGAATAAGGGGTTTAGGGAACCTTGGTTTTCAAGAGAGATTGAGATTCTGGTTAAGAAGCAGAAGAAGGAGGTGCTTAACAGATATAGGCAGGGAGGAGCAAATGAGGTGCTTGAAGAGTATAGGAAATGCAAGAGAACAGTCAGAAAAGAAATCAGGAGGGCTAAAAGGGCTAAAAGAAGTTGCTCTAGCAGACAGGGTAAAAGAGACTCCTAAGGGCTTCTACAGACACATTAAGAGCAAAGGACTAGAAAGGGACAAAACTGGTCCTCTGGAAAATCAGGGTGGTCAACTATACATAGAATTAAATGGGATAGGGGAGACCTTAAATGTTTTTTTTGCATCTGTATTTTCTTAGGCAATGGACACAGAGACACAAAGTCTATTGAAGTGAAGCAGAGCAGCAGCAAAGGCATGGGCCATATATTGATTACAGAGGAGGAGGTATTTGCTGTTTTGAGGCAAATTAGGGTGCCTAAATCCCCAGGGCCAGACAACGTGTTCCCTCGGATCCTGTGAGAAGCTAGTGCAGGAACTGCAGGGGTCATGCCAGAGATATTTAAAGCCTCCTTAGCCATGGATTAGCTGCCAGAGGATTGGAAGATATCTAATGTTGTTCTGTTGTTTAAGAAAGGCTCTGGGAATAAGCTAGGAAATTATAGGCCACTGAGCATGACATCAGTAGTGGGTAAACTTTTGGAAGGTATTCCAAGGAACTGGATATATAAGGTTTTCAATAGACAGATTGATTAGGGATTGTCAACATGACTTTGTGCACAGTATGTCATCTAACCAATCTCACTAAGTTTTTCAAGGAGGCTACGAGGAAAGTAGATGAAGCTAAGGCAGTGGGTATTATCTACATGGTCTCTAGCAAGGCCTTTGGCAAGGTTCCACATGGGGGGTTGGTCAAGAAGGTTCAGTTGCTTGGCATTCAAGATGGAGTAGTAAATTGGAGTAAACACTGGCTTCGTGGGAGAAGCCAAAGAGTGGTAGTAGTTGGCTGCCTCACAGAATGGAGGCCGGTGACTGGTGGTGCGCCGCAGGGATCTGTGTTGGATCCACTGTTGGTTTTCATCCACATCAATGATCTGGATGACAATGTAATAAACTTGATCAGTAAAATTACAGATGACACCAGGACTGGGGCTGCAGAGGGATCTGGAAAAACAGATCCATGATTTCTTGAAAGTGGCGTCAGAGGTAGATAGGGTCATAAAGAAAGATCTTAGCACATTGGCCTTCATAAATCAAAATTCTAAGTACAGGAGTTGAGATGTTATGTTGAAACTGTTTAAGACATTGGTGAGGCCTAGTTTGGAGTTTTCAGTGTATCTTTGGTCACCTACCTACAACAACGATGTCAATCGGATTGAAAGAGCACAGAGAAAATATACAAGGATATTGCCAACAGCAGAGGGCCTGAGTTATAGGGAAAGGTTGAATTTGTGAGGACTTTATTCCCTGGAGCACAGGAGAATGAGTGGAGATTTGATAGAAGTATACAAAGTTATGAGGAGAATAGATAGGGTAAATGCAAGCAGGCCTTCTCTATTGGGTGAGACTAGCACTAGAGGTCATGGGTTAAGGGTGAAATATGAAATGTTTAAGGGAAACATGAGGGGGAGTTTCTTCACTCAGAGGGTAGTGAGAGTTTGGAATGAAATGCCAGCTGAAGTGATGGATGCAGGTTCGATTTCAACGTTTGAGAGAAATTTGCATAGGCACATGAATAGGCAGGGTATGAAGGGCTACGATCCAGTTATATGTTGATGCGATAAGGCAGATTAAGAGTTTGGCTCAGACTCGATGGACTGAAGGGCCTGTTTCAGTGCTTCAATGTCCTATGATTCTGTGAGTTTGTACATTTCTCTGGGTGCTCCTGTTTCCTCCCACATTCCAAAGGTATATGGATTAGTATGTTAATTGGTCACATGGGTGTAATTGGGTGGCACAGGCTTATTGGGCCAGAAGGTCCTGTTGCCATGCTGTACCTTTAAAAAAAAAAGTTGTGTGTGTGTGTTTCTCAAGACTGCCAGCATCTGCAGAATCTCTTTCGTCACCAATTAAATTAGACTGACTTGCAGAAGCATGGATCAGTAGACGTGATACTGCTCCGGCTGAAAGTATCCCAGTTTGCAGCTCTGTGTTTCTTGCGTCTTTCTCTGAATCCTTGCACTGTTGTTACTTTTTCGACCCCAGTTCTTTCTAGACAGTTTAATAGCATGGACCTGGTGGCAGTCTCTGCATGCACTGACCTTATTATGAGGAAAAAGCACATGTGCATTTTGATGAGCTATGATTCAGACTTTCCATTTATGCAATATTAAAACATTTCATTATTTAATCCTGCAATGTATGGCCAGTAAGAAGAAGATTTGGCTTTGTCATCTCCTTAGCTCATTGCACCATTTAATTTGTTTTTAAATTCCAGTTATCCATCTTGTCTCAACAATCCCACACATCCAGACTTAATCTAAATCTATCAGGGTTTGCAACTTTCATTTGTTCCTTGGTGTCTAAGGTATGCTACTTTTTACTAGGATAAAGATTAGCAGGAGAGACTCTGGTTTCCCACATTCTTTTTCTGAATCGGTGTTAAACCACCCTCTCCTACCTGACTGCACCATCTTCTTTCTTGCCTTCCTTGTTCTACGGTCCACTACCCCGTACATGTTTCTCTTCACTACCCTATCGAATCTGCTAATTATCTTAACCTCCATGAGTAGATCACCTCAAACATATTCGTAAGTTCAGAGGATCCCAGTCAAGTTTATACTACACAATCTGTCCTTCTAATCAAACCCTTTTGGTACATGCCTCTTTCAGGCAAGTTCTCTGAAAATCTCACCTTCCTGAAGTACACCGCTCATGATTAAACACACATTCCCCAACAAAAAAAAAACAAGACATTCTGCAGATGCTGAACATCCAGAGTAACACATTCAAAATGTTGGAGGAACTCAGCAGGTCAGGCAGCATCTATGAAGAGGAATAAACAGTCAACGTTTTGGGCCAAAGACCTTCATCAGTATTAGCGTCTCAGCCTGAAACATTGACTCTCTATAGATGCTGCCAAGCTTGCTCAGTTCCTCCGGTGTGTGTGTGTGTGTGTGTGTGTGTGTGTGTGTGTGTGTGTGCGCGCGCGCGCGCGTGCCCATGTGTGTGTTACACGTTTCCCAAGTCTGCCAAAATCAGAATTCCACACCAGCAACACACACAAATTGCTGGAGGAACTCAGCAGGTCAGGCAGCATCTACAGAAATGAATAAACAGTCAACATTTTGGGCCGAAACCCTTCTGCAGGTCTAAGAAGGGAAAGGGAAGACCCCTGAAGATGCCACCTTTGACCTCTGCTATTTACTCTCTGAACAGTGACTGCGAGATAGCACTTTCTTTTTTGGTGAAGTGTTAGCATTGGTTTGTACTGGTTTAGTTGGGGAGGATGATGCAGCAGTGCCATAAATTTCCCTGAACTATTGTCCCATTCTTCTCTGCTATACTCTTTAGCAGACTCTGACCTAGAAAATGCTTCAGGCCATTTTGTTTTGTGCTAATGCAGCTTATGAAAGCTGTAACAACCTGTGCTGAAAAGTTCACAGAAGTGTTCTTGAAATTCTCTGTGTAACACCAGTCAGCGACCATCAATGCCTGCATTAGCCGAGCATTCTTTATTGATGTATTTCGAGCTCTCACGGTTGCAGTTATGACCTTGGAAATCAGCTCTCAAAGGGACAAATCAGAACACAAGCACCATTCTTCCAATAACAACTTCATGTTCAGAATCGGAACACTGGAAGAACTCAGCAGGTCAAGCAGCACCTGTGAATGCAAAATGTGTAAGCTGGTGTCTCAGGGCCAAGACTTTGCATCGGGACTGTGAGGGAACAGGAATGGTTGCTAGAAAGCAGTAGTGAGTAGGGGGACAGGCCGCTGGCTGGAACCAGATTGAGTGGGGACGATGGGCAGCAGGGAGAAGGGGTGGTTTGACTGAGGCTAGTAGGTGATAGGTAGAGAGAGATGGGAGGGAATGATGGACACGTGGAATGAAGTGGCAGCATGAAACGGGACGGATGAATAAAGACAGAAGAAAGCAAGATGGACAGGTGAGTGCTGTATGAAGAGCAATGAGAGCGTGGCTTAACTAAAACAGGAAAATACAATATTCATACTACTCGGTCTGCCATCTACCGTAGTGGAAGATAAAATATTATTCTTATAGTTTGGCCTCCCCATAGAAACGAAGAAGACTAGGAACAGTGAACAATGTGGAAATGGAATGAGAGTTGAAATGACATGTAACCAGAAACCCAGGGTGACATTTTTCTGAATGAGTGTTGTTAGTCCACAAAATGACCGCATAGTGCACACTTGGTTTCATCTTTGTAGAGGAAGCCATATTGCAAGCACCAAATGCATTAGACCAGGTTGGAGGAGGTGTGGTTGAATCTGTCCTCACCTGGAAGAACTGTTTGGGTCAATGAATGGTGGTGACAGAGGAGGTGAACGGACAGGCCTCGCATCTCCTTCTTTCGCAGAGAAAATTGCAACTTCACAATGCAGTCTTACAATACATTGGTAAGAACCTACATGGTGTGCTGTGTACAGCTCTGGTTGCCACTCTACAGCAAGGACATGGCAGGAGTGGAGAGAATTCTGAAGAGATTTACCGGGGAAGTTACCTTGAATGAAGGGTTGTTATAAAGAAGGATTGAATCAGCAGTTTCCTTTCTCACTTGAATGTAAGAGGCAGAGGGCTAACCTTACTGAGGGTTACAAGATTATGCAGCTCAGAATCTATTTTTCCCCAGGGCAGAGGAGATTAGAACTAGAGGTCACAGTTTCAATGAGTGCAAAAATTGCAATCGAAGTGTTTCCTCTTTAAGAGACTAGGGTCCGAGGGAAATCAGGTCCTAAAAAGTTCCAGTGCAAATTGCACTGTACTTTCTCTGTAACTGTTGCACTTTTTCTGCATTGTTATTGTTTTACTTGTTCTACCTCAATGCACTGTGAAATGATTTGATCTGAATAAAAAGTACGCAAAACAAACTTTTCACTGTATCTCAGTAGAAGTAAAGGTATCCGTTAGTCTTGTGAGACCATGGATCTGCGCCTGGAAAGTCTTCACTCTCCAGGGCGCAGGCCTGGGCAAGGTTGTATGGAAGACCGGCAGTTGCCCATGCTGCAAGTCTCCCCTCTCCATGACACCAATGTTGTCTAAGGGAATGGCATTAGGACCCATACAGCTTGGCACCAGTGTCGTTGCAGAGCAATTTGTGATTAAGTGCCTTGCTCAAGGACACTACACGTTGCCTCGGCTGGGGCTCGAACTCACGACCTTCAGGTCGCCAGTCCAATGCCTTAACCACTTGGCCACGTGCCCACATGTATCTCAGTACATGTGACAATAATAAACTAATGCCAATTCAATTCCAAATCAAACACCAGGTAGTCCAATGAGCAAAAGAGGCTTCCTTTCTCAGGTCAATGATTCTCACAGTATGCTCGAATTTTGCAGGTTCCCCTGCTTTTGAAGTCATTTGGGGGAGAGATTCTCACTCTGAAAGTGTTAGGGAGATGGAAAACCTTGTTCATAAAATTTGTCTACGCTGATTTAAGCCCATTTTTAACTGTAAAGCAATGTCAGAGCGACACACTCAAAATGCTGAAGGAACTCAGCCGGGCAGGCAGCATCTATGGAAATGAATAAGCAGTTGATGTCCTGGCTGAGGCCCTTCATCAAGACTGGAAAGGATGGGGAAAGAAGCCAGCATAAGAAAGAGGGTGTGGGGGAAGGAGTGCAAGTTGGTTGTTGATAGGTGAAGCCAGGTGGCTGGAGAAAGGGGGGGGGGAGTGATGTAAGAAGCTAGGAGGTGATAGGTGGAAAAGATAAAGGGTGCAAGAAGAAGGAATCTGATAGGAGTGGAGGTGGGACCATTTGAGGAAGGGAAGGAGTAGGGGCATCGGGGGAGGTGATCGGCAGGTGAGAAGATAAGTAAGCGAGTAGGGAATTGAAGAAGAAGGAAAGGGAAAATTACCAGAAGTTAGTGAAATCAATTTTCATGCCATCAGGTTGGTGGTTATCCAGACAGAATATGAAGTGTTGCTCCTCTAGCCTAAGAGTGGCCTCATTAATGCAGTCAACATGTTGGCATAGGAATGGGGATTGTCAGCACTGTTTTTTGTTTAAGGTTTTGTGAATCAATTTCTGACCCTGAATTTGAACTGCCCATTGCCAACAATCCAATGTCCTGTTCTCAGGGAGGCTGCACAGTAACTTCTTGTTACCCTGCACTTCCCATAATTGAATATTCAACATCACATTTCTAACCATTCCATGCCCAAAAGCCTTCAAAGTGTATGATTAATCCCATACCAGATTTCTAAAGACTTGAATCAACTTTAAACTCTCCAAGTTAGACTTCTTAACATATATTACAAAGATCAACCTTGGTTCTAATCCATGAAGAACACCACTACCTACCAGTCCTCAATCTGAAGAACAACCATTCACAAATAAATTTTACCTTGAATCTTTCACCTAATTTTGAGTCCATGGTGCAAGTGATTGCTTTTCACCGGTGGACTTCACTGTTGTCAAAAAGCCAGTCACGCTGGCCCAGAAGCCAGTGTTCCTGGAGATGTAGATGAAATATTCTAAAATGTTTGGTGACACAGAAGTGTAACAATTAGTACATCGCTTTACAGCTCCAGTGATCACCGATCAGAGTTTAATTCACACTGCTGCCTGTAAGGAGTTTGTATGTTCTCCCTGTGACTGTGTGAGATATGATGGTGAACTATATTATGTCCCTATCCTGTAACTCAGTAGGTCCTGTGTCAGACCTTTTGAGTTTAAGCCTCAGTCCAAAGTACTGAACTCAATTTGGACTGCCAGTTCAGTCCTGCTCAAATAGCATCTAGACATTATAAAAACTCCCAATGGCTTTTTCAAAGAAAAGTGAGAGATTGTTTTTTTGCAAATATTAATCTTTCAAAGAAATACTACAAAATCAATTGTGCTGTGTCCCACACATTGCAGTTTGTGCAACCCCTGTATAAATTGATTATTAATGTTCACAGGATCATCACAATAACTGTACTTCAGTAATCATAACGTGTTAAGGGTGTCCTGAGCTTGTGAATGACAAAACTACATCATTTCATTTCTGTGTAAACCTGCACCAACACTCAGAATTACAAGTATGAACCTTCACATAACAGCTGTAAAGTTGTAAATTTTTTATTAACAATCAATGATTGAGCAGCTAATTTATTTTATTCACCGTAGTATGTGATCCATCTTCATCACGTTCCTAGAATACAAACGTGGCGCTGTAGGGGAAGGGATTTGTATTCCGGGTCATTTCTGCCACGTTTAAATATCTCCATCTGAGCATTGCCAGCTGTTGACACTTCGGATGTGAGATCCAGATTGTGACTGATGTGCAGAGTGTCTGTGGTCCCCGTGGAGCCAAGCTCCAGCTGTAATCCTCAGCATGCTGAAGAACTAAACACTCCGAGATTTGAAAATACATTTGTAATCTAAGCTTGATTTGTGTATGGTCAGAGTGATTGTGGCACCATCTGACCCTTTCTCAAGATATCATTGTTTCTCTTACTTAAGGTATCACAGCTTCACCGATGTGCTTCTCTCCCAGACAATACAGTGATACTGACCGCTGCTGCTCCATTGACGGCCCCCACCCATCCATTCACTTCTCACAAAGCTGGCCCCATTCCATTTCTGGTTATTGAAATGTTCACACAGCTCACCCATGCCAATGATCTCTACATAGAAGCAATAGTGAATTCTCCTATCAGATGCAATAATTTGAATCAAATGAGTATTGTTTGGTTTCTGCAGTCAATAACCCAGTTAGCAACACATTGAAACTCCTTTGCTAAACTGATGGAGCATTATATTTCTAGAGTTTATGGCATTTTCTAAAGCTCCGCACAACTTTAACAAGTTAGCTTTGTCCCAGGTCATTTTAAATCAAGGATTTTTTCCTGTCACTTTCTCAGTGGATTGTATTCACTACTGAACTTTCACAACATCTGTATTTACCAAACACGAGGAATTCTGCAGATGCTGGAAGTTCAAGCAACACACATCAAATTTGCTGGTGAAGGCAGCAGGCCAGGCAGCATCTCTAGGAAGAGGTACAGTCGACGTTTCGGGCCGAGACCCTTTGTCAGGACTAACTGAAAGAAGAGCTAGTAAGAGATTTGAAAGTGGCAGGGGGAGGGGGAGATCCGAAATGATAGGAGAAGACAGGAGGGGGAGGGATGGAGCCAAGAGCTGGACAGGTGATTGGCAACAGGGATATGAGAGGATCATGGGACAGGAGGCCCAGGGAGAAGGAAAAGGGGGAGGGGGGAAAAACCCAGAGGATGGACAAGGGGTATATTCAGAGGGACAGAGGGAGAAAAAGGAGAGAGAGAAAAAGAACGTGTGTATATAAATAACGGATGGGGTATGAGGGGGAGGTGGGACATTAGCAGAAGTTTGAGAAGTCAATTTCATACCATCAGGTTGGAGGCTACTCAGACGAAATATAAGGTGTTGTTCCTCCAACCTGAGTGTGGCTTCATCTTTACAGTAGAGGAGGCCATGGATAGACATGTCAGAATGTGAATGGGATGTGGAATTAAAATGTGTGGCCACTGGGAGATCCTGCTTTCTCTGGCAGACAGAGCATAGGTGTTCAACTGTCCCTCTGACTATACCCCTTGACCATCCTCTGGGTTTCCCCCCCTCCCCCTTTTCCTTCTCCCTAGGCCTCCTGTCCCATGATCCTCTCATATCCCTTTTGCCAATCAACTGTCCAGCTCTAGGCTCCATCCCTCCCTCTCGCACTTTCAAATCTCTTACTAGCTCTTCCTTCAGTTAGTTCTGACGAAGGGTCTCGGCCTGAAACGTCGACTATACCTCTTCCTAGAGATGCTGCCTGGCCTGCTGCATTCACCAGCAACTTTGATGTGTGTTATCTGTATTTACCATCTCCTTTAACCTTGCAAACAGCCACAACCTGCCTCGCAAGAGTTTAATCAAAACAAATGTAATGGTGAGATACTAAGGCTCGAGGTGGGAAGTCCACACCCAAAGGGTCTAGTTGAGGCTTAGGCAAGCAATCCTATGGCATTGTGATACCCAGGTAGCAGAAAAGTTCAAAGTGCAAAGGAAATTTATTATCAAAGTAAGCATGTCACAATATACTACAATGAGATTAATTTTCTTGCAGGCATTCACAAAGAAATATAGTAGAATTAATGAAAAGCTACACACAGAGACTGACAAAAATAATGTGTAAAAGAAGACAAACTACCAATAAAAAATACTAATAGATCAATAAATAATTAATACTGAGAACATGAGTTGTAAAGAACTTGAAAATGTTTATGGGTTGTGGAATCAGTTCAGTGTTGAGGTGAGTGAAGTTATCCATGCTGTTCAGAGCCTGGTTGAAGGATAATAACCATGGTGTGGGACCTAGTGTTCCTGTACCTTCTTCCCAACGGCAGCAGCAAAAGTGATCTCGGTCTGGATGCCGGTGGTCCTTGATGATGGACGTTGTGCCAGCGCTGCCTGCCGATGTGCTCAATGGTACAGAAGGTTTTTCCTGTGATGGACGGGGCTGTACCCATAACTTCTTGTAGGCTTGGTTACCAGTGGTGGAGTGGTAAAACCAGAGAGCTTTGAAATCATGGTGATTTGTAGGTTTGGAGGAGTTTAATAGGGAAGACTTTGAAAATAAAGTACCTGTAGTATCTATTATTATGCAGGATAAATTGTTTCAAATAATTTAAGGGTCTTATAATTTAATTTTCAATATCAGAAGATCTGCAGTTCAAGTTTATGTTAATATTAAAGGCATTGATTTTTTTTGCATTAATCTTATGGTTTTCTTCAAAGAACTTCTCAATGACAGCCAACACAATGATTAACATCAAAAGAATATGTTGTATGTTTTTAGTTTATTCATGGGATATGAGTGCCAGCATTTATTGATCTTAACCAATTGCCATTAGCAGGTGGTGGGTGGGTTCAGGCCTGAAACTGTTGATGTTAAGGAGCCCCAGGGAGATTGAGGTAAAGGAAACCTCAGGAGGCAGTGATCATAATATGATAGAATTCACCCTGCAGATTGAGAGGGAGAAGCTAAAGTCTATAGTATTACAGCAAAGATACCATCATGGGTAGAAGATTGGCTGACTGGCAGGTGGCAAAGAGTGGGAATAAAGTGGGCCTTTACTGCTTGGCTGCTGGGACTAGTTGTATACTGCATATTTTCCCATTATGCAGTATATCAATGACTTGGATGATGGAATTGATGGCCTTATGGCCAAGTTTGAGGATGATACAAAGATAGGTGGAGGAGCAGATAGTGTGGAAGAAGCAGAGAGGCTGTAGGAGGACTTACACAGATTAGGAGAATGGGCAAAAAAGTAGCAGATGGAACATAGTGCAAGGAAGTGTGTGGTCATACACTTTGGTAGAAGGAATAAAGGCATAGACTGTTTCATAACAGGGAGAAAATTCAAAAATCAGAGGTGCAAAGCGACTTTGGAGTCCTCGTGCAGGATTCCTTAAAGGTTAACTTACAGGTTGAATCTGTGGTAAGGAAGGCAAATGCAATGTTAGCATTCATTTCAAGATGACTAGAAAATAAAAGCAAGGATGTAATGGTGAGACTTTATAAGACATTGGTCACACTGCACTTGGAGTATTGTATGCAGTTTTGGGCCCCTTTTCTCAGAATAGCTGTGCTGACATTGGAGAGGAAGTTCATGAGAATAATTTTAGGAATGAAAGGGTTAACATATGAGGCATGTTTGATGGCTCCGAGCCTATACTTGCTGGAGTTTAGAAGAATGAGGGGGGAATCTTATTGTAGACTACCATATATTTAAAAGCCTAGATAGAGTAGACGTGGAAATGATGTTTCTGAAATGAGACAGTCTAGGGCAGAGGGCACAGCCTCTAAATACAAAGAAATCCCTTTAGAACAGAGATAAGAAGGAATTTCTTTAGCCAGACAGTGGTGATTCTGTTGAATTTATTGCCACAGACATCTGTGGAGACCGTATCATAGGGTGATATTTAAAGCAGAGGTTATAAAGGTTCTTGATTAGTTAAGGTTTATGGAAAGAAGGTAGGAGAATGAGGCTGAAAGTGATAATGTCAGCCATGATGGAATGGAGAAGCAGGCCTAATTGTGCTCTTCTGACTTATGGCCTCGTTGTCTGCATTTCACTTCCACAAGTTCAAAGTTCAAAGCACATTTATTATCATTGAATGTATAAATTATACAACCTTGATATTTGTTTGCTTACAGGCAGTCACAAAGCAAGAATCCCCAAAGAATCCAATTGAAAAATTAAAGAAAAATCCCCAAGAGAAAGAGAAAAATAAACAAATCATGCAAACAACAGAAACGAGCACCAACAACAGTATTCTGAACCGAATTGAGCCCTTAGATCCAAATCCATGGAGCAGCCTGGATAAGGCCCATAGCCTCGATATTTGGTTCATCATATTAACAGGGAAAATCACCTAAAGGTTCGCAGCACAGCAGCCAGGGCAGTCTCATAGCCACGGCATCGCAGAGAGAGGAGCCCCCAGTCTACCTGGGCCTGCATTTAAATTGTCCGAACAGCAGATGGTACCTCGCACTAGGACGTGGGCCCTGCTGCAGCGAGTTGCTCTGGGCCTAGATTTCACTGCCAAAGGATGTGTTGTCGACCCCTCCAAATCGGCTCAGCACTTAAGAGTGACCCACCCTCTCACCTGTTGGACAGGAGTTGGAACTTCCCTGTCTTGTCCTCTCCTCTCTGAGTCGTTCACTCCAACCTGCACGGCGCCAGCTCCTTGTGCATCAATTTTGCAGTGCACCAGCAGGGCACATCTCATGAATTCACTTTGCCTTCGCTCACCTCTTCATTGTTTGCAGTGATAGTTTACTGCAATGTACCTCATAAAAAGTGTTACTAGTAATGTTTTTAATCAAATTCCTTTGTTTGCAGTAAGCTGTAGCAGACCTTTGGTAGTGCCATCTTAAACCGGAAGTTAAACTGTTTAACGGCTCCTCTGACCCAATTACTATACAATTCTGGTTAAATTCCCGTTTGCTCTGTTTTCAGATCAACCATCAAAAACCCATATTAAGTGACTGAATCTCAGCAAACATAACTCTTCAAAAATGCAAATATTTATATTAAATATACCAGTACTCTTCTTACCCACTGGCACACAGAATTCACAACAAATTCTAAAGACATTAAATATACACCTCAACATTATTTCTAGAAATGGCATTCCCTGGGCAACCAATCACTTCTTAATTTTTTTTGCTGAGAAATTTAGTCTTGGATCCACCTGATTAATATATCTGGAGGCAAGATTTTTCTAAGGTAGTGGTTCCACAACTCTGCCACTTTTTCTTCAGGCGAAGTACAATCTGTGCTAATGCCTTATTGCATGTCATATTATTTGTCCTTGAAAAATGACAGATGAAATTGTTTAATCACAAAGGAGATGCACATTCACAAGGCATTATTAAAGTTAATTGTCCTTTCGTTAAAGTGTTGGGCTCTCCCAGTGTCACTCTCACCTAGGTCCTGACAGCCTTGCGGTATTGGTTAAATGTACGACACACACATCAAGCAACAGAGCGGCCCAGAAGTCAAGGTAACAGTGATCTTCACCTGCACAGAGAAAGCACCCTAATCACAGGAGCACGTATGGAGAGGTGCCTGCAGCAATTTATGGATGATAGCCTCTGATCTGTTGGAATATCATAAACCTCAAGATACAGTTCTCAAGACCTGCTGCCTTTATATAGTGAGAGTTGGGAGTGAGCGGTGTAGTTTCTTCTTCCCCTGCTGCTCAGAGTCTAATGGGAGTTATGGCTTGTCACTGGACACTTTATTGCAGCTCCCTGTGTATTACATCAATACAGAACACATGGAACAAAGAGGGACGTTAAGGCCCAATATCTGCAAGTCTGAGTCTACTGGATGTTTGAGGCTAAAGATGGACTATCCTGGGGTTAGGGTACTGTGTATGTGCAGTGGGAGGGAGGGTGAAAAGGGGCTTTTTTTTGCTTGTTGTTATTTTGTTCCTTGTTGTGTTCTGGTTTGTTCTGCCGAGCACTGTGGGTGTAATGTATTGTGTGAGTGTTCGTAGCGTCAGAGTGCGTATGAGGTCAGGACGTGGAGAAGTAAAAATGGAAGTCTGGTGAATAAACGTGGTTGTTCAATCTACAGTGGTGTCCGAGTCACATCAATATTACATGGTGTCAGAAGAAATCGCGGAAAAAAAAAGGAAGAGAAGACACGTAAAAGATGTCACAGTTACAGCCAGTGTCAGGTTTCAGCCTACAAGGTAATCCTGCTGAAAATACGGATCCAGAAGTTTGAGCTGTTCTGCACCGCTAGCGGCCTAGCTGAAAAGACGGAGAAAGTGCAATGTGCTACGTTTCTGCATGTGGCGGGAGAAGAGGCAATAAAGGTTTGCAACATGTTTGTCTTCCAAGATGATGAGCAAAATAAAATTGAAGTGTTGAAAAAAAAGTTTCAAGATTACTGCGAACCAAGAAAAAACCTACAGTACATCCGACGCAAGTTTTTCACGAGGGCTCAAGAACCAATAGAGACCATAGACGCCTACGTAACAGATTTGAAGAACAAGGCAAAAGACTGTGAGTTCCGACAACTGCATGATTCTTTAATACGTGACAGGATTGTATGCGGCATACTGGATGATCAAGTGAGAGGCAGGCTATTGAGAGAGGCGGATCTTACATTAGAACAGGCGATTGATGTTTGCCGTGCCAGCGAGATCATGTCAAGTCAGGTTAAAGTGCTCAATGAAGAGATTGAAGTGCACAAAATAAAAACTGTGAAAACTGACAAGAGTAGGACAAAGCCAGCTCCACAGGATGATCAAAAGGAAGTTAACTGCAACAGATGTGGTTATAAACATGGATACAGAAAATGTCCAGCCTTTGGTCAGACATGCAAGTTATGCCGAAAAAGAAATCACTTTGCAAAGATGTGCAAATCGAAGGAGCACGCAAGGAAAATGCATGCCGTGGAACAGAGTGAGGGCAACAGTGACATGTTCACGGGCACAGTTGAAGTGGAACAGGAGGTATTCATCAAGAATACTGACAATGCAGAGATGGAGGATGAAGATGATTGGACTCAAGATCTGATAATAAACAGGAGGAATGTGACATTTAAGCTTGACACTGGGGCAAAGTGCAATGTAATGTCAGCAGAAACATTCAACTCACTGGACATCAGAGGAAGACTGAGAAAATCCACCTGCAAGCTTGTTGCATATTTCGGCCACAAGACGTCGCCACTGGGCAAAAAAGCACTCACCTGTGTGTAGAAAGGTCAAAAATACAAGATTGAGTTTGAAATAGTACAGCAACATGTTCCAGCAATACTGGGCAAAGCAACATGCACAAAGCTAGGCCTGGTGAAGCGAATCTATGGTGTTGAAAAAGTAAATGACATTCTCAAGACTTTGATGACTTGTTTTCTGGATTAGGATGTTTACCAGGGAAACAGCATATCCAGATTGATCCAACTATTGCACCAGTCGTGCATGCCTCGAGAAAGATCCCAGTAGCTCTCAGGGATCAAGTAGTTCAGGAGCTACACAGAATAGAACAGATGGGAGTCATAACAAGACAAATAGAACCGACCGACTGGGTGAATAATATGGTGACAGTGGTCACAGAAAAAAAGACGAGGATTTGCATGGATCCACAAGATCTCAACCAAGCCATCCAAAGAGAGCACTATCCGCTGCTCATGGTTGAAGAGGTTGTCTCCCACATGCCTAATGCAAAATACTTTTTAGGCGCAAATTAGATGCAAATCAAGGTTTCTGGCCGATCAAGCCGGATGAAGAAAGTTCCAAATTATGTACTTTCAACGCGCCCATGGGGAGATATCGTTTCCTGCGTCCACCCTTTGGGATTTCTTCTGCATCAGAGGTATTCCAGAGATCCGTGGCACAAATGATTGAGGGCCTGGACAGGGTGGTCAACATTATTGATGATTTGCTGATATGGGCTGACACAATTGAGGAACATGATCAGAGACTGAGGAAGCTCCTGGAGAGAGCACATGAGTACAAACTAAAACTGAACAAAAGTAAATGTAAGATCAGAACTACAGAGATCAAATACATAGGTCATGTACTCAGCGCTGATGGGCTAAAACCAGATGAAAAGGTCAGAGCTGTGGTACAGCTACCACTACCAGGAAGACCATGGGAGAAGATTGGCACAGATCTCTTTCACTACAATGGTGCAGAATATCTGCTTTGTGTGGACTACTATTCAAAATATCCGGAGATCACCAAGTTAAGTGATACGTCCAGTCAAGGTGTCATTACCGCAATGAAGTCGACATTCGCAAGACATAGTATTCCAGATATTGTCGTTAGTCACAATGGTCCACAATATACCAGTGGTGAGTTCAGGGGGTTCTCAGAAAGCTGGGAATTTCAACATGTTACTTCCAGTCCAGGGCACGCTCAGTCTAATGGACAAGCAGAGAGAACTGTACAAACTGTCAAGAACATGCTCAAGAAGGCACATAGCAGCAACGGTGACCCTTACATTGCTCTGCTCGAATACCGCAACACACCGATTGAGGGTGTGGGGTTCTCTCCTGCGCAGCTGTTGATGGGACGTCGTCTGAAGTCCAAACTGCCAACATCCACAACTCTACTGACTCCTGAAGTAATGCTCAAGTACATGACAAGGAAAAGTACAAGCAAATTAAGCAAAAGAGCTACTATGACAGACATACAAGACAGTTGCCAGATCTGCAAACAGGTGAAAATGTCAGAATACGGAGAGGAGACACTTGGCAACCAGCTGTGGTTGTGAACAGACATCAGCAACCAAGATCCTTCATAGTTCGCACGCCGGATGGAAGAGTCTACAGGAGGAACAGGAAGCATCTGCTGAAGACAGGCGAGAGGGAGTTTCCACGTACAGATGCACAGGACATTTCCACATATACAGACCTGGAAACAAACGACGCCAAGAGTGATGCAGACCCCAAAAACACAGAGGTCAGTCCAGAGACTGACACGGATGAAGGTCAAGCACAGTCACAGTTGTATCACACACGGTCTGGGAGACAGGTCAAACTTCCAGCTAGATACAGAGACTAGACGTACAAACGTTTGTACATACAGTCTCACACAGTTCAAGGTAAAGTCACACATGTTATAAGTTCCAAGGTGTGAAATAAAAGGTTTATTAGTCTATGTTAGTAAAAGGAAATACACTGCTGTTAGTATTGTAAGATACAATGCAGAATACAGTACAAGGTAAGATTTTTTTGTAGTTTATGTCATGGTTGTTGCACTGTAGGAAGGGCATACCTAGAGGCATTGTTTTAGTAATTCACAGTGTTGTAAAAAGAGAAAATATCATGAGAAGAGGGATGTAATGTATTGTGTGAGTACTCGTAGCGTCAGAGTGCGTATGATGTCAGGACGTGGAGAAGTGAAAATGGAAGTCTGGAGAATAAACGTGGGTTGTTCAATCTACAGCAGTGTCCAAGTCACATCAATATTACAGTGGGCAGCTACGTTAGTGCCGGAATATGCACCTAAACGTGCAGGCTGCCCCCCAAAATATCCTCAGGTACTGCATGTTATTTGTTAACACAAATGATGCATTTCACTGTAAACTTGACCCACATGTGATATATAAATTTGAATCTTGAAATGAAATGGAAGGTTTCCTTGTTCGACAACAGATTTTTTTGGAACAGATTCCGTTCTGTGGTCCCTAAAGACACCCCAAGAGAGAAACAACTTTAATTTACCAACAACTGTAAAAGTAGCTGCCCCTTTGAACCACACAAGCGCTGTTGCAAGCTGGTCCCCTGTGAGTGGCCAACACATTGTCCATTGAGATAGAGCATTGCAGAGCAATTTGCACAGCATGCCATGCATGCACAATCCACCGGCAGCCTCTGTGCTGCATACACAGAGGAATTTTGCATGCTGTCTGAAGGATGTGATTTTGGCACAGTTGTAGACTTGAAAAGACTTTCAACGGTATAGTGCCACAAAATCCCATTGGTAAGTCTTAGAACATTAATCTCTATTGTTTAAAAAGAAACTAAGATCTTAGACAGACAGACAGAGTTGATAAATAGGAGTTAGCACTGATGTGTGTTTTATAAGTTACCCTTGTTAATTCTTAATGCAACACATAAGATGTTGTCTTTTGAACATCACATTTCCTTGAAAACTCAACTCAAATCTAAGTACAGATGGAAATGTTCAGGCACTTGTGATTTGACCTCAGGCCATCCTTGCTGAAAAACAACCAGCAATTATTTTTGATTTGGGTCATTGACTGCGGTACCATCAAGTTGTGGCTAATGTGTGATTTGAACTGCAAGTGATTCAGTGGTATTTCTTCTAGCATGTGCAAAATTGAAGGCATTAACATTGGCCAGATGTGCTATGCTGTGTGCATTTTCTAGTACAAATTGTGTTTTCCATTTTTATTAAATAATTCCAAACAGTTTTCTCTGGAATCTCAAAAGCATTATTTTTTGTAACAGAGATACACTCAGTAGGCACTTCATTTGATACCTTCTGTATCTAATAAAGTGGCTTCTGAAAGTATGTCCATTGGCTTCTGCTGCTGTAGCCCATCCACTTCAAGGTTTGACACGTTGTGTATTCAGCTTTGCTCTTTGGTACATCACTGTTGTAGCATGAGGTTGCTTGAATTACTGCCACAACCACGGGTTCTGCCATGGGCTCTGGGTGCTCTTGCAGGTGGACTATGGAACGGGATTGGCAATCATACATGTGAGTACAAATGTTCCAGCCAATTACTGTTTCATTTAACTCCCTTCCTCTCGTTTCAGTCTTGTCAATGCTTGACCAAAAACCACAGCCATACTAATGCTCCCTGCTCACCTTTGTCCTTGCTCTAGGAAAGCAGACTACCATTTAGATTGACGCTGTAAAGAAGCAGTATTTATTTAGTGTTAAGTTACTGTTTCCCAGCCACAGTGTCAGTGTTGGTTTTCAGTGTGAGTGTCCACTTAATGGCCCTGTTGGCCTAGTGTTTGTTGCATTTCCTTTAATTCTGCACAGTCCTTATTAAAAGTCAGTGAACTGTTCGTCCACTTCAGTGTCTCTCTCTCTCTGAACTTGGGGCATTGCCGCACATGCTTGTCAGCAAGACTTGACCACAAAGAAAATGGACCCAGCAGAGAAAGAGCAGCTGACCATGACCCTGATATTTGTTGGGTAGATAGGAGAGAAGTTACAGTCAATGGAGGCTGTGATGGCACAATGTGACAGCTACTCGCAGAACGACAAACCCAGCCCAAAACAAGGTCTGTAGAGGAGGAGCTAACATCAGTAGAGTCAGAGTTGGCCGAAGTGTCTCACACAATGCGTTTGCTACCTTTAGAGCGGCAAGCACAGTCCAAGCAGGAAGAACAGGTATTAGTCTTCACAGTGACAACTCAGCAACTCACCACAGACAGCCGGAATCGGGTGGCAGCCGTTACTGCTCTCACAGCTGCAGTTCAGCAGCGTATTACTAACCCCAGAATCAGAGGGCAGCCACTTCTACTCTCATAAACTCAGTTCAGCAGCTTTCATTCAGGACAATCCCATTCCATGCATTTCCCACATCCTCCTCTTTTACAGTCCCATCAATCTCAACCACTAAATCTCCGACTCCTGGGACCGCACCAGAACATAGTATTCCTCCGCCACGCAGATACTCTGGAGACCACAATGGCTGTAGGAATTTTATTACTCTGTGTGAACTGACTTTACAAGCCCAACCAGTTTGGTTTGGTGATGATGTGTGCAAACTATCTTACACAGTGAATCTCTGAGACAGACCCCTACTCAACCTGTTCAACACTCTACAGGAACAAAGTTCACCCACAGCCCAGTGATTTCAGCAATTGGTAGTCAAGGTCAAGAAGAGTTTTTGATCTTCCAGTATGGGGTCAGGAGGCTGCCCATTGACTCTGGACCTGTTCCAAGGGAAAGGGACAGTGAGGGACTACGCAGTAAAGTTCCACACACTTTGCGGTTGAGTCAGGCTGGAACGTAATATCCCTCATCACTGCCTTCTATCGCGGGATAAGCGCAGAGGTCGTTGCACACAATCGCAGTGCATGACGACCAGGACAGCCTGGATGACCTGATACATCTGGCTGTTCAAATCGACAGACAGAAAACAGATTGGTGTAGAGAAAGAATGCCCTGAGCTTCCTATTCCTAAGGTAACTGTCTGTCTTCACCCTTTCCACATTACCCAGTACACAGTTCATGGAGGAGGCTTTGCAGGTGGGGAACATGCACCTATCTCAGGAGGAACAGTTTTGGGTGGAGGAGAACAGGTCCCTGCTCTACTGGGGCAATCCAGAACACTTCTGAGCATCATGTCCCAAGCACCCAGTGAAAGAGAATACCCATGATTAGGTGGGGGATTTCTGATGGGTCAATTCTCCCTGCAAGTTTTTTCCCTAATCATGTAATGCTCCCAGTTTCCTTGTCATGGGAGTCTAAGAGGCATGAGTCTCACAAATTTATTGACTCCAGGGCAGTTAGGGACCTCATGGATATCTCTCTAGCTCAAAGATGGAGCAATTGCGAGAGAATATCAATATCAAGGCTTTGGAAGGTCATCAGCAAGATCCACCTTTCCACAGAACCCCTCCAACTTGTTCTAGAAGGCAGCCATAGGGGATATCTCTCCTTCTGTCTCGTTGATTCACCTGGTGGTTGGCCTTCCCTGGCTATGTCGAGACAATACATGGAACAATCGGTCCCTAATGTTCCTCCAAGAATGGGAAGCAGCCTGCCTGTCTACCTGTCTGGATCTAGTTCAATCTCCTGTCAGCATATCTCCACCTGTGTCAACTGCTAGTGTAGACCTATCTGGCTTCTGGCTGAATATAGTGACCTTCTTTAGGTCTTCAGTAAGAAAAAGGTCACCTTCCTGCCTCCAGACCAGCCATTAACTTCTTACCTAGAACTAGTGCTCCCTGGGGCTGGGTCTTTTCCCTCTCTAATCCGGAAATGGTTACTATGAAAAGGAGGCATTGGCCTTAGGATTTATTTGTCCATCAACTTCACCAGCAGGGGTAGAATTCTTTTTTGTGAGCAAGGAGGATAGCCAGTTCCATTCCCGCATTGATTATCAACTCTTTCAGAACATTATGGTGAAGGAGCACTATCCTCTTCCCCTACTTGCCTCTGCATTTGAACATCTCAAAGGATCAACCATATTTTCCAAGATAGATCTGCGCAATACTTGCAACTTGGTTCATCTCTGAGAAAGGGACGAGTGGAAGACAGCATTCAACACCTCCAATGGCCACATGATGCCCTTTGGTCAGGCCATTGCTCCTGCTGTTTTTCAGGCCCTGGTCAATGATATGCTCCAGGACATCTGGAATCAATTTGTTTTTATGTATTTGGATGACATTCTTATCTACTCCCACTCTCACCACGGACATGACCAGCATGTCTGGAGGGTTCTCAGGCAACTCCTCAAGAACAATATGCCAAGCCAGAGAAATGCAAGTTCCATAAAGAACAGGTATCGTTCTTGGGCTATATACTCACCACTTCCAGTTTTCAAATGGACCCATGTAAAGCTCAGACAGTCATAGATTGGCCCAAACTATCTGCAGTCAAATAAGTGAGGTGCTTCATAAAGTTTGCAAACTTTTATTGCCACTTCATCAGAAACTTCAGTTCTATCATGGCCCCCATAAATGCTCTTACCTAGAAGACCTCTGCAGGATTCCTATGGACAAGTGAAGCAGACCAAGCATTCTCAGAACAAAAGTAATCCTTCAGCATTGACCTGGTGCTACAACATCCCGACCCATCCTGTCCATTTATCATAGAAGTGTTGGCATTGGAGCTATACTGTCCTGTGGATAATCAGCTGCATCACTCTGCCTTTCTTTCCTGCTGAGTGTAACTATGATGCTGGGAGCTACAAACTTCCAGCCATCAAGGAGACTCTGGAAGCATGGCAACACTGGTTGGAGGAGGCAGAGCACCCCTTTCTGATATTGACAGATCAAAAGAGCCTCTCCAATATTAGGGATGCCAAGGGACTCAATCCCTGTCAAGCCTGTTGGGCTCTCTTCTTCACCCAGTTTAATTTCACCCTCCACTACCATCCTGACAGCAAGAAAACTGAAGCTGATGCTCCCTCCCACCAGTTTTATCATCTCTGAGGACAACACCCATCCTTCTTCACTCATGCATTGATGCTCCAGTGATTTGGAGATTAGAGGCAGAGGCAAAGGTAAAGAATGACCAACAGTCAGATCCAGGCCCAGGTGGGGACCTCCCAACCGGATGGTTGTCCCTGCAAATGTGCACCCCAGAGTGCAGGAGTGGGGTCATTTTTCCAGTCTGGTTGACCATCTAGGGTTTCAATGGACCCTAAAATTCATGAAGAGATGATTTTGGAAACTATGTCCCAGGATATCCATGACTTTGTCTCTGCCTGTCCCACTTGGGTCCAGAAGAAGACATCGTGTCAGCATCATGCTGCTCTGCCCACTGCCTTTGCCTCACCACCCTGGTCCCACGTATTTGCGGGTTTCATCACTGGTCTGCCACCGTCAGATGGAAACACCACCATTCAGGAGGTTGTGGACCAGTTCTCCAATGCTTCCCACTTAATTGCTCTCCCCAAGCTCCCATCAGGTCATGAGACTGCGGGAGTTCCTTCTGCTGAACAGTTGGTCAGTGCTACAAGAGCACACGGAGACAAGCCAGGGCTTCTCTGCTGTTCTCAGAAACAATAGGCCTGATAGGCTGATTAGCTCTGCTGACAGCTGAGGCCTCAACCAGTGGAGGAACTTTAACTGGCATCTAGAGATCTTTCTTTGAAAATCAAGTTGCCCAATATTTGGCCCCACGCTATGTGTGACAAGTCATAGTGGAGAATGTAGATTGAGACTACCAGCATCAATGAAGAGTCATTCAGTATTTCATGTTTCCCAGCTCAAGCAGGTTACTACCTCCTCCCTGGTTCCAGTCATTCCCTCCCCCACTCTCCTCCTTCATGGATGGTTCCCTGGTCTATTCTGTGCAGTGCCTGCTGGCATCTCAGGGCCCAGTTTCTTGTGGATTGGGAGGGGGTTTGCCTTGAGGAATGTTCTTGGGTTCTGTCTCAAGATATCCTGGACAAATCTTTCATCTGGGAAGTTCAGTGGGCACAGGTCTCTGGCACCTTGGGAGCTGCACCTAGAGAGGGCCACCCTGTCACAAACACACACTCTGCCGTGGGGACTGGGCACCCTTGCAGGCAGGCTACAGAATGGGATCAGTACTCACGCTCATGACTATGCTTGTTCCAGCCAATTTGTGTTTCATTGTGGTGGTATTAAACTTCAGCAATGTTAATGCACCCTGATTAGCTTCGTCCATGTTCCAAGAAAGAAGACTACCATTTAGATTGACGCTGTAAAGGAGTGGTATTTATTTAGTGTTAAGTTACTGCTTCAGTTCCACAGTGTTGAAATTAGGATTCAGTTTGAGTGTTTTTGTTAATGGTCCTGTTGGCCTAGCATTTATTAGTTTTCTTTTAATTCTGTGCAGTTCTTATTAAAAGTCAGTGAACAGTGTCTCTTCCTTTGCCTTTGGGCTAGCACCTCAGCTTGAACTAGTCTGGCCATTCTCCTCTGATCTCTCTCATTAAGAAGGCACTTTCACCCGCTGAGCTGCCACTCACTGGATAGTTGTTGAGTCTTGCACTATTCTCTACAAACCCTAGTGACTGTTGTATGTGAAAATCCCAGGAGACCAGCAGTTTCCGAGATACTCAAACCCCCGGTCCGGCACCAGCAACCATTCCACGGTCAAAGCCACTTAGATCACATTTCTTTCCCATTCTGATATTTGGTTTGAACAACAACTGAACCTCATGACCACGTCTGAATGCTTTTATGCATTGAGATGCTGACACATGATTGGCTAATTAGATATTTGTATTAACATACAAGTATACAGGTGTACCTAATGAAGTGGCACTGAGTGTACACGTTACTATTTACTGGGCACTAGATTTGTTCATATGACAAGAAATTTGTTATATTGGTGCCAGAATATTGATGACACTTGTGGGCTATTCCCAGCATATCTTTAGGTTGTGCTGGTTGTTTACACAAGAAATACATTTCATGATGCATACTGTACGGATCAATGTAAAGTGATAAATAAATGAATCTGAATCTGGAACCAAATTCACAGTTTTGCATGCACAATTTGCGGGGTTGAATGCAATCTCGACAATTTCATGTAGAGATTCTCTCCATCACAAATAGGACTGCACACTTCCCGACACAGCTAAAGATTTTCTGTCACATGTACCATGTGTGATACTCATATCTGCCCTTCAGGCAGCAATTCAAGCAATAATGTGCCACCCACGTTTAAGATCTTTGTGCAAATTGAGGAGAAAGGCCAAGAGGAGTTCAGCATGGGGACAGGAGCTTTAGGCTGCCTCTATTGATAGCTGTGTGCAGCTGACTGCACTTGCTTGGCAGATCTTTCATTTCACACACCACTGTCGGGTCCTACTGCTTGGTCACTGTCTTCTGCTCAGATCCAAGGTTGGTCTGCAGACTGATTAGTATCTGCAAACAGTCTGAGCTGGCCCTGGGTGCCCCGAGTCAAATGGAGGATGAGCAAGGCCGTGCTCCTTGACAACAGACCTGACCAATCCTCCACCCCCTTCTGACCACCTGAAGGTGCTGCAGATCTGACCTGAAGGCCTGGAGTGGACAGCCAATGGTAAGCAAACACTGGGACAATAGAGTGGTTCTCCCTCTCTACTGTGAGCAAGAAGACAATCACCAGGTGCAAGGTGCTCCCTGTTTTCCTGTACAGAGTGTAGGTGCAGCCCATACCTGCTCAGCCACTGAGCTATCTTTCATTCCATCTTGCAGCTGAAGGTGGAATGCACCCTTTAGGCCATAATGGGCACTCCCGAACAACAGGGGGAAGTGTGTACCCAACATCACTCATATCTATCTTTGTGTTTGGCTGCTTCAAAGGTATATTTAATGTCAGAAAAATGTATACAATATACATCCTGAAATTCTTTTTCTTTGCAACCATCCATTAAAACAGAGGATGCCCCAAAGAAGAAATGACAGTTAAATATTAGATCCCCAAAACCCCCTCCAGCTCCCCCCCATGCATAAGCAACTGCAAAATAACAATCCCCATCCCCCACCAGCAAAAAAAGCATCAGCACCCTCCACTGAGCATTCAAGCATGCAGCAAAGCAAGAATAAAGACACAGACTTGCAGTGCCCCAAAGACTACTCGTTCACCCGGTATTCGATATACCACAGGCTCTCCCTCTCCTTAATAAGCGTAAAAGAGGCATCTCCGTTTCACAGCGAGAGGAGAGGCATAACAAACAACTCGCTGATTTATGATGTTAAAAGTCCGTTGTGTTGTTTTTTTCAAGCTCTGTGCCCAAAGAACTCGGGTCCCTGGACACACAGCGAGCGGCCAGCTTTCTGCTTTCAATATTCTGTCTCCCACGACACATTGATTTCCTGCAGAGGCACCGACCTCAAGTCCGCCCACCTCCAGAGCCAGGAAATCCCAGAACCCTGAAGGTGCGCTAGTCTTCTAGGCCGCATCCTCGGCATAATCGAATAGCGGCCAGTCGTGAGACCCCGAGAGCAGGTCGCATTCCCGCAAAGAACCGAAGTCAGTATGTACCTCCAGGTCAGGGTCTTCAAAAGAACCATGAAAGGGAAAAATAGAGACAAGCTGAACTTCAAACTGAAATGTGCAAACATCAAGTGACATTATGTCTCGTGGTTTTACCTGCTACAAAGGATGGTCTTGGCTCATGGCCATACAATGCTTCATTCATCTAGATCTTCCCATACTCCCTGTCTTTCGTGGGAAAGGTTATTTTAGGGAAAAGAGTTTCTTTCGGCTGTGGTCAGTAAGGAGCATCCTGCAGGCTCCGTGGGAGAAGGACATGGCGGATCCTGTGGAATGGTTTTGCCCAGCAGACGATCAAACCATTTGACAGAATGTCTCAGTGCCAGAGCTTGCCAGCAAGCACCAAGACTTTCACCTGGCTGGCAATGAGAGGGCTCAAGATACATTATCGAAGCACGTACGCAGTATATAACTCTGAGATTTGTCTTCTCTAGACAACCATGAAACAAAGAAAATCATGGAGCCGTTCAAAGAAAAATATCAACCTCGCCCCATGCTAAAAAAAAACAAATTGCATAAAACAGCAACAAGAACATCAAATCTCCAAGCTCCAAACCACCCCCAGGCAAAAAAAAATCCAACAAATCACACAAATGGCAACAATAAAGAATGGGTGAAAACAGAATATAAAACAGAAAACTGAAAGAGTCCAAAGGAGCTACAGTCAAATCCATAAATTGTAGATCCAGAATTTCAGTATCATCCTCCGAAAACATCAAGGGAGAGAGAGAGAGAGACCACCTGAGAGTAAGGGCCTTCCCTCAGGAGCAGCAAGACCGTCACACACAAACACCTTCCTCTGGCAGCAGCGAGTGAGAGGCTGGAAGGCAGCACTAAATGTTAACTTGCCTTCCGCATTTGCCTCTGTGTCTCAATCTTCCTTGATGCCTTAATCGGCAAGATTGGCAATCATGTGCTTCTGGGACCCGTGGCCGCTCGCCTCCTGGAATCTTCATGGAGAAAGCAAAGCATCAGATCGTTCAATCGATCTTCAAACTGTAGATCACAGCCTCCAATAATAATAGGCATCCGTTAGTCTCATGAGACCATGGATTTGCGCCTTGGAAGGTTTCCAGGGCGCAGGCCTGGACAAGGTTGTATGGAAGACCAGCAGTTGCCCATGCTGCAAGTCTCCCTTCTACATGCCACCAATGTTGTCCAAGGAAAGGGCATTAGGACCCATACAGCTTGGCACCGGTGTCATCACAGAGCAATGTGTGATTAAGTGCCTTGCTCAAGGACTCATGCACTGCCTCAGCCAAGGATCGAAATAGTGACCCCTTCAAATCACTAGACGAACACCTTCACCACTTGGCCATGCGCCAACACCTCCAACAGTACCAGAAACATTTGTCAAATCCCTCCTACTTAGCTGGCGTCTTTTTGATAGCAGTGGGATTGAAGCTGCCCTTGAGCTGGTTGGTATGCCCTTGAGCTGGTTGGTATGCACTTTCAGGCTTTTGAATCTCCTGTCAGACGGGAGAGGGGAAAAGAGAAAATTTCTAGGAAAAATCTTGAGTCTTTTGGAGCAACAGGAGACCTGAAAGGAAATGTTGCCACTCAGCACGTTCTAGGCTGCAGGAATATGTGATAAGAAATGCACTGACCGTTGGGCTTGTGGGAAAGGGCTAAGGGCTTGCCTCCACTAGACACAGAGCAGCTAAGCCCTGTATAAAAGTCTTTCAAACACTTGTCATGTATATCATGTAAAGAGGACACGCAAGTGTCAACAGGGCCTTGCCATCCCTACAAGATTATTGTAATGTTTTGCAACTCCAACACAGGAAACTAATCAAAATACAAACAAGGAACAGGGAATAACATGTCTAACTTTGTTTTTACTTTTAGCAAGTCATGCACGCATGATGGGGTGCCGTGATAACGCATGCCATATACGTACTTTTACATACAACCTGCAATGAATTATTTGAACAACAAAGAATGTTTACTCAAACAATACATTTACATTATTACTGAAATATTAAATATATAATTATGATAAAGATTAGCTCCATTTGTCACATGTACACTGAAACATTGAAATATCCAGTGAAATGCGACATTTGCATCAACAACCGGCAGAGTCTGAAGATGTGCTGGAGGCATGCTTTTGGTGCCAATATAACATTCCCACAACACACTAGCCCTAACCCACATGTATTTGGAATGTGGGAGGGAACCAGAGTGCCCAGAGAAAACCCACATGGTTAAGGGGAGAACGTATACACTCCTTACAGACATTGGCAGTAATTGAACCCTAATTAGCTGATCACCAGCACTGTGAAGTGTTACGCTAATGGCTATGCTACTGCACTGCTCTTTATAGATCTGATGTACAGATCAGATACAGTTGAATGTATAGACTGGACAGCACCATGAAAAGAAAAGCATGCACTGTTTTTGGTAAATATTTTTAAATGTAATTTATTTTTGAAACAAAAAAAGCAGTTGATGCTGTGATCTTAGCTGTGTGATGAGTCAACGCCTCGCAGTGGCTTCTGTCCATTTGTAACAAAGGAATGATGATCGGGCTGGGAGGCCGCACACCAGTGACATATGATTACACACTCCCCTGGTGCTTTCCACCACCTCCAAGGCAGCTTTTAAAGCTCACACTACAAATGCCATGGAGACAGATTTGCTTCCCCTGATTTCTCAGTGGCAATCTCCACAGGTGACCAACACAAGCACTCATGCAGCTCATGCCTGAATACAGCAATAACTATGCCAAAGATTTCTTGAAAGATGTACTTTCACAGTTCCTCACTTGGCTGTCAGCTCCATGTCTGAACTGGACCCATAAACGCTGCAACCATTTAACATACATAGGAGGCTCTCTATTCTTTGGGGATGATCATGGACATTGCACCTTGGCTGTCACACACAAGCCAGGTTAGTACAATAAGGAAAGAAAGCCACTGCCATGCAGCATGCTCCCCATCACCACAGCTGATGAATCCAAAGGAGCAGAAGAGACCAGTACAGTTTGGCACCTGTGGCATCGCAGGAGCTGCCAGTTGAACTCAACATAGGATGCCTTAGGGACTCCAGGTCCTGATTTTTCCTTGGGTATCATTCCAAAAAGCCTTTCCATGAGTGCATATGAGCCGCAAGGCAGCAGAGGTTTGAAGTCAGATTTTTCCTTCTCCTAGCTGAGCTGCAAACCACGGCTGATGAGCACCATCTGCCTGAAGCAATCGGTTTTAGGGTTTAAGGCACCAGTAGTTTACTTTTGCTCCTTCTGTCAGTAAAAGGGGTTCAGTCAGTCTCAGTAGCAGAGCCACACGTGAGGAGAGAGAGCTGGACTCGGCTGTGTCATAGTGCGCGCCTGCAGGACTGGACCCGAATTACAGCGAAAGACTGACTCTCTCTGTCACGGTGGTCGCTGGCACCGACTCGATGCAGGTGTGAAGGATTACAGACTCCCCACGAAGAGACAGATACAGGATGTTAGATATAGGAATACCAATAGAGCATAGGAGGCACGACCAAAAGACACTGCGAGACAAATAGTTTTCCCAACACACAGTAGAACTCCGCGTTCAGAGCACAACGAGAGTCCCTTTGTATAATCATAGAACAGGGAAAATATGTGTTGGTCACAATCGATCTGTTAAGATCAAACAGAAAATACCTGGGCTTAACAGCTCTAACAATTAGTAAATACAGGTGCTTGAGAAACCCAGAATCCCACACTCTATGGCAAGCTGTGGCCTAAAGGGCGCATGAAAGTACCTCCTTCCTCAAGGCCAGAATCTGATGACTCAAGGAGTCCTAGGGAATTAGAGATGGGTCTGGACAACAGCAAACTTGATGCTCTCAAGACAGGTCTGGAAAAACCCAGAACAGACCTGATGATCTTGAGACAGGGCTGGAAAAACGAGGAATGGTCCATGTATGGCTCGGGAACAGTGCATGTATAACAAAGGAACGGTCTGCACATAGCTCAGAAACTTTGCATTATTCCCAGCATGGAAACATGGTATACTGCTCAGAAACATCGCTTTACATAGGAAACCTTACAGACCTTATCAACCCAGAGAAACTTGGGGAAAAAAAATCTTGAACGTAGACTGGAGAAGCTCGAAATGAAACTTTCAGAAACCAGACTTAAGTAAAGAAGGCATCCTAGACTCCAGCTGACCAGTGTCCAAGACCTTGTAGAAACTGCAGTATATCTATTGGGTGCAGACTCCTTTTGTCACAGTGCCTGCTTGCCGATCTTGACCAAAGTGCAGTGGAACAGCTGGCTCTCTCTGTCATAGAGGGCACTGGCACCGACTCAACCCAGGTGCAGGATAGCAGACTCCCCATGAAGAGACAGAAACAAGAGGTTAGATTATAGGAATACCATCAGAGTACAGTATTGGAGGCACAGTGAAACAGTGAGACAAATCATTCTCCTAGATACGCCATAGGGCAGCTTTAAATAATGATAGAACATGAGAAACATGCACGAGTCACAATCAATCCGACAAGACCGAACAGAAAGCACCTGGGCTTAACTTCTCTAACAATTAGTAAATACAGGTGCTCCAGAAACCCAGCAGCCCAAAGCTCTATGGCAAGCCACAGAGGTTTGAAGGACTCATGACAGGTTGTCAGAGGCTAATTGATTCGCTCGCCATTGGGAGCATTTAATAGGTAGTGGTGGGAACTTAATCCCATTACCTTCCCAGGCAATGACAAGCTTACGGCACCTACCATATGATATAGTGGTATCACACATATCTGAAATGGCTTGGCTAAGAATATGTAATATTCATGATCTGTTAAAAATATATCTCAAAAGTTTAATTTCAAAAATGGATGATATTTATATATTAAATATTATAAATACCTGGAGACCAATAACATTGGGTCAATATTACACTGTCAGAATCTTTGCAAAAATTCTAAGATATTGTCTGTAGGTATTGTTAATTCTAGACAGAGGTTTTATTTCCAATTCTTCAGGTTGCAATGAAAACATTGGTGTTCGTTGGAGAAAAACAGAAGCTTGTTTCTGTATTCACCAATGAAGTACTTAGTAATTAGTAGACAGTCACACTGGTGGTTTCTCAGAGTTGAATTTGGTTTATTCATATTGTAATATCAAAAATTACACAGAGAGAATTCTAAAAGAGGGGGAAATCAGAGGAAAGGGTTACTTGGCACTGAGGAGTCCAACTACATATCCCTCCCTCTTCCTTCCCCCCCACCGCCAATCCCCCACCATCCCCGAAATGGATCAGCACAATCCTAGTACTGCCACTGTGAGCATTGGGGCCACCAGCACTGGGCAACATTGTGGTACAGCGTTAGACACAGCTGCCTTAGAGCTCCAGGGATCCTTGTTAGATTGTATTGGATCTTTTGATATTTATTGCGCAGCAGAGATAGATGTGATGTTTGTGGAGTGATAAACCCAGGCCCTTTCAAACATTGATAGCAATGCAATCCATGTGAGAGGATATGGTCAAACACTGATGAAACGTGATCCATTTCCCTCCCCTCTGTACTGACTGAAGTTTCTGTCAGTGGAGAAGCCTTATGTTCAAAGTCATGTTTATTTTCATATGCGCAAGTATATGTACACCGAGGGGCAATGAAAAGCTTTTTATCTGCAGCCTCATCATGGGCACATAAATTCATATCACGGCATTCACAAGAAAAGCATTACTGGAATATAAATTATACTCAAATTGTACAATGAAGAGCATAATTAGAACCAAAAAAGTTCATTTTTTTATAGTATTGCTGGTTGGTTCAAGAACCAAGTAGTTGAAGGGAAGTAGCTGTTCTTGAACCTGGTGGTGTGGGACTTTATGCTTCTGATGTCCTGCCTGATGGTAGCTACAAAGGATGGCATGTCCTGGGTGGTGTAGATCTTTGGTGATTGACATTGGCTCTCGAGGCAGCACCCATTGCAGTTACTACCAATGATGGGGAGGGATTTGTCTACCATGTATTAGGTAGAGACCATTACTCTCTGTAGCTCCTTACCTTCCTGTGCATTTGAATTCGAGCATCAGACCATGATGTAACCAGTCAGGAAACATTCAACAGTACACCTTTAGAAGTTTTTTAAAATACATGCTTTCCTTATGATTGCATCTAGGGCAGGTCATCTGATATGTTAATTGCAAGAACTTTAAAGCTGCTGACTCTCTCCACCACTGATCCCCAAGTGTAGACTGACGCACGTTTGCCCTCCTTCTCCTTTCTAAAGTCAACAATCAGCTCTTTCGCTTTGCTGACATTGAGCAAGAGGTTATTTTTGCAGTACCACTCAATCAGATGTCCTATCTCGCACTGGAAGGCTGCCTAATCACCTCCTATGATTTGTCCAACAACAACAGTGTTGTCAGCAGATTGAAGGTGGCATCAGGGCTGTGCTTAACCACGCAATCAGAGTAGGGGCCTATGCGAATATCATTGAGATGTACCTGAGCTGATGATGACCGTGGAGATATTGTTGTCAGTGCTCACTGACTGAACTCTGCCAATGAGGGAGTTTTTCACTGTGTAATTGCACGGATTTCCACTGTTTGTTCTAATTTCCTCCCACATGTCAAAGACCAGGTAGTAGGTTAAATGATTGGTAAACTACTATTTAGTGGAAGTAATTGATTTTATCCAAAGGTACGGATATGAGGGAAATGGTTAACAATATACCATTCATTAAAATTCACAAGCAAAACTTATTTTGCATTTGACAATGTAGCTATATCTTCAGTAATTGTTTGAGGAACAATATCTTTGCTCGATAGTTTTATTCTACTACTTAGAATCCAAAGCAACATGTAGTGAGCAACGCACACAAAATACTGGAGAAACTCAGCAGGCCAGGCATCATTTACGGAAAAGAGTAAACAATCAACGTTTCGGGCCGAGACCCTTCACCACTGATGAAGGGTTTTGGCCCGAAGTGTCAATTGTTTATTCTTTTCCATAGACAGCCTGGCCTGACGAGCTCCTCCAGCATTTTGTGCGTGTTGCATGGATTTCCAGCATCTGTAGATTCTCTTATGTAGTAAGCCACTCTGAGATCCTAATAACATCAAACCCATCCGTGTGGTTACTGTTGTTATCAGCACAATGATACTCTGTTTGATCAGAGCATCAAGTGCTTCTTTGAGTTTATCCCTCTGGCGCCTGCCCAGGGTCATGTTGAGGATATACTGGTATTTCAACTCTGATTACATCCATTCAACCTTTCCTACTCTATCACTGATTACCCAAATATGTTTATGTATTAAAACTCTGTGATTAGTGGTTTATACTCATTGATTCTGTACAACATTAATCTCTCGAATGATGTTGTGTTAAACACACCAATAGTAAATAGTAATCAGAAAACCCTTTCAGTCCAACGTAGGTCATACTGTTGTGTTATTTGATGAATTTACAGTCAGCCATATACTTAGACATGGGGAGGGAACGTCTGGATGCATAACGGCTTGGTATGGCAACTGCAGAGAGTTAGAGACGTGGTTCAGCTCCTCACAAGCACCAGCCTCCTTTCCATGGATTCTGTCTGCACGTCTCTCAGCTTCGCTCAGGCAGCCAGGATAATCAAGGACCTCACCTACTCCGGACGTTCTCTCTTCTCCCCTCTCGGTGGGTGCCACAGTAGCACGGCGGTCAGCACGACGCGATTACAGGTCAGGGTGTCGGAGTTTGGAGCTCAATCCCGGCATCCTCTGTAAGGAGTTTGTACATCCTCCCTGTGGAATGTGCGAGTTTTCTCCAGTTTCCTCCCACAGTTCAAAAACACAGCGGTTGGTAGGTTAATTAATCTTTGTAAATTTTCAAGTGATTAAGCTAGCATTAAATCGGGGGTTGCTGGGTGGTGTGACTCAACAGGCCAGAAGGGCCTATTCTAAGCTGTATCTCTAAATAAATAAAGATAAATAGAAAAATCTGAAAGCATGCATCATCAGGCTCAAGGACAGCTTCTATCTGTCATAAGGTGGGCGGTTGGTGGCGGACCCAAATGCAAGACACAGACACTCAAGTACTAGGAATAGGACTCGGTGTGACAAGAAAGCAAGGGAAATGGGGAAGAAAGGACGCTGGACATTGACACAGGCCCTGGACGAGACTAGGATGCAGGGCCTTGGCTAGGACATGGACAAGAAACACAGAACCCGGACAAGGAACTAGGAACAAGGAGCCTGGACTAGGAACACAGGACTAGAGCCTGGACAAGGACCTAGAACCTGGGTCTTGGTTGGGACTAGGAACCTGGGTCTTGAGTAGGAACTGGAACCCCTGTTTAGGCTAGGAAAAGACGTGGCTACAGGTCGTGACATGGCTACAGGTCTGGACGTGAAACTCCTGGATAGGACGAGGGAACTCCAGCACCAGACAAGGGATCTCCAGCACAGGGCTGTGTTAGGTACTCTTGGGCTGGGCGAGGCATATGGACAGGATGAGAACACGAAGCAGTGACTTGGTCTTGGGAGACAGGAAACTCAGAGCCTTGGATTTGGTACTCAGGAACATAGAACACCGAGCCGGGACCCCTCCTTAGGAGCAGGACATAGGGCCAGGACTCGTACACAGCACACAGAGCCAGGACCCCCTCCTTGGGAATAGGACCAAGGGCCAGGGCTCTTTCTATACAGTGCTCTGAACACAAAGAGATGGTTCCCAACACAAGGTAGCAGCAAACAGCCAGACCTACCTAGCAAAAGCGAGGACACAGAGACAGTTCCCAACTCAAGGTAGCAGCGAAAGGTCAGACCTACCTAGCGAAGACAAGAACACAAAGAGACTTCCAAACAACGACAGACTATTCCTTATCTTGACACAGCAAGGCCCCAGTCTTGCTCCAGCAGTTGAACTTCACAGCATTACAGGCAAGGCCACTGGCAAAGCTTCAGACGAGGCTGAAGAAGGAAGGGGAAAGGAAGGGAACAATCCAGCAAATGAAGCTGAACCCAGGAGCTATTTATGTAGCCAGTCCAAAATGAGAATCAGGTGCCTCAGTTGAGGCACCCCAACAGAACAAGGGAAAACCGGAAAACCTGGAATAAGGATCAATGGACTGGACCGTGAGCCAGAATGCGGAGTTCACAGACTGAACCATGACACTATCCTATTGTTATCAAACTCTCGAATGGACCTCTTGTATGATAAGTTGGACTCTTGATCTCACAAAACACTTTGTTATAATCTTACACTTTTTGGTAGCTTTTACAATTTATTCTGCATTGTTATTGCTTTTATTTTAACTCAATGCACTGTGTAATGATTTCATCTGCATAAATAGTATGCAAGACAAGCTTTTGACTGTGTCTTGGTACATGCGACAACAATAAACCAATGCCAGTAATGTATATCGCTCAGCAAGAAGGAAACAATTATATTTGACTAACCAATATCAATTCAATATATATACAACGTAAAGTATGTGATCAACAAATGACAGCATTATATAAAATATTCCTCCTCCCCCTCTCTCTCTAGGAGACTTTACCCACTGCACCTATAACTGAAGAGTGGCTGTTGCTTGGATACTTTAACATGGTCAGTGGGAACAAGCCACACAACTTCCTCACTGGCAAAATCATTGTTTCCTTGTACTCTCTGGAATTGTTCATGTAGCAGCCTTGTCAGAGTTCCCCCGAACAGTCTCTATGCTTATTAGGGACTATTGTCTCATGCCGTCCCCCCAGCTATGCACAGGACCCAAGTGAGATGATTAAAAGAGGAATCTCAGCTCTCACTGTGACACAATTCCCCAGTTACTATAAGCACTGACCACCTCAGTGTCCTCATCTGCATAAAGTATAAAAGTCAGAGTTAAGCAAATGAACATGCCAATTTTTTCTTTGCCTAATTGCACTTTTATGTCTCTTCAGTCCTTAATTAGTAAGAATGTCAAAGGTTGTGGGGAGAAGGCGGAGAATGGGGATGAGACAGAAAATAAGTCAGCTATTACCAAATGATGGAACAGACACGATGGACCAAATAACCTGCTTTCTGTTCCTATATCATATGATCTTATGGTCTAAGTGCTTGTTGGTTCTAGCCACGTAGATGTCATGGCCAAGAAAACACACCAGCACCAAAGAGTGACTCAGACAACTGCACTGCTCCAAAGAGCACCTAATGAGGTCACTCTTACCCTCGGCCCTAAGGCTCTATAATGAGTCAGCATTACAGCCGGAGGAGTGATGACTCCCTCCTGTTAAGCCGTTTAAGATAACTTATTTATATTTTTTTTCTTCTTACTTCTCTTCTAATATTGTATATCTGTGAACTTGTTATGCTACTGTGACACTGTAATTTCCTTTGAAATAACAAAGTATCTTTTTGTCTATCCACTTCCTCTGGAAGCTAAGGTTCTTCAGTAACTCTCATGAATTATATAGATGCTCCATAGAAAGCATCCTATCTGGATCCAACACACCTTGGCACGCCTGAGATCATATGAAATCAGAGAGTTGTGGATGGAGTCCAGTCAATCACGAAAACTACCCTTCTCTACATTGATTCTGTCCATACTCCCATTGCCTTGTGAAAGCAGACAACATAATCAACAACCCCTTCTTACCCTGGCCATTCTGTGGCCCCCCACCCCCGCCGCTTTCCTTGAGCAGAAGATAAAAGATATTTTGAATACATACCCCCAGGCTCAAGGACAGCTTCTATCCCTTTGTTATCAGACTCTTGAATGGATCTTACTTGATAAAGATGAATTCTTGATGTTTCAGTCTACCCCATTATGGCCCATGCACTTTATTTGTATACTTTAAGTGTAATTCCTCTAATACTGTAACACTATCCTCTACATTGTTTTCTCTTTTACTTTTATGTACTTGTGCATGAAATGATCTCAACAGTATGCAAACAGAAGATTACCCCTGTATCTCAAAACATGTACCAATAATAAAGCAATTACTAATGGCCCTATCCTTTTGCTTCCAGTTAATGGTCATGCCTGCTGCCCAGCTACACTGGAGACGAAGATGGAGGATGTCTACCTCCTTGGTGTGGAAGATGTGGCCAATGACCACTATGAGAGGCTCTGACTCCAGAAAGCCCAGCTGTGACTGCAAATCCTACCCATGAGTGTTTCCATGGAAACTTACAGCATGAAGGTGGCCTTCGGCCTATTGCATCCACAGCGGCCATTATAAACCATTAATTCCACTTTCCATTCCTGTTTTCTGACCAACACCACCTATAAGGCAAAGTGTTCCAGATCTCTCTTTAGCGGGACTGCAATTTTTGAACTTTTATCCATGTCCCTTGGATATTGACCTCTCTCCTAAGATGAATGGGTTTGTCTTATTCATCTCCTGTGCTCCCCCCATCATTTTAAATCATCATCATTACGTGCTGTGTCATATGATGTGGGCGGTCATGGTCTTTGACCATGATTGTTCTTGGTAATTTTTTTTACAGAAGTGGTTTGCCATTGCTTTCTTCTGGGTAGTGTCTTCACAAGATGAGTGGCCATTATCAGTACACTTCAGAGATCGTCTGCCTGGCGTTAATGGTCACATAACCAGATGGTATGCACTAGTTGCTCATATGACCATCCACCACCTGCTCTATGGTTTCACATGACCCTGATTTGAGAGCTAAGCGGGTGCCATATCTTGCCCACAGGTGAGCTGCAGGCTAGCGGAGGGAAGGAGAGCATTACACCTCCTTTGGTGGAGAAGTATCTCCACTCTGCCACCCATACCAGGATTAAATCATCTCTTAGTATCTTCTGTTTCTGAATAGCCAATCTACACTCATTTCTAAAATTGTCCACATATCGTCAAATCTCCTCTGTACCCTGCCACATGTTATTTCAGCCTTCCTGTATATGAAAACTAGAACTGTACTCAGAAGTTCATCTGTGACATAACTAGTGTTTTAGAAAGGCAAGTGTTGCTGTCTGGAGCACCAGACAGTCTGCTGAAGGAAGTGAGTGGGCTGAGCAGCTTGGATGGGAGCTGAGGGAGGAATTGTCAATGTTTTGGGTTGGCAACACAGGGTTTCCACTCAAATCATTGACAATTCATTTCCCCCCATGGATGTTGCTCAAGGAGTTGAGTTCACGAGCAGATTTTATTTTTGCTAGTGTTGTGCTATGATTCGCTTGCTTGAACTCTGTCAATCCTGACTGCCTACATCTGGCACCTTATTGTTTACCTGAACTCCCCTTTCTCTGTAGCTGTTACACCTTGTTCTGTATTGTTCTTGTTTTACCTTGTACCACCTTTGGTACACTGTGTAAAGGTCTGTTCTGTATGAGCAATATGCAAGTCAAACTTTATTGCTGTCACATGTATCTCAGTACATATGACAAAGACGTTTCCATAAAGGGCTTTCAGACCGTTCGGGCTGACCGGAAATGCACGGAGAGCGGTAAGCGTAAAGGAGGGGGGGCTTGCTGTGCTGGTTAACAACAGGTGGTGCAATCCTGGTCATATTACGATCAAGGAACTTTTTGAACTTTTTGCTGTTGGACTCCGGCCATATCATTTGCCAAGGGAAATCTCACATGCAATTGTGGTTGTTGTGTACATCTCTCCCTCTGCCAACCTGACGTCGGCGTGTAACATCATTTACACCGTTGGGCACAGGAGTACATTCACAGAGACTCATTCCACCGGGATGCAACACTGAGCGTCATGGGAAGTCATTCCTGCCTGTGGCCATCAAACTTTGCAGCTCCTCCCTTGGAGGGTCGGACACTCTGGGCCAATGGGCTGGTCCTGGACTTATTTCCGTCGGGCATGGTCTACATATTATTATTTGATTGTTTGTGGTTTTGTATTGCTATGTTTGTACTCTGTTCTTGGTTGGTGCAACTGTAACGAAACCTAATTTCCCTGGGGATCTATTTTGTTGAACTGGAAGGAAATTAATCCTCCAACTACATTCCAATGGTTTTCTCAAACCATATTAAGTTTAAATTTAGAAAAAATTAGAAGTGATATTTTTGACCCTTCGGTTAAATTTGAAGATACCTGGAAACCTTTTATGCAACATTTTCATATGATGTAATCTGACCTTTCCGAATCTTTTTTTTAAAATTATATGATGAGAGGAGCGGAGTTAGCGACATTATGGATCTTGTCTGATACAAGTTGTTGGTCTAGTCCTATTTTGCCTTTTTTTGGGTTTATTTTTCTCTTTTTCTTTTGGGGTTTTTTTTGTCTATATTTTTTTTCTTTTTATTTCTTTGTTAATGTTTAATCTCATTATGAGTTTGGAAGTCTTTTATTTCCATGTCACTTAAAATTCATTTTATATATGCTGATGAACATGTTTCCAATCTCTTTGTACCAACTTTGTTATTGAGTTTATAATTTTGAAAAATTAATAAAAAGATTTAAAAAGAAAGAAAAGAAGTATGTCTATCTATCTATCCAAACTAATTCCAATTCCAGTTCCTACCTATCTCCCTTGATAACTTAGGGATCCCGTGAACTTGTGCTTCCTTATGTCCATTCATTTTGCTATATCTTCTCTGACTGTACACTCAGTGGTCCCCTCACTAGGTACACCTGTTCCCCTGCTCATTGATGCAAATATCTAATCAGCCAACCACATAGCAGCAACTCAAAGCATAAAAGCATACAGACATGGTCAAAAGGTTCAGTTGTTGCTCAGGGCAAACGTCAGAATGGGGAGGAAATGTGATCTAAGTGACTTTGACCTTGAAATGATAGGGCAGCTTAAGTGTCTCAGATACAGCTGATTTTATTCTATTAGGGATACAGTGTGAAACAACCCTTCCAACCCACTGAGCTGTGCTGCCCAGAAACTCATCAATTTAACCTCAGCCTAATCACAGGACAATTTACAAGCACCAATTAACCTACTAACTGATACACCTTTGGATTGTGGGAGGGAACTGGAGCACCCAGGGGAGCCCAGCAAGTGCACGGGAGGGACATGCAAACTTGCTTACAGAGGACACTGGAATTGAACTCTGACACCCGGAAGCTGTGCTAACTGCTACGCTTCCGTGGCATCGTTTTAAAAAAACACATAATGAAGTGAAAGGAACAGTTACTACTAGTGCTGAAGCCCAGGATTGAACCAGGGGCCTTTTAGATCATCTGTCTAATGCTCTCCCAACTGAGCTACTGATCTCTTAGGGGTTTTTATGCACAATAGCCTCTAGAGTTTCCAGAGACTATTGCGAGAAACAAAAATCCACTGTAAGCAGTTCTGTGGGCCTTGCTAGTGAGAGAGGTCGGATAAGAATGCCCAGACCGGTTCAAGCTGACAGGTGACATTATCTCAAATAGCCGCGCTTTACAACGGTGGTGTGCAGAAGGTGGGAGGGTATTTAATGCCCTCTGCCTGTGTGTGTCCGGTCCATCTCTCCCACTCGCTCACTGTTCTCAGAGGAAGGTCCATGCATCCGAATGGTCTCTCTCCCTCTCAATGCTACCGGAGGACAGTGACAAAGTCTTGGGTCTTGGGCCAGGTTTAATCAACGTGGTTTGTGGATTGGACTCTGTAGACCATGTTATGATGTGCTTCCGGTTTCTGGTTGCTCCTTTTTTTTCGCTATTTTGATCAGGGCAACGTGTAGATAATGAACGACACAGTGCTAGATTGAACTGAACAGAATATGCCCGGACTCTTCTGATGACCTTGTGGGGTTAGTGTTTTATAGTCTGTGCTTTTCACATTTTTTTGCCATTTGCAAAATTAGCTTTTTTTTTTGTGTGGTGGAGGTTTGATGTTTTTCTTTGAACGGGGTCCAAGGTTTTCTTTGTTTCATGACTGTCTGTGGGAAGATGAATCTCAGGGCTGTATGCTGCACACATACTTGGATTATAATGAATCTTAATGCACAAACCTGTTGAACTTTGAAGCTGATGGGCTACATCAACAGAAGACTACGTAAAGCAGAAGGCATCTTTATCATACGACTCCTGTACCTAAAAAAATGGCAATGACTGTATATTGTCTGACTAAATACTGTATGTTAATCTCCTTACTTCATTTCCTTTTCCTCATCAGTGCTTACTGTACACAAATTGAGATACAAATATTAAAATAATGTACAGATGTAATTGAAATACATTGATTCACTTGGTCAAAATATCACTTGATATGTTATTATTGGATGAGCTCTCTCAGATAGTGCTTTAAAAGAAATATATGTAAGACTAATTCGTTTGAGGAATGGGAAGGCTGCCACTGCCCCATTCCTCAGACAAATAACATTTCTACATCTTTCATTTTCAGATAAGTGCAAAGATATGGCTTCTGTTTAATATATTATCTGAAAGATGACACCCTACTCACGTAGCCTTGCTTAGAACTGAACCAGAATATCAACCTTGATTTTGGTACTTTATGTGAGTTGTTGTAAAAGAAATTTAAAGTATTTGATGTTGAAATTCTGGAACAATTTATTTTTCAATAGACTAAAATGGGAAAACAATTCATATACTTTTAAATTTATGTTTGCAAACAATAAAAAGGGAAATTAAACCCGCACCCATTAGATTGGAAACAGCTTTGAAGCCAGACTTGTAAATTTCAATTCTGCAGTCAAGTCTCAAGAAGAGTCAAAGGAAATAAAGTTCCCACTATGTCAGCACAATGTTGTGGGCCGAAGGGCCTCTACTGTGCTGCAATGTTCTATGTCCTATGTTCTATGACCACATTTTCATGGACAGTCCCCTTTTCTTTACTGTACTGATTCCAATGTATCTGTCACCGCCAAAGCTTTGTAACATTTCAAGGACACTACTTAGGGCCTTGGTTCCTTAAGGTAGTCATAGCTAGGGGTGGTAGTGGGGATAAGCTTCCACTACATAATGCTCCCAATGGTGTGTACCTCAAATAGCTTCTGACAACCAGCCCAGCTCCTAGCTTCACATGTGGCTTAGCTACTAAGACTGGCGGAACCATTGCTACTAACAGGAGAAGGGTCAAAGGTAGGTTACTGGTGCTTTAAAACCAGTCGCTTCGTGCAGATGAGGCTCATCAGTCACGGCTGGCAGCTCATCTGGAAGTAGGAAAGCTCTGATATCAAACCTCTGCTGCCTTGCAGCTACACCGTCTCATGGGGAAGGCTTCAGGGGTAAACCCTGAGGGAAAAGTCTGGAGCTGGAGTCCCTACATTGAGTTCAATGCTGACTGGAAACTCACGCGATGCTATTGGTATCAAATTGTATCTTTATCTGCTGTTGCTCTGCCGTGAAGAAGGAGAACTTGCTATGGGCAACAGCTTGGTCTCCATATTATACTGACCAGGCTTGCGTATCTAGACAGCTAGGACTCAAGGTCCATGGTGGACCCTGACTGACGGAGCCCTCACTCACTTGGGTCTGCTTGAAATGCAGCAATTATAGAATAAGTTTACTTCCCAGCACAGACACAGGTACAATCATACTCGTAACGTAGTCCCATGCCATTTCCAGAAAAGCCTCAAAGGTTTGATACATTGTGGCATTTGGTTTCCAAATCTACATCAGACTGTCAACAACAAACAGATTGACTTTGACAAGACTGCTCTTTGCTCCACACCAGGGAACAACAGCTTATAAATACATCGCCTTGTCCTGGGTGAGGACTGTCAGTATATATCTTGTCTGGTAACATCACCCTGTTTAGTGAAAGTCAGCTGTCAGTTAATTACCCCTTCATTACAAACTGTTGAGAAAGGTGAAGTATTAATTTGACATGGAATTTAAAAATTAATCTTACATATATTTCTTTTAATGCAGAGCGGGCTGATTCAATAATAACATATCCATTGGTATCACTTATGACTCTCCTTCACCAAATTGCTGTCAGCATCAATATCATAACCTTCAAAAGAGCCACAACCTTACCATAGGTTTGGAGGCTTGCCTGTCCCAATAATCCGGAGAACTATGTTGGCTGAAGTCAGGGCTTTATGTTATGACTCTTGGCAGGGTCAATCGTGCTAAGTAGGTTGAAGGATAGAGGACAGACTAAGAGTGATCCAGGTCTGGGGGTTCAGCTCAGGGCCAACAACCTTGACTGCTTAAAAAATATTGTTGCAGAAACAGCAGGGAAGAATCCTTCTTCCTCTGAGTGTGACAGCATTCCTGAGTCTTCACCCTGGAATGATGGTACTGAAAACTCAGAGGAAGCTACTGACATGATGAAGGAAGCCCTGAGCACCTCCAGAGATGGAGGACCTTCATTGCAGTCCTAAAGGCTGGATGTGTAATGGGCTGTAACTATTGATGTCATAAGAATGCTGTTTTTACCTCGCAGGCATAAAATAGTTAAAACAGGTCTAATATCCAGGTGGGTGCAACTATTCTTTTTCCCTAGATGACACTCCATCACAGTCAAAGAAAGAAGTGAACAACAATCTGGTGGAAGAACTCAGCAGGTTGAGCAGTATCTATGGGGGAAAGGAAGGGTCAATGTTTGGGGCAAGACCCTGAGTGAGGACCGAGTGTGGAGAGGGAAGGGAGCCAGTATTGAGAGGAGAGGAGATGGGGTCACAGGGTCCAGTAGCTGATTGGTGGATGTACTGCCCCCTGTCTCACTGCACACCCTCTCCTCCCTATACTGACTCTCTTCCCTCTCCACTCTCAGTTCTGAAGCAAAGTTTTGACCTGAAATGCTGACAATTCCTTTCTCCTTCCCCCACTATAGATACTTTTCAACATGCAGTGTTCCTCCAGCAGATTGCTTGTTGCTCTAGATTCCAGCATCTGTGGTCTCTTGTGCCTTCAAAAGAAAAATAAAGATTCCATTTTCATCTTGCTGATGTATCTACTTTTAAACTTTTAAACTCACACTTGAAGCTGCTTCCTCTGTGAATTGGGAAAAGGCTACAGGGAAGTTGAGATTGTTTCTCGTCTTAATTTTTAAATCTCATCATTCGCTTTTATTTGAATATGAATGAGATTAATATTATTGACACAAGAGATTCTGTAGATGCTGGAAATCCAGAGCAACACATCAAGATGCTGGAGGAACTCAGCAGGTCAGGCAGCATCTATGGAGAGGAATGAACAGTTGGCATTTTAGGCCAAGGAGGGCCTCAGTCCAAAATGTCGACTCTTTATTCCTTTCTGTAGATGCTACATGACTTGCTGAGGTCCTCCAGCATTTTGTGTGTGTTAGTTAATGCATGTCTGCAGACCTGAGCCCCTCATTTGCTGAGCTGAAAGATAATTGACAGGGCATTCCTTTACAATAGGTATTATAGTCCTTGCAAAAAGAATTACTACCATGGTTCAAAGGTTGAAGTGTTGGCCTGATCCAGATTCGTTTAGTGGGATCTCCTCTTGGCAAGTTCTCTGGAGCCCACTCTGATGTGTAGAGCTGGTTACAAAGATTTGACTCCTCACTCCCATCAGTTCTTATGCTTTGTTTCAATATGTCTGGAGAATCATCCATTCCCATAGGGGGTGCTGTTGAGGGAGTGGGCAGGGATCAGGTGGATTGAGCAGCATGCCTCGTTGAGGTGAATTCACTGGTGCATGAAGGTGCTTGGCCACCTGCAGGTCATTAACTTCTGCCAGATGCATGATGAGTCATTGAGTCATTGGCCCTGACCCCGACCGTATGTGCCCCCTGTTGGAACTCCGTCTTCCCAACACCCTCAGAGCCTCTCAGTATTTACTCTACTTCCAGTCTTTTGGAGTAATTGATAGTGCATCAATTTTATTAACAGTAAATTTAAAGCATGGAACATACCCTGAGACCTGACAAGCTAGACCTTGAACTGCAAACACCCGAAGCCGAAAACGCTTTTGAGTTCTGGCTGGCCTGCTTCGAATCATACCTGGAGGAGATTGAAGTGACTGAGTCCGCCGCAAAGCGCAGAGTTCTCCTCTCCAGGGTCAGTCCACGGGTCTACTCAATGATTAGAGACTGGCCGAGCTACGACGGCGTGATGAGCGCCCTCAGAAGACAATACCTGCGGCTGGTAAACACCGTCTACGCCCGAGTCACCCATAGCACCATCTATCCTGTGCTTGTAAAGACAGGATGCTAGAGAGGCAGGGTCTATTATTTAACAAAATTTTCCATAATCACTGTACAGATTCAGAAACACCAGAGAATCCAGGTAAAAGTTAACAGAGGAGTAGGGTAACACCTCGAGCGAGTTCGCACTCTTGACCTTCAGGCTACAAGTCCTGAAAATGACTTCCTCTGTCTCCCCCATGTTGCTAGCTCATCGCCGGCAAGCCACACTGCTGAAACTTTGAGCTTGCAGAAAATCTGTTTATTGGAGAGATGAAAAGAATGATTCTTCTGCAATTCTTTTGATCCTTTATCATTGTCAGAATAAAGCCACTGAGTAATGAAAAAAGGCCTTTAACACTAGACAGCTTTACTTTGACTTGCAGTATGAGGGAAGTAATTTCCAGAGCTCTCTGTAATTAAGTCTCGAGGCTGACATTCTGACCCCTGCTTACACAAGCATTTAAACTAAAACAACTGCAGGCTTGGATATTAGTCCATATCTATTGTATAATGGCAACAGAGCCAGGAAAGGCTGATAACTGGTCCTCATAACTCCAGAGACAGTTAATAATACTATAAGATATTGGAGCAGAATTGGGCCGTTCGGCACATCGATTCTGCTCTGCCATTGGATCATGCCTGCTTTAGTATTCCCTCTCAACCTAATTCTCTTGCCTACCCCCCATAACTTTTGATGCTCTTACTAATCTAGAACCTATCAACCGTGCCTTAAGTATACCCAGTAACTTCCAGCCATCTATGGATATGAATTCCATAAGTTCGCCACCCTGAGGCAAAAGAAATGTTTCCTCATCTCTGTTCTAAAGGGATGTCCTTGTAATCTGAGGCCGTGTCCTCTGTTCCTAGATCCTCCCATGAATGGAAATAACCTCTCCACATCCACTCTGTCTAGGCCTTTCAATGTTCAAAAGGTTTTATGACATCCCTCCCACCCCTACCCATTCTTCTAAACTCCTGTGAATAAAAGGTTCAGAGACAACAAGCACTCCTCCAACATTAACACTTCCATGCCTGGAGTCATCTTTGTAAACCTCCTGCAGACCCTCTCCAAATCCTTCCTTAGAAATGGAACCTAAAACTGTTCATGATACTCCAAATGTAGTCTGACCAATCCCTTATTAAGCCTCAGCATTACATCTTGTTTTTATGTTCTAGACCTTTCACAATGAATGCTAACATTGCATTTGCCTTCCTTACTACCACCTCAGCTCTTCCCATAGGGAAATGTTGCTTCAAAACTCAGCCTTCCCAAGCTGAGGTGTGCTCTGAGGTGATTTTTTTTTTTCTGTACCATGGGCAAGAATAGGTGTAAGTTGCTGGCTGGAGTGAAACACTTTGTTCCACTGGTCTCTTAAAAAAAAACAATGTTGTTTTTACAAAGCTGCTGGATGATAGGCCAGAATGTCGAGGAGTTAACCTTGAGATGTTCTACTCAAGAATTCAGACTACCAGAAGCAGGAAAGCTCTGAGGAATCTCCTGGTGTCTCACTGCTACTGCCACCTGACTCAGTAGTTGGCGCGTGGGAGATTGTCACTGAGTCCTTGCACTGATGTATATTTCACCTCCAGAATAGAATTGATGTTAGTGAGACCCCTCTGGGATGCATCACTGTTTGGTATGGGCACTTGCACAGGCTTGAAATAAGCTGCAGACAGCTGCTCCTTCATGGGCACTAGCCTCCCCAGCATCCAGGACATCTTCAAGGAGCAATTTCTCAAAAAGGCTGCAAGTATCATTAGGGACCCCCATCAACCAGGACATGCCTTGTTCTTATTGCTACCATGAGGAAGGAGGTACAGGAGCCCAAAGGCACACACTCAGTGATTCAGGAAGAACCTTTTCCTTTCTGCCATCTGATTTTGAAATAGACATGAACCCACTTTGTTGTTGTTCAGTCATTAAGTTGAGACAGATTCTTCGTGGCCTCACGGACTCCGGCAAACCAAGCCTTCTTGTTGGAATCTGTCTCTCTAAGATCCCCCAAGGTCATACGCATTGTCTGAGTAATATTATTTATCCATCATAGCCTCTGTCGTCCTCTCGTTCTTTTACCTTCTGTTTTACCAAACATGAGAGTCTTCTCTGAGGAATCCTGTCTTCTCATGATGTGGCCAAAATATTCGAGATTTAGTCTCATTGTCAGGCCTCCTAGTGAGCAGACTATCTCACTACTTACTTAATTTAACTTTTAAAAAATATATATTGTATATAATCCCTACTGTAACTTACAGTTTATATTATTATGTATTTCAATGTACCGCAGACGTAAAACAATGACTTTCATGACTCATGCCAGTGATATTAAAACTGATTCTGATCCTGGATATTATGTGTAGTTCTGGTCACCACACTAGAAGAAGGATGTAATTAAGCTTGAGAATATGCAGAAAAGATTTACAAGGGCATTGCCAGGAATACAAGGGCTAAGTTAAAGGAAAGACTGGCTGGGTTGGGAATGCTTTCCCAGGAGAGTAGGAGGCTGAATCATGAGAAGCATAGATAGGGTAGATGGTCACAGTCTTTTTCACAGGATAAGCAAATCTAAAACAACAAGGTATCAGTGTTCGTCCATCGTCAACGTCGATGAGGACCTTGACACCATTATGATGGTGTTGAGACTAGCGCGTGATTTGGATTTAAGTGAGGGAGAGTTGCGCAGCGTCTGCCTCACTCTCTCTTCCTAATTCCCATCTGGATCCAGCAGCAAGACAGAGTTGAGATGGGCTGGAGATGGAACTAGGCGTAGTGGATGACCAAGACGTCTTCTGCGTCTAGTCCTGCTCTACACATTCCACGACGTTTGCGGAGACCGCCTTCTTGACCCTTGGACCTTCCATTGGTCTCGTCTGCTCAATCCACCGGAGTCTGTCTTCAGATGCTGGGATAGACAACTCCCTATCTCACCGAGCGTTTGAGACCCGTCGGCTACCCTCACCTGGTTTAGCTGGCTTGTCGAAGCCGTTGCCCGGGGTGTAACTGCTGTCACATGCAAACAGCTATGGGGAGCCACAGGTGAGAGGTGGACTAATCACCTTGAAGAGGGCGCGACATGTTCCCCCACCAGAGGTGCTACACCTCCCTGACACCCCATACACCCCAAACAACAAGGTATAGGTTTAAGGTGAGAGAGAAAAGATTTAAAGGGAAACTAAGAGGAAGTTTTTCAGACTGTGGGTGGTGAAAGCATGGAACAAGCTGCCAGAGGAAGTGGTAAAGGTGGGTTTAACTACAATACTTAAGATGCATTTGGACAGGTCCATCAGTAGGAAAGGCTTCTAAGGATGTGGGCCAAATGCATCAGATGGGACTAGCTCAGGAAGGCACCTTGGATGGGATAGATGAGTTGGCTCAAAGAGCTTCTGTCTATGATATGTAACTCAATGACTCCACTGCCTCCCTCTAAGCTCCTATAAGCAGCCGGAAAGAGACTACTCTACACTCCTTGTCATGAAAGGAACTTCTCCAAACTTCCTTCAAAATTTCAAAGTAAGTTTATTGTCAAAGTATATACATGTCACCATATACAACCATGAGATTCATTCACAGAAAATACAGGAAACACAATAGAACCAATGAAAGACTGCACCCAAACAGGACAAAGAACCATCGAATGTGCCAAAGACGACAAACTGTACAAATACAAAAAAAAAACACAAGATAATACTATATATTGAGAACATGAGATGAAGAGTCCTTGAAAGTGAGTTATGGTAACAGTTCAGTGCTGGGCTGAGAAAAGTTGAGTGCAGTTATCCCCTCTGGTTCAAGAGCCTGATGGTTGAGGGTAGTAACTGTTCCTGAAACTGGTGGTGAGAGTCCAGAGGCTCATGTACCTCCTTCCTGACATCAGCAGTGAGAAGAGAGGCAGGGTCTGGATGGTGGGTTCCTTGAGTACCCACAAGCATGACGTCCTACTGACCTTTGGTGTGCTTGGACACTAAACCTCTCACAAATGTTCCTGCTGCACAGGCCAGGTATGTACGTTTGTACATTGTGCGCACACCAGCTTAGTGCCCAAGTTACTGGGCTCACATACAGATTGCTACACTTTTGCTCCAGGCACCAGAGTTTCAAATCCCATGAGGGCAACTAGGGTGCTTAAATGAAATATGTAAATTTAAATTAAAATAGCTAGTCATCTTTTGCAACATTAAGATATTTATTCCTGCATTGTGCCATTGAATGGGAGGTGTCAAGGCCTCATTCCTGGACGTCAGGCCTTCAGATCTCTGAATGGTCCATGAACACTACCTCAATAATTTGCTCTCATTTTGCAATATTTGTTTATTTATAATATATTTCTTATTTTAATTTATGATTTTTTTAATGTATTGCACTGTACTGTTGCTGCAAAACAACAAATCTCATTAAATTTTGTCAGTGATAATAAACCTGATTCTGATTCTGAGCTGTTTCTGCTCATGAGGAAAAATCATCTGCCCCAGTGCTTTTGCAGAACAAGTGCTCCTGGCATTAATCTTGTGAAAAAGAATTTCCAACTAGCTGAGTGTTTTCTCCCTCTCTTTGCTGCCAGAGTCTGTGTTCCACAGCTGCCATAATTTGTGTTGATGCAGTCTGGCTGCCGGGAGGGATGTGCTTTTAAGAGTTGAGATCAGACCTGAGCTACCAGCATCTGAAGGAAGTTATGGTCCAGGTAAGTGTTGGTTCCTTATTGCTGTTTCATAATCATGCAGAGCGAATACTATGATCTTTGCAGAAGATTCTGAATCAGTATAGATACTTTTAATGTTTCTAAAACAGTGCAACTGGTTTTGCATGCAATGTAATCTAAACATTAAAATGGTTGCAGGTGCCGGGAACTTGAAATCAAAACAGAAAATGCTGGAAACAGTTAACATTTCAGACTTGACCAGTTTGACAAAGGTAAATTCTGAGCAGCACACATAAAATGCTAGTGGAATGGAGCAAGTCAGGCAACATCATTGGAGGAGAAGAAACAGCCAATGGTTCGAGCCAAAATCCTCCGTCAGGACCAGAAAGGTAGGCAGCAGAAGCCAGAATTAGAGGGGAGGGGAGGGGAAGGAGTACAAGCTTACAGGTGATAGGTGGGACCAAGTGAGAGGAAGGTGGTTGAGTGGGAGAGCTTGTTGAAGTAAGAAGCTGAGAGATGATAGGTGGAAGAGGTAAGTGGCTGAAGAAGAAGGAATTTGATAGGAGAGGATAATGGACCATAGGAGAAAGGGAAGCTGGCAGGTGATTAATTCTGCTTTTCTTTCCATAGACATTACCTGACCTCCTATATATTTCCAGTTTTTTTGTTTTTATTGAAGTTGAAACTTATTAGCTATTTTCAGTGACCACAGTACGACACTATTGGATCATGTGTTTAGTGTTCCCCAGCAGTTTAAAAGGAGCACTGACCTTGACTTTGGAAGTACAACATCTACAAATAATATGGGGTTTGAATCTGAGGACTCAATTTCTGTTCAGAATGCTGCTGCTTGCTTTAATTGTTTGCAAGATTTGTAGTTTTTTTTTCTTTCTCTTGCACATCAAGTGTTGGTCTTTTATTTTTTTTTCTTTAATTGGGTTCTTTCAGGTTTCTTGCCTTGTGGCTACCTGCGAGCAAGCAAATCGCAAAGTGGTAAATAATAATAATGAATGTACTTGAGAAAAATATATTTAGATAGACAGATCAAAAGAGTCACAAAATCATTCTTCCAAACAGGCTCAAGGCCAAAGGTTTGCCCAAGTTGTTTCTCCCCGTTAAGAGAGGTGAGAAGCAGGTAAGATGCTACATGGAGATGTTCGTGGAGATATTTAATGGACCACTTAGCTACGTGAATGACTATGTTCATTTCTACTGCAGATATCAATAATCAGTGGAGTGCAGAGTGCTCTACTGCCTACTTTAGTTTTTGGTTGAGATCTATGCCACAAAGGGCACATCCCTACATGGTTTTACAATTATATACCAATTTTATTGGGCAAAAGCTCCTATGTTCTGTAAAACTTTTGCCAGACATTCTGCAAGAATGCAAGATATATTGGACATCTATAAGTTCACCACTGATACCACCATTGCCAGAATCTCGGAAGGTGACGAGGAAGCATACAGGAGAGAGATACAAATGTTTGTAGATTGGCTAGTTTAGTGGCATTGCAGCAACTACCTCACACTCAGCATCATCAAGACCAAGGATTTAATTATGGACTTCAGGAAGGGGAAGTGGGGGGAACACGCACTAGTCCTCCTTCAGGGATCTGCAGTGGAGAGAGTGAGCAGCTTCAAGTCCCTGGGTGTCAACATCTCAGAGATTTATCCTGGGCCCAACACAATCAGAACAAATGCAGCTCTGCTTCATTAGCACTTTGAGATTTGATATGTCACAAAAGGCTCTTGAAAATCTCTACTGATGGACAGAGGAGAGCACTCTGACTGCATGGTCTGAAGGCTCAAATGTACATGATTAAAAGAGACTACAGAAGGGTGTAGACTCAGCTAGCTGCACTGTGAGCTCAATCCTCCCCACTATCGAGGACATCTTCAAAATACGGTGCCCAAGGAAGGTGATATCTATCATTAAGGACCCATACCATCCAGTACATGTCCACTTCTCATTACCGCCATTGAGGAGGCGTACAGAGCCTGGAGACACACACTCAGCATCTGAGGTACAACTTCTTCCTCTCCGCCATCAGATTTCAGAACCCATGAACACTACCTCATTATTTCTCTTTGCAATAATTTTTAAAATTTTTGGAACCTATATAATTCTTGAGTCTTGCACTATACTACTACTGCAAAACAACGAAGTTCACGAGGTAAGTCAGTGATAATAAACCTGATTCTGATTCAATTATATCGTTGGGAAATGTAGTTACAAATCTGCATCTGTTATTTTTTTTTGTGCTCCCTCTTGACTTTCAGCCTTTGTACTGTTGCTTACCTTTGTGATCCTTGACACATTTCTTACAGCGAACCATAAAACAGTAGTTCTGTTACAGGCACAACACGCACAGTGTTTATGTCACAGCACGTTGGAGGTCGCTGGGGTTTTGTGGCCAGGCACTTTTCAGCTGAACTATTCCTACTTCCACTCCCTCCCTTTCCTCACAGCTCCCCTTTTGTCATTCATGGATTTTTCTGCCATAGCTTCCACGCACAGCAAACTGGGCAATCGTTACATAATTTTTATGCTTGCCAATCACCTGTCCAACTCTTGGCTCCATCCCTCCCCCTCCTGTCTTCTCCTATCATTTTGGATCTCCCCCTCCCTATCCCACTTTCAAATCTCTTACTGGCTCTTCTTTCAGTTAGTCCTGATGAAGGGTCTCGGCCTGAAACGTCGACTGTACCTCTTCCTAGAGATGCTGCCTGGCCTGCTGCCTTCACCAGCAACTTTTATGTGAATCGTTACTCTCTCACATTTCCTCCTAATGAGCATTAAAATATCTTGATCTGTCTCTCCAGTCCAAATAGCTTCAACATTTTCAACAGCATCTAACTCATCCACATAATCCTGTTCTGACTTAAGCTACCATAACATTGCAGACTTCATCCTCCTTGCTTTTGGTCTCATTGCCAATACGAAAGAGCATGGTTCTGTAGAAAACTTCGATCTGTTTGCTTACCAAATTCAGTAGTTTATCTCTTATCCAAAGCCTGTACACACTGAGGTGGCCCTTGTAAATGCTGCTCCTGTACATTTCCAATGTCCTCATCTGCTGTCTGGAAATACCTATCTACCTACATATCTATCAATTGACAGATAGATAGATAGATAGACAGGCAGAGATAGAGATAGATATAGACAGATAGTGATAGATGAAGAGTTAGGCGCAGATACAGATAATTTGGGAAACTTGCCTTTTCTCCTCTTGCCAATCACCAGTCCTCCTCTCTTTGGAAGCTGTTCTATCAAATCTCACTTTCTCAGAGGTTTTGTGTTCACTGTGTCAGATGTATGCGGGTTCACATTCCACTCCGGAGATGAAGACACATGTCTAGGCTGAGTCCCAAATCCAATACTGGCAGAGGGTTGCATTGCTTTGCACCAGGGTTCTGCTTACTCTTTCAGTGGATGTAATAAAACACCAAGGGTAATGCTTTGAGCAAAATAATTCTTTCTATAGCCCTGGGGAATATCTATCTCTTCACTGTCATCACTGAAATACACTCCATGGCCACTTTAGGTACAGGAATGGAACCTGGTATGATCTTCTGCTGCTGTAGCCCATCCACTTCAAGGTTTGACGTGTCGTGCACACCCCTGTTGTAATGTGTGCTTATTTGAGTTACTGCTGCCTTCCTGTCAGCCTGAACCAGTCTGGCCATTCTCCTCTCACCCCTCTAGTTAACAAGGCATTTTCATCCACAGAATTGCCACTCACTGGATGTTTTTCACAACATTCACTATAAATGCTAGAGACTGTTGTATGTAAGAATCCCAGGAGATCAGCAGTTTCTGAGATACTCAAACCACCCTGTCTGGCACCAACAATCACTACACGGTCAAAGTCACCTATATCACATTTCTTCCCCACTCTGATGTTTGGTCTGAACAACAACTGAACCTCTTGACCATGTCTGCATGCTCTTATGCATTGATTCGATACTTGCATTAGCAAGCAGGTGTACTTAATAAAATGGCCATTTAGTGTATATTATATGGCATTTTTTGATTATGAACAGGTTCCATTTTTTACAGATGTTGTTAAGTTGATTTTGTCCAGGTCAGAAAATGCTCAATAGGGTAACCACAACTCCACAGTACTAAGATAATTGGCATCAAAATCACATAAGACAGAGAAGTAAAAGAACTTACAAGAGAAAATCTGCGGATGCTGGAAATCCGAGCAACACACACAAAATGCTGGAGGAACTCAGTGGGCTGGGCAGCATCTATGGAAAAAAGTACAGTCGACATTTTGGGCTGAAACCCTGCGGCAGGACAGGAGAAAAAAAGCTGAGGAGTAGATTTGAAAGGCTGAAGGGAGGGGAGAGAGAAACACCAGGGGATAGGTGAAACTTGCAGGGGGATACTCTTCTGCATCTGCAGAATCTGTTGTGTTTACTATACCTGGCAATCTTGTTGAAAAGTAAAGGTGAAAGTAACAGAGTCCTTTATTCTGCAGGGAGAGGAAATGGGCATGCACAGAATAATTACTTGGTGAATGATTGAATGAGAGAGTCATAGTCATAGTCATACTTTATTGATCTTGGGGGAAATTGGTTTTTGTTACAGTTGCACCATAAATAATAAATAGTAATAGAACCATAAATAGTTAAATAGTAATATGTAAATTATGCCAGTAAATTATGAAATAAGTCCAGGACCAGCCTATCGGCTCAGGGTGTCTGACCCTCCAAGGGAGGAATTGTAAACTTTGATGGCCACAGGCAGGAATGACTTCCTATGACGCTCTGTGTTGCATCTCAGTGGAATGAGTCTCTGGCTGAATGCACTCCTGTGCCCACCCAGTACATTACGTAGTGGATGGGAGACATTGACCAAGATGGCATGCAACTTAGACAGCATCCTCTTTTCAGACACCACCGTGAGAGAGTCCAGTTCCATCCCCACAACATCACTGGCCTTACAAATGAGTTTGTTGATTCTGTTGGTGTCTGCTACCCTCAGCCTGCTGTCCCAGCACACAACAGCAAACATGATAGCACTGGCCACCACAGACTCATAGAACATCCTCAGCATCATCCGGTAGATGTTAAAGGACCTCAGTCTCCTCAGGAAATAGAGACGGCTCTGACCCTTCTTGTAGACAGCCTCAGTGTTCTTTGACCAGTCAAGTTTATTGTCAATTCGTATCCCCAGGTATTTGTAATCCTCCACCACGTCCACACTGACCCCCTGGATGGAAACGGGGGTCACCGGTACCTTTGCTCTCCTGAGGTCTACCACCAACTCCTTAGAGAGATAGAATAGTTCAAACCTAGCCATTCTGCACTACATATACAGTTTGTATAGCCCAGGAACTTTATTCCCTTATTCGGTAGGGGGGGAGAAAGACTCTTAAAATTAGTTTCAAAATACCTTCTCTATTCCAATTAAGTGAACCTTACACCTTCCAGTGTGCTATTATAATTCGATCTCTGCACACAAATTACCCTGACAAGCATTGTCAAAGTCCCACTGTCCATGAGCAAAAGCAGCTGTGAGCTGAGATGACATGTTTTCCTTAAAATGCCTATAGCACAATGCCATACAGTCACTGACATCTCCTTTCTTAAGGACAGAGTAGATGTATGGCCAGTCATTGACATCTGCGGACAACTTGTTGATATCTGTTCAGCACTGATGTTTGAACAGCTAGCTATATTAAACAAAGTTTGTTAGTAAGTAAAAAATACGCTCCAAAATGGATCCCCCAAATCCAGAGCGCAAAGGGAAATAACAAGTCAACGGAGAAGCAAATGCACAAAATTAAATCCAGCTCCCATTTTCTTTTATTCCATTTTAATTCCCATTGTTTTTTATTATTTCCTGAGGAGGTAAGAAATAGTTCTGTTGGTGCAGGTGGGATGTTGTAATGAAATGTTTAATGTTCATCTGTAAACCAAGACAGATATTGCTAAATACCTCTGGTCCATCTCTGCTGCACCCGCCAACAGCAGAACTCCCCGGTGGCCGAACAGTTCAATTCCAATTCCCATCCCATCCCATTCCAACATGTAGGTCTGTGGCCTCCTCTTGTGCCAAGATGAGGCCACCCTCAGGGTGGAGGAGCAACACCTGATATCCCGTCAGTGTAGCCTTCATCCTGATGGTACTAATATCAATTTCTCCTTCTGGTAAAAATATTTTTTTCCTCCCCCTTCCCTTTTCTTCTATTCTCTTCTCTGACCTTTTACCTCTTCTCACCTGCATATCACTTCCCTCTGTTTCCCAGGCTTCTCCCTTTTCTCGTATGGTCCACCCTCCTCTCCTATCAGATTCCTTCTTCTCCATCAATTTATCTTTCCCACCCACCTGGCTTCGCCTATTACCTTCCAGCTAGCTTCCACCCTTCCACCCACCTTTTTATTCTGGCATCTTCCCCCTTCCTTCTCAGTCCTGAAGAAGGGTCCCGGCCCAAAAAGTTGACTGTTTATTCACTTCTGTAGATGGTGCCTGAGCAGCTGAGTTCCTCCAGCATTTTGTGTGCGTTGCTTTGGATTCCTGGCATCCGTAGAATTTCTTGCATTTATGTCTTGCTAAGTGTTATTGAGAACAAAGGCCTCATTGTCAATATCACTTAGTCAGCCTGAGGATTCTCAGATTCCCTCATATAAATCGACATCCGCTTCCCTCTTCAGCTGTCCTCTCATAAACTGGAATAAGAAAAAGAAGGGAGGTTTATTTCCTTTAATAAAGAGAGAAAATGCTGGAAAAGAGTATCAGCATATCAGGTAGCATCTGTGTAAAGAGAAACCGTTAGCATTTCAGGCTCTTCCTTCCTTAGGACAACGATGAAAAGTCCAAAAAATGAGCTGCTAGAGGAACTGAGTGGGTCAGGCAGCATCTGTGGATAGAAATAATCTAATTTTTGGGTTGAGAATTCGAAGATCTTTGATGTAAAATATTAAGTATTTTTTTCTATCTTCGGATGTTGCCTGACTTGCTGAGTTCTGTCAGCATTTTTTTTCTGTTTTTACTGCAGACTTCCAGCAATTGCAGTTTTTAGTTAGATTTTAAGTGAGCAGTAGTCTTCTGTTGAGCTTGCGAAGGCATTTCAGTGTAGATCTGATTAAAGTCACAAGTGTACTGTGCAAACTCTCCAAGTGCTGAAACTTTCTATCCATTATTTGATTTTATAAGCAGAGTTTGCTTTTCCCAATTGATGCTTAATCTTCAATTTTGGAATGCAGCTTACAAAAGCAACACTTATTGTCTGTTAGCTGCTGTACTAAATGGCTGTTGTCTGTGTAGCAATTTAACTTGCAAACTTTAAGTAGTCAGAAGATCCAGAATTTGAACATAGGTATGATGAGGGAACAGTTCTTCATGTCTAGGCTATGAAGATGTGTGACTTGGATGAGTTCTTGGAAGTCAGTGTGTTCTTGCACCCATTGTCCTTGTTTCTAGGGCCAGGGGTCCCCATCCTTTTTTTATGCCATGTAACCCCATTAATAAAGGAGCCTTTGGACCCCAGGTTGGGAAACCTTGCAGGCAATGAAAATCTTTTGCAAGGATGGTGCTATTGACAAAGCCTTTGAGAGTTGCTGCTGAACTTGTAGATGGAACAGTTTCCACAAGAGTAGTAGTGGGAGTGTGTCCATGTCCTCGACAATTACAAAGTCAAGTTATCAACAAGTAGCTATTTACTTCTTGCTGCACGTGTGCTGTGGCAGATCAAAGGCTGCATATGATAAATTTGAAAAAAAGTTTGAAGGGCATCATTAATTTGCCTGTCTTGCCATGTACAGGACTAAGATAATGACACAATGCAGAGGCTTTTTGTCAAAATGAAAGCAGCTATGAATATCTTTTATCCCATCAAAAAGCCAGTGTTAGATGTCTAAGACAAGCCAGGCAAATAACTGTCAGTAGTTGATATGGACACCGCAGATGTAAGATGCATCTATAGGTTCCTGAAATCTTTGGTCTTCTCATTTGAGCATAAGATTATTCATTCCTGTTAAAAAAAACCATGAAGCACAATGTAAGTAACAAATACATTTCACCGGAGGAACTCAAGCAGGTCAGGCAACATCTGTGGAAAGGAGTAAACAGTCACCATTCCAGGGCGAGACCCTTCATCAGGTGAAGGGTCTCGGCCCAGGTTCTTCCAGCATTTTGTGTGCGTTGCTCTGGATTGCCAGCATCCACAAAATTGCTTGTTTTATAATACATTTCACCTCCAATTTCTCTTTGTCTGTCTACATAGACTGCTGGTTGGTCCCCGTTCTCCACATTTGTACATTTATGTAATATATTATATTTTATTACTCCACATTAATATTATTCTTGTCAATACTCAGATATTCTCTGAGAGCACACACATCATTATTCCCAGGATAGATTGTACTCTTTTAAAATATCTTTCCAATGTAAGTTCCCAGATGTCCTTCAGTTAATGTCAGCAAAATTGTCTTTTACTTCAGCTCTTGGCACCATCGCATATTGCACTACCAACTTTTGTTAAGCTCTCCATTCCACTTGTAGCTGCACAGTTCAGCCATGCCTTCTTTGGTACATTATGATGTGTCATTTGATCTATGTCCTCAGTCCAGACCATCTCTGCTGGCTGCCAATAGCCCCTATTCTAACCCTCCTTTTCAAAACCCTCACAACTTCACTCCACTCTCTTCAGTGATCTTCTCTGGCCCATACGTTCTACTTCTTGCTTTGTACTACTGTCGACTTTTCAACTGTCATTTTTCCAACTTATTCTGTCACTTTAAGGCTGATTTTGGAACATTTCTGAAAGAGCAATAATCAGACTATACCTTTTCATCACAATATATTTATCAATTTATCAATGGGCTTTAAAACAGACCTTCACTGTGTGCTTTCAATCCTTTTCACTAGAAAGGACATAAAGTATCTTTGAAGGGGATAAGATAGGACCAGTCATTCCTCTCCCAAATTTCTATTTTCAATAAGTTGATCTTTATTTTAATTCTCTCTTCTTGCTTTGTTTCAGCAGGCATTTGGGAAAGAAGATTGCAGATTTCCACTAATACATATGATAAACATTAACAAACCAACCTTTAAATGTTTAATTGTTGTGATTCCTTGCTTGGACTGGTCTAAGGAGAGTAAATGGCATGTATCTATCTCTTCTGTCAATCCCTTTCATTAAGCATGCATCCATCAGATCATCTTCTAAATACAAGTGGTGGCGATAATGAATAGAAGCCTTAATAATGAATTGGGTAGCACCTGTCTTTCTGTACAATTCATGTAAATATTAATCATAGCAGGGTACAGATTGCATTATTGCCTGGTGAGATTATGGCCATTGTGTAATTGAGCCAAAACACTTGGGTCATCCAAGAGAGCATGCCTGATATTTCCCCAGCACTAGATGTGCACTTAATGATGCCACTATTCATGTAGCACCCACCTTCTCCCTTATCAACACTAATGTGTGCTTAGAAGAGTGAGATCTACACCCTTTGTTAACCAGTCACAGTGATACTAAATGCACAATGGCCTATTTTGAACTTACTTTGAATGTTGTTGGTTCAGTCATTGTTCTGATCTTCCGATAACATCAGAAGACTTAACAGGGTAGGATCGCAAGTTACTGCAGACCACTCAGACACCTTTCCAAGTCCAGAGGTTGTGCTCACAGTTAACAGTATGCTTCTTCCAACATCCAGCTGCTAAAGAACTCTAATCTTAATTGTCATGTCACTGGTAGCAGTGTGTTAGCAAATTTTCAGGCAGGAAATGAGCAGGAAAGCTGCAATGTCAGCAGCTGCCACACCGAGGACATTGATCTTGGCAAAATCCAGCATGTCATTTACCAAGGATGAAGATTCATTTGAACAGAGCTAATGTATTCTGAATAAAAAGGTGGGGAGAGGCGAAGGAGACTAGCTGGAAGGTGACAAGTGAAGCCAGGTGTGTGAGAAAGGCAAAGGACTAGAGAGGAAGGAATTTGATAGGAAAGGAGAGTGGACCATTTTCAGTCTTCCTTTTCAGACTTGAAGAAAGATCTCGGCCCAAAACATCAACTGCTTATTCACTTCCACCCAGAGGAATGCCACGCAGCGGGAAATGAACCCGGGCCACTGGTACTGTAAAGCGTTGTGCTAACCACTACGTCACCATGCTGCTCCAGAGGCAGTGGGTGATCAGTTGCTGAGTACAGTCAAGAACGAGCTTGATTGGTGTTTTGTTGCTGAGAGAGTCATGGGGAAATAGGTCAATGTGGGAAAGTGGCAAACAGGTAAAATATCAGCCACAATCTTAGAAAATTGTTGGTGGAGGCAGAGTTAAGATGGCGCTAAATGGAGCCTCCTTTGCTTGCATCTTCGGAAACAGCTCTATTTCTATCTTTAATATCTTTATTTTTCCCTTTCAGGGTTCTTCTGAATACCCTGACCGGGAGTTACATGCAGGCTTCGGTTCTTTGTGGGAATGAAACCCGTACTTGGGGTTTCAGGACTAGCCAGTTTTCAGCACGCCAAAGGCTTGGCCTGAGAGGCGGGCTAGTGTTTGGAAGCCTAAGAGCTGGAGACGGGTGGATCGAGGGTCAGTGTCACGGCAGGAGACTCGTGTGTCGTCGGGGGAGGGGGGGGCTGGAAAATCTTTTTGCAATCTTTGGGCACAAAGCTCGTAAAAAGCGACAAAATGGACTTTTTAACACTGTAAACCAGCGGGCTGTTTGTTATGTCTCCCGCTCGCTGTGAAAGTGGGGGACACCTCCCTCTCCCTTATTAAGGAAAGAGAGAACCTGTGGGTTGCTGAGTGATATGCAATAGTCTTTGGGGTAACTGCAAGGTCTTTGTCTTTGCTATCGCTTAGCTCAGGCTTGTGCTCAGTGGCGGGTGGGTTTTTTTTGCCGGTGGGGGAAGAAGAGATTGTTGCTCACAGCCGCTTATGCGCAGGAGGGGGGGAGCTGAGGTGGGACTTTGGGGTTCTCATGCTTAACTTCCATTCATTCTTTGGCACACTTTTCTGTTTTTATGGATGTTTTGCGAAGAAAAAGCATTTCAAAAAAGGTTCAAAGGTTCAATTTAATGTCAGAGAAATGTATACAGTATACATCCTGAAATCCGCCTCATGATGTATATTATATACGTTTCTCTGACATTAAATTAAACCTTTGAAATGGCAGATGCAAGGAGCTGAATGGCCCACTCTACTTCTATTAAATTAGTTTAGTTTATTGTTTAATTCTTGGTGACTTTGTATGTAGTCATAATAAATATGACAATAGGAAAAGTAACGCAATCTGAGGTACTGCGAAACAAAAGGGCGAAGTAACATAATCGGAGAGGTGGAACTAAAGGTTAAAGCACCACTGGGAAGGGGACCTGAAAGGGTTAATCATTTCATAAGTCTAAACGAGGTGGGAACGAACGTGTTCTTGACTCTGGTCATCCAGGCATTTCACCCCTACATCTTCTCACAGAAGTTTACAAAGGGAGAAGGGAATGGCCTGAGCAGCAAGCATCCCTGACAGTAGAGATGGCCTTCATTTGCAGCACACTGTGAAGGCCGACTGGCTGGGAGGGTGTGATGAAAGAAGGAAGGACTGGAACCTTTTATGTCCTTGATTTCTGAAGATGGTCAATACCTTTATTCTGCCTCTATATTTCCTCCCCTTCCATTCAAGCTCTCTTAAATTGCAGATGGCCTGTGCACTGCCATCCCCTGCGCTTTTCCAATGACTCTAAATTTCTCCGCTTCTACACAGCCCTTTGGTTGCGGGGCTACTGCAGGGCTAGTGCTTTGCATGTTGCCGCAGAACCCCCGTGAAGCGTCTCGGATGAAAATATCGACTGTTTAATCCCTCCATAGATTCTGCCTGGCTTGCTGAGTTCCTCCAGCATTTTGTGCGTGTTGCTGAAGATTTCAAGCATCTGCAGAATCTCTTGTGCTTAAGGTAGACATTGTTTCAATTCCAAGGAAAAGAATTCTAACTCTGTTACCAAGTGAGCCAGATAGAATGCAGAATAATTGCAAGACACAACTCTGATATGCATGAATAATACATTGCCTTTGAAACCCAGATTTCTTGTGGTGGAGTGTACACTTGTATAGGATTGGAATGTAATGTGCTCTTCAAAGAAGCACTGTTTTAAAGTCAATATCTGATATGGATTGCAGAAAGATCTATTTTTTTGTTCTTGGATAGAATACAAGGAATAAAACTTCGATGGGCAGTCTTGGCTGCAGCTTCAACTATTCCTGTCTTCTCTGCTTTCAATCTCCCTACTCTTCTCTCCCCTGCTTTTGCTGTTGTCTTCTTCCTGCTTCCCCTTTCTCACATTGGCTCTGCCTCACCCTCTTCCACTCTATTTCCTTTCATCCTCACTCTCTACCTTTCACTCACCCTACCTTTCCTCCCCTTTCCCCCTTTTCCCAGCTCCCTTCTTCGCTTTCCATCTCACTCCCCCTCCCCTACCCCCCTCTCCCTCCTTACCTCCCTCACTCCGCTCTCTCACCCTCCCACTCCCTTTCTTCCCTCCCTACCACACCCACTCACCCTCTCTTCCAACCTCCTCTCGCACCCCTCCCACCCTCTCTCTCTCTACATCCTCTCCCTCCCTCATCTTCTATCCCTCCTTCCCTTTCTCCCTACCTCATCTTCACCCTCCCCTCTTCCTCCTTTCTCCCTACCTCCTTCTCCTTTTTCTCTCATTCTCACTCTCCTTCCTTCTCTCTGTACCTCACCTTCTCCCTCTCCTCTGACCTCCTTTTCTACCCTCTCCCCCTCTCTCTTCCTTCTCTCCCTTTCCCAACCTTTCCCTCTCTTCTCTTCTTATCCTCTCCCTCCTTTTCTTTCCCTCCCTCTGCCTCTCCTTCCTCTCTCCATCCATTCTCTCCCTCCTTTCCCTCACTCCCTACCTCCCCCTCCACTTTCTCCCTCCCCCCTCTCCTTCTTTCTCCCTACCTCACCCTCTCCCTACCCTCTCTCTATCCATCTCCCTCCCTCCCGCTTCCTTCCCTTTCTCCCTACCTCATCCTTTCCCTCCCTTTTCTCCCTCTCTCCTCTCCCTTCCTTCACTCTGTACCTCATTCACTCCCTCCCCTCTCCCTCCTGTCTCTCCCTCCCCTCTTCCTCTTGTCTCTCCCTCCCATCTCTCCCTCCCCTCTCTCCCTTCTTTCTCTCCCTCATCTCTCCCTCAACTTTCCCTCCCCCTCTCTCCTCTCTCCCTGCCTCATTCTCCTCTTTCTCTGTCCATCCCTCTTTCTCTCATTACCTAACCCCTCCCTTCTCTCCCTCCATCCCTCGCCCTCTCTCCCTTCCACACTCTCCTCTTTCTCACTATCCTTCGTTCTCTCCCTACCTCACCCTGTCCCTCATCTGTCCCTCCATCACTCTCCCTTCCCACTCATCCTCCATTCCCATCCCTCACCTCTCTCCTTACCTTATCTTCACCTTCCCCTCTCTCCATCCTTTCTCCATCTCTCTCCCTACCTCCCTCTCCTCTTTTCCTATCCTCACTCTCCTTCCTTCTCTCTCTACCTCACCATCTCACTCCCTCCCTTTCCCCTCTCTCTGTCCCTCCTGCTGCCTTCCTTCTCTCCCTTTCTCATCCTCTCCCTTCCTTCTTTCTCTCCTTTCTCCCTTCTCTCTCCACCCCTCGCTCCCTCCTCTCTCCAAACCCCCACTCCCTCCCCTCTCCTGCTTTCTCCACTCTCATCTACTTCTTTCTCTTCTTTCTTCACCTTTTCCCTTCATTATCTGTCTACCTCATCCTTTCCCTCTCTTTTCTCCCTTCCTTCTCTCCCTACCTCATCCTCTTCCACCTTATTCTCTTCCTCCTCTCTCCCTGTGTACTTTCCCTCACTCCCTTCCCTCTCCCTCCTCTCTCCCTACCTCATTCTCCTCTTTCTCCCTCTTCCCTCCCCTTTCTTCTCTCACTACCCCACCCTTTCCCTCTCCTCTCTCCTTCCACCCCTCTCCCTCCATTCTCTATCCTACATCTCCCCTTTCTCTCTCCTTTTCCCTCTTCCTCCATCCCTCCTCCCTTTTTTTCCCTACCTCACCCTCTCCCTCCTATCTCCCCTCTCTCCCTACCTCATTTTCTCCCTCCCCGCTCTCCCTCCTTTCTCCCTCTTCCTCCCTCTCTCCCTCTCCTCTTTCTCCCTTCTCCTCTCCTTCTTTCTCTCCCTACTTCACCCTCTCTCGATCCATCTCCCTCCCTTGCCCTCCCTTCCTTTTCTCCCTACCTCATTGTTTCCCTCCACTCTCACTTGCCCCCTCTCCTCCTTCTTTCCTTAACTCACCCTGTCCCTCCGTCCGCCTTCTCTCCCTCCCCTCACTCCCTTCCTCCCACTCCCTTCTCTCCCTGTGCCCTCCATCCCTATCCCTCCTTTCCCTGCCCTATCACCCTCCCCATCCCACCCTCTATCCCTCTCCTCCTCCTTCTCCCCTGATTTTTTTATTTCCTTTATCTCTCTATCCCCTCTCTACCTTTTGTTCCTCTTTAGTAGCCCTTGTTTTGCTGAGCTTATGAGCTTTTTCATCTTCTCCTTTTAAGCTCTTATGCCAACCTACACTACTGTGCAAAAGGCTTTAGATATATATGTATATAGCTCAGGTGCCTAAAACTTTTGCACAGTGCTGTATTTGTCAAGATAGAATGGAGAGCGAGTTTGTAAACCTGGCAGGAGAAGAAGTTGGGAATGGTGAGGGTAGAGTGCCGTGGGAAAGATGTGGGACAGGTGACAGAGAAGGAGAGCTGAGAGCTGGGTGCACGTGTTAGCACAGGTGCAGACATATCCAGCCCCAAGACGCCAGGCAAGGTCATTTGTTTCTGAAACATTGGTTTACTGATCATTACAGAATGTCTCTGTGGTGCTTCCTACTCTCTCCCCTCTCCCTTCCCCTTTTCCATACTACGATTTCCCTCTCCCTGCCCACTTTCCACTCTCAGTCCACAACAGAGACCCATATCAGCATCTGGTTTACCATCTCTCACATGCGTTATAAAATTTGTTTTTTTTTGCAGCAGCAGCTCTACAGTCCAATACATAAAATTACTACAGTTACCCTAGCTATATATTTGTGCCTAAAACCTTTGCGGAGTAATGCATATTCCACTCTTGCAATCTTTGCAAATCCAAGCTCATTAACATATTCAACGCTCTGTGTTGATTCTGCTCCTCTCTCTTTACCTCTTTGATCTTGTTGAGTAAAAGACATGAGCAGATCATTTGCCCTGTCTAGATATTCTGGTGCTTACACACTGCAAAAGCTATCTCCTGAACAACATCATCTGGCACGTCAACCTGTCACCTTCTTCCCAATCTCTACACTACAAACTCTACATCCTCCTGCCCTTCTCTAAATTTCCCTTAAGTTGTAGTTGCTTTGTGCTAGAGATCCACATTGAAAGTACTTTATTTGTACGGAGCTTCTCCCAACTTCCAGAAGGTGCTACACAAGATGTCATGTCAAAGGTTATTCCAGAAAACAAAACAAAAGCCAATGGGCATGTTGGCATGGATAGGTGGTGGGCTTAGAGGAAGCCCACCAATGCAGGGCATAAATGTGTCATTTTCTAGATAGTAAAATGTAATGAGTGCTGTGCCAAAGGATCAATGCTGAGCCCTTATCTTTTTATAACCAATTTAAATGACTTTGTTAAAAGCATCAAAGGTATGTTTGTTAAATTTGCTGATGACAGAACAACAGGAAGGCAAACAGGTTGGAAAGAAGACATACGGAGACCACAAAGGGATAGAGATGGGTAAAATCATAAAGAGATACAGCACAGAAATAGTCTTCAGCCCACCAAGTCCACAATGACCAATCATTTTCCCATATGCCCATGTGGAAATGCAATGGTGGCATCAGAATATGCAGACTGCTGCCACCAACACACTTCACTGCATGTTTTGATGCACACATGAGAAATGAAATGTATTGGAATCTCAATCATCAACTCTCCACGGATTCTACTGTTTACATACAGACCAGAGGCAAGTTACTGTGACCAATTAACCTAGCAACTCTCAGGTCTTCAGGTTGTAGGATGAAGCCTGAACACTCAGCAGGAACCTATTCAGACATGCAAGCTCTGAGCAGGGTTCAGTCAGGGTCTCAGGAAGCAGATCTACTAGCCGTGCCACAGTGTGAGTTAGCAAGTACCTGACAAATGGACCATAATGTTAGAAAACGAGTTCTTTTGGTTTGTGCCATTTCATATGATGTGGGAAATCGTGGTCTTTTCATGACTATGATTGCTCTTGGCAATTTTTTCTGCAGAAGTGGTTTGCCATTGCCTTCTTATGGACAGCGTCTTTACAAAATGGCTAATATCACCCAACATCAATATTCTTAAGAGATTACCTGCCAGGCATCAGTGGCCACATAAGCAGGACGTGATATGTCCCAGCTGCTCACACGACCATCCACCACCTGCTCCACTGGCTTCACATGACCCTGACTGGGGGCTAAGCAGATGCCCAAGGGTGACCTGCAGGCTAACGGGGGAAGAAAGGCCCTTACATCTCCTTTGGCAGAGAAATATCTCCACCCCATCACTTAAAGTGCGTAGCTGTTCATTTTGGCAGCCAGTCTTTACAATACGTTATCTAAATGGTGAGAGATTGCAGGTCTCTAAGGTGTAGATGAATCTGAGTGTCCTAGTACATGATGTAAAAAGGCATGGAGACAGCTACAACAGGAAAACAAATGGTATGCATTGTCTATTACAAAGGGAATGGAATACAAAAACAGAGTGATTTTACAATTCCGTTAGGTATTAGGGAGACCATATCTACAGGGCTAAGTACAATATTGATTTCTTATTTAAGGAATGTGTTGGATTATGTAAATGTGTTGGAAATAGTTCAGAGAAACTTTACTAAATTAAAACATTGAATGGATAGTTCATGAAGAAAGTTGGGAAGGCTAAGTTTCTATCCACTGGGCTTTAGAAGAAAGAGAATAATAATAAGAAGAAGAATATCTTTATTGTCATTGTTGTGGAGCAATGAAACACAGATTAGCAGCTCAAGGTTTTGCAGCATGACAAAGAATATTTACATAAAAGGGCTGTGTATTATATAAGATTGTGAGAGGTCTTGGATGTACAGAAAATGTTTCTTACTGAGGAGAATCCTAGACTAAGCTCCATTGTTTAAAGATAAGTGATTGTTTATTTAGGATAGAAATGAGTCATTTGTAGACTAGAAATGGGAGCTGTGAACCTTTGGAACTCAGTTAAGCCGCAGCAAGTTGGGGTCTTGGATGAATTTTAAGGCAGAGATACATGGAATTTTTGATCAGCAAAGGTATCAAAAATCAAAACAGAATGAAGCTGCAATACCCAGTGGATGGGAAGAGAAACAGACTCAGTAGTTCAGTTTGAAAACCTGAAGCACTAACTTTGTTTCTTCAATCGGCAGCATCGATTTTGTTTGTGTAAACTGAAATGTTAACTCTGCTTTTTTGACTAAAAATTATTGACACTGCTTTTCACCCACAGATGCTGTGGTAAGCTGCTGAACATTTGCAGCATTTTCTGCTTTTGTTTTAGGTTTCCCAGCATCTACTATTTTTGATTTTCTTTTACCTGGAGTAGGTGGAATGTGGTGTTAAAGCTACTCTCAGGTCCCATATGATCTTATTGAATAGCAGAGCAGGTGAGACAAAATGGCTTCATAATTCATGCATTCCCTATTATTTTAATTAAAGCCACTGAGTCCCTCAAACTTGCTCTGGTATTTGAATTTCACCCAAGAATCTGCTCCTACTGAAATTTTTGGTGCTTTTTCCTCTACATGAACCTTGCAAAATGCTACAACCACAAGGTGTATAAAAAGAGGTATCAGAATAAAGATAATGAATTGAATTGATTGACTTTATTACTTACATTCTTCACATACATGAGGAGTAAAAATCTTTACGTTACGTCTCTGTCTAAATGTGCAATGTGCAAGTTATAGTAACTTGTAATACATATTATGTACAACAGGACAGTTAATATAACCTAAAAATACAATTGTATCAGTGTGAATTAATGGGTCTGATGGCCTGGTGGAAGAAGCTGTCCCAGAGCCTGTTGGTCCTGGCTTTTATCTTGCGGTACAGTTTCCTGGATGGTAGCAGCTGGAACAGTTTGTGGTTGGGGTGACTCAGGTCTCGAATGATCCTTCAGGTCCTTTTTACGCACTTGTCTCTGTAACTGTCTTGAATAGTGGGAAGTTCACATCTACAGATGCGCTGGGCTGTCCGCACCACTCTCTGCAGAGTCCTGCAATTGAGGGAAGTACAGTTGCTATAGCAGGCAGTGATGCAGCCAGTCAGGATGCTCTCAATTGTGCTCCTGTAGAAAGTTCTTAGGATTTGGGGCCCATACCAAACTTCCTCGACTGTCTGAGGTGAAAGAAGCATTGTTGTGCCTTTTTCACCACACAGCGAGTATGTACAGACCAGGTGAGATCCTTGGTGACATGTATGCCAATGAACTTAAAGCTGTTCACCCTCTCAACCCCAGATCCATTCATGTCAATAGGGGTTAGCCTGTCTCCATTCCTCCTGTAGTTCACAACCAGCTCCTTTGTTTTTTCGACACGGAGGGAGAGGTTGTTTTCTTGACACCACTGTGTCAGGGTGATGAGTCTTTCTCTGATAAGTCTACGGAGTAAAAAGTTTGTTAACTGGAGCTTCAGAATGACATTAGGTCTTCAGACCAGCTTCACATGCCATTCGTTTAATGGAAAATATATGCATGTACCTAATTATAGCATCTGTTGTTAATTTCATTCAATAATCTTGTATAATTAAAATTTTAAATTAAGATAGAAGATTGGTAAGGTCAATTAAATAAACATGTGAGCCCAAATAACTTTAAAGTAACAACTGAACCTGACTAAGATCTGCATGAAATCGATGTTAAAAGCTTATGTTAACAATAATGTCTTAGTTGAATATAAAAAGTTAATTGGATCAACCTGAATATAGATTGTTCTAAATAAGCCTAAAAAGTGCAAATGCTGGCAATATTAATGGAAAATATCCTTAAAAGCAAGATAACATTTCTAAGGTTCAAGTTAAGATTCAATGGCACAAAATATCTTTGGCTAAACAGTCATAGATTTGTACCATCCATAGCATCAATCGTATATTAAACCCTGAAATGTTGCTGGCAAGAGCTTTAATGCTAAGGAACTATATAAGAGTTTGATACAAGAAAAACAAATCATTGGATCACTTGTCATGTTCTCAATATTTTTCCCCAATGTGCTTAGAATGTTGGTGCAAGCTTTATCCATTAAGGCATTATTAATCCCTTCCATAATCTGTTAAAACAATTGCAGTCACATATGCATCATTTCATAATATAAAGTTCAATTCCCACTGTGTGTCTTCCCAAGACATAAGTTGCAATTCAATACTTGATATCTCTCTGTACATCCTTGTACAGTTCCAATATCTAATGATTTGTTTTTAATAAATTTTTTGCACATGTTGTGCGAGATTTTATTGACATTACGCTCAGTGGACACTTTATTAAGTACACCTGTACACCTGCTCATTAATGCAAGTATCTAATCCACCAATCATGCAGCAGCTACTTATTGCATGAAAGCATACAGACATGGTCAAGAGGTTCAGTTGTTCAGACCAAACAGAAGAGTGAAGAAATGTGATCTGAGTCACTTTGAATGTGGAATGATTGTAGGTGACAGGCGGGGTGGTTTGAGTATCTCAGAAATCGCTGATCTCCCGAGATTTTCACACACCACAGTCTCTAGAGTTTATAGAGGATGGTGTGAGAAACAAAAGTCCATCTAATGAGTGGCAGTTCTGTGGGTGAAAATGCCTTGTTAATCAGAGAAGTCAGGGAAGAATGGCCGGACTGAGTCAAGCTGAAAGGAACTTGACAGTAACTCAAATAACCACATGTCATAACGGTGGTGTGCAGAAGAACATCTCTGAATGCGCAGCCTTGAAGTGGATAGGCTATGGCAGCAGACTACCGCAAACATACACTCATTTATGGGAGCTACCTAACAAAGTGGCAACTGAGTGCATATTCCTCACAGAGTCTTGTTGTTCAAAACTTTTCAGTAAAGTATTTCTAGATGAGTAAATGCTGGTCATGACAAAAAGCGTCAATAGAGTTAGATGGTCACTTATGACCCCATTATTTGAAATGTTATTGCATTACAATGGTCTGGTTTGATTATATGATTTTAAACTTTCTGGCCATTCACTGGATTTGTGGAATATTCTCTTTGCTATGGGCTTCCTACTCTTACATAGTTCTTTTGGTATTATTTTTCATTTGCTCAGGTAACATGTGGGGGAAATGCAGCAAAGTACAATTAAGTCCAAGTTCAAGTCATCCATGGTCTTGTAGTTGAATTAGTTTCTTATTCCTTATGATTTTTCATTCTGATATTTATTTCTGAACCTTTTATTGCAATATTGCTCTTCACTGTGAATTGTCTTATTGTTGACTCTTCACAGTCCATTAATTTCCTTTAGATATTTCAATTTTCTAACATTACCCTAATCCCTAATTCCACCATATTATTTATTTTTAATAATTGGTTTGACCGACTATTCCAAGATTCAAGCTTCTCAGTTAGACAGAGAGATAGATACTAATGATCCCAAAGGAAGTTACGGTGTCACAGTATTGCAAATGGAATCTACATTTCTCATCTGAGGTAAGCAGAAAGCTTTGCCAGATGTACAACATAAGAGAAAATGAATGTTAATGGTTGATTTGTCGGTCTATATTAATATGTATAATATACATCCTGTCTTTCATTTCCAAACCCACATTATTGAAAGGTCATTGACTTGAAACAATACCTGTTTCCCTTTCAGCAAATCCAGTCAATCTTCTGAACAATTCCAATATTTTCTACAGCACTTGTTTTAATTTGCTTTTGAAAATATAAAGTTTCCTTAAAGTGTTTGTTAAATAGCGCCTTCTAGATTATTTGCGTTGAGATATGTTGCTGAGAGGAAAATATTTTCTAAGTATCTGAGAAGGTTTCAGTACTGCATTATACACAGCAAGAATTTATTCAAACCAAATCTGACATTGTTCCATAACCCAATTATCTTCAGCCATATCAATCCAAGAATTGTTTTGGGCTACAGTTCTTTTTCTAAATTTTATTATATTTCAGACCTGACTTGTATGTAAAATATGATGTGTCAATTTTGGGTGTCCAGAGACAATTCTTTTCTTGCCATAGAATGTCCAGTATGTTATGTGTTCCTTGATAGCTTGTTTTCAACTTTCACTTTACCTTCCTAATTGTGTTTTGAACTTTCACTCTTCCTCTCATATTATTTCTTACCATAAATCTCTCTGCTGTTTATGCACTTAATGTAAGTCTCCCTTAAATATTCATAGTTTTATTCATCCATACAGTCTCATGAGTGCTTAGTTTGTTATTGTCAGCTGAAAATTTATTTTTGCACTCTGTCAAACAGCTTAACAACTTCCCGTTGTTGCTGCCAATATCTTGTTCGATTTTACTTTTTCAAGTTCAATTGTCATCTTCTCAAAATTAGTCTTTCTTCAAATTATTTTATCATATTTACCGTACTGACAGATGTACTGGCACTCTAGTTATATATATGTACCTAAGACCTTTACGTAGTACTGTAGTAAGTTTATGTATTGCACTGTACTGCTGCCACGAAAAAAGTTTGAATTTCATTGCATATGTGAGTGATGATAATCCTGATTCTGTTTTCTTGCTGGCAGTTTGAGGTTTATCTTTAGAAGCTTTTTGTATGATGCATGGCTCCAGGGTTGAACACCTAATGGGGTTTTTTTTTCTCACTTTTCCTTGCTTAATAGGGTTTTTTTTTCTCTTTTCTTTGTCACCAAATTTTTTCAATCTTTAAAACAATTGTTTTTTTTTCTTGAGACATTGTAGGTGTTGCCTACTTCAAAGTACTCTTGTTAATTTTGGATAATAGTAATAAAAAAGATTTGAAAAGAAAGATAATCCTGATTCTGATACGGGTCTCTATTGAGGAATGACGGTGGGAAGGCGGCAGGGAGAGGGGAATCATGGTTGGGAAAGGGAGATGGGAGAGGGGAGAGAAGCACTAGAGAGGCATTCTGTGATAATTAATAAACCAATTGTATGGAATCAAATGACCTTGCCTGGTGTCAGGGCTGGGTGTGTCTGCACCCATGCCACATCCAGCTCCTGGCACTCCTTCTCTGTCCTTCCCACACCCCTCCCACATGTTCTATCCTCGCCATTCCCAGCATCCTTTGTTCCTGCCAGTTTTACAAACTCGCTCTCCACACCACGTTGTACTGTGCATAGGTTTTAGGCACCCTAGGAATATATAAATGTGCCTAAGATTTTTGCACATTAACGTATATATTTCTTTATTATTATCTTATTATTATTGTTATCTCACCTGTGGCTCCAAGTAGTGCTTTGCATGTGACAGCAGCCACACCCCAGTCTACTGTTCTGACAGGTGGGATAAACCAGGCAAGGGTACTTGGTGACCTACATGTCCATGCGTGTGAAGTCAGCTCTGGCGGACTGTGTGGGTGAGAACAACATTGAAATCCAATGGCCAGGAAGGCAGCCTTCCAATGGTTCCTGGAGACTGAAGGGTATGTCAAGGCACAGAAGAAGTCATGGTCATCCACTGCAACCAAGGTAGACCCCAGCTGTGCCATTTGTTCGTTCCACTGGGCCTGAACTTGTGAGGTTGAGAGAGTGGGACTGCCCCAGTGCAACGACTTTTCCACTTTAAAAGCTTTCCCGCATGGGTTTCCTGTCATTGTTGGAAGCTTCGGACAACCGCCATGCTCTTATTATCTTAAAGAAAATTTTGTAAAAATTATAAAAGCCAAGATGTTCCCCTACTTCTCTGATCTGTGCTGGTTCATTGTTATTAACTAAATCCAGTGGTGATTCAGTGTCAGTGTAGTTCTGCTGTTATTGCATTCTTTAGACTCTGGATAAACATTTCTGCCAAGACATTTGTAGCTGGATGGTATTGCGTGGATGCAATATGTCTTATTCCTTTCATTTTCAGGAATGACTGAAACGGTTCTACAACAAACTGTGGTGGAAGACTAAGTGTTCTGGAAGACCAGACCTTGAGAAGAAGCTTCTCAACACATCAACTGTGTGTGAGGCTATTGGGATCACTTTCTGTCACCTTGTAGCTGCATCCACTATTACCAAGAAATTTGTGCCCATGAATGGTCCACCAAAATCTAGGGTAAGGTAGGCCATTCCCAGAGATGGAGAGGCATTGATCTTGCCACCTTCTGTACTAGCTGGCATCCTAAACAAGCTGCTCAATCTGCTGAGCTCTCCCAGGCCACCAGACAAAGCTTTGAGCAAAAGCTTTCATTTTGACCATGCCTAGATGACCAGCATGTAGCTCTTCCAACAATTTAGCTCTCCCCACACGTTAGCTCTCAGCTGTCATGATAGAAAAACTCTCAATCTCCACATAAGGCATGCCCGTCAAGGGCAAGTTCATACCGGCACTGATAAAAATGGGGGAACTGGAATTTCTGCTGCACATTCCAGCCATATTAGGTTGCCATACAAAAGATAGTGTGTACGGTCTGTTCTGGTTTCACTTTGGATTATCTCTGCTGTAATAGGGAGCCCTTCGCTTTGCATCAGGGAGAATGCGTCGAGAGGAATGTCCTCTTTTGTAAATTTATCATGTATTTCTTTTTCCAAGGGTAATCGGGACGATCCATCAGCATTTCCATGATTAGTTGTCCTCTTGTAATTGTGTCCTCCAAGAAACAGAGCCCATCTCTGCATTTGTGCTGCTTCTGGTTGTGGATTGAAAATGGACACCAGTGGTTGATGATCAGTAATGAGGGTAAACTCTCTCCAATACAAGTACGGGTTAAAATGTTTTGCACCCTCAATCAGCCTCAAGCCCTCGCTCTCAATATATGCGTAATTTTTCTCTGCAGTGGGAAGGGAAAGTGATGCAAATCCTGCGGGGTGTTCACTTCCATCACTCATAACATGTGATATAACCCTAAGGCGAAAGATCACAAGCAAGCTTCACTGGATGATGTGGAGCATAATGTGTAAGTACAGTGTCTGATGCTGGCATTTCTTTTACCTTTTAGAAAGCCACCTCTCACTGCTTTGTCCATTGCCTTTCATTACTGATCTGTAGTAATGATTTCAAGGGGTGAAGCACAATAGCCAGGTTTGGCATCACACACAAAATGCTGGAGGAAATCAGCAGGCCAGGCAACATTGATGGAAAATGTTTCAGGCTGAGACATTCTTCAGTACTGAGAAAAAAGTGGGGGGGGGGAGGAGATGCCAGAATGTAAAGGTGGTGGTGGTGGGGGGGAAATGGGAAGGAGGCTAGCTGGAATGTGATAGGTGAAACCAGGTGGGTGGGAAAGGTCAAGGGCTGGAGAAGAAGGAATCTGCTAGGAGAGCAGAGTGGACCATAGGAGAAAGTGAAGGAGGAGGAGACGCAGGGGGAGGTGATAGGCAGGAGAGAAGAGCTAAAAGGTTAAAGTGGGGAATGAAGGAAGGGGGGCGGGCAGGAAAATTCGTTTACCAGAAGGAGAAATTAATATTCACGCCATCAGGATGGAGCTTACCCAGACGGAATATAAGGTCTGCCTCCTCCACCCTGAGGGTGTCCTCATCTGGACACAAGAGGAGGCCATGGACCAACGCATTGGAATGGGAATGGGAATGGGATTTACAGTATAATGCAGTATAATACAGTATAAGTCCCGCATGTGGTGGATGGAACGGAGGTGCTCAACAAGGTTTTCCCCAGTTTACAATGGGTCTCACCAGTGTAGAGGAGGCCGCGTTGGGAGCACCATATACAAAGACCACTCCAGCAGATTCACATGTGAAGTGTTGCCTCACCTGGAAGGACTGCTTGGGGCCCTGAACAGAGGTGAAGGAGGAAGTTTATGGGCAGGTGTAGCACTTAGGTCACCTACAGGTACTGTATGTGCCAGAAGGGAGATTAATGGGGAGGGATGAATGGACAAGGGAATCACTGAGGGAGAAATCCCTGTAAAAAGTGGAGAGAGGTGGGGAGGTAAAGATATATTTAGTGGTTGGAACCCTTTGGAGATGTTGGAAGATGTTGAGAATGGTGTGTTGGATGCGGAGACTCACGGGGTGGTAGGTAAGGACATGTGGAACTCCTTCACTGCTCAGACGGCAGGAAGATGGGGTGAGTGCAGATGTTCGGGAAATGTGGGTGATGTGGATGAGGACATCATCAATAGTGGAGGGAGGGAAACCCTGTTCTTTAAAGAAGGAGGACATCTCTAATGTTCTGAAATGGAATGGCTTATCCTGGCATCAGATGTGGCAAAGACAAAGAAGCTGAGAAAACAGCATAGAATTTTTACAGGAGATAGTGTGGAAAGAGATATAGTCAAGATAATTGTGAGAATCAGTAGGTTTATGAAAGATGTCGGTTGACGGTTTGTCTCCAGAGATGGAGACTTATAGATCGAGAATGGAGAGGGATGTGTCAGAGATGGACCAAGTGAATTTAAGGGCAGAATGGAAGTTGGAGGCAAAGTTGATAATATTAATGAACGTAGGTGCATGAGGCAGGACCAAGCAGCTGTCAATGTTGTCAAGCAACAGTCAGGGAGTACTGCCGGTGAAGGCTTCGAACATGGACTGTTCTACATAGCCAACAAAGGGGCAGGAAAAGCTGGAGCCCATGTAAGTGCACGTGGTTGGAAAAAATAGGAGGTGCTGAAGAAAAATTTGTTCAGGGTGTGGATCAGTTCTGCCAGGTGGACGAGGTTGGCGATGGAGGGGAATTGTTTAGTTCTTTAGTCAAAAAACAAGCTGAGAGCTTTGAGTTCTTCTTGATGGGGAATAGAAGTGTATAGAGTCTGAAAATCCATGGTGAGGGTGAGGCAGTCAGGGATAGGGAATTGAAAGTTACTGAGGAGATCAAGGACATGAGTTGTTTCGCGAAGGTAGATGGGGCGGGACTGAACCAAGAAGGATAGAATAGAATCAAGACATGAGGACACAAGTTCAGTGGGCCTGAGCAGGCAGAAACAATAGGTCTACCTGGACAGTCAGGTTTGTGGATCTTGAATAGGAGATAGAAGCGAGCAGTGTGTGTAAGGGAACTATGAGTTTGGTGGCAATGGATTGGAGTTATCCTGAGTGGATGAGGTCAGTCATGGTGGTGGGGACAGTTTTCTGATGGTTCAGAGTGGGGCCTTGGGTATGCACCACCGCTTGAATTTTCTCAACAGACTTGGATAATACTTGTGTGTCAATTGTGTGACCACAGTAAGTGATGTTTGTTTTAAAAATTTCATACTTCTTGCATCATGCTCGGCGTCCCTAATCCTCTAATCCTTTTAACACAGTCTTGAGACTTTGGAGATGTTCATTGTCATTCTCATTGTTAACAATGATGTCATCCAGGCGATACTGAGTGTCTGGGCAGCCTTACAATATTTGATCCAAAGCTTTCTGCCAGAATGCTTTATACTTTATACTTTATTGTCGCCAAACAATTGATACTAGAACGTACAATCATCACAGTGATATTTGATTCTGCACTTCCTGCTCCCTGGATTACAAATCGATAGTAAATATTAAGAATTTAAATTATAAATCATGAATGGAAAATAGGAAAATGGAAAGTAAGGTAGTGCAAAAAAAACCGAGGTGCAAGTCAGATATTTGGAGGGTACGGCCCAGATCCGGGTTGTGATCCGTTCAGCAGTCTTATCACAGTTGGAAAGAAGCTGTTTCCAAATCTGGCCGTATGAGTCTTCTAGCTCCTGAGCCTTCTCCCGGAGGGAAGAAGGACGAAAAGTGTGTTGGCTGGATAGGTCGTGTCCTTGATTATCCTGGCAGCACTGCTCCAACAGCGTGCAGTGTAAAGTGAGACCAAGGACGGAAGATTGGTTTGTGTGATGTGCTGCGCCGTGTTCACGATCTTCTGCAGCTTCTTCCGATCTTGGACAGGACAATGTCCATACCAGGTTGTGATGCACCCTAGAAGAATGCTTTCTACGGTGCATCTATAAAAATTAGTGAGGGTTTTAGGAGACAGGCCAAATTTCTTTAGTTTTCTCTAGAAATAGAGGTGCCGGTGGGCCTTCTTGGCAGTGAACTGTGCTTGGTCGGACCAAGTCAGGTCATTTGTGATATTGACCCCGAGGAACTTAAAGCTTTTAACCTGTTCCACTTGCGCACCACCGATATAAATTGGGTCATGTGGTCCGCTACTCCTTCTGAAGTCAACAACCAATTCCTTCGTCTTGCTGACATTGAGGGATAGGTTATTGTCTTCGCACCATGCCACCAGGTTCTTAATTTGCTCTCTGTACTCAAAACTCATCATTACCTGAGATATGGCCTATAATTGCAGGAGCAGATACAGTACTACTCCAAAAAATAAGTCTATTACAGTGATAAAGCCCTTTGTGAGTGTTTATGCTGAGAAATACTGGACTGTCCTTCAATCTCCATCTGCAGGTTGGCCTCAGCTAAGTCCATTTTGCTGAAGTGTTTCCCTTTAGAAATGATTGCAAAGATATTCCCCTATCCAGGACAGAGGGTATTGATCTACTTTCAGTACTGGCTTGATGGTGACCTTAAAATCACCACAGATCCTGACAGACCCATCCTTCTTTGATGCTGGGAACACTGATGTTGCCCATGGCCCCACTCAACCTTGGAAAGAATTCCTTCAACCTCCATGTGATATACTCATTGGCTACTTCATCAGGGATGTTATAAGGAACTGACAGGTTTTTGTAAAACTGAGGTGTGGCATTTTCATTTAATACTATTTTACCCTTGATATGTTTGGGTATTCCAATGCCATCCATGAACACTGCTGTGTCATCAGCCAGTACTTTTCTTCATTTCCCTTCAGTTGAATCTATTGCAGGGAATTTGGTATACAAATGGAGGATGGATCTCCAAGCAGGTTGTAGTTTTCTCAGCCAATCATGCTCGCACTATGCTGGCCTTCCTGTTTATACCACATACAAGCTCGATGTGGTTTGTTGGTTGTTGTCTTTCACTCTTATGAATGTATTTTCTACCAGAGTTATCTTTTCTCCAGTATACATTCTTCATTGCATATTTGCAGGCTTCAGTTCAGTATCTTTGAAATGCCATTCAAACTCATTTTATGGAATGACTGAAACAGTTGAGCCAGTGTCCAATTCCATTTTAATTAATTTGCCGTTCTCTTCTGGTGTAAGCCATACTGCTTCTCCTGTTATTGTTATTGTTATTGTTATTGTTATTATACATTGTAAATCTCAGGGGTATGCAGTCCATATCACTCTCATCATTGTCAGATTTTTCATCGTGAGCATACAGACTGGTGCTCTTTTTAAGACTGCAGCTGACTCTTCATCTTTTTCTCGTCCTTATGCAGTGCATTTACTTTTGTCTTCCAGACATGCTCTGTCTATGTATCCTACTTTGCCGCATTTTCTGCAAGATTTACCTTTAAGCTTGCATTGGCCTTTTGTACTGTATGTATGCTCCTCCCACAATGGTAATGCAATTTGTTTGGCCAGGCCATTTTGTTCGCACTCACTTTCATTCCTTACTACAACACAACTGTGTCCTCTGTCTGGAGATTCTATTGATGCAGCAATTTCAACTGTTCTTTTAAGTGTGGGTTGCGCTTCAGTTAGGAGCTGTTTTTGAATGCTTTCTTGTATGATCCCACAAACTAAGCAATGTCTCAGTGCACCATTAAGTCCATCATCAAACTGTCGATGCTCGGACAATCTTTTCAATTTAGCCACATAAACTGAAATGGACTACCATTCCTTTTGATTCTGCTTGTGAAACCTCTAACTAAGCTGTATGCTTTTCCATCTGTTGCACTCAACAAGACTGGTATTCGCTTCTCATTGTCTATTTCATTTGTTTCAAAATACTGCTCAATTCATTCAGTATACATGATCTGTTTATCTGCTGTGCAATTGAAAGAGCCTATCTTCCGATGTAGCCGGTTACTTCTTTTTTTTAAAATTTATTATTATTATCACTTGGTACTCATTGTTGATGATCCCAAGAATTTCATCTGTTTTCTGCATTTTTTATAACCTGACCATCTTTCTCTTCCCTTCCAAAGAAAAAGTGCCATGCCTTTTTTTTTATTTCCAACATCTCTTTCTCTGCTTTTGAGGAAAAAGAAACATGCTGTGCTTCAACAGATAGGTTCAGCAGGTAGACACCTCGAATTCATTTTAAAACTTATTCATCATCACTGTTACGTTTTGTAACTCTAAAACTAATATAAAGAAAAGGATGGGATAAACATGCATGTTTAATTTCATTTTAATGAGCCGTGCGCTATGACGTGATGGCGTAATGACGTATGCCATTCATGTACTTTTACGTATAACCTGTAATGAATTATGTAAGCAACAAAGAATGCTTAATTGAACAACACATTTACAATATTACTGAAACATTAACTACACAATTACACTCTCAAATATTTAATGCACATTCTGATTTTTTTTTACAATGTAACATCAGCAATCCCTACTATGACTTTTCTTCTCAAGATACGAATGCCTCCAACTCCCCTGTTTTGTTGCAGACACGGTGTGCATTATGTATAGACAGTCTAATCCATTTTAGTACAATTTCATTTCACATTATAGTGTATAATCTTATGTCAGATTTCTGTTCTATATCCCTTAACATCAATGTGTTCTCTGACTTTCTCATTTCCAGGTTTGTTTATTGTTAGGCTGTTTCCATTCCTTGAACATCTTTCCAATTATGATGTTTGGTGTGCATTGTCAGTATTCATTACATCATCGCTCTTAATGCTGTGGATAGCGAACTGTACCTAATGGACAGGACCAGTATCTATGCCCCCACCCCCCCCTTCATCTTGTAAATCCCTGCTGCTTGGAACCCGGCTAAACTTCTCTCCCCTTTCTCAGTCTAAATCTGAGTCTGAAATTCCACCCTCTCCGGTGTATGTCAGTGTTTCCAATGTTACAACTCAATGGTCCTAAGTTGGAACGACCCAGTAAGGAGACCCCTACTGCAGAGGTGCTTGCTTAGGACCCTCATCACTATCCATATTCTCCAACATACTGTAACCTAGGCACAAAAACTGCCCTGCTAAACCTTTGGGCAAGTCTTACTTTAATGCCTTAAATTAGTTAAATTAAGTATATAATAATCCAAGCTATGCCTTCTAACTCCCAATTTAAAATGGTACCCTAGTTTAGAGGGGGGAAATTTTACATATACACCAGGGAGTAAATGACCCATTACTCCTTGCTATTTTCCTTGGAAATGCACCATGGGGGAAAGTCTCACTACTGCTGGTATCTCCAATCAGATCAGCACTCTTCCCCTTTTGATTTATACTTCACAACTGTTGGTATCTCCTCCCACTTTTGCATCCGGGGTCTCACTTAGCGCAATCGCTTTACAGGGCCGGCGACCACTGATCAGTTTTCGCTTCCCGCCACCGTGTGTGAGGAGTTTGAACACTCTGCCCATGACTGTGTGCCGTGGATTCCTCGGGGTGCTTCGATTTCCCCCCACGTCCAAAGACGCACGGGTTAGGGTTAGTAAGTTGCATGCATGCTATGTTCACACCAAAAACGTGGTGACACTTGTGGGCTGTGCCCTGCACATCTCTCACTGGGTTGATATAATGCAAGTGACACATTTCACTCTATTCAAGATTCAAAGACTCAAAGTATGTTTATTATCAAACTATGCATGCAGTATACAACCCTAAAATATACCTTCCCCACGGACAGTCATGAAACAAAGAAGAGCAGTCAACCAACCCATTCAAGAAACATTAAGCATCAAAACACTCCCCATGCGCAAAAAAAATCACGCAGACTGCAAAAAAAAGAGTGAAAACACGGAATATGAAAACACAAAATCAAAAGGCATATTTCAGTTCAGTTCAGCTCAGTGTTCATTATCTGCAGGCTACCTTGATTCAAAACTCGCCCAAAAGGAGTAACAAAAAAGAGCGACGTACACGATAAACCTGAGAGTCCAAATCTACAAACCGCATTGATTAAAACTTGTTGCAACACCATGGAGGGAGAGGGACAGAGATCACTCGAATGTATGGACCTCCCTTTGGGAGTAGTGAGAGCAAGATCATCACACAGACACACTTTCTCTGACACATGCAAGCTGGAGGCTGATAGACAATTCAAGATACTGGCTCACTTTCTGCACCCGGCCTCGATGATTTCAATTTTCCTCGGCACTTTAATCGATGAGATCGGCGAGAGACAGAGTCGATCGTGGGCCTGCGACCCGTCTCCTGGCTTCCTGACCTCCACGCCTCAAACTTTGGTTACAGCTTCGTTGAACACTCTTGGAGACAACAAAGCGCCAGATCGCCTGATTGGCCTGAAATCACATAGCCAGGATGTAGATTATAGGCTCTAACTGTAGCAGAATCATATCTCAAATAAAAAGAAGTGAAAAGAATCGCTTTGTGACTCATCCTGAGGACGCCGCCTTTCATAGCGTCATTCGCTGGCGCCACCTTCGTGTTTTGACATTTTCAATGTACGCGTGATGAATAAAACTAACCTTTCCAATTTTCTCTTTATTTGATAGCCTTATGATGATGGAGGCAGGTGTAAAGGACACAGCACTGAAAAACTCTCGCAGCAATGTTCTGAAGGCAAGATTATCTTCCCATCACCATCGTTTGTGTGAGGTATGCTTCCAACCGTTGGCGTGCTTTCTATCTGGAGCACTTCCCTTGCAAATTTACATGGGCACATTGATAATACACACAGTGAAAGCCACTTTGTTGTCAATTACTTGGAAAACCATCATGGGGAGTTCCACAGTAACATACACACAAAAAGCTAGAGGAACTCAGCAGATCAGACAATATGTATGGAGGGTAATAAGCATCCAACATTGCAGGCCAAGATAATTCATTGGTACGGAAAAGCAAGAGGTAAGAAGTCAGAATAGGAAGGTGGAGGGAGGGAAGGAGTGCAAGCTGGCAGGTGATAGCTGAAACCAGGTAACGGTAAGGTGGGCGGGTGGGTAGCTGATGGATGGAAGAGGTAAAGGTGGGGAGAAGAAGAACTCTACAAGGAGAGGACAGTGGACCATGGAAGAAAGAGAAGGAGAAGGAGCACCAGAGGGAGGTGATGGGCAGGTGAGTATAAGAGAAGGGGTAAGAGAGGAGCCAGAAAAGGGAATGGAAAAAAGAGAGAGTGGGGAAAAATGAATGGAGAAAGAAAGAAGGAGACTGCTGTCTAACCTGTTTAGTTTCTCCAGCATTTTGTGTGTGTTACCCTGGACTTCCAGCATCTGCTGAGTCTCTTGTAGTTGTGGGATGTTCCACCACTGCCAGTGTTTCCATTCAGGTTGGTGCTCTTCTTCTGCCGTTTTATGCCCTGCTGCTGCTTTACTCTGGAACTAAGCTGTGATGCATGCATGGAGCAATGCAGCGAGTGCAATTCGTAGTTGAGTGGCCCTGGTGAAACACAAATTGTTGTCACTGAGCAAGCTACAAGTGAGGTGATGCTGCTTAGTAATTTTACCAAGCTGTGACAGCTCCCACAAAGGCTAATTTATCATGTTGCATGGGCCTAAAGAAATTGGTAAGATTAGTCTTGGCGCACAGACTTGGCGTTTCCACCTGTTTTACCCACCTGAATTTACAAATACATTACATATACCCTGATGAAGTTATTTGTCAAGGCAACTATACAAATCCCAAATTGTTTACTTGACCTTGTTCTCCACAACCTCCACCTTGCTTAGATTGTGAGTTTAATGAGTTTAGCGAGTTAATTTCTTGTAGGCTCGCATTTCTACCAGTCTCTTATCAGTCTGCTCAAAATACTGAGTCAACCTGTTAAATTGCTATTCTATTTAGCTGCAACACTATGCTTGAAAAGGAGAATACTTAACACACTAGAAATAGATTCAGTAGTAACTTTCACAAGGAAACCACAAAATATACAGGGAATTACAAGGGAAAGTAGAGGGAAGGAGAAATTATTATGAGATGCTTTCAAAGACTTAGCTCAGGCACAATGGTTATCTCCTGCCTTGTATGATTCATGTAGTCCAAACATCAATTTTGAAATGAAGTATCAATAAGAGTACAAATAATCTAAATATATCACAACCTTAATTCCAAATCTAATGGTGAATACAGCACCTAATTTCCTCACTCTTAATATAGTTGATTCACCTATTATACAGGAGGAGATTCAGTGAGCTGGATGACCTAATCGTCCTCTTGTGTTTTATATCTTATGGACCTTGAACTATGAATATGATAGTGCTGCTTGATCCTAAGCACCTCCTATACCAGTCTGTATGATCAGATAAGGGAACCTTTGTGCTTCTCAATTCTAGGTTCCATTTGATCCTCAATCTTTTCCCCTCAGTTATGGGCTGCTTATAAAATTAACTCTCTCCCTTTCTCAAATGAACACTTCATTCAAGCTGTCAATATGACACGGAGAAAGACCATGGAGAAAATAATACAGGAATGGTTTCGCATGTCTCACTAACTGGGCCAACAGAGGAACAGGAAGAGGCCAACTCACCCCTTGAGCCTGCCTTGCAATTCCATCAAGTCAAGGTTGAACAATATTTTAACTTTACAAACCTAACTCCATCCTGTTCCCCTTACTAACTTTGCTAGCAATTTTCTACCAAGTTCAGTTTTGGCACTTTATATCAGACTCATCGCTGAATAGTTCTTCAAGGAATTTCCAGATTTTCACTTTCTCTTATACAGTGTGATGATTGGCAGTCACTCTCTATGGTTGGCTGTTTCCAGTGGATACTCCCTGAAGAAGAACAAACCACTGTGAGGGTACTGACAGGGGATGTTATGGAAATTCTGAGGTTTGTGTGATTATTCCTGTAGACTCTAGTTCATATTGTTCTCCTACAGTTTTCTGCATTTTCTTTCTTGTTGCTGATTAGCATGTTGGGGGTTGGTGGTTGTGGTTCGATGTTTTTGTTGCCATTTGCCAGGTGGGCGATACGTTAGTTTTTTTGTACAAGAGAGGGGGTTGAGGTTTTTTTTGGGTTTGGTGCTCTTGCTGCTGTCTCTTTTCATGTGGGCGATATGTTAGTTTTTTTTGTGAGGGAGGGGGTTGGAGGGTCTGGGGTTTGATGTCCTAGATGCTATTTTCCATGTGGGTGATCAGTTAGTTTTTGTGCAAGGGAAGGGGAGGTGGGATTGGAGTTTGTGAGTTTTTGTTTCTTATTCTTTTGTGTGTGTGTGTGTGTGTGGGGGGGGGGGGGGGGGCGGGGTTGATGTCCTTTCTTTTAGACCAGCGTGTTTTTTCTTATTTTTTTAGATTATGAAGACACGTAGTCCCCTTTTATTGTCATTTGGTAATTCATGCATTAAGAAATGATACATTATTTCCTCCGGTGTGATATCGCAAAACACAGGACAAACCAAGACTGGAAAAACTGACAAAACCACATAATCATACATATAGTTACAACAGTGCACAATACCATAACTTGATGAAGAAAGTCCGTGAGCACAGTAAAGTTCAAAGTTTCTCAAACGTCCCACATCTCACGCAGACGGGAGAGGGGAGAAAAACTCTCCCTGCCATGCCGACCACAATCGGACTCTGAGTCATCTGAAAACTTTGAGCTCTGATCAGCTCTCCGACACCGAGTACTGAGCGGCATCTCTGCCGAAAGATTCGACCTCCTTCTTGGTCGCCAAAAGCAGGCAAGGCCGGGGATCTTGAGGCCTACCCTCCGAAAAATTCCCAACCACACAGTAATGACAGTAGCGGACGGGCGTTTCAGAAATTTCTCTAGATGTTCCTCTGTGATTTCACGTCCATTCTCCATCAAATCAGAATTGTCCACGGTCCCTATTTAACAGATACGATATCATTTTTCACCGGAGGGCTGCGCACACGCAGGCGTGCTGCCATCTTCTCCTCCCGCCTATTTCCGTGGCTATCTGGAGAAGACAAATCTCAGGGTTGTATTTTGCATACCTGCTGTGATAATAACATAAACTTTGAACCTTTGATGTCTCCTGACATCACCCAGAACAACTTGGCCCTACCGCCTTCCTCTGGACACCCCCATCTCACCAGAGAATTTACCTTCTAACTCTGTTGGATACTGTAAACAACTCCATTAGATTGCTGAATGGTCATAAGGAATATTGAGCCTGTCAGCTCCCTGCCCAGTTTAACTGGCCAAGAAAAGATTTCATCAAGAAAACACAGATTATCTTTCTTGCTCCTTGTTTCAAATAATGATTGCACATATTTACTGACTAAATATTGTGCTCATATCATAGAGTCATACAGCATGGAAAAAGGCATTTTGACCCAAATGGTTCATGTTGTTCAATTTGTCCATCCAAGCTAGTCCCATTTGGCCCATAACCTTCTAAACCTTTCCCTTACACACACGTCCAATCTATTTTTAAAATGTTAGTATTTGTCTATGAGTCGTTGACATTTGATGAGTTGATATTTGTTTATGATGTCTTTTACTTCAGTAAAAGCTACTGCCTTCCAGAGATGAAGGGAAAGAGTTGGAGATAGAAGAAAACCCATCCACACACAAAATTTCAATCAGGTAATAAAAGAGACAGTAAAGCTGGGATTACGATTGCGGCATCAGTATGGGGTCCTCATATTTTCTGCCCTTCAAGTTCAACAAATTGCATTTACACATATCACCTTTAATGTATCAAAGAAACCACAGGAGCTTCAGAAATACAGCTGTTGAATTATGATTGTCACATGAAATGTGTGGATGGGTGGCGTAAAGATTGGTCTGAAAGGTAACTCTTTAAGATGTAGAAGCATCTTAAAAAAGAATAGAGAGCACACTTCGATGAGGAAAAGTTAGACATTAGGACTTAATTCCTTGAAGGCATGGTTACCAATATCAGAATCGTAGAGTCATGGAAACCTATAGCACAGAAACAGGCCCTTTGGCCCATCTAGTGTGTGCTGAACCATTTAAACTGCCCAGATCCATTGACCTGCACCTGGACCACTGTCCTCCATACCTCTCCCATCTATGTACCTTCCATACTTCTCTTAAACATTGCAATGAAAATCGCATCCACCACTCGTGCTGGTAGCTCGTTGCGACACTCTCACCACTCTCTGAATGAAGGCGTTTCTCCTCATTTCCCCTTAAACCTCCTCACCCAACCTCAATGGACAAAAAAACTCTTGCATTTACTTAATCTATATTCCTATTAATTTTGTATATTTCTATCAAATCTTCCCTCAATCTTTTACATTCTAGAGAATAAAGTTCTAACCTAGTCAATCTTTCCTGATAGCTCAGGTCCTCCAGTCCCAGAAAAATCATTGCAAGTTTTCTCTGCATTCTTTTTATTTACATTTTTCCTGTAGGTAGGTGACCAAAACTGCATGCAATACTCCAAATCGGGCCTCACCAATATCTTATACAACTTCCATATAGCATTCCAAATCCTGTACTCGATACTTCGATCTATGAAGGCCAATGTGCCAAAAGCTTTCTTTATGATCCCATCTACCTGAGATGCCACTTTTCCAGGAACTATGGATCTGTATTCCCAGATCCCTTTGTTCTACCACATTCCTCAGTGCCCTACCCTTTATGAATGATACAAAGGCAGGACGTGTTAAGAGATCAGAATTAGGGGTGCACAAAAAAAAATCCATGTTTTAGGCCGAGGATGTTAAAGGTTGATAAAATGTTTAAATGAGTGTTTGTAATGGTTCTCCGACTGGGAAAATTTAAATGACTCCAGCATTTATGATTAGTCTCAACATCTTTTTCTGCTACTCGTAAATCGTTCAAAAAGAGTCATTGTAATGCAATATAAATTTATGAGTTTAAGTACAATATGGTTTGTATTTTCCAGAAAATATTCTCTCTGAAGCAGACTGATAAATTGATTCAATTGCCCTTCCACGTAATATTGTCTTCAATGTTAATAATCTTATTCTGTTTACAAAAATCACATCTAATAAAATTATTTTATTAAAAAGCTTGTTCATTTGCTCCATCAGTGGATTATGAGGAAATAAGATTGAGCTCACTGGATACTACTCGGGGAAAAAAACCTGAACAGATGTTGAATCATCTTGATCTAGACTTAGTTTTACAAGAGTTCACAGAACACACGTTTCCCTTTTCCTTAGCAATAATGAAAAATGCCTGAGCCTTTAGAGAGTTTTATCTGGCGCATTAAATAAAACCCTATCAACTGAATGATGCAGTCATTTAGCATTGGAACAGAGAGAGCAAATAGGTGCATCTTGGAAAATGCAGGATGTGTATACAGAATTGCATCAACACTTCCATTCAATATGGAGCTGACATGTGGTCTCCATCAAGGTTGCAGCTGAAATTTTGTGCTTTTAAAATTTTTTTTAGGATTGCTTGTTCGCTCGTTATGTGCCATATAGTATGACATATGTAACCATGGTCTTTCCATGACCACGATTGTTCTCGTCAAATTTTTCTGCAGAAGAGGTTAGCCATTGCCTTCTTCTGGGCAGTATCTTTACAAGATGGGTGACCCCCCCCCCCCCCCCAACCATTATCAGTACTCTTCAGAGATTGTCTGCCTATCGTCATTGTTGGCATAACCAAACTTTGCAATATGCACCAGCTGCTCATACCACCTGCTTCTGTGGATTCACGTGAACCCCCCCTTCCCCTGACTGGGGGGCTAGGATGGTAGGGATGGTTTTGGGGATAGAAAGAGGAGTTAGGCGTCAAGTTAGAGTTTAGAGACAGGGATTGGGGGAATTAGAGGACAGGCCAGAGCCTAAGCCACTGCTCTGCATTCAAAGGCCAGCGACAAGGAAGTGGTGAGATGTCAGCCTGGCAGACCGGCAAAGGCGAGGTCTGATGGTACCCCACCCCCAGTAAGCAAGTTGTTGGCATGTTCTGGGATCAGAGTTTTATCTGTGCAGGAGGCACAAGGGCCTTAGGTATGCAAAATGGTGATACCAGAGTTCATGGCCGAATGTTCGGGTCCCATCACTGGTGAATCAAGTGTTTGAGGCCTGGAGTCTTCAATCATCATCATCAGTGAGTCCTGAGTTGACACCGAAGATTGAAGTCCAGGTCATTTGCCCAAAGGTTGTTTGGAAGTCCAGAAGTTGAAGGCGAATGGCCAGTGCCCTGAGATTGCGAATCTCCATGAGTTGAAGGCTCAGTGTCTGAAAATCCACGAGTCCGCTGGAGGCTGTGAATGTGCAGTGGGAGGGAAGGAGGAACGGGGCTTGTTTTATTGTTGTTGTTTTATCACTTGTTGTGTCCTGTGTTGCTCTGCTGAGTACCGTGGGTATGCTATGTTGGTGCCAGAATGTGTAGCAACACTTGTGGGCTGCCCCCAGCACAACCCTGGGTACGTTGGTTGATAACATAAATGACGCATTTTGTTGCATACAGGTATGATAAATAAATCCAAATCTGAATATGAATGCGGAACGGCTGTACCAGAGCTCAACCAGAGCTCCCAATGGCACCTTGGGGCACTGCAGAATAGTAATTCTACCTAATCGTCTCTTTGCTTTTGGATTAAAATCCAGGTCTTTAGTGATGGAACAAAACTGCATAGACATGCTATGTTGGCACCTGGTCCTTTGTCCTGTCTGTAACAATCACATCTTGTCGGCTGTAAGGGGTGAGGTGATGGGGCTGGGGGAGGAGGTTGTGAGAGTAGGGGACATTCTTCCTATCTATCTCATGCCATTCTTTGAAGCTGACCATGACAACACTAGGGATATAGCTGCCTTTCTAAGGTATCATCTATTCTTGATCACTGCATTAAAATCAGTGAGTTCTCATTAAAAATAATATCTTGGAATCAACTTCTGCTCCAGTATCTCTGCAGGTTCCTCACAAAGTTGAAAAGATGAATTTATACTTTCTCCTCTTCCCAATGTTCTGCTCTGTACTGGAGAGACAAAGAGAACACATAGTATAGAAATGAGCATTCAGCCCAACTAATGCATACTGGAATGTACGGCCAACTTCAGCCTCATCTCATTCTTTCATCCAGCATTCTATCCATCTATCTATCTATCTATCTATCTATATCTAGTTAGAGATACAGAAGAGTAACAGGATCTTCCAACCCAATGGTTTCTGTGCTGCCCAATTGCACCCATGGATCTAATTAAGCTACTAACCCACAGATCTTGAAATGTGGGAGGAAACGGGAGTACCGGAGGAAACACACGCAGTCATGGGGAGAACGTTACGCACTCCATTCAAACAGTATTGGGATTGAGCCCCGATCTGTGGCGTTGTAATAGCATTGCTTTAACCACTATGGCACTGTGCTTCACCTAATTATATTGGCCATATCTGCTTGTCCATTGCTTATCTAGCTTTCTCTTAAATGCATCTGTAGATTCATCTCAGATACTCCCTGTAACGATGATCTCCACCTTCTCTTTGGTCTCAGATTTCCTTCTGAATGCCTGTTACATTGATTGGGGCTTTCTTGTATTGACACCATCTCACTTTGGCCTATTGTAAGTGGAAGGACTTTGTCTACTCCATCAAAGCCTTTCATGGTCTGTAAGAACATAATCGGAGCTGGATGAGACCATTTGGTCCTACAGGTCAGTCAGATCACAGATGATCTGCCCCAGTCCAGCACCAGTTCCCCAAAAGCACTCAACTCTCCAATCTTTCAAAAATGTATCAACTTCCTCTTTAAATACCACCAGTTTATCCAGCTTCTACAATGCTTCAGGAAAGAGAATTTCAGACGTTCATCACAATAAGATGCATGGTTGTGTAGCACTTAGTGTAACACTGTTACCGTGCCAGTGATCCTGGTTCAAATCATGCCACTGTCTGTGAGGATTTTATACACTTTCCCCATGACCACATAGGTTTCCTCCAGGTGCTCTGATTTCCTCCCATATTCCAAAGATATACAGGTTAGTAGGTTAATTGGTCACATAGATTTAATTGGGCAACGTGGACTTGTCAGCTGAAAGGACCTGTTAATGTGCGGTATCTCTAAATAATATTAAAAATAAATCTGTAAGAAGTCCAAACACATCTCAGATTTAAGTGAAGAGCCCTTAATCTCATAACTGTGTCCTTGTCTGAGGTTTTGCTTTCAGTGGGAACATGTTAGCATCTATTCTGTCAGGTCCTCTAAGTATCTTATATAGTTCAATAAGAAAATTCTAAGGTCTTATTTCGAACAAGAGAAAAACTTCAGATGCTGGAAATCCAAGCAACACACATAAAATGCTGGAGGAACTCAGCAGGCCTGGCAGCCTCTAGGGAAAAAAGTATATCTGACGTTTCAGGCCAAAACCCTTTGGCAGATCTTACTTTGATCTTATATGTTACTATAAGATCACACTTAATTCTTCTTCGGTTATCCCTTTAAGAGAAGAAGGAGTCTAGAACCGGAGGACACCATTTCAGAAAACAACGACATCCCACTAGAACAGATGGGAATGAGGAAGAATTTCATTAGCCAGAGACTGGTGAATCTGTGTAGTTGTTGTGGTAATCAAGTCATTGGGTTTATTTAATGGGGAGGTTGATAGGTTCTTGATTAGTAACAGCATCAAAGCTTATGGAGGAAAAGCAGGAGAATGGGTTTAGGAAGGATAATAAATCAGTCATGATGGAATGGTGGAGCAGACCCAATGGGCTGAGATCTAATTCTGCTCCTATATTTTATGGTCTTATGGATTCAATCTGTTTAATTTTCGTGTTAGGTGTAACATTGCAGATTTGTTATTGCCCTTGCAAACCACTGTGACACTCTCTGTAGTATGTTCATGTTCTTTCCTTTAGTTCACCAAGTTGCCTCTCTTTATAATATGTCTGATCACAACCCAGGTGTCGCGAAGTGTTTTTTTTAAACACAGCTTCCTAAGATTGTGGCTAAGAAACAGTGTGAGACAGATTCTGCATTTGAGCACTGAGTTTTTGGGAACGTCTGAAAAGAAGGGGATGCTCACCATTCCTTAACAATGCGTTCCTCTCCTTTTCAGAGGCAAAATGACTGCTAAATAATTTTCTAATCCATCATAGAGTACTTGACCTTAAATCTCACTGCAACTCCGATGTGTGTAGGTGAAGAGCGATTACCCTTGCCATTTATGACAGTCAGTTTTATTCAGGATCTAACATTGTGTGACATCTGAGCAGCTCTTCAGTATTGCTTTATGGCAACTTCATTTTAACCCTGAGTTCAGAAGACTTCCTGACGCCATAGATTAGTGTGGCATGGTACACAGAACATAGAAAAGTACTGCACAGTACAGGCCCTTCAGCCCACATTGTCGTGCCGACCCTCAAACCCATATAACCCCCACCTTAATTTCCTCCATATACCTGTCTAGTAGTCTTAAGTAGTCTTGTTTTCCATCTACTTACCAAGTAGCCAGTTGGAAGGTAAGACTGAGCGTATATTTAATTCAACACACATAAAAGTTGCTGCCTGGCCTGCTGCGTTGACCAGCAACTTTTATGTGTGTTGCTTGAAATTCCAGCAACTGTAGATTTCCTCGTGTTTATATATTTAATTCTACCTGTTCAACTTTTTAATAATATTATTTTTAATAGAAGGAGAATTGAGTGTGAGCTATTCAGCCCCTTAACTTTGCTTTAAAGTAATTTGTGTTCCACCTACCATTAAGGTAAAATGTGATCAAAATGTTAAGAGTAACACACACAAAATGCTGGAGGAATTCTGCAAGTCAAACAGCATCTATGGAAAGGAATGAACATTTAATGTTTCAGGCGGAACTCCTTCATCAGCGTGTACCAAATGCTGGAGGAAATAAACAGGTCAGGCAGCATCTGTGGAAAGGAATAAACGGTTCACATTTCATGCCAAAACCTCTATCAGGAGGTTCTGAACGTCGACTGATTATTCCTTTCCCTGGATACTGCCTGACCTGCTGAGTTTCTGCAGCATTTTGCACTATCAATTACTCCAAAAGACTGGAAGTAGAGTAAAGACTGAAAGGCTTTTATTAACAGTAAATAGTCCAACGTCCCTGCTGAGTATCTGCCCCGGACTGAGGGAGGAGCAATGGCACAATCGCCTTTATTCGGGGGTCTGTGGGAGGAGCAACAGGAGCAGTCAGCAGAGGGGCGTGTCCAGGCATGTCCAGACAGGTAACCCAGTTACAACATATATATATGGTTTACCACAGTTATTCTGTACTTTCAGCATCTGTAGATTCCCTTGTATTTATGATGCTGAGATACATACTAGGATATGTGCTGCAACACACGGTGATGTAACCTGGGGCCATCAGGTCTTTTGGTTCTTTCAACATCAAATACGCTCGCTCAGCTGACCCAGCCAGGGTTGATCAGGCCCCAGCTTGTGTCCCAGCAGCATTGGTCCACGGGTCCCACCTCTTCATCCATAGCCACCTGGAGGCACGTTCACAGCCCCTGTGACAGTCCTGATGGCTCTTTGCAGCCCCCATAATGCCAAGGAGAGAGGAAGTTCTGTACAGTGAGCAGCCAGCAAAACCTCTACACCCCAACTTCATAGGCTCGCACCATGCCCTCCACCCCTGTGTCTGGCACTGCCCTACCAGCTCCTGCCATCTGGCTTTCTTATGTTCAAATGGCTTCTCAATATAGTCTTTCCAATTTCTATCATGACCACCTGTTTCTGACAGAATAACCATGTCTGGCCTCAGGGATGAGATGCAATGGTCAATATTTTAATTTTGTTTATCCACTTTTGTTCTTCAACCCTCACTGCCCTTGAGAGAGTCACCCATGGCACACCCTTTTTTCGTCTAAGCCTTGAAAAAGAAAGTTCCAAATTTCAATTCTACTTTAAGGACTTGCACTCAGAAGTCTAGGTGACACTTCAAATGTGTTACTGACTAGTCTCACACTGCTACAGTTGTTATCTTTCTAATAAGATATACAAAGGAGCTTGGTCCTTTATGTGGATGTTCATGATCCCATTGTATTAAGTCAAAAGAAAATGTGATAATCAGGTCTGGTGCCCTGGTTAATGTTATCCCAAGGCCAAAATAGTTAAAACTTCGTATGGGCTTTGTCACATTGCTGTTTGCAGGGGAATTGGCTGCCATGCTTCCTCCATCACTGTTGTAATGACACTTGTATGATTAGATCTATAAAGAAGTTTTGATGATCCAGAGGAGATATAAAATAGCCTGTAATCTAGACTAAAGGTACTGCATGCTAGTTCATGGAACTCATGCTTTTAAACTCGAGTGCAGAAGGCAAAATGATCATTTGCAGTAAGAAAAGTATTGTCATTTTTGAAAAAAGTACTTTCATTGGCTGTGGGCATTGTTGCTAAGGCCAGCATCCGTCACCAAGTCCAAAATGCTCTTGAGGTGATGGTACTCTCACAGCATTGTTTGGTAAGGAAATCTAAGACTTTGACCCAACGATGAAAGAGGAATGGTCAGGATGGCGCATGGTGTGTGTGTGGGTGGGTGGATGGGTGAGTGGGAAGGCGGGAAGGGGCTTTATTTTTGCTGCTGTTGTTCAGTGGTTGTTGCTTCCATGTCCTACGAACTTGGCGGGCATGCTCTGTTGGTGCTGGCGACACCTTCGGACTGTCCTCAGTATATCTTTAGGTTGTGTTGGTTGTTAATGCAAACCGTACTTCACTGAATGTTTCAATGTGCATTGTGAATCTGATCTGGAGGGGAACATGAATATGAGATATTCCCATCTGCTGTCACTGGGGCAAAGATATTGAATGGTGCTGACAGAGACCAGACAAAATGCCACAGTGTTTACCCTGAGAGCAAGGTCAAGCAGTGGTGGTGAGACTGATTGTTTAGGTTGGTGGATGAGGTGCCAATCATTTTGATTGTTTTACCCTGTATAATACAGGGCAAGGTCTGTAGGAACCTGTAAAAGTGCAGCTGCAAGAATAGAACTGTGCCTCACTCCAATGAGTGGGGCCCTGCTTTTAGTGGAATTACACTAGGGAGTCAAAGCAAGCCACGCAGTGCAGAATATCCAACCCTGAGCAGCTCAAGCATCCATACATTTATATGGATGATCTAGTCAGAGGTGACCACCAGCAGATTGAGAAGTATCTGGCAATGAAACGGAAGCAAAAAAACAACACGCACCAAATGCTGGAGGAACCCAGCAGATCAGGCTGCATCGGAGGAAAAGAGTAAACAGTCAACATTTCAGGCTGAGACCCTTCCCCAAGAATCAGAATCAGTTTTAATATCTTGACATATCTCATGCAATTTGTTGTTTTGCAGCAGCAGTACAGTGAAATACATAAAAATACTAAAAATTAGAATCAGAAATATATATAATTAAATTAAATAAGAAGTGTAAAAAGAGCAAGAATATTGAGAATGTGTTCATGGGTTGGTTCATTGTCCATTCAGAAATCCGATGGCAGGGTGGAAGAAGCTGTTCCTAAAGCATTGAATGTGTGTCTCCAGGCTCCTGGACCTCCTCTCTGATGGTAGTAATAGGAAGAGAGCATGTGCTGGGTGATGGGAATCCTTAATAATGGATGTTACCTTTTTGTTCTAAAGATGTCTTTGATCCTGGGGAGGCTAGTGCCCATAATGGAGCAATCCTCAATACCACGTGGTGATAATAGCGCTGTTGAATGTCAAGGAAAGATGGACAGAATCCTCCTTGATGGAACTGTTGTTACCTGCTACCAACACAGAGTGAGTGTGGATATTGCTGGCACTGGGTCATTTGCTGGCTAATTGTGCACAGCTCTGACCAGTTGTCAGCTTTGAAAGGGGCAATTTCCTGCCTAATCGAGAGTAATTTTCACCCATTACCGATCTAAAATGATACTTTCCCCTCAGGAATATTGTTCTGTAAAAAGGCTAAAAGTGAACAACAATTTAAGAGTTTATTTATTCAATCCTGCCTCCATACAAATTAACTAGGCTGTGCTGTCAGAATAAAACATTAAAACGAGTTTGTTCTGAGGGTGCTGTCAGGCAAAGATACCTTCCTGAGAGTTAGCAATCAAAACTCTTCCGTTCAAAGCCTGAAGGGCTGTCGGCAAAATACACAGGATTCATAGTGGCTTACACCTCTCGGCTTTTCTACAGGGTTCACCCTTCAACATTTCATTAAGGACACATGTGGTTGTGCAGTTTTTTTATATAGTACCGCCTCTCTGCACAATACACATACGTATTATCCATGTATCACAGTGCATCTTGCTGTAGTCAACTGTAACTTCTAAAGGTTATGTGACATGGCATCTATTCATTTCCATTATATTATCTTGTATGAAGGAATATCCTGTGGCCATCGTTCATTCCCCTTTGCTAGGGAAGGGGAACAAAATAATACATTGGGTACCATATGTCAATACCCTGTAAGGAGATTTGCCCTGCAGTGATGAAATCAGTTTTATGGCTCTCTCTTTCAAGCAAGAGCAATGAAGGGTCCACCTAGCAATTATTGGCCTGTAAGCTTGACATCAGTGATAGATAAATTAATGGAAAGTATTCTTAGAGATGGTATATATAAGTATCTGGATAGACAGGGTCTGATTAAGAACAGTCAACATGGATTTGTGTGTGGCAGGTCATGTTTGACAAGTCTTACTGAATTTTTTGAAGAGGTTACTAGGAAAGTTGACGAGGGTAAAGCAGCGGATGTTGTCTATATGGACTTCAGTAAGGCCTTTGACAAGGTTCCACATGGAAGGTTAGTTAGGAAGGTTCAATCGTTAGGTATTAATATTGAAGTAGTAAAGTGGATTCAACAGTGGCTGGATGAGAGATGCCAGAGAGTAGTAGTGGATAACTGCTTGTCAGGTTGGAGGCCGGTGACTAGTGGTGTGCCTCAGGGATCTGTACTGGGTCCAATGTTGTTTGTCATATACATTAATGATCTGGATGATGGGGTGATAAATTGGATTAGTAAGTATGCAGATGATACTAAGATAGATGGCGTGGATAGTGAAGCAGGTTTTCAAAGCTTGCAGAGAGATTTAGGCCAGTTAGAAGAGTGGACTGAAAGATGGCAGATGGAGTTTAATGCTGATAAGTGTGAGGTGCTACATTTTGGTAGAACTAATCAAAATAGGACATACATGGTAAATGGTAGGGCATTGAAGAATGCAGTAGAACAGAGGGATCTAGAAATAATGGTGCATAGTTCCCTGAAGGTGGAATCTCATGTGGTCAGGGTGGTGAAGAAAGCTTTTGGTATGCTGGCCTTTATAAATCAGAGCATTGAGTATAGGAGTTGGGATGTAATATTAAAATTGAACAAGATATTGGTAAGGCCAAATTTGGAGTATTGTGTACAGTTCTGGTCACCGAATTATAGGAAAGATGTCAACAAAATAGAGAGAGTACAGAGAAGATTTACTAGAATGTTACCTGGGTTTCAGCACCTGAGTTACAGAGAAAGGTTGAACAAGTTAGGTCTTTATTCTTTGGAGCGTAGAAGATTGAGGGGGGCTTGATAGAGGTATTTAAAATTATGAGGGGGATAGATAGAGTTGACGTGGATAGGCTTTTTCCATTGAGAGTAGGGGAGATTCAAACAAGAGGACATGAGTTGAGAGTTGGGGGCAAAAGTTTAGACGTAACACGAGGGGGAACTTCTTTACTCAGAGAGTGGTAGCTGTGTGGAACGAGCTTCCAGTAGAAGTGGTAGAGGCAGGTTTGATATTGTAATTTAAAGGAAAATTGGATAGGTATACGGACAGGAAAGGAATGGAGGGTTATGGGCTGGGTGCAGGTCGGTGGGACTAGGTGAGAGTAAGAGTTCGGCATGGACTAGAAGGGCCGAGATGGCCTGCTTCCGTGCTGTAATTGTTATATGGTTATATATGTTATATGGTTATATAGTTATATCTTTAAGGCTATCCCTCACAACCTCAGTATGATTTTATTCTCTATGTTTCACTGTTTAAACTAAGTTGGCGGAGGGGTGAGAACAGGGTGAGATTTGGATGACGATATTGGTGGTTTTGTGGCCAAGTTTGCAGACGATACAAAAACAGGTGGAGGGGCAGTAGTGTTGAGGAAGCAGGGAGGCTGCAGGAGGACTTAGCCAGATTAGGAGAACAGGCAAAAAGAGGCAGAAGGAATACAGTGTCCGGAAGTGTGTGGTCATGCACTTTGGTAGAAGGAATAAAGGCATAGATTATTTTCTAAGTGGGCAGAAAATTCAAAAATCAGAGGTGAAAAGGGATTTGGGAGTCCTTGTGCAGGATTCCCTAAAGGTTAGCTTGCAGGTTGAGTCAGTGGTAAGGAAGGCAAATGCGATGTCAGTATTCGTTTTGGGAGGACTAGAATATGAAAGCAAGGACGTGGTGCTGAGTCTTTACTGCATCAGGCATTGGTCAGGCTATACTTATGGTATTGTGAGCAATTTCCCCCAGTTTTACCATTGGTGGATGAATTTGCCCTTGATGGAGTTTGCCTGACTGGGGATTGAAAGCTGTTGTTCCATAAAAACTGAGAGCTAACATATTGGAGGAGCTACATGCTGGTCATCTAGATGTGGTCAAAATGAAAGCATTATCTTGAAGCTTTTTTCTGGTGTCCTTGGATTGATCGGCAAAAATTGAGCAGCTTGCCATGCACTGTTTGGGATGCAAAACACACGCTGGAGTTGTCGCATGGAGTGATTCTTCATCCCTGGAAATGGCCTCCATTGCCCTGGCAGAGCATTCACATGGATTTTTCTGGACCACTCAGGGGCATAAGTTTCTTGGTGATAGTCAATGCAGCTACAAAGTGGCTAGAGATGTTCCCAGACACCTTCACTACAGCCTCGCACACTGTTAATATGTTGTGAAGCTTCTTCTCAAGTACTGGTGTTCCAGAACACTTAGCTAATGACAATGGACCACAGTTTGTTGTGGAACAGTTTCAGTCATTCCTGAAATTGAATGGAATAAAACATATTACATCTGCTCCGTACCACCCAGCTACAAATGTCTGGGTGGAAAGATACATCCAGAGTTGAAAGAATGCACTGCAAGCGATGTCAGCAGAACACTTTACACTGACACTGAATTAGAAGCTCACCAATTTTCTCCTCGCATATTGCAATGTAGCACATTCCATAGCTAACAATCCATTCACTGTGCTGTTCCTGGGTTGTCCCTTATGCTCATGCTTAGATCTCCTCAAATCCAATCTCGGAAGGAGTATGCAGGACAAAGAGCTGAGACAAACTGAGGGCTGCTCAATCAAGGAGGTGCGGTGTTTCACTCCTGGACAAGCAGTCCTGCTGAGTGACGACAATGATGGTCGGAAGTGGGTACTTGGAAAGATCAAGAACAGAACCGGCTCACTCTTTCTACACAGTGCAGATTGTGTCTGATGTCGTCTGGAGGCAACACCTCTGTCAGTTGAGAAGAGCAGAGTCAATTGTTTGGGGAAGAAAGGTGGACCAGAGGTGTCAGAACCACTTTGCGCAGTCCTGGAGTCAACACCAACAAGCACCACGGAGGAAGCCCCAGAACCTGAGATTGCTTCACAGCCGCAAGCACCTCCTGCCAAAAAGAGGCACCCTCCACTCCCACTCCACATTGTCTGGAAAGATTTTATCCCACCAGAGGAGTATTGTTTTATTAATCGTTTTTCGCAGTTTCCATAATTTATTATGGGTTATATGTAAAAGTACGTGAGTGTCATAAATCGTTGTAGAAAATAGAAACATAGAAAATAGGTGCAGGAGTAGGCCATTATGTCACAGCGTCATACCAATGTGCCTCAGTAAAGTGAAACTAGGCATATATATTTTTACCCGTTTCCCTTGTTTTTCTTTCAATTAGTTTTGAAGTTAAAAAACATAAAAGTTATACACAAACAAGAGAAAATCTGTGATGCTTGAAGTACAAGCAACACACACAAAATACCAAAGGAACTCAGCAGGCCAGGCAGCATCCAGGAGCAGAGTACAGTCGACGTTTCGGGCCAAAAGTTATGTGGTAGAAATTGAGGGAAGTGGAGTAGAAACATTTAAAGATGAAATAATGGAAGGTAGCATAAAGAGGCAGAACTATAAAGAACATAAGAGAGATAAATAAATAACAATTGCTCGATCACAATTAGAATCATAGTCTATAGATCATCTATGAGTGAAAGGAAGGTGAAGCAAGAGATGTGTAGGAAGATGCTTCAGCTTCCTCCGACAATCCAGTGACAGAGGAGAAGGTTAATTAATCAAATAGGTAAAATTGCGTTGGGAGGGGCTGTGACTGTGCTGTATCTCTAAATATAATAAATAAAGAAAATAAAACAGGGAATGAGTGAAAATAAGAATTATTATCACAGGGAATTTCAAATAATCTGGTAATCATTGGTGAGAAGAACCAGGTCAAGAAGGAGAGAATACAGTTCTAACAATATATTCAAAAGTCCTTTAGACCCCAGTTGGTAAAAAGATCATCACAGGCGTGCTCACTACTAGATTTAGTTAATAACAATGAACCAGTGCAGATAAAAGAAATAGGGAAACATGTTGGCTTTTACAACTATTACAAAATTGTCTTTATGATAATAATGGTATGATGGTTGTTCGTTGTGTCCTACGATGACAGCAAACCTGTGCGGAAGTGTTTTTAAAGTGGAAAAGCTGTTGCACTGGGTTAGTTTCACTCTCTCAACCTCGCAAGTCTGGGTCCAGTGGTACAGACAAGCGTCACAACCGGGGTCTTCCTTGGTTGCAGTGGATGACCGTGACTTCTTTTGTGCCTCGTCATGTCTTTCGCTCACCACGGAGCATTGCAGAGCCACCTTCCTGGCTATTGGATGTCGTTGATCTCACCTGCCAGAGCTGACTTCACCTGCAAGAACAGTCATTTCCCTATCTCTCTGGGTTTGAAGCCATTAACTACCCTCACCTGGTTTAGCCCACCTGTCAAAACGGTGTACTGGGGTGTGGTCGCTGTTGCATACAAACAACGCCTTGGAGCCACATGTGAGATAATAATAATAAGAATATAACATAAAGAAATACATAATGATGAAGATATGATGAAAATAGATATAACTACATTTGAGAAAATGAGAATTTAACTTGAAAAGGTACTAAGGGCCATGATATTGTCAGCAACAATGGGAAGTTGTTAAGCTGTTGATCAAAGCAAAAATATATATTCTTTAGGCTTGAATGCTCTGTGTGTATATATACATAAGCTGAGATGCATTCTAAATTGTTGGAGATTATAGTTAAGGAGGCAGGAATGAAGTGTATTTAATTTTCAGTAACATTTGAGTGACATTGTAAATATTTTTTTGATTAAGCATTCTTTGTTTGTTTACATAATTTATTATGGATTATATGTACAAAGTATATGAATGGCATATGTCATTACACCACCAGGTCATACAGTACTGTGCAAAAACCTTTGGCATTTAAAAAAAATTGTAAAGTGAAAAAAATAATAAAATGAAAAGTTTCTAAATATCAAAAAAATTACTCAAAAGGGCAGTTGACAGTAAAAAAAAGGCTGAATCAAATTAATATTTGTTGTGAGCACCCTTTGCCTTTAAAAATGCACCAATTCTCTTAGGCAGACTGTCATGTAGTTTTATAATAAAATTGACTGGTAGGTTGTTCCAAGCATCTTGGAGAACTTGTCACAGTGCTTCTGCAGACTTTGGCTCTCTTGCTTGCTTCTTTCTCTCAAGGTAATCCCAGACAGCCTCGATGATGTTGAGATCAGAGCTCTGGGAGATATTTTATCTGAAACCATATACAAAAATCTAGTGCACCTAAAACTCTTGCACGGTATTGTATGTGCATGCTTCAGTAAAATAAAATGAAGTAGACGTGTTATTTGGAGCTTCCATATTTTTCTTTCGATTAGTTTCTGGAGATACGAAACATGACACATCTTGGCTCAAAGCATTGACTGTTTATCCTCTCTATATATGCCTTCTGCCTTGCACAGTTCCTCCTGCATTTTGTGTGTGAAATCCTGTTTATGTGGATTGATTTCATATTCTACTCCTTTTTAAATAAGGTATCATTCCAGGCACCTTCATCGGACCAGCTCCCAAACCAACACTCCTTGCCTGCCAAAGCCAAGGATGGCATTTGAATGAAATCCCATATAACTCGAATCCAACCTTCATTCCTTTGGATCCCAGCTCTGCTGAGATCAGGCTTTGACTTTCATGTTTGTCTGTCCCCTAGTGGTAGGTAGAAAATTTAGATGCTTTAGAGTGCAGTATTCAAGAATTAATGTTGACCAAACTGCCCGTTCTTCCTCTGGATCATTACCAAATGGGAGGAACAAGACTTCAAATCAATCTGTCTCTCTTCAGTTATAATAACCAACCGGAAGTTGTAGGATCACCCAGCAGGGTGCCAAATCTGATTAATCACAACAGCCTTGTCTTTAGATCTATCCATGTTGTGTCGACTGCTCTGACCCTGGGCTGCAACAAACTGCCTGTCATCTACCATAAAATCAGAAAATGAGATTGTGTCCATCTTTCTTTATCACTGAAGCACAATAATGTAGCTGTTTAAAATGATATATAGGAATTGAGTCTGCAATTTTGAGTTAATTTAGGATCATTAATCCTTAATCCACAGCACTTAAAACTTGAATCATCATTACACCTTAATGAAAAGTTGCAAACAGTCATTCCAAACCCGAAGAAAACTTTTCTTGAACAATTTCCAGTATATGCAGAAAGCCTGAAGGGAATGCAGACATGGACATGACTATGGAAAACAGGTAAGCACTCAGGTTAAGCACTGATGCTGCTCGACCCCTGACTGCCTCCAGCACTTTGTATTTTGGCTCAATCAGACCTTGTTAGGTCAGGAGGATATCCACCATCTCCAGTCTCCCAATACTCATTTGAGCAACTTCTCCTAAACTGGATGGCCTAAGATCAGGAAGAAGTACTGAAGTGCAGCTACAGGGAGACAAGCCATCTTTTCAATTGATGAGGAGGTGTAGCAACTTCTAACCTTCTGAGTACACGTGAATCACATGTATCAAAGGAAACTGAAACTTCATGAAATTACTTGGGGCACTATCCATTCCAAAGGCTAATCATGCCAGCTGAAGAATGTATAAGTGATTATGCCAATGAAAACCAAGCGATTAGACACATAAATCTCCAGTGAATATCTTATTATATTATTTATTCAGAATTATTAGGATTTCTTGAACAGAGCAGGATAAGAACAGATTATAAAAAAGAAGGATTGTTTCTTGATTAGCTGATCTTGTTGGTGCGTAATTTCCAAATTTAGATAAGACATTGGCAGGAAAAGACCAGCTGATCCATCAAATACACCCCCACCCCACCATATAGCATTGCAGTTAGCTGTTCTATTCCTGTTAACCATTTTACTTGTTCCATTAAGTTGCATTAGGATGACCCTAAATTGCAGTTGCAATGACAAACTCAGGAGATGTTGTAACAGATTTTAATCTTGCTCAGTAATAAAGAATTTCCCAATCGGGATCAATAAATTACTTATTATCATTATTAGTATTATTATTATTAATAATAATAATAACAACAACAAATTACAGGGAAAAAGTAATAAGATGTCCATGCTATTACCTTCTGAAGTTTGAAGACCCCTCCTACCACCATCACAGTATTAATATTCTACTGGTTTTTAAATCTGCTTGCAATATCAACTTTGCTCCTGATTCAGAGGCTCAAAATCTAGAAGTCAAGGCCTGAAGATCAATGTGCCATGATTGATAAGTCCTGTGGTTGATACCCAAAGTTTGGAGAGCTAAGGAAAGCAAAGTCGAAAGTCGAAGTCCAGGGGTCAGAAAGTCCAGAGATAGAAGCCCAAAGGTCGAAGACTGAAGTTGGCAAGGCCGGAGGTAGAGACCCAAAGGTTGGAGCCCCTGGGCTGGCTTGTATGGATGTTGGAGGCTCAAAGTTGTGAGTATGGTCCAGGGGCAGGAGATCGGAAGCCCATTGTCTGTGAGTGTGAGGACCAGGCCTGGAGGCAGCCTGTCCTGGAGTTGGAGCCCTGACTGTGTGTGTGTGTGAGTGGGTGGGAAAGGGACTTACTGTTTTGTTTTGTTATTGGTGCTGCTTGCGTTATTTTGCTGAACATTGTGGGCTTGCTATGTTGGCGTCGGAATGTGAGGCGACTCTTGCAGGCTGCCCCCCAGCACATTCTTAGGTGTGTTGATTGTTAACACAAACAACACTTTTTTTCTGTATGTTTCAATGTATTGTCGACAAATAAATCAGACCTTGAATCTGAATCTGAAATAATGTTCATCCTATTCCTATTCAGCTGCAGTTTGCCAGTCGAGGAATATATCGGCAGAGCCCATTTTGGGATCCAGTACAGCGTATGATATACTCCAGGTGTACAGTGCATAGGGTTGTCAACTGTCCCATATTAGCTGGGACATCCCGTATATTAGGCTAAATTGGTTTGTCCAGTATGGGATGTCCCTTGTCCATTATTTCCCCCGCTAAGGTAGAGCGTTCCTATGAAACCTTTCGTGCCGAAATGATGTAAAGCAACGAAGCAATTGCCATTAATTTATATGGGAAAAATTTTTGAGCGTTCCCAAAAAATAACCTACCAAATCATACCAAATAACATATAAAACCTAAAATAACACTACATATAGTAAAAGCTGGAATGATATGATAAATACACAGTCTATATAAAGTAGAAATAATGTATGTACAGTGTAGTCAGGAAGATTAAGCCAAAGCCAAAACCGATTTGTAGAAAAAAATCGGCACATACACACATGCGCACACAGGTGCCCGCGCAAGGCTTCATGGTCATGGTAGTCTTTCCCGGCGTAAACACGTGTCCCGTATTTGACTGCTAGTCTTGTCCCGTATTTGGGAGTGAGAAAGTTGGCAACCCTAACAGGGAATGACAAAATATCTGAAGTGGAGCATTCATCAAGAAATACTAGCTTCTGCCTGACAGGGTCAATGCCATCATCTTATTATTTCCATAATCCAACTAATTAGGGAACCTGGTATCAATACACTGCCCCAACCCAACAACTAAATTGATGAGTGAAAGTAGTTTTGACTTTGAGAAATTTCCTGCAGCATGTTTATGAACAGGAACGAGGAGAATCGCTCAGTAATGTGAGCCTATGAAAATTTTCCATTCAGTAAATTGGCTAAAAAGCCACTTAGGAGTTCAACGTGAAAGCGGCAAGGTGTATGAAGAATTTCCGTGAGATGACATAAAAGGAGATGTCAGGCGCCCTACTGTTTTTATAAGACAGCAACCTTGGAAAAGCATCCAAGATCTCTGTTGGGAGCCAATGCAAGCACAATGAAGCAAATGGCCTCCTTCTGTACAAAGTAATTGACACTAACAAAGAATGTGACACCAAACAGCACTGATGATCATCTCAGTTATTGATGGCTGTCAGCACTTTGACTAAAGGTACAGATGTAACTTGAGAAAGAGGGCATTTTAAACAAAGCACATCACTGCCACTATTGCGTCTGAATTGATAATATAACCTAAAATTAGAAGAGCTATCATAAGTAATCAAGGAACAGGTAATTTTATATAGTTTTTTTTAAGTATTGAGTACCGGAGTTGGGATTTAACGTTGAAGTTGTATGAGACATTGGTGAGGCCTAACTTGGAGTAAAGTGTGAAGTTCTGTTCACCTTCCTAGAGGAAAGCTGAAAGATTGAAAGAGCACAGAAAAACTTTGCAAAGATATTGCTGGGACTTGAGGACCTGTTGATTAGATTAGGACTTTTTCCCCTGGAGAGTAAGAGAGTAAGAGGTATACAGAATTAAGAGGGGAAGTACAAGTAGTTTTTTTCACTGAGGTTAGTTGAGGCTAGGACTAGAGATCATGTGTTAAAGGTGAAATGTTTAAGGGAAATATCTGGGTTTTTTTCTTCACTCAGAGGATGGTGAGAGTGTGGAACAAGCTGCCAGCAGAGGTGGTAGATCTGGGTTTGATTTCAACATTTAAAAGAAATAAGCACAGGGATGGGGCGGGTGGGATGGTGGTGTATGGAGGGCTAGGGACCAAGTGCAAGTTGATGGGACTAGGCTGAATAAAAGTTTGGCCTGAACTAGATGGGCTGAAGGGCCTGTTTCTGTACTGTAGTGTTCTATGAGCCTGTGACTCATAAGTTCAGGATGTTCCCAAGCCTTTTAAGTACATTGACCATGCATCTATTACTGTAATATTGAAAACGTATCAACCAATTTATATCCAAGATATACCAACAGGACAGGATAATGGCCATAAAAGTTGTTTCAGTAATGTTAGCCAATGCCAACAATGCCCTGATTCTCTTTGAGTGGTGTGGCAGTAACCTTTAATGTGAGAAAAACAGAAAGCCCTTGCTTATATTTCCATAGCTCAGTGTCTCAGAACTGAGCAGCAGTTTCTTGATGCCGAGGAAAACATTTCTTGCGCTCCAGGATTAAACCATCAGTGCAATGTCCTATTGAATTCTTATCGGGTGAATTTATCAGCCTTTGAGCACAGTGAGCACCATGGAACTGCGCCACATGGGCTTTGGTTGATTTTCATGACTGCTCTGAGTCACCTCATTTAAACAGCCAGAGCCAGTGGTAGGACCAGGATGGCTGCCAGCAAAATTAAAGAGCAAAATAAACTAAGAAAATCCCAAGAGATTCTGCAGATGCTGGAAATCCAGAGTAACACACACAAAATGCTGGAGGAGTTCAGCAGGTCAAGCAGCATCTATGGAAAGGAATAAAGAGTCAACGTTTTGGGAACCCGACCCGTTGCCAGGACTTGAAAGGAATGGAGACGAAGACAGAATAAGAAAGTAGGTGGAGGGGAAGGAGCTAAGCTAAACTAAGAGCTCTCCACACCATTGACAGAAGCAGAGGTAGAACTTAGCCAAATGTTAAGCTATCGGCAATGGACAGTGATCACAAAACAAATGACTACAGATGCTAAAACTAAGCAGAAGCTACTGGAGAAGCTGTGAAAAGAAAAATGAAGTAAACATTAATGTTTGTCGATGGATATGCCTTATGGAATTGGGAACTAACTAGATAGATGTGGTATATAGATTTAGAGTTTACATCTGCTCTTCTTCATTTAAACATTTCACTTGACACTGTCCCTGGAGTGGGTTAAAGTATTATTGTGATAAAAGTACAAGGAAGATGCTTCCAATTTTGAGGGGATGCAAAATCCGTGGTAGTGAATGGAAGGTGATGATTAATATATCTGGTAGCAAAATGAGATACAACTTTGTGGCAAGTAGTGTGATTGTAGAACTTGCCACGAGGGGAATGGTTGTCGCAAATGTCATAGGTGTTTTCAAAAGAGAAAGTACACTCTGTACACTTTATTAGGTGCACCTGTATACCTGCTTGTTAATGTAAATATCTAATCAGCCGATCAAGTGGCACCAACTCAATGCATAAAGTCGTGCAGACGTGGTCAAGGGGCTTAATGGTTGTTCAGACCAAACATCAGAATGGGGAAGAAATGTGATCTAAATTCAATGGTTCAATGGTTCCATTTAATATCAGTGAATGTATACAACCTGAAGTTCTTACTCTTCACAGACAACCATGAAACAGAAGAAAACCTCAAAGAAAGAATACCAGAAAAACATTACAACCCCAAAGCCCCCTCCCAGTACAAGCATCAGCAAAGCATCAACCCTCCCCCTCCCCTTCCCCCGCTTGTTCCAGTAGGAAGCATCAGCGCTCACTACCCATCAAGCAAACAATAACAAAGCCCCTAGAGCTCATGATCTGCAGTCCAATAAAAAAAAACTACAGTCCATAAACCAGCACTTTGACATGCCACAGGCTCTCTCACTAACAAGGGGCCCTTTCCACAGCGAGAGGGAGACTAACAGATCACTGTTTCAATGTTACAAGATGAAGCGATGCTCATTCGAGCTCAGATGATTTGAGAATCGAGAGAGAGAGAGAGAAAGAAAGAGAGAGAGAGCAGAGGCCTCCGAAAGCTACACCTGCTCTCTCAATGTTCCAGTATCCATGACGTCTCAGTCAGTGACACCAGTGAGGAATCGAGTCGTCCACAGGGGCCTCCCGAGGCCACAGCCCTGAAGGCCCCAAAGCGCATCTCGTCCTGGAGATGTTGATAATGCTAGGCCGCTCAGCGAGCTCTGGAAGTGGGAACTCACCAACATGTGGAACCACAGTTTGAGTGCAGTTGTAGGTCACAGGCTCTGACAGAACCCCAGCCACCTTGAAAAGGGAAAAAAGAGGCATTAAAGAGAACAGAACTGACTTTGATCGTTGGTGTCAGATGGTGTGATCTGACTCTCTCAGAAACTGCTGATCTCCTGGGATATTCACACACACCAGCCTTTAGAGTTTGTAGAGGATGGTGCAATAAACACGGAAACACCCAGTGGGCGTCAGTTCTGTGGGTGAAATTGTCTTGTTAATGACAGAGGTCAGAAGAGGCCAGAATGGCCAGACTAGTTCAAGATGACAGGAAGGCAACAGTTAACTCAAATAACCATGCATTACAACAGTAGTGTGCAGGGGAGTATCTCTGAGTTTAAAACATGTTGCACCTTGAAATGAACGGGCTTCAGCAGTAGGCGATCTCGCCAGGTTCCTCTCTGTTGGAGCAGTACTGCCAGGATAATCAAGGACATGACCCACCCAGCTAACACACTTTTCGTCCCTCTTCCCTCCGGGAGAAGGTTCAGGAGTTTGAAGACTCATACGGCCAGATTTGGGAACAGCTTCTTTCCAACTGTGATAAGACTGCTGAACGGATCCTGACCCGGATCTGGGCCGTACCCTCCAAATATCCGGACCTGCCTCTTGGTTTTTTTGCACTACCTTACTTCTCATTTTTCTATTTTCTATTTATGATTTATAACTTAAATGTTTAATATTTACTAATTTTAACTATTTTTAATATCTTTAATATTTAATATTTGTAATCCAGGGAGTGTGAAGCGCAGAATCAAATATCGCTGTGATGATTGTACATTCTAGTACCAACTGTTTGGCGACAAGAAAGTATAAAGTAAATGTTCTATTCCTGTACCTAATAAACTGGCAGCGAGTGTGTCTCTGGTAGCGAAAAGAAGAAGCAACTTTGCAGTTTGTGAAACTTGCCACAATAGGGAATGGTTGTGGCAAATGGCATAGATGTTTTAAACAAGAAAACAGATGGGAACATGAAAGAAAAGGGAACAGAAAGTACAGATGAAAGGCAGCAGTGAATAAGCTGGAATGGGAGGAAAATTGTGGAGTGTCAACCAATTCAGCTGTTTCTCTACTCTCAATTCAACACTAAAGTAAACTGACACACATAATTCAACACTAAAGTAAGCTGACACACATAATTCCCACCCAGAAAGTGACAGTATGTTGTCTTCCACTCTCCTCTGAGGATCAGTTCTGGGTTCTAGTAGCTTCAGATGACATTTGGGGCTAACCTTTATTAAAATATGCGATTGATAATCAGACTCTAGAAATGTAGAAAGTTACAGAAAGTAATGGATATCAAGGCTGAGGAAACTCATGGTAGAAAACCCATATTACTGTGCACTTATGCAGCATATAAAGACACTATCAAAGTGGTTGGCATAAGAGAAATTGAGAGAGACAAACAAGGATTTGGTCAACATTCTAATGAAGGCCTTAGAAGAGTGAAAGAGGTCGAAAGGTTAAGAGTTTTTTCCATTTTCTAGTAATAAAATGGACAGCTATGTAGGAGGGCAAACTTCAATTGATCTTAGAGTAGGCTAAAAGGTTGTCATAACATTGTGGGATAATTGGGCTGTATAGTGCCGTGCTGTTCTATGTTTTATGTTCTTTTAGGTTTAAGGAGAAATCTTCAGAGCGTAGTGATTTTAACACAAGGTACCACTGACAATGGTGAAGCATTGAGAATTGAGGATGTTTATAACGTTAGAACTGGAGCACACTTAGAACCTTGGAAGGTTATCGGGACAAAACAAATTGTGATGACGGAATAGTTTGGAGTAGTGAAGTGTATGCGGGAGGGAGACCTTGCTAGGATTTGATAATGAGTATAAAAATTTTTAGATAAGGGTAAGACTGTTGATACTCAGCACATGAATATAGGGTGGATAGGGCCTAGTTAGAATTAGAATCCACAGAGCAGAGTTTTAGATAAGCTCAAGTTTATGGAAAAAGTATTCTGCATATTCAAGATATAATATCCTCCCCAATCACTTCAATTTGTCCAACATTAAATGTGAACATTTAAAGGGAATTCATCACTGTCTCTTGCTGCCTTAATGATTTATTAGAATAGAAAATTCCAATTCATCAGCTCGACAACCTTACTGCAGCAACGAAGCAAATGTTAAGACTACTTTAACACTGAAATTGAAAACAAATAAATCCTTTCGAATATTTTCTCAGAGACTTCCATTCATTTCTTCGAAATATCACATTATTTAAACCAGCTCATTGACAGCACTGCCTTATGTTTGCTCAAAGGCAAATGTGCTGTATGATTTGGAAATGATTCTTCTCTTTGTTGCGTGACAAGTCATGTTCTCACTTGCAATAAAAACCTTTGTTAGTAATAGTGCTGCCAGAACCTGAGCAAATTGCTGGACTCGGAATTCACAGTTCGATACGGTTTTTAATTGGGATTGCAAATTTTATGTTTTGGGCATGGCATGTGAACATTATGGCTTCTAGAGGCAGAGCCTGATCGGGTTTTTGAAAACAAGAAAAAAAAATCTGTCAAACAAATTAAGAGACTTGGTGTACAATTAAATGAGTGCCAAGGGATACATATGATCCATATGTATGGATCTGGCCCATACTTTCATTAACCTGGTTCAACACTGCTTGCCTTTATTAGGTGTAATTATGCAGGCAGTGGGAAATTTATTCTTCTTGTGTTTCTTGACTCGTTACTGAAGACTCAATGTCACTCGGCCCTGACTCTTTGATCTGGCCCATGCCTTCATTAACCTGGTCCAACACTACTTGCTCTTATTGGGACCTTTTTTTGTCATCTATCTCGTTTATTATGATTCAGGGAATGAATATACTAAGGGTTTGTGGGAGTGGTGACAAAGGCTGGTGGAGTAATTGCTTATGGTTGGTGTTTGGGGGAGTGATTGTAGGGAATAAACGCTTGGGGGTTTGGGGTAGGGAGTGTGAGCCAGGGTTTATGGAGGTGTGAACAGGGTTTTTTGTATGGTTGTGGGCCAGGGTTTGTGGAGGTGTGGGCCAGGGTTTGTGTGGTTGTGGGCCAGGGTTTTTGACAAGGTCCCACACAGGAGATTAGTGTGCAAACTTAAAGCACATGGTATTGGGGGTAAGGTATTGATGTGGATAGAGAATTGGTTGGCAGGCAGGAAGCAAAGAGTGGGAATAAACGGGACCTTTTCAGAATGGCATGCAGTGACTAGTGGGGTACCACAAGGCTCAGTGCTGGGACCCCAGTTGTTTACAATATATATTAATGACTTAGATGAGGGAATTAAGTGCAACATCTCCAAGTTTGCGGATGACATGAAGCTGGGCGGCAATGTTAGCTGTGAGGAGGATGCTAAGAGGATGCAGGGTGACTTGGATAGGTTAGGTGAGTGGCCAAATTCATGGCAGATGCAATTTAATGTGGATAAATGTGAGGTTATCCACTTTGGTGGCAAAAACAGGAAAACAGATTATTATCTGAATGGTGGCCAGTTAGGAAAAGGGGAGATGCAACGAGGCCTGGGTGTCATTATACACCAGTCATTGAAAGTGGGCATGCAGGTACAGCAGGCGGTGAAAAAGGCGAATGGTATGCTGGCATTCATAGCAAGAGGATTCGAGTACAGGAGCAGGGAGGCACTACTGCAGTTGTACAAGGCCTTGATGAGACCACACCTGGAGTATTGTGTGCAGTTTTGGTCCCCTAATCTGAGGAAAGACATCCTTGCCATAGAGGGAGTACAAAGATAGTTCACCAGATTGATTCCTGGGATGGCAGGACTTTTATATGATGAAAGACTGGATCGACTAGGCTTATACTTATTGGAATTTAGAAGATTGAAGGGGGATCTTATTGAAACATATAAAATCCTAAGGGGATTGCACAGGTTAGATGCAGGAAGATCGTTCCCGATGTTAGGGAAGTCCAGAACGAGAGGTCACAGTTTGAGGATAAAGGGGAAGCTTTTTAGGACCGAGATTAGGAAAAACTTCTTCACACAGAGAGTGGTGAATCTGTGGAATTCTCTGCCACAGGAAACAGTTGAGGCCAGATCATTGGTTATATTTAAGAGGGAGTTAGATACGGCCCTTGTGGCTAAAGGGATCATGGGGTATGTGGGGAAGGCTGGTACAGGGTTCTGAGTTGGATGATCAGCCATGATCATACTGAATGGCGGTGCAGGCTTGAAGGGCCGAATGGCCTACTCCTGCACCTATTTTCTATGTTTCTATGTTTCTATGTTTCTATGTTTGTGGAGGTGTGGGTCGGGGTTTGTGGAGGTGTAGGCCGGGGTTTGTGGAGGTGTGGGCCAGGGTTTGTGGAGGTATGGGCTGGGGTTTGTGTGGTTGTGGGCCGGTGTTTGTGTGGTTGTGGGCCGGTGTTTGTGAGGTTGTGGGCCGGTGTTTGTGTGGTTGTGGGCTGGTGTTTGTGTGGTTGTGGGCAGAGTTTGTGGAGTTGTGGGCCGGTGTTTGTGTGGTTGTGGGCCGGTGTTTGTGTAGTTGTGGGCTGGGGTTTGTGCGGTTGTGGGCCAGTATTTGTGTGGTTTTGAGCCAGTGTTTGTGGGGTTGTGGGCAGGGTTTGTGTAGTTGTGGGCTGGTGTTTGTGTGGTTGTGGGCCGGTGTTTGTGTGGTTGTGAGCCGGTGTTTGTGTAGTTGTGGGCTGGGGTTTGTGCGGTTGTGGGCCAGTATTTGTGTGGTTTTGAGCCAGTGTTTGTGGGGTTGTGGGCAGGGTTTGTGTAGTTGTGGGCTGGTGTTTGTGTGGTTGTGGGCCGGTGTTTGTGTGGTTGTGGGCCGGTGTTTGTGTGGTTGTGGGCTGATGTTTGTGTGGTTGTGGGCCGGTGTCTGTGGGGTTATGGGCCGGTGTTTGTGTGGTTGTGGGCCGGTGTTTGTGTGGTTGTGGGCCGGTGTTTGTGTAGTTGTGGGCTGGGGTTTGTGCGGTTGTGGGCCAGTATTTGTGTGGTTTTGAGCCAGTGTTTGTGGGGTTGTGGGCAGGGTTTGTGTAGTTGTGGGCTGGTGTTTGTGTGGTTGTGGGCCGGTGTTTGTGTGGTTGTGAGCCGGTGTTTGTGTAGTTGTGGGCTGGGGTTTGTGCGGTTGTGGGCCAGTATTTGTGTGGTTTTGAGCCAGTGTTTGTGGGGTTGTGGGCAGGGTTTGTGTAGTTGTGGGCTGGTGTTTGTGTGGTTGTGGGCCGGTGTTTGTGTGGTTGTGGGCCGGTGTTTGTGTGGTTGTGGGCTGATGTTTGTGTGGTTGTGGGCCGGTGTCTGTGGGGTTATGGGCCGGTGTTTGTGTGGTTGTGGGCCGGTGTTTGTGTGGTCGTGGGCAGGGTTTGTGTGGTTGTGGGCCGGTGTTTGTGTGGTTGTGGGCCAGTGTTTGTGTGGTTGTGGGCAGGGTTTGTGTAGTTATGGGCCGGTGTTTGTGTGGTTGTGGGCAGGGTTTGTGTAGTTATGGGCCAGTGTCTGTGGGGTTGTGGGCCGGTGTCTGTGGGGTTGTGGGCCGGTGTTTGTGTGGTTGTGGGCTGGTGTTTGTGTGGTTGTGGGCCGGTGTTTGTGTGGTTGTGGGCTGGGGTTTGTGTGGTTGTGGGCTGGGGTTTGTGTGGTTATGGGCTGGGGTTTGTGTGGTTGTGGGCCGGTGTTTGTGGGGTTGTGGGCAGAGTTCGTGTGGTTGTGGGCTGATGTTTGTGTGGTTGTGGGCCAGTGTTTGTGTGGCTGTGGGCCGGTTGAGTTTGAGGTTGAGGGGAGCATGCTGAATGATAGTAGTAACCCATTTGCTTTGGATACAGTGAGTGAAAGATTTAACCCAATTATTACAGTCTGCAAAATCTTTTACAGATAATTTGTTCAAAAGCTCAAAGTTTAAAGTAAATTTATGACAATTATATGACCCTGAGATTCATTTTCTTGCAGGCATTCATAGAAAAAAGAAATTTAATAGAATTAATGAAAAACTACACCAATTCCATTGTAATTCTTTGTTCTAAAGTCAGGACTGATTCCCATATCTGCAGTCCAATATTGATGGGAAGGCTTCAAAAGGTTCCCGACTCCTTCTTGGCATGTGTATGAGGTTTAAATGTCTGGATATCTAATTTAGAGTGAATTCTGATTTCGAGTGAGTATCTTATCCCTGCCTGACTTGGCAGGGTATAACTTAACACACAAAAATTGGTACAGTACCTTCTGGTTCCTTTACTCTCTACTTTCCTGCTCCCACTATAAACTAGTTTTAACTTAAATTTAAGCTAAGTGTTAAATATAAGGATGGATGAGTTGAAATTTTATCTTTGATATCATGCACTAACTGGGTATTATAATTATGTACATCAGATGCAGCTCACTTCTGAAATATGGACATGGGCTGCTTTCTGGTTTGGTTTGTTGATTATCTGAGAACAACCAAGAAAGAATAAAACAATACAAATTATACTGTATTGAAAATGACAGCTCTCAGTTTATTAAGTCGTCCGAGGACAATGGAAGTCATCAATAAATTCTCCAAGTAACAGTATCTTGAAATGTTTAAAATTCTTGCTGAATCCCATAGGTAGCAAGACTCCAGGAGATCAGCCAGACTGATAAATTAAACATTCTTTAATGCTTTTCTGAATGTTTTCTCTCTAGAGGTTGAGCATCAGGTGTTGAGTCCACTTTTACAAAAGAAAATAAAGGCTTTGCATTTATATAGCATCTTACCACATCCCAAAAGTCTCTCAATGCATATTTCACAATCAGTGAATTAATTTGCACAGCAAATGCTGAACAGGGTAGTCCTCAGGAGTCCTGAAACACCAATGAAATGAATGGCCATTCGATTTATTCAGTGATGTTCAAAGGGAAGAGGTGTATTTAGGATAGTATTGAAACCTCCAAGAGAACCACAACCTTGTCATACTGTTTGGAGGCTTGTGTGCCTCATGGCCCAGAGAGCCATGTTGACTGGAGTCGGGGCCTTGTGCTTTGGCTCTTGGTTGGGTCACCCACGTCAAAGGGTAGAGGACATACTAGGAGTGGTCCACCTGCCCTCCAGGTTCGCAGGTCCAACTCAGAGCTAACAATTCTCACAGGTAAAACAAAACTGCTCCAAAAACAGGAATAAAAAATCTTTCTACGTCTGAGTGAAACATTATTCCTGAGGCTCCACCCAGAAGTTGTATGACTGGCAGTGGCGAAAACCGAGCTATTGACATAATGAGGAAAGCTCTGAACAGCATCAGAGATGGAAGACCTTCATTGCTGCCCTAAACACCAGTGGCGTAATGGGCAATAGGTGACTTTTTGAAAAGGATGTATGAGAGCTGAGTTTAATGTCTTATGTAAGGAAAGTTACCTACCTTGGAGAAATGTTCTCAACTCACTAATCATCGGTTAAGGATCTGGATAGTGGGAAAGAAGCTCTTACTTGAATTGCAATAAATGGACGTTTCAAAATACTATCCTTAATTTGAGACATTACCAAAACATCAGGTATGGTAAATAGTCTAAAGACTGGCGAATGGCTTTCAATCCAGATAAATATGAGACATTGAATTTTGGTAGGAGAAAAACAAGGTAGGACTGTGTTAGCACCAGTGAATGAAAGGTCACAGGGATGTGAAAGTGGAACAGAAGGACCTCAGATTGCAAGTGCGTAGCTCATTGAAAGCAGGGAAACTGGCTGGTGAGAAAGACATCTGGCACACTGACCTTCGTCAGTCAGAGCACTGAGGTTGGGAGTTAAGTTACATTGCAGTTATACAGCTTAGGACGTTGGTGAGGCCATACTTGGAGTATTGAGCACAATTTTGCTCACCTTGCTTTAGGAAAGATGTTAGAAAAAAGGCAGAAAAGATTTACTAGGATATTGTCTATTCTTGGAGACATGAGATATAAAGAGTGGTTTTGTAGGCTAGGATTTTATTCCCTGAAACGTAGGAGATTGAAGGGTGACCTGATCGAGTACATGCATAAAGGATACTAAGGGGCATGGAGCGGGTGAAAGGACATAGTCATTTTTTCACAGAGGAGCTGCTAAAAACAGGAGGGCTTAGGTTTAAGATCAGAGGCTAGAGATTTAAAAAGGGACATCTGGGGCTTCTCCATGTAAATTTTGGAGCATATTTGGAATGAGCTGCCAGAAATAGTGGCTGAGGCAGGCACACGAGCGGCATTTAAAAACCATCTAGATAAGTATGGGGATAGGAGAGATTTAGGGGGCTCTGGGCCAAATGCAGGCAGATGGGAGTAGCTCACTGGGATACGTAGTCAGCTTGGATGAGATTGGTCTGGGGTTCAGTTTCCATGCTGTATGATTCTGTACCAGCTGAAGATAAGTTCCTCAGCATTATCAGTCTAGCCCTCAGAAAGAGTATAGGGTGAGGCAACCCACAAATGCCATTGACATTCCATTTCAGATTAACAATCAGGTTTATTATCATGAAATTTGTTAACTTAGCAGCAGCAGTTCAATGCAAGGCATAATATTGAAGACGAAATAAATAAATAAATAAATAAAATACTGTATATGTATATTGAATAGATTAAAAATCGTGCAAAAAACAGAAATCATATAGATTTAAAAAGCGAGTTAGTGTTCACGGGTTCAATGTTCATTTAGAAATCGGATGGCAGAGGAGAAGAAGCTGTTCCTGAATCGCTGACTGTGTGCCTTCAGGCTTCTGTACCTCCTACCTGATGGTAACAGTGAGAAAAGGGCATGCCCTGGGTTCTAGGGGTCCATAATAGTGGACGCTGCCTTTCTGGGACACCGCTCCTTGAAGATGTCCCGGGTACTTTGTAAGCTAGTATCCAAGATGGAGCTGACTAAATTTACAACCTTCTGCAGCTTCTTTCAGTCCTGTGCAGTAGCAACTCCCCCGCTCCCCACCCAATACCAGATAGTGATGCAGCCTGTCAGAATGCTCTCCACGGTACATCTATAGAAGTTTATAAGTGTATTTGTTGACATACCAAATCTCTTCAAACTCCTAATGAAGTACAGTTACTGTCTTGCCTTCTTTATAACTGCATTGATATGTTGGGACCAGGTTAGGTCCTCAGAGATCTTGACACCCAGGAGCTTGAAACTGCTCACTCTCTCCACTTTTAGATTTTTAGATTTAGATTTAGATTATGAGGACACTCAGTCCTCGTTTATTGTCATTTAGAAATGCATGCATTAAAAAATGATACAATGTTCTTCCGGAATGATATCACAAAAAAACAGGACAAACCAAGACTAAAACTGACAAAACCACATAATTATAACATATAGTTACAACAGTGCAAAGCAATGCCATAATTTGATAAAGAGCAGACCATGGGCACGGCAAAAAAAAAGTCTCAAAGTCTCGATCGACTCATCATCTCACACAGGTGGCAGAAGGGAGGAACTCTCCCTGCCATGAACCTCCAAGTGCCAACAACTTGCCGATACAGCACCATTGGAAGCACCCGACCGCAGCAAACTCTGAGTCTGTCCGAAAACTTCGAGCCTCCGACCAGCTCCTCCGACACAGCCTCTCCGAGCACCATCCTCTGCCGAGTGTTTCAACCCCGCCGCAGCTGCTGAGCAACAAGCAAAGCCGAGGACTCGGGGTCTTCTCCTCCAGAAGCTCTGGGCCACACAGTAGCAGCAGCAGCAAAGCAGGCATTTCAGAAGTTTCTCTAGATGTTCCTCCGTGCTCTCACGTCCGTCTCCATCAAATCAGAATTGTGCACGGCACCCTACTTGACAAATAACAGACATTACCACTGGAGTGGCCGCTGCGAGCTGCGTCGTGTTGCCATCTCCTCCTTCTAATCCTTCTATGAAAATTGCTATGTGTTCCTTTGTCTTATCCTTTCTGAAGTCCACAATCAGCTCTTTCGTCTTACTGACGTTGAGTGCCAGGTTGTTGCTGCGACACCGCTCAACTAGTTGGTATATCTTGCTCCTGTATGCCCTCTCACCTTCATCAGAGTTTCCACCAACAATGGTTGTATCATCAGCAAATTTATAGATGGTGTCTGAGCTATGCCTGGCCACACAGTCATGGGAGAGTAGAGCAGTAGGCTAAGCGCACATGCCTGAAGTGCATCAGCGAGGAGGAGATATTATTACCAATTTGCACAGATTGTGGTCTTCCAGTTAGGAAGTGGAGGATCCAATTACAGAGGGAGGTACAGATGCTCAGGTTCTGTAACTTCTCAATCAAGATTGTGGGAATGATGGTACTAAATGCTGAGCTATAGTTGATGAACGGCATCCTGATGTAGGTGTTTGTGTTGTCCAGATGGTCTAAAGCAATGTGGAGAGCCATTAGGATTGCATCTCCTGTTGACCTGTTGTGCCAATAGGCAAATTGCAAGAGGTCCAGGACATTGCTGAGGCAGGAATTCAGACTAGCCATGACCAAAGTCCAAAAAGATAATGGAACCTGCCTCATTATTCCAGGTTACATTCAATCCAAGAGCATTGTACAGATCTCCCTGCTTTAAATACCATGTTAAATCACTTTAGTACCTATACTCTGGAGGAGTACATTTCAATACAGATATCAAGGTATTGTTCTAGCTGACCTGTTGTGTTGAGTGATGCTGCAATTGCTTTTTCTCCTTTTTACAAAGTTTTCTTTAAGTCAATTCATGATTAGAGCATGGTTTTGTGGGATACAGATGTGTAAGATAGCTTCTGCAGAGAATAGCATACTAAGCCAAATACATCACGGGCATATCTCTCCCCACAATCATTTGAAGAAATTACCATCCAGCTCATGCCATATTCACATAACTACCAACAAGGCAGGAAGTACAGAAGCCTGAAGTTGCACACAATCAGTTTTTAGAAAAGATATTCCTCTTCAACTATTTGGCTCTGAACTAACCTACACAGCCCTGATCACTACTTTAGTATAGCAACACTTCGACCATATTGCAGTGCCTTGGGCGTTGTTGTATTTTGGCTCTAATTGTCTTCTTTCTTATATATTTTTGTATTATTTATGATAAATATATATATATTTATCTTGTGAAATGTTATGCATTTAATGCCTTGCACCTGTGAAGCTGACACAAATAAAGTTTTTTTAATGAACCTGTGCCATGATAATAATCTCGACTTTTTTGCAGCTTGGTTTTATTTCGATCATAGAATGACTTTGTGTAGACTGTTTCAGGCAATCAAGTCACCGTTAGTTTTCAGTAAAGAGTAATCTAATCAATATCACTATGTTTCTGTTTTCCTGTGTTCCTACAATATTTATTTCTCCTGAAAATCTAACATCATTTTGCAACAGTGACTGAATCTGTATGTTCCTACTGGTCAGCATTTTCCAAAGCCCAACTGATCACTGTAGTTAAATACATTTCCCCCTGATTTTGACATCTTCTCTTTGGCCCTTTTGCCAACCACTGAAATCTGTGACCTCTGCTGAATAACCCTCATTATTCACACATCCAAACCTCGACAATATCTATCCTATATCATCTTTGCTCTCAGGAGTACAACGCGAGCTTTCCTACTCTATCCAAGTAATTATAGTCTGTCATCTCAGGAATGATCCTAGTAATTTTTTTCCCTCAAATATACTGTATTCATAAAATTTAAAATTATGTTAGCAAGATGTTCAGATTCTCAGTACAAGCCATATAATTCTATATACCTTTCATCAGCATGTCATCAGCTTTCTCTTCCATGCAATCCTTCAGCAAACTGTCAAGTGTACAATGATGGGAAGGTCAGAAACTGCCTCCCCTTCTCTAGAGAGCCATTACAGTAGCTATACCAGGCTTCATCAAGTCCTTCAGCATTTGGCCCTAGATCTTAGCATGTACCGGTCTGCGATATTCAGATGTGGACATTTCCTTACGGAGGAAGAATGGTGAGTTCTGAGTAGGCTAAAGTGTGTCCTTCACTGGGATGTAAACCTCCAATCAATAGTCGATGCTCCTCTGTGAATGTCTCTGGAAACAATAGCTTGCAGACTGCAGAGTAATGAGTTATGCAGCCCTCTAGGATAAACCTCAATCAAATCCATTGTATCTCTTTCCTAACCTTTTTGCCATGCACACATTCCAAAGGAGATGGAGATGGTTTCTTATCTGTCACATGTGTCTCCAAAGTCTCCACATGTTATGCTTAGGTTTCTGCCAGTAAGAACTCATCTGCAGGTATCCAATACTACCCAAGGTTAAGTGGTTAACTTCCTCTGATGTCACTGTCATGCCTCAGTAGAGCAAACCTTCCTGAATTAATGACATCCTTCACGTTCTCACTCCAATGCAAGCCAATCATGTATTAATAATTCAAAGCTAGGCATTCAACTTATGCTAAATTTTGAACAATATTATGCACTTAAGGAGAGGCACTACATAGAGTAACTCCACATAGCAAACTTCTGACCAGCTGGTACTAGTGGCCTGCCAACATGATTTGTGTTTGATAATAATGAGGCCCTCTACTGGTCGGCATCAACCGTGGATATTGCTTCCCAGCTGTTTACGTGACACAGAAGCCAGTATGAAAACCAGGCCAGTACAGTATGGAGAGCAACAGGCTCCCCTCTCCACTCAGCTGTTGAATCCAAAGGAAGAGCAGAGACTGAAACAGTTTGGCGCCAACGACATCGCAGGAGTTGCCCACCATCGTTGAACTCAACATAGGACCACCTTTGGGAATCCAGCTCTGGATTTTTCTTCGGTGTACATTCCCAAAGCTTTCCCTATGAGTGATTATAGCCGCAAAGTAGCAGAGGTTTGAGATCCAAGATATACTTCGCCTAGATGAGCTGTCAACCACGGCTGACGAGCCCCATCTTCCCGAAGCGACTGGTTTTATGGCACCAGTAACCCATCTTCTCTCCTTCTTCTGTCAGTAGAAACAGTTCCAGCGGGCTTTTTAACTAAGTCACACATGAAGGCCAGGAGCTGCACTTGGTTGTCACAGGTTATTTGTGACAAACACCATTGGAAGCATTTAATAGATAGTGGGATCTTATCTCCACGACCTCCCATGGCTATGGCAACCTTAAGGAACAAACTGATCATATAAGAAATAAAATATGAGTAGACTCTCTCAAAAGCACTTTACCATCCAATAAAATGAGGCAAATTCTGCATCTCATGTCAAAATCTGTTCTTGCCTGATCCGTGTAATCCATGATTTTCTTCTATGTCCAAACAGATTTTGGTAGCAGATTTGAAGTGTTCACATTCTACCAATGTAGAGAATTCCAAATATTTATAACCTCTGAGTAAAGTAATTTATTTTGCCTCCATCTAAAATAGATGGCACTTTATTTCTGTTGTGTCTGTACAACTGCATATCAAATCCACAAAGGGACGCATCCGGAGGAGGAGTTAATGTGTATATTCATCTTGCAGAGAGAGCAACAAGTCAATGCACATGGATAAGTTATCAGTCAATAATTAGTGCTAAGGGAAGTCATTGTGCTAAAAGAAATAGATTCATGCGTTACACTTCCTCCCCCTTAGATTAATGTAACATAACACTGTATATATAACAACACATCCAATTTCCCTTTAAGAGATCATATTCAAATAAACACGCTTTCACAATAACAGTCCATAACCAACTTCACTATACTAAAGATTCAGTATTTTGGTTGGCGCTTTTTTTCTTTCAGGATAGCGCCATGGAGTGGCACCAGGTTCAGCAGGTGTCTTGTCAAAGACAACTTTCTCAGTTTCCGATGTCACGTTGCTGACAGTGACATGATCATCACTGAGAGGTAGGTCCGGTGACTGTAATGTGTTCATCTTGTCAGATGCAGTCGACTCAGGTGTGTTCTTCAGCTGAGCATCCAGTATCTGGTCCATATCATGTCTCCATATATGATCTCCAACATTCACTCTGTGAATCAGTGATCCAGTTCTTGTAGCTATCCTACTGGGTGGGTGTTTACTTTTTTCCTCGGTAATCTAGTGCTAGGACATTCTGCCCAACCTCAAAGCTCCTTGCTGATTTACTTGGCAAATGGCTGACCTGCTTATTCTGCAACACAAAGTAATCTGCAGATGCTGGGGTCAAAGCAACACTAACTTCTGGTAATTCCCTCCCCTTCCCTTCCTCTATCCCTATGTCACTCTGCCCCCTCTCCCAGCTGTCTATCACCTCCCTCATGGTTCCACCTCCTTCTACTACCCATTGTGTTTTCCCCTATTCTTTCTTCACCTTTCCTTCCTATCACCTCCCTGCCTCCCCTCCCCCACCCCTTTATCTTTCCCCTTACTGGTTTTTCACCTGGAACCCTCCAGCCTTCTCCTTCCCACCCTCCCCCCACCTTCTTTATAGGGCCTCTGCCCCTTCCCTCTACAGTCCCTAACCCTCTACAAACCTCTCAGCTAACCCATTTGCTGCTAGGTGGTGAGGAGCTGACTTGAAATGTTGATGCCATTTTTCTTCATGAATAGTCTGAATTCTTCTGACGTATATTGTGGTCTGCTGTCACTCACAATTTGTTTGGGAAGCTATTCCTGGAGAAGATAGTCTTAAGAGTGGAAACAGTCTTTTCTGATGTGGTTGACTTCATTGGTATGACTTCAGGCCATTTCAAATGAGCACCTACAGCAATCGGAAACATAGAGTTCATGAATGGCCCAGCAAAGTCAATGTCCACTCTTTGTCATGGTGAAGGCAGTCACTCCCATACTGAACATACTGAACAGCTTTGGGTCAAGTCTTCAATCTGTCTATCTATTCTCTGTCACCACACATAGTTCCAGGCGGGTTTTTTCAGTCTCTGCCCAGATGTCCTTCATACAGATTCTCTAACACTCTGGTGCGCAGTTTAAAGGGAACCATAACACGAGATCCACACATCAGTGTTCTTTGACATACTGATAGTTGGTCCCATCTCACTAAGAACATAGGGTTACCATGGGCTGGCCATCCTTGCATGATGATATCATAGACTTCTGACAATGTCGGACCACTCCTTGCTTCCCCTTGTATTTCTGAATTTGTTGCCAGGAGCTGGTCCACCAGTGTTGTGTGGAAGACTTCTGCTGGGTCACAGAATAAATACTTTTCTTCTTCAGTTGCCAACAGTAGAAGCATTGCTGTGTTGTTTTGTACCCTTGAACTCTACGTCGTAAGAGTGGACTACTAGGTAGAATGCCCAACGTTGCAACGGGGTAGTAGACATCACTGGGATTCCCTTCCTGGGATTGAAAATGGACATGAAGGGCTGGTGGTCTGTCACTCGAGTAAACTTTTGTTCATAGAGTTAGTGGTGTAACTTTTTTATTCCCCATACTAGACTGAGGTCCTCTCAGTAGATCTGCGCATAGTTGCATTCTGCATTCCTCAGTGGTCTTAAAGAAAATGCAATTCATCCTTCATAGTGTATGTCAAAACAGAACCAATGCCATAAGGAGATGTAGCGCATGCCAGTCTGATAGGCAGAGACGGGTGAGCAGTTCATCGGATGTTATTAATCTCTTTGTTTCCTTGAATGCTCTTTCACATCTTTCTGACCACTCCCACTTTGCTCCTGTCTGCCACAGTATGTTCAATAGGTGCAGAACTGTCTCAATGTTTTGGAGAAACCAGTGGTTGTAGTTTACAAGGCCTAGGTATGACCTGAGTTGTGACACATTTTTTGGTTTCGGTGCCTACAGCACTGCTTCAGTCTTCTATGTTACTTATGTAAGACATACTTGTCAATGACATAAACATAATCTGAGATTTCTTTCCTGAAAAGCTCACATTTGTCTCTCTTTGCATGCAAACCATACACACTCGGCCTGGTAAGTACTTTACCAAGGCTCTGGAGGTGCTCTTCGTCATTCTTACCAGTCACAATGATGTCATCAAGGTAACATTGTGTTCCTGGGATATCTTGGAGCACTTGGTCCATTGTTCTCTGCCAAATGGCTGGAGCTGATGTGACGCCAAAGACGAGACAATTATTCTGGAAAAGGGTTGATTGTGAGGAGCTTCCTGCTTGGCTCCTCGATCTCCATTTGCAGATAGGCCTGTGACAAGTCAATCTTTGAAAATCTCTCTATCTGCTTGCCAAAGGTGCAAAAATGTCTTCTATTTGTGGCAGGGGATACTACACAGTGAGCAGCACAGGGTTGTTGCACACTTCGAAATCCCAGCGTATGCAGACAGTTCCAGCCATCCCTTTCTTGATCACCGGGACAATGAGTGTGCCCAATCACTCCGCACACTGCTCCACCTTGGAGAGAATGCCAGATGCTTCCAAGTTCTGAAGTTTAGCATCCACTGTAGGACATAGGACGTCGGTGTTGATGCTTCATCCAGTTCAATTCTGGCCTTCATGTCATTGAGTTTACCAATACCTTCCTCCAGCACCTGTTCATTAGCATGAAGCAGCTGTGACAGTCTCTAGTTAGTGCTACCGTTTGGGCTGCAGTTGCCTGTTAATGCCAGATTGCCTATTGCCTGTTAATGCCAGATTGAGAGCTTCGATTGTGTGCCAGTCTAGTTGGATTTTTCTCAACCATTCATCTCTGAAAAGTGTTGACCCTCCACTTTTCAACACATAAAGCTCTAACTGCTGTGTTTTGCCTCCGTATGTCACATTCAGTTTCAGTTTGCCTTTGGGAGACAATTTCCCCTGTGCAGATTTTTAGCATCACTGAGGTCTTTTCTAAAGGTAGCTTCAAAAGAGTTAATTGTAGTCAGCCTCTGAAATTATAGATAAAGCAGACCCTCTATCTAACTCTATTTTCGGTTTTACACCAGACATATCTGTTGTGACCTGTATGATTTTGCGATCTGCTTCTTAATGGTATATCGTTCTAAGCATGACAGCTCACCTTTGTCAGACTCTGTGTTGTTTGATTCAGATTCAGATTCAGTCACTTCATGCATTTATTTAGTTTTGTGTTTGAAACTTTTCACTCTGTGTGGTTTTTTCTATTTTGGTTGTGCTTTTAATCTGCCTTTCACACTCTCGCTGTGACACTTTATGCAAACTTTTTTCTTTGAATCAACAGTTATTTGCATCATGGGAGGATTTGCCATATCAATAACATTTTTGGCTTTTTGCACTATTCAGGGACATTTTGTTCATTTTACATTCTAATCTCTTTTTCTGTAGTTCTAGCACCCATTAAGCTAAGAAGTGTGGAGACTTTCTTTACCTTATCCACACTGTTAGCAACTGTCTCAATATACGATTCCCAGTCCTCATTAGCACTATCAAATTCATTAATTTTCCCTCCTAAGGCCATCATCACATTATTTTTAATTTGCTAGTTATGTGTCTCTCACTGTTACTCCAATGCCCGTGATGGCCTTCTCCATATTGGTTCACTCTTCCCTTTTTGCTGTCTCTTTCCCTTGCTCCAGATTCTGTTGGCTCATAACTATTGGTACAGCTGGTGATACTCATTGACATTCATGTCCACAATCATTGTCAATTTGATGTGGTTGTACATCTACATATCAAATAAATAAAGGCACGCATTTGGAGGAGAATTTAATGTGTATATTCACCTTGCAAATCTATGCACATGCGTTAGTTATCAGTCGATAATTAGAGCCAAGAGGAGTCACTGCACTGAAAGAAATAGATTTATTTATTACAACTTTGTGCCTCTATTTTTAGATTCCCTTGACTGAGATAATAGCCTTCCAGCTTTTGCTTTCCCAATTCCACTCAGAACATTCTTAGTTTCCGAATGATCACTTGTCACACTTCTCAGTTCCAGTGAAGAGGAACCAATCTCGCCCAATCTCTCCCCAAAGAGCAAAACCCCTAATCTCACTGATTCATTTTGTGTATCTGCCTTGAAGCAGTATCCACTCATAATTATATTGGGTCCCTAAATATCCTAGTCCATCTATCCATGGGAATGGAGACACACTGCACACAAAATGCCAGGTATTAACAACAACATTCAGTTCTCAATGTAATATTTAGAGTCATAGGAAACTACAGAAACAGACCCTTCAGCCCATCTAGTTCCTGCCAAAATAGTTAAACTGCTCAGTGCCTTTGACCTGCACCAGGGTCATAACCCTCCATACCGCTCCCATCTATGTACCTATCCAAACTTCTTTTAAGTGATGAAATCAAAATTTCATCCACCTCTTGCACTGGCAGCTCATTCCACACTCTCATCATCCTCTGAGTGAAGAAGTTTCCCCTCATGTCCCCCTTAAACATTTCACCCTTCACCCTTAACCCATGACCTCTAGTTGTAGTTTCACCCAACCTCAGTGGAAAAAGCCTGATTGCATTTATCCTATTTATACCCCTCATAATTTTTTAAACCTCCATCAAATTTCTCCTCAATTGTCTACATTCCAAGGAACAAAATTCTAACTGATCCAATCTTTCCTTATTACACAGGTCTTCCAAATTTCTGACATACGTTTGAACTCATGTTCCAATGAGTTAATTTCCAGTTAGCTAGGACAGAGGAATTAATCCTCTTGCGTTTCTTTGGAGAAAGCTCCAATAGCCCATTGGAGATTATTTCACTGATTTGGTAAATTGCAGTACCCATTTAGTACCCTCAGAAAAAGATGATATACTTAAGTATCTGGAAATGGGTTTTTGAAACTATCAGATTCATACTCAAAGCCAAGCATGTGATGCGCCATGCCATAGCTGATAATCTATTTAGAAAAGTGATAGTAAAATGCAAGTTGACTCAAGTACAATATTCTCCAAGCTCCCACATAAAGAAAGACAGAATTATGCGTAATAGGATGAGAGTTGTTGTTGTACAGAGATGCAGGGAAGACACTGGGAGCTCATGGAGCAAAGAACTTAACCAGGAACAAATGGGTAAAAAGTTTGCAGAAGCAATGCTGTCAAACTTACTGAAGTTAGTGCTTTTGTTTTGAATTATGGTTTTATGAAGCTAGGTAGAGAGGCAGGCTGATTTACGAAGTGTGCGCAGTTCGGTTTTATTATTTATGGGTTAAGTCAAAAATGCTGGAAGCAAAGGCTCTAAAAGTGAAATTATCGGGACAGTAATAACTTTTTCTCCAAGCGTAGGGCACCAGTGGCTGAATAATTAGCAGTCTGACTGAAATGTGACTAAACTGGGGCAGGACAGCTTTAAGCAGTACACTGCTTTGCACTTAAATGTTGATGGTCAGATCCAGTCCACATCATATTTATTGACCCATTGAAACTCCTCCCTGATTATTTCCCACCAAACTTGTTACACTTTGCAATAAACACAAGAGATTCTGCAGATCCTGGAAATCCAGAGTAACACGCACAAAATCCTGGAGGAGCTCAGCAGATTAGGCAACATCTACAGGGAGGAATAAGGAGGAATAAGGAATAAGGAACATCAGGACTGGGAAGGAAGGGGGGAGAAGCCAAAATAAGGAAGGGGAGGAGTACAAACAATCAGGTGATAGGTGAAGCCAGCAGAGGGGGTGTGGGATGACAAAGTGTGATGCTGGGAGGCAATAGGTAGTAAAGGTAGAGGGTTGAAGAAGAAGGAATCTGTTAGGAGAGGAAAGTGGACTATGGGAGAAAGAGAAGGAGGAGAGGCACTGGAGGGAGTTGATGGGCAGGTGAGGAGAAGAGAAAGGGTAAAACCATAAGACCATAAGATAAAGGAGCAGAAGTCGGCCATTCGGCCCATCGAGTCTGCTCTGCTATTTTATCATGAGCTGATCCATTCTCCCATTTAGCCCCACTCCCCCGCCTTCTCACTATAACCTTTGATGCCCTGGCTACCCAGATACCTATCAATCTCTGCCTTAAATACACCCAATGACTTGACCTCCACTGCCGCCTGTGGCAACAAATTCCACAGATTCACCACCCTCTGGCTAAAAAAATTTCTTCACATCTCTGTTCTGAATGGGCACCCTTCAATCCTTAAGTCATGCCCTCTTGTACGAGACTCTCCCTCCATGGGAAACAACTTTGCCACATCCACTCTGTCCGTGCCTTTCAACATTCAAAATGTTTCTATGAGGTCTCCCCTCACTCTTCTAAACTCCAAGGAGTACAGTCCAGGAGTGGTCAAACGTTCCTAATATGTTAACCCTCTCATTTCCGGAATCATTCTAGTGAATCTTCTCTGAACCCTCTCCAACGTCAGCACATCCTTTCTTAGATAAGGAGCCCAAAACTGCCCACAGTACTCCAAGTGAGGTCTCACCAGTGTCTTATAGAGCCTCAACATCACAGTCCTGTTCCTATACTCTATTCCTCTAGAAATGAATGCCAACATTGCATTTGCCTTCTTCACTACCGACTCAACCTGAAGGCTAAACTTAAGGGTATCCTGCACAAGGACTTCCAAGTCCCGTTGCATCTCAGAACTTTAAGTTCTCTCCCCATTTAAATAATAGTCTGCCCATTTACTTCTTCTATCAAAGTGCATAACCATACACTTTCCAACGTTGTATTTCATTTGCAACTTCTTTACCCATTCTCCCAATCTATCCAAGTCTCTCTTCAGACTCTCCGTTTCCTCGGCACTACTGGCCCCTCCACCTATCTTTGTATCATCAACAAACTTAGCCACAAAGCCATCTATTCCATAATCCAAATCACTGACGTACAACATAAAAAGAAGCAGCCCCAACACTGACCCCTGTGGAACACCACTGGTAACCAGCAGCCAACCAGAATGGGATCCCTTTATTCCCACTCTCTGTTTCCTGCCAATCAGCCAAAGCTCAATCCACGTATGTAACTTTCCCATAATTCCATGGGCTCTTATCTTATTTAGCAGCCTCATGTGCGGTACCTTGTCTAAGGCCTTCTGAAAATCCAAATACACAACATCCACTGCATCTCCCTTGTCTAGCCTTCTTGTAATTTCCTCAAAAAATTGCAATAGGTTTGTCGGGCAGGATCTTCCTTTCAGGAATCCATGCTGAGTTCTGCCTATCTTGTCATATGCCTCCAGGTACTCCATAACCTCATCGTTGACAATCGATTCCAACAACTTCCCAACCACCGATGTCAAGCTAACAGATCTATAATTTCCTTTTTGCTTCCTTGCCCCCTTCTTAAATAGCGGAGTGACATTTGCAATCCTCCAGTCCTCCGGAGCCATGCCAGAATCTATTGACTTTTGAAAGATCATTGCTAATGCCTCCGCAATCTCCACAGCTACTTCCTTCAGATCATGAAGGTGCATTCCATCTAGTCCAGGAGATTTATCTACCCTTAGACTATTCAGCTTCCTGAGTACTTTCTCTGTCATAATTGTGACTGTGCACACTTCTCTATCCTGACACCTTTGAGTGTCTGGTGTACTGCTGATGTCTTACTCAGTGAAGACTGATGAAAAATATTCATTCAATTCCTCTGCCTTCTCCTTATCTCCCATTACAATTTCTCCAGCATCATTTTCTATCAGTCCTATATCTACTGTCACCTGTCTTTTATTCTTTATATACTTGAAAAAGCTTTTAGTATCCTCTTTGATATTATTTGTTAGCTTCCTTTCATAGTTCATCTTTTCCCTCTTAATGACCTTGTTAGTTTCCTTTTGTAAGCTTTTAAAAACTTCCCAATCCTCTGTCTTCCCACTAATTTTTGCTTCCTTGTATGACCTCTCCTTTGCTTTAACTTTGGCTTTGACTTCTCGTCAGCCACCGTTGCATCCTTTTTCCATTCAAAAATTTCTTCTTTTTTGGAATATATCTGTCTTGCACCTTCCTCACTTCTCACATAAACTCCAGCCACTGCTGCTCTGCCATCCTTCTCGCTAGTGTCCCTTTCCAGTCAACTCTGGCCAGTTCCTCTCTCATGCCACTGTAATTTCCTTTACTCCGCTGAAATACCGACACATTGGATTTCGGCTTCTCTTTCTCAAATTTCACAGTGAAATCAATCACGTTATGATCACTGCCTCCTAAGGGTTCCTTCACCTCAATCTCTCAATTACCTCTGGTTCATTACACAGTACCCAATCCACTAGTGGGTAATAAGGGAGCGAGAATGGAGAATGGAAAAAAGAGGAAAGAGGGAGGGGGGATAGCCTTTTGCTCAGGAAGAAATGGTGAGCTTGCCATGTTAATGGAGGGTATCATGACCTTCTAAAACCAGGGTGAAGAAACATTGTTAGACAGCATGGTGCCACAGCAAAAGAGAAGGGTACACTTCCCAAAGGGTGGGTTAAAAGTGTGATGCAGTGAACCCTTTCCCCTTGCCTAGTGGATTCTCACAAGTTTGTATCATAAGTACAAGAGATTCTTCAGATACTAGAAAACTTGAGCAATACACACAAAATATTGGAGGAACTGAGCAAGTCAGGTAGGACATATGGAAGGGAATAAACAGTCATTGTTTCAGACCCAGATCCTTCATCAGGATATTTAGAAATGTGAATGGAGCACTGCAGAAGGATATTTACGTTGCAAAAGGATAATGTATGTTAGGTATATTAAAGTTAAATTGCAACACCATGTATGATAAATATGAAAAAAGAGGTACCCAAATCCTGATGTTAATTTGAAAGTTGAAGCATTCAGTAAAAGGTATTCTATTTGTACCATTACCTCTGTTTATCTGTCTTTTCTCTGAGTATCGTCACTTTATCATGGCGGAGAGCCTTGTGAATTTGGGAGATCCCAAGAACGATGCCGTCTGGAACTTAGCTTCTGGTAGTGTCACCATAGTGGTAAGATCAAGGGGAAAGTTCCAAACTATGAGTAATGTATCCAAGACCTCAATGGTGGAATTGATGGCAGTGAAGGCAGAGGAAGGCGGCGGCAATGAAGGGTCCCCAGTTGTCTTGCATTCTATGCCACTGAACTCTGACCCCTGTGAAAGACCGTGTGATGGCTGCCTGTGCATCAGGCTCCCGATGTAAAACAAACTCACGCACTGGCATTCTCCATTAAGGGAGTAACCCTTTGGGAGAATATCATACCCAGCTTGAGTGATTGCACTACTAGTCTCTAAGTCTGATCCTCTATTCAATCAAATGATTGTTCTTCACCCTAAGTTGATTTTTGCAATTCATCCATGTCGCTTGATAAGCACACTAAATCAATATTAGTCCCAATAATTTCCATTGACGCAAGTTGAAAGAATTTCCACCATCCGCAGCTCAAACAGATGACTCCTAAAATGGTTCCCAATTTTACTCGTGGTTAGGCTTTGCTATTTTTGATACAGATTTCGCCACCAGAAAAAAATAGTTTAAATCTACTTACTCCATAAAAACACTTAAAATAAAAGATTAGATAAGCTCTTAGGTTCTTAAACAAATGAATGCAAGATCTTTTTATGCAATTTGCCCTTGTGATTTAATCCTTTAAGTGGTGATGTAATTTATCTTGCATATAATTTACATTAAGACGCTATAAACAGTAAATGAATCTTTGCTCTGTAGCTTGGTTTGTATCTAAATGTGAACTGTAATGCTGAGCAGCAAAGGGTGACCTTTGATTTTTGTTCAAGTGTATACAGACTACCTTATATGGGACCTACAAGCTGAGGCAGTTCGTGCAAGTAATAGTGTTTAAAACTAATACTTCACCTTCATCAGCACAAAGTTACTTTTAAATTGAGAGAAACTTTCAACTAAACAAGTCATGCAAAACAAATGGGAATCATAAGCCTGACAAAATTATTATTAAGTTCTATGTACAGCAGAAAACACCTAGACCTAAGCTATTATGAGCTTCATAATGGAGAAAAGGAAGACATATTGATTCTGTTAAATCTGAGGTGCTTAACAACATAATAAGTGATGGTTATTATAATAAATGAACAGTATTCTGATTGCATAGTCTAATAGTTTCTGGCCATGATTATTTCCTACTGTAGATGACATAAACATAAAGTTTCTTTTTTTAGAGTTAAAGAGTCATAGTACACTACAGCACAGAAACAGGCCCTTTGGCCCATCTAGACCATGTTGAACTATTATGCTGCCTAGCCCTGTCAACCTACGAGGAATAAGGCTTTACATACTCCACCCATACATGTACCTTCACAAAGTTCTCTTAAATGCTAAAATTGAACACACATCCAACACTTCTGCTGCCAGCTCATTCAAAACTCTGATCATCCTCAGAGTGAAGTTCCCCCTCATGTTTTCCTTAGACATTTCACCTTTCACCCTTAACCCATGACCTATAGTTTGAGTCTCACCTAACCTCAGTGGTAAAGGCCTGCCTGTATTTACGCTATCCATACTCCTCAAAATTTTGTATATTTTTTATCAAACCTTCCCTCACTTTCTTCAAGGTGAATGGCTTTAATTAAGAAGATACAGGAGCAGATTTTCCTGAGAGGCTAAATTGGAAAGTTACATCCAAAATTATTCCCATCCATCCACCTATTTTGGCAACATTTATTTTCCCTTAAGTTTTTATCAATTGCACTGTCATACAGGTGGGTGTAATATTTGTCTCAAATGCTTGATAATTTATCTTAATTGTCAGGACCTGCGTAAAATGTGCAAACCAAGCCACTTCCTCTATCTGACATTTTTAAAGCCATGCAACTACCATCCATGACATGAGGCCAATGGGGTGCAGTTTCTGCTTTCGGCGGGCAATTAGTAATCTAGGCACAACTGTGGCAAGATTTACAAAGTGAAGTTACATTACAAATACCATCAAATCTGATCGACATTTTTAAAAAATTCGAGAACCCATACAACCCAGCGTTGATGAAGGGTCCCAGACCTAAAGCATTGACTGTTTGAATTTCACAGATGCCGCCTGGCCTACTGAGTATTTCTAACCATTTCTGTTTTTATTTTAGACTGGCTGCATCTGCAGTTGTTTTTTTTTATTTTCAGTTCAGATCTTTAATTGATTTTGATTTTCCATTAAGAAGTATTTACTAACGTATTAAAGAGAGGTAATGTAATGCAATTACAGGACTTACTTTCTTCTTGGTCCTCTCTCTCTACCTTTCATTTCACCTTCTTTCTTTCTCATTTTCCACCCTGTCTTTGCTCCCACCAACTTCTGCTTAAGTTCAAACTGAAAGATCTTTGAAATTGTGTCTCGCCGCCTCATTCCTGAATGAGAACTTTGTAATATAAATATGTCTCTGTAGACACCAACTCTACATTTATGCTCTGACAGTTCAGTAAGATTAATAAGGCTGGAAAATGGAAATGTTATCCTGATACATGGAGATGTCACTGGACTATGGATGGAACAGAACACCAGAACAAAATCGGAGCAGGAGTTCGTCACATGGCCCCTCAAGCCTGTCACAACATTCAATATAATCATAACTGATCTAGACTGACCTCAGCTCATCTTCTGTGCCAGTTCCCCATAGTCTCCAATTACCCAGTATTTCAAATATTCATCTATCTTCACCTTAAATATTTCCAGTGATCTGGTCTCCATCACCCACAGGAGCAAAGAATTTGAGGGATTCACTACCCTCTGAGAAAATAGATTTCTAAACCCCTCAGTTTTAAATGATCAGTGTCTTTTGAGAAGGCAGATACATTTTGTTCACACAAGAATAAACCAAGAGATTCTACAGATGGCTGGAAAGCACATGAAATGTGAGAGGAACTCAGCAGGTCAGGCAGCATCTATGGAGAGGAATAAACTGTTGATGTTTTAGACCAAGACCTTTCAAGTCCTGGTGAAGCATCTCAGCCTGAAATGTTGACAGTTTATTCCTTGCCAACTGAACAAGAATTGGTTTTAATAATATTTCTACCTCCTCTCCAGTTTTACTCATATGTTTCAATGCTAACATTGAATGGCAAAATGGAGATCTGATTCTGCAATCCCAACCTTGCGGTAGTGAACCAGAGTAGCAGGAATTCATGCTGAACTGTTTATTGTGTTATTTCTGAGCCACACTCTCTTTTGAGTTAGCATCTTTACAAGGAGGGCAGCATCACAGGGCTAGTTTAAGGGGAATGGTTTGCTTAGCCAAACTTGCTGTCCTGAGATTAGCAAGCGAGCCACAGTGAAAGTAGATTAAGGGCTCTGGGGGAAGAAACAAATAGCATGAAATCAGCATTGTAATGGCCAAGTCTGCAGTCTTTTGATTTGTTATTTAATTCACAACCAATCATATTATGGCAATTTCATTCTTGGGATTGTGAAGGTTTACGCCTGGATTTTCAAGTGGGCACAGGTACATGTTCCAGAAAGGGTGACTAAGGTTCTCCTGATGCGTTTCTCATCTTTCACTCCATGTAAATTTAAAGTTATCCATCAGCTCCTTCCTGTTTCCTTACTCTGCCTGAGACCTGGTCATCTTGCTGACCTTGTTATCCTGTCAACATCTCAGCTCTGAAGTTTCAATCCCACATATTTTGATCCCAAATTCTATTTCCCACTCTTCTGCTCTTGCTTCATTTCCTCCCATGGGATTCTTCTTATCCTCAGCTTTCACCAGCTGCCCTCTATCCACTTCCCCCTCCTCATTCAGCTAATCACCTCTGTAATCTCTGAACCTCCAACTAATATGACCATTAGACCAGTTTCACCACCCATCCTTCCGTTCAGCATTCCAAGGAGAATATACTTCTTGACTTCTTTGATTCACTCTTCTAACCCTCCCCTCAGTACTTTTCATTGTTAAGTACATAAGACAACTGTGCTTTTAACTCCTTCCTTTCTACAATTGAGGGCCACACAATATAGTAGAACCCTTGGAAATGCAAGCGGTAATAAAGTGGAAATTCTCAATCCGTTGAGCATGGGTTGATCTCAGCCCATTGAGCTGCTGTGTAGGGTTGGACATAATGAATTTGTTTTTCACTTCCATTAATTTAGATTCTACCTTCCAGTGTCTAAAGGCGCATTTCAGCAGAAGAGTGATGTCAACAAGAAAGGAAGCAGTGAGGAATTGAGAGGTGAGTTAAGTGGAGGGTAATGAGTAGTGATTGTGAAGAAAGCCCAGTGCCAGTTGGATGCCTAAGGCAACTTTCACTGCTGAATAATACTATCTATTGCTTTCGAGAGGTATAGAAAACAGTGCATGTTCTTGGAGATTGTCCCCTCATACTCAGTATGGTCTAAATTCTGAACTCTGTAAAGGCCTCTGGACTAACGCACATAAAATTCTGGAGGAACTCATCAGGTCAGGTGGCATCTATGTAGAGGAATATAGAGTGGATTTTTCAAGCTGAGATCCTTCATCAATCTTGGATTGAAACATTGACTAATTATTCCTTTTCACAAATATTGCCTGACCTGTGAGTTCCTCCAGCATTTTGTGTGTGTTACGCTGGAATGAGTGGTGAATCTGCGGAATTTGTTGCCACAGCCGGCTGTAAAGGCTAACTGATTGGGTACATTTATGGCAGAGGTTGATAGATTTTTGATTAATCAGGGCAAGAAGGGATACAGGGAGAAGACAGGAGACTGTGTCTGAGAGGGTAAATTGATCGGCTGTGAAGAAATGGCAGAGCAGACATGACGGGCCTAATTCTGCTCCTATACCTATGGTCTTATGGTCTTACTTCCAGCATCTGCAGAGTCTCTCATGTTTTTAGAGGCCCCTGGGCAACTGCATTTGCTAACTATATACCACAGTGGGAAGAAAAGCCAATCCTAGAGATGATGCTGGATTGTCAAGGATGCAGCTGTAACTAGAATCTTAGCATCTGGTTTTGCATTTGTGTGTGAGCAGATTAGGCCAGTCAAAGTGAGGCAATGTAATAGCTGATGTAACTCCGGGCATAATGCTAAAACTGTAACATCAACCTGGAGCTGCAAAGAACTGTTTAAAAAGTCTGTATAGTCTGTGTTTCATTTTGAGACCATAGTAAGACCAGCTGAATAAGACTACAGCATTAAAATCACTCCAAGACTGGGAAAGAAATTGGATTTTTAATCATTGCTGCCTCATATTTACCTTGTGCTTGTAAATTTGGATCAAGCAAGAAATTGCTGCAAATAATCATTTAAACTTAAATTGGTTTGAAATATTTCTTAAATGCATAACTTAATAAATGTTAAGTAGACTAGCAGGAAGCTAAACAGATAAAACCCTCTGGGTCAGGTTTTATTCACTTTATTTGTAATTTGCTTTTTGAAATATTTTTTCTCTCATTCTCCCAGGCAGACTTATTAACTTTGAGGCTTGAATTTACTTTCTCAGTAATCAGGTATGATATTTATTCATGGCAAGTAATTGTGTTGCGTCATTCTGAGGGAAATTTCCATTTGGGGGTTTTGAGTTAATTTAAAGTTCAGTAAATCCATAAAAGCATTAGGTTCTATTTGCATTATTCTGATCTTCAGTTTGCCCCAGTCTCTGGGCGCATTCAGTTTCCAGAAGCACTAACTTTGTTTACTTATCTTTTTTTTAGCTTCTAAAGATCTTTCCTCTTGAATATTAAGAAGTGGGTAAAAATTGCCACTTGACTCAAGTTACCAAATTTCCCATTTTTCTGAATCAGTAGTTATCAGTTTTGCTCAGTGAGTTGTTTGTTCGGAATTCCATTCCAGTGGATGGAAAAGGAAGTCTTGGCTGAAATTTCCAATATAATACTGAGGGTATTATGGTCAGGATCTCTGTCTTTCCAATGGGAACATTAAGCCGACGTCCCCAGCTTCTCCCTTGAGTGGAAGTAGAGCGTTCCATGACACCACTTAGATAAAATCTAAGGTCTACCAGGTGAGTTGTCAATATTAAATCCTCAACTAATATGCAAGTAGATGATCAGGTCTTTTTTTGCATGAGTATATGAAAAACTACTTGCAATAAATTATCTCCTTCATTTTCTATGTTTTATAAGAGAAGTCGTGGAACATAGAACGTTACAGCACAATACAGGCCCTTCAACCCATGATGTGCCAACATTTTAATCTGTCTAAGAGCAATCTAACCTTTCCCTCTTATATAGCCCTCCATTTTTTTATCATCCATGTGCCTATCTAAGAGTTTCTTAAATTCTCCTGATGTTTCTGCTTCTACCACCACCCCCGGCAGTGCATTCCCTGCACCCCCTACTCTCTGTTTAAAAAAAACCTCTGACATCCCTTCTGTACTTTCCTCCATAAAGTTATGCCCCCTAATGTTAGCCATTTCCACCCTGGGAGAAAGTCTTTCGCTATCCATTCAATCTATGCCTCTTATAACCGTATAACCATATAATATATAACAATTACAGCATGGAAACAGGCCATCTCGACCCTTCTAGTCCGTGCCGAACTCTTACTCTCACCTAGTCCCACTGACCTGCAATATAACCAATTATCACCTATTATATATTATCATCTTGAATAAGCTCCAGAGAGAAAAGCGTTATCTCACTCAACCTACCCTAATAAGACATGCTCTCTAAATCAGGTAGCATCCTGCTAATCTCCTCTGCACCCTCTCTAAAGTTTGCACATCTTTCCTATTATGAGGCAACTAGAACTGAACGCAATATTCTAAATGTGGTCGAACCAGGTTTTGTAGAGTTTAAACGTTCCTCACGGTTCTTGAACTCAATTACCTGACTAAGGAGAGCCAACAGGGCGTTTGCCTTCTTAGCAGCCCTGTCAACTTGCACGGCAACTTGGAGGGATTAATCGTAATTAATTGGTTGTAAAGTATTTTGGGACATTCTGAGCTTGGAAAAGGTGTTAGAACAATACAGTACCACGGTAGCATAGTGTTAGCGTGAGGCTGTTATGGAGTTCAAAGTTCAATTCCGGCACCGTCTGGAAGGAGTCTGTCATCCCCATGGAATGCATGTGTTTTTCCTTGGCTGCTCCGGTCTCCTGCCACAGTCCAAAGACCTTCCAGGTAGGGTAACTGGTCATTGTAAATTATCTGGTGATTAAGTTAGGGATAGTCAGATTTGTAGGAGCTTGTTGGAGCTTGTTGGAAGGGCCCTCTGTATCACTAAATATATTAAATAAAATAGGCATCTATTTTGCAACTCAAGTAAAATTATTAATGTATTTTTATTCCATATTTAGCCCCAGTTTTGTAAAATATCTAACAGTTAAGATGCAGCAATTGTACAATGTTAAATCTGTAACTAGAGTTCAATTCACTCTGCTTGTTACAGAAATGCTGCCTCTTCGTTCCCCTTGTGATTCAATTAACATCGGCAGCAACAACTCCATGGCCAATATTATCTATTCTCAGGTGTGTTGCCCAAATTAAATACAGCATCCAAATTTTGTTACATTCTGGGAATCGCAGGATATAATGACTTTGCCTTGGATTGCACAAGAGCTGAAGTGAGGAAGTAGATGACCGGAACAATGTTGTTAGAACAATTCAAGCCATTGATTTGCATGGCAATCTAATTGAGCTTGCAACGTACTGTGCAGAGGGTAAGAAAGCCCCAGTAGAAGGTTTGGAGAAGCAAAAAACTCTTTTCTACAATGAGAAAGGTTCATCATGTTGTATCTTAAAGTTGTGTTCCAACAATTATATTTTCTGAAAATATTATATCTGCTTTATGTTTACATGAACTAGCCTCCCCATCATCGAGGACATCTTTAAAAGGCAGTGCATCTAGAATCCTCACCATCCAGGACACGTTCCATTCTCAATACTACCATCAGGAGGACGCACAGGACACTGATAACCCATACTCAGTGTTTTAGAAACAGTTCTTCCCATCCACCATCAGATTTCTGAACAATCCATGAACCCATGAACATTACCTCACTATTTTGCTCTTGTCTTGCATTATTATTTTTCTGATATATATATTTTTGTAATCTATAGTAATATTTTACATATTGCACTGTACTACTGCTACAAACCAACAAATTTCATGAAATCTTTATAGGCATCCGTTAGTCTCCTGAGACCATGGATTTGCGCCTTGGAAGGTTTCCAGGGAGCAGGCCTGGGCAAGGTTGTATGGAAGACCGGCAGTTGCCCATGCTGCAAGTCTCCCCTCTCCACGCCATCAATGTTGTCCAAGGGAAGGGCATTAGGACCCATACAGTTTGGCACCGGTGTTGTCGCAGAGCAATGTGTGGTTAAGTGCCTTGCTCGAGGACACAAAACGCTGCCTCAGCCAAGGCTTGAACTAGCGACCTTCAGAGCACCAGACGAACACCTTAACCACTTGGCCACTGAAATAAGTCAGTGATAATAAATCTGCTCACAGTCTCCCTTCCCCTGATGATTCCATTCACTCACAAGAAAGGGGGAGTCGCACAAGAGATCCATACTGGCCTTCCATGGGTTTAAGGAGAAAGTTTTCCCAACAGATCCTGAATGATTCACCCACAGCCTTCCTAAATGGAATTTCAGGAATATATGCCACTTAACTGTGTACATCTGACAATTAGGGATCTCGAGATCCAAACAATCCATAGTGACTCAATATACCCAAATAAAATCAGTCTCTTTTAAGCTGGAGAAATTGCCAATGATTATGTAAATGCAAATAAAGCATTTCCTTAACTTGAAGCATTTACTTTATTTCTTTAGAACTGCAACATGGAACAGAGCCTTCTGGCCCAGCAAGCTATGACACCCAGCAGCTCACCAATTTAACCCAAGTCTACTCACAGGACAATTTACAATGACCAATTAACCTACTAACTGGCTCATCTTTGTACTGAGGGCAGAAGCCAGTGTACCCAGAGGAAACCAACGTGCACACGGGGAGAAATTACAAGCATTCTTATAGAGGACACCGGAACCGAACTCCAAACTCCAATGCCCCAAGCTGTAACAGTGTTGCGTTTACTGCTACACTACCTTAGCGCCCAAATTTATGTGTTGGATGTAACCTTAAGCCTGATTTATACTTGTGCGTACGGGCTACACCGTAGCGAGCATGCGTTGTTGTGTCTGTGTCGCTCTGCAATTCACCGCCAAAACATTAGTTGGCAGTGGGGTTTCTATGCCACTGTGTTGAGTTTCTTTGTGAGAGACATGGACGAGGAAATGCATTTCAAATATTTTCGGATGTCGGCAGGTAGATTTGATGATTTGGTTCATCGTCTCCAACCATTTATTTCGCGTCAGTGTACAGACACGGCGGAGAAAAGCAACCAGAAATGCGTAGGAGGAAATGCGATACTACCAGGCGAACCAATCACAGTTGTTGCGGTCTGTGTCGCCACGATGCATGAGTTACTTTTTTGGGGAGGTGCACGTCACCCTACAGCGTAGGGTACGGCACAGGGTACGCAGTACCTACGGCGCACATTTGACGCAGAAGTATAAATCAGGCTTTAAGGTAATACCATGGGGCAAGAAGTTAGTGCATTTTATGGCTGCATGTGCTTCATATACCATGCAAAGTCACTCCACCTTCTCACCATATGGCAGGCGTTGTGTCTTAGTCGTGGCTGTTGTGCTTATGAAATATAAGATGGAATGGAAATGTTCGCCTGCTGCCCTTCAGAAGCTGTGCACTTTGCATGTATTTTTAATGTGTTGGACCACTTGTAGCTGACGTAATACTGCCTCAGGCTGACAAGATACCGGGTGCAATAGAGCACAGAACATCTGCATCTGAAGAAACTGTTGTGTTTACAGTTAGGGAATTTTAAGGATAAGGTTGCAGAATTTATCCTTAGATGGTGGAGCACTGTGCATAAGGAATGTATATGAGACTAAAAACTGTGGCATTCAGAGGAAAATGAGACAAATCCTGAAGACTGTAGAACAGCCCAGGCTGAACAATTTCTGTAACTTTAACTTGATACATTTGATGTTTCCCTTCATCGTTTTGTTGGGTTAGGAATGTCACTGAGAAAATTCATAGGGCTTTAACCTCTAGATAATGTCTCTGTCAGTCATCTTCCCAAGAAGATTAAATGCATTAGTGGGAGTCTTGACAGGTCATTAGATATGGCTTGCAGTTTGTCTATGAAGCAACATCTAAGGTAATCATTCTGTGCGAAACATCTGAAAGACTTGAGGTGAAGTTGTACCAATAAAAGTCTTTATTTCCTTTCCACTGAGATTTGATTGACCTTTCCCCATTCTTAATTCCCATCCTCTTAAACTTAAGAGAGATTGCTTGATTGAACTCCTGTTAATGTTCTGATGAAAAATGTTAACAATGTGAAATGGAATTCTTGCACAACTTGGTTTGTGTATGTCCCACTGGCCCTACCTGGCAGCCTGCCTCCAGGCATGGCCATTGAGGGATTTCTGCATGAGAAGATAAAATTAACTTACTTAGCCCTGAATTCTGTAGTCAGATTTTTAATGTTCCCAGGAGCACTAAAGGGATTTAATTATTGCTAGCCCTCAAATCTCTTAGTAACATAGATATTTAACAAACCTTTTAATTCTTTTAAGACAAAGCAAGTTGATTGAGAAAGCAGGTCGGGGGCATTGTTTTCATGAAAAAATGTGTTTGGCAATGCAACACAAAAGCACCACCCCTGGAAATATCATCTATAATCAATCAAAGTTCTTTCACTTTTAATGAATCAAAAATATGACAGATATTTTGTGCACAGCTAAGTCCCACATACATTGATACAATAAAAAAAAAATCAGGTCAACACACACAGAAACATTGTGGTAAGAAAGCAACATCCATTATCAAAGCTCCTCATCAGCCAAGCCATGCTCTTTTCCCACTGCTACCATCAGGTAGAAGATAAAAGTGCCTCAAGACTCTCACCACCAGGTTCAACAACAGTTAACTACCCTCAATCATCAGGCACTTGAACAAAAGGGAATAACTACACTCATTTAAGGACCTTTTATCTTGTTATTTCATGCTTGTTATTTATTGCTATTTAATTATATCTGTAGTTGGTTGTCCAGTGATCCTGTTTACAGTTGCCGTTTCTATAGATTTGCTAAGTAAGCCTGCAGTGAAAGAATCTCAGGGTCATATGTGGTGACATGTATGCACTCTGATGGTAAATTTCACTTTGAACTTTGTACATTGAACTGTGAATACTGGAGGAACTCAGAAGATCATGCAGCATCTATGGAGAGGAATAAATAGTCAATAATTTAGGTGGAGACCCTTTATGTGGTGGGCAAAAAAACAGGGGAAAGTGGGAATCAAAGCATATTTTACAAGAGCAAATCACACAAAATCTTGCAGGAGCCGAACAGGTCAGATAGCATCTTTGAAAGGGAATAAACTGTTGAAGGCTGAGACCCTTCATCACAATGCTAGATTTCCAGTAACTGCAGAATTTTCTGTGCGAATAATTAGGGCAACAGTATTAGTGTTAACAGATGGTGGAGATTGCCTTTGGATGCTTGATGGATATCAGAAGAGAAAAAGCAAAGAATCAAAGCCTGGAATTTGTATTGTGTAGTGCCTGATTTCAAAAACTGTACAATGCAATTTTGACTTTCTCTAATTAGATTGTACAGCAGATCCTTTCCAGATGAAGTCACACTAGACATAAAATTGGAACTGGCATTTTTACGTATATTCACTTTATTGTGCCTAATATGTTCTTGAGACTTATTTCGTTTGAACTTTAACTTGTTGTTAGCATCACTATGAAATTTATTGGGGGTTTTCTTGCCATGAGACATACTTGTGTATCTGATGTAATTTCCTTGTACTGTAGGAGGATCAAGCCAAATTATCCCAGAAGAATCACAGTTGTATCCTTGAGACTGTTCCCTCTCAGCTGTGCAGGTGCATGGCCGCACAGTAACTGCAATGCTCCTGTGCACATAGACATTATTGCCACCCAGCTGGAGTTTTCTTTCATATAATATTAATGTTAAGATTTAAAGTGCCACACAGTTTTCAGGCTATGTAAACATTTCCTGCTCAGAGGAATGGTTGGTCCACACAGCTGTAAAAAATAAAAAAGAGGGAACGTTGATTCTTGCTTCCAAAAGTAGTAACTTCAAAGAAATCAAACTTCAGAAGCAAGTCGTCCAACACTCTAGCATATCACATCTTTAAGACATTTAACTGAGGACAAACTTTTGTAATATGTCCTTATTCTATTTTTCATTTCCCAGAATCAGAGTGTCTTTAGTTTTCTATTTACAGTGAACCTTAGACTGAACACAGTCCCTGTCAGTGTGATCAGCTTACCGGATATATCATGTGTTACTGCGTGTGATTTTTCTGACACCGAAAGGCAGAAAGGTAGACAGACAATCTGTCAGGCTGTGGATTATGCTTTTAACTATCAGGCAGGTTTATCCCCCAATGAAGTGATAAATAAATGAGAAAAAGAAATCCAATGACAGATTTACAGTAGTTATTCAACTGTGAGTCAGCTGAGTGAGTTACACTCTCACCTTTAGGTCAGAAGTTTGTGGATTAATTATCTATTTTAGTGTCTTGAACACATAATCCAGATTAACACCTCTGTGTTGTGCAAAATACAGTTTACATGAAATTCAGTTGCATAACACCGTACTTTATACAGTATGATGTAAATAAATGATAATTTTTCTTTTCATGGAGTGAAGCTTGATAGCAATTATTTCAAGGTAACTTGCATCACTCAGAACTTTCAGTCAGTCATTTCTGTGACTCAGTATCCTGCACAAACGGAATGACATCATTCCCCGGACTGCAGGGGTTCCCAGGTCACACTGTCCCATGGAATTAGAATCAGAATGAGGTTTAATATAAATGGCACACAGTATCTCATGAAGTATGTTTTGTGGCAGCAGTACATTACAATACAAAATAAAAATAACTATATACTACAACAAGAAATATATATATATATATATATTATACATTATAGTAATAATACATCCTATTCTGGCTTTCCCCCCTTCCTTCCAGTCCTGTTTACTGTATTCATTTCCATAGATGCTGCCTGAACTGCTTAGTTCCTCCAGCATTTTGTTTATGTTAGTCTGGATTTCCAGAATCTGCGGAATCTCTTGTGTTTACCTCCCTTCAGTGATGTTCTCCTCTGATCCCCTAAAAGCACACTTTCCAAATGCTGCCAACTTCCTTACCCACCCCTAACCACAGCCTTTTAATTCTCTGACCCTCAAATTTACTTCTTGCCAGGACTCTTTGATGTGCTGTTGGAGAATTTTTTCCACAGTAACCACTTGAAATCTTTTTATTTTCTTCATATGCCATCCTAACTAAATTCAAAGGTCTAAGTAAATTTATTATCAAAGTACATATACGACACCGTAAACAACCCTGTGATTCACTCTCTTGTGGGTAATCACAGTAAATACAAGAAACACAATAGAATAAATGAAAGACCCCACCCAACAGGACAGATGTTATTAAAAACGCAAACATGAGGAAATCTGCAGATGCTGAAAATTCAAGCAACACACATCAAAGTTGCTGGTGAATGCAGCAGGCCAGGCAGCATCTCTAGGAAGAGGTACAGTCGACATTTCAGGCCAAGACCCTTCGTCAGCACTGACTGAAAGAAGAGCTAGTAAGAGATTTGAAAGTGGGAGAGGGAGGGGTGATCCAAAATGATAGGAGAAGACAGGAGGGGGAGGGATGGAGCCAAGAGCTGGACAGGTGATTGGCAAAGGGGATACGAGAGGATCATGGGACAGGAGACCTAGGGAGAAGGAAAGGGGGGGGGGGGACCCAGAGGATGGGCAAGGGGTATAGTCAGAGGGACAGAGGGAGAAAAAGGAGAGACAGAAAAAGAACGTGTGTATATAAATAAATAACGGATGGGGAACAAGGGGGAGGTGGGGCATTAGCAGAAGTTTGAGAAGTCAATGTTCATGCCATCAGGTTGGAGGCTACCCAGACAGAATATAAGGTGTTGTTCCTCCAACCTGAGTGTAGCTTCACTTTACAATAGAGGAGGCCGTGGATAGACATATCAGAATGGGAGTGGGGCGTGGAATTAAAATGTGTGCCCATTGGGAGATCCTGCTTTTTCTGGTGGACAGAGAGTAGGTGTCCAGCGAAACGATCTCCCAGTCTGTGTCGGGACAGATGTTATGCTTTGTAACTCCAATACATAAAAATAATCAAAATAAAAACAGAAGAGTCCAGAATGCATGTACATTAGTTTCATTTTTACTTAAGGAGAGGTGATGTGATGACAGGGTGATGAGGCATGCCATGTACGTACTTCTACATATAACCTGTAATTAATGATTTAAATAATGAAGTATGCTTAATCAAACAATATATTTACAATATTACTTGACTATTACTGAAATATTAAATACACAACACTCATCCCGGCTTAGCTATAAAGTCCAACTCAATAGAAAATGCATCTCAATTTATATGCGTATACATGCGCACATAATAGCTCTCTATATATATATGTGTATATATATATACATACAGTATGTGTATGTGTGTGTGTGTACAGTATGTCTTGTCTTGCGCCCTTAACTCCTGGTGGAGTCGTCGGGGTGCCACCATGACAGACTTTGCACCAGTCTGTTCCATCTGCTGCAGTTGTGTGCCAGAGTCTGGGTCACCACAAGTGTTTTCCCTGTCCATTGTTTAATGTTGTCCGTCCATCCTTTCCTCTGCCTACCTCTCCTTCTTTTCTCCTCCATGATTCCTTGTAGAACCATCTTTGCAAGATATATATATATATTATGTCTTATTCCATTCATTTTCAGGAATAACTGAAACCATTCTTCAACAAACTGCAGTCCATTGTCACTGATTAAGTGTTCTGGAACACCAGTCCTTGCAAAGGGGCTTCTCAACATATCAACAGTGTGCGAGGCTGCAGTGGATGCTTTTGGGAACATTTCTAGCTACTTTGTTAACACTACCAGGAAATTTGTGCACACAAATGATCTGGCAAAATCCAAATGAATCCTCTGCCAGGGCAGTGCAGAACATTCCCAGGGATGAAGAAGTGCTGCTCTTGGCAACTTCTGGATATGTTACCATCTCAAACAGTGAATGGCGAGCTGATTGATCTGCTGATTTATCACAAGTACCTACCGCACATTCCATCCATTTTGGGTTGTCATGTAGACTTGAGACAGTGTGGACTCTTTTGGGTTTCCCTTTGGATCATCTCTGCCGATAATAGGGAAATCGCAAATGAGAGAAAATCTGTGGATGTTGGAAATCAAAGCAACAGGTTCAAAATACCAGGGGAACAGATGCAGGGCAAGCAGCATCTATAGAAAAGAGTAAACAGTTGACATTTTGGTCTGAGTCCCTTCATCAGGTTAATAGGGAGATGTTTGATTTGCGTTGGGGAGAATATATCAAGAAGAGTGTCTTCTGTTGAAAAATTTTCAGGTATTTCCTTTTCTGAAGATAAGCAGGACCATCCATTAGCATTTCCATGATTAATCATCCTCTTGAGTTCAATCTTAAAGTTATGTCCTCCTAAGAAACAGAGCCCATCTCTGCATTTATGCTGCTGCTGTTAGTGCCATTCTATCAACTGAAAATTGATACTAGTGGTTGATGATCAGAAATGAGGACGAAGTCTCTCACATACAGGTACTGGTTGAAACTTTTTACCCCCCAAACCAGACTCAAGGCCTCTCTGTCAATCTAGGTCTAATGTTTTCCTAGAGCGGTACGGGAACGTGACGTGGAAACTGTGGGGCGTTCACTTCCATCGCTCAAGGCATGTGACATGATTGCACCTATAACATATGACAAGGCATCACAGGCAAGCTTCACTGAAAGACATGGGTCATAATGTGTGAGCACAGTATCTGGCGCCACCATTTCCTTTACCTTATGGAATGCTACCTTACACTGCTTTGTCCATTGGCATTTCTTCCAATCCGCAGTATTGAGTTCAAAGGATGGAGCACAGTAGCCAGATTTGGCAGGAATCTGTTACAGTAGTTGACAAATCTTAAAAAGAATGTGAACTGTGACACATCTTTTGCCTCTTGGGGCATCCATCACTGCTTGGTTGGGATTTTCTCAGCACACTTGTGTAAATACCAGTTTGACCAGAGTAAATGATGCTTGGTTTAAAGAATTCACACTTGTGAATCATGCTCTGAGCCTGTAATTTTTTAATCTTTTTAACACTGCCCTGAGATTTTGGAGCTATTCCTTGCCATCCTTACTGGTGACAAGGATGTTGTTCAGGTGCTTGAGTGCCGGGGTTGCCTTATTGCACCTAGTCCATTGCTTTCTATCAGAGTGTAGGTGCAGAAGCTACTCAAAAATAAGCCTATTGTAGATGTAATGCCCCTTATGAGTGTTGATGGTGAGAAACACTTTGGACTCTTCTTTCATCCCAATCTGTAGGTAGGCCTCAGCTAAATCCAATTTGGTGAATGCTTCATCCAGAAAGGGCAGAGTGCATTGATCTACTTTCAGTACTGGGTTGATGGTACCTTAAAATCACCACAGATACTAATGGAACCATCCTTCTTGGCTACTGGCCTTACCCATGGGATCCACTCAGACTTGGAAAGAATTCTCTCAGTCACCATGCGATCTCACTCACTCGCTAGTTTATCACAGATGCTATATGGAACCGGACAAGCTTTGTAAAATTTTGGTGAAGAAATTTCATTTCACAATATTTTCCCTTTGATATGCTTGAGTTTTCCAGTGCTTTCCTTGAACACTACAGTGGCATCATCTAGTACTTTTCTTAATTTGCTTTCATTTGACCCTATTACAGGGGATGTGGCATGCAATTGGTGGATGGATCGCCAATGAAGTTGTAGTTGTCTCAGGCACTCACCACTCAAAATGCTGGCACTCCTGATTTTACCACATGCAAGCCCAATGTGGCTTGTTGGTTATTGTATTTCTCAGTTACGAATGCCATTCCCACAGGAGTTATCTTTTCACTAGTATAAGTTCTTACTTGGAAATCTGTAGGCTTCAGTTCATTATCTTTGAAATGCCATACAAACTCATTTTGTAGAATGACTGAAACAGCCAAGCCAGTATACAAATCTGCTTCAATTAATTTGCCATTCACTTCTGAAGTAAGCCATATTGCTTGTCTCTTATTAATTTTCACATTGTAAATCTAAGGTCTACTCAGTCCTGAGTCACTGTCATCATTATCAGGTTTTTCATCAACAGCACACAGCTTAGTGTTCTGTTTGAAACTGCAGCTTGACTTTTTTATCCCCATCTCTTCCCTATGCAGACCATTTATATTAGTTCGGCCAACATACTTCTTATGTCTGTCCTACTTTGTTGCATTTTCTGCAAGTTTCACCTTTAAATCTGTGTTTGTCTGGTGTATATGAGCCCCTGCCACGATTTTCTCAGCCAGGTCAGTTTCTGTTTAGACGTTGCAATTTTGTTCACACTCACTTTCAGTCCTGACTGCTGTTTCCATTGATACAGTTATTTCAACTGCTCTTTTAAATACAAGTCATGCCTCAATTAGGAGCCATTGCTGAATGTTTTTGTGTAAGATTCCACAACTGAATGATCTCTCAGTTCATCGTTATGCCCATTATCAAACTGACAATGTTCTGACAACGTATGCTGAAATGAGTTTCTCTTCCTTTTGGTTCCATTTATGAAACCTCCAACATTCAAAATGCTGGAGGAACACAGCAAGGCAGGTATTCTGAAATCAACAATGCTTTCAGTTCTACTCTAAATGTTCCTCATTAGGATCTAGTCCTTGCCAGTGTATATGAGGAATAGATTCTTCTCGGGCTTCCAGCCAGGTATAGGTATCAATGTTTTGATGACAAACTCTGCCATCTTCATCAGGGATAATGCTTGGGCATGTCTAGCCTGGTGGTATTTATATGACTGATGGACAATAGAGGTATAATTACCTGCCTAATGGAGTATAGCTGATTTCGGCACCCAATTGCCCACCATTGAGAACATCTACCATAAACGCTGCCTGGGCAGGGCAAAAAGCATTATCAGGGATGCATCTCATCCTAACCATGGACTTTTTACTCTCCTCCCATCTGGTAGGCGCTACAGGAGCCTCCGCTCCCGCACCAGCAGGCACAGGAAGAGCTTCTTCCCTGAGGCTGTGACCCTGCTGAACCTCTCACCACAGCGCTAAGCAGTATCACATCCGTATTGTACTGTCGCAGTACTTTTAATATTTGTGTGTGTAGCACTTTCTTTATTCGCAGTTATTTTGTAAACAACACTATTCTTTGCATTTCTGGTCAGATGCTAAATGCATTTTATTGGCTTTGTATCTGTACTCAGCAAAATGACAATAAAGTTGAATCTAATCTAATCTAATAAAAAGGATAATTCGAGGAAGAAAGTTTGAAAAAAGCTAAGGAAATACTAAGGATATATAAGGTTCAGGCAAAATATGATCAGCCTAACAAAAACACTGTGGAGTTTATAGATACCCTAAAACAAAAGCTTGGTGCATACAAAGCCAGACTAGACAGATACATGAAATACACCAGACAAAAGAAAACAGAATTATCAGTTCAGAAACAATGAAAAATATTTATATAGGACATTCAAATTAAATTTGACACACCAAAATGTTACCAAACCCAGCATAGATTTACCAACAAGCACAGAGATAATAAACTTTTGGTCTATTACCTTGTCAAACAGGGTGACGCACAATCAGGAAGCAAGCTGGTTTAGGAAAGAAAAAGAACGCACAGACACAATAGAAGAAATGCAAATACCTGGAGTTACAATGGATATGCTGAACAAGGTTATAAAAAAATACCCACAACTATATAAGTATTGGAAGCGATAATATTCATAATTATTGGTACAAAAAATTTACTTGCCTTCATCCCTTCCTATTAATGCATATTAGCAACTTTCTTAAAAATACAGAAAATCCTGAAAATATGCCTGAATATTTAGCAGAAGTTAAAACATGTCTTTTACCTGAAGGGAAAATTACAAATGATCCATCAAAATATCATCCTCTTTCTTGTTTACAAATTATATATAAAATTGTAATATCATGTATCTTGCAACTAATTACCACTCACTAAGATAACCACAATATTCTTACAGAAAAGCAGAAAGGATGCTGCAAGGTTATGAAAGGATGTAACGAACAATTGATAGTGGATTCCATAATTTTAAATCTAGCCCTTAATTCTAAAAATTTCATGTTGCTATATTGATTACTAAAAGGTATTCGACTCTGTCCCACACTTATGGTTAATACAAGTTCTTACTATATATTAACTATACCCAATACCTGTGGAATTCCTGCAACATCTGATGAAGCATTGGCGTACTATAATCACCCTATCTATTAAAAGCAGAAAAGAACAACCACCGTTATCAAAATAAACCGAGGCTTTTTCCAAGATGACTCTGTAAGTCCACCTATCGTTCTGTCTAGCTTTAAACCTGTTAATTTACTGAATCGGAAGATAACTGGGTATCAAATCAGACACAACGAAATGAGCTATACCTTAATACACCTTTCATACATGGATAATTTGAAATTATATGCTCCTTCATCAGTTTAGTTGAAGCAATTAATTCAAATAGTAGAACTATTTTCGAAAGATGTAAGTATGAACTTTGGATTGGATAAGTGCAAGACATTAAACATAAAGAAAGGTGCAATAGAGCTAATAGAATACAAAACAGGGCAGCAGGATACAATGCAACTGATCGATGAATATGAAACATATAAGTATCTGGGATATCAACAAGGAAAGAAAATAGATCATAGTGTGATAAAGAAAAAGCTTTTGACAGAACCTCCTTCAAGGCTTAAGAAAATCTGCCAGAACTTAAAGTTACTTTGAACTTTGAACTTTGGCCTTTGAACAGTTGTTGTTGTTGTTGTTGTTGTTGTTTGTCCATCGTTGACGTCGATGAGGACCTCAACACCATAATGATGGTGTCGAGACTGGCACGTGATTTGGATTTAAGTGAGGGAGAGTTGCGCAGCGTCAGCCTCACTCTCTGTTCCCAATTCCCATCTGGATCCAGTGGCAAGACAGAGTCTAGACGGCTGGAGATGGGACTAGGCGCAGTGGATGACCAGGACGTCTTCTGTGTCTTGTCTTGCTCTACACGTTACACGACGCTTGCAGAGACCGCCTTCTTGACCATTGGACCTTCCATTGGTCTCGTCCGCTCAATCCGCCGGAGTCTGTCTTCACATGCTGGGATAGACAACTGCCTATCTCACCGAGGGTTTGAGACTCGTCGGCTACTCTCACCTGGTTTAGCCGGCTTGTCGAAGCTGTTGCCCGGGGTGTGGCCACTGTCACATGCAAACAGCTATGGGGAGCCACAGGTGAGAGCTGAGTGCCAGGTGGGGACCAAAGGTGGACTAACCGCCCTGAAAAGGACGCGACATGTTCCCCCACCAGAGGTGCTACCCCTCCTTGACACCCCATATACCCATATACCCCATATACTTTTGAACAGTAAAAATATAACAAAGGAAATAAACACTTTTGCTGTATCCTTATTAATGTATTATTTTCTCATAATATCTTGGTCTGAAACTAATCTGGACAATTTACAAAGAAAATTAAGAAATGAAATGATAAAATTTCAGAAACCATTATGCACATTTGAATGTGTTTAGATTAACACTACCTGGACAGAAGGAGGAAGAGGAATAACAGGCATTAAAAATCTTCACAATAGTCAGAAAAAAACTTCCAAGGATATACTTTCATCAATAAAAACCAGAGTCAGCACTCTGCACAAGCATATGAAATTCTGATAAGAAGTATTCACGACTAAAGTTAAGTGAGTGCACAACTCAGAAAAATGAAGAAATTATCACAATTGAAGAAAAAGTTAACCAATGAAAGATCATGACCCTCCATGGAAGACATCTCCATGATCTGAGCAGACTAGGTATTGACAAGGGAGTGTCAAATACCTGGCTCAGACTTGGAGACCTCTTCCCAGAAGCAGAATAGTTCCTTGTGGGAATACAGGACCAGATTTGTTAACACAAAAAAAAATCAAAAATACATAATAAAGGACCAATAAATTCAAGACGGTAAATGTAGAAAATGATGAGAAAAACTAGCAATAATCCATCACTTTACAGGATTCTGCAATAGTTTAACTCAATCTGATTACTCACGCAGGCACAATCAGGTGGCAAACATCATTTATCAAAATCTTGCTTTAAAATACAAACTCAGAAATGAGAGCACCCTTTACCATAAATTAGATTAGATTATTAGATTATGAGGACACACAGTCCTCTTTTATTGTCATTTAGTAATGCATGCATTAAGAAATGATGCAATATTCCTCCAGTGTGATATCACAGAAACTCAGGACAGACCAAGACTGAAAAACTAACAAAAAACACATAATTATAACATATAGTTACAACAGTGCAACAATACCGTAACTTGATGAAGAATAGGACATGGGCACAGTAAAAAAGTTCAAAGTCTCTCGAAAGTCCCACATCTCACGCAGACGGGAGAAGGAAGAAAACTCTCCCTGCCATGCCCGACCACAGACCGACTCTGAGTCGTCTGAAAACTTCGAGCCTCCGATCAGCCCTCCAACACCGAGTACCGAGCGCCATCTCTGCCGAACACTTCGACCCCAGCCTCGGTCACCAGCAGCAAGCAAAGCCGGGGATGTTGGGGCCTTCCCTCCGGAGATTCTCGATCGCACAGTAGCAACGGCAGCGAACCGGGCATTTCAGAAGTTTTCTCCAGATGTTCCTTTGTGCTTCTCACGTCTGTCTCCATCAAATTAGAATTGTGCACAACATCCTGCTTACAAATACGATATCTTGGATGCAAGCTTGATCCAGTTTCAGAGTTGGAATCCCACAAATTATATTAAGACCAATGCATAATTACAGATAGGACAATCCATAATAAACAACCAGGTATAATAACACAGGATAAACAAGCAAGAACAACTTATTTAATAGATATAGCTATTCCAAGCACACATAACTTACAGAAATCAATGTGAAAAATACCAGAAACGTGCTGAATTCAAAGAGGAAATTGAAAGACTTTGGAATGTGAACAGGGTATACATTGTCCCAATAGTAAAATCTACAACTGTTATTATCCCAACGGCACTACACCATAGCATTAAACAATTAGGACTGCACAGTAGTCTTGTAAATCTTAGTATGTAAATCTTCAGAAAGCCACGATACTGAACACCCACCACTAGACTAGTCCTAACGTTCCTAGCAATTGATAAATGAGCATGCTTGGCTAAGCCCGTACCTCAGCTTTTACCAGCTTGAGCTGAGAAAAAAAGTAATAATTATCACCTGTGAGGTGTTTTCAGTTCCCCATCGGGCACCTCTCCAGGTGGTGGATTGGAGAAAGCTCTGCAGACATGCAGGCCAGGTGGGACATAAAATACTAACCTCAGACCAAAATAGAAACATATTCAGGCACACCTGTACCCAGATTGGGAGGAACTCAGGCTGTAGGTATAAAAAGCAATACCCTTTTGCTTTAGAAATGGAGAGGTGTCTACGGAATAGAGTGATATGGCTGCTGCCTGAGGAGCTAGAATTGGCAAGACAGTAAGCAAACTGCCAGTGGTGTACTGCTGAATATGTGGGCAGCCACCAAGAAACTTGAAAAGAGATCTAGCCAGCTTTCAAAGTAGCTCATCAACACAGACTCTGCAACCGCTGCAGATGTTTTTCAGGGGAGATGTCCACTAACAACTGAGACCACTCAAGCAGTTAAGGGAGAAAAAAAAACATGCACAAAATAGCAGCAATCACATTCATAATTCATGAAAATTATGAGGTAATGGAATATGAGAGTGACATGACAGTATACAGAGATAAACCTTAACAAAAGTTTATAGCACAATAACCCTTCATGCAAGTAAATGCACAGCAAATATCAGATAAATGTAGAGTAAAAATTTTAAAAATAACTTAATCCCTATAGACATGTAAATCAAATGTTTACATGAGGTTGCACTAGAGCTAGAAAGAAACCAATAATCACAACACTACCAAACAAGAAAATAATGAAGATGCCACTCCACCGCTTCCCCTCACAAAGCACAGATGAAATCAGAATTATTTCAGCGACTGCTCCACAACCTGATGGTAATAGGAACAACACAGATGTAGTGGCTCCACAGAATGATAACGATGAAGCCCAGCTTACAGACAGAATTATCCCAACATTTAACATTAACATCACTCTAACAGAATACATGGGCAATCATTCTAACAGAATAGGTGGGCACTGACCCAACATACCAAAACAAAGCATGCCATCAAAATTTGAAAAAGTTGTTAATACTCTCAACAGTATTTAGGAAAACCTGAAACACTTGAGGAACTACATACAATAAAGTACTGTGCAACATTAACGGCAGTGCAGTACAATAGCTGCAAAATAGAGACCCTAAGAGTCAGGAGACAGGCAGCTGGGTGACTATCAGGAGAGGGAAAGGGAATCAACAGAGTGACCAGAGCACCCCTGTGGCCATTCTCACCAATAATAAGTACATCGTTTTGGATTCTGTTGATGGGGACGACCTACCAGGGACAAGTTGCAGTGGTTGCGTCTCTGGCAATGAGATGGGACCCTCAGCTCAGAAGGGAAGGAGGGAAAAGAGGACAGCAGTAGTGATAGGGGACTCGACAGTTAGCGGGACAGATAAGAGGTTCTGTGGAAGAGATCGAGAATCCCGGATGATCTGTTGCCTCCCTGGTGCCAAGGTCTGCGATAACTCAGATCGAGTTCTCAGTATTCTCAAGAGGGAAGGTGAGCAGCCGGATGTCGTGGTCCATGTAGGGACCAATGACATGGGTAAGAAGAGTGAGGAGGTCCTGAAAGGTGAGTTTAGGGAGTTAGGCGCCAAGTTAAAGGACAGGACCTCCAGGATAGCAATCTCAGGATTGCTACCAGTGCCACGTGCAGGCGGGTTTAGAAATAGTAAGATAGCACAGATCAGCACGTGGCTGAAGACATGGTGCAGGAGGGAGAGCTTCAGATTTATAGATTATTGGGCAGTTTCCCAGGGAAGGTGGGACCTGTTCTGGCGGAACGGTTTACATCTGAACTGGAGGGGGACAAATATTCTTGCAGGTAGGTTTGCTAGAGAGGCTCCAGTGGATTTAAACTAGATACAAGGAGGGAGGGGAACCAGAGTGTAGGAACAGATGTAGGGGAGAAGGAAGATAAAGAAAATAGTAAAGTTGTTTGCACCGTTAGTGATAAACAGAGAGTAGGAGGTGGAAAATTTCTTAAATGTATTTATTCTAATGCTAGGAGCATTATAAGAAAGGTGGATGAGTTTAAAGTATGGATTGATACCTGGAAGTATGATGTGGTAGTATTAGTGAAACATGGTTACAGGAGGGGTGTGATTGGCAACTAAACATTCCTGGATTTAATTCCTTCAGGTGTGATAGAATCAGAGGGACAAGAGGGGAAGGAGTTGCATTGCTTGTCAGAGAAAATATTACAGCGGTGCTCTGGCAGGATAGATTAGAGGGCTCGTCTAGGAAGGCTATTTGGGTGGAATTGAGAAGTGGGAAAGGTGTAGTATATGGACAGGAAAGGAATGGAGGGTTATGGGCTGAGCGCAGGTTAGTGGGACTAGGTGAGAGTAAGAGTTCGGCATGGAATAGAAGGGCCGAGATGGCCTGTTTCTGTGCTGTAATTGTTATATGGTTATATGGTTATAATAGAAACCCCAAACTGAGTAACAAAATGAGAACACTGAAATGGCACAAGAGAGTAAGAAACAAAACTGAAAACTTAAGAGCAGAAATAGCCCACCTAATATAGTATAAAATGATGACCCAAGTAAGAAAGAGACAAAGCTAAGAGAAGACTAAGGAAATAGAAGCTGCGCTAAAACAAAAGCTTGATGCTTGCAAATACAGACAAAATAGATACATGAAATGTGTCAGACAAAGAGAACAGAATTACACTGGACAACAAAGTTTTTTGGAAGTGTTACTTCCTCAGAATTCGTTAGTGTTTATGATAGACTGCCTGAAGTTGAACACAAATATATTTTCAGTCTACTTTTATCAGGTTGGAATTTGGAGAAACAAGAAATTAGCTTTTATTGAATATAATGCATTTAATTGCATAAGAGTGATGGCGATTGCAATAGTTCAAATAAGCTGACACATGTTTTGTTAATGATTTTCATTTGTATTCAGTGTCTAAGGCTTCTTGCTTAAGTGTCCAACAATAATCAGCCAGCATTGATAGGTTCCAATTGCCTTGATACTATTTCTCCCTGACCGGAATGTCCTGGTGAAACCTTTCACCGTGCTTGTCACTAACAGCACCAAGATTTGCAGGGAAGAAGTCTAAATGGGAATGCAACAAATATCAGGAGCCCAGGCTTCGTCTTGTTTGCCAATGTTACACCCAAAGTAGAACTCGTTGGTTTTTTTAATAAGAGGAGACATGCTCCATCTTTGAGATTTAAGTGTATACTCACAACAAATATAGCAGAAAGTTTTGTGGCTGTTGCAACATTGGTGAGATATTTTGCTCTCACAAATACCCCTGAAATGACAATGAGTACACACAATATACTATGTGCAAAGAGCACGTGCATCAAAGTGATCGGAAACTAATATACTTGTAAACACAATGCATAGAATGGTACACGCATAATGTGTCCATTGCCTTTCTAAAACCTATCCTGCCATGCAGCATCAGCCCTGCCTAAGCATGCCCAGACCTGGACAAGTTAGAAAACTTTTCAGCTTTCATTGCGAGCAACATTTTAATTGACGTGAATTATGAATTGAAGTAACAAATAAATGACGTGTGATAGGGAAATTTCATGATCAGCAGTCCAAAGTCCAAAGATACACCCAGAAGTATTCAGGAAGCAAAATCTTTGTTGTCTAGTGTTATTACTTCAGGAACAAAGAAAAAGGACATTAAGACTGAATTCAACATACTAAAGTGTCACCAACCTCAGCTCAGAATTCCCAACAAACACAGAGATAATGAACTTCTGGTCTAATATCTAGTAAAACAGGGCCACACACAATCAAGAAGCAAGCTGGATTACAGAGAAAAATAAACACACTCGCACAATTGAAGACATGCAAGCACCTGAAGTTATAACTGATATGTTAAAAGCAGTCATAAAAAAATACCCACAACTAGAAAAGTACCGGTAGTGGTAATATTCATAATAATTGGTACAAAATATTTATTTGTCTTCACCAGTAATTATTAACACATATCAACAATTTTCTTAAAAATCTTGAAAAGGGGTCCACATTTTTGACAGAAGGAAAAACATATCTTTTACCTAAAGGAGAAATCACAAATGATCCATCAAAATTTTGTCCTATTTCTTGTTTAAAAACTATATATAAAATTGTATCACATGTATCTTGCAACTAATCACTGTTCACTTGGAAAACCACGATATACTTACAGAAGAGCAGAAAGGACACCGGAAGGGAATGAAAGGAGGTAAAGAACAATTGATAACAGATTCTGTAATTCTAAACCAACCCCAGAGAAAAAGCAGAAATCTTTCATATTGTTATATTGACGTTAAAAAAAACATGTGATTCTACTCCACACTCATGATTAATAGAAGTCCTTAATATATATAAACTACACTCAATACTTGTGAAATTCCTACAGCAGCTGATGAAGCATAGGTTAATAAATAATCACCTTATCTATTAACAAGAAAAAAGAACAACCACCATTACCAAAATAAACTGAGGCATTTTCCAGGGTGACTTTTTGTCTAGCTTTAAACTCACTCTCTAAGTTACTGAATTAGATGAAAATAGAGTATCAAATCAGGAACAACAAAATACATCAATGATTTAAAATTATATACTCCGTCATCAGTAAGGCTAAAGCAATTAATCTAAATAGTAGAACTATTTTCAAAAGATATGAACATGAACTTCAAAGGTTCAAAGGTTCAATTTAATGTCAGAGAAATGTATACAATATACATCCTGAAATGCTTTCTCTTCGCAAACATCCACGAAAACGGAGAAGTTCCCTCAAAGAATGAAGGACAGTTAAATGTGAGAACCCCAAAGTCCCTCCCAAGCTCCCCCCTCCCACATGTAAGCAGCAGCAAACAACAAACCCCCTTTCCCCCACCAGCAAAAAATATTCACATCGGTACCATCACCAAACGCAAGTGTGAGCTAAGCAATAGCAAAGACACAGACCAAAGTTACCCCAAAGGCTTTGCATTTCATCTGACATTCGACAAACCACAGATTCTCTCTCTCCCTAATGAGGGAGAGGGAGATGTCCCCCTATTTTCACAGCGAGCAGAAGACGTAACAACAACCCGCTGGTTTACGATGTTAAAAGTTCATTTCATCGCTTTTTTCAAGCTCTTGTGTCCGAAGATCGCAAAGACCTCAGGTCTTTGGGCCCACAGTAAAAGATTTTCCGGCATCCCCAACAACACACAAGTCTTCTGCTGTGACACTGCCCGTAATCTGCCCGTCTCCAGAGCCCCGAGATCTTAGGCTTCCAAACACAATCGAGATTCTCAGGTCAAACCCTTGGCATGTCGAATAGTGGCCAGAACGGGTCCCATTTCCGCAAAGAACCAAAGCCTGCAAACTCCAGGTCAGGGTCTTCAAAAGAATCCTGAAAGGGAAAAATAAAGATATTGAAGGTGGAAATAGAGTTGTTTCCAAAGCGCAAGCAAAGAGTCACCGTTAGGCGCCTTTACCTACTTAAGCTCCTAGATAAGTAAAGAATATTAAACCTAAAGAAAGGTGCAATAGAGCTAGTAAAGCTGGTAAAACAGAGCAGCAGGATACAATACAACTAATGGATGAATATGAAACATATAAGTAATTGGGATACCAACATGAAAAGAATATATATCATAGTGTGACAATGGGAAATCTTTCGACAGAGTTTATTACAAGGCTTAAGAACATTTCCAAACAGAGCTCAGAAGTAAAAATATCACAAAGGCGATAAACACTTTCACCATACCCAAATTAACATATTCTTTTGGCATAATATCTTGGTTTGAAACCAATCTGAAAAATTTACAAAGAAAAATAAGAACTGAAATGACAAATTTTAGAAACACTATGTACATTCAAATGCACTTAGATTAACACTACCTAGGACAGAAGGAGGAAGAGGATCAAAAGACCTTAAAAAAATTACAGAACAGACAGATGATACTTTTGAGGATATATTTTCATCAACAAAACCAGGTTTCAGCACTCCACACGAACATACAGTATGCAATTCTGATAGTAAGTACACACCACTAAACATATGAAAGCACAACTCAGAAAAATGAGGAAATTATCACTGCAAAAGAAAAAGTTAACCGTGGGAGGCATCCCCATGATCTGAGTAGACTGGATATCGACAAGGAAACATCAAACGCCTGGCTCAGAGTTGGGGACCTCTTCCCAGAAACAGAAAGGTTCCTTGAGGCAATACAGGACCAGGTAGTTGACACAAAAAAAATTAAAAGTACATTATAAAAGACCCACAATTTCAAGACGATAATTGCAAAAAATGCCAAAAAATAAATGCAGAAAGAATCAAATACATTACAGGATCCTGAAGAAGTTTTACTCAGTCTGAATACTTAACACAAGCACAATCAAGGGGCAAACATCATTCACCAAAATCTTGCTTTAAATTACAAACTCACACAAGACACCATACCTTACTATATGTACAAGCCTGAACTAGTATTAGATTCAAAGTTCTACAAATTATATTATGACCATCCATTATTACAGATAAGACAATCCATAATAACCATCCAGTTATAATATTACAGAACAAACAAGCAAGAACAACTTACTTAATACATTTAGCCATTCCAAACACATACATGGAAATCACTAAGTGAAAAACACCAGAAATATACTGAATTAAAAGAGGAAATTGGAAGACTATGGAAGACGAATAAGGTATACATTGTCTCAATCGTAATATCTACAACTGGTATCATCCCAAAGTTACTACACAATAGCCCTAAACTTTTAGACCTACACAATAGTTATGTAAATCTGCAGAAAGCCACCGTACTAAACACCAGTGGTGCCCAACCTCCGGACTGCGGACCGATACCAGGCCGCAAAGAATGCCGCAGTGCAGCGGTAGCTGGAAGGCACCCAGCACATCTTTAAGAGAAAAGCAAGCTAATTAATTAGGTGCCGCCCGGCTAAGTGGGACTAAAAACGCAGCTTTGTGGTGCACCTGCACAGAGGGAGATTGTGGAAGAGATGTCGTTGCCAATCCAAACAGACTGGTGTCTGCGAATGAGGAAATTGAGGATCCAGTTGCACACAGATGTATTGAGGCCTAGCACTTGAAGCTTATTGATTAACTTTGAAGTGATGATAGTATTGAATGCTGAGCTGTGCTCAGTGCAGAACATCCAGATATGCACCTTCACTATCCAGACGCTCCAGAATTGAATGAAGAGTTAATGAAATGGCATCCGCTCTTGATCTGTTGTGGCGGTAGGCAAATTGGAAAGGATCCAAATCACTTCTCAGGCAGGAGTTGATATGTTTCAACACCAACCTCTCAAAGCACTTCATTATAGTGGATGTAAGTGCTACGAGACGGAAGTCTTTGAGGCAGGTTACCACGTTTTTCTTAGACACCAGTATAATTGAAGACTGCTTTAAACAGATGGGTATCTCAAGAGTGAGAGGGTAAAGATATTGATGATCACTAAAGTCAACTGATCTGCACAGGAGTTTAGTACTTGTCCAGGTAACCTGTCTACACCAGATGCTTTCCATGGGTTCACCCTTCTGAAAGATGCTCTCACATCGGCCTCAGAAACTAAGATCACAGGGTTATTGGGGATTGTGGGTGTTTGTGAAGGTGCCTCGATGCTTTGCTAGTCAAAGTGAGCATAAAAGGTATTGAGCTGTTTCGGGAGCGAAGCCTTGTTGAGCCTATGTCTTTTGGTTTCACCTTGTAAGATGTGATAGCATTCAAGCCCTTCCACAACCGTCGAGCATCTTTCAATGATTCAAGTTTGGATCAGAGTTGCCACCTCATACATGAGGTTGCTTTCTGGAGATAGTACCTGGATCTCTTGTATTTAACTTGTTTGCCACAGCTCAATGCCACTGATCTGTCCCTCAGCACATTGTAGTTCCTATGGTCCATGCAGGGCTTCTGGTTCAGGAAGACTCTGAATGCTTTTGTGGGGACACACTCATCTATGACTGTTTTTATAAAGTCTGTGACAACCGTGGTGTATTCATTCAAATCCTCTGATAAGTCCTTGAATACAGCCCAATCTAGTGACTTGATGCAACCCCATAGCTGCTCCTCAGCCTACTGTGACCACCTCTTTGTTGCCCTTATCGCTAGAGTTTTGCAGTTTCACCTCTGTCCATATGCAGGCAGAAGGGAGACAGCTAGATGATCAGGTTTCCCAAAACGCAGTCTAGGCATGGAGTGGTAGACATTGCTCATCAGAGTTTAACAGTGCTTGAGTGTGTTGGGACCCCTGGTATTGCAGGTGATATGTTGATGATATCAGGGCAGAGATTTCTTCAAACAAGCATGATTGAAGTTCCCAGCAATAGTATGAAAGGCATCAGGGCGGATTGTTTCTTGTTTTGTAAAGTAGACTTCCAACCTCCAATGCTTTTGAAACCTTGTGGCACATGTCGGATTTCTTTATTGCTTTCTCTCTACCCAACCCTCTCCCCTACCCATTTTCCAGTGCTGGTCCACCCCCTCTGTAAGCCCAACCTCCTGCCCCCAAACATCAGATCTTATTGGACCCCTGTTCAAGGTTCTGAGAGTCCTGGAAAAGGTAGAGCGGCTCACACTTTTTGCTAATGATCACATTGCCGTTTGTGAGAGCTTAGCATGCATAAGAAGACTGCCATATTTCTCCATAACAACAGCATCTGGACTTCTGAAATCTTTAATTAAATAGAAGAAGCTTTGAGGAATTCTGAGGTTGTGAAAGTATCGTAAGTCTTATTAATTACTCCCTGGGCTCTAGCCATACCCTTTTCAAGGTGACTGCTAGCTTGGAAAAGACAGATCAGATATCTTCAGTGGTACAACTGGGAAAAGTGAAACTGATTTCAGCTCTCAGTTGGAGAGGTATCTTTTCAGTCAAGGACTATGAAAAGTCCACAGGGATGGCTGAGTTTGAAAAGAGCTGTTTGACTCCTTACTTGGGGACTAATTATATTGTCCCATTTGACTGGAGCAGAAGAATTAGAGCAGGTCATTCAGTTTGTTGAGCCTATTTTGTCACTCAGTTAAACTGTGCCTGATAAAGATCTGGACTTCATTTACTCAGATCTACTGCTCCCACCATTATAATCTAAAATCTCAGCCTTTTCAGTAGGGGTCATAGGAATGAGTTCCAAATTTGGACTTGTATGATCAAGTCCCTCCTGATTTCATTCTTTTATGACCTAGTTCTAATTTCTAAATGAAGTTCCACCATCCAGGCCTTGCTCTCTTCTACTGCTGCCGCCAGCACTCACGCCACCAGGTTCACGAGCTCAGGACCGACACCACCAGGTTCAGGAGCAGTTATTAACTCTCAACCACCGGGGTCTCGAACCAGAGAGGATAACTTCACTCAACTTCACTCAGCCCATCACTGAACTGGACTCACTTTCAAGGAATCTTCATCTCACGTTCTTGATATTTATTGCTTATTTATTATCATTATTTCTTTTTCTCTTTCCTTTTTTTATTTGCACAGATTGGCTTTTGTTTGCAGATTGGTTTTTGTGCATCCCGTTGACTGTGGTCTTTCATTAATTCTATTGTGTTTTGTGTATTTACTGTGAATGCCTGCAAGAAAATAAATCTCAGGGTTGCATATGGTGACATATATGTATTTTGATGATAAACTTACTTTGAACTTTTTGAACATTTGAAGTTCTCTTGTTTTACTCTTACAGGATATTTTTCTTGATCTACTGTGGATTACTGGCATTTTAAATACCTAGATTAGATATACAGTACTGTGCAAACGTCTTAGGCATGTATGTATAGCTCGGGCGACTAAGAGACAAAGTGGAAAAGCCAGCTATTGAACTGACTTTATTTCTTACATCCTTCACATACATAAGGAGTAAAAATCTTTACGCTATGTCTCTGTCTAAATGTGCTATGTGCGATCATAGTCATTTGCAATATTTTATAACAAATAGAACAGTCAATGTAACTAAGAAATGCAGTCAAATCAGTGTGAGTTAATCAGTCTGATGGTCCCAGACCCTGGTGGTCCTGGTTTTTGTGCTGTGGTACCGTTTCTTAGATAGCAGCAGCTGGAATAGATTGTGGTTGGGGTGACTCGGCCTTTGGGCCCTTTTTACACAGCTGTCTTTGTCAATATACTGAATAGTGGGAAGTTCACAACTACAGATGTGCTGGGCTGTCCACACAACTCACTACAGAGTTCTGCGATTAAGAAAGGTACAGTTCCCATACTAGGCAATGATGCAGCCAGTCAAGATGCTCTCAATTGTGTCCCTATAGAAAGTTCTTAGGACTGGGGGCCCATACCAAACTTCCTCAACTATCTGAGGTGAAAGAGACACTGTTGTGCCTTTTTCACCACACAGCTGATGTGTACAGACCACGTGAGGTCCTCGGTGATGTGGGTGCCGAGGAACTTAAAGCCGTTTACCCTCTCAACCCCAGATCCATTGATGTCAATAGGAGTTAGCCTGTCTCCATTCCTCCGTAATCCACAACCAGCTCCTTTGTTTATGCTAGATTGAGGGAGAGGTTTTTTTCTTGACACCTGTAGGCCACCTTGTTATTGTTGGAGATTAGGCCAATCAATGTAGTGTCTCAATGTAGTTACTCAATTCTGTTTGTTACGCTGCAGTGTGTGTAGACAGGCTTAAATTAAGCTTAATTGAAATAGACAATATACAACATTAGCTGTTGCAATATTTTTATTATTTATTTGTAGTTTCTCAGTGCAAGCTGGTGAAATCTGAGGTATGAGCATGGCCAAGCACACTCATTTCTCAATTGCTAGGAATTTTCGGACTATTCCAGTAGTGCTTAGTATTATAGCTTTCTGGAGATTTATATAGCTATTTCCGTGTAGGTCTAATTTTTTAATGCTATTTGAGATGATACCAGTTGTAAATATTACTATCGGGATAACGTATACCCTGTTCATGTTCCATAGTCTTTCAATTTCCTCTTTAAATTCAGCATATTTCTGGAATTTTTCGCTTATTAATTTCTATGTGTTGTGTCTATTTGGAATTGTTATATCTATTAGGTAAGTTGTAGTTCTTGCTTGCTTATCTGGTATTATCATATCCAGATGATTATTATGGATTGTCCTATCTGTAATAACAGATCGGTCATAAAATAATTTGTGGGACTCTGACTCTAAAACTGAATTGCATTTGTAGTAAGGTATGGTTTCTTTTATGAGTTTGTATTTTAAATTAAGATTTTGGTGAATGATGTCTGCCACTTGATTGTGCCTGTGTAAGTAATGAGATTGAGTTAAGTTGCTGCAGGATCCTGTAATGTGTTGGATTGTTTCTGGTTTATTTTGGCATTTTCAGCATTTATTTTGAATTAGTTAGTTATTTATTACGCATTTTTTAATCTTTTTATTGTGTTAGCTGCCTGGTCCTGAATTGCCTCAGGAACCTTTCTATTTCTGGGAAGTGGTCTCTACCCCTGAGCCAGGCATTTCCTTGTTGACACCTAGTCTGCTCAGATCATAGGGATGTCTTTCCGTTGGTTAACTTTTTTTTCTGTAGTGCTTTCATTTAAGGTTAGTGGTGTGTACTTCTTATCAGAATCGCATATGTTCATGTGGAGTGCTGAATCCTACTTCTGTTGATGAAAATATATCCTTTAAAGTTTTATGTGACTGTTGTGTAAAATTTTTATGTCTGTTATTCCACTTCCTTCTTCTGTCCTAGGTAGTGCTAACCTAAGTGCTTTCGAGTGTACGTAGTGTTTTCTGAAATTTGTCATTTTCGTTCTTATTTTTTCTTGTAAATTTTCCAGATCAGTTTCGGACCAAGATATTATGCCAAGAGAATCAGCAAAATTGTTTATCGTCTTTGTAACACACATCAAAGTTGCTGGTGAACGCAGCAGGCCAGGCAGCATCTGTAGGAAGAGGTGCAGTCGACGTTTCAGGCCGAGACCCTTCATCAGGACTGACTGAAGGAAATCCCTTACTCACTCTTCCTTCAGTTAGTCCTGATGAAGGGTCTCGGCCTGAAACGTCGACTGCACCTCTTCCTACAGATGCTGCCTGGCCTGCTGCGTTCACCAGCAACTTTAATGTGTGTTGCTTGAATTTCCAGCATCTGCAGAATTCCTGTTGTTTATTGCCTTTGTTATATTTTTACTGTTGAGCTCCGCTTAGCAGATTTTCTTAAGCCTTGAAGTAAATTCTGTTGAAAGTTTTTGCTTTATTGCACAGCAATCGTATTCATCCATCGGTTGTATTGTATCCTGCTGCACTGATTTGTATTCTATTTGATGTATTTCATCTTTCTTTATGTTTAATGTTCTGCACTTATCTAGTCCAAAGTTCATGTTTATATCTTTTGAAAACAGTTCTACTATTTGAACTGATTGCTTTAGCTTTACTGATAAAGCAGCATTTAATTTCAAATCGTTCATGTAGAGAAGATGTATCAAGGTATAATTCATTTAGTTGTTTCGGATTTGATAGACCTTTTTCATGGTATTATTATTATTATCATCATCATTGTCATTATCTGTGGTTTATCATTATCACATCTGTCCAGATAGGATGAAAAGCTTATTGTAAATATAGTTCATGTAAATGCAATCATTGTAAAGTGCATTGAGATAGAACCAGGTGAAAATACAGAATAAAGTGTAAAAGCTGCAAAGAGAATGCATTACAATGTTGGTAAACATTAAAGTGCAAGATCATAACAAGGTGGATTGTGAAGTCAACATCTTATGGTACAAGGAGTCTGTTCAAGCATCTGTAAACTGTCCTTCAGCTTGTTGGTGCATGTTTCAGGCCTTTGCATCTTCTCTCTGTTGGGAGAAGGGTAAAGAGAAGGCTGGGGTCTTTGATTATGCTGGCTTCTTTACTGATGCAGTGGGAAGTATAGACAGAGGCTGGTCCTCAAGATGTGCTGAGCTGTGTCCATATCCCTCTGCAGTTTCTTACAGTCACATGCAGAGCATTTGCCACATGAAGCCATTATGGATTAAGGCAAAATATATATTATGGTGCACCGATTAAATATTGATAAGGGTCGATAGGGACACTATAAATTTCTTTAGTCTCCTGTAGGAGTAGAGGCATTAGTAAACTTTCTTGGCTATGGCATCAATCTGATCGGATAAGGACAGACTATTGATGATGTTCGCTCCAAAGTACTTGAAGCTCTCAACCCTCCCAACCTCAACAACATTGGTGTAGACAGGAGCACGGGCACTGCTCCCCTCTATCTTCCTGAGGTCAATGAATAGTTATTATGTCGACATCGACAGCAAGGTTGTTGTCATGACACCGTCTCACTAAGCTCTCTATTATCTTCCTGTACTCCGACTCATCGTTATTTAAGATACAGCCCACTGCGATGATGTCATCTGCAAACTCCTGCAATAGCAGAGATCATGTAAGGTTAAAACATTGAGTTCAATTTCAACAAAAGGTGAGAATGGAATGAAATGGATACGGGCATTGTATAGAGGTTAGTTTAGTGAGCCATTTGATTACTAATTTAATTGGTTCGGCTCAACATTATGGGCTGAAGAGCCTTTTCCTGTGCTGTACTGTTCTATGTTTAAAGAAATCAGCATGCACGTTGCACTGAATTCACTCTCTCTGCCTGCTCTGCGATGTGAACACCCCAGCTATTAAATTGCAAGGGTCAATGTTTTTGTTGAAACTATCAGAAACAAATCTTTCATTGCGTTAACCAAAGCACAACACATACAGATTAATATTATTCCATTAATATCGGGTCTCAAAGGATTTATGAAGGATGTTTCCCTTTCTTTGGCATCTCCCTTTTCCACTGGGAGTTTATATTGGCAAAACAGTTCTACTGAACCACGGGGTACATTGAGTGGGCAGATTATCCTGAGTATCCATGTGTGATTTCTTGGCAGTGGGAAGATTACCTTTGTCAGTCTGAAATATACTCAGCTGTTACTACAAATTCTATAATCTGATAATCCTTTGTTCCTAAATCTCAAAGGCTGAAGTGTCAATATTACTGAACAAAAGGTGAGCAATTTTATCCAAATTATGTGCCTGTGGGGAGGGTTTTCAGTCTGCTTAACAGAGGTTGGTAATGGGATGATCTTTATCATAAATATGGCACAGAGTGTAAGTTCAAAGTCTGAAATGTATACAAATTTCAGAAACAGTGAGAAGCGTCATAAGAAACTTTAGAAGGGATAGATTGGTGAAATGGGCAGATGTGTCGATGGATGAAATTTAACTCAGAGTTATATTACTTCCATTTAAGTGTTTCAGTTAGGAAGAATAAAGGACAACAATATCTGGGTTAGAAAACATGGCTTATGAGGAAAGGTTGAGCAAGGTAGGGCGTTTCTCTTTGGAGCAAAGGAGGATGGGAGTGACTTGATAGAGGCACGTAAGATAATAATAGCCATAGATAGAACTTACAGCTATGGCTAATACCAGAGGGCCTCCTTTTAAGGAGAGTGGGAGATATGTCAGTGCTTTGTTTTTATTGTGAAGCTCATCCCAATAGAACACCTCAAATGTTCCAAGAACAGGAGCCCATTTCCGCTGAGAAATCCAGCCAAAATACTGACCCTTTGCCAATTTTCTCACAACTAGGGTAGGAATCAGGTAATTTTACCTTTGTTGTCAATTTTTTCTTTCCATTTTAAACACAGATTGTTCAGACTTGTCTTTCTGTGTCCTGTCCGAATTGTTGGAACCTACCCCGACCATAAAACAGGACCCTTCCTCTCTTGCTCCAGTTTTCTCTGCAGGTGATGTCCTTGCCCCCAGCACCAGACAGGCAACACTGCTTTCAGGACTCCCACCCATAATTGCTGAGGACAATACTGATTCCCTAACTATGCTGTCACTAACCATAGCTCCATTCCTTTCCACTCCTGTAACCTATGTAGCTCATGAGACCATAAGAGAATTAGATATTGGAACAGAATTGATCCATTTGGCCCATGAAGTCTGACCATGGTTTATTTATTATTCTTCTCACCCCAATTCTCCTGCCTTCTCCCCATAAATTTTGACATACATACTAATCAAGAACCTATCAACTTCTGATTGAAATATACTCAATGACTTGGCTTCCACAGTAATCCATAGGATCACCACCATCTGGCTAACAGAATTCCCCTTTTCATCTCTGTTCTTAAGAGCTGTCCTATTCTGAGGCTGTGGACTCTGATCATAACTCTTCCACTATTGGGAACCACCTCAACATGTCCACTATATTGACATGAAACCTCTTGGTTTCCTTGGCTGCGGAAGTCCAGGGAAAACGCTCTCCAGTCCTGCCAAACACATGAGACTGAGATGCACTCCCGCCCCCAAACCCCGTGTGGATGCTGTGTAATTTGCTACCCTGTTACAAATTAGTGCCACAAAATAATAGATAGTACACTGTATATGATTAAAGCAATTATATTTATGAATCTTAACTAAAGGATTTGTAAAGCAAAACAAAAAAAGAAAGGACGCATTCTAATTAAACAGTCAAATGTGCGCAAGTTACAGCTCATCCTGAACTTCGCTGTCACTCACGTGCTGGACCCTTTGGTCAGCGTGAAAGCTCACACCATCTTCCATCTTGAACAAACGGGTCTCCCTCCGGGTTGTATCCTACAACCGGTTCTCCCCAGCGTCTTCTCTCTTCATCTCCTGCCGAGCCAAAAAAAAACCTCAAGACTAAATTTAGTGTTCTTCACCAAGAAAACCTCCCCCAAACTGGATGGCACACATTCCACAACATCCAGTATCTTCAACAATGTAACCCGAACAGGCTGAAAGCAGAACAGCCGCTCTTACAAAATTGCTAAATGGAATACCTACAGCATAACAGTAAAGATGTAAACCAGGGCATTACATACGTCTTTCAATACTTGGTAAGTATCAGTGAGATTTCCCCCTCAATCTTCTAAGCTCTAGCAAGTACAGGCAAAAGACACCCAACATTCCAACCCTTTTCTGGGAACGCTCCCTACCCTTCCACCAATCTTTGTATCATCTGCAAGCTTGACCATCAATTCTGTCAACATGATCATTTACATATAATGTGAAGAGTGGTGGTCCTGCGGAACACCATTAGTCACCCTTCAAGCAAGCAGAGAAGACCCCTTTATTCCACCTCTTTCCCTTCTGCAATCAGTCCATCTTCTTCCATGCTATTAGCACCCTGCACAATAGAGCTGTAGTCAGTTTTCTCATCTTCCCTCTGGAGCCTACTGTCATCTACATTTAAAGTGCAGCAAAAGGCCTTTCAATCCAGCAAGTTCAGATTGATCTTTGCAGCCATCTGCAGTAATTCCATTTAACATTTAATGTTCAAAGTAAATTTATTATCAAATACATATATGCCACCATATACAACCCTGAGATTCACTTTCTTGTGGACATACTCAATCTATAGAATAATAACTATAACAGAATCAATGAAAGACCACCCAACTAGGGTGTTCAACCAGAGTGCATAAACTATGCAAGTGCAAAAAGAAGAAACAATAAAATAAATAAATAAGCAATAAATATCAAGAATCTCAGATGAGGGGTCCTTGAAAGTGAGTCTATTACTTGTGGAAATATTTCAATGGTGAGACAAATGAAGTTGAGTGAAGTTATCCTCTTTGTTTCAAGAGCCAGATGATTGAGGGGTAATAACTGTTCCTGACACCTTGATGGTGTGAGTCCTGAGGCTCTTGTACCTTCTTCCTAGTGGCAGCAGCGAGAAGCACTTGGTCCATAGACTTCCATGCTTTGTATCTACTGGACCTGTCCAAAGGCTAATGTGCCTCCACTGCTAGCTCTTGAATCCTTTCCATTCTCGTCATTGCACTTCCCACCTCTGTTGACAAAATCTGTTGAGTTTTCTTAAGGACATGTTCATTGCTTCCTGCACAATGTTAGATAACTTTTTCCTTCCTTGATATGTTTGATTTCTGAGGCTTAGGGCCCAGTTTATCGACTCTGACACAAAGTTCTTTGAGCACCTGACATTTTCTGCAGACATGACTACTGTGAATCACTGACCTCCAGCAGCTCCCACTTGTTGCATGTCCGATACATCACCTCTCATGCCTTTTCTGTCATCAAATTTGTAAATTAAGTTTTTAAAGTTTCTATTTATAATGTCTAATTATAATTAAGACTAGTTAATAATCTTGTTTAAGATTAAAAAAAAGAAATTAGTTACATTTTTAGATCTAGATTGTTAATTAGAGTGAATCACTTTAAAATAGAGATGAAGAGAACCATAAGACCAAAAGACCATGAGACATTGGTGTAGAATTAGGCCATTCGGCTCAATGAGTCTGCTCTGCTATTCATTCATAGATGACTTATTACCCTTCTTAACACCATTCTCCTGGCTTCTCTCCATAAGCTTTGATACCCTGACTAATCAAGAACCTATCAAACTCCACTTAAAAATATGCTCAATGACTTGGTCTCCACACCCCTCTGTAGCAATGAATTCCACAGATTCACCACCCTCTGGCTAAAGAAATTCTTTCTCATCTCTGTTCTAAATGGACATCCCTCTACTCTGTGAATGTGTCTTCTGCTCCTAGATTCTACCGTCTATAGGAAACATCCTCTTCACGTCAACTCTATCCAGACCTTTCAATATTCGATTGGTTTCAGTGATATCCCCCCTCATTCTTCTAAGCTCCAGTGAGTAGAGATACAGAGCCGTCAAATGCTCCTTTCATTCCTAGGCAAATTACAAAACTCCAAAACCAATTAACGTCCGCCTTGCTTAGATACTGCACTCTCCCTGATTTTCAAACTCTTAAGTTTCCACCATTACTTATTTAATCCTAACTTTTTAAAACATATCACTGCAGCACTGACGTTCCTGTTTTGCCAAACTGCAACACTACACCAAATTCTGACGCTGCACACTACTGAAGAAGCCCTCAGGTTGAATGTGCTCATTCTTACGCTAAACCTCCACACGCAGCTGCCCCAGCGCCTCACTTTAAAGATAAAGATTACTTTTATTTGTTATATGTACATTGAACCAATTTCCCCCGGGATCAATAAGGTATGACTATGACTATGACTATGACTAAACATCGAAAGATGAAATGTGTCAAGACCAACACAGTCTGGAGATGTGTTGGAGAGTAGCCCACAAGCGTTAGTAAGTTGTGAGCATGTTAGTAAGTTAGCAAGTTAGTAAGTTGTGGTGGGCATTCTATGTTAGCGTCAGAAGCGTGCTTTCAGCACCAACATAGAAGGCCCACAACCCGCTAACCCTTACTAACTTGCATGGAGAGTGGTGGGAATTGAACCCCAGTTGTTGGTGCTGCAAAGCTTTACGCTAACCACTATGCTACCGTGCCTTTAGAGAGGGCGTGGAAGAGTTTTACATGTATGAAACCAGTGTTGAAGTTACATGCTAAAAAATAAAGAACTTAAAGTCCATCTCCTCAGAGGTGAGAAGGTTAAAGGGAGATCTGATAGAAAGTGTTCAAAATCTTGAAGGGATACAATTGGAGTAAATAAACAGAAACAATCAGAAATCAGGTTTAATATCATTGCATATGATGGGACGTGTGTTGTTTTGCAGCAGCAATAGAGTGCAATACACAAAAAAGCTATCAATTACAAAAAGAAATATATATATAGCATATACATTAAATAAGTAGTGCAAAAAAAGTAATAAAGTGAGGTAGTGTTCATGGACTCTACTTTTCACGCAGTAATGCTAGCAAAGAGAAGACACATATCTAGAGAATGGGCGTATAAAGAAAAATGTTACATAACGTGCTGTGATTGAGAATGCATTGCTTAAATGAGACTGGAAGTAACCTTCAAAAGTGGATTTGGTAAATAATTGAATAGGCAACTTTGCAGGACAAGAGAAGCAAACTACAACACATCAGGTACGTAACTCTTTCACAAAGCACTTTGAAAACACTCAACGATCAGGCAGTAACTGTGGAAAGATAAACAGAGTTAACATTTCAGGTCTGAGACCATTTGTCCAATTTACATACATTAACATCATTTATGTTCTTATGTAAACCAGTGGCTCTTGTGAAGAAAATGACTGCACATTTATAAAAAATGTTGTATTTTTCAATTATTGAATTCTATGGAAACTTTGCACTTGTATGGAGTCTAGAGACTTGAAAGAAATGGCCATGCTTCTACAACAGGAAGATTGATTTCCTGACCCCAGTAGTAGCATTGGCATGTATCAACATATGAGAAATTCAGTACTTTGACCAAATTTCTGGTCCTTTTTTTAATATAACCAGTGTTTTTCAGAAACCAGCATTACAGTTGTTAATATAAATCTGGAAAAGGGTCGCAGAGCTGTAATTTATTTTTGCTTTACTTAGCGATACAGCATGGTAATAGGTCCATCTAACCCACTTACACTCATGCGACCAATTAGGCTTCTAACTCGTACATCTTTGCAATGTGGGAGGAAACCAGAGCACCTGGAGGAAACCCCCCCAGTCCCAGGGATAACATGTCAACTCCATACAGATAGATGCAGAATTGAACCCAGGTTTCTGATACCATTGTGCTATTGTTTTCTATTATTCTATGACTATGCCATCATTCCACCCCATACACTAATCACTATACTACTATGTTACACTCTTTCCACAGATGTTATCTGGGATCTGTTGAGTGTTTCCAGCATTTCCTGTTTTTATTTCAGAACTTCAGCATCTGAAGGGATCATTAAAATTTCATTAACGTATATCTAATTATTGGCAGGCATTATTCTCCGTGGAAAGGCATTTACATTTCAAACAAAGTAGGGAGACAATGAAATTCGAAAGGCCAGTTAATTCAAATCGCTTTGTGGAACATTTGCATTCTGATGGAGTCCTATCAAGTTGTTTGACAGCCTACCGAAGTGTCATCCAATAACTGGTTGTTACCGTCGAAGGAGAATCCAAAGGAAGGGGAATGAGCTGAAGTAGTTTCGATTAAGCTTAAACGTCCTGTTGAGATTTATTCACTCCAAATACTCACCAATTGGAGTTAAAATTCTTGCAAATATTACACCAGATCTGTATTGGCACGAACCATGCCTAGCTGCTGAGGTGTCACGACCTCTCCTTTACTGTCATCATAGTAAAATGTGACTTGGTGCCAGCCATCTGCAGAGGAAGCTCAAATGGTGAAGTTCATTGTGTGTGTGTGTTTTTTTTTGCTTCATTGCATTTTGAAAATCAGGCCTGCCTCAGTGCGAGCCAAGAGTTAATACTGTAGAGTTTTCATATCTGGTCCATTAGTCCAAGATGACTGAATCTGGTCATGGGCAGAATTTTCAGGTTTGGTCGGTGTGTAGGTTCAACCCTAATGCTATGAGAGATGGACTCAAAGAAAATTTATATCATGGAAGGAGGCCATTTGGCCCATTGCACCAGTGCAAAGAAGAACTAGCAAGCTTGATTCAACCCTCCTGCAGTAAGTCCAAAGCCCTGCATGCCACAGTTCCTGGAAGGTGAAGAAGAATTTTGTTTCTACCAGCCTTTCAGTCAGTGAGTTCCAGGCCCCTATATCCCTCCAGTTCAAAATTTTTTTTCTCATCTCTCCTCTAATTTTTCTATTGATTACTTTATATTTATATTTAATTTAAATATTACATTTTTGACCCATCCTCCATGGAAACAGAACTCTCTTATTAGTTCTATCTTGGCCCCTCATGATTTTATATACCTCAGTTAAATGTCTTTATCCTCTTCTAAAACCTACTTTAGCACTTCCAATCTTTCCCCTTTATGGCAGTTTTCTGTTCTGGAAACATCTTTGTAGATCTCCCCTGCCCCGACGTCAGTGCATCACATTTTTCCTATTATGTAACATCTGACAGAACTCAAGTTATGTTTATACACAGTTCTAACATAACCTTCCTGAACAGATATCCCATGGCTCTGCTTATAAGGAAAAATCCTGCATGCCATTTTAAACATCTTGTCCCAGCACCTTTCAGGATTTGTGGATCCTTAGTTCTTCCATGCCTCTCAATTTCCTCCCATTTATCATATATTCCGTTACTTCGTATACTTCCCCGAACAAATGACCTCTGACTGCACTGGGTTAAATTTCACTTGTTACGCTTCTGCCCAACAAGCCAGGCAATTTACACTTGTACTGTTGACCTGAGACATTCTCAGTTTCTTTTCCACAGATCCTGCCTGACCTGCTACATTTTGCCAATTTTTTCCGCTTTTATTCCAGGTTTCTGGCAGCTGGAAGTTTTGTCTATATTATATCTATAATTTGTCCTCTTGGAGTTAAGGGCTTGCTTCTATAATGTTCTCGCAGTCAGCCAGGCGGCCAACTCTGTATCACATCCAAATTTCCTCCTCATTTGCCATACTTGTCAATGTCCTGCTACTGATGGTGCGATGAGATAGAGATGAATATGCGGGCACTCAGCTGCCGTTGGTCTAAGGAAGACAGCATTAAGAGTCCTAATTTAAGAGATGGAGTTGCTTTACCTCATCACCGGTACCAGTCTACCCAACATCTAGGACTGAAATAAGAAACGTGCTGGAAAAACGCCAGTAATATCAAAAAGAATCCCACCACACTGCTCATGGACTATTTGTTCCACTTCCTCCAGGGAAGAGGCTTGCATGCCAGGACCACCAGACTTAAAAACAGTTACTTCCTCCAAGTTGTCAGGCTGATCAACTCCTCCACCTATTAACCCACCCCACCACCAGTACACTAAGATGTCCTGTCAGGGTTACCTTATGTACAGATACTCCTTGACTTAGTTCACTCAGTCTATGTATGTAATCTGATCTTACGTATTTATTGTGTTTTTTTTATTGCAAGGGTTCCCAGCCTGGAGTCTACAGACCCTTTGGTTAATGGTAGGGGCCCATGGCATAAAAAGTTGGAAACCCCTGCTTTATTGTGTTCTTTATACTTACTGTGTTTTTATGCTGCATTAGATTGGGAGGGACAAGCATTTGTTTCTCTTTTACACTTGTGTCTGACAAATGACAATAAACAGTCTTGAACACTCCTGTGAGAGTTAGAGGAAGTGATGTTCCTCTTTTGCCAGACAGTGGAAAAAAAATGCTTCCTTCATGGCCAATGAACTGATTATAAGATCTCACCATTAGAAACTATCCAATTTAAGCACTGCATTAGTTTGGATTTATAGATAACTCAAGGCAGAATTATGCCCAACTGTTGGTGACGCTTGCCCAGCAACCTTAGCCAATAGGAGAATTACTTGTAAAATGAGCTTCAAACTGAATTCATCCATTGGGTGGTAATATTCCTGCATTATAAGCACTTTTAGAAGAGCAGGGAAGTTATAACTAACTTGTAAGACTCTTTAATTCTGCCACCTGACTTTCATTTTATGTTTGTGCTTTAAAGGATGGTGCTTGCCAGAGCAGAAAGTGTAAACCAACTCCAAATGGCATTTCTCACATTCCTTGGCTCTTTCGTGATTGGCCCATTAACCCTAAGCTTTGTGAAGCTGTACTTCTGCTGCAGTTTAATTAAATGCAATCTGAGAAAATGGAGTATTTGCTGATAGTTATTTCCCCTTACTTTAACAGTTCTGAACAAGACGAATGGAGGATTAAAGGTTTATTTACAGTTGCAGCACAATGTACAAGGGCTGAATCGAGGCAGTGGGGCTTGAGCCTAAGAGCATTGAGCGAGCCAATGTTTGGCCATTGCTGGAGTGGATATGAAGTTGAATCAAAGTGAACTGAGTCAAAGCAGCATGGCCTGGGCCTGAGGATGAGGAACAAGCCGATGTTTGACCGAGTGAAGTGCTGGGACAGATTGGAAAGATTGGTGGAATCGAGATACCAGGTCCAGACCCAAGAACATATCAAAGTGGCAGAGTCCAGGACTGAGAGTGAGGAACGACACGACATTTGGCTGATTTAAAAACCGGACAAGATAGAAAGGGTCAGGCTGTTGGGGCCAGAGGCAAGGAGCAGGTTGATTTTCAGCTTCCTGCTCACAGGGTTTCTTCATCTGTGTACTGAACTGAGGCAGTGGCCTGCAGCAAATGTGTTCCTGGATTGGCTGAGACCGGATTCATGGCTGTGGACTCACTTTCATGAACTTCAGTTCTGAATGTTATTTGCTCACTGTTATTGCTTGCACAAGTTGTTTTTTTTTCTCTGGGCGTTGGGTGTTGGACGGTCTTTTTTGAATGGGTTCTATTGGGTCGCTTAGTTTTGTGGCTGACTGTAAGGAGATGAATCTCAGGTGTGTATATAGTATATGTACTTTGAAAATAAGGGAGGGAGGGAACGTTGACTCAGACCATGAGAGGCCTGCATCGGGCATTTTCATGTACTTTTAACTTTGAACTTTGATTTTTACAGCTCAGTTGGAGGGAAGCAGAGAGGGACATAATGTTCCCACAAACTTTTTTTTCTGTGATTTCATCGTAATTTTTAAAACTGACCTGGATGAAGAAGTGGAGGGATAGGTTAGTAAATTTGCTGATGACACAAAGTTTGGGGGTGTTGTGGATAGTGTGGAGGGCTGTCAGAGGTTACAGTGGGACATTGATAGGATGCAAAACTGGGCTGAGAAGTAGCAGATGGAATTCAACTCAGATAAGTGTGAGGTGGTTCATTTTGGTAGGTCAAATATGATGGCAGGATATAATATTAATGGTACGACTCTTGGCAGTGTGGAGGATCAGAGGGATCTTGGGGTCCAACTCCATAGGACACTCAAAGCTACTACGCAGGTTGACTCGGTGCTTAAGAAAGCATACGGTGCATTGGCCTTCATCAATCATGGGATTGAGTTTAAGAGCCGAGAGGTAATGTTGCAGCTGTATAGGACCCTGGTCAGACCCCACTTGGAGTACTGTGCTCAGTTCCGGTCACCTCACTACAGGAAGGATGTGGAAACTATAGAAAGGATGCAGAGGAGATTTACAAGGATGTTGCCTGGATTGGGGAGCATGCCTTATGTGAATAGGTTGAGTGAACTCGGCTTTTTTCCTTTAGAGCGACGGAGGATGAGAGGGGACCTGTTAGAGGTGTATAAGATGATGTGGATAGTCAGAGACTTTTTCCCAGGGCTGAAATGGTTGCCACAAGAGAACACAGGTTTAAGGTGCTGGGGAGCAGGTACAGAGGAGATGTCAGGGGTAAGTTTTTTACACCGAGAGTGGTGAGTGTGTGGAATGGGCTGCCGGTGACGGTGGTGGAGGTGGACACAATAGGGTCTTTTAAGAGACTCCTGGACAGGTACATGGAGCTCAGAAAAATAGAGGGCTATGGGTAACCCTAGGTAATTTCTCAGGTAAGGACATGTCTGGCACAGCTTTGTGGGCCGAAAGGCCTGTATTGTGCTATAGGTTTTCTATGTTTCTATGTCTCAAACTTGGATGAGCAGGTTGTCTCTTTCTCTAGATGACCGAAGAATGGAGGCCAGATAGCTGTGTTTGGATGGAAAAATCTTTATACTTGTGGTAGAGTTTACAGCCGGGGTTATTAACATAAGATAGTTACTAATAAATCCATTTAAATATTAATAATTAGCTTTATTTTCACATGTACATCAAAATATTGAAACCTACAGCAAAAAGTGTTGCTTGCGTCAACAACCACAGTCTGGATATGGGCTGGGGAAGGTCCACATGAGCTGCCATTTTCTCAGTGCCCACATAGCATGCCCTCACTACTTACTAATCCATATATCTTTGGAATGTGGGAGGAAACTGGAGCACCCGGAGGATATCCGCAGTCATGGAGAGGATGTATAAACTTCTCAGCGGTGGGAATTGAACCCAGATTGGTGATTGCTGGTAACAGCATTATGCTAACCACTATGTTACCATGACAATCCCCAAAGAGAATGAGGAAAAAAATTTTCCCCCATGAAATAATTGAACCAAGGCGATTGCTACAAAAGGAAGGAGCTAATGTGCAATTAAAAAGAATTTGGATTGAGGGATAAAAGGCATAAAATGAAATGCTTATGTCTGGGTGAAAAGAAATAAGAGGAAGCTAGTGTACAGTGTAGATACGAGGAATTCTGCAGATGCTGGAAATTCAAGCAACACACATCAAAGTTGCTGGTGAACTCAGCAGGCCAGGCAGCAACTCTAGGAAGAGGTACAGTCGACGTTTCCAGCTGAGACCCTTCGTCAGGTACAGTGTAGATGCCAGCTCAGATCAGTTGGGTCAGGTGGCTTCTTCTTGTACGTAAGACTTTGTGAGATTCGATATCAATGCCAGAATCAGGTTTATTATTACTGATGTATGTTTGTGAAATTTGTTGTTTTATAGCAGTAGTACAGCTCAGTACATAGAAGTTTCTGTGAGTTACAACAAGGAATATTAAAAAAATAAAGGAGTAGTGTGAAAAGAGAGGAACATACTGAGCAAGTGGGAAGTTGAAACTACTCACCCTTTCCACCGTTAACTCCTCCGTGAAGACTGCTGTGTGTTTCCTCCGACTTTTCCTTACTGAAGTCCACAATCAATTCCTTACTTTTATTGACATTGAGTTCAAGGTTGTTGTTGTTTCACACTCAACCGGCCAACATATCTCACCTCTGTACGCTTACTCGTCATTATCTGAGGTTCTGCCAACTGTTGTGTCATTGGTGAATTTATAGCCACATTTGCATAAGAAACATAAGCAGGAAGAGGTCATTCATCACACTGAGTCTGCTCCACCATTCAAGATTATGGCTAAAATATCTTTCCAATCTCATCTGGGATCCATATATCTCTCAACTGTAGACTGAATACAGAGGAGCAGAGTTGACAACATTACTGAACCTGTTCGATTTAAGATATTAGTCTAGCCTTGTTTTGTTCCGTTTGCTTTTTTGGGTTTAGTATTTAGTTCTTTTGTTTTATTTTTTGGGGGGGGGGGTTCTTTGTATTTTTTTTTCTTTTTATTTCTTTTTTTCTATGATTAATTATCGTGAGTTTGGAAGTCTACCATACCTGTGTTATCTGAATTTTTTGAAATTATATGTTTATTAAGAATAAGATTATTCCATTCTCTTTGTATCGACAATGTTATTTTGTTTATAATCTTGGAAAAATTAATAAAAAGATTTAAGAAAAAAGAAAGAAAGAATGAATGAATAAGTCCACTCCCTTCTGAGGTTACAGATCACTTAACAGACTGTGGTCATTAGCAATTGGTCTGTTAATTATCTAATGATGCCTTGTCTGTTTGTCAGAAAGTTTCAAAGGTATCCAAGAAATATATGCTCTTCTTGATTTTGCTACACTTGAAACGCCAGTGCAATTTTCTCACTCTCCAACAGGAAAATGGAGTCTGTTGGCATCGTCGTCACTTCCTCTCGAGTACCTGCAGCCTAAAGATGCTGAATTTCTGTGTTACAGTCTGGGAGAATGAAATGAACCAGACAAAGGACTAATAGGTTCTCTTGACTAAGACAATTTGTTCTGATTACCATTTAGACTCTTAGGAAAGCAGAACAAAAAGTCTTTAGCCTGGGAACCCAAGGGACTGCATTATTGGAATCTTTTCAGGCGCATAGCAACTTCCTTTGTTTACCTTTAGAATTTTAACACCAAAAATAGGAGGGTAATTAGACTGTATCATTGTTGTTAGTGTGAGCCATTTCTAATTCTCTAATGGCAATATCCAGGGATAATTTACACCATTCCTATATTCTTCTTTTCAACAAAGAAAAACACAATTTAAAAAGGAAAACACATTGCTTGTCTGCTGAGGCATGGTTGCTGCTTCACTAATGAGATTCAGCGGACTCAGGATGCTTTGAAGCAAGTGTAGTTATGACCTCCTTTTCATTCAAGCAATTAATACAGAATTGCTATTTCAGGTATTCATTTCCTTCCACATTTCTTTCCATCATTACCACATTTTTTAGCACCGCTATTTATCTGCCCCTCGCAACCTGCCTTTCCAAGTTCCAAAATTCCATCTCAGCAAGGACTAGGCAGAATATCAGTTGTGCATAGGCTAGATGGGCCAAAGGGCCTGTTTACGTGCTGTGTTGTTCCAATATTCAAAGAGTAATTCTATAAAACTTGGCACTGGGTTGTGATTTATATGAAGCATTTGGAGTTCTTAGTGGTGTCCAAATAATAACTTGTGGAAGCTGTCGCTAGCAATGGAATGCTGTCATGAATTGAATCAATTCTTGTGTCTGAGACAGGCGCCTGTACCTCTGAATTCCTCTCCCAAGATTATGGTGCAAAATCTAAGCTGAATCCAGTGCAGTATTGAATAAGTGCTGAACTGCCCAAAGTGCCATCTTTTTCAAGACACTTGAAGACCTAGGACATGTCAGTCTCATTGGGGGATGCAGAAAAGTCTGTTACACAACGATGAAGCACAGCAGGGACATTCTCTCAGTAATCCTGGAAAATACTTGCCTTAGACCAGCATTACTGAAACTTGCAGGAAATTTAACAAGAGCTGAACATTAAAAAAAAAGTTTCAGATTTATGTAACACTCTCATACACCTCATTACTTTCTAGACAATAATGTGATTTTTCTTATATAATCATCTTTGTAATATCAGAAACATAACAGCCAACTTTCGGAGAACAAGGTCACCTAAACAGCAATGAAGAGGCAATTCATTCCAATAGGGACTTAATATCTAGAAGTTTTTCTTTGGCCATAAAGACCGATGTAAAAATAAGTTCCTTCCTTCTGTTAGGAGCCCTCAATGTGGGTAAGTCAGAGAAACTTCTCTACTTACTCCTTTGTCTCAACATTTATTTTTGGATACCTGAGTTTATGTAATGTGAATAAATTCAAATAGTCTTTGAAATGTTTCAAAGTCAAGAGATAAAATTTATTATCTGCTACCTCCTACCAACTGAGTATTGACTGCAGGTGTCCTACAAAATCTTGTGCCTGGTTCTTTGAAATGATAAGTTAGTTTGACAAGTAAAGATGAGGCAAAAGTTTCCTGGTTGAAAGGTTCTGCCTCAGTTTACCTCCAAGACTACTCGAGCGGAACAAACCAGCTTGTGCTTTCCTTGGAGAACTAAAGTCAGTCATAACTAACATTTTGTGGTTGATCTAAGCTGTTGCTTGTTATTACTGCCCTGTTGTCTGCCACAGGGAACTCTTTTCTGAATGTACTTGCATACTTACATAACCCTACTGTTGATTAATCTTTTCAATACTTATTGGTGGTGCAACATAGTTATTGAAGTCTTAAGGTACACTATTTAGGCAACAGCATTACAAAGAATTAAACAATATTACCCATTTCCTGCATTGGATAGTTTCAATAAACTTAAAATTATTTTCATCTTGGTTTCCTTAACTTAAGCTAATTCTAGTATCATACATCTGCATGCTTTTCTTTATATTGAGTTCTTTTTCACAATATTCTTGCTCCCTATCTTAAATGCCCACAGCCATAACATATGGCATTGTAAGCAGCTTAATGCATTAACTTAGCTAGCTGTACCCTTCTCTGATTTGACTGTTTAATGCGTGTCGTAGATCCATTATATTTTGCTGAAGAATTTAACTCCAGTTAATTAAATAAACCTGGATTTTAAAAGATAGCATAGTTAATGGTGACAATAAAATTACAGCATTATCATAAAACCACTATCTACACCCAGTGGGCCCTTTATTAGGTATATCTGTACAGCTGCAAATATCTAATCAGCCAATCATGTGACAGCAGCCCAATGCATGAAAGCATGCAGACATGGTCAAGAGCTTCAGCTGTTTTTCGGACCAAATATCAGAAGAGGGAAGAAATGTGCCCTAAGTGACTTTGACTGTGGAATGATTGTTGGTGCCAGACAGGGTGGTTTGAGTATCTCAGAAACTGCTGACCTCCTGGGATTTTCACACACAACAGTTTGCAGAGCTTACAGTCAATGGTCTGAGAAACAATAAAGGCATCCAGTGAGCAGAAATTCTGTGGGCAAAAATGCTTTGCTAATGAGAAGAATGACCAGACTAGATCAAGTTGACAAGAAGACAGCAGTAACTCAAAAAAACAAATGTTACAACAATGGTGTGCAGAAGAACATCTCTGAATGCAAAACATGTTGAAACTTGAAGTGGATGGGCTACAGCAGCAGAAGAGCATGAACATGCACTCAGTGTATGTTCATTCACCCAGTGCATGACATAAAATTTATTGTTTCGTGACAGGAGTATAGTACATAATATAAGTCACAAAATTAAATTAATAAATAGTGTGAGATCTGATGATTGAGAGGAGAATTACTTGCAAAAATGTTGCGTCTCGGTCATTTCATCACATGACATAATCCAAAAGGAATAATTATTCTGCAAAACCAACATTAAGATTGTGCCAGGAATGAGTGGCAGTATCCTGAGGGAAACAGCAACTAGGTGTTTCAGTGTCTCGACTCTATCCTCTGGTGAGAAGGTGTCACAAAATTTTGGTTTATTATAATGTGATTCAGATCTAATCAATGTGTTCAAAAATGTTGTTTCATCAAGCAATTAAGTAACAAGAAAGAACAAATATTTTGCACAATTAAATGTTTTCCCATCCCTTCTGTTGTCAGAGTCCCCTGGTTACAGTATTTATGAATAATCCTTGATACTAGTTGGCCATAACTATAGTTTGAAGGGAAATTTGACTGAATAAATCCAGGAAAGAAGCAATTCTCAAGAGAATAATTCCTTCTGCTGTTGGGGCTCCCAGCAATGGTGATTACTGACGTATCTACTCTGCTTTGGCCTTTAGCACCGTTCACAATCCTGATCTTAACGAGAAATCCAATAAACTAGTGGTGAATCACTATATACATGATTAAACAACTTTCTGTCATATGACCGATCATTACATCAACCAGCTTTAATCAAGCTGCTTGCCATATTATTGACATTTATCATTACCACACGTTTATTGTACAATTTTAGTTGCACATATCACAGGGTTTTAAAAAAAGTAAGTAGGTTTTCAATATCAGCATTCTAAACTAGTCGCAAAGTGCATGCTGCCTTCCACATTGTACTACCGAGTCGCACATTAAACTGCTATGGAATTGCACCAGAGCTCACTCGGACGTTATCCTGCCCTGGCAAAGTTCACCCTTTCTCAGGTCCTGACATCTATGCTTGTCTTTCAAACCCGTTTCAAGGGATCGAGTAGCAGTGGAATTCCATCTTTGCAAAATTCAAAGTAAATTTTTTATCAAAATATGTATATGTCACCATATACTACCCTGAGATACATTTTCATGTGGGTATTTACGGATTAATGAAGAACTACACTCAAAGATGGGCAAACAGCTAATGTCCAAATGAAAGTGAAATTTGCATATATATAAATAATATTGAGAACATGAGGTGTAGAGTTATTGAAAGTGAGTATATAGGGCCGGCTGGTGGCACAACGACATCGGCACCGGACCCGGGAGCAGAGATTTCCGGGTTCGAAACTAGTCAGGTCCGCTCCCGAGTACGCTTTCCATCCGTGCCGGGTTGAGTGTCGGGATCGCAACTGGACCTCGTAAAATAAAGGGAAAATACTATGAAAATGTCTGTGCAAGGAGTGGTGCGCCACACAGTCTGTACCTCTCACTCCGCGCCTTGTAAAAAGCCATGAAAAAGACATCATCATGGACGCATGCACGGACACGCCAAAAAAAAAAAAGAAAGTAAGCCCATAGGTTATGGAATTAGTTCAGTGTTGGAATGAGTGAAGTAATCCACGCTGGTTAAGGAGTCTGGTGGTTGAATTGTTCCTGTACCTGAAGGTGTGGGATCTAAGGCTCCTGTACCTCATTCCCAATGGTAAAAATAGGAAGATGGCATGGTCTTTGTCACAGCTGTAGCAGATATATTCTACGGTAAATACAGAAATGGTCACTGTGGTTGGGGTTGACAATGGATGTTGCGTCCCAGCTGTCTACATAATTCACAAACTAATATGCAAGCCAGGACAGTCCAATATGGAGAGCAATCTGTTGCACATGTAGCTGGCTCCCCCTCTCCGTTCAGCTGATGAATCCAAAGGAACGGCAGAGACCGATACAGTTTGGTAATAGCTGTGTTGCCAGTGTTGCCAGTGTGTATAGAACCCAATGTAAGACTACCTTAGGGAATCCAGCTCCCGATTTTACCTCGGGGTTTACTACCAAAACCTTCTCCATGAGTGGGTATAGCTGCAAGGCAGCGGAGGTTTGAGATCAAATTTTCCTTCTCCTAGATTAGCTGCCAGCCTTGGCTGATGTGCCCTATCCGCCGAAAGCAACTGCTTTTAAAGCACCAGTAACTCATCTTTGCCCCTCTTCCTGTCAGTAGAAACAGTTCCGCTGGGCTTAATATCTAAGCCACACATGAATGCCAGGGGTTGGACTTGGTTGTCAGAGGCTATTTGAGGCACATGCCATTGGGAGCTTTTAATAGATATGGGAGCTTATTCCCACTACCCCCTGGATATGACAACCTTAAAGAGCCAGTGGTCATTACAGCATCGTTAAATGCATGTCTGATGCTGAGCAAACATCGGATATGGTGACGTGAATCGTGTCTGGCCAATTTCCTGATGCACACTAATTGACCTAGAAGTGCCAGGTTTCTCTAACATGCACAGAGTTGCTTTTATGCACAAATAAAACGCTCCAAATATCCAGACCTGCCTCTTGTCTTTTTTTTTGCGCTACCTTACTTTTCCTTTTCTATTTTCTATTTATGATTTATAATTTAAATTTTATTTTATTTCCTATCGATTTGTACTCCAGGGAGCACGATGCGCAGAATCAAATATCGCTGTGATGATTGTACACTCTAGTATCGATTGTTTGGCGACAATAAAGTAATAAATAAACCGTGCACAAAATGCGGCAGGGTAGCATAGTGCTATTCCAGTGCCAGCGACCCAAGTTCACTTCTGTCTATGAAGAGTTTGTACATTCTCCCCATAACTGTGGGGGTTTCCTCTGAGTGCTCTGGTTTCCTCCTACATTCCAAAGACACACGGGTTAGGGTTAGTAAGTGGCAGGCAAGCCATGTTGGTGCTGGAAGCATGGATGCCCCAAACACACCCTCGGATTGCCTTCACCATTGACACAAATGGCGAATTCCACTATATGCTTCAAAGTTTCGATGCGCATGTGACAAATGAAGCTAATTTTAATCTTATCTCAAATTGGGGTAAGGTTTGTGGAGGGGGGATCCAATTTCTAGACACTCATGTTTTATTTTGAGGCATCATTTCAAAAGGAACTGATTCAAATAACAAAATCCAGACTAGAGAGAGAAAGTGGGCATAGATGGCTTCAGTTAGAGCAGCGGGGAAGAAATGGGCCAATTAGTGGGCTATGATTTTTGTATTCAGACTAATAGCTTCTCTCTAGAATAGACTGATACTGTGAGTCAGCCTTACTCAAACTGTTTGTTACATTGTATGGTATCCACTTGGCTTGAACAGTTCAGAGTAGAGAAACATTCATCAATTAAAAAGTGAAATATTTATAAGGTGACAGTTTTGGAAGTATTGCTTTGGAAAGGGCAAGTTTAAAATGGTGGTTGGGGATCTGAACTGGCTCATCTTTTTATTACTTGTATTGCTAATGAAAACTCAGTTCAGGCAAGGCACTATAGCAGACAACTTTGGAAACATCAATGATACTGAAGTAAGCAAGGACTATTAACCTTTACAGAGAAAGAGAGTAACTTATACCATAACTTAAAAGCCTCTGTTTTATTTCCAAGTTAAAGCTTGTGAAATTTCCTAATGATTCTATGGCAGCTTCAGGCACTTTCTCCCAGCTGTGGCTCAGTAGCTGATACTTTAGTATCAAAAAGTTCTTCAATCACAATTTTAATGGCGATTTTATCATGAAATGTATAACCTAAGGCTATTCTTTACAGTGAACCGGGCTCACACCAGGGCATTCAGGTAAAGGAAAGTACTATTGGAAACTATTTAACAAGCATATTCTCTCCAATCAGTGCCCTGATAGTCCTATTTGGCATACATTATCTGAAAATGCATTCTGTGCGTGTATTAATGGCATGAAGAGTACAGAAACAGCAGAGTATTCAGTCCTATGAGTCTTTTCTGCAATTTAATACCAAACTTCAAAACAGTGACATAACTATGAACACAAAAGATTATTGGAAGATGCTAGAAATCAAGATCAATATACACTCAGTAGTTACATTATTAGGTACCTGCTTTACCTACTAAAGTAGCCGCTGAGTGTATGTTTGTGGTCTTTTGCTACTGTGGCCCATCCATTTCAAGCTTCAATGTCTTGTGCATTCAGAGATCCTCTTTTGCACACCACTATTGTAACGTGTGGTTATTTGAGTTACTGTCGCCTTCCTGTCAGCTTGAACTAGCCCGGCCATTCTCCCCTGACCTCTCTGTTTATCAAGGCATTTTCACAACAGAACTGCTGCTCACTGGATGTTTTTTGCATTTCGCACCACTCCCTGTAAGCCCTGGAGACTGTTCTGTGTGAAAATCCCTGGAGATCAGCAGTTTCTGAGATAATCAAATCAAATCAACTCACAGTGCATTAAGGTAGAACAAGGTAAAACAGTTGCAGTGCAGAATGAAAGTGTGAAAGCTCCAGAGAAAGTGCACTGTTAGATCACAACAAGGTAGACTCTGAGGCCAAGAGTTGTCTTTTCACTCAAGCGTTTGCTAATAGTGGGATGGATGCGGTCTTTGAGTCTGGTGGTAAATGCTTTTAGGCTTTCATATCTTCCATCTGATGGATGGGTAGAGAAGCCAGTAGAAGTGGTAGATGTAAGGCTAATTGTAACATTTAAGAGAAGAATAGATAGGTACGTGGATGACCCAGGTCTACGGTCCACCTGCAGGTAGGTAGGACCAGGCAAAAGACCACACAGGCACAGACTGGAAGGAGCAAAGAGTCTGTTTCCGTGCTGTGGAGCCCTATGACTTTATGAGCTAGCCCTCCACCACTTGACTGGCAATCAATACTGATGCACTAAGATTTATATTCTTTTCCAAAAAGTGAGAGTTATTAAAAAAAATCTCCCTTAGTCTTATCACGTAGCTTCAATGACCATAATTTACTTAAAAACTAGGTTAAATCACCCTGTAAATCACCCTGTCTCCCACCTGGAGGCCACCTTGGCAGACACAGATACTCCTCGACAGAAGGACAGCACTACGGTTTGTGAAACATGCATGTCTGTGGCCATCTGGCCAATAAAACCTGAGGAACATGTGCTTTGCAGGCCATCTGGTGCAGCAAGAATTGATCACAGGCTCAGGACCAGCCAAGATACTTTGCCCAAGGCTACAATCCAAAGAAAGGCTCACTTTATAAACACTGAAGATGAACAAAAATTGTGGTCATCTCTGCCTTCAGTGCACTTCATGTTTCCTTCCATGCTTTCTCCATTGCTCACTAAATCTTATCATAACAAAGTGCACATAAACACAGTATCTAGCCCACTGTTTAGATAATGGCCTTCTGGAAGAAATATTCTTTCATCCCATGCTCCTTCTCTATGGCCTTGGAAATCTGTCTCCCTTCACGTGCTTATCCAGCTCACTTCTGTAAGTATCCATTAACATTCTTTTCATAACACTGTTAGGAACTGCATTCCAGATCATAATCAGAAGCTTAAAAGAAGTTGCAATTTTGCCAGTTCTTTTCCCAACTATTAATTTTGTTCTTCTGGTTATCCTCTGCAACAGAAAACAGTTTATCCCTCCTTACCATCAAACTTTGCATAATTACAATCCGTGGCTACTTTATTAGACACACCTGTACACCTGTTCATTAATGCAAACATCTAAGCAGCCAATCATGTGGCAGCAACTCAATACGTATAAATGTGCAGACATGGTCAAGAGGTTCAGTTGTTGTTCAAAGCAAACATCAGAAAAATGAAGAAGTGTGATCTAAGTGACTTTGTCCGTGAAATGATTGTTGGTGCCAAATGGGATGGTTTGAGTATACGGAGAATGGTGCAATAAAGAAACAAAAAGCATTCAGTGAGTGGCAGTGGGTGAAAACACCTTGTTAATGAGAGAGGTCAGAGGAGAATGGCCAGAATGAATCAAGTTGACAGGAAGGTGACAGTAACTCAAATACCCATGCATTACAACAATTGTCTGCAGAAGTGCATCTCTAAACAACACATCAAACCTTGAAGTGGATGAGGTACAGCAACAGAATACCACAAACATCCACTCAGTGGCCACTTTATTAGGAGGTAAGCAATAAAGTGCTCAGAGCTCGTGATGTTGCCAGAACTTTCAAGTTCTGAGAAAGGGTCTTTGATCAAAAATATCAATTACTTTCTTTTTCTTATCTGCTGAAAGTTTCTAGCATTTGCCTGTTTTCTTCAGATGTTTTCCTACATGAGCAATTTTCAGATTGTCCTTGATGGTCTTACCTTTGTTTGCAGGAATGGAGACTATACAGGTGTACCAACGGTTGCTATGTCATTGTGCCTGTCACTGTGATCCACATGTACGTTACTGTGCAAAAGTCTTAGGCATATGTAAAGAAATTCTGTAAAGCGACGATGCTTTCAAAATTAAAATCAATATTTCGTGTGGCCAACCTTTGCCTTTAAAACTGCATCGATTCTCTTAGCTACACTGTCATGCATTTTAATAAGAAAATCAGCTGGTAGGTTGTTCCAAGCATCTTGGAGAAATTGCCATGGTTCTTCTGGAGACTTTCGCTGTCTGGCTTGCTTCTGTCTCTCCAGGTAATCACAAGCAGCCTTGATGACAGCCATACTATCTGAAAACATATAAAAAATCTAGGGTGCCTGAGACTTTTGTAGAGTGTTGTAAGTACAGTGAAAAAGGTAATTTCTCTTGCTTTAATATTCCCTGCTTTCAGTGATTCAAACAGTAGGTCTTCCTACTTCTATTTGGCATTTTTGCTCTCACCATTAATTTGCATTCAGTAGACATTTTATTAGGTACAGGAATATGCCTAATAAAGTGGCCACAGGAGTGGAACTTGGAGGTGTGATCTTTGGCTGCTGTAGCCCATCCACTTCAAGGTTTGACGTGTTGTGTTTTCAGAGATGCTCTTCCGCACACCACTGTTGTAACACGTGGTTAGTTTAGTTACTTCCCTGTCAGCTTGAACCAGTCTGGACATTCTCCTCTGATGTCTCTTGTTAACAAAGTTTTTTGTCCGGAGAAATGAACCTGCTAGGTTTATTTTTGTTTTTCACACCATTGTGTGTTAAAGCGTAAAGACAATTGTGCATGGAAATCCCAGGAGATCAGCAGTTTCTGAGATAGTTAAACAACCCATCTGGCATCAATAATCAATCCATGGACAAAGTCACTTAGAGCACATTTCTCCCCCTTTCTGATGTTTTGGTTTGAACAACAACCAAAACTCTTGACCATGCCTGCATGCTTTTATGCATTGAGTTGCTGTCACATGATTGGCTGATTAGATATTTGCATTAATGAACCGGTGACAGGTGTACCTAATAAAGCAGCCATCGAGTGTAGATGGTAATTTCTGGTCTCTAGTAAATGAATTATGACAAAACAGATGTCTAAATTTTAGAAATGCACCCTTCACACCCTAATCAGCATTAGCAATTTAAATCTCTCAAAATAGCAAGCGACCAGGATTCATTTCTTGGGCAAAGAAGGTAGATTGTCCAAATTATTTGTCAGATATTCAAATACAGTGCATGAATAATGCATCAAACAATTGTAATCTTTGCATTCCAGATGCTTGGAATGCAAAATGTATCAGTGGAAAGCTCATTATGTGCAATAAACATTATTTGTTCCCCTTTCTGACACTAATCTGTATTCATTGTCTGTATTACACATCGGCTGTTCACAGGCTGAAGGCCAGTCAGTACCACGAGATCATTTCATTCCAGCTGAGTGTTCAATGTGGTGGCTGACATCAGGTTTGTATCTCCAGCAAATCTGTTCTGCTTCCCAAAGTAACGCTGTGGGTTCTTCCTTAACCCATGCACTGCTAAAAAAAACCTCTAAACCATGCAGTAACCTTTAACCAGCTGAATAAACAGCAACTCCATATGGTGGCACAGTAATCGCTACTAGCCCTGCTGATTTAGCGCCACAGTTACACAGTGATTCATCTTTACCCTGACAATGAACACCAACTCCATATGGTCTATGGAGTGAATGACTTGTGTACCCTGCTGAATATGCAGCCACTCTACACAGCTACACAGTGAGAAGCCCTAACCTTCTCAGGTAAACAACTACCATGTGTGGCTGTGCGGTGTTTGATCCTTGGCCTTGCTGAATAAAAGCCACTCTGCACAATTACTAACATTTATCCTCCTGAATAAGGCAGTCCATAACACTCGTAAACATAGCACAGGAACAGGCCCTGCGGCCCACAAAGTCTGCATTGAACACGATGGCAAATTAAACTAAATCTTTTCCACCTGTACATGATATACAGTACATCCCTCTATTTCTTGCACATGCAACCTCTTAAACAGCACTAACCCTGGCAGTCTGCTCCGATCATCTGCCACTTCCTCTGCAAAAAGGAACTTATCCTGTACATTTTCTTTAAACTTCCCCTTTCTCACCTTAAATGCAAGTCCTCTGGTACTTGACGTTTCTCTCCTGGGGAAAAGATTTTGTCTTCCCTGTCTATGCCTCTCACAACTTGTTTTCTTCAATAAACAGAAGAACTGCGTAGTTCTTGTGAATAACTTCTACCTCTCCTAGACATCCAGCATATCTCCTCAAAAAGTTCTGAGGTCAGAGAGTGGAATGATACTGAGCAAAGGACAATATTCAGCCCAGTATCACATTGAAAGAGGCAGAGGCACTCAATGCTCATAATTTAAGAAGTCCAATTTAATCCCACAGCCTAGTTTTATTGTGTAATCTTGCAAAAAGACAGTCAGCTGAATATAATTGCAGAATACCTTAAAGATGTGGCACTCCAGATCCAATCAGTCTTTGGGTGAGGACATCTCTTTTTTTTATGATTTGAGATTTTTGACACCGGTGTAAATTTACCCTTTTTCCTGTGTTTCCTGTGTTGAATCGACCCCTCTCACTTCAGGCCCCCTAGACCAGTGGTTCCCAACCTGTTTTTCTGCCATGGACCAATACCATTTAGCAAGGGTTCCATGGACCCCAGGCTGGGAACTCCTGCTCTAGACTGATATTTTATTTCTTTCCTTAAAGGATCTTAACCTTATTTACACTCAGTAGTTAATTTTTGCGAATGGACACTGGGGTGGGGGAGGGGGGAGAATCACGAACAAAGTCTGCAGTTGCTGGAAATCCAAAGCAACATACCCAAAATGCTGGAGGAACTCAGCAGCTCAGGCAGCATCTCTGTAAAAAAGTGAACAGTCGATGGTTTGGGCCGAGACCCTACCAGTGGCTTTTTGACAAATATTGCTGCTGAGTAAATTTGGAAACTTCATTTGACTGGGCATAGGGGAAATATAGGCAGATCTGTTCCAAACAGACAATTTGGCAACAAATTCTGTACCCATAGTTAAATCTCCTTCAACCACCCTTTAAATCTGCATGTATCCAAGATATTTTGGTAATTATTTTCACTCACTATCCTTTAGCTATTGACTCAACTCTCAGTGGGAATTTGCTTCAAATTCATCTCACCAAAATGCTTTATCTTTTTGAATATTAAATCATTGACAGTTGTAAGGAAAATAACATTACCTTTGTTGTGCCTTGACGAAGGGTCTCAGCCCGAAACGTCGACTGTACCTCTTCCTATAGATGCTGCCTGGCCTGCTGCGTTCACCAGGATTTTTTGTGTGTGTTGCATTACTTTTGTTTTCTCCTTTTACCTGAATTCCCAAATCCATTGTGCCATTTTAGTAAGTCTACCTTTCACCATTTTTTAAATTACAGTATCTTGGCTTCAATTCTTTAGCTAGCAACACCTCTGCCATATTTACCCTCAGCACAGATGCCCCACAACTTTACATCCTCATCCCCCTATTCTACTCCACCAGCACTTTTGACGATTTGGCCAGATTCTTTCAAACTTAATCTACAGATTTGCAGATGACACTACTGTAGTGGACCCTATCTCAAATAACGATGAGTGGGAGTATAGAAAGGAGAGAGAAAGCCTTGTGGCATAATGTCATGATAATAACTTTTCCCTCAATGTCAACAAAACAAAAGGGCTGGTCATCGAATTCAGGAATTGGGGCAGTTCACATGCTCTTGTTTATGTCAACAGTGCTGAGGGCAGGAGATTGAGAGTTTCAAGTTCCTAGGAGTTAACATCATCCAGAGCTTGTCCTGGTCCAACCATGTAGACATCACCGCCAAAAAAGCACACTAGCACCTCTTCTTCCTCAGGAGGCTAAAGAAATTTGTCATGCCCTTGTAAACCCTTACCAATTTTCATAGGTGGGTGATGGAGAGCATCATAACCATCTACATGGTTTAGTATGGGAAAGGGTCTGCCCGGCACTGCAAGGAGCTGCAGAGCTGTGGAAACCACTTAGCACATCACGGAGACCAGTTGCACCCACCCCCAAAGGACCCTGTCTACACTTCTGACTGCCTCAGTAAAACAGCCAATATTATCGAAGAACCCTCTCACTCTAAACATTTTCTCCTCCCGCCTTCCATCGGGCAGAAGGTACAAAAGCCTGAAAGCGCATGCCACCAGGCGCAGCAGCAGCTTCTATCCTGCTACTATAGGACTATTGAATCATCCCTTAGGACAATAAGATGAATTCTTGACCTCAGAATCGACCTTGTTACGGTCATGCATGTTACTGATTGTCTGTATTACATTTTCTCTGTAACTAAGTACACTTTATTCTACATCCTGTTACTGTTTTCCTTTCTATTACCCCAACGCACTGTTGTAATGAAATAATCTCTATGGATGGTATGCAAAACAATGGTTTTCAATGCATCTCTGTACATGAGACAATAATAAACCAATTTACTCTAGTGTGATGCCTAGAAATGGATGCCAATACTCCAGATATAATAGACCATGAGTTAAAGCTTTGAAAAAGACCTAACAGACAGCATGGGTTGTAAAATACCCATTCTCTTGGTAATAGTAAGAAAGCAGTAATATAGATCTTTATATTGTCTGCCGTGACTATCATTCTCATCAGCTATCAGTTCAAGTGTATATCCAACATCATAGTAAGTGGAAATATACCTCCCTCTGAACATTGAACAATTGATTGCAGTCACTATACGCCCAAAACACACTAACAAAGAAACAAAGGAAACAGTTCGTAATTAAGTACAATGTTGTTGAAATTACCCAATATGAATATGAGTCTAAAAAAATTTCCAATGATGAGCTGATTACATTATGAATATTTTAATATATTAATATCTTGATTAGTGGATGAATGTTTAATATATTAATATGCAGATTGGAATTCAACCAGTGTATTAGCATAATAAGTTTGAAGTGTAAGTAGGTAGATTGAAGTATTCATGTATGAATCAAGGTTTGAACAGTTCAGGAATTAATGTGTGTAACTCAGTCTACAAATTTTAATGCCCTGCCTGTGTGCTAATCTTCGCTAAATGAACATTAAGAAAAAAAATTGGTTGTTAGGATGTCAAGCAGATTGCCATCACCCAGGATAAGTCCTCTTAACATTGCTAACATCAAGGAGGAGGTACATACTCAGTATTTTAGGAACAGCTTCTTCCACTCTGCCAGCAGATTTCTGAATGGACAATGACCCCATGAACACTACCTCACTATGTATTATTTTTATTTGTTGTTCTCCTTTTGCACCACTTACTTAATTTAATTTTATATATAAATTTTTTTGTGTGTGTGTATATATATATAGGTAGAATGACATAGATAGAACAAGGAAAGAGGTTCTACTGAGAGAATTTGAGCAGTTAGGGACTAAATTAAAAAGCAGAACCAAAAAGGTGGTAATCTCTGGATTACTACTTGAGCCATGTGCAAATTGGTACAGGGTTAAGAAGATTAGAGTGTTAAGTGCGTGGTTCAAGGATTGGTGTAGGAGAAGTGGGTTTGAATTCATGGGAAACTGGCACCAGTATTAGGTAAGGAGGGAGCTGTTTCATCTGGACTGGCTCCACCTGAACGGTGATGGGACTTGGATCCTAGAGAATCGCATAACTAGGGTTGTGGATAGGGCTTTAAACCGTGGAGAGGGGTTCAGCAGATTGGAGAAGTAGGGATAAAGTAAAGAAGAAAAATGTGGATAAAAATAAAGTAAAAGCAAAAGTTAAAAAAAGACATAAGTAAGGGTGGAGTGCAGAAAAGTCAAGTGCATAAGAGACAAAGATTACTAGATTTTAAAGGCACAATGAGTGTAAAGGCACTTTATCCGAATGTCCATAGTATTTGAAACAAGGTCAATGAATTTGAGGCACAAATCAGAATAAAGGGGTATGATTTAGTGGCCATTTCAGAAACGTGGTTGCAGAGTGGAGAGGATTGGGAATTAAATATCCAAGGATATCAGGTAATACAGAAGGATAGGCAGGAAGGTAAGGGAGGTGGGGTGGCGCTCTTAATTAAGGATAAGATCAGGGCGATGGTGAGAGACGATATAAGATCCAAGGAACAGAATGTTGAATCCATTTGGGTGCAGATTAGAAATAGTAAAGGGGAAAAATTATTGATGGGAGTTATCTATAGGCTACCAAATAGTAACATTACAGGGGCACAGGCAATAAACTGAGAAATATCTGAGGCATGTAAGAATGGAACAGCAGTAATCGTGGGAAACTTTAACCTGCACATAGATTAGGTGAATCAAGTTGATCAAGGCAGTCTTGAGGAGGACTTCATAAAATGCATACTTGATGATTTTTTTGAACAGCATGTTACTGAACCTATAGTGGAGCATGCTATCTTCGATCTGGTCCCATGCAACGAGACAGGTAAAGTTAGCAATGTTGTAGTTAGGGATGCTCTTGGAAAGGGTGATCACAGTATGACTGAGTTTCTCATACAAATGGAGGGTGCAATAGTTTGATCTAAAACAGGTGCATTATGCCTAAATAAGGGAGATTACAATGGGATAAGGGAGGAGTTGGATAGGGTAGACTGTGAACACAGGCTATATGGTGGGATGGTTGAGGAACAGTGGAAGACTTTCAAAGAGATTTTTCACAGATAGACCGGAAAAGGGTGATCAAAGTGAACGTAGGTCCCTTAGAGGAGAAAGGGGAATTGATATTGGGTAATGAGGAAATGGCCGTGGCTTTGAATGACTACTTTCTGTCAGTCTTCACAGCGGAGGAATGTCTAACATGCCAAAGAGAGGTGATATAGATGTGATGGGAGGTGAGTACATCGATAGAATAACTATCACTGAAGAGGTAGCATTGAGCAAACTTGTGGGCCTAAAGATAGTCAAGTTTCCTGGTCCTGATGGAATGCATCCCAGGGTACTGAAAGAAATGGCAGAAGTTATAGTAGAGGCTTTGGTGATGATTCAAAAAAGGATGTAGGCAAAAGGTAGGTAACAATAGGCCAAATAGTTTAACATCTGTAGTTAGGAAAATGCTTGAAGCTATCATTAAAGAAGAAATGGCGTGGCACCTGGAAAGAAATGGATCCATCAGGCAGACACAGCATGGATTCAGCAAAGGCAGGTCCTGTTTGATAAACTTACTGGAGTTCTTTAAGGATATAACAAGTGCAGTGGATATAGGGGAACAGGTGGATGTTATTGACTTGAATTTCCAGAAGGTGTTCGATAAGGCGCCACAGAAGATTTATCCGTAAGTTAAGGATACATGGAGTTGGGGGTGATGGATTTGTATGGATAGGGCATAGGTTACCCAACAGAAAGCAGAAAGTTGGGATTACATGGGTGTTACTCTGGTTTGCAATATGTAGTGAGTGATGTGCTGCAGGGGTTGATGCTGACACTAAATTGAGTGGAAGAGCAAATTGTGTGGAGGATACGAAGAGTCTGTAAAGAGATATAGATAGGTTAAGTGAATGGGCAAAGGTCTGGCAGATGGAGTACAATGTTAGTAAATGCAAGGTCATGCACTTTGGAAAGGAAAATGGAAGATCAGATTATTATTTAAATGGTAAATGATTGCATCATGCTGCTGTGCAGAGGGACTTAGAAGTGCTTGTGCATGAATCACAAAAGGTGAGTTTGCAGGTTATTGCAGCAGGCTATCAAGAAAGCAAATGGAATGTTGGCCATTGCTAGAGGGATTGAATTTTCGAGTAGGGAGGTTATGCTGCAACTGTACAGGGTACTGATGAGGCCACACCTGGAGTACTGCATGCACTTCTGGTCTCCTTACTTGAAGAAGGATATACTGATTTTGCAGGCGGTGCAAAGGGGGTTCACCAGGTAGATTCCAGAGATGAGGGGAGTAGACTAGGAGGAGAAATTGAGTTGCCTGGGACTGTGCTCACTGGAATTCAGCAGGATGAGAGGAAATCTTAGAGAAACATAAAATTATGAAAGGGAAAGACAAGGTAGAGGCAGGAAAGTTGTTTCCACTGGCAGGTGAGACTAGAACTAGGGGACGTAGCCTCAAGATTTGGGGGAGTAAATTTAGGAAGGAGATGAGGTGGAACTGCTTTTCCCAAAAAGTGGCAAATCTGTGGAATTCTCTGCCCAATGAAGCAGTGGAGGATACCTTGGTAAATATAGTTAAGACAAGGTTAGATAGATTTTTGCCTAGTAGGGGAATTAAGGGTTATGGGGAAAAGACAGGTATGTGGAGGTGAGTCTATGGTCAGATCAGCCATGTACTTATTGAACGGCGGAGCAGACTAGTCAAGCTAGATGGCCAACTCCTATTTTTATGTTCTTAAGTTTATATATATATGGAGGGCAAGCTGTTGCCCACGTAGCAAGCTCCCCATCTCCATGCATCTGACGAATGCAAAGGAACTGCAGAAACCAATACAATTTGGCACCAACAGCGTCGCAGGAGTTGCCATTCTGAATTGGACTCAAAGTAGGACTGCCTCATGGACTCCAGCTTTGGACTTTTCCTCGGGGATTTACTCCCGAAGCCTTCCCCATGAGTGGGTGTAGCCACAAGGCAGCAGAAGTTTAAGATCGGAGTTTTCCTTCTCCTAAATGAGCTGCCAACCACAGCTGATGAGCTCTATCTGCCAAAAGCGATTGGCTTTAAGGCACCAGTAACCCGCCTTTGCCCCTTCTCCTGTCAGTAGAAATGGTTCTGCCAGGCTTAGAGGGCTAATCCACACATGAAAGCTAGATCTGGTTGCCAGAGGCTATTTGAGGTGCATGCCATTGGGAGCATTTAATAGATAGTGAAAGTTTATCCCCACTACCACCCCCCGGTATAACAAATTTAAGGAATCTAAGGGATTGTGACCTGATGTTGAAAATAATTAATTTTCTACTAAAATATCTGTACAAGGTGTTTCACATTACTGTGTAAAATAAGGTTTACTGCATTTAATAGTGAGGCCCATGTTTGAATAGAATTTATAATTTCCAATACATTTGAAAGAAATTGAGTAAATATCAAACTAGAAGATTAGACCATTGTCTGCTATAGTGCTAGTAAATGAATACTATCAAAACCTTTCAGCAGATATATTTTCTCTCATGCCCTGCAATAGTTAAAGCCACATCCTGTGTAACTAATGGGCTTTAGGCCACAGTTTCCAGATGGTCAAGCAAAGATCCACCACCTCCTGGAGTGACAGCCTGGCAACCTGTCAGAACTCTGTCGCATATAAACTAGACCATGTCAAGCAGTTCTGTCAGTTCAGATGCTACAAAGCAAAGACTTGCATGTCAACAGTGTCTTTCATGACCTCAGGGTACCTCTCTGTGCTTTATGACCAATAAGTATTTTTGGAACATAGTCTCGGAGGAATGTCAGAATTGTAGCAGGTAATATTCAGGCAACAAGCTTTCACAAAAAGCAATGAGGTCATTTTGATATAGGTTGAGGGGACAGAATGATAATGGGATCCTTTACTTCCATCGGAGAGGATGGACACTGATGGATGCCACCTCGAACAGTGCAGTGCTCTCCGAACACCGCCCCGGGCACCGTCAGCCTGGAGGTTTGTGCTTAAAGTTCTGAGCCCTTAAATTTGTGTGAATGCTTTCCACTAAGCCATGGCAGAAAGGGGATTTGATGTGCAAGGAGGGCTAAATTGTAGGCTATTAAAGCTTTGAAATAATTCCAGATAATTAATGAAGGTTTCTTTACTTTGTTGGCATTATAATCAATGACCACTTTATGAGGTACCTAATGAGTGTATGTTCATGGTCTCCTGCCGCGGTAGCCCATCCACTTCAAAGTTCAATGTGTTGTGTGTTTAGAGATGCTCTTCTGCACACACCACTGTTCCAATGTGTGGTTATCTGAGCTACGGTTGCCTTCCCGTCAGCTTGAACCAGTCTGGTCGCGTTCCTCTGACCCTTCTCATTAACAAGGATTTTCACCCACAGAACTGCTATTCTCTGATTTTTATTTGTTGCACCATTCACTGTAAACTCTAGAGAGTGGTGTGCATGAAAATCCCAGGAGATCAGCAGTTTCTGAAATACTCAAACCACCCCATCTGGCACCGACAGTCAAAGTCACTTGGGTTACATTTCTTCCCAATTCTGATATTTGGTCTGAAAAAACAACTGAACCTCTTGACCATGTCTGCATGCTTTTATTCATTAAGGTACTGCCACATGATTGGCTGATTGGGTATTTACATTGACAAGCAGCTGTACAGGTCTACCTAATAAAGTGACACTGAGTGTATGATGTGATATTTCCTTTGATATATTATTTTTCTGAACGTTTCCGTCACTGAATATGAGATATTAGGCTGAAGAACAATGGTATAGGTCCTTTGACCCTGTCCATAACCCAAATATTTCTACTAAAGTAGAGGGTGGTCATTCAGTCCATAGTGTGTGTGCCATTTATCGGATCATTCCCAATTACTCACTTATTTTGCTATTACTTATTCCCCCTTATATTAGTAATTATAATTAGTTCAATATTGTCATATGTTGGTGGTTAGAATAACAATTTACAGCACCAGTACTCAAGGTTCAATTCCCGCTACTGTCTGCAAGGAGTTTGTACGTTCTCCCCATAACTACCTGTGTTTCCTCCCGTGTTCCAGTTTTCTTCCACATTTCAAAAGGTCTAGGCTAGGGTTAGTAAGTTGTGGAACGTTGGCACCAGAATGTGTGGCGACAATTATGGGCTGTCCACAGCAGATCCTTGGGCTGTGTCTATCATTGATGCATTGACACATTGCGCTGTATGTTTCAATGCGCGTGTGACAAACTCAGCTGATCTTCGACAATCTTAAAATCTTACATGGGCTGAGGCACAGTGAGAAACTCTGTTTTGCTCACTACCCTTACAGAATTTATTTAAACAGACATACATTGGGGTAGTGCCAAGGGAAGAGCATAACAGATTGCTGAATATACTGTTACAGCTACAGAGAAAGTGTGGTGTGAGTAGATAATAAGATGCAAAGAGAGATCAAAGTTCATCTTTATTGAACAAGAGTTCAAATCAAGAGTTGTCGAACTATAGGTTAGAAGCTGTCCTTATGCCTGATTCTGCATGTTTGTATCTTCTGCCTGATGGATGTGAGCTGAGAGAATGTTCAGGGTGGTAGGGGTTTTTGATTACATTCACTGCTTTCCAAGGCTCATTCACCCACCTACTCTCTATCACAACAATTAAATGATTTGCCCCATGATATCTTTGGAGCTTGGGAGGAAACTGGTGGACCTGGGGCAAGTCCACTCAGCACAGGGAGAACTTGCAAACTCCACACAGTGGTCAGGATCAAATTTGGGCTGCTACATCTCTGAGGCAGTAGCATTGCCCGCTGCATCTCTGCATCAGTGTCCCAGGTTTGAGCAAGTAACTGCTGACTTACACTGCCTTCCAATACAGTAGTCTCTTAATTTTAGTATTCTCAATGCCACTTTCAATTCCTCTGTGGTCTTTGTGCTTCCTGGCCAGAAAATGTTCCAGTCTGGAAAAGGGACTCAAACTGCAGACGTGCAGAGGGGCCTAATAGATATTTTGTTTGTGAGTTTGCCATTTCAAGGCCGTGGATCATGGCTGATATGTAGGGTGGCCGACTTACTCTCTCCCGAATAAGGGACAAAAGTAGCAGTCAAATACAGGACACTTGTGTTTACCCCAAAAAAGACTACCGTAACCATGAAGCCTTGCGCAGGCACCTGTGTGTGCATGCGTGACGTGCACATGCATTTATGTGCCGATTTTTTTCTACAAATCGATTTTGGCTTAATCTTCCTGATTCTGATCATCTGTACATACATTATTTCTACTTTATATAGGCTGTGTATTTATCATATCATTCTTGATTTTACTATATGTCAGTGTTATTTTAGGTTTTATGTGTTATTGGTATGATTTGGTAGGTTATTTTTTGGGTCTGGGAATGCTCAAAAATTTTTCCCATATAAATTAATGCTAATTGCTTCTGCGCTTTACGCCATTTCGGCTTACAAACGGTTTCACAGGTATGCTCTACCTTAGCAGGGGAAATACGGGACAAGGGCGGTCCCGTATGGGACAAACCAATTTAGCCCAATATACGGGATGTCCCGGCTAATACGGGACAGTTGGCAACCCTACTGATATGACAGGCTTTACACAACTAAACATGCACAAGGCCGAATCCCTGAAACTACCAAAGTAATCCTGAGAGTTGTTAGATTGAGCTGAGGGGGTTGCCGGACTGTAGGGGAGATGGATGTCCAAGTCTTCACTCAAAGATGGTTGCTGAAATCACAGATTGTCGCTGAGACATTTCAGAGGGTATAGGGTACAAACGGTTCCGATCGTGATCAGGATCAGCCTGAGTCCAGCGGAGGCTCATCATGCAGATGGAGGAAGGGAGGCTCAGTGAGGGTTGGACTGCACTGTCTTTACTCTCACTGTTCCACCTTCTTCCTGTCTGCTTCCTCTTGACTTTCCCTCTCTATTTCTCCAGGTGGAGTTAAATAAACAGTTAAAGAACTCCAAAATGTAGATCAGTAATTATACATTTGACTGGAGAAAAAAAAACATATTAATGGCTCTATATTAGTTAATAATACTTCCACAAAACATACAGTAAAATCCATTAGCCTGCTGAGTGTGTTCTCTGGTATCTCAGGAAATGAACAAAAATTTAACATCTGCATTCTGAGCCTGCTCGCAATCTAAAAGCCAAGATCACACGTCACTGGATTGCAGCCTGATCCATGGTAGTAAATATTCGGCTTCTTTGCAAAGCAGTATTCCGACCCAAGCCAGCCCTGCAGCTGGACCAGCATTCCCGTAACCTGCAGGCCTGTATCGCTCACTTACAAACCGATGACCCATAATGCATCCAGTCACTCCTTCCTGCGACAGCACCAAGCCCTCAGGGTGCAAAGACAGTCTCCTGCACTAATGTGAGCAGATTATTAAAATGCTGTTTTGTTTTCTGAAAATAAAGTTAGTGAAAGGATTTTTGTTTCCCTGCTTAATATTCCGAACATTCCGTCAGAGTTATTGAACAATATTGGATCTTCTAGTGAAGTCTAAGTTAATATTAAATGGTTTGGCCTACCAAAGCTTTGTAGAACTGAACTAAATGGGAGAGTATATTTGTGACTATTTTTTAAATACCATGAGGAAATAGGACATTATTTTATTCACTGGAATTCAGTAACATTGTTTGAGAGTCAGAGGGTTTGATCTATAGGAACTCCATTCAATGTAATATATTGATGGTTCCTCTTATTGATATATGTACCATATACAATGAAAAGCTTGAATTGCTTACTTTTTATAGAAACATACAAAAACTACAGCACAATACAGGCCCTTCAGCCCACAATGCTGTACCAAACATGTACTTACTTCAGAAATTACCTAGGGTTACCCATAGCCCTCTATTTTTCTGAGCTCCATGTACTTATCCAGGAGTTTCTTAAAATGCCCTATCGTATCTGCCTCCACCACTATTGCTGGCAGCCCATTCCGTGCACTCAACACTCCTTGCACAACAAAACGTACTCCTGACGTCTCCTCTGTACCTACTTCCAAACACTTTAAAATGGTGCCCTCTTGTGCTAGACATTTCAGCCCTGGGAAGGAGCCTCTGACTATCCACATGATCAATGCCTCTCATTATCTTATACACCTCTATCAGGTCACCTCTCATCTTCTGTCACTCCAAGGAGAAAAGGTCAAGTTCACTCAACCTATTTTCATAAGGCATGCTCCCTAATGCAGACAACATTTCTGTAAATCTCCTCTGTAGCCTTTCTATAGTTTCCACATCCTTCCTGTGGTGAGATGACCAGAACTGAGCACAGTATTCTAAGTGGGGTATGACCAGGGTGCTATATAGCTGTAACATTACTCTCGACTCTTAAACTCAATCCCACGGTTGATGAAGGTCAATGCACCGTATGCTTTCTTAACCACAGAGTCAACTTGCACGGCAGCTTTGAGTGTCCTATGAACTCGGACCCCCAAATCACTCTGATCCTCTACACTGCCAAGAGTTTTACGATTAACACTATATTCTGCCATCGTACTTGACCTACCAAAATGAACCACCTCCCACTTACCTGGGCTGAACACTATCTGTCACGTCTCAGCCCAGTTTTGCATCCCCGATATCCTGCTGTAATCTCTGACAGCCCTCCACACTATCCACAACAACCCCAACCTTTGTGTCAGTGGGCAAATTTACTAACCCATCCCTCCACTTCCTTATCTAGGTCATTTATAAAAATCATGAAGAGAAGGAGTCCCAGAACAGATCCCTGAGGCACACCACTGGTCACTGACTTCCATGCAGAATATGACGCGTCTACAACCACTCTTTGCCTTCTGTGGGCAAGCTAATTCTGGATCCACAAAGCAAGGTCCCCTTGGATCCCATGTCTCCTTACTCTCTCAATAAGTGTTGCATGGGGTACCTTATCAAATGCTTTGCTGAAATCCATATACACTACATCTACAGCTCTACCTTCATCAATGTGTTTAGTCACATGCTCAAAAAAAGTAATCAGGCTCGTAAAGCATGACCTGGCTTTGACAAAGCTATGCTGACTACCTCTAATCATATTATGCCTCTCCAAATGTTCATAAATCCTGCCTCTCAGGATCTTTTCCACCAACTTACCAACCACTGAAGAAAGACTCACTGGTCTATAATTTGCTGGCTATCTCTACTCCCTTTCTTGAATAAGGGAACAACCCTCCAATCCTCTGGAACCTCCCCCATTCCCACTGATGATGCAAAGATCATTTCCGGAGGCTCAGCAATCTCCTCCCTCACGTCCCACAGTAGCTAGGGGTACAGCTCGTCCGATCCCAGAGACTTATCCAACTTGATGTCTTCCAAATGCTCCTGCAGCACATCCTCTTTCTAAATGTTTATAGAGTTACAAAATACAGGTGGACTAAGATGTTAACTGTCCTGTTCTATCACCAGTAGGATCATCAGTTGATCTGCCACCTGCCTTCAGGAGTTTCGGCCCACTTATGATCAAGACTCCCTGGAGGTGGTGGGCCAGCAGTGCTAAAGCACCACCTCCCACTGGTGAGCTTAAAAACTTGGCATCTGCCTCTATCAGAGTTGTTGGTCACTTCCATCCAACAGATAGTCTACTCTTCAGGTGTCTATGCAACTACTGAAGGGTTTGCAGGATATATATACACTGTCTGACTATCTGCCCCTCTGGACATATTTGGTCCACACCCATGCTGATCCTTTCTCTGCTGCCTCAACTACAACCCTGCTGGTTGACTTGATCTCTCTTCTAGTGAAGCCAAGGTCACGCAACCACTTCTGGAGAGTGAACGCAATAAACCCACGGCAGCTTACTTCGAATGGATAGCATGAGACCTTCCACCCTCTGTCTCTGCACTCTGATCTTAATTCTGCATACTTGGTTAACTTGCACTTGTGGGCTTCATCGATGTTGTGTTCCCAGGGGATTGTGAGTTCACCAATAACTGCTTCTCTACTGGTGTCAGAACATACGATTATATCTGGACGCGATGTTGTGAAAGCTATGTGCTCCGGGAAACTGCCTTTCCCATCCAGGTCAGCCTTGACGCACCAATCATTGGCTGAAGAAAGTATGCTTGATCGTGAGCCTGCGCTGTACACCCTTGACTTGGAGCCTTCTTTCACAAATGATATGCCATGTTCTGTGTAGCATGGGGCATGAGATAAGTTGTGCTGCAGTACTCTCTGCTCAACCACTTCTGTTACAACTTTGAGAACGTTGTTATGTCTCCAAGTGTACATGCCGCTGGAAAGATTGACTCTGCATGCACTCAAGATATGTTGAAGTGTTCCCTTCTCGCAACAAGCAGCACACCTGTCTGTCTTATCTTCATACCAGGTGCTGAGGTTGGCAGGTGTTGGGAGCAGATCGTACGCTGCTCTGCATAAAAAAGAAATGCGGGGCGTTTCCAACTGCCACAGAATATTCCAGGATAGGTGTCGTTGTTCAACACTTTCCCACCAGATCCAAGCCCCTTGTTTGGCCAGGCCAGCTGTTTTAGCTAACCTCTTCTCCTCTTCTACCTCTCGTATTTCTTGTGTTACAAGCTCACGGCGCACCTTACCTGTAGAAGATGACCACCACTTGTGGGTTGTCCATCCAAGTCCCTGGCGGCCTAGCTGGATAGCCCCAACCGTCTCCTTGTGCTTCAATCTGGACTCTGCCTCATCAACTGCTACACGGGCTGACCACTTCCTGCCTGATCTCACATCCGGCTGGGTGTTCTTGATGACAGGGTCTTTTGAGTCTCGAAGCATCAAGAATGATCTTACCTTGGCTACCTTGACCTCCTCAACAAGGGATTGCACTGGGATGGTAAATTTTGTCTGGCTACTGTGGATTGCAACATTAGTGAGGCTGCTCGGTACTCCAAGCCACTTCTTCACATACTTGTTGACCTTCCATTCCATTGCCTCAACATGGGACATTGCCACTTAATAGACAGTTAGTGGCCACATTATCCATGGCGTCAGTCCGTACTGCAAGCACCACAACTTTAACTTGCCAGGAAAGCCACACTTGTCAAAAGACATCAGACCTCTGCTGATCTGTTCTCCTGTCTCTTGAACCCTCTTGGTGTCTCTCAGCTCCTCTGTGTACCATCGTCCGAGGCTCTCAACTGGTTGGTCCTGAATGGATGGAATCTCTTCTCCACAATGGGTGAAATGAAAGTCAACCAGCTTTCCTCTCCTAAGAACAGGCTCTTTGACTTCTTGGTCTTGAACTTCATTCTTCCCCAATCCATTAGCTCCTCGAGTCTTGATAGTACATTTTCCACTGCCTCCGTGCTGGGACCCAAAAGGCTGAGATCGTCCATGAATGCTCGTATTGGTGGTAACTCCTCCCGGCCATCAAGTGCGACACCTGGTCCCACTGATTCTGCAGCCCTCACAATAACCTCCATGGTTAACACAAAAAGGATGGGTGAAATTGCACTTCCCATTGGGATTCCAACATCCAAGCTCTGCCACCTAGTTGCAAACTGCTGAGTGGAAAACCTCATCCGGAAATCGTTGTAGTACTGCATAACAAAGTTCCTCACCTTAACAGGAAACCATAGGAATTCCATCGCAAACTCAATCAGGACATGGGGAACAGAACCATATGCATTTGCCAGATCAAGCCAAACTACAGCCAGATTTCTTCTCAACCTTTTTGATGCCTGGATGGTATGCAATATCGTACTAGGATGTTCAAGGCATCCTGGGAAGTCTGGTATTACTGCCTTCTGCACAGATGTATTTACTAATCCGTTCTGAATCACAAATGAAGATATTCTTTCTGCCAGAATGCCAAACATAATCTTCCCCTCTACATTCAGGAGTGAAATTGGTTGGAACTGATTCAATGTAGAAGAATTCTCTTCCTTCGGGATGTATACTCCTTCAGCCTCATTCCATGACAAAGGAACAACACCTTGTCTCCACACCACCTTTAACAATCTCCACAAGTATTTCTTCAGCTGTTCACACTTCTTGAACACCTTATACGGCACTCCATTAGGTCCTGGCACTGAGCCTGACCTTGCCTTTCTGATGAACCGATCGACTTCTGCCAGTTTGGGTTCTGACAGATCGAACTTCACTCCTGGCTTGGTAGGCTTCACAAGCCCTGAAATGTCAAGCAAAGGAGCCTCCTGCTGTTCGTTAGAGTAAGTGCTTGCTAGGTGAACCTCAAGGTCTTGTTGAGAGATGTTAAGCTGCCCGCTCTTACTTTGTTCAAACAGTTTCTTTGTGAACTCGTGAGAGTTCTCAAAGAACGACTTTCTTGACTTCTCTCTCTTCTTACGTTGTGACTCTGCACGATGGAGTGATGCTAACTTTATTCAAAAATGCTCTCGGAGATCAGCAAGCCCTGGCTTGTCACCCTCACTTGCTACCTTCCACCTCTGTCTCAGCAATCTAAACTCTCTCCTCAACCTACTAATCTCCTTCTGGGGCCTGCTTGGTTGCTGTGTAGGCTTTGTTTTCTTCAACTCAACCAAACCAAACCTGCATTTTCCAACATCGTAAATCATATCGCCCATCACTTCCAACTTTCTCTTTGATGTTCCCCTGAGAGTGTTCTCCAACATCATACTGATATCCTCATCAAACACATGCCAAGCCTTCTCATCTGCCATTGCTGGCCACTTGACCTTCCTCTTCTTCTCTACCTCCTCACCACCGCCATCATGCGAAGGACCTACCTGGGTACTATGGTCTGAAACCTGACCTGAGTTATCTCTCGTCTGACCTGGAGTATGATGACGCTCTCCAGAGCGAATCGCTGTGGCTTGTGAATCAGTGGTTGAAAAGACCACATCATCTGTGCTTGGCGAAGAAATCTCATCTTCATCCACTGGGATGGAATAGCACTTCATCTTTGCTTGGTGGACTCATAAACCCTTAATACAGGAAAACGCTGTCCCACAGCAACACACTGGACACTCAGAGCCTCTTATCCTAGCTCTTGGTCGTAGTCGTTCCCTGTAATTAACTGTATCCGTCCAATTGGGTCTATCATTCTCCCTCCTTCTCGGAGGACCCCAAGGGTATGTTTCTCCATGTAAACTAGAAGCTTCAAGAGGTGGGTGCTCTTCTGAGCTGGTGCCCCAACTGCCAATCCTAACACCCCCGGTGCCAGTCTTTCCGGGCTGTCGGCTGTCTCTCCATGCTGTCACCGGACTATTCCCGGTTGCCAACCAGACTATTCCTGGTAGTCACTGGTATCCAGAACAAAAGAGTTACAAAATACAGGTGGACTAAGAAGTTAACTGTCCTGTGCTATCACCAGTTGGATCATCAGTCGATCTGCCACCTATCTTCAGGAGTTTCGGCCCACTTATAATCAAGACTCCCTCGAGGTTGTGGGCCAGCAGTGCTAAAGCACCACCTCCCACTGGTGAGCTTAAAAACTTGGCATCTGCCTCTATCAGAGTTGTTGGTCACTTCCATCCAACTGATAGTCTACCCTACAGGTGTCTATGCAACTACTGAAGGGTTTGCAAGATATGTATACACTGTCTGACTATCTGCCCCCCTGGACATACTTGGTCCACACCCATGCTGATCCTGTCTCTGCTGCCTCAACTACAGCCCTGCTGGTTGACTTGATCTCTCTTCTAGTGAAGCCAAGGTCACGCAGCCACTTCTGGAGAGTGAACGCAATAAACCCACGGCAGCCTACTTCGAATGGATAGCATGAGACCTTCCACCCTCTGTCTCTGCACTCTGATCTTAATTCTGCATACTTGGTTAACTTGCGCTCATGGGCTTCATCGATGTTGTCTTCCCAGGGGACTGTGAGTTCACCAATAACCACTTCTCTACTGGTGTCAGACCATACGATTATATCTGGACGCAATGTTGTGTATACTCAAGCTTTTCAATCTGCTGTACGTCATCCCTACAATTGCCAAGATCCTTTTCGGTAGTGAATATTGAAGCAAAGTAGTCATCAAGTACCTCAGCTGTTTCCTCCGGTTCCCTGCACACTTTTCCACTGTCACACTTGATTGGTCCTATTCTCTCACACCTTATCCTCTTGCTCTTCACATACTTGTAGAATGTTGTGGCGTTTCCTTTAATCCTGCTTGCCAAGGCCTTCTCATGGCCCCTTCTGGCTCTCCTAATTTCATTCTTATGCTCCTGGTAGCCTTATAACCTTCTAGATCTCGATCATTACCTAGATTTTTGAACCTTTCGTAATCTTTTCTTTTCAACAGCCTTTGTACACCACCGTTCCTGTACCCTACCATCCTTTCCCTGTCTTATTGGAATATACCCATGTAGAATGCCTTGCAAATATCCCCTGAACATTTACCACATTTCTGCTGTACAGTTCCCTGAGAACATCTGTTCCCAATTTATGCTTCCAAGTTCCTGCCTGATAGCTTCATATTTCCCCTTACTCCAATTAAACATTTTCCTAACTTGTCTGTTCCTGTCCCTCTCCAATGTTATGGTAAAGGAGATGGAGTTGTGATCACTATCTGAAAAATGCACTCCCACTGTGAGACCTGACCCCTGACCAGGTTCATTTCTCAATACCAGATGAAGAGCAGCCTCTCCTCTTGTAGGCTTATTGTATCAGGAAACCTTCCTGAACACACCTAACAAACTTCACCCCATCTAAACCCTTTGCTCTAGAGAGATGCCAATCAATATTTGGGAAATTAAAATCTCCCACCACGACAATCCTGTTATTATGATACCTTTCCAGAATCTGTCTCCCTATCTGCTCCTCAATGTCACTGTTACTATTGGGTGGTCTATAAAAAACACCCAGTAGAGATATTGACCCGTTCCTGTTTCTAACTTCCACCCACAGAGACTCAGAAGACAATCCCTCCATGACTTCCACCTTTTCTGCAGCTGTGACACCATCTCTTCTGCCTCCCTCCCTGTACTTTCTGAAACATCTAAAGCCTGGCACTCTAAGTAACCATTCCTGCCCCTGAGCCATTCACGTCTGTGTAATGGCCACAACATCATAGCTGTAATCATCGTAGCTATACAGATCAAATCATTACACAGTTCATTGAGCTAGAAAAAAAGTAAAACAATAACAATTCAGGATTCAAGATTCAAGACTTTCTATTGTTATTTTTCAGTACCTGAGTGAACAAAAGGAGAAAAAAATAATTGTTACTCCAGATCCAATGCAGCTTAAGTAAACACAATAAACATAAAAACACAATAAAAATAGAAAAAAACACAACAAATATAAATAGAAAAGAAATACTATAAAACACAATGTACAAGTATCTGTTTTAAGTGTGGCTGTGTATACAAAAGATTCACATAAACTGATTGCATTCAGTCTACAATTGGAATAAAGTATAAAAGCTAACAAAAAAGTGCAGTGCAGGTAAACAAAGTCTTAAAGTTATAACAACATACAAACGTAGATTGTGAGGCTAAGAGTCCATCTTATCATATAAGAGGTCCATACACGAGTCTAATAACAGTGGGATAGAAGCTGTTTTGGTCTATTGAAACTCTACAGCATCCACAGGATAAGAAGTAGTGCAAAATGTTTGGTTCATTAGGATTTGTATTTCAAAAGTGTTTGAATAATTAGAAGACCTCCAATTGATAAGTACAAACTACTAGAAGTGGGATATGGCTTAATAAGCTCCAACATAAAGCAACAATGCCCATGATCATTTATAGATACAGTATTTTACTGCATTATAAGGACTAAGTCAACACAAGTTGTTATTGAAATAATTTTGTTAAAATGTTGGGGAGAAGCCCAATAGTGACAGATAGCAGCTAGTATTAATCAAGATATGTTGAGTACAGAACTGAAAAGAAAAAAAATACATAAAGTCTGTACCAAAGTCTATGTGGACCACATGAATTCCTGTACACTGATCTGAAATGGTTATGATAGAAAAATATTGTGTTATTGAAAAAACCGTAAAGTCCTTTAGAAACATATCTGCATTGTAATTGATTTGTGTGTGTTGTTTTCTATTTGACTCTTTTTGACCCATTTCCCCAACTGATGAAGATCCCGTTATAATCTACAATAACCATCTACACCACCAACATCACCTCCTAATTTTGTATTATTTGCAAACTTATTGATCAAGCCCAGTGCTTTCACATTCAAATCATTGGTATAAATAATGAATAACAAGGGTCTCAAAACTAACCCATGTGACACAACGCTAGTCACCATTCTCCATTCTCCAAGAAACAACCTTAAAACCACTACCCACTGCTTCCTGCTTCTGAGCTAATTTTGAATCTACCTAATTAGCTCTTCCTGGATTCCATGGGTGATTTTAAATTGGGACAGCCTGCAGATAATGAACACTGAGCTGAACTGTATATGCCTGGACTCTTTCAATTCTGTGTTTTATATTCTGTGTGTTTCATTCTTTTTGTGCCATCTGTGCAATTTGTTTTTTTTTGCATGTGAGGAGGGTTAATTCTTTGAACGGCTTGCATGGTTTTCTTTGTTTCTTGGCTGTGTGGGGGGAAGATAAATCTCTGGGTTGCGTACTGCATACATATTTTGATAATAAATAAATTTTGAATCTCTTGAATCCTTGAATCTTTAACCTAATCTTTCAGATTAGTCTATCATGCAGGATCTTGTTGAAGGCTTTGCTAAAATCCAAACAGACAACATCTACAGCTCTACCATTATCTACCATTTTGGTTACCTCTTTAAACAACTCTAAAAGGATTGTCAGACATGACTAGTACCCCACCATAGTAAAACTGAAGACTAAAATGAACAGGGGAACAGATATTGGTATATCTGACCTCTCATCCCACCTCTGGACTTAGCACTGAGTGAACAGAGAGGCCAGTTACCCTTCACAACTATCATTGCAGCTTTATGCCAATCATAACCATAGAAACCATAGAAACTACAGCACAGAAACAGGCCTTTTGGCCCTTCTTGGCTGTGCCGAACCATTTTCTGCCTAGTCCCACTGACCTGCACACGGACCATATCCCTCCATACACCTCCCATCCATGTATCTGTCCAATTTATTCTTAAGTGTTAAAAAAGAACCCACATTTACCACCTCGTCTGGCAGCTCATTCCATACTCCCACCACTCTCTGTGTGAAGAAGCCCCCCCCTAATGTTCCCTTTAAACTTCTCCCCCCTCACACTTAACCCATGTCCTCTGGTTTTTTTCTCCTTTTGCCTCAGTGGAAAAAGCCTGCTTGCATTCACTCTTTCTATACCCATCATAATTTTATATACTTCTATCAAATCATCCCTCATTCTTCTACGCTTCCGGGAATAAAGTCCTAACCTATTCAACCTTTCTCTGTAACTGAGTTTCTCAAGTCCCGGCAACATCCTTGTAAACCTTCTCTGCACTCTTTCAACCTTATTTATATCCTTCCTGTAATTTGGTGACCAAAACTGAACACAATACTCCAGATTCGGCCTCACCAATGCCTCATACAACCTCATCATAACATTCCAGCTCTTATACTCAATACTTTGATTAATAAAGGCCAATGTACCAAAAGCTCTCTTTACGACCCTATCTACTTGTGACGCCACTTTTAGGGAATTTTGTATCTGTATTCCCAGATCCCTCTGTTCTACTGCACTCCTCAGTGCCTTACCATTAACCCTGTATGTTCTACCTTGGTTTGTCCTTCCAGCTCGTGTACCTCACTTAACCCTGTCCACTTCAGTTTCACCAACCTTCAGTACAAAGTTATTTGCTTAATTTTAATGAATATTATTAACCTTCATAGTAAATATGAATAGAGATCTGGAGCTATGAAGCATGAAAACAGGCTCCTCAGGACATAGAAGCATCTACAATGTTAGATGACTGCAGTAATAATCAAATGGTTAAATCAAGAGGAAGTATTTTATCCACCAAATCAATGTTCTGCTGAAGGAACTATAAATAAAAAGAAGGCTGAACAAAACCTATGCAATGAGTGTCATCGTATATAATGAATATGTTCTAACTGCATGACATTTCATGGATAAAAGCACCTAAGCTGCACCAATGAAAGAAAGAGATTAAGGGAAGGAGTATGATCTGGAACATGATTTGTAAAGAAAAGTGCAGGTGGCGGAAGAGGTAATGTAACTGTCCCTTCCATTTAAAGCTGTAGTTTATTCTCTGAACTACTGGTAAACCTAGAGAACATAATGTCTCACAGACCCATTGACCCCAATCAGTGGTACCCGGCAGGTATTGGGCTTATCAACTCCTATATGGTGGAACTTGCACTGATATCCTAATTCCTGCATCTCACCACATGGCAAGGATAAAGTGGGATGAGAGAGAATGAAATTAAATTAATCCATTTGCATGTGGAAATGATTGAGAAAAGCTTAGACCTATTAAAGGAGATGAAAAATGTGCAGGATTTTATGGAATGTCCTGTTGTGACCACCGAGAGATCACATAGAAGATTGTGATACTACAGCACTGCCACATTTTTTAATTTACTTGTGAAATAAAAAGATCCACACAATAAAGACCCACACTCAATGTTTTGGAAACAGCTTCTTACCCTCCACCATCTGGTTTCTGAATGGTCCATAAACCCATGAACCCTTGCACTCAGTTATTATATTTATTGTAATGTATAGTAATTCTTTAAGTCTTGCACTCTACTGCTGCTACAAAACAACAAATTTCACAAATCATGTTAATAATAATAAACATGATTCTGCTTTTGAGAGTCTCGACACGAAGGGTCTCGGCCTGAAACGTCGACTGTACCTCTTCCTAGAGATGCTGACTGGCCTGCTGCGTTCACCAGCAAATTTGACGTGTGTCTGCTTCTGAGATTTGTGAAGCTCTCTCCTTGGAATTATACCACTGGTTAAACATCTCTCTAAGGATTTTAAATTAAATGGGCTTTTTCTTCTGTGTTATGTATTTACATCTTGGGCAGTGCCTATTCAAAGACATGGACACAATGGAAAACATATCTAACTTCAGTGGGCTAAACCTCTCATTGGCACAAGTTTACCAGCCCATTCACTGTAAAGCTTGTAGTATTTTCTGCTTGGTTTTTGGATTCAAAATATTTTTTAAAAAGTAATTAAAAATAACTGTAAAATGATGAAACACGTAATTAAAATGTATTTAACAAACCAAAATATTTATTTCTAAAGGGATCTTATTTACTCTTTGCTTTCTTTCCAGCAGCCCAACAATACTTTTTTGCAACTTAGACCATAAGACCATAAGACATAGGAGCAGAAGTTTTGAAAAGTTTGGGGTGCGAACTTCTGTGCAATCTTAATTGACATGAAATCTGAAAGCAGATGAGAAATGAGATGAGAAATCTAAGCAGAATGGAGAAGTGCCATGTGATTCAATGGGAAATCCTGCTGCAAATGACAGTACTGTCTGGGCTGGTAAGTTTGGGATTTCTAGAGCCCTGCCCTACTAATGCTGAGAAATATCAGTTATTGGCAGCATTCCCTGGTAATCTGTGGCAATTATGCCACATTACCTGCTGATTTTCTGGATATACAGAGCATTTCACAGTGTAATAAGTGCATAATGTTCAGTATGAAAGGGAATCTATAGATCTGATAGTCTAAAGATTAATGAGACCTCAAAATATGCTTCTGAATCCCACAACATCCATGACAAGACTGTTTGGAGATTAAGGCTGTCAGAAGCATGACAAACTCAGATTCTAGGATCAAGAGAGTGTTTCAGACTGAGTAAGGGAACACAAGTCTGAGCTGTAACTATCATCGAAATACACGTATATATGTGATTTAGCCATGGACGTGCGAGATAAAGTTTCTAAATTTGCAGATGATAAAAACCTTGGAAGGGAGGCAAATAAACAGAAAAATAATAATTAGCTGCAGAAAGACAAGGATAGTCTAGCTAAATAGAGAGATAAATGGCAAATGAAATTTAACCCAAAGAGTATGTTTTAGGAGGAAAGGTTGAGAGAGTTAGGGCTTTGCTCTTTGCAACAAATGAGGATGAGAGGTGTCCTGACAGAGGACTGCAAAATGATAAAAGGCGTCAATGGAGTGGACAGCCAGAGACTTTTCTCTCAGGGTGCAAGTGGCTAGTACAAGGGGGCATAATTTTAAGGTGATTGGAAGAAAGTACGGGTGGGAGGGGGGGTATTACTAGAGAATGGTAGGTGTGTGTACACCCTGCCATGAGTGGGTTGAGGCGGAGATATTAAAGACTGTAGGGGTTACTTGAAAAACAAACTAAAACCACTTGGAGACTGAATACAGGAATTGACACCATATGATGTGCTTCCAAATAATTGAGCTCCCCAAGTTGAACAAAAGTATATTCAATCCTTAATTATGAAACCAGCAAAAACAAACAATCTTATAGTGATAAAAAAACTAACAAACCTAAATTAGCAAAACAGCAAGAGTAATCAGCATTCAAATTAGCATAATTAAGTGGTCAATAAAAAATATCATTCATGTCCGTGGCTGCCTCTAACTAAACTAAACTAACTAATGAAGTCAAAGCGTGAAGACATAACTGTACTCATTTGCTTCTACCACGTCCCAACCCACGCAACAAAGTACCATGACCCATAATAAAAGTTCATCACAAGATACAATACAAACAAACAATAGATACATGTCTCCTTTAGGAACATTTAAGAAACTCTTAGAACAACACAGGGATTATAAAGAAGAACAGCTATGTAGGACGGAAGAGTTAAGTTACTCTTAGAGGGTTAAAACGTCAACACAACATAATGGGCTGAAGGGCCTGTACTGTGCTGTAGAGTTCTATGTTCTGTATTCTGATGATCCAATTTGACAACTAACATAAGCTACAGTATAGATTAGGTGCATATTTCTTAAAGGTGAAAGGTGCGTAGCAGCACGGGGACATAGTTGTAAGGATAGCTAAATCCTTGAAATTAGAAGGGTATATCAGGAGATTGGCTAGTAAGACATGTGGGATTCATTAAAAAGAGATCCAGAATTGAAAAGCGTGAAAATTATGCTGAATTAGTGTAAAAAAATAGGATATTGCCTTTAGCTGGTGTATCAAATCCAATTTTGGTCGCCTTACTTCTGAAAGGATATGAATGAAAGAAGATGCAGAGAAGATGTTCCAAGAACGAGGGATTTCAGCAAGAAGATTTGTTCTTCTTGGACCAAAAAAGTTTGAAAGGAAGTTTTAAGAAGGTGAACAAAACAATGACTGATTTGGATAGGATTAATAGAGACAAGTTCTTCCTGGAAGTAGGTGGGGCAAAGACCCAGGATTTCAGATTTAAAAGTTTAACCAAAAGTACTAGGAGGAAGTACAGAAAACTGAAACACATAGATCACTCTCCAACTCCCCCACAGTTATTATTCTTCAACCATTAGGTTCCTGAGCCACTGTGGACAACTTCATTCACCGCAATACTGAACTGATCAATGAACACAATCTATGGACTCACTTTCAAGGACTCTACAAATCATGTTCTCAGTATTATTAACTTACTTATTATTATTATTTTGTATTTGCACAGCTTGTTTTCTTTTGTACATTAGTTGCTTGTTAATCTTTGTGTGTAGTTTTTCAGTAATTCTATAGTATTTCACTGATCTACTGAGAATGCCCGCAAGTAAATGAATTGCAGGGTAGTATATTTTGTGACATATATGTACTTTGATAGTAAATTTACTTTGAACTTTGAACTTTGGTAGTTGGAGGCAGTCCTCTGGGGCACAAACTGCCTGGTCCCAGCGACGCCAAATACAAACAAGAGGGTTAGAACACGGTGCATTCCCACAGCCCTACCAAGTTTCCCAGAGCAGACAGGTGGCCTGAGGCAGTTCCCATAGAAATTGGGTATTATCTGCAATTCACAGTGTGTCGGGATAGTAGAGCTACTAGGACTTGATGTTTCAATCCCTATGGTAAGTCGGCACTCTCGATGTTGGCAGTGGGCTTGGAGTGGTGACAAGGAGGGAGGGTAGGCACATCATCGGGGTCATCAGGTGGGCACCCTCCTTCTTTGACGTTTCATTGATAAGCCCACGACGTCTCCAGAGGGCTCAACGGTGCTACCTGGGGTCCCTCAGTTCCATACCCTCCTGTCTTCATCTTGCAGCCCAGAAAAAGAATCAGTCAGTGATTTTAATAGGACATGGGGAGGTTCTTAAAAGATGATAATTAGCATGTTTATAAGGAAAGAAAACAGAATGAGATTGATGGGTTTTATAAGAAACAATAACTCATAAAAATTTCTAATTCTTGACTATTTACTGTAAACTGGGGCGGAGAGGGAAATAAAGTTTTCAAGAAGTGTTTCATTGATAGCTATCATGCAAAGAACATCATCATCAGTTGCAGAGGAGTATAAGCAGGGCTGAGCAATAAATCAGCCAGGATCCCTTTAGACAGCAGAGCAGATCCAGGGTAATAAACAGCCTCCTCCGGTTTTTGGCACTGCGAGAACCTGTAATGTCTTACCACAAATGTTATGTTTGTTTATGGAAAAAATATGCATCTCAAATGCTATCAGCACTCACTTCAGCAAACTTTTCACCACTTCAAACAATTTGTTTTAATAAAAGCATTATGATCCTTTACTTTGCCAAGCACGTCTTCTACAATGTAATGATGAGGGAAAGTCACATCAAGTCCAGCCAAGAGAAAAGGACTAGCTGAGCTGTGACATTAATATCACAGCATGAAATCCTGAAACTAGACATGGCTGAAAAGTAATTCTCTTTATTAACCTAGGAGAGATTTGTGAAATTAATTATTCTACCACCATTTTGTGAAGAAATGTATACAGGCTCTCTCAGTACTTTATTGACTCATTCCCTCCCTTAATATCTAAGATTAAGATTAGCTTTATTTGTTACATGTACATCAAAGCATACAGTGAAATAAAACGCAGACACAAGGAGATCTGCAGATGCTGGAAGTTCAAGCAACACACACAAAAAATGCAGTTAGTCCTAACGAAGGGTCCCGACCCAAACCGTCGACTGTACCTCTTCCTATAGATGCTGCCTGGCCTGCTGCGTTCATCAGCATTTTTTGTGTGAGATACAGTGAAATATGCCATTTGCATCATATCAAATCAGTGAAGATTGTGCTGGGCAGCCCCGTCCCAACATAGCATGCTCACAACTAACTAACCTTAATCATATGTCTTTGGAATGTGGGAGGAAACTGGAGGAAATCCATCCAGTTACAGGGAAATTGTATGAACTCCTTAGAGGAAGTGATGGGAATTGAATCCCATCTGGTAATGGTTGGTGCTGCTAAGAGATGTACTAACCACTACCATACCGTGCCGCTCATATGACAGTGTGTAATGTTTGCAACTGAGTGTGACTTCATTCAAATTCACTCAGAAGTTAATAATCTGCATGAAAAATCTATCCACAAATAAATGTGGACACACCACAGCTGAGTGAGACTATGAGTCTAGCCGTGTTCATGGAGGCATTTTAATATCACAATGTTAACCCAAACGGTGCTCTTCTCTCTCAACTAACAGTTATGGATTCAAGTCTCTCTGCAAAGACTCAAGCGTGTAGTCTAGACTGAAACATTTGGGTAATGCTGCATTCTTCCCATTATCAAAAGAACAGAAAGATTTATGAATTTAAAACTTTAGCAATTTATGAATAAGTTGTACACAGGAACATGCAGTGAATTGCATTGCTTGCATCAAATCAGCAAGGATTGTGCTGGGCAGCCTGCTGGCATCATTGTAATTCCAGCACCGATATCGCTTGCCAACAACCCACTGACCCTAAACCTCTGCCTCTGGAATGTGGAAGGAAAGCAGAGCATCCGAAGGAGACCGACACATTCACGGGAGATCGTACTAATTCCTTATGGATAGTGGCGGGTATTGAACCCAGATCTTACAAAGTGGTGCTGTAAAGCGCTGAGCTGACTGCTACGCTCTGTGCCGCTCACCCATCGTGCTGTACACAGAGAATAAGAGAGTAGGGCCAGGAGTAGGCCACTCGGCCCCTCTAGCCTGCACTGTTATTCAGCATAATGATGGCTGACCTGCCTCAGGCCTTATCTCCTATTCTGTGCCACTTCCCATGCACTCAGTTCTCCAATATTTCAAATGAGTCCTTAAGTGATCCGGGCTCCACAACTGTCCATGGTAGACAAATACAGGAACGACCACTCTCTGTCAGAACTTCCAGTGCACTTTGTTTTTCAATAGATGCCCTCTATTTTTGTAGGGATGTCTCCTCATTTAAGATTCTCCCACTGAAGGAAACTCTTCTCTATCTGTCCTGTCATGCCTGTCAGTCAGGATTTAGAGATTTTAGATAATTTTTCTGAATTATTATTCTTCTAATTCTCATTCTTTTAAACTGCAAAGATATTGACCTGATTTATTTAAATGAGCTGCTGAATGGTGACTCGGTGTGTCTTCTCAGAAAAACATTGAAGATCTGAAGATACTACTCTGAACAGAGTATAGGAGTTCTCCTGGCATGTTAGTCAAAATTACTGTCACCACCACACAAAGTCAGATTAAATGTCTGTTGTCTCATTGCTTCATATACAGCTACCGTATGCAACATGGAGACACCAGGCGAACCATAAATCCATGCTGACCAAAATATCCATCTGAGTTTGTGCTAATCCATTGACCTGCATTTGGACCATAGCCTATCAAGCTTTGATAATTAAGATGTTTGCCTAGATGCTTATTAAATGCTGTGAACAGTTCCTAATGGGTTTGCAAGTTAATAAGGTGCTCTTGAAACGGTTGCACTATCTCAATGTAGCAAACATAGAACAAATACTTTGAATGCAATCAGAATCAGAATAAAGTTTAATACCGCTGGCATATGTTGTGAAATTTGTTGATTTGCAGCAGCAGTATAGTAATACATAACAACAACAATAAATTACAATAAGAAATATATATAAAAAATTAAACTAAATTATCAGTGCAAAGGGAGAGAAAAAATAGGGAGGTAGTGTTTATGGTTTCATTGTCAATACAGAAATCTGGTGGCGGAGGGGAAGAAGCTCATTCTGAAACATTGAGTGTGTGTCTTCAGGCTTCTGCACCTCCTTCTGGATGGTAGTAATGAGAAGAGGGCATGTCCTGGGTGTTGGGAGTCCTTAATGATGGATGTCACGTTTAAAGGCATCGCCTTTTGAAGGTGTCACTGATGCTGAGGAGCCTAGTGCCCATGATGGAGCTGGATTCACAATTCCTGCTGTTCTTTCCCATCTTGTGCAGACAGTGATGTAACCAGTTAAAAAGCTCTCCGCGGTACATCTGTAGAAATTTGTGAGAGTCTTTGGTGACATGCCAATTCTGCTCCAATGCCTAATGAAATATATCCACTATTGTACCATCTTCGTAATTGCATCAACGTGTTTGGACCAGGATAGATCTTCAGTGATGCTGACACCCAGGAACTTGGAACTGCTCACCCTTCCCACTGCTGAACCCTCAGTGAGGATTGGCGTGTGTTCCCTCAGCTTCCTCTTCTTGAATTCCACAATCAGTTCCTTGGTCTTAATGATATTGAGTGCTAGGTTGTTGTTGCATAACAATCAGGCAGCATCTCTAGGAAGAGGTACAGTCGACGTTTCGGGCCGCGACCCTTCGTCAGGACTAACTGAAAGAAGAGCTAGTAAGAGATTTGAAAGTGAGAGGGGGAGTGCCTCCTGTCCTTCTCCCTAGGCCTCCTGTCCCATGATCCTCTCATATCCCTTTTGCCAATCAGCTGTCCAGCTCTTGGCTCCATCCCACCCCCTCCTGTCTTCTCCTATCATTTTGGATCTCTCCCTCCCCTTCCCACTTTCAAATCTCTCACTCACTCTTCCTTCAGTCAGTCCTGACGAAGGGTCTAGGCCCGAAACGTCGACTGCACCTCTTCCTAGAGATGCTGCCTGGCCTGCTGCGTTCACCAGCAACCTTGATGTGTGTTGTTTGAATTTCCAGCATCTGCAGATTTCCTCGTGTACGCAGTTGATCTACTGTATCTCGCTTCTGTGCATTTCCTCATCACCATCTGAAATTCTGCCTACATCAGCAAATTTATAGATGGTGCTTGAGCTGTGCCTAGCCACACAGTCATGGTGTAGAAAGAATAGAGCAGTAGGATTAGCTCACGTCCTTGAGGTGCACCAGTGTTGATTGTCAGTGAGAGAAGATGTTAAATCCAATCTACACTGACTATGTGAGGAAGTAAAGGGTCCTATTGCAGGGGGAGGTACAGAGGCTCAGGTTTTATAACTTGCTGATTAGAAATGAGGATATGACTGTGTTGAACACTAAACTATCGTCAATAAACAGCAGCCTGATGTAGGTGTTGCTATTGTCCAGGTGATCCAAGGTTGAGTAGAGAGCCAGTGAGATTGCATCCATTGTAGACCCATTGTGTTGACAGGGAAATTTCAGTGGGTCCAGGCCCTTGCTTAGGCAGGAGTTGATTCTGGCTCAGACCAATGTCTCAAAGCCCTTCATCACAGTAGATGTGAAAGCCACTGGGCAAAATTCACTGAGGCAGCTCACCTTGCTCTTCTTGGCCACTGGTATGATTGTTGCCCTTTTGAAGTAGGTGGAATCTCTGACTGCAGTAGTGAGAGATTGAAGACATCCTTGAGTATTTCCACCTCAACCAGTTGGCTGGCACCGGTTTTCAGTGCCCTACTAGGTACATCATCAGGGACTAACACCTTTCAAGGTTTCATTGGCCTCCGAGACAGAGATCACAGGTTACCAGATGCTGCAGGGATTCTGACAGGTGTGTATACAAGGCATTGAGCGCAACTGGAGGTGAAGCATCACAGCCTTTCATGTTGTAAGCTTTCACTTTGGAGGAAATAAAGACCTGCAGACCCTGCCAGAGCAGATGTGCATCCAATTCCATCTCTAACTTATTTTTTTTGCTCTTAAAATAGAATTCTGGGGGTCATATCTGGATTCCTTGTATGTTGTACAGTTCTGGACTACCCCTTTTGAATACCACCGATCTAGGCTTCAGCAGACTATAAATCCCCTGGTTCAACCATGCCTTTGGGTTGGGCTTTGGCTGGTATGCTCTCAAAAGCACACACTCATCCACACTGGTCTTGATGAAGTCAGTGACAGCTCTGGCATATTCATTCTGATCTGAAGATGAAGACCTGACTATAGTCTAGTCCACCGACTCATAGCAGTCCGGTAAGCACTCCTCTACCTCCTTTGACGGTATTATTTTGGTCCTCACCACCAGTGCTGCAGTCTTTAGGCTCTGCCTATACGCCAGGAGTAGAAGTATAACCAGGTGATTGGACTTTTCAAAGTATGGCAGTGGAGTGACATGGTAAGCATGCTAGATGGTGGTCAAGTGTGTTTTTCCTCTGGTTCCACAGGTGATATGTTGGTGGTAGTTGTTCAGAGACTTCTTCGAGTAGGTCAGACTGAAATCCCCCACAGCATCAGGGTATGCTGCTTCGTGACTATTTATCACAGTGCACAGCTCCTCCATCATCTGCCTGACATTGGCCTGAGGTGGAATGTACATCGTAAACTCCCTCAGCAGATAAAATGAATGACACTTCACCACTATGTGTTCCAGGTCAGGTGAACAGGATTGGAGCCGAACCACCACATCTCTACACTATGGTGAGTTAATCATAAACTATACTCCCCACCCAACCTTTAAAAGACTGAACTGTTGTCTTTGCAGAGAATGATGAAACCATTGGGATGCAGGACTGTGTCAGAAATGACGTGAGTTAACCATGTTTCCATGAAGCAAAGTACACAGCAGTCCCTGATGTCCCTCTGGTGCAATCTTGTTGTGAGGTCTTCAATTTTATTTTCCAGAGATGGTACATTCACCAACAGGATGGTTAGGACTGGGAGTCTAAAACCTTTGCATTTCAATAGTTCCTATAAAATAATGTGCCATTCTCACTTCCATTTTCATAAAAGGGAATTGCACTGGCAATCCAAGTCTGCAGTCCAGGATCCATTGACTTTGAGTCTTAACACTATGTCGCTTACTGGAGTACTCATGACTGTGACTGAGGATTTCAGCTGTAGCAGTCCGCAGTGGGAATGTTTGATGATTCTTATTGGAGCTTCACACAGAGAATCACCACTTATCAATGCCATTTTGAAGCTGAGCCTCTGCCAAACTTCCCTAAGTAATTAAGATCACTTGTCCTCATGAAATTATTGTTAGGACACTGGGCCCAGCAGCTAAGTCTCAAGAGGCTCTGTGCATTTGTGTTTGATGGACCTGGTGGGCTTACCATCTGAGTGGTTAGCAGAGTCACCAGTGCCACCCACTCCCTCCTCTGTTTCAAGATCAGATAAATTTACTTCGAAATTTGAAATGCTATTAACTTTCCCCACAGAGTGCCATACCACTAAATGCTTTTGAAATCCTTTTAAGGTGATTGGAGGAAAGTATAAGGGGATGTCAAAGGTACTACATTTTTTTTACACGGCGAATAGTCAGTGTATGGAACGCACTGCCGGAGGTGGTGGTAGAAATTAATTACTTAGGGACATTTAAGAGAATCTTAGATAGGCCAATTATATTAGAATAGATTCATTTTATTTGTCACATGTACATCAAATCATCAAAGCATACTGTGAAATGTACCAGAGGCAATGGAACTGAGAGGTAGCTGATTAGCCAATTAGATTAGATTAGATTAGCTTTATTTATCATGTGTACAGTACTGTGCAAAAGATTTAGGCACAAATATATACCTAGAGTGCCTAAGATCTTTACACCCTACTGTTTTTGTCAACATGTTGCTGAGTGCGAGTTTGTAAATCTGGCAGGAGCAAAGGAGGTTGGGAATGGCAAGGATGGAGTACTGTGGGAAGGGTGTGGGACAGGTAGCAGAGAAGGAGTGTCAGGGCAGGGAGTGGTGTGGGTGCAGACACACCCAGATATGAGACATCAGGCAAGCTCATTTGATTCCAAACAATTGGTTTGTTGATCAATACAGAATATCTTTCTGGTGCTTCCTGCTCCCTCCCCTCTACCTTCCCCTTTACCCAACCATGATTGCCTGCCTCCTTCCCGCTCTCAATCGACAACAGAGACATGTGTCATGAAATGTGTTGTTTTTTTCGTGGCAGCAGTACAGTGTAATACATAAAATTACTGCAGTACTGTGGAAAGGTCTTAGGCACCCTAGTCATAAATCATAAATCAGCGAGTTGCTTGTTATGTCTCCCCTCTCGCTGTGAAACGGGGACACCTCTTTTTACCCTTATTAGGAAGAAAGAGAGAGCCTGTGGTATGGTGAATTATTGGGTGAACGAGTAGTCTTTGGGGTACTGCAAGTCTGTGTCCTTATTGATGCTTTGCTGCATGCTTGAGTGCTCGGCGGAGGGTGCCAATACTTTTTTGCTGCTGAGGGGGTGTCATTGTCTTGCTGCTGCTTGTACGTGGGAGGGGGGAGCTGGGGAGGTGGGATTTGGGGTTCTAATGTTTAATTGTCATTCATGCTTTGGGGCATTCCTCTGTTTTCGTGGATGTTTGTGATGAAAAGGAATTTCTGGATGTATATTGTATACATTTCTCTGACATTAAATGCACCTATTGAATATCTGTTGAATATGTGCCGAAGACTTTTCCACAGTACTCGTACATCGAAGCATGTGGTGAAGTGTGCTGTTTGGCATCAATGACCCACATAATCCAAAGATTGTTCTGGAGGCAGCCTATAAGTGTCACCACACTTCTGGCACTGACAAAGCATGCTCGTAACTCACTAACCCTAACTGTGCATCTTTGGAATGGGGGAGGAAACCAGTGCCCCCAGAGTAAACTGGACAAATGTCTTATAGACAGCAGTGGAAATTGAACCCCAATGGGTGATCACCAGCAACGTAAAGTGATGCATTAACCACTACACTACCGTGCCGCCCCAATTGTTCACTGTTACTGCCTGTTTATTAAATAGCTAATTGATATTTCCTGTATGTTTAATCTTGACTTTACATCCATTAATTCCACAAAAGCTTGATAGTGATGATAATTAATGCAAATTTCTACAAGGTTACCTTAAGGTTTGGGAGAGTTTGAATGAGCAATAAACGCTGTATGTCAAAGCCATTATGGTCCAACACAACGTGCTGTTCAGGCAGGTGTTGATTATTTTTAGATATGGACCACCTTAAAAGAGACTCCTCCAAACTTGAGGTGAGTGTAGCTATCCACACCAGGTCAGGTGCCTGAACGTTGTAGAGTAATAACTGCTCCTAAACTTGCTGTTGTGGAACATAAGCTTCTGTACCCTTCCCTATGGTAGTAGCTCTTGCCCGATAGTAAATTAAGATTCCCATCTAAGATAGTCCCATTTCCCACATTTGGCCTGAGTCTAAACCTTTCCTATCCATGTACTTGTCCAAGTGTCTTTCAGAATTTGTTAATATATCTACTTCAACTACTTCCTCTGGATATTAAATTTGCAAGGGCAGGCTGGGAAAGTTGTGATTGTGTCCTTTAGAACAGAGAAGGTTAAGGAGAAATTAAAATGGATTTTCAATATTTGCAGATGCTTTCTTGGAATTCATCATAAAATTAGCAGGATGGTCATAACTCCTGCATAAGAAATAAGGTGGATGATCTTGTTGTACAGCTACAGATTGGCAGGTATGATATTGTGGCCATCACTGAGACCTGACTAAAGGATGCATGTCTCTGGGAGCTGAATGTCCAAGGATACGCGGTGTATCGGAAGGATAGGAAGATAGGCAGAGGGGGAGGCGTGGCTTTATTGGTAAGAAATGATATTAAATCATTAGAAAGAGGTGATATAGGATCGGAAGGTGCAGAATCTTTATGGGTTGAGCTAAGGAATAGCAGGGGTAAAAGGACCCTGATGGCAGTTATTTATAGGCCTCCAAACAGCTGCAGGGATGTGGACTACAAATTACAACTGGAAATAGAAAAGGCTTGTCAGAAGGGCAGTGTTATGATAATTGTGGGGGATTTTAACATGTGAGTAGATTGGAAAAATCAGGTCGGCACTGGATCTCAAGAGAGAGAATTTGTAGAATGTCTGCGAGATGGCTTTTTAGAACAGCTTGTTGTTGAGCCCACTAGAGGATCGGCTGTACTGGATTGGGTATTGTGTAATGAACCAGAGGTGATTGGAGAGATTGAGGTGAAGGAACCCTTAGGAGACAGTGATCATAACATGATTGAGTTCACTGTGAAATTAGAAAAAGAGAAGCCGAAATCTGATGTGTCAGTGTTTCAGTGGAGTAAAGGAAACTACAGTGGCATGAGAGAGGAACTGGCCAAAGTTGACTGGAAAGAGACACTGGCGGGAAAGACGGCAGAGCAGCAGTGGCTGGAGTTTATGCGAGAAATGAGGAATGTGCAAGACAGGTATATTCCAAAAAAGAAGAAATTTTCGAGTGGAAAAAGGATGCAACCATGGTTGACAAGAGAAGTCAAAGCCAAAGTTAAAGCTAAGGAGAGGGCATACAAGGAAGCAAAAATTAGTGGAAAGACAGAGGATTGGGAAGTCTTTATAACCTTACAAAAGGAAACCAAGAAGGTCATTAAGAGAGAAAAGATTAACTATGAAAGGAAACTAGCAAATAATATCAAAGAGGATACTAAAAGCTTTTTCAAATATATAAAGAGTAAAAGACAGGTGAGAGTAGATATAGGACCGATAGAAAATGATACTGGAGAAATTGTAATGGGAGATGAGGAGATGGCAGAGGAACTGAACAAGTATTTTGCATCAGTCTTCACTGAGGAAGACAGCAGGATACCGGACACTCAAGGGTGACAGGGAAGAGAAGTGTGCGCAGTCACAATTACGACAGAGAAAGTACTCAGGAAGCTGAATAGGCTAAAGGTCGATAAATCTCCTGGACCAGATGGAATGCACCCTCGTGTTCTGAAGGAAGTAGCTGTGGAGATTGCAGAGGCATTAGCGATGATCTTTCAAAAGTCTGGCATGGTTCCGGAAGATTGGAAGATTGCAAATGTCACTCCGCTATTTAAGAAGGGGGCAAGGAAGCAAAAAGGAAATTATAGACCTGTTAGCTTGATGTCGGTCGTTGGGAAGTTGTTGGAGTCGATTGTCAAGGATGAGGTTACAGAGTACCTGGAGGCATATGACAAGATAGGCAGAACTCAGCATGAATTCCTTAAAGGAAAATCCTGCCTGACAAACCTATTACAATTTTTTGAGGAAATTACCAGTAGGCTAGACAAGGGAGATGCAGCGGATGTTGTATATATGGATTTTCAGAAGCCCTTTGACAAGGTGCCACACATGAGGCTGCTTAACAAGATAAGAGCCCATGGAATTACAGGAAAGTTACATACGTGGATAGAGCATTGGCTGATTGGCAGGAAACAGAGAGTGGGAATAAAGGGATCCTATTCTGGTTGGCTGCCGGTTACCAGTGGTGTTCCACAGGGATCAGTGTTGGGGCCGCTTCTTTTTACATTGTACATCAACAATTTGGATTATGGAATAGATGGCTTTGTGGCTAAGTTTGCTGACGATATGAAGGTAGGTGGAGGGACTTGGATAGATTGGAAGAATGGGGAGAGAAGTGGCAAATGAAGTACAATGTTGGAAAGTGTATGGTTATGCACTTTGGCAGAAAAAATAAACGGGCAGACTATTATTTAAATGGGGAAAGAATTCAAAGTTCTGAGATGCAACGGGACTTGGGAGTCCTTGTACAAGATTCCCTTAAAGTTAACCTCCAGGTTGAGTCGGTAGTGAAGAAGGCGAATGCAATGTTGGCATTCATTTCTAGAGGAATAGAATATAGGAGCAGGGATGTGATGTTGAGGCTCTATAAGGCGCTGGTGAGACCTCACTTGGAGTACTGTGGGCAGTTTTGGTCTCCTTATTTAAGAAAGGATGTGCTGACGTTGGAGAGGGTACAGAGAAGATTCACTAGAATGATTCCGGGAATGAGAGAGTTAACATATGAGGAACGTTTGTCCGCTCTTGGACTGTATTCATTGGAGTTTAGAAGAATGAGGGGAGACCTCATAGAAACATTTCGAATGTTAAAAGGCATGGACAGAGTGGACGTGGCAAAGTTGTTTCCCATGATGGGGGAGTCTAGTACGAGAGAGCATGACTTCAGGATTGAAGAGCGCCCTTTCAGAACAGAAATGCAAAAAAATTTTTTTAGTCAGAGGGTGGTGAATCTATGGAATTTGTTGCCACGGGCAGTAGTGGAGGCCAGGTCATTGGGTGTATTTAAGGCAGAGATTGATAGGTATCTGAGTAGCCAGGGCATCAAAGGTTATGGTGAGAAGGCGGGGCAGTGGGACTAAATAGGATAAAATGGATCAGCTCATGATAAAATGGCGGAGCAGACTCGATGGGCCAAATGGCCTACTTCTGCTCCTTTGTCTTAAGGTCTAACTCAGGGGTCAGTTCACCACATAGATCAAAAGGAAGAATGATGTGAATTGCTTTTCACAGAAGGAATGTGCTGCTGGAAAAGAAGGTGAAAGCAGGAACACAAGTTGATTTCCAAATGGCTTGACTAAATACATGAAACAGAAATGTTTGAATGGTTTTGGGAAAGGTTGAGGGTACACAGATTAATTGGATGGATAAATAAATAAAGGCATCCGTTAGTCTTGTGAGACCATGGATCTGTGCCTGGAAAGTCTTCACTCTCCAGGGCGCAGGCCTGGGCATGGTTGTATGGAAGACCAGCAGTTGCCCATGCTGCAAGTCTCCCCTCTCCACGACACTGATGTTATCCAAGGGAAGGGCATTAGGACCCATACAGCTTGGCACCAGTGTCGCCGCAGAGCACTGTGTTGTTAAGTGCCTTGCTCAAGGACACAACACGCTGCCTCGGCTGGGGCTCGAACTCACGACCTTCAGATCGCTAGTCGAATGCCTTAACCATGGCCACGTGCCCACAATTGGATTAATATTGCGGGGGTTTTGACAGTTCTGTGATATTTTCTTTTCCTTTCAGTCACTGTCTTGGTATATATTCAGGTACTATATTCTAGGACTCCCTTTTCATTTAATTAGGAGAGATTCATTTCAAAATATTAAGAGTCAAAGTTTCTGGCATCACATCATAATGGACCTTAACAACCTGTTGCATTTACTGAGGCTGACTAAATGTCACACAACCGTAAAAGACTTATTTTTCACCCAATTATTGTCAAACAAAGAACTCATGCTGCCACCTGATTGTATCTTCCCAAATTCCCTCTCCAGCAAAAAAAAGTTCCTAATTCTGTTATAATCATCCAACTTGTAGGCAGTTCTGTCAGCTGGTGCAACAAAACCCTCTCAAACTTATTTGACAGAATGGCTCTGAAAGAAATCATGGATGTAAAAGTGCAAAAGAAATAAAAATAGAAAGTGTATTTTTTAAGTGGCAAGAGCCTGCAAAGTATTGACATTCATAGGGACCTGAGTGTCCTTGCATGAAAATCATTAAAAGTTGACATGCAGGTACAGCCACCAATTAGGAAGGCAAACAATATATTGGCCTATACTGAATGAAGATTTGAGTACAAGTGTAGAGGTGTCTTGCTTCAATTATATAGGTCCCTGATGTGACTGCTTCTGGATTATTGTATACTTACCTTTGCTACATGTTGAATTAGGGTCTAAAATGTACTTTCCTTGTCGTTTAACTTTCTTTATACTTACTTATATGTTTCTATAATCACCTGTTTGCCTTTAAGTTTTCAGTAATCTATATTATGGTGGCTCTGTACTTCTGCACTTTCTTTATCTGTGAGCCTGAGATGTCAGGGCAACATAAATGAACACTGGCCTTGTGGTTTCACAGAACATTCTTGTCAGAGAAATCACTCGCAGGTTTGCAGTATAATGAAGAACCACAAGGTCTCCAGTCTTTAGTCCTTTGCTCTTTTCTCTTTCCATGTCTTGCAAGAACAGGCTGACTGTACCTGACCTGTACGATTATGAATATCTAATAATAACCTAAGTGAATAAACAGATGACGCTTTGGGTTGAAACCCTTCATCAATCCTGATGAAGAACCTCGGCACAAAATGACCCTTCATCAATCCTGATGAAACGTTTTAGCCTAGATGTTGCCTGACCTGCTGAATTCCTCCAGTATTTTGTGTGTGTGTTGCTCCAGATTTCCAGCATCTGAAAAATCTCTTGCATTTATGTAACCATGAGATATGTGTCTCATTCTTGACTTTGAAAGAAACCTCTGGACTATATCATCTTATGATCCAATATACCGAACGAAGGATAGACTTATGTTTGAAAAATATTTCTTGGGATATTAAGGGAGATTACACAGTCTAGGATATTAGTCTCTAGAGTTTAGAAGAATGAGAATACGATTTCATGGAAACATACAAAGTTTTTACAGCGTTTTGGCATGGAAGATGCAAAAATGATGTTTGCCCTAGCTGGGCAAATTCAAAAGATCACAGTCTCAAGATAAACAGGGTCAGCTATTCAGAAATGAGATGGAAAGAACTGTCTTCACCCAAAGGGTAGTGAATCTGTAGAATTCGCTATCCGTGTAGCTGTGGGTAGATCAATAGATTTTTAAATAGTCAGGGAAACAAAAGATATTGGATTAGTGCAAGGAGGTAGAAGGTGAAAGGTCTTGCAGAGTGCAGAGAGGACACAAGAACATGAAGAATCAGCTTCTACACCTACATCTTAAGTTCTTGAATGACTCCAGAAAAAGAATAGTGAACTAATTTGAACACATCTCTGCATATGCCACCATGGAGCATTTTAATCACTTTAAGACTCCAGCTTCATTTTGAGGCTGAGTTTGAGATTGATACAATTTTGACAAAAAATGCATTGATAATGAAGCCTTTAACATAGCAAAATGTCCAAATTTCTTGACAAGGGTCTTGAAAATAAAGTTCAGAACAAGCCAAGTGGAGAGATTCGGACAAGTGACTGGGAAGTTGCTCCGAGGGGCAAGATGAATGCGCAAGCAAGAAATTTCAGTCTGAGACAACCAAAGACAAGTTTATTGGTGGGAGAGTGTGAAAAAGTTAAAGAGCTACAAGAAGCCAGTAAATCCGGGATTTAGGAGAAAATTATTTTCCTAGCTAATAGGAATATGAAAGTGGAATAGGCTGCTACTGAGTGTGGCTAAGGTTTCAGATTCATTTATTTATCACATGTACTTTGAAATACATAGTGAAATGTGGCAATTGTGTTAACCAACCAATACTACCTAAGGATCATCTGGGGCAGCCCACAAGTGATTAAGCACATGAAACTTAAAGGAAGAAAAAGGTGGGAAATCAGTGAAGAAGGCTGGGCAGAGATTTGTGGGAGCCATACATGCTGGCAAGAGCTATATGGGATACTTGGCTTGCTTCCCCATTACTTATATCTGACATCTGTAAGTTCTTTGGTATTCTAGCCTACAAAAGCAGAAGTAGCTATAGAGCTATGAACAACTCTCTTTTATTGGAGACAGACAATTCTCAACACATGGCAATATTTCATATAGTGACGTATCAAAAGTAATTTCACATGGTACACTCAGTTTTAAAGGGCTTAAATGATGTTCACTAACTGCTTCCCCTTAGAAGGTAAAAATCCCATGCAAACCATCTAAACTGTACGTATACTATTGTTGCAATGTAATGTGATTTTATATTGTTAACAAATACATACAAAACAATTATAATTTTAACTATACATCCATGCTTTTAGCCTTTGTGATCACAAAACTCTTTATAGTGAGATGTTCTTAGTATGTTTGAAATATCCTACTCAGGTACCAATAATTCCAGCTTTTAGAGATAAACTGCACTCATTTGCCCTCACATTCAATTCTGTAGCTATTGCCTTCACTTTATTGTCATTATAACTATCCATTACCATGAATACTTTGCATTACATATTCTGAACATCAACTTTTAACACTGAACTTAACACAGGGCTAATAAGTCTTATGGGCTGCCGCAGGATTTGCAATTATACTCAGTAGTACATTACAAGATCCCATGAATCAAACACAATTATTTCTATTTCGGTTGCTTGTTAAGACTCTGCAACTTTTCACTTTCCTTTCACACTATCTGACATCCTGCAGACACTGAACATGTCATTTTCCTTGTGGATCCTTTCAAAGTTACCGAGTCAAATCCTGACTTCCCCAGTTTGTATTGTCTCCAAGGCTCTCAGTTCGACCATGACTTTTCAGATACCCTTGTCACATCCTGGTTATGATATATTGAGCTGACACTAGTAAATCTATACCAGCTTTGATCTTTGGAGCTTTTGAACTACTTCCATATTGCAGTACAATGTTCCCTTAAAGCAAGCATTTCAATCTGCATTTGATCCAGTCCGTTCAGCAACCATGTAAGCAACAGAAGCTTTTGGAGATTCAGAAGCCACTCAAGTCTTCGGGTTCACAAGCTCCACTCAGATAGACATCTGCTCACTTGAGGCTTAAGGTATGTTAAGGTATTCACTTTTCTTTACTTCAGAATATCTTTGGTAGCATCCTCAGTCAATTTGGTTGGTGAATAAATGCACGTCCATCTTCATTTCCTCATTGCATTTTTCTACTGTGTATACGGTATTCCACTATGATTGTTCCTCATCCTCGCTCCATGGTATCTTAATGGGAACTGCAGTCATTCATTACCAGCGATTGCTTTCTTTGGGAACTTGCACCTTCAGGAAATTTATCAGAACCCTATGGAAACTAGTGGACTGAATCACTTTGAATGGGCATTCCATGTTATATAGCTCCTACAACACCAGGGGTAATACCTACCCACCTTTGTGTATCCCCAGATTTCATCCTTCCCAACTTTTGGACTCAATTGTCCTGTTGCTTCCCATTAAATCCACCTGCAGCACCCATTTGAATTGAATTATAACCATATAACCATATAACAATTATAGCACGGAAACAGGCCATCTCGGCCCTTCTAGTCCATGCTGAACACTTACTCTCACCTAGTCCCACTGACCTGCACTCAGCCCATAACCCTCCATTCCCTTCCTGTCCATATAGCTATCCAATTTTACTTTAAATGACAGTATTGAACCTGCCTCTACCACTTCTGCTGGAAGCTCTTTCCACACACCTATCACTCCCTGAGTAAAGAAGTTCCCCCTCGTGTTACCCCTAAACTTTTGCCCCGAACTCTCAACTCATGTCCTCTTGCTTGAATCTCCCTCACACTGAATGGAAAAAGCCTATCCACGTTAACTCTATCTATCCCCCTCATAATTTTAAATACCTCTGTTAAGTCTCCCCTCAACCTTCTACACTCCAAAGAATAAAGACCCCACTTGTTCAACCGTTCTCTGTAACTCAGGTGCTGAAATCCAGTTAACATTCTGGTAAATCTTCTCTGTACTCTCTCTATTTTGTTGACATCTTTCCTATAATTCGGTGACCAGAACTGTACACAATACTCCAAATTTGGCCTTACCAATGCCTCGTACAATTTTAACATTACATCCCAACTCCTATACTCAATGCTCTGATTTATAAAGGCCAACATACCAAAAGCTTTCTTCACTACCCTATCCACATGAGATTCCACCTTCAGGGAACTATGCACCATTACTCCTAAATCCCTCTGTTCTACTGCATTCTTCAATGCCCTACCATTTGCCATATATGTCCTATTTTGATTAGTCCTACCAAAATGTAGCACCTCACATTTATCAGCAGTAAACTCCATCTGCCATCTTTCAGCCCACTCTTCTAACTGGCCTAAATCTCTCTGCAAGCTTTGAAAACCTACTTCATTATCCACAACTCCACCTATCTTAGTATCATCTGCATACTTACTAATTGAATTTACCACCCCATCATCCAGATCATTAATATATATGACAAACAACATTGGACCCAGTACAGATCCCTGAGGCACACCACTAGACACCGGCCTCCAATCTGACAAAGAGTTATCCACCACTGCTCTCTGGCATCTCTCATTCAGCCACTGCTGAATCCATTTTACTACCTCAATATTAATATCTAATGATTGAACCTTCCTAACTAACCTTACGTGTGGAACCTTGTCAAAAGCCTTACTGAAGTCCATATAGACAACATCTACCACTTTACCCTCATCAACTTTCCTAGTAACTTCTTCAAAAAATCAGTAAGATTTGTCAAACATGACCTTCCACGCACAAATCCATATTGACTGTTCCTAATCAGACCCTGTCTATCCAGGTGATTAAATATACCACCTCTAAGAATACTTTCCATCAATTTATCCACCACTGATGTCAAACTCACAGGTCAATAATTGCTAGGTTTACTCTTAGAACCCTTTTTAAACAATGGAAAAACATGAGCAATATGCCAAACATTCGACACTATCCCCGTTTCTAATGACATTTGAAATATTTCTGTCAGAGCCCCTGCTATTTCTACATTAATTTCCCTCAAGGTCCGAGGGAATATCCTGTCAGGATCCGGAGACTTATCCACTTTTATATTCCTTAAAAGCGCCAGTACTTCCTCTTCTTTAATCACCATAGTTTCCATAACTTCCCTACATGTTTCCCTTCCCTTAAACAATTCAATATCCTTCTCCTTAGTGAATACCGAAGAAAAGAAATTGTTCAAAATCTCCCCCATCTCTTTTGATTAGACACATAGCTGTCCCTCTGAATCTCTAAGGGACTAATTTTATCCCTCACTATCCTTTTGCTATTAATATAACTGTAGAAACCCTTTGGATTTATTTTCACCTTGCTTGCCAAAGCAACCTCGTATCTTCTTTTAGCTTTTCTAATTTCTTTCTTAAGATTCTTTTTACATTGTTTATATTCCTCGAGCACCTCATTGACTCCATGCTGCCTATATTTATTGTAGATATCTCTCTTTTTCTGAACTAAGTTTCTAATATCCCTTGAAAACCATGGCTCTCTCAAACTTTTAACCTTTCCTTTCAACCTAACAGGAACATAAAGACACTGTACCCTCAAAATTTCACCTTTAAATGACCTCCATTTCTCTATTACATCCTTTCCATTAAAAATAATTTGTCCCAATCCACTCCTTCTAAATCCTTTCACATCTCCTCAAAGTTAGACTTTCCCCAATCAAAAATCTCAACCCTGGGTCCAGACCTGTCCTTCTCCATAATTATATTGAAACTAATGGCATTGTGATCACTGAACCTGAAGCGCTCCCCAACACATACCTCCGTCACCTGACCTATCTCATTCCCTAACAGGGGATCCAACACTGCCCCTTCTCTAGTTGGTACCTCTATGTATTGCTGGAAAAAACTATCCTGCACACATTTTACAAATTCCAAACCATCCAGCCCTTTTACAGTATGAGCTTCCCAGTCTATGTGTGGAAAATTAAAATTTCCCACAATCACAACCTTGTGCTTACTACAAATATCTGCTATCTCCTTACAAATTTGCTCCTCCACTTCTCGCTCCCCATTAGGTGGTCTATAATACACCCCTATAAGTGTTACTACACTTTTCTCATTCCTCAATTCCACCCAGATAGCCTCCCTAGACAAGCCCTCTAATCTATCCTGCCAGAGCATCGCTGTAATATTTTCTCTGAAAAGCAATGCAATACCTCCGCCTCTTGTCCCTCCGATTCTATCACACCTACAGCAACGAAATCCAGGAATATTTAGTTACCAATCACACCCCTCCTGCAACCATGGTTCACTAATAGATACAACATCGTACTTCCAGGTATCAATCATGCTCTAAGCTCATCCATCTTTCTTATAATGCCCCTCGCATTAAAATAAATGCATTTAAGAAAGTTTCCACCTCTTTTTATTTATCTTACTCTCTGTCTCAACTTTACTAGTTTTCTTCCTTCTCCCCTACATCTGTTCCTATACTCTGGTTCCCCTCCCCCCTTGTATCTAGTTTAAATCCACTGGATCCTCTCTAGCAAACCTACCTACAAGAATATTTGTCCCTCTCCAGTTCAGATGTAAACCGTCCCGCCGGAACAGGTCCCACCTTCCCTGGAAAACTGCCCAATTATCCGTAAATCTGAAGTCCTCCCTCCTGGGAAGGCACGTGCTGATCTGCGCTATCTTATTATTTCTAAACCCGCCTGCACGTGGCACTGGTAGCAATCCTGAGATTGCTATCCTGGAGGTCCTGTCCTTTAACTTGGCGCCTAACTCCCTAAACTCACTTTTCAGGACCTCCTCACTCTCCCTATCCACGTCATTGGTCCCTACTCGGACCACGACATCTGGCTGCTCACCCTCCCTCCTGAGAATACTGAGAACTCGATCCGAGATATCGCGGACCTTGGCACCAGGGAGGCAACAGACCATCCGGGATTCTCGATCTCTTCCTCAGAACCTCTTACCTGTCCCCCTAACTATCAAATCCTCTAGCACTACTGCTCTCCTCTTTTCCCTCCTTCCCTTCTGAGCTGAGGGTCCCGTCTCGGTGCCAAAGACACAACCGCTGCAACTTGTCCCTGGTAGGTCGTCCCCATCAACAGTATCCAAAACGATGTACGTATTATTGGTGGGAACGGCCACAGGGGTTCTCTGCTCGTTCTGTCTATTCCCCTTCCCTCTCTTGACAGTCACCCAGCTACCTATCTCCTGACTCTTAGGGGTGACTATCCTCCTGTAACTCCTGTTTATTTCTGCCTCTGCCTCCTGAATGATCTGAAGTTCATCCAGCTCCAGCTCCAGTTCCCTAACTCAGTTTGTCAGGAGCTGCAGCTGGATGCACCCTTTACAGGTGTAGTCATCAGGGACAATTGTGCCCACCCTGACTTCCCACATACTGCAAACGGACCTTGTTGGAAGTTAAACCACTGCTACCATTTCCATGGGGTTGTTCTCTGCTTGTACCTCAGAATTGTGCCCTCGCAAAACTGCTTCACACTTTTAAACTTCAACTCCATACTGGTAGCTACTGTATAGATTACTCATCTTTATTAAGTCCAGAGTATCGAGTGGTTTGGCTGAATTTTCTCATTTTCTGACTGGTATGCTAAGCTGCCCCAAGGGATGAGTGGTGATGATACTATGGGTATCACTGTAGTACGACAAGCTCAGGCGGAATTTGACAACCCCCCATCTGAATTGTGAATTTTTGGCTGAATGTAGAACCTCACAGAAAAAGCAAATAACCTCCCAGAAGGTAACCAGCAGTTTGATTAAAAGCATGTAAAAACTACATAAGTAAGCAAGTTGCTCTGTTATATCTCCCCTCTCGCTGTGAAGCAGGGACACTTCTTTTTTTCCTTATGAGAGACAGGGAGCCTGTGGTACATTGAATACTAGGTGAACAAGTAGTTTTTGGGGTACTGCAAGTCTGTGTCTTTATTGATGCCTTGCTGCACGTTTGAGTGGTCGGTGAAGGGCGCCGATGCTATTTTTCTGGTGGGGGAGGGGGATGTCATTGCTTTGCTGCTGTTTGTGTGTGAGAGGAGGGAGCTGGGGGGGGGGCGCTTTGGGGTTCTTACATTTAACTGTCATTCATTCTTTGGGACACTCCTCTGTTTTCGTGGATATTAGCAAAGAGAAAGAATTTCAGGATGTATATTGTATATATTTCTCTGATATTAAATGTACCTATTGAAACCTACTGAAATACGTGCGAAGAAGATCAGAAAATGGTCTTGGAATTGCATTATTTTGCAGTGTCCTTAACTAGACCATGTATTCTCTAATCACTGCCTCTGATCTCTGGATACATGCACGAAACTCGTAAATCTCCATTAGGTTGTCACATGTACATCAAAAGATTGAAACATACAATACAGTGGGTTGTTTTGTATCAATGACGAACACAGTCCAAGGGTACTCTGGGTGAGCCCCGCCAGTGCTCCTGGTGTCAGTGGAACATCCCCACAACTTACTAACTCTAACCTGCACATATTTATGGAATGTAGGAGGAAACCAGAGCACCCAAAGGAAACCCACACAGTCAGGGGTAGAACTTGCAAACTCCTTACAGACAGCAGTGGAATTGAATTCGTGTCACTTGCACTGTAAAGCGTTACACTAACCGCTACACTATCATGCCACCTGTAGATTTGCCCTCACATGAAATGTTATCTGTAGTTCATTGCACCAGTAGAGACACCAGCATCTCAGTCACCTCCACCATCAACAATATTGCCAGCTCCTTGTACAAACTCCTTGCAGAGAGCAGAATGCTTGTTTATGGCCACACTGGAAGCTGGTCCTGCCATCAGAAGCATTTCCACTTGCTCTTTATACAGGACTACTTGTATTCAAAGTTCAAAGTATATTTATTTTCAAAGTATGTATACTACATACAGCCTTCAGATTCATCTCCTAACAGGCAGCCACAAAACAAAGAAACCCAATAGAACCCATTAAAAAGAGAAGACTGTCAAATGCTCAACGAAGGAAAAAGAAGTACAAATTGTGCAAACAATAGAAAGTAAGCAAATAACATCCAGAACTAAAGATCACGAACCTGGTGATCCAGAACCTGTTAGTTGCAGGTGACAGCTTCAATTCAGCGCAGAGATGAGTAAACTTCGTGGAGCAGCAAGCAGGACTCCAGTCCCGACACTGTCACTTTTCCAATCTGGGCCAGCGCGTAAGTTAGCCAAACCTCGACTGATTCCTCAATCTCTGTGAAAAATCCATTATATCCATCTCCTGTCATTATCTCTGCTCTATCTAGTGTTATTTTTCAATTCAAATTCTTTACATTTCAGTGTACTGCTTGTAGGCTGTTTAGTGTTGTTAAACCGTTGACAGAGGTAGAATTGCCGACAGAACAGTATTTATTGAAGGAGTAACGAACAGCAGTGTGTGGTACAACAATGTGCCAAAAGTCATGCCACATATTAGTCCAACTTCTGAAAAGGTACACTAACTTTGTTATCTCCTGTACCTAATTAAGTGATCACAGAGTGTATGTTTGTGGTCTTCTGCTATTGTAGCCTACCTACTTCAAGGTTCGACGTAGTGCATTCAGGGATGCTCTTCTGCACACCACTGTTGTCATGCATGGTTGTTTGAGCTACCGCCACCTTCCCGTCAGCTTGAACCAGTCTGGCCATTCTCCTCTGACCTCTCATTAACAAGGTATTTTCAGCCACTGAACTGTCGCTCTCTGGGTTTTGTTTTTTGTTTTTCACTTTTTTACACCGTTCTCTGTAAACTCTAGAGACTGCTGTGTGTGAAAATCCCACAAGATCAGCAGTTTCTGAAATACTCAAACCACCCCATTTGGCACCAAAGATCATTCCAGAGTCAAAGCTTCTTAGATCATATTTTTATTTCCCATTCTGATGCTTAGCCTGAACAACAACTGAACCTCTTGACCATGTCTGCATTCTTTGATGTATTTATTTGCTGCTGCATGATTGGCTGATTACACATTTGCATCAACAAGCAGATTTACATGTGTATCTAATAAAGTGGCCACTGAGTACATTATGAGATTCTGTACAGTTTCCTCCTAAAATGGGGGAAAAATAATTTCATCAGTTTTTGTGGAATGCTATGGGAAATATCTTTAATCAGCAATAACATTATTAGGAGCAACAGACCCACTAAGCATCAATCTTCTGGCAGGAAAGCCTGGGAAAGTACTGTTGTACATCACTGGTTGCCTCCTGGGGTCCTTCTGTTTACTCGCCACCTGTCCAAATAAACCATTCACTGAAGGTAAGCTCAGTGGGAAGTTGTCAATCACCTCAGAGAGACAAGATGTTTTTATCCATGCCAGCCAGAGTCCCAGGATGCCAAATATTCTTCCGGCTTTTAGAATCTTCAAGTTGCACGTGACAGACTATCAATGCAGCACCAGCATTCAGGATCTGACTATTGTTCTCCCCACGTGAGCTTGAAGATTAATCCACCACAAGTTACCACTGAATCTGTTTCCACTACCATATCAGGCAGCACATCCCAAATCACAACTCACATCTCCCCTCCTGATCTGTCAGGTTGTAATCACTAATCAGCCCTACTGGCAGAGGAATGATTTCTCCTTATCTACTTTTATCTAAAGTCGGCATAATTGAATCCTTCTGCTACATCATCCAGTAACCTTCTCTGCTTTCTTCATTGTCACCTTAATTTCCAATTTCGTATTACCATCAGGGTTTGAAGTTCATAGCAAGATTTGACCTAAAATGAGAAAGCACAAAGGTGATTAACAATCTGAATTAATTTCTATGTAGAGCCAGGGAGGCTATTACCTCTGAGCTGATTGATGCTGGGAAATGGTTCCTTGTTCTGAATGGCTGAGCTAAAATGAACCGGACACCCTTCCCTAATTTGCATTCATCCTGCGTTCAGAAGTTCGATCCTGTCTGCATTAATGACACACTTCATGATTCAGAAAAATGGCTTCATGTCACCCATTGATCTCTGGATCTTTTCTGTCACCTCTCCTTCAGTGAAAAGGAGGAATGAAGGTCCTCAGCCTCTTGCTTGCCCTGTCAGTCCTGACCTTCTCTTTTTCCACTGGGCCTACCTTAATTGAGGAAGTTGGAGGGAGATTGTTATTCACTTCTAAAGTTACTAAAAAATTCAAAAAAATGTTCCCTTTTTAGGATGTTGGAAGTTTTGCCTTTTAGCTCAATGCATTTTTAATGATTGAATGTGTATGAACGGTATGCAAGGAAAGCTTGGCACATGTGGCAACAAGCCAATACAATGCACTCTGGGCACTGCCAGCTGCCCTTCTTTCATTAGCCTGGGAGGTTGATCAAGAGCTTTCAACACTAAATGATGGCTTTTTACTATTGTGAAGCTACTTTGACGTCACAGAGCAGTACTTGGAGGTATGTAATGGCCGTATCTAGTACAGCAATGTCTCAAAAGTCATCACATGCACATTCAGTTCTTAAAGATGCAGTCACCCTTACATACACCACAACCTGTTATCTAATTCTACTTAATTTTATCCTGAATTTAGGTCAAGAAAGGGAAGTTATCAGTTTTTGGAAAATGCTATGGGAAGGTAAATTTAATCAGCGAAACATACCGTATTTAACATATTTCATCTGCAGGAGTTAAGACTGAAGTCATTGTAAAGCAGAGTGAATATAGACAGGGTTTTTTTCCTTAAAGATGTGTTGCTGGAGCATTTTACAACCTACAAGCTTGATGGCAGTTTTTACTTGCACCATATTTACTTTTGTAGATTTTCTAAGCTTAATACATATTCTAATAAAATAATTACATATTATAATAATATAGTAAGTGTCATATTCTCTGGATTATTAGTCCAATAGCAAAGAAAATAAAGCAATCTGTCATTTGTGCCTGTGGCAACTCTCTGAAAGACTCTCACTCCTTGATTCATTCACCTTGGTCCTTCTCAACAACACATACTGCACACAACACTCTTCAACCATTGCAAAAGACTATATTTTTACACTAAGGTAACGGCTCTGGCACATTTGAGAAAATTTCTTCCCCTCTGATGTGCGACTTCCTCCCTACATGTTGTATTGGAGCAGTGTGTGTAGATCAGGAAGCACCTTACCGGACTGTTCACTGTTGCTCCCTGAGAACAGGGATATGTATCTCCATTCTTCGACTTCTCCTTCATCAAAAACAAACAAATTGAAATTTTAAAAAATTTCTCCATTCTAGTTCAAACATTTTTGCTTATCCCAATCATATTGAAGTGAAAAACAATGAAACATATTAAAACTGAAATAAAGTGAAAAGTTAAAATATATCAATGGAACTATGTATATACAGTCCATTCTCAGATTCTCATGGAAACCACCATAAAATTCCACTTGGTATAAAAAAATTAAAAAGCAAAAAAAAATTGCAAGTGTTTGAATCTAAAAGGCAAGCAAAAAATTGTTAGAAACACTCTGAAGTTTTGGCAGTATCTGTGAAGGGAGAAACAAAGTTAACACTTTCATGTTGATGATCTTTCTCTCTCTATGGTTGCTGCCTGACCTGCAGACCATTTCAAAAGCTTTCTAGTTTTAACTTAAACTTGCATAGAACCTTGATTAGAATACATTTGGTGCACACTCAGCCAGGTTTTGATTTCCAGATTTCTGATCAAAGTTTGGGTTCAATCTTCGGTATCAACCTAGCCTAGCCGATGGGAAAGGGGTACGCTGAACTCTATGCTCAAACTCCTGGCATGCCAACTCGGGCCTCCTCATGCCTCCTGCTTGGATGGACATCCAATCCCAGGAACCACCAGCTCGCAACAGCCCGACCATTCACGGATACCCACCGTTGCTCATCCGCATCACTAGCCTTTGAACGCAGAGCAGGGCAGCAATGCCCACATCTCTGGAGCTGGCACATCTTCAGAGACTTCCATGATGCTGTCACTGGTGTGAACTAGAGCCTGACTCCTGTGTTAACATTTAACCCAACACCTCAATAGGACCAGAAATAAGATGAGGAGGCTCTATTTTGATTCAGTAAGTTGTTCTGATCTGGGGCACGGTCTCTGAAAGGGCAGTAGAAGTAGATTCAATAATATGCTTCAAAAGAAAATTGTCAAATATAATACTCGAATTGGTGAAATCCAGGGGAAAGTGGACTGATTCAAAATCTCTTTCAAGAGCTAGTTACAAAATGGGTCAATAAATGTCTCATTTTATGTTAAAAGAGGCAGCCAAACTATACCCATACAGTACATCCTCAGATTCCCATGGAAACCTCTGAAACTCCTCCTTGAGTAAAAGACATAAAAGCAAGAGATCTTACAAGAGAGGAAATCAGGCTGATAAATAGGAAGTGTCATTAGCTGGTTCTATTCAGGAAGGCAATTGCCATGAAAGCTCAAAAATAATGCTATAAAATATAATTCAGTTCCGACAAAAGAAAATGTCTTTGAACTAGGTCCAAATCTATCATTTCTGAAACCCAGAATAATTATCAATTTTCTCTTGACTGTGTTTTCTTGCAGCTTGTTAGGAAGATGGGGTCAGGCATAATTTGTAAAGTTCTCTGTAATGGTCTGAGATACAACAGTATAAATTTTCATGTTAACATCTGACACTAGACATAGATTCATAGTTCCAACATTCAAGTGCAAATTCAATGCTTAATTTATCTCAACTGAGAGCTCAGCTTTAGAGATTCATGACCCTGTCTCTGACCTGAAGGTCTTTCTTACTTTTATTGCTGAATATACCCTTTAAATGCCTACTGAATCAACATAGGGACTGGTCTTGCCTCTTAGGCAGATGAACCGTGGCTGGCTTAATCAAACATTTAACATACAATGGCCAATAATACACCATTTATCGGAAAAATATTGTTCAAATGAAGGAGACCACATTTTCTGGAGTGATACAGGCCTTGATTTTATGTTGCATTGATTTAAATATATTAAGTGTTTATATGATAATATTCATATAATGTAATTTCACAGCCATGAATCACACCAATGTTCTTGAACTAAAAACCAAGCTGAATAGTCTCTTTGCTTTGAATATCCAGCCTGCATAACTTGTGTCTGTATTGCCATGACCAGAGTTCTCTCCCGTATTGCTGGTAACCTGAACACACTGATAAGCAGAAGGAGATGTCTGCAACCATATCACATCCTTTACTCTCCTCCTCAAGTTCATTGATACAATATTCATCAGATGGCTATTATTTGCCAAAATCAAGGCATATAAATCAGAAATCGTATCCAATGACTCTGTAATCTGAATCAGAATCAGGTTTATTTAGCACTGATTTATGTTGTGATATTAGTTGGCAAGTCAAAAAATTACTCTGTTGCAATAATATGTAAGTGGATGGATGGATGGAAAAAATAGATGATGGATGGATAGATGATAAAAAGATAGGTGGATTGATGGATGGATAGATGGACAGATGGATGGAAGGATAGATAGATAGAAAGACAGATAAATAGATAGAGGGATGGATAGATGGATAGATAGATAGATAAACAGAGGACAGATGGCTAGTTGGATAAGTAGATAGATAGATAGAGCAAAAGAGGAATAACAAGGTAGTGTTCATGGATTCATTGACAATTTAGAAAGCTAACGGCTTAGAGGAAGAAGCTGCTCCGAAAACACAAAGTGTGGGTCTTTAGGTTTCTGGAACTCCTCCCTGATGGTAGTAATGAGAAGAAGGGATGTCCCAGATGGTGAGTGTCCTTAATGATGGATGTGTCTTCTTTCTTCCTTATATATATATGCCTATGCTTAGCTTGAACCTGAAGGCAGAACAGTTCTGCCACATCCATGGCAAGTCTAAACACTGAAATTTGTCTTCAAAAATTATAAACTCAGATTAGACCATGGTGAACCTTAGGAAAGAAATGCAATATATTGAGAAGGGAGAGGGTGCAGAAAAGATTTACTAGATTTTTCCTTCAATGAGGATTTCAGATGCAAGTTTAATCTACAGATAACACAATTAGATGAAAGATGTACTTCTTAGTAGGAGTTCAAGGACTTGAAGGCAGTGATTGAATTTAGACCATGTGAGGAATCCACAATTATGATCTAGGAACTACTCCTGTAAGGGTGGCAGTAAAAGAGAGAATCTAATCTTTTAAATATTAATTAGATAAGGTCACAGGAAAATAATTTGAAGGGCTATGAGAAAAGAGCTGGGGAATGGCACTAAAAAGACACACAAAATGCTGGAGGAACTTAGCAAGTCAGGCAACATCTATGGCGGGGAGCAAAGAGTTGTCATTTTGAGCTGAGACCCTCCATCACAACTAGAAAAGGAGGGGGCGGAAGCCGGAGTGTGTGTTGCTCAAGATTTCCAACATCTGCAGAATCTCTTGTATTTATGAAATTGACAAGATAGTTCCACAAAGAACTGACATTGACTTGATGAGCAGAATGGCTTCCTTTGGAAAAATTCTTCGGAAGAGTTATTTGGTTATTAACACTGAGAAGAAAGATCCCAACAGAATGGCAACATTGGTCCTGGTTCCCACTATCCTATTTTCCCTTAGCCCTACATTCTTATATGTCCATCAATTCACCTTTGCTTCATTCACTGCCAAAAGCCTGTGCCTTCTTATTTTTCTTATATTTTACTGAGAAATACAGCAGAGTAACAGGCCCTTCATGTTGGACAAGTCCGTGCTGCCTAATTTCACCCGCGTGACTAATTAACATCTTTGGGATGTGGGAGCAAACCTGATTAACTGGAGGAAACTCACACGGGCATGGTGGAGAACGTACGAACTCCTTACAGACAGCAGTGGAAATCGAACCGAGGTCATTAGCACTGTAATGGCGTTACACTAGCCGATACACTACCATACCACCCCACCGTTCAGAATTCACCGCGGCTGAAGTGTCGATCAGCACACCCAAGCCTCCGGGGCATCTTCCGGGCTTGGGAAGAAAATGAAGACCATGACAATCACAAGGAAAACATACCAGCTCCTCATGAGCAGCATTGGAGGTTCGGATGAAAGCACATTCCTGGAGATATGAGGCAGCTGTACCAACCCATTGTCTGAGCATCTCTGTTCTATGCTATAAATATTCATCCTCTGTTGGGGTTTTGCATCCTCATTTTGAACTCCACTTCTAAATTCACCTCCATCGATCTAGTGGTAATTTTGCTTGGCTTGACAGTGCCCATACCACTCATTCAGTGGAAGACTTGCCTGTCTAAATAGGTTTATGTAGTAGCAGCCCCTCATCTGGATCAGTGCCTTTCATCTGCTTGGGAACGGATGCTGAGTAGTCATAGCTCTGTTTAAATGCAGTGAAAATATTGTAAGGACATGCACAGATATGATTAGAGATGGAAGAGCCATCTTCCATTTCTCCTCTCCTTAGCTCTATCCCAGACTGCTGCTGAAATTCCCACTGAATGTCTTAACTCTGGTGAAGTTGTCAGTTTAACGATGATCGTGTGCCTTTTTTTAAAACCCAAGTTAGCCTTAATGTGAATGTGAATGAGCAGTATGCCTCTCCCTCTGGAGACAACTGTTGCCGTGCATATTTTCAGACAGGTGGGAGGGCAATACTTTCAGGCAAGCTTCAGGTCAGTCGGTTGGCCTCTCAATTCCCATGTGAATGTGTTGCTTAGATTTTAAATATCTAAAGGTAGATATAATTGTTGGAGCCATTGTAGCAGCATGTTGAAGAGTGTAAGGGAGTAAAAAACCTGGCACTGTTCAGTACTGTTAGTTACAACTCTCATTAATCTGCAGAAATTTTTTTGCATGTGTGTGGCGGGGTGTTGGATGTTCTTGTTGCTATTTGCACAACTTCTTTTGTGCAGGAGGGGCTTTTGGGCTGGGTGGCACCTGGATTTGGGTCCTTGGACATAGGACTAATCGGTGCTTGGACAATTTAAATGCTGGAACAGATAGACTGGGGACAGAGGCGAGGGTGGGGCTGATTTCGCTCGCTGTCCTGCAAGTGTTCACTGGCAGTGCCGAGGCCGTGAACTGATTTGACTGCTGTGCGTTTCTGCCCTGCTGGTATGAAAACTGGGGACCAAGGCTTGCGGCCTACCCCGGCTGCTCTGGGAGCACGTTTGCAACGCAGTCTGGTTCAGGATGCTAGTGGCTTGTTTCTATTGTTTGCATGATGTGTGTGTGTTTCTTTTTCTCTCTGCACAGTTGTTTTTGGTATTTTTTAATTGGGATATTCGGGTCTCTTGCTTTGTGGTTGTCTGTAAGCAGACAAATTTCAAGATGCATAATTTATGCATTCTTTGATAATAAATATGCTTTGAATCTTTGAATCTTGAATATTTATGTTTTTCTTTTGAATGGGTTCCATAGTTTTCTTTGTCTCATGGCTGACTGGAGAAGACAAACTTCAGAGTTGTATAGTGTATACATACTTTGATAATAAATGCACTTTGAACCTTGTTTGCATTTTGTTAATTGGTGGTCATCATCACAAGAAAAGACAAATTGCAGAGTAAAGCTTTACAATGCCTCCAGGAATGGTTCTTCCACCTGATATCATGAACAAGCTAATCCACGTTCCTACCTTATCCTCATATAGTCTGGTGTCTAGAATTTAATCCGTCTTGAATATACTCACTGTTCTACATTGTCAGACATCTCCAGTGCAGAGAATTACAGCCCTATGAGTGAAGAAAACATCTCCTGCTCTTAATCCTAAATGGCCTAACCTTTATCCTGTAACCATGCTTTCTGGAGTGGGTTCCCCTCTCAGTAGCAGTTCTCTGCCCTTCCGAGTTGCTTAACTTTCCCTTTCATTCCCTCTCATTCTCTTAGACGCCAATATTTAATCTCTACAGGAGTTTTCATATTTATAAAGATCAGCTTTTTTGTCACATTTACATCAAAAAATCAAGATATAGAGGAAAGTATGTCATTTTTTGTCACAAATGTGGAAGAGTGTCCATGTTTCTGGTGCTAACGTAGCATGCCAAAAATTTACTAACCATAACCTGTATATCTTTGGGAAATGGGAGAAGACTGGAGCACCTGGAGGAATCCATACAGCCATGTGGAGAGCATACAAACTCCTTACAAAGAATGGTGAGAATTGAACTTCAATCACTGATTGCTATGCTACCGTACCACGTTCTTTCCATCTTTTGTTTTGCACCCTGGAAGTCCATTGAGTGTTGTGGAATTAAACAGAGTGGCCTTTTGACCCCCTTGCAATGTCACATAGTCATGGGCTCAGTTTGCCTTTTTCTCCATGCGATTAGCTCTGTCTTTAAAAGTTCTGTCGTAGCTCAGCTACTTTTGCATTCAGTGCACAGAGAAACAAAGCTGGTTTGGGGGGACAACATGAGGAGAAACACAGGCTTTAATGACCTTATCACCAAAACTCCATTAAAGCAGAACTTCAAAGTATTTGAAGCTTTGTTGCAGCCCTAATGCAATTTTATAATTAAGCGCCCATGGAAACTGGTGGTTCCTTCTGATAACTTCTCCACAAATTCCCTCATGGACTGAATTCTTAGGTAAATGAGATTTTCCCATCAATGAGCAGAGTTATATTTATACAGCCTGCTTGGCATTGTAAAATGTCAGGAGAATATAATTACGTCTAGAAATTGGATCAGATAGCACTGTATATTTCAGCGCGGTGTAATTCAAAAATCAATGTAACCCAGAGTAAATTGCATTGACGACCTTTTCTGGGTGAAACCATGCCAGTCATGCAATTGGACGGTGCACTTCAAGGTGGGAACTCAACATCACGCTTGACATTTTCCCAGTATCAGGGACAGGCCAATTCACTTCAGTCTGACTGTGACACATGTCTGGAATCTTCCTGACATATATCGAAGCTTCCGGTTCCAGAGAACAATTGGCATCCGGCAACTATTTTTAAAAAACCCTCTGAGTTCTGTTTAGGTACCATTTAAAGATTCTTGTGACACACAACAGGACATTTCACAAGGCAGCATAAAACTTAATGGAGACTGCTCACACCACTCCCAAAGCATCCAGATCGTTACTCAAATCAGCTGGCATTGTGGAGAACTGAACAAATTGATTTCAAGACTTCTTCTGTGGTGCCACTCTACATTCTTCCCACCCGGTGGGTACAGAACGTTTGTCCAAATCCTGTTCCTAGCAGCTTCTACCTCAGTAGAGTGAATGAAGTGAATAGTTTCCTTGTAACAAATGTATGGATCTTGACCAATCATTTTGACCAATCACATTAAGGCAGTACAGGTGAGTAGAGGTGTGAAGGGATGTGACTGGAAGCAAGTGACGGATTAGCCTGAATAGACTCTACTTTGTAGCGTAGCGTCCATCATGCTGTAAACTTGCCGTATGCAGTGCCCATGATATTGCTTTGTGATTCCACCATTGTAAATGGGCTCATCCTTTTAATATGTTTCCCATTCATTAACAATCCTATGTCTTTCTTAGAGAAAATGAATGCTCCCTCATGCCTGACGCCTCCATGGAAGCCATAACATATGCTGTTACTGCCTGGTTGTGTTGGTGAATCTCCCTTTAAAGGCCAACAACTTTTAATTAATGCATAGCAAAATGACAGCAGCTGCAATCAATTGGGGCTCCACACAGATCATTTAATGCTGCTTTTTCTTTAGTGGATGCATTCAAACACTGTGTGAATTTGTTTCAAATTACTTTCAATATATTTTTAAAGGACACTTGATTTGGTGCTAGTGCCACACATACTCATATTTTGCTGCACCAAAAAGAAGTGAAATCCGATAGCTTGCTCACTTTTTTTAGAGTCAAGTACTACTACAGCACAGAAACAGACCATTTGTCCCATCTAGTTCATGCCAAACTGTTAATCTGCCCAGTTCCATCGATCTGCACCCAGACCATAGCCCTTCATACCCCTCCATAAACGCACCTTTCAAAATTTCTCATAAGCGTTGAAATTCAACCCACATCCAACACTTCCACTGTACCCCAGAATCTCACCGCCATCTGAGTGAAGAAATTTCCCCTCATGTTCCCCTTAAACATTTTATCCTTCGCCCTTAACCCATGACCTCTAGTTCTAGTCTCACCCAACCTCAGTAGAAAAGCCTGTTTGCATATACTCTATCTATACCCTTCAGAATTTTATATGCTTCAATCAAATCTCCCCTCATTCTGCTATGTTCTAGAGAATAAAGTCCTAGCCCGTTCAATCTCTCCCTATAACGCAGATCCCCAATATTCCAAATTGGGCCTAACCAACGTCTTATACAATTTCTACATAGCATCCCAATTCCTGTACTCAGTGCATTGATTTATGAAAATCAAAGTGCCAAAAGCTTTCTTTATGACCCTATCTACTTGTTATACCGCTTTCAAGAAATTATGGACCTGTATTCCCAGATCCCTCTGTTCTACTGCACTTAGCACCCTACTTCTCACCATGTAAGACCTATCCTGATTGGCCCTCCCAAATTACAACACCTGACACTTACCTGCATTAAATTCCATCTGCCATTTTCCCAATTGATCCAGATCTCACTGGAAGCTTTGATAGTCCTCTTCACTGTCCACTACACCCCCGATCTTGGTGAAATCTCCTGTATTTGTTTGGTGTGGGATTTAGTTATTTTAATCAAGTGTCTGGTGTGAATCTAGTTGATGAGCATTGGCCAGTTGTTAAGGGAGGTGCAGATTTGGCCAGATTGGTGTGTATACGAATTATTGCATCACATTTCAATTAAACCAATTAATAATTTCAACTGGAAGAAAGAAATTCATGAATATATTTAGGAATGTGTTACATGAAAATTCCAGAGGCAGCCCTTTCTCTGAAGCACTAGGCAAGTGATCCAGATTTCATTTTCCTGTTTTGGGGACTGCCTCCAGCCTGTAAACCTTCAAGTGAACTGGATTCCTTCAACTCTGACCACCTGCACATTCTCCATGCTCTCCACACCAACGGCAGTCAATGTCAATAAGGTATGTACTTCATTAATTTTGGAATAAGGTCTGGGGAAGAGAAGGTTCTTTGAACTTGCTACACCTCTCAATAGGACCTTGATCTCAACTCCATTTTCTGGCTGTATTCCCAAATAAGTTGATTCCCCTAAATTTGCTGCCTGGAACCCTCCATATCACAATTCTCCTTTGAACTCTATCATAGAAGTTTGCTGTGACCTGCCGTTCTAATATTTCCTCCAGAGGCTTAGTCTGAATCTTTGTCTAATTGTGTCCCTGTGATCTATCTTGGGACACTTTACAAGTTTTTAAGGCATTGCAAGCTTTCCTAATGATGAAACTCTTTGAAAATTTTCGTGTGCATGCCCAACAGGCCTGCTTTGTACCTATGAATTCATCAGACTGCTGATGTAAACACAGCTGGAGGTTCTGGATGTATTAAGATTACTTATATTGGCTTCTACTATGTAGATCCATAGATTTTCAATAACAGCACACTCAATTGTATTTTGTACCATTTCCATTTCTGACATCAAAATATTTCCTTCTGGGTCTTTCCAACTAGTAATGCTCAGCAGGCTGTCAGACCAAAGTGCACAGAACATTTGAAACTACATTCCCTTCAAGTTAAGGGATATTAGACAAGTCAGACAAGGCACTTTAACCTATCATCCTAGTTCATGCAGGCAATAAGGTTATTCACTTTCCCAATCCTGATTCAGATATGCTGATGTCTGACTGAAAGTTCACAGGTGGTCTCTGGGCTATGGTGGGGCCTCGTCTGCCACCTGCCCTGTGAGCATTGATCCTGTTCACCAATGCCTTACTCTGATCCTGTTCTCCTAAGTGTCGAATAAAATAGGGCGGCAGACAACTCAGATCCAGAGACCCAGGTTCGATCCTGACCTTCAGAGCTCTCTCAGTAGAGTTTAAACATTCTCTCTGTGGCTGCATGGGTTTAACCCCCGTATGCCAAAGACCTGCCGCGGGTTGGTTAGTCGGCCACTGTAAAATTTCTCCCAGTGAGCTGCTGGCTGGTAGAATCTGAGAGAGGTGATGGGAATATGAGAAGACTTGAATGGGATGAGAGAATAGGATCAGAGCAGATGGGTGCTTGATAGTGGGCTGAAGGGCATGTTCCTGTACGAGATGACCCTGAAATTTTGCAGAAAATTCTGTCCACCATCAATAACATGAAACAAGCTCTGCGATAGTCGTGCTATGTTGCTCGAAGTGTCTTGAATTCAGCATTTGAGTTACTGCTAAATGTGGGTGTGAATCTCTAAGCAAAATATAATTTAGTTCCATGATATATTTTGGAAATATGATGCCTTTTTCACAATTAGCAAATGATAATTAATCCTACAAGTGTTAAATGAGATTGGATGCTTCAAAGCTTCAAACCTAAATAACTGAATTACATTGATTACCTGACATAAGTTGTGAGGCACTAAGAAAGTAGCTGAGAATTTGAAGCTTGAGCTGATCAATGTGACCCAACAAGGATTTGTGAAGGATAGGTCAGGAGTGACTAATCTGGCTGAGATTTTCAGTGACTGCCAGCATGATGGATGAATGTAGCCTGCAGAGGTTTTTAACAGGTTTTTAGTGAGATTCTAAATTTGAAAACACATTGAATCGAAAATAAAGCTGTGATGTGGGTTGGTAATTGGTTTGGAGGGGTGAGGCAAAGAAAATGGATGAAGAGCTGAGGCTGGGCATGGCTCCTGCACAGTTCTGCACTGAGATCTCAACTTTCCACCACCTTTAGGTATTTGGGGTACCGTGGTCGTGTAGCAGTTAGCGTGATACTATTACAGCTCGAGGCGTTGGAGTTCAGTGTTCAATCCCAACATCCTCTGTAAGGAGACTCTGTACGTCCTCCGGGTGGAACGCATGGGTTTTCTCCAAGTACTCCAGTTTTCTCCCACAACCAAAGACATACAGGGAGAGTTAACTGACCATTATAAATTGTCCAGTGATTAAGTTAGGGTTAAATCGGGGTTGTAAGGGGTTGCTGGGTGGTGTAGTTGAAGGATCATAAGGGCTTATTCAGCCCTATATCTCTAAATCAATCAATCAACCAATATAACATAACACCAAGTGAAGGAGTGCAGATGGGAACAAAACTACTACAGGGCACAGATATTCTTCAGTAACCATGACAGATGGACTTTCATGTGCCAGGGCATGAGGACCTCCGCTGTATCCAAAGGAGACAATTCGGAGTAATTGCCTGAGAGCATCAGGAGCTTTATGTGATGAGGTAAGCATACCACTAAGTACCAGTGTCAAGAAGAACAGGTATCATGAAGAGTGATACCAGCCTTTACCTTGAGGTCAGAGGGGCTTAGAAGTACAGCAGTATGGAACTCTATGGCAGACTATATCTAAAGCACAATCTTCAATTATGGATATTGAACCAGAGGGTTTTAGGTACCCAGAGAAATCCATAAAGATCTATGTCATCAGTCAGGAAAAGATCCAATGACAAGGACACTGCCTAATGCAGTAGATGGAAAAGGGCATTTGCTGAGATTGGAGAAAAATTATGACTCACCAGTCCATTTGTCAGCCACAATTACATTTGCAGAACACTGAAATGCCTCAGTCTGATCCATATTTTGGAAGGAAACTGAAGTCATTCAATGGAATGGAATCAATTATAGCAAAATTGCCAGGGTAATTTTATTGTCTCCACAATAACAACACTTTTGGCTACATGAGAAACTTGCTTGATGAACATAATTTTTTAAACTTGTTGTTATTTTGATCTTGTTTCTCTTAGGCAGTTCCTTGATCTCAAGGATGGCTTGCTTTCACATGCTGGTATTGTGGGTTCTGAGGTGGCTAATGTGGTAATCACTCATGTATAGATGAGGCAAGAGATGGCCAGTGGGCTGGAAGAGTGTGTGAGTTGTGAGGTGTCGTTTTGATTCCACCAATTCTATGCCTTCTGTTCCCTCCTGATGCATAGTCTTGAGATTCTCTATGACAACCTGATGACACCTTTTCCACTTTGAATGGTTATGGGCTAGGTATTCTCAGCTATCAATGAGATCATGTCACTTCCTTAAGCAGATTCTAAGAACATCCTTGAATCTTCTCTTCAGCCAACAATGTGGTAGATGTGGCAAAACAGGCTAAAATGATCTTGAGTTGTTCAGCATTCTCCAGGGAGTGCTTTTGAAGAATGTGTGCATGTGGCAGATTGAATTAAATAGTGGTTCCATCACAGTCTAATAACCTGCCCATACTTATTACGTAGGCTGACAGGTGACACATTTTGTGCCTCTGCTCTGCTGTGTAGGAACAACTAATGCCCAAAGCAAGATGCCTTTGGAATAGACTTTGGGAAGAGGATTTGAATGTATTTTGCACAATCGGAGAGTACGATCAACAGGGTTGGTGGATCCCCATGGATTGTATGAATATAACTGCCAACAAAAGCTTTTGAGAACATCCTTGAATTTTTTTTTGTCAACCAATAATAAGGTAGAAGTGTGGTAGTAGTGGCTAAAATGATCTTTGTATGTTCAGCTCTCTTCAGAAAGGCCTTGGGCTGAAAAAGGGAGATTCAGAAAAGGATATGAAGGGATTTTTGGAAAGAGAGACTTGGGCGTGATCCAGATTTCAAGAACAGATCAACTAACAAGATGCGGACGGCGAGAATGTAGAACATGAAGCAGTTAAAGTAAGGGCCATTTAAAGAGAAGAATTTATCACACACAAGTTAGGGCAAGGTGGGAGTAAGTAGTTCTGGAGGCTGTATTCACTGGTATAGTCAAATTGTGGTGAATGTTCCTTTTCTGTGCTGTATATAAACCTCCTATTGCTTATCCAGTGCCTGCCTCTTCCTTTGCAAAGAATGCATGTGGACATAACTGGGCAGAGACTGACAAGTCAACTTTCTTTGGTTTTTATTTCTAAGATACCAGAAATTGAGTGAGGGTCCCATTAGACTGAAATGTAACAAATCTAACTCCTTTGATCATAAAAGGAAAGAGATAAAAATCTGGAAACTACAGACCAGTTATCTTATTATCGATCAAGAAAAAATTGATAGGAGCTACAATTAGTGAAGCTATATCAGAGCACTTAGGTAATCAGGCAAAATCTATATGATTTTGTGAAAGAGAAAATGTTTGACCAATTTGCTGGAGGTGTTTGACAAAGTAACATTACTAAGGATAAAGGAGAATCAGCAGATGTACCATAAGACATAGGAGCAGAATTAGGCTAATCACTTCATCGAGTCTGATTCCCCACTCCATCATTATCCCTTTCAATCCTATTCTTCTGCCTTCCTCCCCTTAACCTTTGACACCCTTACTAATCAAGAACCAATCAACTTCCACTTTATACCCAATTACTTGGTCTCCTCAGATTTACCACACTCTGGACAAAGAAATCTTTCCTCATCTCTGTTCTAAAGGGGTGTTCCTCTGCTCTGAGTCTGTGCTCTCTGGTCCTAGGCTCCTACACCTTTGGAAATATACTTTCCTTATCCACTCTATCTAGGCATTTCAATATTCAATAGATTTCAATGAGATCCCCCTCCCCATTCTTCTCAAACTCCAGTTGAGTACAAGCCCAGAGCCATCGAACAATCTTCATATGTTAACCCTTTCGTTCCCAGAACCATTCTCATGAAGCTCCTCTGGACCCTCTCCAATGTCTACACATCTTTTAGATAAGCGGCCGGAACTGTGTACTGATAAAGTCTCGGCATTATATCCTTGCTGTACTCTACTTATGCATTAAGTAATGAGTCGTTATATTGGATACCTTAATATAAAAAACAATACCACTGTAGATTTCCAAAAGGATTTGCTAGGGTGGCACATCAAAGATTATTGCAGAAAATAAAAACTAATGGAACAGGAGGTAATGTGCTGGTGCGAGGAGCAGATTGGCTAGCCAACAGGAAACAGAAAGTAAGGATAAAAGGGTCTTTTTCTGGTTCACAAAATGTGCTGAGATGTGCACTGCAAGTATCTGCATTGGATCCTCAAAATGTTATCACCTATATCAATGACTTGGATGAAAACACTGACACTGCAAAATTTGTTGCTTACTCGAAGATCGATAGGAAAGTAAATTGGGAAGACGACGTAAGACGACTATAAAAAAAGTTCTAAATAAAGGGAGCTGGCAAAAATCTAACAAATGGATCAGTGAATAGGAAAATGTACAACTGTGCATTTTAACAGGATATCTTTTAAAGGTATGTTGCCTTCACAGTAGGAGATGAGCTCTGAGACGCAGTGCAAATTGGGTGTCCCGTTGTATAGTTTTCAAAAAGCCGGTATAGACACAGAGCAGGTGACTCAGAAAGCAAAAAAAAAATGTTATTGTTTATGGTTAGGGAAGGTGAAGGCAAATTAGAAAGGTTATATTAGGCACTCATCAGACCACATCTGGAATCCTTTCCACAGTATTGGCTGCATTCACCATGTGGTGTGGGGGGTGCTTCTGCACAAGATTGTAGTAAGCTGCAGAAAGTTGTAAAATTAGTCAGTTCCATCATGGGTACTTGCTTCTGTAGTATCCAAAACATCTTCAAGGAGCGGTGCCTCAGAATGGCAGCATCCATCATCAGGACCCCCACCACCCAAGCCATGCCTTTTTCTCATTGTTACCATCAGGAAGGAGGTACAGAAACTTGAAGGCACACACTCAGTGATTCAGGAACTGCTTCTTCCCTTCTGCCATCTGATTTCTAAATGGACATTGAACCCATGAACGCTACCTCACTACTTTTTTTAACTTTGTTTTTGCGCTGCTTAACTACTTAATGTACAAATACACACTTACTGTAATTCAGCTTTCTTTCTGTTTATCATGCATTGCATTGTACTGCTGCTGCAAAGTTAACAAATTTCACGATATATGCTGGTGATATTAAACCATATTCTGATTCTTATTTAAGAAATGGTGTTGATCCATTGGAAGCAGTTTAATGTACCAGATCCATAACTGGAAAGAGAAAGTTGCCTTTAGAGGGAAGGTCCCATACGCCTGGTTTATACTCACTGAGTGAATGGAGCTTTGTTGAAACACATACAGTTCCAAACAGTCCTGACAGGATGAATGTCGGGTGGTTATTTCTTCTTGCGGGAGAATCTAAAGTTATTCAAAAATAAGGGATCTTCAGTTTAAGACAAAAGTGGAAATGATTTTTTTTCCCTGTGTCTCTGTGTCTCTGTGTCTCTCCAGTCCCAGCACATCTTTTCTTAAATAAGGAGCCCAAAACTGTTCACAATACTCCATCAAAACATAAAGGAACCATCACAAACCCCCACCATCTCCGATAATCCTGTGACTTCTGTCTCTGAGGCTGACATGCAAATAGACCTCAGAAAGGCGAACCCAAGAAAAGCATTCTGCCCAGACAGGGTATCTGGCCAAATACTAAAAATCTGTGCTGAACAACTGCTGGATTGTTCACTGAGATCTTTAACCTCTCACTTCGGCTCTCTGAGGTATTCAACTGCTTCAAGTGGACTTCAGGAAGAACGTGGTAACCAGCCTCAATGGCTATTGTTCAGTAGGATTTTCACCCAGAGTGATGAAGTGCTTTGAGAAGTTGGTGACGAAACATATCAATTCCTGCCTGAGAAACAAATTGGATCCACTCCAGTTTTCCTACCAAAGCAGCAGGTCCACAGCAGATGCCATCTCATTAGTTCTTCTCTCAACACTGGATCATTTGGACAGAAAAGGTGCAGACATCAGGATGTTCCTTACCATTAGCAGATCAGCTGTCAATATTATCAACCCATCAAAACTAATCAATAAGCTCCAAGGCCTTGACCTCAATAACTCTTTGTGCAAATGGATTCTCAACTTCCTCACTTGCAGACCCCAGTCAATTTAGATTGGCAACAACATCTCCTCCACAATCTCTATCAGCATAGGTGCACCACAGGGCTGTGTGCTTAGTTCCATGCTCTATTCTTACCGTGTGGCTACGCACAGCTCCAATGCCATTTTCAAGTTTTCTGACAGCTCTGCTGTTGTTAGCCAAACCAGAGTTGGTGATGAATTAGCACATAGGAGAGAGACTGAAAATATGACTGAGTGGTGCCATTACAGCAACCTCTGACTCAATTTCAGCAAAACAAAAGAGCTGATTATTGACTACAGGAGAAGGAAACCAGAAGTCCATGAGCCAGTCCTCGTCGGAGGATCAGAGGTAGAGAAGGTCAGCAACTTTAAATATTTCAGTGTTCTCATTTTGGAGAACCTGTGCTGGAGCCAGCACATGTGCAATCAAGAAGAAAGCATGGCCACACCGCTACTTCCTCAGAGGTTTGTGAAGATTTGGCATGACATCTAAAACTTTGACAAACTTCTATAGATGTGTGGTGGAGAGTATATTGACTGGCTGCAACATGACCTGGAATAGAAACACTAATGACCTCGAACATAAAATCCAACAAAAAGTAGTGGATACAGCCCAGTACATCACAGATACAGTTCTCCCCGCCAGTGAGCAAACCACATGAAGTGTTGTCATAAGAAAACAACATCCACCATCCAGCCCATGGCTCTCTTCTCACTGTTGCCATCGGGAAGAAGGTAGAGGAGCCTCAGGATTCACACCAACAGGTTTGGGAACAGTTATCATATATGGACAGGATAACCAACGAAGAAGTTCTACAGAGAACGAAAACAAAACGTACATTACTTTTAAAAAAAAAAAAAAAAAAAAAAATCAGAAAACAGCAATCAAAATTCTTTGGACACATCGTGCGAAGAGAGACATTAGAACATTTAGTTACAACTGGAAAGCTGGAAGGAAAAAGAAGCAGAGGCAGACAGAGAATGAAAATGATAAACGGAATAACATCATGGTTAGAAACAGGGGAGGCAACAACTACAATTTGGAGGGTCAGGAACCATGATGGATGGAGAGACATGATCGCCCACGCCAAACAGCAAGGCACCTGAACCATTCCCTCAACCATCAGGCTCTTGACCCAAGTGGGATAACTTCACTCAACTTCACTTGCCCTGTGATTGAAATGTTCCCCCAACCTATGAACTCGGTTTCAAGGACTCTTCATCTCATGTTCTCAATATTTATTGCTTATTTATTTATTTGTTTATTATTATTGTTCATTTCTTTCTGTATTTGCAAAGTTTTTTGTCTTTTGCACACTGGCTGAATGGAGAAATTGGTGTGGTCTTTCATTAATTCTGTATATTTATTAATCTATTATGGATTTGTGGAGTATGTCCACAAGGAAATGAATCTCAGGGTGATATATACTTACTCTGAGAATAAATTTATATTGTACTTTGAAGTTCAGACTGACCAATGCCTTGTAAAGCCTCAGCATTGCATCCTTGCTCCTATATTCTATTTCTCTTGAAATGAATGCTAACATTTCATTTGCCTTCCTCACCACTGACTCAACCTGCAAGTTAACCTTTAGGGAATCCTGGGCAAGTACTCCCAAATTCCTTTGCACCTTGGTTTTTTGATTTTTTTCTCACTGCTTAGAAAACAGTCTACACCCATATTCCTTATAGCAAAGTACATGACACTTCTCTCAACTATATTCCATCTGCCACTTCTTTGCCCATTCTCCCAATCTGTCTAAGTCCTTTTGCAGACTTTTTAAGTTAATAGGGTCTTGACGAACAATAGATTTGTGCTCTGAATCCATGGCACACATGGGACATGTTTTTCTACAATGTGTGTGTGTGGAAATCCTGAGATTTGTTCCCAATTAAACATGTAATAGTCATTCTATTTGGAACAACTAGCTTTCAGCAGCAAGATCTGGATTGACATGGGGTCCATTATGATTAAAAGCAGAAAGAGGATCAAAAAGGCAGATATATTTTTGTGCAAAAGCAGACTGAGCAAGATAAGACGGCTGTCTAAATGTAATTAACTGTACGCATTCTGAATTATTCATGGTATGTGGGTGTTGCAACTAAAGCCAATATTAATGGCCCATCCCCAACAGACGTTGAGAAAATAGTCTTCAAATACTTCCTTTCTTGTGGTAAAGACACTCCCACAGGCTATTAAATGGTGAATTCCAGCTTACATACCCAGCAACCATGAGAGAAAAAGGCTATATTTTCATGTTGGAATGGTGTGTGACTTTTGAAGTGATGGTATCTCTGTGTGCCTGCTGTCTTTTCATCCCTCAAGGTTGGCAATGCCATTGAATTGGGGAAAACAACTGATGGATTACAGGCACTTAGCAGCTGCAAATCACTTTGTAAATGATTTACTGTGGGAAGAGCATAGGAGAGAAGAAAGATTAATGTGGTGAAAAGGCTGACATTCTCATTAAATGAGAACTCACAGAAGCTACTATTGTCCTCTCTAATCTGCATAGAGAGAGACTGAATGAAGGCGTTCAAAGTTTGGATAAAGTAAATGGGTAGAAGGACCAATAATGAAAAGACAACAAATTAATGAGTAGAATCATGGTACAATATGAAGCTATTCAGCTTACTGAGTCCATATACATCAGCCTGTTTAGTCTTATTTTCCTACTCTTGCCTGTTAATCGTTCTGTTAAAAAGAAGGTAGTTGGCAGAAAATTGACAATGAAAAATTGTGGGAGATGCATGGTGTGAAGAACTCACTTTCCAATATACTGAGATGTTATTATAACCATATAACAATTACAGCTCGGAAACAGGCCATCTCCGCCCTTCTAATCCATGCCAAACTCTTACTCTCACCTAGTCTCATCGACCTGCACTCAGCCCATAACTCTCCATTCCTTTCCTGTCCATATCGCTATCCAATTTAACTTAAAATGACAACATCCAACCTGCCTCAACCACTTCTGCTGGAAGCTCATTCCGCACAGCTACCATTCTCTGAGTAAAGAAGTTCCCCCTCATGTTACCCCTAAACTTTTGCCCTTTAATTCTCAACTCATGTCCTCTTGTTTGAATCTCCCCACTCTCAATGGAAAAAGCCTATCCACGTCAACTCTATCTATCCCACTCATAATTTTAAATACCTCTATCAAGTCCCCCCTCAACCTTCTATGCTCCAAAGAATAAAGACCTAACTTGTTCAACACTTCTCCGTAACTCAGGAGATGAAACCCAGGTAACATTCTAGTAAATCTTTTCTGTACTCTCTCAATTTTGTTGACATCTTTCCTATAATTCGGTGACCAGAACTGCACACAATACTCCAAATTCGGCCTCACCAATGCCTTGTACAATTTCAACATTTCATCCCAACTCCTATACTCAATGCTCTGATTTATAAAGGCCAGCATACCAAAAGCTTTCTTCACCACCCTATCCACATGAGATTCCACCTTCAGGGAACTATGCACCATTATTCCTAGATCCCTTTGTTCTACTGCATTCTTCAATGCCCTACCATTTACCATGTATGTCCTATTTTGATTAGTCCTACCAAAATGTAGCACCTCACATTTATCAGCATTAAACTCCATCTGCCATCTTTCAGCCCACTCTTCTAACTGGCCTAAATTTCTCTGCAAGGTTTGAAAACCTACTTCATTATCCACAACTCCACCTATCTTCGTATCATCTGCATACTTACTAATCCAATTTATCACCCCATCATCTAGATCATTAATATATATGACAAACAACATTGGACCCAGTACAGATCCCTGAGGCACACCACTAGACACCGGCCTCCAATCTGACAAGCAGTTATCCACCACTACTCTCTGGCGTCTCCCATCCAGCCACTGCTGAATCCATTTTACTACTTCAATATTAATACCTAACGATTGAACCTTCCTAATTAACCTTCCGTATGGAACCTTGTCAAAGGCCTTACTGAAGTTCATATAGACAACATCCACCGCTTTACCCTTGTCAATTCTCAGGGGTGTGCTTTCTGAAAGAACAGTGAAGAAAAGTTCAATAAGAATAAATGAAAAAATACAAGGAACGGAGAAGAAAAATAAATAGCAAAGTTGTATAAGACATTGGTGAGGCCTAACTTGGAGTATTGTGTGCAGTTTTGGTCAAACAACATACAGTAAAGATATAAGTAAGGTTGAAAGAGTACGGAGAACATTTATAAGGATGTTGCTGGGTCTGGAGGACCTGAGTTATAAGGGAAGAATGAATAGGTCAGGACTTTATATATTGGAACGTGGGATATCGAGAGGAGATTTGATAGAGGTATACAAAACTATGATGGGTATATTAGGGTAAATGCAAGCAGGATATTTTTCACTGAGGTTGGATGGTACTACAACAAGAGGTCATGAGTCAAGGGTGAAAGGTGAAAAGTTTAATGAGATCATGAGGGGAAACTTCTTCACTCAGAGGGCCGTGAGAGTGTGGAATGAGCTGCCAGCACAAGTAGTGCATGCGAGCTCGATTTCAACGTTGAAGAGAATTTGGATAGGTACATGCACAGAAGGTGTATGGAGGGCTATGGTAAAAGTGCAGATTGATGGGAGTAGGCAGTCTAAACAGCTCAGCATGGACTGGATGGGATGCAGAGCCTGTTTCTGTGCTGTACTTCTCTATGACTCAATGGAAAAAGCAGGAGGCACAGATTAATTGTATTGTTCTGTCAAAGAACCAGCAGAGGCATATCAGACTGAATGGTCTTCTGCTTCCTCTCAATCTAAGACATGACATTCCCACTTAACCACACAAAGCACACACGTCTGTCTTCAAATCAACTCTGAAAAGATAGAAAAGGGTGTGCTTGCTTTCTGTTGAGTTGTTTTACTAAATGGAGTCAGTATATAAACAGCCTTTCATGTACAACCATTAACCTTAAAATGTACTTATAATACTTTACAAATAACACCTCTCATCATACGTTCCTCCATTTCTCTGTCAGTTGCAGTTTTGAATCACAGCAGTAATCTGCCCAACAAGTCAGTTCCACTCACATTACAAATGTTATAAACCTTTCAACAAGCACTGATTTCAAAGTCTCTGTCTACTTTGAGTGATTCTGTGGAGTTATTAACACCAAAAGGACAGGCAATGGATAATAGATCTTTCTTGCGATCACCTGCGAAGGAGGGATTTTAAAGAAATGGATGCATGAACAGAACTTGTTTGTGTTTGTTGTAAATGCAAGAAAAGTGAAAAAGCAGCAAACAAATTGAATCAGCGTATGTAAAGACAAAAGAATAAATGTTTTAAGTCTTTCTCAAAAAATGCTATGCTTTTATCAGTACAAATACTCCAAGGACATGATGCCATTACAATTCATATTTATGATCCAGATGCATAAATTGCAGTGATCACAAGACCACTGCACCCAACATCAAATGGATGATGATATGATTCAGGAAGTCAATTAGTATATCCAAATTGAAAGGACAGTATGCTGCATTCCCCAATACTCCAACGCATCTTTCACCCATATCATTGCAATGCATCCATTGATACTGCAGGTCAACCTATTTATTCGTTAGTCATTGCTGAAAGACTCTGGGAATGACATTGCACTTGAGTTCAATATTCTTGAACAGCAATGGAGAAGAAGTCACAGAATCATAGAAAAACTAAGGAGTCCCTTCAGCCCGTTGACTCCATATTTGCCAATAAAGAGCTGGGCATTTCCCATCCTTGGTTCTTAGCTCCTCAAGTCCACATCCAAGTACTGAATTACTGCAAAATGGAAGAAGCATACTGAGATCTTGACGGCCCCCAGCAGAGCAAACCCATCAGCCCATCCCTCCACTCCTTAGTCCCCTGTAGTCTTGCAGTTTATTCACTCTTGCGTGTCCTGATTATTTTGCCATCTAACTCATGAAAGGACAACCTTCTAGAGCCTTTTGCAAATCCTGCGATTCTATCCTAATCAGTACAGCGTTAATGGAGGTGAATTTATTCTACTCAAAACCTAAAAGCTGGGTGGGAGAGCCAAGTGAAAGCCAGTAAAAATATTCTGTGACAGTAAATAAGTGAGAATATATTTTCTTGATGATATGAGGCACATAATAGAGTAATGACACCTCTACAGAATTGTCGACTAGCTGTCAGTGTGATCAGTCTCATTAACATGTTTGCAGAATGAGTACATAATTCGCAAGTTAATTTCAATAAATGTATGTGTCAGCTGCAATATCTTGGTAGGGAAATTAAGCAGGTTCAGATATTATTTAGAAAACAGGACTCTAAGTGAAACAGAGGAACAAAAAGTTCTGGATGTACAACTACACAACAAACTGAAAACAGTGTCACAGATCAATAAAACCCAAATAAATCAACAGGATTTAATTCGTGTTGGGTAAAATTAAGAAGAAAACATATGCTATCTTGGATTGAGCCTTTTTAGGATAGAATACTGAGTGTAAATTTAGTATCTATGCTCTAAATCAGAAACAAGCAATAAAAAGGGTGTAATATCTACTTACAAGGGAGGGCTGGCGAAAAGCTACGCCCAAACTGCCAACTCTTTATCCCATTCCATACATGCTGCCTGACCTGATGAGTTTTTCTAGCATTTTGTCTGTGTTAGTCTGGATTTCCAGCGTTTTCAGAGTCTCCTGTGTTTATTGTGTGTGTGTGTGTGTGTTATCAGGAAGGTACCAGTTATGTGAATTTCTACTAACGAAGAAAGAACACAGAAACTGGGTCTCCTTTCTATTGGAAAAAAAGAACCTGAGGGAGAGACCCACTGGAGATCTTTAACATTCTAGAAGATTCTGATTGAGTGTAGGCTAAGTGAGCATTTCTACAAATGGAAGAACTAAACTAGAAACAGTTGTTATAGTCACCAAGAAATCCAGAAGCCAAGTCAGAATATATGGTCTTCCCCAGAGAGAGGTGAGAATATGGAATACGTTGACAGGGAGTAGGTGTTGCAAATACTACAGTGATTTTGAAGAGGAGGATGGATAAGTATAAGGAGGAAGAAGCAGAAGATTATTATGGCAAATTAATATGAAAAGATGAGAAGATGCTTGTAGAGACTGCTTAGGCTAAAAAAAATAGTCTTTGAGTTGTACAGTTTCAGGAGCAGTTATTACTTTACAACTACCAGGCTCCAGAATCGCGAGGATAACTTCATTCTCCTCACCTCCGAACTGATTCCATAACCAAAAGACTCATGTTCTCAGTATTTTTTTTTATTTGCACAATGTGTCTTCTCTTCCATGTTGGTTGTATGCCAGTCTTTTTCTATAGTTTTCATCAATTCTATAGTATGCCTTTATTTTCTTGTAAATGCCTGCAAGAAAATGAATCTCAATGTAGGAAATAGTAAGGTATATGTACTTTGATAATACATTTACTTTGATATGTTTTATGGTATTTAAAGTGTCTAAGATATGGTCTTAAACTTGGGCCCTATCTACCATCTACCATCTCCAACAGATATAAAAGATTTTAAAGCACTGTTTGAAGAGGAGCTGAAGTACTCTCTTCAATGTTCTGGACTATTATTTAGCCTTCAGTCGCCATCACCAAACAGATTGTGGGAATTTACTATGCCCGAACAATTTCCACTGGATCCTTCATCCTAAAGGGCATCACCTTAGGGAGAAAAAATTGGCTGTAAAATACTTTGGAACATGAAGTTGTGAAAGGTGCCATATAAACGCAGGACCTTTTTTTTGTATAAGCTTCCCATTCCTGAGGGCAGGAAAAATGCAAACGTCACTCCACTCTTTAAGAAGGGAGGGAAGCAGAAGAAAGGAAATTATGGGCCAATTAGCCTGATTTCAGTGATTGGGAAAGTATTGGAGTCTACTATTAAGGAGGAGGATTCGGAGTATTTGGAGGCTCATGACAAAATAGACCAATGCCAACATGGTTTTCTAAGGGGAAACCTTGCCTGAAAAATCTGTTGGTATTCTTTGAGGAAATAATAGGCCTGATAGTCAAAGGAAGGTCAGTGGATGTTGTTCATTTGTATTTTCAGAAGTCCTTTGATAATGTGCCGCACATGAGGCTGCTTAACAAGAAAGCACGCTCTCCTCTCTCATCACCTGCTGATCAACTTCTATCGGACAACTATATGGAGCCTCCTGACGTATTGCTGTGCAGTGTGGTTTGCCAGCTGCACAGAACAGAACAGGAAGGACTTGCAGCGGGTGGTGAGGGTAGCAGAGCGGGTTATTGGCACAACATTACCCTCCCTCAGAGACATTTATACTGGCAGACTTCAAAAGAAGGCTACTTGTATTTCAAAAGATCCCACTCATCCTGGACATCACCTGTTTTCCCATCTGCCTTCTGGGAAGAGATACAGAGCATTAAGGATGAAAACAAAGAGACTCCTTAACAGCTTCTACCCACAAGCAGTGAAATGTATAACACCCCCTTCCCTTCTCCTGCCCCCCTCCTAAGACGGTGGCAGCTAAATGCATCACACTTCCAGGAATGGCAGGTGTGCAATAGTCCTACCCCGCCCCCCATCCATATATTATTAATTTTGGACTGCACTCCTTGGGTTTTAGAGTTTATTTTATGCATATATTCTTTGTCATGCTGCAAAACGTTGAGCTGCTAAACTGTGTTTCATTGCTCCACAACAATGACAATAAAGATATTCTTCTTTTTCCTCTTCTTTAAGACCCCATGCATTACAGGAAAGATGTTAGTATGCATAGAAGATTGGCTGACTGGTAGGAGGCAAAGAATGGGAATAAAGGGGGCCTTTTTAGTTGGCTACCAGTGACTAGCGGTGAGCCAAAGATGTTGGTATTAGAACCGCATCTTTTTACGTTATATGCCAATGATTTAGAATTGGGAATTGATGGCTTTGTGGCCAACTTGCCAGACAAGATGATGATACTGTAGATGGAGGGGCAGCTTGTGTTGAAGAAGCATGGTGTTTATTGTGTTGAGGAAGCATGGTGTTTACAGAAGGATTTAGACATATTGGGAGATTGGACAAAGTAATGGTAGATGGAATACAGTGTAGGGAAGTGTATGGTCATGAACTTTGGTAGAAGGAATAAAGATGTGGACTATTAACTAAATGGGGCAAAAATTCAAAAATCAGAGGGGCAAAGGGACTTGAGAGTTCTTGTGCAGTTTCCCCTAAAGTTTAACTTGAAGGTTGAGTGGGTGGAAAGAAAGACAAATGCAATGTCAGCATTCATTTTGAGAGGACTAGGATATAAAAGCAAGGCTGTAATTCTGAGGCATTGTAGACATTAGTCAGACCACACTTGGAGTATTGTAAGCAGTTTTGGTCTCCTTATTTAAGAAAAGGTGAGCTGACATTGGAGAAGGTCCAGAGGAGGTTCGTAAGAATGATCCAAGGAATGAAGGGGTTAATGTGTGAGGGGTGTTTTATGGCTCTGGACCTGTTCTTGTTGCAGTTGAGAGGGGGGAAATCACATTAAAAGCCATCAAATATTGAAAGACCTAGATAGAATAGATGTGGAGAGATGTTTCCTATAGTGATAGAATCTAGGGCCAGGGGGCACAGCCTCAGAATAGAAGGACATCCATTTAGGACAGGATGAGGAAACATTTCTTTAGCCATAGGGTGGTGGATCTGTGGAATTCATTGCCACAGATGGCTGTGCAGGCCAAGACATTGGGTATATTTAGGGCAGAGGTTGATAAGCTCTTGATAAATCAGTGTGTCAGAGGTTACGTGGAGAAGGCAGGAGAATGGAATTGAGAGGGATCAATAAATCAGCCGAGAAGGAATGGCGGATCTGACTTAATGGCCCTAATGGCCTACTTCTGCTCCATTTCACAAGGTCTTGTGGTTTTATGGTCACATTATAAATTCATAATCTTCATAGCACCAAGATGTCAAAGGGGCAAAAGAGATCAGTGCAGGCATTGCCACTACCCCATGACACTCTCACCATGACAAAAATGAAGGAGAAGAAAAGTTCATTAATAGCAGAGAGAAAATTGATCATTCCATTCCCTAGCTCCGGTACTTAGAAAACCCATAGTCATGGGATGTGCACTGTTTGATCAATGACTGATAATGGACTAATAATAGGACCAGATGAGTTAAGAATGAAAAGAAATACAGACTGATAATGTTTTCATTAAAATTTATATGGGTTCCACTTTGATGAGAGTTTTTCTCTCTAATTGTTTTCCTTCTGCAGAGTCGTGCTAACGGATTTGTAAAAAGCCTTGTTTTTTGTCATGCTTGCATTTTGAATATATCTAATTGAGTTTAATGTAGCATTGGGAGACACAAAGTAGAAATTCAGCATATACCATGTTAGATGGAGTTCCTGCTTAATATCTTGCATACCCTGCAGAAGATAATGGTCTAGAATTTCCTGGCAGATCTAAGAACACTTGTAGGTTCTACACCTACATGGTAAGGCCTCATTTTCCTTTTGTGGATCCCTGGAGGCAACTTTCCTGCTGAAATGGTCTCAATCCTCAGGAATTTAAAACTAGTCACTTGGGAGGTTTAGGAACAGGTCCAAATGGTAAAAGCCGACGATGGTGAAATTGCTCATCAGATCAGGTAGCATCTGAGGAGAAAATATAACACGATTAATGTTTCTGATGAAAGGCTATTAACTTGAAAGATTAAGTGCTTCTTTCTCCAATGATGCTGCATAACAAGCTGGTTATCCAGCGTTCTCAGATTTATTCCAGAGCAAGGCTATTGACTCAAAACGCTGCAAAACAATTCTTCAACAGCCTGTTAAGCCACACCCTTAGTTTAGCCAGATGTTGAGCCAATCAATAACCTTTAAATGTTAATTTAAACTGCTACAAATTAAGCAATTAAAACAGAAAAGAATGGCTGTAAGGGTTCTTGGCAAGTTCAAGGTGATTTATAAATTTTAGTTAATTGACTTCAGTTATAGGTTTAATTGCATTTGTGTTATTGGGTGCTTTTTATAAATTAATTACTTTACTTTTTTTGGAATTATTTGAATGTTTCCAAATTCAGTAAAAATTGCAAGCCTTAAAATACCTTAGCAAGTTTGAAAGACTGTCCATGTAGCATTCATTTTTTTTTTCTTTCTACCATTTCAGACATCAGGACTCGTCTGATGTCAAACACAAAATGCTGGAAATACTTAGCAGACCAGGCAGCATCTATGGAGAAAGAAATGATTAATCTCGGTGCAGGTTCAATGGTAGTTTCTATGGTGTAATGTTTGGGGAATTACTGCTACAGCACTGACGGAGCCCTGCAGTGGAGCATAGTCAACACATCTACAACATCAGGACTTTCTCATTCGATCTCCTGATCCTTACAGATGCAGAGGAAATGTAATGAGTGTCCAATTTGCAGTATTCACTGAACTTGGCAATTAGCTTGCAGACGTGTCATTACCAGTCAAGGTGACATCTTCAGTGTGCAATTTCTCTCTGGAAGTGCTTACATTTATATAGCCACCCTCTTCTCTCCCCCCCCCCCCCCATTCTCTTACATCAATCCTGATATCAGCTATCTCTTGAGCTGACCTTTGAATTCTTTAGCTCTTAGTGATTCATAGATGGCATTGATTCCTATATGTTTGTTCACAGAGTTATCAGAAAAGAATCATGCCTCTAAAAATTCTCATTCCTGCCTCATCTTTGCCTCTGCCAGAACCTCCATGGTGTCCCAGTTAAAGTGGTGTCCTTTTTGGTCTTCATGAGCTGAGATCAGCGACAACAGATCATGTCTCCTTCTGCCAGTTTGTGTTGAGTGTAGAGTTCACAGTAGTTTTCAAAAACATTGACCAATATCTCATAGAGACTGTAATGGGTAGGCTATTACAGTTGGGTGAATTCTTCCCCATACTTCTCAGCACTGTTGCATGCTGGCCTCAGATAGTCAGGTCAGTTAGATGCTCAAGTGAACAGCTGAGATTCCTGTCCTCTGAACATTACCCTATCCATGTTATAAGTCCTGTGAAAAACGATAAACAAAAAGTAATGCATGCCCTGGATTTAAACATGATTTCTCTAACTTTTGTTAATGCCCCCCCTTCTTACCCCATCCCTTATTTATTATTTCCTCCCTTTTTTCTCTCTCTGTCCCTCTCACAATCACTCCTTGTTCTCCATCTTCCTCTGGGGCTCCCCTCCCCCCTTCTTTCTCCCTAGGCCTCCCGTCCCATGATCCTCCCCCTTCTCCAGCTCTGTATCACTTTTGCCAATCAACTTTCCAGCTCTTAGCTTCATCCCTCCCCCTCCTGTCTTCTCCTATCATTTCGGATCTCTCCCTCCCCCTCCTACTTTCAAATCTCTTACTATCTCTTCTTTCAGTTAATCCTGACGAAAGGACTCGGCCTGAAACGTCAACTGTACTACTTCCTATAGCTGCCTGACATGCTGCGTTCCATTTTGTTTGTGTTCTCTGGTTCACATCTTTACTACTATGCTGTAGGTATTTCATTTACAGCTCTGTAAGAGCTGCTGTTCTGCTTCCAGCGTGCTTGGGTTATTTTTGAAGATACTGTAAGGGATGATGTGGAATGTGTGCCATCCAATTAGTGGGAAGTTTTCTTGGTGAGGGACAACAAGGTTGAGGTTTTCTTTTGCTCAAGGGGAGATGAAGAGAGAAGACGCTGGGGAGAACCGGTCGTAGCATATGATCGGTGGGAGACCCGTTTGTTCGACATGGATTGCAAGCAACGTTTGGAAGGTTGTGTGTACTTTCAAGTGGACTGAGGGCCCGGCACGTGAGTGACAAAGAAGTTAAGATGAGCTCCAATTTGTGCATATTTGACTGTTTAATTAGACTGGGCCCTTTCCTATCCTTTACTAATCCTTTAGTTAAGGTTCATAAATATAATTCCTTTATTTTTTTCCTGTTATTTTGTGGCATAATTTTGTAATAGGGTAGCAAATGACACAGCATCCACACAAACCAAGGTTTGGGGTGGGATCAAGCATGCCTCATTCTCACGAGTTTGACGGGTTTGAGGGTTGTCTTCCCTAGACATAGGCAGCCAAGGAAACCAGGGTGTTTCAATTGGTTAAATGCAAATTGTTCAGTACATGTTGGAAATGGATATTATAAACAAGCAGGAGCAGTAAGGAGGCACATCAGTTTTTGAAAGAGAAATGGCATTGATCACATGATCAATTTTGACATCAAGTTTGTGCTAGATCTTTTGAATAGATAATTAATTACTTCTAATACTTTCCTCATGGAAATCCAATTATTTTCGGTAACTCACAAAATTTCCTTTGAAACTTGTAGCTCTACCTGGTTTCATCTACTTTTTAGGTAGTAATTCCAGATCACAACTTGCTAAACAAAAATTTTCCTCTTCATCTCCCCTCTCATTCTTTCAATAATTACCTTCAGTCCCGCTCCAACTTTCCATTTACTGATATGATTTAATGATCTACTGTGTCAGAACCTTTCAGAACTTGGAAACGTTCTTCCAAATCCCCCTTTTTCCAAGGACAATGCCCTCTTTTTCCCATCAGGTTGGCTGAGACTAGAACTAGAGGTCATATATTCAGGGTGAAAGGTGAAATATTTAAGGGGGATCTCGGGGGAAGCTACTTCACTCAGAGGGTGAAGCAAGTGTGGAATGAACTGCCAGCAAAAGTGGAAAATATGGGTTCATTGTAGCATTTTAGAAAATCTAGGATATGGACAGTGATGAGAGAAAGTTTGTGAACCCTGTAGAATTTTCTCTATTTTTGCATAAATATGATCTAAAATGTGATCAGATCTTTACATTTAAGTCCTAAAACTAGATGAAGAGAATTCAATTAAATAAATAACACAAAAACATTATACTTGTTCATTTACTTATTGAGGAAAAACTATCCAATATTGGAAAAAGTATGTGAGCTTTTGCTTTCAGTAACTGGTGTGATCCCCTTGTACAGCAATAAATTCAACCAAACATTTTGTGGTAGCTGTTGATCAGTCCTGCACATCGGCTTAGAGGAATTTAAGGCTGTTGCTCCTCAAAAAAACTGCTTCAACTCTGGGATATTGGTAGGCTTCCTTGCATGAACTGCTTGCTTCGGGACCTTTCACAACATATATATAGGATTAAAGTCTTGGCCATTCCAAAACACAAATTTTCTTCTTTTTAAACCATTTTGTTAATGGTTTACTCTTGTCTTTCAGATCATTGTCTTGCAGCATGATCCAAATTCCATTAAGCTTCAGGTGACGGACAGCTACCCTGACATTCTCCTGTGAAATGTCCTGATACAATTTTGAATTCATTATTCCCTCAATGATTGCCTGTTGTGCAGGACCTGAGGCAGCAAAGCAGCCCCAAACCATGGTGCTCCTTCCACCATGCTTCACAGCTGGATGAGGTTTTGGTGTTGCTGTGCAGTGCCCTTTTTCCTCCAATCATAGCAATGTGCATTTCTGCCAAAAAATTTAAACATTGTCTCATCTGTCCACAGAGCATTGTTCCAGAAGCATTGTAGAAGATCCAGGTGGTCTTTTGCAAACTTGAGATGTGCAGCAAAGTTTTTTTTTGGGAGAGCAGTGGTTCCTCCATGGCTTCCTACCATGAAGACCATCTTGTTCAGTGTTTTTTCTTATAGTGGACTCATGAACTGAGAATTTAGCAAGTTCTTAGAGATACCTGCAGTTCTTTTGCTGTTACCCTTGAGGTTCTTTTCACCTCCTTCATCATTGCATGTTGTGCTCTTGGTGTGACCTTCACAGGATGCCCACTCCTAAGGAGAGTAGAAATAGTAGAGGGTTTCATCCATCTGTAGACAATTTCTTTTACTGTGGACTGATGAACACTCAGCAAGTCTTTAGAAATGCTTTTGTAGCCTTTTCCAGCTTCATGCATCTCTACAATTCTTCTTCTAAGGTACTCTGAAAGTTGCTTTGATCAAGGCATAGTGCACAGAAACAGATCTTTCTTGAGAGGAGCAGGCTCGGTCAGGAACCTGACTTTGTGTGTCTTTTTTATAGGGCAGGGCACCTCTACAACCCATACCCCCAATCTCATCTCATTTTTTGGAATGACTCCAAATATCTTTTGTAGAAGCTCATATAGAGATTCACATACTTATTCCACAAACACATGTAATATTGGATCATTTTTCTCAATAAATAATTGAACAGTACAATGTTTTTTGTGTTATTTAATTAATTGGGTTCTCTTTATCTTGTTTCAGGATTTAAATGTGAAGATCTGAACACATTTTAGTCATATTTATGCAGAAATAGAGAAAATTCTCCAGGGTTCACAAACTTTCTAGCACCAATGTACATGGATAAGAGGGATGTGCAGGGCCATGTTCTGGGTGCAGGTAGCTGACATGGACTAGATAGGCTGATAGGCCTGTTTTTGTGCCATAATGCTCTATGGGCTCTATGGTGACACCAGATTTTCTGGGCATTAACATAACTAAATTTCCTGATCCCTGATATCATTTATCTGAAGTATATTGAATGAAATAAAGTTAGATCTTCCTTCCCACTGAACTAAGAAGAAGGAAAAGTTTTTTTAAAAAAGCCATAGATCAAATTTATGATTGATATATAGGAACTTCGGAAAGTTGGTGGGATTCTGTTCAAAAGATGGAATGGCTACGTCCATCGCAATATTAAATTGATTAGGAGTGCAGGGAGAATTCCTTTGCATTTTGAAACAGTGATGCTTTCTGTGGCCGTCAGAGAAGAGAGGCATTTTTTCCAGAAAATGCAGCCTCCAGGAATATGCCACTGAAGTACCTGCTGACATTTCTGTACAGTACTGGTCTTCATGGGCTGCATGGTCTTGTGGTCTTACTGTTATCTCTAGAGAGGGAGTTCAGTTCAACATTTTCTGACATAGAGAGTTCTACACACTGGAACACAGCTGACAGCTTGTCTGAGTCAAAGATACCAGCCACTGGAAGTCTTATGGGACCAAATCTGCAAGGAGCTCGGTTCAGGCTGTGGACACTCATTTGCTGGATTCATGCAGCTAGCCAGGAGAATTTATTGTCCAGGGTGGCACATTAACTTGGGTACAGATGCTGCTGGCTAATGCCAATATAATTAGTTTCACCAGCTTCAGGAAAGAATGAGCTCAAACGTCTTATTTGGAACTTCTGAATCAGACGAGACCATTCATTCTTGCGTCTGCACATACAAAATGCTAGAAAATATAAGGGCAAGCTGTACTCAGTCACCACTTTAAAGTTCAAAGTAAATTTGTTATCAAAGTAAATATATGTTGGCATATACAGCCACGAGATTCATTTTCTTGCTGGCAGTCACAGTATATACAAGGAACACAACAGAGTCAACGAAAGACTGCTCCCAACAGGACGGACAAACAATCAATGTGCAAAAGACAAACTGTAAAAATACAAGAAAAAAAAAGAAATAATAATAACAATAAATCTATAAGCAATAAAGATCAAGAACATGAGATGAAGAATCCTTGAATGTGAGTCTATAGGTTGTGGGAATAGTTCAGCGATGGGGTAAGTGAAGTTATCCCCTCTAGTTCAAGAACCTGATGGTTGAAGGGCAATACTTCTTCCTGAGCCTAGTGGTCTGAGTCCATAAGACATAGGAGCAAAATTAGGCCTTTCAGCCTATCGTGTCTGCTCCGCCATCTCATCATGGCTGATCCCGGATCCCACTCAACCTTATACACCTGTCTTCTCGCCATAACCTTTGATGCCCTGACTGATCAGCAAACTATCAATTTTCACTTTACATATACCCATGGGCTTAGTCTCAACAGCTGTCTGTGGCACAGCATTCTACAGATTCACCATTCCCTGGCTAAAAAATATTCCTCTTCACTTCTATTGTAAAGGGTCACCCCTCAATTTTGAGACTGTGCTCTCTAGTTCTGAGCACCCCCCACCATAGGAAACATCCTCTCCACATCCACCTTACCTAATCCTTTCAACATTCGGCAGGTTTCAATGAGATTTCCACACCCCCCCACCCACCGCTAGTCTTCTAAATTCCAGTGAGTACAGGCCCAAAGCTGCCAAACACTCCTCGTGTTAACCCTTTCATTCCCAGAATCATCTTCTTGAACTTCCTGTGGACTCTTTCCAATGACAACACATCCTTTCTAAGATATGGGGCCCAAAGCTGTTGCCAATACTCCAAGTGCGACCTGACTAGTGTCTTATAAAGCCTCAGTATTATCCTTGTCTTTAAATTCTACTCACCTTGAAATGAACGCTAACATTGAATTTGCCTTCTTTACCACAGACTCAACCTGTAAATTAACCTTCTGGGAGTCTTGCATGAGAAATTCCTAAGTCCCCTTGCACCTCTGATGTTTGAATTTTTTCCCCATTTAGATTACAATCTGCACTATTGTTCCTTTTACTAAAATGCAGTATCATATATTTCCCAACACTGTATTCCATCTGTCACTTTCTTGCCCATTCTTCCAATTTGCTTGTCCTTCTGCAATTTCATTGCTTCCTCAGTACTACCTATCTTCATATCATCTGCAAACTTTGCCACAGAGCCATCAATTCTATTATCTGAATTATTGAAAAACAATGTGAAAACTGGTAATCTCAATACTGACCCCTGAGGAATACTACCAGCCACTAGCACCCAACCAGAAAAGGCCCCCTTTATTCCCATTGCCTCCTGCTGCCAGCCATTCCTCTTTCCTTTAATGCTTTGGAATTTTATCTTGTTAAGCACTCTCATGTGCAGCACCTTATCAACTGCCCTCTGAAAATCTAAGTAAATGACATTCACTACCTGTCCTTTGCCCACCCTGTTTGTTACTTCCTCAAAGAACTAACGGACTTGTCAGGCAAGATTTCCCTTTATGGAAACCATGCTGACTTTAACTAATTTCATCATTAATCGCCAAGTACCCCGAAAACTCATCCTTAGTAATAGACTCCAGCATTTTCCCAACCACTGAGGTTAGGCCTATAATTTCCTTACTTTTGCCTTCCTCTGTTCTTAAAGAGTGGAGTGACATTTGCAATCTTTCAGTCCTCCGGAACCATGCCAGAATCAAGAGATTCTTGAAAGATCATGACCAATGCATCTGCTATTGCTTCAGCAACCTCTCTCAGGACTCTGTAATATAGTCCACCTAGTCCAGTTGACTTATCTTCCTTAAGGCCTTTCAGTTTGCCTAGCACTTTTTCCTTTGTAATAACAATGGCACTCACTCCTGCTCCCTGACACTCATGGGCCTCTGGCACACTGCTAGAGTATTCCACAGTGAAGACTGATGCAAAGTACTTATTATGTTCATCTGTCATTTCTTTGTCCCCCATTATTACCTCACCAAAACCATTTTCCAGTGGTCTAATATCAACTGTCACCTCCCTTTTACTCTTTACATAACTGAAAAAAAACTTTTAGTATCCTGCTTTATATTTTTGGCTAGTTTGCCCTCATATTTCATCTTTTCCCTTCTTATGGTTTTTTTTAGTTGCCTTTTGTTGGAATTTTAAAAACTTCCCAATGATCCAACTTCTAACTCACTTTTTCTATATTATATGCTCCGTCCTTGGCTTTTATGCAGTCCTTAACTTCCTTGTCAGCCATGGTGCAATTTGAGAACTTCTTCCTCTGTGGGACATATCTATCCTTCACCTTGTGAACTATGCCCAAGAAATTTCAGCCACCTCTGCTCCGCCATCATCCCTGCCAATATCCCCTTCCAATCCACCTGGGTAAGCTCCTCTCTCATGCCTCTGTAATTCCATTTATTCCATTATGATCCCGATACATACCTATCTGACTTATGTTTGTCCCTCTCAAACTGCTGTATGAATTCAATCATATTATGATCACTCTCTCCTTAAGGTTCCATTACCTTAAGCTCCCAGATAAAATCGGGATTATTACACATCCAATTTAAGATAGCCTTTCCCCGAGTAGGCTCAAGCATAAGCTGCTCTAAAAAGCCATTTCGCAGGTATTCAACAAATTCCCTCTCTGCGATCTGACACCAACCTGATTTTCCCATTCCCCTTGCTTTTTGAAGTCACCCATTACAATTGTGGCATTATCCTTATTATATCCCCTTTCCAGCTTCGTTTGCAATCTCAACCCCACATCTTGGCTACTATTTTGAGGCCTATATGTGATTCCAATAATGGTTTTTCACCCTTGCAGTTTCATAACTCCACCCGCAAAGATTCGACATTCTCTGACCCTATGTCATCTCTTTCTAAAGATGTAATTCCGTCTCTTACCAACAGAGCCACACCACCACCTATGCCTTCCTGCCTGTACTTTCGATACAAAGTATACTTTCGATACAAAGTATATCATTTGATTTTAAGCTCCCAACTATGACCTCCTTTTAACCATGACTCAGTGATGCCCACAAAGTCATACTGACCAATCTCTAATCGCGCCACGAGTTCATCCACCTTATTCTGAATACTACGCACAGTTAAATACAGCACCTTCAGGCCTGCATTCCTTTCAAATCTTTATTATTATTATCCAAAATTAACGAGAGTACAACAAAGTAAGCAACACTTACAATGTCTCAAGAAAAAACACATTATTTTAATGATTGAAAAAATTTTGGTGACAAAAAAAGAGGAAAAAAATCCCTACTAAGCAAGAAAAAGTGAGGGGAAAAAACCCATTAGGTGTTCAACCCCAGAGCCATGCATCATACAAAAAGCTTCTAAAGATAAACATCAAATCGCCAGCAAGAAAAAAAATGTACCAAAAATTTACAATTAGATAGTGGAGGAAATCTATCAATTAACTCAAATGATAATAACGAGCAAATTAACCCCATCTTTTCTCAAAATCAAATATAGGTTCAAAGGTTTGACCTCTAATTTTCTCCAAACTAAGACATAGCATCACTTGAGAGAACCTTGAGAGAACTATTGTGACAAAGTGGGAGCCAATGTATCCTTCCACTTCAACAAAATGGCCCTCCTAGCTATCAATGTAACAAATGCAATAACATGCGGATATTTTGAGGAATTATTCCAAAAAGCACAGTTAATTTGGTAGGTTGTAAATTAATTTTAAGTGCTTTAGAAATTGTCAAAAAAACTGATTTCCAGAACCGTTCCAGTATAGAACAGGACCAAAACATATGTGTCAGTGTAGCTGTCTCAGTTTTACATCTATCACAATAACGATCAACATTAGGGAATATTTTAGAGAATCTCTCCTTTGTCAAATAGTAACAAAGTACAATTTAAAATTGAATCAGTGAATGACTAGCACGGATCGAAGAAGAGTTAACCAGCTTCAGAATCCGCGTCCAATCCTCTATCATAAAAGTCAAATTAAGTTCCTTTTCCCAATCTTGTTTAATCTTAAATAAAGGACGCTTATCCCATTGTAATAGTAAATTATAAATTCTTCCAATGGAACCCTTCATCAAAGGGTTCATACTCATAATACTATCTAACAGGTCAGCGTCCAATATGTAAGGAAAATTACTTAAATATTTTTGTAAGAAATGTCTAACTTGAAGGTATTGTAAAAAGTGTGAGTATGAAAGAGAGTACTTATCAACTAAATGTTCAAAAGACATCAGTCTATCTTCTTTAAATAAATCCAAAAAAGAATTAATACCTTTATTTTTTCAAAGTAAAAAAATTGGATCACACAAAGAGGGCTTAAGAAAGTAATTTTGATGAATTAAACTACAAAGTTTAATTTTTTTAAGATTAAAAGATTTGTGGAACTGGAGCCAAATTTGTAAAGAATGCTTAATCACAGGGTATAAATTTAAATTAGCAACTTTAGCTAATTGTATACGTAAAGCAGCTCCCAATAACGAAGTTAAATAAAACTGTTTCACAGCTTTCAATTCCAAGTCTACCCAAATTGGCCAATACTAATATTAAATTAAATAACAAAGGACTTAATGGACAACCTTGTCTTGTCCCCTGTAAAAGCTGACAAAAGGAGACCTGCAGTTATTAGTAATAACAGTAGCAATAGGAGTTTTATATATCATCCTAATCCAGTGATTAAAATTAGCACCAATGCCAAATTTCTCTAAAACGTTAAATAAATATTTCCATTCGACTCGTTCGAACACTTTTTCAGCATCCAAAGGGACGACGCATTGTGGAGTTTTAAAAGAGGACAAATATATAATGTTAAATAATCTCTGAACATTTGAAAAAGAATAACGACCCTTTATGAAGCCTGTTTGATCTTTAAAAATAATTTTACCCAAAATATTCTCCAACCGATTAGCCATTATCTTTGGCAGAAACTTAGCATCGACATTCAATAATGAAATAGGTCTATATGAGGCACAATCAGTAGGATCTTTATCCTTTTTATGAAGCTTCTATTTCTTTAATTCTTAAAAAGTAGAGGGTAAATTACCTTTCACAAAAGAATCCTTAAACATTTCCAACATATATGGAGAAAGCAATTTTCCAAATTTTTTATAAAATTCTACTGGATAGCCATCAAGTCCACGGGCATTACCAGATTGCATTGAAAAAAATAGCTTTATGAATTTTGGCTTCAGTAATTTGGGCATCAAGAGATTTTTGATCCCCAACAGAAATTTTAGGAAAAGCAATCTTATGTAAGAAAGCATTCATTTAAGAAGAATCTACTGGACATTGAGATTTATAAAGTTCAGTATAAAAATCTTGAAAAATCTTATTAACTTCTACATATTCCCAAGCCAGGGTACCATCTTTCCTACAGATTTTCAAAATTTGCCTTTTGGCTCTGGCCATTTTTAATTGAGATGCAAGTAGTTTATTATTTTTATCTCCAAACATATAAAATCGGCTCTTTAACTTAAGCAAATAGCCTTCAATAGGATGAGTTAATAATAGATTATATTGTGATTGGAGTTCCACCCTTTGTTTGAATAAATCAATATGAGAGGAAATTGCATAAATATTATCTGTCTTTAATTTGTTTTGAAATCTTTCTAATTCTACTTTAGTCAATTTTTTAAGCTTAGCTGAATAAGAAATGATCTGACCATGTAAAAATGCTTTAAATGTATCCCATATTATTAATTTAGATATACCCCCCCATATCATTAAAAAGAACAAAATCTTTTATCTGGGTTCCAAAGAAACTGACAAAGTCAGAGTTTTGCAATAATGCCTGAGGCTAATGTCTAATGTCTGAGGTGGGCGGGCAAGAATGACATTATCAAATTCAAAACACAAACTCAGGCACATGATCAGGTACCAGGTGTCCCCCGCTTTTCGAACGTTCACTTTACGAAACCTCATTGTTACGAAAGACCTACATTACTATCCTATTTTCACTTTCAGAAGGTGTTTTCACTGTTACGAAAAAAAATTCAGCATGCAATAAAAAAATCAGCGCGCGATAAAAGACAGTGTGCGCCCCGAGCAGCCGCTCTCCCCCGGATTCGGAACTGCTTTACTTTAACACGTGCCTGTGAGCAGCTGTTAGCAAGATGAGTTCTATGGTATCGGAAAAGCCTGAAAGAGTTTGTAAGGCTGTTACACTTAGTATAAAACTAGACGTAATTAAGCGTTTCAATCGTGGTGAACGAAGTAAGAACAACGTGAGTTTGGCTTGTGGAAGCTGACAAACATGATGTTGAAGAGGTTTTGGCATTCCATCACCAAGAACTGACAGATGAAGAGCTGATGTAATTGGAAGAAAAAAGGATAACAATCGAAACCGAATGAGTAATGATAAAGTACGACTTTAATTTTGAAAGGGTGCGTCAGTTTAGGGGATATTTGCAGGATGGTTTGAGTCCTTACAAAGAACTGTGTGATAGAAAAATGCACGAGGCTCAGCAGTCAAGCAAGCCTTCCACAGCAGACGACGAACCTCGACCTTCAACATCGAGGTGGGCAGAGATAGGAGATGATGAGCTGCCTGCTCTGATGGAAAAAGACGATGAGATGACACCGCAGTGTCCCACCACCCCAACCCCCAGGCCACGGACAGATACCGATTCGCGGAGAAAGCAACGGTAGCTGGGAGGCACACAGCACATCTTTAAGAAAAAAGCTGAAATAAACATGCTAATTAATTAGGTGCCGCCAACACAGAATTGTCAGCCCAGATCAGAGACAATGCAATCCGAAATTGGCACTGATCTGGGCCGACAATTACGTGTCGGGTGGCACCTAGTTAATTAGCTTGTTTATTTCGTTTTTTTTCTTAAAGATGTGCTGTGTACCTCCCGGCTACCATTGTATTCCTGCATGCTTCGTGGCAATGTATCGCTCGGCGGCCTGGAGGGTGGGGGCCACTGCACCATCCCAACCTGCAACAACCCAGTCTAACACACCATCATCAGTGTGCTCGGCAAGCTATCTTCCCGATTCCCGTAAGTGATACTACACTGTACATACATTATTTCTACTTTATATAGGCTGTGTATTTTTACGTGTTATTTGGTATGATTTGGCAGCTTCATAACTTAAAGGTTACTGGGGAAAGTGTTCTTGCCAACAGCGCTTGCGTGAGATTTTCTGCCGACGGCGCTTGCGTGAGATTTTCGCTACGGAGAACAGTTCAATAATGATTGTGGAAAAGTATTTCTATTTTATACAGGCTGTGTATTTATCATATCATTCCTGCTTTTACTATATGTTACTGTTATTTTAGGTTTTATGTGTTATTTGGCATGATTTGGTAGGCTATTTTTGGGTCTGCGAATGCTCACAAAATTTTCCCATATAAATAAATGGTAATTGTTTCTTCGCTTTACAACATTTTGGCTTACAAACCGTTTCATGGGAACACTCTACCTTCGGGTGGTGGAGGAAACCTGTATAGCAATAACATCATATTCACAATTTTTAACACAAGGCAAGAATATTTTTTATAAATATGTGAAAACAAAGAATATTCTCTGTTATCAGGGTGTAGATATCTCCATAATTCAATGAATCCAAAATCAGTCAAAACGGAGTTAATAAGTGATGTGGAGCGATTTGAAAGTCACTGATTGGTTGAACTCTTGTCAATCAAAGGATTTAAACAACAGTTAAAATCCCCACCTATTATCAACGTATGTTCATTTAAATTAGGCAGTAAAGCAAATACCTTTTTAAAAAAAGAAAGATCATCTAAGTTAGGACCATACAAGTTGACCAAAACAACTATTCTGTTACAGATTACTCCTTTAACAATTAAAAATCTACTATTAAAATCTGACTCAATATCCTCTTGAGTAAATATATTGGATTTAATATAGATGGACACATCCTTAGTTTTTCTCTGAGAATTGGAGTGAAACTGCAAACTCCTCCAACATCCAAAAAATCTATATTGATCTCCCGCCCTGATAAGTGTCTCTTAGGCAAAAATTATATCAGGTTGGAATCGGTTAATGATTTTGAAAGTCTTTTGTTGTTTGGTAGGATGATTCCAACGTACATTCCAACTTATTACATTAATCCATTTAAATACCATACTATAATTTTATTCTACTTTACACATGCGCAGATCACACACCAATACAGGATGATCAAAAATGGCAGTGATGAAGAATACAACCACATAGAAAACACGCATGCTCTGGAACCACCCAATGGGGAAAAACCCCCTAACCCTAACCCCACCCCCTCCCCCCATAGCCTGAAAAAAAGCAGGCACCCTATGATAGAATATGAAGCCAGGGATTGCTTTGTCTGTACAAAAAAAATTTTAAATGATTCTCTCTCCCTCCCCCAGTTTTTAAAAAAAAACAAAACCCACTGACCTTGTAACAGGAACAATAAAGTCTCAACGAAAGAAAGTGTTTACATTCCAGCATCTACAAAATATTCCATGTTTATATTTAATCTTTTTTTTAAACAAGAAAGAACCGAAATAATGTTATCTCTTAAAAAGAAAAACCAGTGCCATTTTTAAATTTAACATTAAATCCCTAAAAAAAAAGCTTTAAATTTGGTTATAAGACGCTATAATAAAGCAGAAAAAAAGCTAATAGCATATTTAACCCAACTAAATTTTCAAAAATACCAACTACTAATATTATAAGTAATTGAACCCTCCATAAATATATATAAAAAGAAGCCCCATTAGGAGGAAAACCTACCAATTAATTAATTAAGAAAGAAACAAAAAAAATCAAACCAGATATTAGATTAAAGGAACAAGTCCCTTTATCTTCTTTTTCTCAGTGGAATGTCCGAATAACCATTTAAGCAGTCATACTTAAACCATAGATCTTCTTTCCAAAAAAAAACCAATGATATGCAATAATGAACAAATCTCCTTTCCTTCTTTTAATAGTCTCTCAATGAAATACCCAAGTAACCTTCATAAATCGTCTTTCCGAAATGCCAATAATATACAGGTAGTTCATTCGACAGCAGCAGCAGGTATTGTTTGAATGAACTCCAGTGCAGTTTTTGGATCAAAAAATGTACGAGAAGGAGAATTAGGAGGAAAAACTTTAATTCTTGTCGGGTAATGCAAGGAAGGGAACAGTTTCTTTTCATATGCCTGTTTCATTACCAGAGCAAATTTTGATCTTTTTTCCATTACCTCCTTCGGATAATCCTCATAAAAACAGAGCTCAGATTCCTTAAATCTAAAAACTCTCTGTTTTCTTGCCTATTGCATTATTTGATCTTTAATTTTAAAGTGATGAAAACAAATCAAAACAGACTTTGGTTTATTTGGATCTTTAGATTTCGAAGTAAAAGCTCTGTGTGCTCTTTCTATAGTAGGCAGTGTGATAACATGGTTGGAAGTAAGGTATGAAAAAGCTTACCAAAGTAAGCAGTTAAATCTCCATCTTCAGCTCCTTCTTGCAGCCCAACAATTTGTATGTTCCTTCAGCAAGACCTAGTTTCCAGGTTTATAATCTTATTTTGATATCTTTCCAAACGAGTTGTAGCTTCAAACAATTTTTGCTTAGTTATCTTCAATTCCTCTTCGTGTGTAATAACTTGAGTTTCCAGGTCTTTAGGTTTTCCTAAATGACTTCATTTCATTACTATTCTTTTCCAGTTGGTCTTTAACTGACCCATTCTGATCTTTAATTGAATTCAGTGTCCGAACCATATCTTCAGCCCATGGTGGCATTTCATCAGATCTTTCCTTATGCATCTTTCCTTTCCCATTACCTTTATCACTAGGTTCAGACAAGTTCTTCCCACTCCTCGTAGACATAGGCATATTGTCCCCCCTCAAGAATCAGCAAATAAAAATTTTAAATTTGAAGTTTAAACTGGGGGGAAAGGAACAAAACTAAGAGCAGCACAAAAACTGCTGCTACTCCATTTACAGACAGGCACAGTCTCCTCCAGTCCCGCATTCTTCATTGTTTTGAACTTTGCCTTTGAACTGTCTGCATTTATACCCAATCATTGACTTGTCCTTCCTTATATTCATATAGTGCCCACCATCTACTTGTAAACCTGTTGGCTCATCCTCAGCTCTATCATACTAGTTCCCATCCCCCTGCCATATTAGTTTAAATTATACCCTACAGCTTTAGCAAACATGCCCACAGGGATATTTGTCCCCCTCGGAATCAAATGCAGCCCATCCATTTTATACAGGTCACACCTGCCCCAGGAGAAGTCCCAATGATCCAGAAATCTGAAACCCTGCCCCCTGCTCCAATTCTTCAGCCATGCATTTATCTGCCATCTCATTTTATTACTGTCCTCACTGTTGCGTGGCACAGGCAGCAATCCCGAGATTACTAACCCTTGAGATACTGCTTCTCAACTTTCTTCCTAGCTCCCTGTATTCTGATTTTTAGGACCTCTTCCCTTTTTCTACCTATGTTGTTGATACCAATATGTAACCATGACTTCTGGCTGCTCACCCCCCCCCCCCCCCCACCTTTACAGGATATTGTGGACACGTTCAGAAACATCACGGTCCCTGGCACCTAGGAGGAAAACAATTAATTTATGGTTCTTTTTCGTCCACAAAATCACCTATCTGTCTCCCTAACTATAGAGTCCCCTGTTACTGCTAACATCTTCTTCAGTTCCCTCTCCTTCTGAGCCACAGGGCCAGACTCGGTGCCAGAGACATGACCGCTGTTGGTCACTCCCCCAGTGGTACTCAAAATGGAGTACTTATTGTTGAGGGGATGGCCACAGGAGTGCTCCCCATTATATGAAGTTTTTCCTTCCCCCTCCTGACAGTCACCTGTTTATCTGTCTCCTGTAGCCTTGGGGTGACTACCTCCCTTGTAGCTCCTGTCTATCACTGCCTCACTTTCCCTAACAAGCCAAAGGTCATCAAGGCTCAGCTCCAGTTTCCTAAAACAGTCTCTAAGCACCTGCTGCTGATGTGGCCATCGAGGAGGCTGGAAGTCTCCTGGAAATCCTACATCTGTCACCCTGAATAGAACACTGACTCCGCAGGCATACCCACTACTCTTTCAAGAGTTAAATAAGAAAAAGAAATAAAAAATAAACTTACCCTCTTACCTTGCCTCCACCTGTTCTCACTGAAGCCTCTTGAGCTGAAGCCTTACCACTCTGACTCAGACCACTCCGATGGTGACCACTCCCACAATGACTGCTCCACTAGACAGTACCTCTCATTAATGGAGACTGGGTTTTTCAAGCTCACTCCGGACCTGCACAGGAACACTTCTACAGTGTCTGTGCCCCTGTCCAATTAAAGACTCCCACTGAAAACTGGCTGCTTTTTCAAGCGCTCCACTCCGGATCTGCACGGGAACACTTCTATTGTGTCTGCGCTGCTTTCTAATCAGAAGGTCCTAAGACTCCTGTACTTTCTTCCTGATGGCAGCTCTGAGACGAGATCATAGCTTGAATGTTGGGGGTCCTTGATAATGGATGATGTTTTCTTGCAGCAGCACTCCATGTAGATGTGCTCAGTGGTGGGGAAGACTTTACCCATGATGGACTGGAATGTATCCACTACTTTTTGCTGGATTTTCGATTCAAGGGCATTGAAGTTTCCACAACAGATCATAATGCAACCAGTCAATATGCTCTCCACTACACGTTTTTAGAAGTCTGTCAAAGTTTTAGATGCCATACTAAATCTTGGTTAATTTCCAAGAAAGTTGAAGTGCTGCCATGCTTTCTTCGTAATTGCACTTACCTACTGGACCCAGGACAGATCCTCTGAAGTGATAACACTGAGGAATTTATAGTTACTGACCTCCACCTCTGATTCCTGATGAGGACTGGCTCATGGACTTCCAGTTTCCTCCTCCTGTAGTCAATAATCAGTTCCTTACTTTGCTTACATTGAGAGAGAGGTTGTATGTCACAACTCAGCCAGATTTTCAGTTTCCCTCCAATTTGCTGATTAGTCACAATCTTTGATTCAGCCAATGACAGTGGTGTCATCAGCAAGCTTAAATATGGCATAGGAGCTGTGCTTAGCCTCACAGTCATGAGAATAAGGCAAGTAATGAAGGGGGCTAAGCACACAGCCTTGTGGTGCACCTGTGTAGATGGAAATTGTGGAGGAGCTGTTGCTGCAAATCTGAGCTGACTGGGGTCTGCAAACGAGGAAATTGAGAATCCAGTTGCACGAGTAGGTATTGAGGCCTAGGTCTTGGAACTTATTGATTAGTTTTGAGGAGATGATAGTATTCAACATGGAGTCGAAATCAATGAAGAACATCCTTATATATGTATCTTAACTGTCCAGATGTTCTAGGGTTGATTGAAAATCCTATGAAATGGACTCTACTCGACCTTTTGTGACAATAGGCAAATGGGAGCAGATCCAAGTTGCTTTTCAGGCAGAAGTTGATACATTTCAACACCAACTTCTCAAAACACTTCGCCCCAGTGGATGTAGGTGCTACTGGATGATAGATAGTGTTACGTACCCCGTAAATGGGTTGCCAAACCAGCAGAAATGGACCACTTAGTTGGAGTCTGGTCTAACAGAAGCTAATAAAGTCTTATTAAAGAAATAAGTAACACAGTACTCTAATCGTAAGGATATAAATGCAACAGGTTAGCAATGATAAAACACACATGTACACAGAACTAGGGTAATAGGAATCAGCCAAGCTCTATCGCAGTCTAGGGGTAAAATGATCCCCTAGTGACACAGAGTTCAGTTCAGCTTAGTACAGTTCGCAGTAATCGCTGTTGTGCCATTGGAGAGAGAGAGAGAGAAATGCAAATTGGATTCAGCAGACCTTTGATGTTCACAGGTGGTTTCGGGTGGACCCTTTTATGTCTTCTGTTGTCACCGACTGTGACCCCTCCGTTCTGGATACGACCGTTCTTCCGCGGTGAACCCGGCACCCAGGCAAGGGCGGACACACACACCAGGTTCCCACCGATCGTACCCTTTTCACCCTGTGCATCTATGGTCGGTTCCCTCGAACCAGACCTCCAACTCCCACCAACTTGTGGGGGCACACCGCTCTTCCAAGGTCTCGTTATCTCGTGATCTCGTGGTGTGTGTCGTGCCTTAGTGAACCTGTTCTTTTTATCCCCCTGCTGGGGTATCGCCTGTCCATCAAACTTCAAACAGTTCAGGTTCAAAGCAACCGGTCTGTCAATATTCTGAAATGTGTTTCTTTCTCATTAATCTCTCTCTTCTCTCTTATTAGCATTTTGAATGTTTCCCCACTGTCTCCCTTATCTCTCTCATCAGCATCAATCTTCTGATAACTTGGTTTGTCATCACGATAGTCACTGAGGCAGCTTACCACATTCTTCTTATTGCTGGTACAATTGAAACCTGCTTGGAAGCGGCTGGATACCGCAGACTGTCAAAGCGAGAGATTATTAGGAACACCTGCTCATTAATGCAAACATCTAATCAGATGATCATGTGACAGCAGCTCAATGCATAAAAGCATGCAGGCATCATCAAGAGGTTCAGTTGTTGCTCAGACCAAACATCAGAATGGGGAAGAAATATGATCTAAGTGACTTTGACCAACGGAATGTTTGTTGGTGCCAGACAGAGTGATTTGAATATCTCAGAAACTGCTAATCTCTTGCAATTGTCATGCACGGCAGTCTCTAGAGTTTACAGAGAATGGTGCAAAAAACAGAAAGCATCCAGTGAGTGCCAGGTCTGTTGGCAAAAATGCTTTGTTAATGAGAGTCGTTGGAAGAGAATGGCCAGATTGCTTCAAACTGACAGAAAGGAGACTGCAGTTTAAATGACCACACGTTACAACAGTGGTGCAAGTGTGGAACGAAGTTCTACCAGAAGTGGTAGATGTGGGTTCAATTGTAATATTTAAGAGACATATGGATATGTATATAGATCCAAAGGATCCATTTACCCCTTACCTAGCTTCACCTAAAACCTTCCAGCTTGTACTCCATTCCTTTCCCCACCTTATTCTTTCTTCCTTTCCAATCCTGATGAAGAGTCTCGGCCTAAAACATTGACTCTTTATTCCTCTCCATAGGTGCTGCCTGACCTGCTGAGTTCCTCTGGCATTTCGTGTGTATTGCTTCGGATTTCCAGCATCTGCGAAATCTCTTGTGTTTATGCTATCCTTGAGTTTGCTCTGTCCTTCAGTCAAATAATTGCTGATTTGCTCCTTAGTTCTATTTTGGTATCCTTTGGTCTGTATTCTCGATATCCTTGATAGCTTCTGGTCTTTTCCAATTTCCCTGGGATGCTTAAATCCACTTTTACAAATGGCCATTAGAAATAAGTAGCTGATACTGCTCAGAGTGAAGCTGATCTTACCTGGAGCCAGTTTTCTGTCTCTTCACATGCCTGGGTTAGTGCTGACAGCAGAGAATATTTAAGAAGTAAACATATTGTATTTAGGTGAGCTCTTGAAATGCCATGGCAGAATAGGTTACAGGCAATGTTTTTGGAAATTGAATTATTATAGATATATTATATACATCTCTCTCTCTCTCTCTCTCTCTCTCTCTCTCTCTCTCTCTCTCTCTCTCTCTCTCTCTATATATATATATATATATATATATATATATATATATATAATATAGATAGAGAGATTGTTATATATTTGGTGGCTAAAGGGACATTTGATAGATATAGTTGGCCAAAGAGCCATTTTCCATACTGTTTGACTTTATCTTCTGATGTCCATTTTAAAGGGACTAAAAAGAAAGCTCAAATCTGAATCATACAATCATTAATCACGACAAGGCTGTTTGCCTAAGTCTCTATTAATCTACAAGGCTACATTAAAAAAAGAAATTCTCTCATTCACATTCTTCCAGCATTTACAGACTCTATAAATAGCTTAGAAGCCTTTCTTCATGCAAATTACCCTGGCAAACTAACTGAACCCTTTGGGTATTGAATTCTTAAATGCTTGTGATACATTAATAACAAAGTAGTATATTTGAAAATAACAGTGAAATTCTGATTAGAATACAACACAAATATTAGCTGTAATGTTACATAATTTATTCTGAATGAGCAATAATGCACATCATTCATTCTAGTTCTGCCACTCAATTGTTATTATTTGATAACCTTGCTGTGAAAAAGTCACCTTCGTTAATCCTTAATGAAGAATTTTATTGCACATAATGACCCAGATCATTGTCATTGCTATTGGCTTCCACTATTGAATTTATTAGCCAATTTTAGAATGTTATTGCCTTCAGTCTCTATCCAGTACATTTCTTCTATGTGTGTGACCAAGAGTAGAAGTTTTGGCATGAAGCATGTCCCAAAAAAATGAACAGAGGGGATGCAGAACAATGGATTACCAGAATTGATTTGAAAGTGGAACCCTACTGTCACATAGCCCTACTCTATAGAAGACTGTATCAGCTGATATTCATCCAAGCACAGCACTGGAAAAAATATATGGCAAAAGCTTGAGATTTGAAGCAAAATCAGAAAATGCTAGATAACAAGTCAGGAAGCGTCTGTGGAAAGGGAAACCGACATCATTTGGGTCTGCTACCCTTCATCAATACTAGAAGCAAAAACCCAGATAATGAATTCATAATTTGTTGCTGCACTGGCAGAATTTGGTTGCTACATTTCAAGCTTTAAAGAGATGTCATTGGTATGGAACCCTCTGAGAATCCTTCAGGATGGGGCTAGATAATTGCAAGAATTTCTTCCTGTTTATAATTAAAATAAATATGTAATTCTCAAATATCATTTTTCCTTCAGTCACTTGATCATCAGTGTTGACATTCTGTAAAAGTTCACGGATATATTTGTATATATTCTCACTGACATTGGAACATTTTAACCCGAACATTCTCCACGGATCTAATCACTGCAGGTTCAATCAGGTTATTTTGACCACCCTTACTGATGCCTCTGGATTCCTTAAATTGCCTTCATCACCTTATGGCTTAAGTAGTGTTCTTCAGAAAGTGTTTGAATCCCCTGATTTCTGTCAGGTACTGTAGTATTGAGCAGTGTGTTCAAAGCAAGTATTGTAATTGAGTGTGAACTGACATTATAGATTTTTCTTTAACTTTTAAAGTCACTTATCTTTCGTTTTTGCCTTAATTGCAGGTGAATCTCGGTAACTGGACTTTTGCTTTTGTCAGCCTTTTCTTTGATATTGTTCTTAATCAGCAGATCTGTCATCTTTTATCTTTCTCTGCTTTATTAATCTGTGAGGAGGGAGTTTGCAAGGGATGGAGAATGGGTTGATGGATTTTAACGGTGGGAGGAGAAGATAGCGGCGCGACGCAGCTTGCAGCGGCCACTCCGGTGGTGATGTCTGTTATTTGTCAAGTAGGGTGCTGTGCACAATCCTGATTTGATGGAGACAGATGTGAGAGGACGGAGGAACATCTGGTGAAACTTCTGAAATACCTGCTTCGCTGCTGTTGCTACTGTGTGGTCCAGAATCTCCAGAGGAGAAGGCCCCGAGTCCTTGGCTTTGCTTATTGCTCGGCGGCCAGGGCGGGGATCGAAGCACTCGGCAGAGGATGGTGCTTGGAGAGGCTGTGTCGGAGGGGCTGGTCGGAGGCTTGAAGTTTTCGGATGGACTCAGAGTCCGCTGCAGTTGGGTGCTTCCAATGGTGCTGCTGCATGAGATGATGAGTCTATCAGGACTTTGAGACTTTTTTTTTACCGTGCCCATGGTCTGCTCTTTGTCAAATTACGGTATTGCTTTGCACTGTTGTAACTATATGTTATAATTATGTGGTTTTGTCAGTTTTAGTCTTGGTTTGTCCTGTGTTTTCTTGTGATATCATTCTGGAGGAAAGTTGTATCGTTTTTTAATGCTTGCATTTCTAAATAACAATAAACAAGGACTGAGTGTCCTCATAATCTAATCTAATCTAATCTAATCTAACTCTGGCTTCCTCTGGGTAGACAATCTGGAAGTGGAGGAAATGAATCAAGAAGTTCCATTGGCCAAGAATGCAACTGTCATCACAATTTCAAGCAATCCAGGAATGTCTCAGAAGGCAACCATGAAAAGCTTTAAGTCCAAGTTCAAGTTTATTGTCATCTGACTGTACTTATATACAACCATATGAAATAGCATTCCTCTGGACCATGGTGCACTCACAAGACAATATCACACACAGCACATTAAAAAAAATTACCACAACTAATTTAACAAAATATAATTCAAAGTGAATGTGGTAGTGCAATACAATAAATAATAAACAGCTTGATGTCCTAGTGATGAGACCTCGATGGTGGGTAAAACAGTTCAATTAATCATTATGCAAATCAAAATCATTTCCTTTTGAATCAAATTGGATTTGTACAATATTGTGTCCTTAGCATAGTCCTGATGCAGTGTCTTGCCGTGAAACAGCAGTGATTTTTTTTCCCATCTGTAGATGCTGCTTCACCCTCTGAGTTTCTCCACTAACGTGTACTTTCTCCTATGAATTTCTTCAGCAATTTTGATTTTGCTTCAGTTTCCAACATCTGCATTCTCCTGTGTCTTCATCGTACTGCCTCACTCTCAGATAATCAGACAAAATTTGATACCATGATGCGCTTGGAGATGCCTTGCAAACAGAAAAGAAATTATGCTGCGTCAAGACCTGTCCTGAAGCGGGGTCTCGATGCAAAATGTCCACCTTATAGGACTTGCTTCCACAGCTGCTGTTTGACTCGCTGTTCTTCCAGCATTCTGTTTCTGTTCTAGATTCCAGCGTCTGCAATCCCTTCTGTCTTCAGAAAGTAATTGTGATTAGGTCACCAGCTTATAGCTGCTTTCATTGGATTTTTCAACACAATGTTGCCTTGGCATTTCTACATCCACCTGAGAGAGAAGAAGGAACCAATGTTTAATGTTATTATAAACTCCAATGATTTATCTCTAAACAATGTTTCCTAGTGAAATGGAGAAATGGCTGCTTTGTATTTCTTATGTCAGCTACTGCACATGCTCTGAACAGTTCAGAATTTTCTTAAAGGGAAATATGCCTCTTAAGGTGAGAGGAACAGTATAACATAACTATAATATATAGTGTGACAAGACTTGACAGTGCGGCACTCACTCTGTACTGCATGGAATCTTAAACCTGAATATCCTTGCTCCACTTTCTGGAGTGGAACTTCATCTATAAATTTATGGCTAACAGGCTTGCTAAATGTACAGCCACAGCCTAGCTTAATATGACTAAATCACTAGCTTGAGGAATTTTTGTAATCTTGACTCCAAGCCTTACATGACTCAAGTTGGAAAACGCAGAAGTTCAATTCACACAAGCTCACATGTAGAAGAAAGAAAAGTTTTTCACCCAGTAGTAGCTGCTTGGCTTCAAAGACTCAAGTTCATGAGGTAAAAAGCCAGTTTTTAATCCATCATTTCTCTCAATTCCCAAAACAAAGCTAATTCTTAATTGGAAAAAGATAACATAACGTTTTACACGTTAAGTCTGGAAAGAAGAATGAAGTACATTTTTCAGTGAAGCTAATCAGTGTGATAAGGGAGGCACAAAAGACAAGGTGCAGTAAGCACACAGAAAAAATGATGCAGTATGCGAATCTGGGAGAAACATGCTGACAGTAATTACTAGCTGAGGATTGGTTTCACTCCTTGCACTGGCTGGAGAATACTTCATCCCATCACCCAAACCCCCTTACCCCACCAGCTATGGTTCATTACCAAGTGCAACTTTTCCAACTGAAGAAATATCCACTGTCAGAATGGAAATGACTGAACAAATACAGGGGAATAGTTTTGCTCAGAGGACAGTACCCTTGAAACATAAAGTTAATGATTCTGCCATGATGTCAAAAAAAAACAAAAGGGGAAAGATGTTGTGTCCACAGTAAAAGTACATCTGACTCACCAGTAACATTTTTATAACTCCACAGACTCCCACAGTTACTTTAATGATACATTCTCCCACCCTGCCTTCATTTTTTTCTGGTGTCAAACATCAGAAATTCCTTCTCTCCCAATCAGATTTCCTTCAGCAAGTTGTTCTTTTTTGCTTCAGATTCTAACAACTGCAATCTCTTGTGTCTCCATTCCTTTTCCCAGTTTCTTTTCCTCCTTCATATTTGTTCCAGTGATAAGGCCTTCCATTCTGATGCCTCTCAAATGGCATTCTTCCCAAAACATGACTTCCCCTCTGACATCATGGCTGGAGTTTTCAACCACATTTTCTCTGTCTCCCACGCATCTGCTCTCGGCACCCCTCGGCAGGACGGGGAAAAGATATAGATCTTCATCTTACGCATCACCAGCCTCCCTGCTCAATGCATTATCCTTCACAACTTCTGCCAGATACAACATGATCCCACCACCAGCCACATTGTCCCTTCTCCTCCCATAAGATCCCATTCTCCTGCCTTCTCCTTGTAACCTTTGACACCGTTACAAATCAAGAACCTATCAACCTGTGCCTTAAATCTACCCAGCACCCACTTCTGCATTTCACAAGAAGTTTGTTAATTAGAACTGAGGGGGCATTGTGAAATACAGAAAGGGGTGCTGAGTAGATTTCAAGCAACCGGTTGCAAGGGAAGAAGCCAGGAAATGGCACACTTTCCATTCAGTTGTTCACTTCCTACCATCCATTCTGCAGAAAAATGTCTTTCCAGGTGAAACAGCAATTCAGTAGTGCTCTATTAAATTCCGTGCACCATACTTGATGTTTGCATTGTGGTCTCCTCTACCACAGAGAAGCCAAATTTCAATCAAGTGACTGCTTTATTCAGGCCTCACTATAGATGTGGGAGCACCTGTTCTCACTCCGCAGGGGTGATCCCAATCTTCTTGTCGCATGTCACTTTAATTCTCAATTCCACCCGCACTCTCACCTGGCTGTCTACGGCCTCCTTCACTGCTCTAGTGAGATCTAAAATAAACTAACAACATCTTAGCCTCTGTCTAGGCACGTTGCAACATTCTAACCTCTGCACAGGAGCAACAATCGTACCAGTGCCCAAGAAAAGCAGGTTGAGCTGCCTCAACAGCTGTCACCCAGTGGCACTCACATCTACTGTGATGAAGTGCTTTGAGATAGATAGATAGATAGATAGACATACTTTATTGATCCCAAGGGAAATTAGGTTTTGTTACAGCTGCACCAACCAAGAATAGAGCATAAATATAGCAATACAAAACCACAAACAATCAAACAACAAAATGCAAATTATGCCAGATGGAAGTAAGTCTAGGACCAGCTTATTGGCTCAGGGTGTCTGACCCTCCACGGGAGGAGCTGCAAAGTTCGATGGCCACAGGCAGGAACAACCTCCCATGACGCCCAGTGTTGTATCTTGGTGGAATATGGCCAGAGTCCAACAGCAAAAAGTTCAATATCTGGTCTACAAGCACATTCCTCGATCGTAATATGACCAGGATTGCACCATCCGTTGTTAACCAGAACAGCTCCTTTACACTTACCACTCTCAGTGCACTTCCAGTCAGCCCGAATGGTCTGGAAGCCCTCCATGGAAAAGTTTTGGTCGGGTATGTCCTCGTGCAACCCCCATGAGATGTTGGTCATGGTTAGAATCAACAAGGTCCTAAGCAAGGGACTAGACCCACTTCAATTTGCCTATAAACACAATAGGCCTACAGTAGATGCAATCTCACTGGCTCTCCACTATGCCTTGGATCTTCTGTTTATTGACTACAGTTCAGTGTACAACACAATGACACCCTCAGTTTTAACCAATAAGCTTCAAAACTTGGGCCTCTCTACCTCGTTCTACAACTAGATCCTTGACTTCTTCACTGGGAGACCACAGTCTGTGTAGATTGAAAATAACGTCTCTTTCTTGCTGACAATCAACATTGACACACTCAAGGGTGTGTGCTTAGTCCACTGCTGTACTCTCTCTCTACACCCATTACCGTGTGGTTAGGCAAAGCTCAGAGGGCATCTATAAATTTGCCAAAAACACAAATATTTTGGCAGAATTTCAGATGGTGACGAGGAGGCGTGCATGAGCAAGATAGATCAGCTGGTTAAACAATGCTGCAAAAATAACATTGCACTCAGCGTCAGTAAGACCAAGGAATTGATTGTGGACTTCAGGAAGGTTAAGTCAAGGGAACACATACAAGTCCTAATCAAGAGATCAGCAGTGGAAAAGGTGAGCAGTTTCAATTTCCTGGGTGTCAACATCTCTGAGGATCTATCCTGGTCCAAACATATTGATGCAAATTCAAAGAGAAGGAATGGGAGTGCTTATATTTCATGCGGGCTTTGAGGGGAATCGGTACTGTATGTCACCAAGACACGCACCGATTTGTATAGACATACCATGGAGAGCATTCTAATTGGTTGCATCATTGTCTGATACGGTGGTGGGGGGGGGGGACACTGCACAAGATCAGAGAAAGCTGCTAAAAATCGTAAACTCAGCCCACTCCAAGTTGGGCATTTGCCTCCGCAGCATCGAGGGCAAGTCAGCATGCATCATCAAGGACCCCCGTCACCCAAGGCATGACTTCTTCTCACTGCTACCATCAAGCTACAGGGAGTGTGTAGATGCACACTCAATGTTTTAGGAACAGCTTCTTCCCCTCCACCGTCAAACTTCGAAATGAACAATGAACGTATGAACTGTAGTTCATTTTTTTTTCTTCTAATTCTGCACTATTTATTTAATTTTATATATGTAGTTTATATACTTATTGTAGTTTATAGTTTTTTATTATTATATATAGCACAGGTCTCCTGTAGCAACACAACAAATTTCATGACATGTGCCAGTGATACTAAACCTGATTCAGATTCAACTTCTGGAAAACTGTCCTCTGCCAGTTGGGGTTTGGGTAAGTGAGTCGTGGCCATGCTGTGTTGGTGACAGAAGGCCAGTTTGCCTGAGTATCATTTCCCATTATCATGCTTAAGTCCCTTCCTCACCCTGTTTCTTTAAACGGTAGCACACTAGCGTCGCAGCTAATGCAACACTTTACAGAAGCCAGCTGTAAGATTGGGTAAGATTGGGATTCAGTTGCCCTCGCAGCAGCCTGTAAGGAGTTTGTACGTTCTCCCCATGACCGTCGGGGTTTCCTCAGGGTGCTCTGGTTTCCTCCTACATTCCAAAGTCATGCATTTAGGGCTTGGGTTAGTGAGTCGGTGGCCATGCTGGGCTCGTGCCAGAAGAGTGGTGACACTTGCACGCTACCCAGCAGAACCTCCACTGATTTGATTGGATGAGAAATGTATGTTCCGATGTATATGTGAAAAATAAAGCTAATCAAACTCTTTAAAAGAATGCCACATGGATAGTCAGTACCCAACCTGGTCTGTCTCTATATTGCCTTTAGTCTTACTCCACATTCTTCCCTCACACCTCTGCTTCGAAAACTGTAAAACTTCCATCTTCTCCCCCAGTCCCGAGGAAGTATCACTGACTTGAAGCATTAACTGTTTTCACTTTCCACGGACAGGCTGTTTTTTACCAGCACTTCCATTTTTGTTACATATCTGATATTTCCCTAATATTTCTAGAGTTACAGTTGTTATTTCAAAAAATTGCCTCTGGTGCTTTAAGTTAAATAGCAGGGAACAGAATTTCAGGTGAATACCTAAACATTTATTTAAAGCAATTTTGGACTCATTCTTATGATTCAGACGGAGGAAGAGAGCAAGTATCAAATCTTCAATGACTTCAGGAGAAAACTTTATAACAAGTGAGGTATTTTTAAAGTTCTCTAATAATCGGATTTTGCAGCTTTTTTTTAGGCAGTAGAATTCCTGCGATCATGAAGCAATCTTACCTTTGGGAATGCAAATAAGAATCAAGGAATCATAAAATGCCGAGATCTCACTTCCTTTTAATATGTCAGGAAATATATGTGGATTTATTTTGTGAGGGTTGAAAATGTTTGGATTAAATGATTAGCTGATGTGCAATTTCATTTCTTGTGTTTCCTTGCTGGATCCTTTCCTGAGGACAGAATAACGGTCATCTTGTATCATACACAATACTTACATTAATCATTTAATGGCAAAATTCAACTATTCTGACATTGAAGAGTCATTACCAGTTCCAACATCCACCAGCGCACCAGAACCTACACTGATTTGTCACCAATCTGACAAAGGATTTTTGATCTGAAATGGTTTATCTTCCCACAGATTGGACCTGATCTAGGAGCATTTCTAGTATTTCTTATTTTTATTTCCAATTTGTCAAGACATTTTTTAACAGCAGATTCAACGTTTTAACTTACTCATCTTGAAAGAAAACAAAACAGTCCCTGCATGGAACCCCACCCATTCAAAATCACACTGTCTTGACTTGGACATACTGTGTGTGTATCATGGGACCCCAGAAATTCCTGCCTTGCTGTATTATGGGAGACCTTCACCACATGGGTTACGAGGAAGGTATATCACCACCATTTCAAAAGACAACTAAAGGTGGACAATAGAGAACTTGCTGACACTTTCAGTAATACCCAAACCTCCAAATATGTTTTTTAAATTCATACCTCAATGTTGGGGGACCTTAATATGCTGGAAGTTGGAGAAAGACTCTAAAAGTTAGAATTCTATGCAAGTGGAAAATGCAGGAAGTTAGAATTCCATGCAGGAGGAAGATGCTGGAAGTCAGAATTCTATACAGGAGGAAATCTAAGGAAGGAAAAAACAAAGGAAGAGAGAAGCTAAGAAAGAAATCTTGATGACTGCAATTCAAAATCAGTGAAGAAGCTATGAATAAAGTATATGTTTTGAAAGCTGTATTACAAAAAAAATGACAGTAATAAGATAGTAATTAATAATGAATTAGCAGTCCAAAGAACAGTCCAAATTCTATCCTGGCAGTTGGAAAATGTAGTTTAGTTTTGGAAAATGTTCAGGAATATGAAGTTGCCATCAGTATTACCCACTGTGAGGTCGAACTGTGACTCCAGTCTCAGATTTTCGTGATTAACTCTACACTGTGCTTCTTAAATGGCTGAGGAATTTACTCACAAGTTTAGGAAAATGCTTCACCTTCAGTTGGGTAAGGACTAGAAGTGAAGACATTAACAACAACATTTATATCGAGCATGCATGTCACAAGGTTACTGAAGTTAGAGTCTATCCCTTTTTTCAATGACAGCTACTGCACACACATGGTAGCAACAGGCAACAGTAATGTCAACAGCATTCAACACCTGCAAAATTCCTTTACCCAGATAAGACCAACAAGCTGCTCAGTCTACTCATTCAGAAGGAGGCCTTAAACTTAGAAAGATGCTGCATAGTTCAAGGAGCTGATCCTCATTTGGAAAAGGGCAGGCATTTTGAGATTGCTATCTTCTTTCTGGGCCACCTTAAGAATTTTTTCTCCATCTACCTGCTCCCCTGCAAACTGCAGTCCTTCAGTTGTCTCCAAATCAGTTCTCAAGCCATGTGCATTTCTAAACTTCAGTGACTAATCTCTTGATGTTCTGGATTTTGATTTGACGTCTGAGAGACTTTAAATAATAAGAATCATAACCGGAATTGGGTTTACGATCACTTGCATATGTCATGAAATGTTACTTTGCAGTAGCAGTATATTTCAATACATGATTAGAAATATATATAAATTACAATAAATATACATATTTAATTAAATTAAAATAAGTAGGGCCAAAAGAGACAAATAAAGAATAAAAATAGTGAGATAGTGTACATGGGTTCATTGTCCATTCAGAAATCTGATGGCACTGGGGAAGAAGCTGTTCCAAAAATGTTGAGTGCATGTCTCCAGACTCCTGTACCCCCTCCTTGATGGTAGCAAAGACAAGAAGTTAGATCTGGGATGATAGGGGTCCTTAGTGACAGATGCAGCCATGTTGAGGCATCGCCTTTTTGAAGACATCTGGGGGAGTATAGTGCCCATGATGGAGGTGGCTGAGTTTTCAGCTTTCTACAACTTGTTCCAATCCTGTGCAGTGGCCTCTTAATACCAAGGGGTGATGGAGCCATTTAGCATGCTCTCCACAGTACATCTGTACAAATTTGCAAGATTCTTCATGACATATCTAGTGTCCTCAAACTCCTAATGAAATATAGCTGCTGTCATGCCTTCTTTGTAATTGCATCAATATGATTGGCCCAGGATAGATCCTCAGAGCTGTTGACATCCAGGAACTTGAAACTCCTTATCCTCAATTCCTCGTTGCTGATCCCTCAGTGAGGACTGGTGTGTGTTCCTACGACTTCCCTTTCCTGAAGTCCTTGACCTTACTGATGTTGTGTGCAAGGTTGTTGTTGCAGCACCACTGAATCACCTGAACCTTCTCATTCCTGTGCACCTTCTTGTTATCATCTGAAATCGTGCCAACAGAAGTGTCATCAGCAAATTTATAAGTGCCATATGAGCCATGCCTAGCCACACAGTCGTGGGTGTAGAGAGAGTAGAGCAGAGGAATAAGTACATATCTTTGAAGTACAGCAGTGTTGATTGTCAGCAAGGAGGAGACTTCACTTCCGATCTGCACTGACTGTGGTCTCCCAATGAGGAAGTCAAGAATCCAGCTGCAGAGGGAGGTTGTTGATTTGTACTGAGGCTGTGATGGTGTTGAACGCTGAGCTGTAATCAATGAACAGCAGCCTGATGTAGATATTGCTGCTGTTCAGGTGATCCAAGGCCAAGTGGAGAGCCAGTGAGAATGCATCCACTGTAGAGCTATTGTGGCGATAGGCAAATTGCAGCAGGTCCAGGTCCCCACATAGGCATTATGGCCATGACTAACCTCTCAAAGAACTTAATGACGTTAGATGTGAATGCAACTGGGTGATGGTCTTTGAGGCATCTCGCCCTGCTCTTCTTGGGCAATCATATGATTGTCGCCCTTTTGAAGCAGGTGGGAATCTCCAACTGCAGCGATGGGAGATTGAAGATGCCCTTGCACACTATAGCGCCAGTTGCTTGGCACAGATTTTTTGTGCGCTGCCAAGTACACCATCAGCGCCTGACACCTTGCAAAGGTTCACTCCCCCATGGAAGATATTCCAACATTAGGTGTTCTTGTACATCAGTCACTGAAAGCAAGCATGCATGTACAGCAGGCAGTGAAGAAAGCTAATGGCCTGCTGGCCTTCATAACAAGGCAAATTGAGTATAGGAGCAAAGAGGTCCTTCTGCAGCTGTACAAGGCCCTGATGAGACCACACCTGGAGTATTGTGTGCAGTTTTGGTCTCCAAATTTGAGGAAGGACACTCTTGCTATTGAGGGAGTGCAGCGTAGGTTCACAAGGTTAATTCCTGGGATGGTGGGACTGTCATATGTTGAAAGATTGGAGCGACTAGGCTTGTATACACTGGAATTTAGAAGGATGAGAAGGGATCTGATTGAAACATATAAGATTATTAAGGGATTGGACACGTTGGAGGCAGGAAGCATGTTCCCGCTGTTGGGTGAGTCCAGAACCAAAGGCCACAGTTTAAGAATTAGGGGTAAGCCATTTAGAACGGAGTTGATGAAAAACTTTTTCACCCAGAGAGTGATGGATATGTGGAATGCTCTGCCCCAGAAGGCAGTGGAGGCCAAGTCTGTGGACGCTTTCAAGAAAGAGATGGATAGACTCTTAAAGATAGCGGAATCAAAGGTTATGAGGATAAGGTAGGAACTGGATACTGATTGTGGATATTGTGATATTCATTATCTAGTGGGCGTACTCAATAAATCCATAGTAGAATAATAACCACAATAGAATCAATGAATGACCACACCTACAGGGTATTCAAACAGTGTGAAAAAGACAACAAACTGTGCAAATACAAATAGAATGAAATATAAATAAAAAACAAACAAATAAATAAGCATTAAATATCAAGAACAAGAGATAAAGAGTACTTGAAAGCAAGTCCATTGGTTTTGGGAACATTTCAGTGATGAGGCAAGTGAAGTTGAGTGAAGTTATCACCTTTGGTTCAAGCCTGATGGTTGAGATCTAATAACTGTTCCTGAACCTAAGGCAACTGGACCTTCTTCCTGATGGCAGCAGTGAGAAGAAAGCATAACTTGGGCGGTGGGGGTCCTTGATGACGGATGCTGCTTTCCTGCGGCAGTGCTTTGTGTTAATGTGCTGAATGGCGGGGAGGACGTTACCTGGGATGGCCTAGGCTATATCCACTACTTTTTGTACAATTTTCCATTCAAGGACATTGGTGTTTTCATACCAGGCTGTGATGCAACCAGTCAATATACTCTCCACTACACATCTATAGAAGTTAGTCATGCCAAGTTTTATTTATGTATTTGCTTGTTTGTTTGTTTGTTTATTTATTTATTGGCATACAACACGGAATCAACCCTTCCAGCTCTTTATGCCACGCCACCCAATAATCCCCTGATTTAATCCTAGCCTAATCACGAGACAACTTACAAAGACCAATTAACTTACCAACTGGTATATCTTTAGAATGTGGGAGGAAACCAGAGCACCTGGAGGAAACCCATGCAGCCACGGGGAGGATGTACAAACTCTTTACAGGCAGTCACAGGAAATTGAACCAGGTTGCTGGTACTATAAAGCGTTGAGCTAGCAAGTAGGCTACTGTGCCGTATCTTTGCAAATTTCCATCGCTAACCTCAATCAGAATTATTTTTTCTCCCTTAAGATAGCCTTTGATGGACTTCTTGTATAGTTCTGGATCACCGTTCTTGAATGCAACAGATCTAGCCTCAGCAGACAACAAATCACCTGGTGCATCCTTAGTTTTTGGTTTGGGTATGTCAGGTATATTCTTGAAAGGACACTCTTAACTTCACATGTATTGATTAATTTCGTGACGACTGTGGCACATTCATTCTGATACAAAGATGAATCCCTGAATATTGTCTAGTCCACCAACTCAAAGCAGTCCTGTAAGTGCTCCTCCATCTGCCTTGTGCATACCTTCTTGGTCCTCACCACTGAGAGCAGATAGACAGCCAGGTGACCAGACTTAGGATGGCACAGTAAGCAATCTTGAAGGTTGTACAACAGTGGTCAAGAAAAACAACAGGAATTCTGCAGATGCTGGAAATTCAAGCAACACACATCAAAGTTGCTGGTGAACGCAGCAGGCCAAGCAGCATCTGTAGGAAGAGGTGCAGTCGACGTTTCAGGCCGAGACCCTTCGTCAGGACCAACTGAAGGAAGAGTGAGTAAGGGATTTGAAAGTTGGAGGGGCAGGGGGAGATCCAAAATGATAGGAGAAGACAGGAGGGGGAGGGATAGAGCCAAGAGCTGGACAGGTGATAGGCAAAAGGGGATACAAGAGGATCATGGGACAGGAGGTCCGGGAAGAAAGACAGGGGGGGGGGTGGACCCAGAGGATGGGCAAGAGGTATATTCAGAGGGACAGAGGGAGAAAAAGGAGAGTGAGAGAAAGAATGTGTGCATAAAAATGAGTAACAGATGGGGTACGAGGGGGAGGTGGGGCCTTAGCAGAAGTTAGAGAAGTCGATGTTCATGCCATCAGGTTGGAGGCTACCCAGACGGAATACAAGGTGTTGTTCCTCCAACCTGAGTGTGGCTTCATCTTTACAGAAGAGGAGGCCGTGGATAGACATGTCAGAATGGGAATGGGATGTGGAATTAAAATGTGTGGCCACTGGGAGATCTTGCTTTCTCTAGCGGACAGAACGTAGATGTTCAGCAAAGCGGTCTCCCAGTCTGCGTCGGGTCTCGCCAATATATAAAAGGTCACATCGGGAGCACCGGACGCAGTATATCACCCCAGTCGACTCACAGGTGAAGTGTTGCCTCACCTGGAAGGACTGTTTGGGGCCCTGAATGGTGGTAAGGGAGGAAGTGTAAGGGCATGTGTAGCACTTGTTCCGCTTACACGGATAAGTGCCAGGAGGGAGATCATTGGGGAGGGATGGGGGGGACGAATGGACAAGGGAGTTGTGTAGGGAGCGATCCCTGCGGAATGCAGAGAGAGGGGGGGAGGGAAAGATGTGCTTAGTGGTGGGATCCCGTTGGAGGTGGCGGAAGTTACGGAGAATAATATGTTGGACCCGGAAGCTGGTGGGGTGGTAGGTGAGGACTAGGGGAACCCTATTCCTAGTGGGGTGGCAGGAGGATGGAGTGAGAGCAGATGTACGTGAAATGGGGGAGTGGTCAAGAAAGTTGGCTCTTCTCGTTCCACAGGTAATAATTTGGTGCTAGTTGTTAAGCCACTTCTTCACGCTGGAAATCCCTCACAATAATGAAGATGCCATCAGAGTGCACAGTCTCATGACTGAGTAAAGGTCTCAGCTCTTCCAGGTCCTGCCTGACATTTATTGAGGTCGAATATACATTGCTACCTGGATGATGGCGGAAAACTCCCTCACTCCCCACTGAACATATAGAACATATAGAATAGTACAGCACAGTACAGGCCCTTCGGCCCACAATATTGTGCCGACCCTCAAACCCTGCCTCCCATATAAGCCCCCACCTTAGATTCCTCCATATATCTGTCTAGTAGTCTCTTAAACTTCGCTAGTGTATCTGCCTCCACCACTGACTCAGGCAGTGCATTCCACACACCAACCACTCACTGAGTAAAAAACCTTCCTCTAATATCCCCCTTGGACTTCCCACCCCTTATCTTAATGCCATGTCCTCTTGTATTGAGCAGTGGTGCCCTGGGGAAGAGGCTCTGGCTATCCACTCTATCTATTCCTCTTATTATCTTGTACAACTCTATCATGTCTCCCCTCACCCTCCTTCTCTCCAAAGAGTAAAGCCCTAGCTCCCTTAATCTCTGATCATAATGCATACTCTCTAAACCAGGCAGCATCCTGGTAAATCTCCTCTGTACCCTTTCCAATGCTTCCACATCCTTCCTATAGTGAGGTGACCAGAACTGGACACAGTACTCCAAGTGTGGCCTAACCAGAGTTTTATAGAGCTGCATCATTACATCGTGACTCTTAAACACTATCCCTCAACTTATGAAAGCTAACACCCCATAAGCTTTCTTAGCTACTTTATCCACTTGTGAGGCAACTTTCAGGGATCTGTGGACATGTACCCCGAGGTCCCTCTGCTCCTCCACACTACCAAGTATCCTGCCATTTACTTTGTACTCTGCCTTGGAGTTTGTCCTTCCTAAGTGTACCACCTCACACTTCTCCGGGTTGAACTCCATCTGCCACTTCTCAGCCCACTTCTGCATCCTATCAATGTATCTCTGCAATCTTTGACAATCCTCTGCACTACCTACAACACCACCAACCTTTGTGTCATCTGCAAACTTGCCAACCCACCCTTCTACCCCCACATCCAGGTTGTTAATAAAAATCACGAAAAGTAGAGGTCCCAGAACAGATATTTGTGGGACACGACTAGTCACAATCCTCCAATCTGAATGTACTCCCTCCACCACTACCCTCTGCCTTCTGCAGGCAAGCCAATTCTGAATCCACCTGGTCAAAATTCCCTGGATCCCAAGCCTTCTAACTTTCTGAATAAGCCTACCGTGTGGAACCTTGTCAAATGCCTTACTAAAATCCATACAGATCACATTCACTGCACTACCCTCATCTATATGCCTGGTCACCTCCTCAAAGAACTCTATCAGGCTTGTTAGACATGATCTGCCCTTCACAAAGCCATGCTGACTGTCCCTGATCAGACCATGATTCTCTAAATGCCTATAGATCCTATCTCTAAGAATCTTTTCCAACAGCTTTCCCACCACAGACGTAAGGCTCACTGGTCTATAATTACCTGGACTATCCCCACTACCTTTTTTGAACAAGAGAACAACATTCACCTCCCTCCAATCCTCCGGTACCATTTCCATGGACAACGAGGACATAAAGATCCTAGCCAGAGGCTCAGCAATCTCTTGAGCAGCCTGGGGAATATTCCGTCAGGCCCCGGGGACTTATCTGTCCTAATGTATTTTAACAGCTCCAACACCTCCTTTCCCTTAATATCAGCATGCTCCAGAACACCAACCTCACTCATATTGTCCTCACCATCATCAAGTTCCCTCTCATTGGTGAATACCGAACAGAAGTATTCATTGAGGACCTCGCTCTCTTCCACAGCCTCCAGGCACATCTTCCCACCTTTATCTCTAATCGGTCCTACCTTCACTCCTGTCATCCTTTTGTTCTTCACATAATTGAAGAATGCCTTGGGGTTTTCCTTTACCCTACTCGCCAAGGCCTTCTCATGCCCCCTTCTTGCTCTTCTCAGCCCCTTCTTAAGCTCCTTTCTTGCTTCCCTATATTCCTCAATAGACCCATCTGATCCTTGCTTCCTAAACCTCATGTATGCTGCCTTCTTCCACCTGACTAGACTTTCCACCTCACTTGTCACCCATGGTTCCTTCTCTGCACCTCATTATCCATAATGTTCTTGGTTATGGTTGGAAAAGCTAGTTAAATAAAGATTCATTTGTGAGTGCAAACCTTTTTATCGACTGTAATGTCCTGGTTTGTACACAATAGAATCTTGTGATTAGAGTAAAATGCAGGCACAATACCGGCAACTTCATCCTCCCTAAATACGCCCTTTTCACCAGAAAATGATCACTGCATTGACACCACCTGGTGCTTCACAAACTGTAGTGTAGCAGTGACTGTAAGATTATTACAGTGCCAGCGACCCCGGTTCAATTCTGATGCTGTCTGTGAGGGGTTTGCATGTTCCCCCATCATCTTGTGGGTTTCCTCCCGTTTCTCCGGTTTCCTCCACATTCTAACGTTGTACGGATAGGGCTGTTCATTCATCACAGGTGCTTAACTGGACGGTGCCGACTCGTTGGGCCAAAAAGACCTTTTACCCTGCTCGTTTCTCTAAAAAAAAAGTAAATAAGGAGTCGGAAAGGTAAAATATGACAAGTGTTAATCTCCATCTCATTTCCTTTGCAGATTACATTAAAGGAATGTAATCTCTTGATACTTCACCACTCCAGTCAACTGAAATGACACATTATATTTATTTATATTTATTTCAAGACAACAGATCAGAGAGATTTTTGTGCATTTTCTTGAGAAGCATACTACGTTCACTAACATAAACTCATAGTTTAATCAATGAGGGTACGACACCACCTATCAGCTGCTCACAATGTAGTCCAAACATCTTTACCCTGGTGTCTCCACAACAGTTCACACCTTCATTCATGCAAAAATAAGGCTAATGACCCTCCCATTAACTCTACAACTCCTAATGACCCTCATGTGATTGCTATAGCTTTAAACAACAGAGTTTATAAACCAGAAAACTACCTACCATGGATTAGAATTGAAGAAGCCTCTCAGATGAGTTGTGAAATGCCTTTTAGACAACACAGCAAGTCCAGTTGGCTTCATTTACTAATGCTTGATATACAATGACTGGAATGACTGAGAACCTTCATAGATATATTCCTTCCCTCTTTTCTTTCTTACATCGCCTTCTGTGCTCTCTTATCAGATTCCCCCTTTTCCAGCCCTGTATCTCTTTCACTAATCATCTTCCCAGCTCTTTACTTCTCCCCCCGCACCCCCTGTTCCGGTTTCACCTGCCACCATGTGCTTCTTCCTCCCCTCCCTCACCTTCTTACTCTGACTACTCATTTTTTTTTTCCAGCCCTGGTGAAGGGTCTCAGCCTGAAACTTCGACTGTGCTCTTTTCCATAGATGCTGCCTGGCCTACTGAGTTCCTCCAGCATTTTGTATACACATATACAATATATATGTCTTCAAACTCAGGATGGATCCCAGCACAGAGGATTGCTATCACATCTTGAATTGGCAGATGTACCGCAGCAACGTCACCACAGAACTGAGCCAATCGGCAAACATGAATTCAAACCACACTTCCACAACTCACAGATGGTGTAAAGATAATAGCCTCATCTTGTACATGGGCAAATCAAGTTCAAACCTCACCTCAGGGCATATTGACCCTGGCTGCCACAATCAGAGAGAAAATCATAGCTAAACTGACGACTGTCAATCAACAAACAAGGCTCCCCAGACTTGGTGATAAAATTCCATCAGACAGCATGCTAGAAGCAGCCAGTGAAGTACTAATCACAATTGCAATCTTCAACATAGCTGAGACCGATAACCTGATGTATCCATTGGCAGCAGCAACTCTAGAAATGCTGGGCTACAAAATGAAATTCAGTGGAGAGTACTGTCATAATACCTCCTGGAGACAACGATTGGAAGTCAAGATGAAATCCATAAGGGTGGAGGTCAGCAGACTAACTGAGCTGCGGAAAGGTGTGAAGATCAAAGACTCATCTTGGCTACGAAGGAATTACAGAGGTGTGTCCATAGCCAAACACTGGAAAGTGCCCAGCAAAAGTTAACAGCTCTGGCTACCAGACTACAGAGGTACACAAAGGACACAGAGGCCATGCAAATAAATGCCCTCTTCTCCAAAGAACCAGGAAAAGTATTCACACAGTTCCAGGGTAACAACATGCCAGTACCTGAACCAACCAAAATAGCAACTGAGGAGTACTTGTAGAGTATATGGGAGAAAGAAACATCACATTACACCAGTGCCCAATGGCTGAAAGACCTACAAGCAAGCTCCTGCAACCTCACCATTACACCAGGAGATGTCCAGTAACAGGTAGCAAATATGAAGAACTGGACATCACCAGGGCCTGACATGATTCACACCTATTGATTAAAGAAACTGACAGTATTATATACACAGCTAGCAGCACAAATGAACCAGCTGCTTGAAGAAGGCTCCCATCCTGACTGGCTAACTCAAGGAAGAACAGTACTCATAAAGAAGGATCCCCACAAAAGAGCAACACCATCAAACTACCAGCCTATAACCTGCCAGTCAACAACATGGAAGCTCCTATCAGGCATCATAGCCACCAAGCTGAAGAAACGTGTGTAAATTCCTGAGCCCTGCTCAGAGGGGGATTGGTAATGGAACCAGCGGCTCCAAGCACCAACTACTGATAGACAAACCAGTCATGCGAGACTCCCAAGACCAGGCAAACCAACTGAAACAGAGCCTGGATCGACTACCAGAAAGCATAAGACTCAAAGCCCCACTTATGGATCCTGGAATGCCCGTCTCTGCACAAGGTCAAGAAGACACTAAGGACCTTCATCAAGAACTCAGTGGGCTGTCGGAGGACAATGCTAGAAGTTAACTCAAAGCCAATAACACAAGTAATCATCAGATGTGGAACATACCAGGTGATGCACCATCCCCACTGCTGATCTGCATAGGCTTGAACCTCCTCAGCCATATCATCTCAAAGAGTGGATATGGGTACAGGTTCAAGAGTGGAGTGACCATCAGCCACCTCCTGCACATGGATGACATCAAGCTGTATGCCAGAGATGAAAGAGACTTTGACTCACTAAACCACCTGACAAGGGTATACAGCAGAGACACTGGGATGCCATTTGGACTGGAAAAATCGAGCCAGATGGTAGTGAAAAGAAGCAAGCTCATCAAGATTGAAGGAGACGAGTTACCTGAAGGTCAGATACTGGATATTTTGGACAATTACAAATATCTGGGTATCCTGCAGTTGCATGGAAGCCAGGATGAGAACATGGTGGTCTGCAGCATTCAAGTATCTCCAAAGAGTGAGGTAGGTCCTAAAAAGCCAGCTAAGTGGGAAGAATAAGTTCAGAGCCATCAACACATTCACACTACCAGTCATCAGATACCCAGCTGCAATAGTGTGCTGGCCAAGAAACAAACAGGAAGCCACTGACATCAAGACCCAGAAGCTCCTAACAATACCTGGAAGATTCCATCCAATGTCCAATATTGAGCGACTCTACACCCATTGGAATAAAGGAGGACAGGGACCTGGAAGTGTCCAGGCCACAGTCCTGGAAGAAATGCAAAACATCCATGAGTATGTCAGGAAGATGGTCCCTAAGAATGACCTGCTAGGAGAATACCACAGGCAGCAGGCAGGAGATATGGAAATGGAAGTGGATGAACCAGAGGCCATGGCAAGACAAGCCACTGCAGAGGTTGTACCATCACCAGATATCAGGGGTGGCTGACATAAGAAAGTCCTACCAATGGCTGGAAATTGCAGAGCTGAAGGACAGCACAGAGGCGTTGCTCATAGATGCATAAGAACCGGAGCTGAGCACAAAAGCAATAGAAGCAGGGTTCTATCACACCAGACAAGACCCAAGATGTAGACTGAATCCACTGAAACCATCCAGCACGTAGTAGCCGGGTGCAAGATGCAGGCAGGGATAGCATTCACTGAATGGCACAACCAAGCTGCAGGAATTATGTACAGGAACATCTACACTGGGTATGGATTGGACACTCCCAAGTCCAAATGGGAAACAGCCGAGACGCTAGTGGAGAATGACAGAGCTGAGATCCTGTGGGACTTCCACATACAGACTGATGATCAGGTACTGGCCAACCAACCAGACATAGTCATACTGAACAATGAATAGAAGAAAGCAATTGTCATAGATATGGCAACCTCGAATGACAGTAACATCAGGAAGAAAGAATGTTAGAAGCTGGAGAAATACCAGTAGTGCAAAAAGAGAAAAAATGTCATGAGGTAGTGTTCATGGGTTCAAAGTCCATTCAGAAATCTGATGGCAGAGGGGAAGAAGCTATTCCTGAATCACTGAGTCTTCAGGCTCCTGTACCTTTTCCCTGATGGTAGCAATGAGAAGAGGGCATGTCCTGGGTGATGGGGGTCCTTAATGATGGAACTGAAATGCGTACTGTCCAAAACAATTCACAGATTCAGCCTTGCCTGCTAAATTCCTCCAGCAGTTTACATCTTAGCCACAATCAGGACAGGTTTACATGGTTGAATGAACTCCCCCATCTTAAATTTCATTACTTGTATTAAGATGGATCAAAGCAAACAGCTTAAAATAACAATCAGTTCTGAATGATTAACACTGATCCTGACATCTATGGTCCATGGTCTGTTTCTGCTCCCGTGGGCTTGAAGTGCAAGTGACAGGCAGGCAGGCAGGTGAAATATTTAATTCAGTCTTGCATGTTCACTTTTTGTTTCACTGCCATCCTCATGAATTAGTCAGCATCCTTCCGAGCTCGCTGCCTTATCAGCACGATTGAACAATAACCACTTGCCATAGCTTTGTAATCTACTGACTGAAATAGATTCACTGTGCTAAAAATAGTTCTCCCAGTTTCTCTTTGTCTGGGCTGAATATAAAAGCTGTTAAGGAGCTTCTAAAGAAACTGGCTTTTCCTCGCAGCAGAAGTCAATGCAAAAGCACAGCATTTCTGATGACCCCCAACATGCCCCTTCACAATGCACACTAAACCTTAATGAGACTCAGGGCATTCACTGAATTGGGCAGGGTCAACTGAAGGGAAACAGGACCCTCAGCATATCCACTCCAATCCAGTGTTTATTCTTGATTGAATCTCCTTCCTTCTCTCTTTATTTCTCCACCTCACCGTATCCCTCTGTCGCTTTCTGCCTTGCCTACTTCTCAAATATTCTTAGTGCTTTGCTTTGACAACTCCAGGTCATGGTGACTTCTATATTTACTCCAGTCCATTTCCATAGACTTGCGGCCCATTAACTTATGGCAGGGAATTCAGATAGTTTTTTAAAGAATGTGGCAAACATTGGGGAAAATGAGAAAACAAGGGATTGCAGATGCTGGAATCTGGTGCAATACAGAGCAATGTTCCTGGAAATCAATAGGTTAGAGATCATGTAAAGAGGGAAGAATTTTACATTTAATGACGAGACTGCTCATCTGGACTGAAGGACAGAACAGAGGTAGACAGTATGAAACAGTAGAGGAGCAAAGGCTGGCAGGTGATAGGTGGATCCAGATGAAGGAGGAGGGTGATGGGTTATTTATCATTGCTCAATCGCACTGATAAGGCAGCGAGCTCGGAAGGATGCTGACTGTATCATGAGGATGGCAGTGAAACAAAAAGTGAACATGCAAGATTGGATTATATATTTCACCTGCCTGCCTGCCTGTCACTGCACTTCAAGCTCACGGGAGCGGAAACAGACCATGGACCATAGATGTCAGGATCAGTGTTAATCATTCAGAACTGGTTGTTATTTTGAGCTTCTCATTGTTACCGTCAAGAAGGAGGTACAGAAACCTAAAGGCACACACTCAGCGATGCAGAAACAGCTTCTTCCCCTCTGCCATCCAATTCCTAAATGGACATTGAACCCATGAACACTACCTCACACTTAAAAAAAATATATATTATTCTTGTTTTTGAACTATTTTTAATCTATTCAATATTGTAATTGATTTATTTCTCCATTTATTTTTTTTCTCTTTCTATATTATCTTGTATTGCATTTTACTGCTGCTGCTAAGTTAATAAATTTCACGATATATTTTGGTGATAATAAACTTGATTCTGATATGGATAGGTGGAGTGCCTAATGACTGAAGATGCACTCCTTTCCTCTCCACTCCCCTCTCCCATCCTCATCTCCCTGGTTTAATTCATTGGCGCATGAATGCGGATGGCAGAGGGGAGAGGTGAGGAAAGGGGGCAAGTGGGAGGTATGTATGGTGATGGAGATGGACGTAGACATTAAGAAAAAAATAGCTTTACACATCCCTTTGTAGGAAAAAAAATGCAGAGTTAATACTCTCAAATAGAATCGAAATTTATGCTTTAAAAGGGTAATACTGTAGTGCGGAAGAGGACAAGAAAATTGGGACTAATACCCTACCTTTCAAAGAGTTGTCACAGATACCATGGGCTAAAAGCTCTTCTTATGTACGATAAGATTCTGTGATTCTATATTGGGCAGAAGTGGTCCGTCGCACATCCAGAAGAGGAAGACAGAGGAGAATGTAGATCTTTGACTTGATTTTACCCTTCACCTCTTTGAACTTGTTCCTTCGTCTGACTCAATCTTATCCAGCCTCTTGTGAAGTTCGACCACTGTTTTTTTTTGCACTGGGTCAGTGCATGATACAGAAAATAAATAATTATTCAAATAATGGGATTGAAATTTCTCTTTGTCAGTATTGCAGAATAAGTGACAATGATCCAACAGCTCATTTTACACCCAACCCAATGTGTTTTTACAATTGAAGCTGAATGAACAGGCAGAATGTACAATTGGCTGCTGTTTCTGTATTTGGCTTTTGTGTAAACCAGTCTCATCTGCGTTTGCTTTTGATGGCTTTGTTTAAATGCAGAACACTGGACAAGACACAGAATAACTCCCTGCTCATCTACCATTAAGAATAAATTGAATCTTATATTTCAATTTATAGCTTTATCTCAAGGACACAAAAGAGAGAAAAGATGTTTTACATTGCATAGAAGCTTATTCTCGGTCCCTTCTGTTTTCCGTCTTGGAACCATACTTCAGAAAGGAGATCACAAACACAATAAATTCTCCAGATGCTGGGAATAGAGCAACACAAAGTGCTGCAGCTGCTGAGTTCATCTAGAACTTTGTGCGTTGCTCGAGAGGTTATGTTGCAACTTTATAAAACTTTGGTCAGGCCACATCTGGAGTATTGCAGCCAATTCTGGTTGCCCTACTATAGGAAGGACGTTGACGCTTTGGGGAGGGTGCAGCACAGATTTACCAGGATGCAGCCCGGTTTAGAAGGCCTGTGCTATCACGAGAGGCTGCATAAACTTGGATTGTTTTCTCTGGAGCGCCGGGGGTTTACAAGATTATGAGAGGCATTAATAGGGTGGACAGAGAGAATCTGTTTCGCAGGGTTGAAATGTCTAATACCAGAGGGCATGCATTGAAGGTGAGAGGGTGGTAGGTTCAAGGGTGATGTGAGGGGTAAGTTCTTTACTCAGAGAGTGGTGGATGCCTGGGATGCTCTGCCTGGTACGGTGTTAGAGGTAAGTGCATTAGAGGCTTTTAAGAGACGTTTGGATAGGCACATGTATGTAAGGGAGATGAAGGGATATGGACATGGTTTAGGTAGAAGGGATTAATGTTTGGATGTTTTTAATTTGGTTTTAAGCTGGTTCGGCACAACATCGTGGAACAAATGGCCTGTTCCTGTGCTGTACTGTGCTATGTCTGAAAAGATGTTGGCCAGTGAAGGAGGACAGCATGATGCTGGGGTTTGGAATATAGGGTCATATATGGAGCAAAGGCAGGTAATTGGAGTTGAGATATGGACGAACTGAGAGTGAAGCAAGGTGGTTGCATGTCTTTGCTAAGTCACTGACCCCTCTATACTTTATGACAATGTAAAGCTACCCAATCACCACCATTGATCCGCTGGTGAAATCCATTCCATCCTATAGAGTAGGCAAGGAGTATTTACTCTATACATGGTTTGCAGTTGAGGAATCCCTTCTGCAGCAACACACTAATATGGCAAGTCATTCCTTGGCCCTCAGGTGGAAAACTATGTCAATTTCTAGACACTATTCTTGTAGGAAGGGTGTCAAAGTTGCAGAGAGTACAGAGGAAGATGATTCAAATGGTTCCGTTAATTAACAGAGAATGTATCCAGTATACAACCTGAAATACTTGTCTTTTCAGACATCCACAAAGAACAGAAGAACCTCAAATAAATGAACGACAAAAAAGTGTTAGAACCACTGAACCTGTTAATAGAGTCCATAACCTCATAATCTTTGAACAGGATAGTGCAAGGGATGTGTTTGGTTGTATGAAGAGCTTGCAACCGCTGGAATTGTTCTCTTTACAACAATAGGGTCACAGAGTTTCCTAACAAAGGTGTTCAAAGTGGTAAGAGATTATATATAATAGTGATATTTCCTCTGACCAGTCGATCAGTTGTTTCTTCTTCAACTTTTCCTATCCATATACTTCTCTGATAGTTGTTATTTCACCCGTCTCAATCACATCCTCTGGCAGCTCATTTTACAAACAGCAGCATATGTGTCACCTTCTGTGTAAAAAAGTTGCTCCTAATGGTCCTATTAAATCTTTCCCTTCTTACCTTAAATTTTTCATTCTTGATCCCCCGACCCTGAGGAAAAGATAGACTGGTGGGCGTGTTCAAGGACATCTTCAATCTCTCAATGCTGCAGTCAGAGTTTCCAACCTGCTTCACATAGGCGGCAATCATATCCGTGTCCAAGAAGAGCAGGGTAAGCTGTGTCAACGATCATCACCGAATGGCACTCACATCTACTGTGCTGAAGTGCTTCGAGAGGTTGATCATGGCCTGGATCAACCCGTGCATAAGCAAGGGTCTGGGCCCACTGCAATTTGCCTATCACCACAAGAGGTCTACAGTGGATGCAAACTCACTGGCTCTGCGCTCGCCCTTGGATCACCAGAACGATAATAATACCTATATCAGGCTGCTATTTATTGATTACAACTCAGCATTCAACACCATCATACTCTCAGTTGTAATCAATTAGGTACAGAATCTGGCCCTCTGTACTTCCCTTTGCAACTAGATCCTTGATTTCGTCTCTGGGAGACCACAGTCTATACAGATCAGAAATAACATCCGCTCCTCCCTGTCAAACAACAGTGATATATGTCAAAGATGTGTCCGTAGCTCACTACACTAAGCTCTCAACACCCACAACTGTATAGCTTGGCATGGCTCAAATGTCTTCTATAAATTTGCCGATGACACAACTATTGTTTGCAGAATTTCAGATGGTGGCAAGGAGGCATACGGGAGCAAGACAGATCAGCTGGTTGAGTGGTGTCGCAGCAATTCAATGTCAGTAAAGTCAAGAAAATAACTGTGGACTTCAAGAAGGGTAAGATGAGGAAACATTCACTAGATCTCATTGAGGAACCAGAAGTGGAAAGTGTGAGCAGTTTCATGTTGCTGCGTGTCAACATCTCTGAGAATCTATCCTGGACCCAAACTATTGATGCAATTACCAAGAAGGCACAACAGTGACTATAGTGCATTAGGAGTTTGAGGAGGCTTGATATGCAATGGCAAGCATTTAAAGATTGTATGGATGAACTACAATAATTGTTCATCCCAGTTTGGCAAAAGAATAAACCAGGGAAGGTAGTGCATCCATGGCTGACAGGGGAAATTAGGGATAGTATCAATTCCAAAGAAGAAACATTCAAATTAGCCAGAAAAAGTGGCACACCTGAGGACTGGGAGAAATTCAGAGTCCAGCAGAGGAGGACAAAGGGCTTAATTAGAAAAGGGAAAAAAGATACTTTATACTTTATTGTTGCCAAACAATTGGTACTAGAACGTACAATCATCACAGTGATATTTGATTCTGCGCTTCACAGTCCCTGGATTACAAATATTAAATATTAAAGATATTTAAAATAGTTAAAATTAGTAAATATTAAAAATTTAAATTATAAATCATAAATAGAAAATAGAAAAATGGGAAGTAAGGTAGTGCAAAAAAACCGAGAGGCAGGTCCAGATATTTGGGGGTACGGCCCAGATCCAGGTCAGGATCCGTTCAGCAGTCTTATCAGAGTTGGAAAGAAGCTGTTCCCAAAACTGGCTGTACTAGTCTTCAAGCTCCTGAACCTTCTCCCGGAGGGAAGGGGGACAAATAGTGTGTTGGTTGGGTGGGTCATGTCCTTGATTATCCTGGCAGCACTGCTCCGACAGCGTGCAGTGTAAAGTGAGTCCACAGACGGAAGATTGGTTTGTGTGATGTGCTGCACTGTGTTCACGATCTTCTGCAGCTTCTTTCGGTCTTGGACAGGACAACTTCCATACCAGGTTGTGATGCACCCTAGAAGAATGCTTTCTACGGTGCATCTATAAAAATTAGTGAGGGTTTTAGAGGACAGGCCAAATTTCTTTAGTTTTCTCAGGAAGTAAAGGCGCTGGTGGGCCTTCTTGGCAGTGAACTCTGCTTGGTTGGACTAAGGCAGGTCATTTGTGATATTGACCATGAGGAACATAAAGCTTTTGACCCGTTCCACTTGAGCACCACCGATGTAAATTGTGTCTTGTGGTCCGCTACTCCTTCTGAATTCAACCACCAATTCCTTCGTCTTACTGACGTTGAGGGATAGGTTATTGTCTTCGCACCATGCCACCAGGTTCTTAATTTCCTCTCTGTACTCAAACTCACCATTACCCGAGATACGGCCTACAATTGTTGTATTATGAGAGAAAACTGGCAGGGAATATAAAAACTGACTGTAAAAGCTTTTATAGATATGTGAAAAGAAAAAGACTGGTGAGGCCAAATGTAGGTCCCTTACAGTCAGAAACAGGTGAATTGATCATGGGGAACAAGGACATAGCAGACCAATTGAATAACTACAACTGTTCTGTCTTCACTAAGGAGGATATAAATAATCTTCCGGAAATAGTAGGGGACCGAGGGTCTAGTGAGATGGAGGAACTGAGGGAAATATATGCCAGTAGGGAAGTGGTGTTAGGTAAATTGAAGGGATTAAAGGCAGATAAATCTCCAGGGCCAGATGGTCTGTATCCAGAGTGCTTAAGGAAGTAGCCCAAGAAATAGTGGATGTATTAGTGATAAATTTTCAAAACTCTTTAGATTCTGGACTTGTTCCTGAGGATTGGAGGGTGGCTTTAAAAAAGGCGGGAGAGAGAAACCAGGGAATTATAGACTGTCTAGCCTGACATTGGTGGTGGGGAAACTGCTAGAGTCAGTTATCAAAAATGTGATAACAGAACATTTGGAAAGCAGTGAAATCATCCGACAAAGTCAGCATGGATTTGTGAAAGGAAAATCATGTCTGATGAATCTCATAGAATTTTTTGAGGACGTAACTTGTAGAGTGGATAAGGGAGAACCAGTGGATGTGGTATATTTGGATTTTCAAAAGGCTTTTGACAAGGTACCACACAGGAGATTAGTGTGCACACTTAAAGCACACAGTATTGGGGGTATGGTATTGCTGTGGATAGAGAATTGGTTGGCAGACAGGAAGCAAAGAGTGGGAATAAACGGACCTTTTCAGAATGGCAGGCAGTGACTAGTTGGGTACCGCAAGGCTCAGTGCTGGGACCCCAGTTGTTTACAATATATATTAATGACTTAGACGAGGGAATTAAATGCAGCATCTCCAAGTTTGCGGATGATACGAAGCTGGGCGGCAGTATTAGCTGTGAAGAGGATGCTAAGAGGACGCAGGGTGACCTGGATAGGTTATGTGAGTGGGCAAATTCACGACAGATGCAATTTAATGTGGATAAATGTGAGGTTATCCACTTTGGTGGCAAGAACAGGAAAATAGATTATTATCTGAATGATGTCCAATTAGGAAAAGGTGGGGTACAATGAGACTTGGGTGTCATTATACACCAGTCATTGAAAGTGGGCATGCAGGCACAGCAGGCGGTGAAAAAGGCGAATAGTGTGCTGGCATTTATAGCGAGAGGATTTGCGTACAGGAGCAGGGAGGTACTACCGCAGTTGTACAAGGCCTTGGTGAGACCACACCTGGAGTATTGTGCGCAGCTTTGGTCCCCTAATCTGAGGAAAGATATTCTCGCCATAGAGGGAGTACAAAGAAGGTTCACCAGATTGATTCCTGGGATGGCAGGACTTTCATATGATGAAAGACTGGATCGGCTAGGCTTATATTCACTGGAATTTAGAAGACTGAGGAGGGATCTTATTGAAGCGTATAAAATTCTAAAGGGATTGGACAGGCTAGATGCAGGAAGATTGTTCCCGATGTTGGGGAAGTCCAGAACGAGGGTCACAGTTTTAGAATAAAGGGGAAACCTTTTAGGAGCAAGATGAGGAAAAACTTCTTCAGACAGAGAGTGGTGAATCTATGGAATTCTCTGCCACAGGAAACAGTTGGGGCCAGTTCATTGGCTATATTTAAGAGGGAGTTAGATATGGCCCTTGTAGCTAAAGGGATCAGGGGGTATGGAAAGAAAGCAGTTACAGGGTTCTGAGTTGGATGAATAGCCATGATCATACCGAATGGCGGTGCAGACTTGAAGGGCCGAATGGCCTACTCCTGCACCTATTTTCTATGTTTCTATGTTTCTATATGTCAGCAAGGATCTCGCAAATTTGTACAGATGTACTATGTAGACTCTATGTACATGTGGTATGGAGGGGCCATTACACAGGAATGGGAAAATCTGCAGACAGTTGTAGATTCAGACAGCTCCATCATGGGCACTAGCCTCCCCAGCATCCAGGACATCTTCAAAAGGTCATGTCTCAAAAAGGTGGCATCTATCATTAAGGACACTCAGGTTTCCAGGACATGCCCCCTTCTCATTGTTACCATCAAGGAAGGAGTACCAGAGCCTGAAGATGCACATAACATTTCAGGTACAACTTCTTCTCCTCCACCATCAGATTCTGAATGGACAACGAACCCATGAATACTTACTCCATATGTTTCCCTCTCTTTTTGCACTTCTTGCTTAATTTATTATTTTACCTGCATATACAGTGCCTCTCATGTTTTATTATTTTAAAACATTGAATCACAGTCAATTTAATTTGGGTTTTTTGACACTGATAAAAAGACTCTTTCATGTCAAAGTGAAAATAGACCTCTACAAAGTGATCTAAATTAATTAAAATATAAAACACAAACTAATTTTTTGCATAAGTACTCCCCCCCCCCGCCTTTAATACAACACACCAAATCAACACTGATTCAACCAGTTAGTTTTAAAAGTCAGATAATTAGTTAAATAGAGATCTGTTTTTGGAGACCTGTGTGCAATCAAGGTGTTTCAATTGATTGTAATAAAAATACGTCTGCTCTGGAAGGTCCAACTGCTGGTGAGTCAGTATCCTGGCAAAAACTACACCATAAAGAGAAAAGAACGCTCCAAGCAACTCCACAAAAAGGTAATTGAAAAGCACAAATCAGGAGATGGATACAAGAAAATTTCCAAGTCACTGAATATCCCTTGGAGACAGATAAGTCAATCATCAAGAAATGAAAAGCTGTAAATCTGCCCAGAGCAGGCCACCTTCAAAAACTGAGTGATCTTGCAAGAAGGGGTCTAGTGAGGAAGGCCACCAAGTGACCTATGACAACCCTGGAGGTGTTACTAGCTTCAGTGGCTGAGATGGGAGAGATTGTGCATACAACAACTGTTGCCTGGGTGTTTCAGCAGTTGTAGCTTTATGGGAGAATGGAAAAGAGAAAGCCACTGTTGAAAAGAAAAAACTCACCTGAACTCTCAGCTAGAGTTTGCCAGAAAGCATGAAGTCAGCTGGAAGAGAGTTCTGTGGTCTGATGAAACCAAAATTGAGCTTTTTGGCCATCAGACTAAATTCAATGCACATCATCAAAAACACACCATCCCTACCGTGAAGCATGGTGGTGGCTGCATCACACTATGGGGATGCTGCAGCAGACCCTGGCATGCTTGTGAAGGCAGAGGGTAAAATGAATGCAGCAAAATACAGTGAAATCCTAGAGGAAAATCTAATGTAGTCTGCAAGACAACTGTGACTTAGGAGATTTGTTTTCCAGCAAGACAATCACTCCAAAGATAAAGCCAAAGCTACACGGGAATGACATAAAAACAACAAAGTTCATATCCTGGAGTGGCTAAGCCAGAGATCAGAGCTCAATCTAATTGAGAATTTGTGGCTGGAAATGAATCGGGCTGTTCACTCACAATCCTCATGCAATCTGACAGAGCTTGAGCAGTTTTGTAAAGAAGAATGGGGAATAATTGCAGTGTCCAGATGTGCAAAGCTGATAGAAACCTATCCACACAGACTCAAGGCTATAATTGCTGCCAAAGGTTTGCTTAAATTGCCACTAAGTACTGACTTGAAGGGAGTGAATACTTATGTAATCAATTATGTTGTGTTTTATATTTGTAATTAATTTGGATCACTTTGTAGAGATCTGTTTTCACTTTGACATGAAAGACTTTTTTTGTTGATCAGTGTCAAAGAAGCCAAATTAAATCCACTGTGATTCAATGTTGTAAAATAATAAAACATGAAAACTTCCAAAAGGGGTGAATACTTTTTATAGACACTGTATGTATACTTCTTATTGTAAGTTATAGTTTTATTACTATTTATTGCAATGTACTACTGCGGCAAAAACAATTGATTTCACGACGTCCCACTGTCCGTCTCACTATACCCCTTGCCCATCCTCTGGGCTTTTTTCCCCCTCCCCCTTCTCTTTCTCCCTGGGCCTCCTGTCCCATGATCCTCTCATATCCCTTTTGCCAATCACCTGTCCAGCTCTTGGCTCCATCCCTCCCCCTCCTGTCTTCTCCTATCATTTCGGATCTCCCCCTCCCCCTCCCACTTTCAAATCTCTTACTAGCTCTTCCTTCAGTTAGTCCTGACGAAGGGTCTCGGCCTGAAACGTCGACTGTACCTCTTCCTAGAGATGCTGCCTGGCCTGCTGCGTTCACCAGCAACTTTGATGTGTGTTGCTTGAAATTCCAGCATCTGCAGATTTCCTCATGTTTGTGGTTTCACAACACATGCCATTGATTCTGATACTGGGTGCATTCACCCTTTCTATGCCCATCATGATTTTATGAGATCACCTCTCAGTCTCCTATGCTCTATTGAAAAACATCCTAGCCCGTCCAATCTCTCCCTATTAATCAGCCCCTCAAGTCCTGGCAAAAAACTTGAAAATCTCTTGTGCACTGATTTCAGTTCAGTAACATCTTTCCTAAATCAGGGTGACCAGAACTGTGTGGCTTCACCAGTGTCTTGTACAACTGCACCATACCTCCCAACCTCTCTATTCAGTGCCCTCACTGTTGGAAGCCAACCTTCTTCAACGCCCTTCTTCAGTATATTGAATGCTGAAACATGTCAAGTGGCCTATGCTTACTCCTACTTTCTATGCTTCTATATTTCTCCTTATGGTTGATATTGGTCTAGAGGACAAATATAATTTTCAGGTGATTCATATCAAGATTAGTAGAGTTGGTCCTGCAAATTGTGAATTAGGCACTTTGCCAAATGTCTGTCCAAGATTACCTTAGCATGTATAAGGTGATTGCATTTTTACATCCATGTGTCAAACATCTGTCATGGACTAAGTGGTCTTTTCCTTCCTCTCGACCCACCTTCTTAGTCTGGCTTCTTCCCCTTCCTTTTCCATCCTGATGAAGGGTCGTGGCCCAAAACATCAACTGTTTATTCCCCTTCATACACGTTGTCTGACCTGCTGAGTTCCTCCAGTATTGTGTGTGTTCTGCATTGGACTTCAGTGCTGCCAACATACCACAGGAGAGTAAGGATTTGTCATGGACTTAAAATAATAGCTGATAAAAAAGCAGAAAAAAAGTGAAGGAGATTTTCCTTCTCATGGGGAATGGAGTTTTTGAAAAGTGAGAAACTCAAGCAAAAGCGATTTAGCATGGCCTTGTGAGGGACTGGTTTGCAAAAGTATGGGGAAGGGCCAAAGCTTGAGAGTAAATAAGATGATTTTTTTCCCCAAAAGAAAACTCAGCGCAAATATGATGGGCTGAATGGCCTCCTACCAAACTGGAAGGTTTTGTGGGGCAGACACTCTCACAGCCGAATATTGGGAGATGTCAACTGATACTGTCAAGCTGCTTAGGGTCAGTGAGCCCAAGGTAAATTTCTCCTACCATTCTTCTATATAAAGATAGAGTTGCACCCGTAAGATCCAATTACACAAAGGTAGACCATCAGTGAGTTATTGCAAATTGATTGTCTGCTTTGATTTACAGAAAGATATTCTGCCTGTTGCACCCGCACAAAGGAAATGTTTATTACTTATTCTTTGTCCTGTGCTGATGTCTAATTGTTAATTTGACCTTCACCACATAAAAGTGACAATGATTTGCTTCCAAAGTGCTGACGTTTAAAATAATTGCATGCATATTAAACACTGAGAACGGAGATTCCCAAGGTATCCTGCAAACCATCTGTAATCAGCAGTCTCTTTACAACATTTGAAATCCCTGCAGGACCAAAAATTAAGGCTGATCAGTCACAAATTGTTTAGTTATAGTTTACATGGTGTACTAAAACCCTCTGCTAATTTGACACAGTCACAATCTGAAGGGCTGAATATTTTTGGTTTCAATGGTTTTGAAAAGTGAGCAAACATTCCAGAGACGCAATTAGTCTTTCACCGATAAGCCACTGTGTTAGCAATAAATTTGAATTATTCAAAACTTTCACCTCCAAATGTTTTGCATTAGTGTTGCACGTGGCCATCAAGATGCACACATGGATGACCAAGCAATCCTTCACGATTGTTTGATGTGCTGGTCTGCGTCCTGGTTATGGTGACCAGGTGGATGGTTGTTACTCTTACCAATTTCAGATTAGTTATCCATTATGAAAACTGAAAGTCAATGTATTTTCTGGTTTGGGTGCGTTTTCTCTGTAATTATTTCTACTAAGCCAATAAAATTTGAAAATAAAATTCACCTCAACATGAAGCAAGATTGAGAATGTAAATTTAAGTTCTACACACGTGGCAGGATGGAGACTTAGGTGGTGGGTGATTTGGAATGAGCTTCATTTGAGAGGTAGGTTAGAGGAAAATTTCGTGTCACATTTTCCATCCAGATCCCAGATTTTTCTTTGAGTTCTTACTACACAAGCCATTCAGTTCCATGGGGTTGTTAGGATGTTCTTATTTTACGCAAGTCTTCTTCTTGATTGACTGCCACCGAGGACACGTTACGAGTTGCCCAGTGGGTGAAGCTGTTGGTACATACTACAACTTCCTTCTCTTAATGCAACTCCAAGCAACATATTGTTCATTAAACCATCACAATAAATAGAGTTTGGAAGGGGGGTATCACCCATCTCTTGTTGGATTGAGAAAGTGGCAGTGGGCTTTTCTGAGGAGCCAATAGCAATGCAATGCAACTGATTGGCTTGTTACGCCATTTAAAGGGTAGCTAAGAATCAACCACTTTGGAAAGTAAGTTACTGGAGTCACATGTAGGCAAGACCAGATAAAGACCAAAGGCCCCCTTCCTTGCACGAGTGAACCAGTTTGGTTTGCTGACGATGTCAGTTACTGAAACCACCTCTATTTCCAGACTTCAACATTGCAAATCCTTTTGAAAGGATTAAAATAAAAACAGAAAATGCTGGAAACACTCAGGTAAGTTGAACATTCTGACAAAAGGTCACAGTTTGAAAGCATTAAGTGTTTTTCTTCCTCCAGGTGCTGTCTGAACTATATTTACAACATTTTCTGTGTTTGTATTATCACTTTCCAGCTTCTGATGTTTTGTTTTTGATGGTATGTGGAAAGATCTGAGTTTGCACTTCTCGATTACTAGTCATGAACATTACATTACGTGAGCATACATCTGCATTCATGTACTGCAGTGATAAAGGAAAGTTAGGTTTAAAAGTAACAAAGGGGCTGCAGAGAGGCTCAAGGTGGTGGTACATCAGCATCATTGAAAAGACAATCTCCAGGATTTGTTCACCATCTACTTTGCAAACACATAATTTATCAAAAACTTCTGCCAATGAAAAAGACGAATGAGCAAGGTGCAAGGTGGTTGCAGGGAGATTACTTGAGCTTGGTTACCTTTTCCTAAATTCTCTGAAGCTTTAAGTTCTACAAGATCAGAAAAAAAGCTGCAGAAAGTTGTAAACTCAGCCAGCTCCATCAAGAGCACTAGTCTCCCCAACATCCAGGACACCTTCAGGAGGTGATGCCTCAAAAAGGTGACATCCATCATGAAGAACCCCCATCACACAAAACATGCCCTCTGCTCATTGCTGCCACCAAGAAGGAGATACAGGAGGCTGAAGACACCATCTTAGCCTTTCAGGAACAGCTTCTTCCCCTTTGCCATCAGATTTCTGAATAGGCACGGAACACATTTACACTTTTTCAGGATTTTTTTCCCTCTCTTTTTGCACTACATGTTCAATTTTATATACATATATCTTATTGTAAGTTATAATTTTTATCACTTTGTGTTGCAATGTTTTGCTATCGCCAAAGAATAAATTTCATGATATATGCTAGAGATATTAAACTTGATTCTAATTCTGATTCTGTAACTATTTCACAAGTCTGACCATGAGCTGGTTCATTTTGGCATGGGAATACAGTTCGCTAGAAGTCTAGATCTTTTATTTGTGCCTCTAGAAACCAAATGTTGTCTACCAGCCTTAGGCAGAATTCCACCACAGAAACAAGCCACTCAGTCCCACAAGCTTGTGCTGACATCCATATTCTAAACGAGCCAACTCTCATCCAAAACCATCTCATCGTATCAATATATCATTCTAATACTCTCATACAGTCCTATCACTAGTTCATTAATCCATTGATAAATTTATACACTTTTTCTTACACATCTATTTTCTAACATCTAACTTTATTTTTTATATAATGATTTATTCTTTACAATAAGACCATAAGACATAGGAGTAGAAATTATACATTTGGCCCATTGAGTCCTGGCAGATTTATTATCCCTCTCAACCCCATTCTCCTGCCTTCTCCCTGTAACTTTCCTACGCCCTGACTGATCAAGAACCTATTAACCTCTGCTTAAAATTTACTCAATGACGTAGCCTCCACAGCCATCTGTGGCAATCAATTCCACAGATTCACTACTTTCTGGCTAAAGAAAGTTCTCCTCATCTCTGTTCTAAAGGGATGTCTTTCTGTTCTACAGCTGTGCCCTCTGGTTCTAGATTCACCCACTATAGCAAACATCCTTTCCACTTCCACTCTATTTAGACCTTTCAATATTCGACGTTTCAATGAGATCCCTCCCTCATTCTTCTAAACTCCATTGGGTGCAGGCCTAGAGCCATCAAACACTCCTCTTATGTTAACCCTTTTATTCCCAGATACATTCATGTGGAAATTCTCTGAACCTCCTCCAATGCCTGCACATCTTTTCTTAGCTAACGATCCCAAAACTGCTCACAATACTCCAAGTGCAGTCTGTCCAATGCCTTAATAAGCCTCAGCACTACATCCTTGCTCTTATATTTTAGTCCTCTCGAAATGAGTGCTGAAATTGCATTTGCCTTTCTTACCACCTGAAAGTTAACCATTAGGGACTCCTGAACAAGGATTCCCAAGTCCCTACGCACTACTAATTTCTGTATTTTCTCCCCATTTTCAAAATAGTCTATGTCTTTATTCCTTCTACTGAAGTACATAACCATACAGTTCACTACACTAAAATCTTCGAAGGGTTCCGGCCTGAAACGTCGACCGATCTTTTCCACTGATGCTGCCCAAACTGTTGAGTTCCTCCAGCGTGTTGTGAGTGTTGTTTTGACCCCAGCATCTGCAGATTATTTTGTGTCCTACTTTATCATTTGCCTGCAAGTACCCCAAAACTTCATCCTTAATAACGGACTCCAAAATCTTCCCAACCACTGAAGTCAGCCTAACTGATGTATAATTTCCTTCCTTCTACCTCCTTCCATTCTTAAAGAGTGGAGTGACATTTGCAGTTTTCCAGGTCTCTGGAACCATTCCAGAACCTAGTGACTTGTGATAAATCATTACTAATGCCTCCTCAGTGTCTTCAGCTACCTCTTACAGAACCCTGGGGTGTAGTCCATCTGGTCCAGGTGACTTTCCTACCTTCAGACCTTTCAGTTTTCCAAGTATCTTCTCCTTAGTAATCGAAACTACACTCACTTCTGCCTCTGACATTCTCGAATTTCTGGCACACTGCTAGTATCTTCCACAGTGAGGACTGACAAAAAATATTTATTGAGTTCATCTGCCATTTCTTTGCAATCTATTATTACCTCTCCAGTGTCATTTTCCAGTGGTCCGATATCCACTCACACCTTTCTTGTACCTGTTCTTTATATATCAGAAAATCCTTTTGGGTATCCTTTTTTATATTGTTGGATAGCTTACCATCGTATTTAATTTTTTTCACTCCTTATGGCTTTTTAGTTGCTTTCTGTTGGTATTTAAAAGCTTCCCAATCCACTAACTTCCTACTCATTTTTGCTATATTATATGCCTTATCTTTTGATTTTATGCTGTCTTTGACTTCGCTTGTCAAGCACTGTTGCCTCATTCACCCTTAGAATACTTCTTCATCTTGAGCTGTATCTATCCTGCATCCTCTGAATTGTCCCAGAAAATCCAGCCACTGCTGCTCTGCTGTAATCCGTGATGATGTCCCTTTCCAATCACCTTTGGTCAGCCTCTCTCATGTCTCTGTAATTCCCTTTTATCCACTGTAATACTGATACATCTGACTTCATCTTCTCCCTCCTACACTGCAGGATGAATTCTGTCACATTATGACCACAGCCTCCCAAGGGTTTCTTTTCCCTAAGCTCGCTAATCAAATTTGGTGTATTACACAACACCTAATCCAGAATTGTCTTTCCATTCGTGGCCTCAACCACAAGCTGTTCTAAATAGCCATCTCATAGTCATTCTACAAAGTCTCTCTCGAGATCCAGCACCAACATAATTTTCACAACCTACCTGCAAATTGATATTGCCCATGACTATCGTAACATTGCCCTTTTTATATGTCTTTCTATTTCTTGCTGTAATTTGTGTCCCACTTTCTAGCTGCTCTTTGGAGGGCTGTACATAACTCACATAAGGGTCTTTTTACCCTTACAATTCCTTAACTCTACATATAAGGATTCTACATCTTCTGATCCTTTGTCATCTCGTTCTAAGGAGTTGATTTAATCTTTTTTTTACCAACAGAGCCACCCTACCCCCTTTGCCTACCCGCCTGTCCTGTTAATACAATGTGTGTACATGGGTGTTAAGCACCCAATTATGATCTTCTGTCAACCACAACTCAGTCATGCCCACAATGTCATACCTCCCAATCTCTAACCATGCTATCATCTACCTTATTCTGTATACTGCGTGCATTCAAATATAACACCTTTAGGCCTGTATTGTCACCCTTTTTGATTTCCTCCCCTTGTTACACGTCAACTCATCCCACTGACTGCAATTTTGCCCCATCATCTGCATACCCTTCCTCACTACATATTGTATTATCTTCGGTTCCCATTCCCCTGCCACATTTAGTTTAAACCCTCCCCAACAGCTCTAGCAAACCTGCCCACAATGATTTTGCCCCCTACCACCACCTCAGATTCAGGTGTAACCGATCCTTTTTGAATAGATCATACCTTCCCCAGAAGAGAATCCTATACAGTAATCCGGAAATCTGAAATCCTGCCCCCTGCACCACTTCCTCAGACACTCGTTCATCTATACTATCATCCTATTCCTGCTCTGTCCAGCACATGGGAATATTCCAGAGGCTACTACCTTGGGGGTGGGAGTATCCAGAACTAGAGGGCATAGCCACAAAATTGAGGAGCGACCCTATAGGACAGAAGTAAGGAGGAATTTCTTTTAGCTGGAAAGAAGAAAACCTGTGGAATGCTTAGCTACAGACTGTGGTGGAAGCCAAGTTCAAGTGTATATTTCGGCGAGAGGAGAGAGAAGCAGCCCTCCGCGCGTGCGCAGCCTTCCGGTGAAAAATGATATCGTATCGGTTAAATAGGGGCCGTGGACAATTCTGATTTGATGGAGATGGACATGAAAGCACAGAGGAACATCTGGAAAAATTTCTGAAACGCTCGTTCGCTGCTGTTGTTACTGCGCGGTCAGGAATCTTTCGGAGGGTAGGCCTCAAAATCCCCGGCTTTACCTGCTGTTGGCGACTGAGACGGAGGTCAAATCGTTCAGATAGAGATGGTGCTCAGTACTCAGTGTCAGAGAGCTGATCAGAGCTCGAAGTTTTTGAATGACTCAGAGTCGGACCGTGGTCGGGTACGGCAGGGAGAGTTTTTCTTCCTTCTCCTGTCTGCGTGAGATGTGGGACATTTGAGAGACTTTGAACTTTTACTGTGCTCATGGACTTCTTCATCAAGTTATGGTATTGTTGCACTGTTGTAACTATATGTTATAATTATGTGGTTTTGTTAGTTTTTTTCAGTCTTGGTCTGTCCTGTGTTTTGTGATATCACACCGGAGGAAATATCGTATCATTTCTTAATGCATGCATTACTAAATGACAATAAAAGAGGACTGTGTGTCTTCATAATCTAATCTAATATTTAAGGCGGAAGGTGGTCATTTCCTGATTGGTCAGGGCATCAAAAGATATGGTGAGAAGGCAGGTGTATGGGGTTGAGTGGGATCTGGGATCGGCCATGATGGAATGGCAGAGCAAACTCAATGGGCTGAATGGTCTAATTCTGCTCCTATATCTTGTGGTTCCCAAATCCTTACACTGACTGTGTAGGACCTCTTCCCCTTTCCTACCTACGTCATTGGTAACTCTGGCTGCTCACCTGTCCTCTTGAGAATATTCTGCAGCCACTCTGAGACTTCCTGGCCCCTAGCACCTGGGAGGCAATACGCCACCTTTTTTGCAGCCTCAGAATCTCTTGTCTATCCCCCTAACTATCGAGCTTCCTATCACTATCACTCTGCTGGACTTTACCCTCCCCCGCTGAGCCTCACAGCATCCACAGAGTCACAGACCTGGCTGCAGCTGCTGTATCTTCAAAGGCCATTCCTTCCAGCAGTATCCAAGCGGGTATACTTTTTGCTGAGAGGATTGGCACAGGGCAACTCTGCACTGACTGCTTACTCTCTTTACTTCTCCTGGTGGTCACCCATCCACTATCTGAAGCTTGCATTCTAGGTATGACAACCTCAATAAAGAATCATCTACGAAGTTCTCAACCTCCCGGATGGTCCTGAGTATATCTAACTCCAGCTCCTTGATCTTTTTACTCAGGAGCTGCAATCGGATGCACTTGCTGCAGAGAGATTGTCAAGAATTCTGAAATCCCACAACTCGTAGAAGTAACATTCTACTGCCTGAACTGCCATCCTGCCTATGTTTGTTATATCTCAAGCACCTCAAGCTCAACTTCTAAGCTGCGCCTGTTCTCGCCCAAGCTTGTTGAGCCAAAGCCCAACTACTCTAATACTGGCCCACTCCAACAATGGCCGCTCCCACAGTGGCTACTCTGTTTACACTGTTCGAATTAAGTTTTGAATGTTGCTGTTTTTTGTTGACCAACACACCGTAACAAATTCCTAATACATGTGAATGTAAATGGAGAATAAAGTTCCTTCTTGATCCTTAATGTTATTCACGACATCCGCACTTTGTGATAGTCAGTTCCAGATTCTAACCTCTCATAGAAGTTCCTCTTGAAATGCTTCCTAGTCACTACATTATGGATTAGTACTAGAAATCAGCTTGTGCAGGAATTAATGTTAGATTACAAAACATGTACACATTGAAGCAGTCAAAATTGTAATCTTTGGATGTTCAGTTTAAGGCACCTGATAGACTACAGTTAGGGAAGCATTATTCTCTGCCTGTCCATGAAATGAGTTGCTTGGGCATGTTTGTGGCTGAGTGTTGATGCAAAAAGCAGGGAGGTTAGTTTTCAGTATTATCATACCTCACATTTGTCCTCACAAAAGATTACGAGGTATCTTCCTATAACTAAAAATCAGCTTTTCTACCTAGACCAACAAATATTTTTTTCCTTTATTGATGATCACTCATCAAAGCAATAGGATGGACAAAACAGATTTGGATCAATATAGATTCTCGCTGTGTCTGCTCAGTAGTTTGTAAATTATAAGGGAATAATTTAAACAAGAATCAACAAATATAAACACGAAATGCATTCCAGCAAAGGATTTTTATTTATTTATTTATCTATTTACTGAGATACAGTGTGGAATAGTGCCTTGCAGTCCTTCGAGCCATGTAGCCCAGCAACTCAGATTTAACACTAGCCTAATCACAGGACAGTTTACAATGACCAAGCGGTACACCTTTGGACTGTGGGAGGAAACCACAGCACCTGGAGGAAACCCACCTGGTCACAGGGAGAACGTACAAACTCCTTACAGACAGCTGCGGGAAATGAATCCGGGTCACTTTTTGGCACTTCAGCCTGAAATTAACATTGTTGGAAGTGATTATAGATAGCTAAATAATTTCTATCTAAGAATATACTTCGATGAAATTCTTCCCCCTTCAGAGGATATTGGCTAAGAACACATCTAGATAGAAAGGAGAAAATGTCTATGGTAATAATTCGAACTGGGTCTGGAGAATTGAACCAGAAGATGATTTTTGGTAAGGCGAATGATGAACTGTTTAACCTAGAAGGCAGCAAAATTTATTTATTATTCCAAATATTTCATGCTTCATTTTCTTTGTAGCTCCTTGGTGTGTGATGTGCATTCATTCCAAAGTGATTCCATTCACCCTAATAGAAGTGACACTTTCTACTGGTCTGACAAGCAGCCAGAATAAAACTGCAGAAGGTTTTCTGGTGATTGAGCTTAAAATTGCTCCCCAGACAAGGGGTTATATTTGGCTACTGTTTCTTACTAAATAGTATCATATTTTCTTCAGTAGAACAAATATAAATACAGTCTTTTTTCCCTAAAGATTTCCTTTCCTCTACCCTTCATTCTCCAACAGTAGCCTTTGCTGTTCCAGCTTCAGTGGGACCTGGAACAGTGGCCAAAAAAATGCTTCACGGCCTCTTTTTTTTTGCAGGTTGAACAGCAGACAATCAGAGTTCAGGATGCTTTAGCAGGGTCAAATAAAAATAAGGCAGGGGCAAGCAAAGTGGCCACTGTTGGAGTGGGACAGTGTTAGAGTGGGGAGACTTTTAGCTTTGGCTCAACAGTCTTGGGTGATAACAGGCGTGGGTAATGTAAGTACCTGGTAAGCATTTTCTTGCTCATATTCATCTGTAAGTGTATAGTTAGGGCAGTAAGAATGGTTCCAGAGGCTGTGTTCTGTTCTATGTGTGAGATGTGGGAATTCTGGGAGGTCTCCAGCCTCCCAGATAACCACACCTGTACCAGGTGTACCAAACTGCAGCTTCTCGGAGAGCATGCTAAAGAACTGGAGCTGCAACTTGATGACCTTCAGCTCCTAAAACAAACTGAGGTGATAGGTGAACTGAAATAGAGAGAACCTACAGGGAGGCAGTCACTCCTAGGTTGCAGGAGGCAGATAACCGGGTGACTGTCAGGGGAGGGAATGGAAATAAGTAGCCGATACAGAGTACCCCTGCGACCGTTCCGCTCAATAACAAGTACACTGTTTTGGATACTGTTGCGGGGGGCGGGGGCGGAGGGGGTTGGTGGCAGCACATGCCGGGGAGAACTACAGCAACCAGTTCTCCGGTGCTGAGTTTGGCACTGTGGCTCAGAAGGGAAGGGAGCAGAGGAGGAATGCAGTGTTGATCGGCGATCCCATCACTAGAGGAGTAGACAGGAGGGTCTGTAGACATGACAGAACGTGATGTGTTGGTATGTTGCCTCTCAGGTGCCAAGGACATGGATGTTTCGGATTGTGTCCACAACATTCTAAAAGGGGAGGGTGAGCAGCCAGATGTTTTGGTATATATTGGTACCAATGACATAGAAAGGAAAAGAGGAGATCCTAAAGAGAGAGTTCAGAGAGCTAGGTAGAAAGCTGAGAAGCAGGACTTCCAGGGTAACAAGCTCTGGAGTGTTCTGCCTGTGCTGTGTGCCACTGGGGGCAAGAGAGGGATGATTTGGCAGTTGAATGCCTGGCTTAGGGAACTGGTTCAGGGACCAGGGTTTCAGATTTATGGATCATTGAGATCTCTTCTGGGGAAAAGGGATGGGCTGCACCTGAACCTGAGGGTGACCAGTATCTTTGTGGGCAGGTTTGCTAGAGCTTTTGGGAAGTGCTTAAACTAATTTGACAGGAGGATGGGAACCAGAGTGGTGGAGATGTTGGTTTGCAAGCAGAGGTAGTGTGTTGTGAGACGGCCAGGAAGGACAGGCAGATGATAGAACAAAATTTTAGTCAGTGGGATGGGTTGCAATGTAAAAAGGGAACAAAGTTGAAAAGGATTACAAATACAAGTCTGAAGGTGTTTTATTTGGATGCATGCAGTGTACAGAACAAGGCTGGTGATCCTGCAGCGCAGTTAAAGATTGGCAGGTATGATGTTGTGGGTATCACTGAGTCATCTGAAAGCTGTTTGTAGCTGGGAGTGTAATATCCAAGGAAACACAACCTATTGAGAGGACAGGCAGATAGATAGAGGAGAAGTGGTTCTGCTGGTAAAACATGAAATCAAATCTTTAGAAGGAGGTGACATAGGATTGGAAGATATAGAATCCTTGTGGGTAGAGTTAAAAAAACTACAGGGGTAAGAAGACCCTAATGGAAGTTATCTACACACCTCCAAACAGAAGCTAGGATGTGGTCTACAAATTACAGAGGAGACAGAAAAAGCATGTCAAAATGCAATCTACATTAGTCACGGGGGATTTCAATATGCAGATAGATTGGAAAAATCAAATTGATCCTGGATCTCAAGAGAGAGAAATTGTGGAATGCCTTCTGGATGTCTTTTTGGAGCAGTCTGTGGCTGATCCTACTAGACGATCAGCTATTCTGGACTGGGTATTACCTAATGAACTGGATACGATTAGGGAGCTTAAGGTTATGGAACCCTTAGGTAACAGTGATCATAATATGATGGACTTCACCCTGCAATTTGAGAGGGAGAAGCTAAAGTCAGATGTATCAGTATTATGCGGAGTAAAGGAAATTACAGAGACATGATGGTGGAGCTGGCCAAAGCTGATTGGGAGGAGACGCCAGCAGGGATGACAGCAGAGCCGCTGTCATCATCATGGCTGGAGTTTCTGGGAGCAAACTGGAAGGCATAGGATAGATACATCTCAAAGAAGAAAAACTATTCTAAAGGCAGGACGATGCAACTGTGGCTGACAAGGGAAGTCAAAATCAACATGAAGGGAAAAGAGAGGGCATATAATAGAGTGAAATTAATGAGAAGTTAGAGGATTGGGAATGTTTTTGAAACCAACAAAAGGCAACTGAAAAAAAAGCCATAGGGGAGGAAAAGATGAAATATGAAGGTAAACTAACTAGTAATATCAAAAATGATATCAAAAGTTTTTTCAGTTATATAAAAAGTAAAAGAGAGGCGAGAGTAAATATTGGACCACAGGAGAATGATGATGGAAAGATAATAATCAGGGACAAGGAAATGACAAATGAACTGAATAAGTATTTTGCATCTGTCTTCATTATAGAAGATACAAGCATGCAGGAAGTTTGAGAGTGTCAAGGGGCAGAAGTGAGTGCAGCTGCTATTACTAGTAGAGACGTGCTTGGGAAAGATCTGAAGGTAGGTAAGTCATCTGGATCTGATAGACTACACCCCAGGTTTCTGAAAGATGTAGCTGAAGAGATCGTGGAGTCATTAGTAATGACCCTGCAAGAATCAATAGGGTCTGGCATAGTTCCAGACGACTGGAAAATTGCAAATGTCACTTCACTCTTCAAGAAGGGATGGAGGCAGAAAAAGAAAATTATAGGCCAGTTAGCCTGACCTCAGTGATTGGGACAATATGGAGTCAATTGTTAAGGATGTGGTTTTGGGGTACTTGGAGGCACATAACAAAATATGCCAAAGTCAGCATGGTTGTCTTAAAGGAAAATCTTGCCTGACCAATCTGTTGGAATTCTTTGAAAAAATAACAAGCAGAATAGACAAAGGAGAGTTGGTGGCTGTTGTGTACTTGGATTTTCAGAAGGTTGCACATGAGGCTGCAAAACAGACCCTAGGGAATTACAGAATAGATACTAGCATGGATAAAGTATTGGCTGATTGGCGGGAGGCAAAGAGTGGGATTAAAGGGATTTTTTTTCGGATTAGCTGCTGGTGACTATTCGTGTTCCAGAAGGGCCTGTGTTGGAACCACTTCTTTTTCCCAGTGATTTGGATGATGAAATTGATGGTTTACAGATGGATTTGAAGATAGGTGAAAGGGTAGAGTGTTGAAGAAACAGACAGACTGCAAAATGACTTAGACTGATTAGGGGAATGGGCAAACAGGTAGCACATGGAATACAGTGTCTGGAAGTGTATGATCATGCACTTTCGTAGAAGGAATAGAAGTATAGACTATTTCGTAAATGGGGAGAAAATTCAAAATTTTAAGGTGCAAAGGGCTTTGGGAGTCCTTGTGCAGGATTCCCTAAAGATTAATTTGCAGGTTGAATTGGTGTTGAGGAAGACGAATGCAATGTTAGCATTCATTTTGAGAGGATTAGAATATAAAAGCAAGGATGTAATGCTGAAGCTATAAAAGGCACGTGTGAGGCTTCACTTGCTGTATTGTGAACAGTTTTGGGCCCCTTATTTCAGAAGGGATGTGCCATGATTGGAAAGGGTTCAGAGGAGGTTCACGAGAAACTTTCTGGGAATGAAACGGTGAACAGCTCTCAGCCTGTACATGCTGGAATTTAGAAGAATGAAAGGGGGATCTCATTGAAACCTGTCGAATGTTGCACGGCCTAGAAGCACTCGATGTGAAGTGGATGCTTCCTTTGATGGCGGAGTCTTGGACTAGGGGACACAGCCTCAAAATAGAGGGACGTCCATTTAGAACAGAGACGAGGAGGAATTTCTTTAGCCAGAAGGTGGTAAATCTGTGGAATTTATTGCCACAGGTGGCTGTGGAGGCCAGGTCATTGGGTGGATTTCAGGCAAGAGGTTGATAGGTTTTGATTAGTCAGAGTGTGAAAGGTTATGGGGAGAAAGCAGGAGATTGGTGTTCAAAGGAAAATGGATCAGCCATGATGAAACGGTAGAGTAGACAGGATGGGCCAAATAGCCCAATTCTGCTCCTATGTTGGAATCTGAAAGGAAAACAGAAATGCTGGGAAAAGAGGCCAGCTAACATTTCAGATCAAGGACTCTTCATTAGCCCTGGTTTGCCTTCTATAGACGCTGCTTGACTGGCTGATTTCCTAGAGCATTTCTGTTTTCCTTTTAACAATTTTTTTCTGTGTCTCAATCTGTTTCAGTTCCATTGATCTATCTGATGTGGATTTAATGTGATATAGAATGATGGAATATTCAGGCATCCATGCTGACTGCAGCCTTTCAGCTGAATCAGGATGTCAAAGTTCAAAGCTCAAAATAGATTTGTTATCTAAGTATATATACATAAGCAAACTTGAGATTTATTTTCTTGCAGGCACCCACAGAACAGTGATGCTGAAAGGAAGAGATGAAGAGGGATGGCCCTGGATTCTACGTAAGTCAAAGAATTGCTCTTGTTCTTCTGCTCTGTCACCTGGAAATGGGAGTTCTGATACAGAAACCCTCTGGAATTCAGGTTCCACCGTAAATAACCTTGATTCATTTTCTTGCAGGCACCCACAGGGCAACCAAGAAATGCAATGGAATCCATGAAAACCCAGACATAACAAGGACTGACACTGTGCAAAAGAGGACAAACCGTGAAAATAATTAAAAAGGAGATGAATAATACATAGAAGATGAGCTGCAGATTCCCCAAAGGTGAGTCCACAGGGTACGGAGGCAGCTCGATGATGAGGCAAGTGAAGCCAGTCCAGCAGCCTGATAGCTGCAGGGCAGCAACTGCACTCCCTTGACTCCACTGACCCTGGCCAATGTTGCAGCAAGGGCACAGCTTCCCAGCAGATTTGGATTAAGATTTAGATTTACTTATTCATGAACTTTGAAACGGACAGAGAAATGCGGCGTTCGCACCAACAACCAACACACCAAAAGTCGAGCCGGGGGCAGCCTGCAGGGCTTGCCACGCATTCTGGCGCCAACGTAACACAGGCATAATGCTCAGCAGGGCAACACAGAGCACAACAAAACCCAACAACACTTGCAGAATAGCAGGCATCACTTGTATTTATTGTGTTCTTTATGCTGCACTGGATCCAGGAGTAACAATTATTTTGTTCTCCTTTACACTCCTGTACTGAAGAATGACAATAAACAATCTTGAATATCTGTCCCTCAAACAGCAAGGTTAAACATGGACAATACCACATTTTTATCCATGGGAGCTTGCTGTGCCTAAATTGGTTTCTACATTTCAAAACGACTCCATTGGCTACACGAGGAATTCTGCAGATGCCATTGGCTACAAATCATTTGGGACATGCTAAGGTCATGAAGGGAACTATAAAAAAAGATTTTCAGAAGATTTTGACATAGCCTCTATGTTTTTGTGAGGAAATGCTTCATGGACTAGCAAGGATTAGTTTTGCCCAGTTGAGACTCCTATATTAGAAATGGATCTTAGTGATTTGCTGTCCCTCAGTGATCCAGCAGTCGACAGGAGGATAAGTGCCCTCCGAATTCAACACTCCTTTAGACAGTGGGTGATCTTGGTATTGTGATGCCCATGCAAGTTAGAAGTGGCAGTGTGCTGGGCATCATGATTTCAGATTTCAGATCTATTTATCACATGTACATCAAATCCTACAGTGAAAAGCAACATTTGTATTAATTACCAACACACCCAAGTACGTGCTGGGGGCAGCCCACATGTGTCGCCCTCATTCTGCTGCCAATACACCACAATATTCAGCAGAACAGCAAAACAGCACAGAACAACAAGGCGAAAACAGGAAAATAAGCCCCTTTCCCACCACACACACACACACACACACAAACATACACACACACACACACACACACACACACACACACACACACACACACACGCGCGCGCGCAACAGGACAGCCCACCTCTGGGCCTCCAGTCCTTGGCCCCAGATTCTCAGACTGCAGACGTCAGGCCTCGCAAACTCAACTTTCGAGCCCCTACGTCTAGGTGTGTCAACTTCAGTCTTTGAACTTTGGGCTTTCTACCTCCGCACCTTTTGACTTATGGACTTTGAATCTCAGCTTTGCACTCCAGACTTCGCTGACCTCCGGGTATCAACACCAAGCCCGACAGTTACGAATTTGATCTTGAGGCCTCAACCCCAGGATTTGCTGATCACCCAGGTTTGATCTTCAGGTCTCAACTTCCAGACTTGCCCTCATATCAATAATTAGAATATCTCTCTGTCTGAAAATCCATTGTGTCTGCCAATGAGTTGCCTTGTGAGACAAAACTGAGGCAGCACTAACAAGACTTACTGCATATTTAAGCTGCTTAGAAAACAGTCACTATTTAAACAGTGCATTATTTTCTGTGTAATTTCTTAATAAGCAATAAAACTAAGACATTGAAGTTAATCAGTATGTCAGACATCATCTGTGGGAACAAAAAATCAGTCAATGTTTCAGAGTTATAGCTGGTTGTGGACTGCAGAAGGAATGGAGACAGGCTAGCTCCTATTGCTATCAGTGGATCTGGGGTTGAGAGGGTGAACAGCTTTATGTTCCTGGGCATAAACATTACCAAGGATCTCACGTGGTCTGTACATACCGGCTGTGTGGTGAAAAAGGCACAACAGCGCCTCTTTCACCTCAGGCGATTGAAGAAGTTTGGTATGGGCCCCAAATCACAAGAACCTTCTATAGGGGTACAACTGAGAGCATCCTGACTGGCTGCATCACTGCCTGTTATGGGAACTGTACTTCCCTCAATTTCAGGACTCTGCAGAGAGTGGTGCGGACAGCCCAGCGCATCTGTAGATGTGAACTTCCCACTATTCAGGACATCTACAAAGACAGGTGCGTAAAAAGTGCCCAAAGGATTACTGGGGACCCGAGTCACCCCAACCACAAACTGTTCCAGCTGCTACCATCCGGGAAACGGTACCGCAGCATAAAAGCCAGGACCAACAGGCTCTGGGACAGCTTCTTCCACCAGGCCATCAGACTGATTAACTCATGCTGACACAACTGTATTTCTATGTTATATTGACTATCCTGTTGTACATACTGTTATTATAAATTACTATAAATTGCACATTGCACATTTAAATGGAGATGTAACTTGAAGATTTTTACCTCTCGTGTATGCAGGATGTAAGAAATAAAGTCAATTCAATTCAATTCAATTCAATGTTGGGTGCTGGTGAGACCACACCTGGAATATAGTGTATGGTTCTGGTAACCATTATATAGGAAGGATGAGATTAAGCTGGAGAGGATGCCATGAAGATTCACAAGGATGTTGCAGGGATTGGAGAGCATAATTTATAAGGAAAGTCTAGATAAGCTCATTTTTTCCTAGAGAGAGGGAGGCTAAGCAGTCACTTGTACACACTGGACATTCAGCAGTTGTTGGAAATTTTAAGCAACGTGCCTAAAATGCTGGAGGAACTCAGCAAGCCAGGCAACATGGATGGAGGGGAAGAAACTGCTAAGTTCCTCCAGCATTTTGTGTGTGTTGATTGAGGGGTAACTTATTGAGATTTATAAATTCATGAGTGACATGGATGAGGTAGATGGTCATAGACAGTTTCCCTTGAGAACTCAAAAACTTGGTTTAAGGGAGGGAGGAGATATTTAAATGGTAAATGATAGACAGGTTTTTGATGCAGAGGGCGTGGGTATATCAAACAAGCTGAAGGAGGAAATAGTAAAGATGGGTACAACAAATTTCTAAAAGACAGGTTTGTGGTTAGAAAGGATATGGATTAAACACAGTAAATAGGAACTGCCTTGGTCAGCTTGGACTTAGGCCGAAAAGCCTGCTTCTGTGCTATACAACTCGATAACTCAGTAAGAGTGAAACAGCAGTTTCCACTAGAGATTCTTTATCCAAACTTGGAAACAGAGTGTGCAGTGAGCATTTCCACCACTCTCTGTCTGCATTTTATATTTCCAGCGCCCGCAATTATTGGGTTTTCATTTATTTGAAAAGAATGTCTGTGAACTAAAGCAAACTAGCTTCATGAATAAAGTGCAGCAGCGTTTCGCAATGAAAACAGAGCAAATTCGCCAGCAAAGTGCCTTGTCTGTAGATTATTTAAGTAATACAAATCATGCTTACAAAATCAATTTCTTTCATTCACAACAGTAGTCAATAGGAGTGATTGGCAGAAGAATTGTCCAATTATCTACAATAGCAATGTCATTATATAACCCTGAATCTCTGCCTGTACAACATTTACATCCTTTCAAATAGACAAAGCATTGTGTGCCTTTGTGAAAAGCGGGTTTTTAAGTGTCCTCTATAAGTCCATACATTGAATCTTTGAACTAAATGAATGTAGGATGAAAGGATGCTAATTTTAGCTCTGTGCTGCTATTTTTACATCCAGTGCAGTCCACAGTATGTTACATCTAGGAGATTTTCTGTGAAGCAAGAACACATGAGATGTGAAGAGCTCAAGGGGACTTTGGTTGTCACAGAACAAAATTGCTTTAAAAAATCAATCTGCGTACTAAAATACAATCTGCCATTTGTGCAGGGATTATGGAAAGCATAACAGAGGTATAATTTGAAATATTTCTTTCCCTCCTCTGACAAAAGACAACCTTTAATGCTCTAGAGAGGGAGCATCGATTTTATAAAACCTAAAATTATAGGTTTTGTACGGCACCAGTTTTAACCCTTGTCACAAATGCTTCCTCCGTTCCCACCACGGATGATGAATATGGACAAGGAGTAGTGGGGAGGGGAGGGGCATGGGATGTTAGTTAATGGGATGGGGAGAATGCTTACTTCAGCCAGGTCACCTGATGCAACGTTTGTAAAGGTCAGCACACTTCACAGGCTTCATTAAACTTACAAAGTTGGAAGGAGTCATTTAGATGCAGCATGGCTGAGGAGCAGTTAATATTGCTCCTGAGACCTATGTTTGATCATGCATTTGGTTACAATCTATATGGAGTCTGGATGTTCTTTCCTTGATCATATGGATTTCACTGGTGCTCCGGGCTCTGCCTACATCTTTGAGATTTGCTGCCGGGTTACTTGGATACTGTAAATTACCCCTTCGTCTAGGAATAGTACCTGGCAGAAAAAACAAAGAGGTGCTAATGGGTCTGTTGGAAAGCAGATATTTCAGGTCTAGAAGGAATGATAGAACTGGTCTATAGGGAGCTGGTATGGGGCCAATTAGCTTTACTGCCCCTTTCTGTACTGTAAATGTAAGGCCAACATTACCATAGTTTAATGGTCATTTTATATTTATTTAATGATACAGAGTGCAACAAGCCCTTCCTTTGAGCAGTGTTGACCAGCAACCCACTAATTTAGTCCTAGCCTAATCACAGGAATAATTTACAATGACCAATTAACCTATTAACCAGTATGTCTTTGGACTGTGGGAGGAAACCAGAGCACCCGGAGTAAACCCACATGCTCACGGGAAGGAACATACAAACTTGCCTGCAGGGGGCGCCAGTATTGAACTCCGAACTCTGACACCCCGAGCTGCAATAATAGCAGGGAGCTAACCGCTATGCTACTGTGGCGCCCAGATAGAGAATTAGTTTTTAAAGTTACAGATGCGAAAATTTTAAATATAAGTCTGCTGAAAATATTCAGCAGTCAGGCCACACATGGGAGAAGAAACTGAGCCAAGGTTTCGGGTCTGAGAGTCTTCATCTGAACTGGGAAGGAGAGTGAAAAAGCTTATTCAGCTGTGAGGAGGATGGGGAAGGAGGATGTATTTTGCACTACCTTACTTCACTTCCCCTTTTCTATTTTCTATTTATGATTTATAATTTAAATTTTTAATATTTACTATCGATTTGTACTCCAGGGAGTGTGAAGCGCAGAATCAAATATCACTGTGATGATTATATACTCTAGTATCAATTGTTTGGCAACAATTAAGTAAAGTATTTGATTGGGTAAAACAAGACTGAAATATCAGAACATCTCCCTTATGATGCTTCCTGCAGATAAACATTTTTTTATTCTTTTCCAGTTCTACAAGGGGTCCTCAAACTAAAAGTTTTGCTCTGTTTCTTTTCCTATAGATGCAGCCTGACCTGACCTGCTGAGTATTCTCAGGATTTTCAGTTTATTTTTTTAATAGTGAATAGTTTTACCATATTGCTTTGACATCCTGCCAAGCAATTTGGTCCTCTTATCTCTAACAGGATTCGCGCACTACCAGTGGGTGAGAATTCATGCCAGGGTCTCTGCCCTCTATCACATCACAATTGCATTGGCAAATCTACATCTCTTACTACCCAAAAATATTGCCTATAATTGGGAAGACCTGCTAATGAGGGAAGAGGAAAGGGCCACAGCATAAAGACAGCAAAGCAACCCCAAACATTTGAGTTTAGATTCCCGATGTGATCAGATAACAGATTGTGCAGATTAGGCTACACTTCAAATTATTTGCATAACCATGTGTGAAGCTTCGCATGAGCCAGCACAAATGGCCAGTGAAAAGAATGTAACTACCTCTTTGTTTAATCCTATTATTAAAATTCATTCCATTAGGTTATTAGGAATGGTCATCTGGTAATTTTTTATTATGACAGCTGAAACCAGCAAAAATAATCAAGTTTCCACCTGTGAATAACAATTTAATATCACTGAAAATTATTTTAAAATCTACACTGAACTTTTGAATGGGTTCATTATTTAGTTCTGCGGCAAATTAAATATTCAAAAATATGATTTTTTTATGGTCATTCAATCAAATTAGTCCCAATCCCAAGCTCTTAACCCACAGCTGTGCAAACATTTTCCTTTCAAGCCCTATATCTAGCTCCTTTGTGAAAGTTGTTATTAAATCTGTTGCCCACTTTACGTCAATGTGTAGTGGGATACAGCAACTTGCTGTGAAATACTCCTCTTGTATCTGTTCTGGTTTCTTTTTTACTTACTTTTTTTTTCCCTGCTGCAGGCACCTGTATGGGATGTAAAACTAAAATAGTCAGGAACTTCAGCTATTCCACAGATGGAGTTGGCTCCTGTAGGCTCTAAATAATGAATTATATGACACTTTCATACAGGTTGGATTATTATTAAATCTTTCATCATATTTCTTTCAAATCTTCATTTCTCTGAATCATAATCATCTTTACCTGTCAGTTATATAAAGCTCTGCGCATATCTCCACTTAAAATATTGTGATCTTTTCCAGGCTACCCAACTCAAAAAGGGAATTTTAAGCTTGGAGCAAAGGCAGTGAGCAATAATATTGGGAATAAAACACTTAATAATATGTCTCCTTTACTTTCCAACTCAGCTGGCTTCACTCATCACCTTCTAGCTATTGTCCTTCCCCTCCCCCCACGTTTTTATTCTGACATTTTGCTCCTTCCTTTCCAGTACTAAAGAAGGATCTCAGCCTGAAACGTTGACTGTTTATTTATTTCTATAGATGCTGCCTGACCGATTGAGTTCCTCCAGCATTTTGTGTTCGTTGCTTTGGACTTCCAGGATCTGCAGAATTTCTCGTGTTTGGATGGATTGGGATAAACCAGGATGGGAAATCAGTTCGAAAGCTGTTCAATGTTTCTTCCTGACTGAAGGATTTTGCTACCCATTTTTTTTCCAGTGTTGAAAAGCCTATTGTAGAGAAATTAAACAAATGCCAGTACTTTGTTTATGGTTTCGTTAGGGATGCTCCAATGTCATGTTTATGATATCAATGACCCCAGATGTCTTAATTCATTAAGTCATTTGAACAAATAAAAGTGATGATCTAAATGAAATATAGTCAGTGTCACTTTTTAGATACACTTGTAATCTGCTCACTTATGCAAATATTTAATCAGCCAATCATGTGACAGAAATTTAACGCCTAAAACCATGCAGACATGGTCAAGAGGTTCAGTGTTGTTCAGATCAAACAGCAGCATGAGTAATAAAAGTGACCTATGTGACTTAGGCAATGGAATGATTGCTGGTGCCAGATGGGGTGGTTTGAATATTTCAGCAAATGTTGATCTCCTGGGATTTTCTCACAAGACATTCTCTAGAGTTTAGGAATGGTGCAGAAAACCAAAAAAACATGCAGTCAGCGCAGTTCGGTATGCAAAAGCACCTTGTTAATGAAGGCGATCAGAGGAGAGTGGCCAGACTGGTTCAGGCTGACACAAAAGAAACAGTAATTTAAATAACCCCATGTTACAACAGCGGTGTGCAGAAGAGCATCTCTGAACACACAAGTCATTGAACCTTGAAATGGATGGGCTACGGCAGCGGAAGACCATGAACTTACGCTCAGTGGCCACTTTGTTAGATACAGAAGATACCAGATAAAGTGGTAAATGATCGTATGCAGGATCATTAAAGGATCATTGATGAGGTGAACTGAGAGAATGCACTTTTAGTATTGAGAGACAACAGGAGAAGGGGATTAAATAGCCTTAGAACAGTATGCTATGAAGCATTTTCCCTTTTAAATAATGGCAAAATGCAATGAAGAGAATTTAAGTTAAAAGTTTATTTAGAGATTGAAGAGTTTTTGCGAACCAAAAGTGTTCAGTGTCGAAAAGAACCAGCTGTGGGAAAAGTTAAGTACAAGGCAAATAAAGTGAAAATTTTATTTGAATATTGGTACATGAGGGGTCCGGAGTCTTATATCACTGCAACCTAGGAGGCTAACAGTCACAGAGTAGACAACTTGTCTCAATTGTTCCCAGATATTCCATTAGCATTAGATCAGGAAGTAAACACATTGGCTGATGTAAACTTCATTCTGGAGCCAGCACCTGGAATTGTAATAAGGCATATTAATCAGGGATCTGAGGTGTGCAAAGAGGATTTATAAGCAAGCTTCCCATCATCAGTTCCATCATGATTCATGTATAGTTTCTGTTGAACACTGAAAGTTAAATAAGCAAATGCTTGAGGTTCTGGTTGGGATGTCCTGGTTACTAACAATGTATTTTGTCAGTTATTCATCATCTCAGTGGCAGGCACATTGATGGCATTGCTTCATCATTATCCTTAAACATAATGCCACTACCGATAATCTTCTTGAATCAGAATCTAATTTATTTTCACTGACATGTCATAAAATTTGTTGTACAAATCTGTTGTACAGTACAATGCAAGACATAAAAAATCTACTATAAGTTATAATAAAAATTGTGTAAATGAGGAATAGTGAGAGAGTGGTCATGGGTTCCTGTACCATTCTGAAATCTGATGGTAGAGAGGTAGAAGCTTTTCCTAAAACATTAAGCTTGCATCTTCAGGTTCCTGTACCTCCTCCTTGATGGTAGTACTAAGAAGAGGGCATGTCCCAGATGATGAGGTTTCTTAATGATTTAGCCTTCTTGAGCCACTACCTTTTGAAGATATTCTCGATAGTGGGGAGGTTTGTGACTGTGATGGAGCTGATTGGGTCTACAACCCATTGCAACCTCTTGTGATCCTGTCCATTGGAAACTCTGTGTTGGGCAGTGATGCAACCAATCAGAATACTCTCCTTTGAACATCTGTAGAAATTTGCTAGAGCCGTCGGTGACATACCAAAACCTTATCTACAATTTCCTACAGCTTCAATATCCCAATTTGGTAATATGAAGATCAGATTAGCCAAAAAAAAAATCTTTTGAATTAAACCCTTGTATTTTGTTTGTAGTTAGTTAGGGCTGTTCCACTGAGTCCTTTTTATATCTGTATTCCAGGATCATTTTATTCTTCTACCTCACTCAGGACCATACCTTCCAAGGGATGTGAATTCTTTCCCTATCATATTAAAATCAAACAACCTGTTTTATTAAAAATTAATTTGCCCTTTCACTGCTCATTCTGCAAGTCCTGTTCATTATCTTCTGCAGTCCGGCATAGTCCACGTTATTGGCTACCCTCCAGTCCTTCGTTTCGCCAAAGGAACCGGATATTGTCAGAGTATTTTGCCACCATCTCTCCAGTCTTTCAGCCCAAATCGTTTATCATTTCAATTAACAGTGATCTTTTTATGGATCACTGTAGATACTACTTTCCACCCTCTATCAGCCTGATGAATTCCCCTTAAAAGCTCTTCTCAAATTGACAGATATATTTAACTTCATTCTGAATAAAGCAACTGGAAAATTTTGGAAACAGTCAACAGGTTAGGCAACATCTGAGAAAAGAGAGAACAGTTAATGCTTCAATTCTGAGGCCCTTCATCATTTCTCTTTTGACAGATGTTGTGCCTGCTGAGCGTTTCCAGATTTTTGTTTTCCAGATTGGTAGCATCTGTAGTTTTGATGTTTTATTTAATTTTATTCTATTGCCTGACCATTGATTTGTTACACCCATCTCTCCATGAGGATACATTCTCAGCCTTTCCATTATACACTACCATATTCCTAATCTACTCCATTCCCCTCTCCTTTCCCTCACCAAACCTCCACATCCTTCCCTTCCTCTCCCCCTTCTACCTGTATATCTCCCTTTCGTTCCCATCTTTCTCTATCCTGTCCTTTCTTCGATAATCTTCTTCTGGTTCCACAAGCTAATATCCTCTGCCCCCACTTGCTTCATTTTTTTCACCTCCTTTTACCCCTCTGCTCTTCCCTAACCCCTCCCCTTCTTCCCTCTCCCTTACCTTCCTCATTATTCTACCCCCTTCTCTTTTCTCCTGTTTTTGTTCTCTTTCTCTCTCTTCTCCCTCTCCTTTCCTCCTCTCCACCTTTCCTCTCTCTCCTCATGGCACTTACTACCAACCCCCCCCCCCCCCCCACACACACACACCATCTCTCCCTTCAGTCTCTGAAAACTGAACACCAGAACGCCAGATATCTTATTAATGCAGACTGCCTCCAGTCTAGTCTGGAAGTCTGGTTTTATTAGTTTGCTAAACAGAGCAGCACAGGGTCCTTTAGGTAAGATTAGTTCAGGGCAGTGTGATTGCCCGGCGTTACCTGTTACACAGCCAATGTGGCACCTTGACTAGCCAGTGCCCAGTTTGAAAATTCATGACATGTTCTTGATCAGTTATTCTGCCCCATTCGCAGACATCTATCATTGTGCACAATGTTACTGTTTTATTCTCAGACATTTTAGCAGGCAGCTCACAGTGAGGAAAGCCTTTAACACATCCTGTACGATTCACACACCTGTTCAGATTTAACTCTGTTATTAGATTAATGCGAATCACATTATTTTTTAAAGATATGTAAAACGGAGAAATGTGGCACTCATGCAAGCTGAAAGAATTCCTTACCGCTAACAACAAACGAACCGAGTTCAGTTTGACTCAATTGTGTTCAGACAAAAACTGCTTTATCAAAGGAACTCTGATTGAAATATCATTTGTTCAGTGAAAGTAGAACTGCAGACCATTCTCCAGTGAGTTGTAAGACTTGCCCCATTCCCCCAGCCTCGTTTTGTCTAGAAGGTGCTGTTTGTGTTCAGTATGGGTTACTAACAATCACCGGCGTTTCAGATTCCCTCCGCACTTGACAATGCGAAATCACCCCTCTTGATTATCATTTGCCTTGCCATCGCGTTTGTAGTGAATTGCTTATTAACGAGTTTGGTAACCATTGAAGAGCTTTGCAAAAAGAGAAGAGGGGAGAAGGGAACGGAAGATATAACTGCATCACGATGTAAAGACTGTCGCGTTAATCCACCCGTACCCGGGGCTGACATTTAGAAAGGGAATTATTGACAGAGAGGGTTTGAATCCACCGAATGCAAACTGCGCCATCTGGCTTTGTTCAAGATATTGCGCAAAGTTTATCCCTTTCAATATAAAGTCAATCATTCAATCCGCATCAAAATCCCTTTTTTAAAAAAGCGCGCACAATCTGTGTTTCCGAAGTACTTTTAATGATGCATCGACCTAGCTCCTATAGAATCAAGTTTAAATTCGGGAAAGATCAGGAAATACGTGTCTATGAGGAATCCATCCCAAACTTTCGCAAATCCCTTCCATTCCAAGATCCCGGGTAACCTGCCCATTTCTACCCTTTTGCCTCAGATTTACAACATGAATAATTTTCACACCTGTAGTTTCTTATTTTAAAAGCGATGTGCCTGTTTTAGCTATCCTCTCCTATACATCTGCTGCAATATCCGGAGATATTATCCGAAACAAATGTAAAACGCCCGGGACGGTAGAAATCTGAACTAGTTGTTTGAGACAGTGTTCGAAGGTTTCTGCTGTAACATCGCACCGGGCCGGATTACCTACTAATTGATTGCAAGCACCGTTCTCCTGATGCACACAGATAGCCGTCTAGTATTGACAGCTCCACAAACACTAATAAACGAGGAGAAAGAAATCAGTGTAACAATTTGCCGTCTAACTCTGGACTCAGCTTGAGAGATAGAACCAGGGAGCTCTCTGCACACAGGAGTAGAAGTCTTATAATGAAACAGGGACCGGGAGAGCTATTCCAATTAAAAGACATTATGAGTTATTAGAACTGTAGAGGGCACCGCTAACATTAGTATGGAATAAATTGGACATTACTGCATTTATTCAAGGATTTTTCATGGCATATACAGCGTTTAATATAAAGTAAAAGACTTATGCCAGACATTCATTAGTAATACCAGTCGTTTACGCGCAGGCATTTATTTCTTAACCTAGTGATAAAAGTATAGGTGAGTTAGAGTATAAACAACCCCTCCCCTCCTTTTAATTTTACAACTAATGGTACATTACCCCAGAAACCCCGTCATGAAGGGAACGATGATCCTTGGTGCAGAAGGATGTCTCCACTGCTTTGCAAGGTCCTGCGAAGGTGAGTTCAGAGTCGCGCTCTCAGAAACCCCACCCTCCTGTGCGCCCGAGGGGATGTGTTCCCTTAGGGACTTTGGTTGGTATTTATTGATTAGAGTCTATTATGTACGCAGGAGAGGGGTGGTCTGGATCGATAAATGATAATCATAGCTCAGTGTCTATGATCCAACCCTCGCTTATACTCAAGCTTATACTCAAACAGGTTGAGCACTTCTAGCTCTGTGCCATACGCCTCTCTCTCTCTCTCTCTCTCTTTCTTTCTCTCTGCTTTTTCTCGCTTCCTTCCCCCTTCCCCCTTCTCTGTCTGCTGCGCGTCTCTATGGGAGGGTACTGTGGTTTACAGGCACTACCAGAGCCGGGGGGGTGGGGGAAGAGAGAGCACTGTCTATCAACCCAGGCTAGACATGCCATCACAACGCTGACCCGCCTATCGCATCCGTGCCATTTAAAGTAGAGAACGCCAGAGAGCGAACGAGCGGCAGAGCGAGGCAATAAGTCAAACATCAAGAAATAACTATAAAACACAAGCCTATTACGTTACCCTGCAAGCAAACTGAGGGAAAACGACCCGTGACGGGCAAGTACAAATAGGCAAAGTCACGTCGGTGCTGTCGGAGAGACTGAGTCCGTGCTCTCCCACTTCGCGCTCCACTGACTGTATCTACGCTGGGTACCTCGTTGCAGCGGGATTTACCTTTCTATTTAAGAGTTTCTGATTTTGTTTGCTTACGGTTCCTTTGCCCTTTGGAATAGAGAAAGGATTGTCCTTGTCAGACCAGACTTGGTTTCCTTCCCTCCGAAGGTAAGCTCTATCTGGATGTTTCTTTTTGTATCCAACCTACTTTCCTCCGAAGTTTCCTGCTCACCTTTTGCAGAGATCTTGTTGTTGATTGACTTTGACCCTGATGTTTCTTTGTACGAGAAACAACATGTATAAACAAGATGATAGGTCGGTTGAGTCATTTATTATACAAACTTACGGAATCACCACATTTTATTTTGGGGAGGGTAAGGTTCTGGGATGGAGATATTTCAGTTTGGCTTTGGCGTCGGGGGTGGGGGAGTTAATGGGAGTCATATCGCCTGGGTCATCTCCCATTAGATTCTCTCCTCGTTTTCCCATCGGCAAGATAACTGCCCTTCACCGTAGCGAGAAGAGCAGCCAGATTCAATAACAGGACATCAACGAGTTGGGAATAGAGAGGATTGTCTCAAAATATCCCGTGCATGAGTTAAAAAAAAAGGTTGAGAATATTTAATTAACTGGAAACCTGTTTGAAATGCAAATCTAAAGTCCAAATCAATGATTCAGGGTTGCGTTATTCGCAGTGTTATCCTCTTATACTTCGATTGCATGGAAAATTGTCAGCTAAAGCAATGACGGAATGTCATTACATTGTGATAACTTTGTCGCGCCAACGTTGATGAAGGCTGATCTTGAGAAGGAAATTGGTTTCTGCTCTTATTCCCAGATGATGCCTGATCGTCCTCGGAGGAGGCTGTCGCTGTAGCCGCTCTGTTGCCTTCTAATAAGTTGGGTGTCGCGATGGCGGCCGGAGTAGCAGCCTGGCTACCTTTCGCCCGGGCAGCTGCCATAGGATGGATGCCCGTGGCTAACTGCCCCATGCCTCTTGCCCCGGGCGACAAGAACAAGAAGCAAGACGAGCTTGTCATCCTCAACGTGAGTGGCAGACGCTTCCAAACTTGGAAGAACACCTTGGAGAGATTCCCGGATACGTTACTGGGCAGCACCGAGAAGGAGTTCTTCTTTCACGAAGAAAGCAAGGAGTATTTCTTTGACCGGGATCCTGACATCTTCAGAAATGTGCTGAATTTTTACAGGACGGGCAAGTTGCACTATCCACGGCACGAGTGCATATCTGCCTACGACGAAGAGTTGGCTTTCTTTGGCATCATCCCGGAGATCATCGGGGACTGTTGTTACGAAGAATACAAAGACAGAAAGAGGGAGAACGCAGAGAGGTTGATGGATGACAGTGACTCTGAAAACAAGGTAGAAGGTAACCTGCCATCGCGCACCTGCCGCCAGACTATGTGGAGGGCCTTTGAGAACCCGCACACCAGCACCTTGGCCTTAGTCTTTTACTATGTCACTGGCTTCTTCATAGCAGTGTCAGTCATCACCAATGTGGTCGAGACGGTGCCCTGCGGAATTGGCCCGAGCGACGTCAAGGACTTGCCATGCGGAGAAAGATACGTGGTGGCTTTCTTCTGCTTGGACACCGCGTGTGTCATGATCTTCACTATCGAATACCTTCTGCGGCTCTTTGCAGCCCCGAGCCGCTACAGGTTCATGAGAAGTGTGATGAGCATCATCGATGTAGTGGCCATCATGCCTTATTACATTGGCCTGGTTATGACCAACAACGAGGACGTGAGTGGAGCCTTTGTGACTCTTCGTGTCTTCAGAGTCTTCCGGATTTTCAAGTTTTCTCGCCATTCCCAAGGACTGAGGATCCTCGGTTACACCCTGAAGAGCTGCGCGTCTGAACTGGGATTCCTCCTGTTTTCCCTCACCATGGCCATCATAATCTTTGCCACAGTGATGTTCTATGCTGAGAAGGGCTCGACGCATAGCAAGTTTACAAGCATTCCCGCGTCCTTTTGGTACACAATCGTCACCATGACAACTCTGGGGTAAGTCCTAGGTTTTTGTTCTATTTATTTCCACTTAGTTCTTTTTGTGTTAAATGTGGTTTCACGCCTTACCTGTTTGCACGTACTCCGTACGTTGAGTCACTCGGCTCCTGCAACAGGTGCCCAGAAAGTTCCGGATGGCACGATAAAGAAAATAATGTGATCTTCATTTTACAAGGAGTTATTTGCATCTAAAAATTACTGTTTATAAAAAGATAAGACATGTTTTTTTATTTGATCACGTAAGGCATTGAAAGTACAAGAAAAAAAGGTTATTGTTTACCGCCTCGGCTACGCGCGGTGTAATATCTTAATTGATGAATTGTCTGGGCATTCTGTCATTACGTTTCCAGCAATAACGTTGACTAATCTCCTTTTCTAAGAAGTACCAGACGTTAACAATAGCTGTTGGATATTCTTCTGAGAATTAAAAGGCAGTACTAAACATTAATCTTTGTCAGGCTGGAGATTTGAAAGTTTACCTAAGGATGGGGATGAGGGTTGGGACGAGGGTGGGAATGAGTTAAAATTGGCAGCTAACTGTCACTATATCGAGCCCTTGGTTAAATCGTTCCCTCGGTTACTATACTCTTCCAGCACATGTTAAAGCAACACATTTTCTAACTTTTATTGATTTTAACCCGACTATTGCAACTACTTCAATCAAGAGGAATTACAGGAAATGCGGCATTGTGTGGCCTCTATTCTTCATATGACTGCACATTGCAACATAACGCGAGGTTTTCTTGCAAAACGGCTGATTCGGTTTCAAATAGCAATGGGCTGTCTGTTAAATTCATAAACGGTTCACCGATAAATAATGTCATATTCGCACACATACAAAAAAGAAATGCTTTGTTAGGCGTCTCGAACTAATAACCTTGAGGTTTATTTGAAACCTTGTGACAACAGCAATTAAAGTTTTCACAATAGAACTTGGCCCGGCGCTGAATGTTGATTAAGATTGCTGTCCGTGGTCCTGAAACTCATTTCATTTACTTCGGATAGTGAGTGTGGCTATTTCAGATTCTTCCCGATTGACTTAATCCTGTAGATTGCGGTCTTTTGTTTGTCAATAAATTACCTGGAGTCAATAAATTTCTGCTCTTGTAAATGGTTTCTAACCTTAACTTATCGCTTTGTCAAACATGAATCACAAGGTAGCAAACACTCAGTGTTGAATCCATAAGACCATAAGGCATAGGGGTAGAATAAGGCCATTTGTCCCATTCATTCTGCTCCTTCATTCCATCGTGACTGATTTACTTTCCCTCCACTCTCAACACTCCTCAAAATTCCTCCTCATCTCTGTTCTAAAGTGATGTTCCTCTATTCTGAGGATGTGTCCTTCAGGTCTAGACTTTCCCACTATAAGAAGCATTTTCTCTACATCAATCCTATCTAGGCCTTTCAATATTCAGTAAATTTCAATAAGATCCCCACCCCTCCAACCCCCTTATTCTTCTAAACTACATTGAGTAATTCTCAGAGCCAGCAAAAACTCCTCATGCATCCACCTTTTCATTCCTGGGATAATTCGCATGAGCTTCCTCAGGACCCTCTCCATTGCCAACCCATCCATTCTTAGAGGTTTGGCTGAAAACTGCTCACAATACTCCAAGTGTTTTCTGGCCAATGCCTTATAAAGCCTCAGCATTCCTTTCTTATCCCCTTGAAATGAATGCCAACATTGATTTACCTTCCTCACCACCAACTCAACCTGCTAATTAACCTTTGGGGAATCTTGCACTAGGGCTTCCAAGTCCCTTGGCACCTTTGATTTTTGAATTAGCTCACCATTTAGAAAATAATCTACACCTTTATTTCTTCTACCAAGCTACAAGAGCATCCACCTATCATTGAACAGTCTGCAAACTTGGCCACAAAGCCATCAATTCCATCCTCCTGATAATTAATATAAAACATGAAAAGTAGCGGTCCCAACTCCAATCCCTACAGATAACCGCTAGATACCAGCAGCCAATCAGAAAAGGCCCAGTTATTCCACTCTTTGCTTTCTGCCAGTCACCAAATATTCTGTCCATGCTAGTATCTTTCCTGAGTTCTTATCTCATTTAGCAGTCTCATGTACAGTACCTTTTCAAAGCCCTTCTGAAAATCCAAATAAACAACATCCACTGACTCTTATTTGTCTATCCTGCCTGTTATTACATTAAAGGAGTCAGAAATATGTGGATTTGAATCTCACTTGCTGGGTTCCAATGCTTCCCTAATCCAGTCCAAAAAACACGCTACTGAGTACAGTACTTGCAGCATTTTCTACTTATATTTCAGTTTCCAGAATCTGCTTTCTTCTGTATGGTTTGACAATCCTCTTGAAGTTGTAATGTACTAGAAGATAAAGATCCAAACAATTGGTTTTAGAATATGGAATATTACAGCACAATACAGACTCTTCAGTTCATAATGTTATGTTGACCAAGGTTTTGTTTCTTGACATCTGATCATCAACCATAAAGCACATTTGAACAAGAGTATGTCATTCGGCTCCCCGACTCTGCTTTGACCTTTAAGGCAAATGATACTCCATTTCTATAGGAACTTGTTGTGTGCAATTTGGTGATCATCTTTACGGTATTACAGTGACTACTTCAAAGGTGCTTCATGGGGTATGGTGCTTTAAGACAAAGAACAAGTTGAAATGGAGTTCTTCCTTTGAAAACCTCTGTACAGCACCTGACTGTTATAATCAGTAACATGCACACACAAAATGCTTTAGGAACTGAACATGTCAAGCGGCATTTATGAAGGGGAATAAACCATAGCTGCTGCCTGACTTGCTGAGTTCCTTCATTTTGTGGGTGTTAACTCAAGATACCCAGCATCTGCAGAATCTCTTGTATTAAATAACATATCTTTGTTGGTGGCAAACAAATATGATGACTACGACAATTCTCTTTTCTGAAACTACCTTTTGTGTTAGAGTCACATGGGACTAACCTTCTGGAACTGGAGATGTTTACTGTTGCAGTTTAATGCAAGGTATAATGGGTTGTTACATATTACATTTAAATGGTTAGAAATTTATAAGAAAATAAGGAAAAAAGACATCAGTTAGGTTTTAAGAAGATAAACTTCTGCTTGATAAGTCTGTTATACATGGGAATCTATTTCATTTACCTATTAAGATTCTTTTGAGTACCAATAATCTCTGTAGATTAGACATAATGATGAATGTCTTGCATGCATCACTGAAAATGGTGTATTACTTTTGATAACCATCTGAATTCCGAGGAAAACACTGAAAGTTATGTTCTCATTTAAATACATAAGACATACTTAAAAAAACATTTTTGCTCAAGTGGAGCCATTTAATATTGTTCTTCCTTTGTCTAAATAGGACTTGTTACAAAAGGCATATGAATATAGAAACAAGAAAAACATTATGCCAAAACACTATTGATACATCTGTCCCAACACTGTAACTTGTCGCCATAATTTTTCATCTTTTCTTTCTCCAGAAATCTTACCTTATTTACATTACTTCAATAATTTTCACAGGTAGCTTATTTCATGCTGCCACTAGTTACCTTTTTGCTGTAAAATCCCACACAATTGGAGAGGTCCTCTTGCTACTTAAGACAAAATACCAAGGAAAAAAATACATGATGGTGAATTTACTTGCATCATGTTTGAAAATGATTTGTGATATTCTAGTAAATAATGAATACAGTTCACAGTAAAGGTAATGAAGTAGAAAGGTTCCAAAGCCTAGTCCCACCATTTATCATCTTGAAATCTAGTAGAATTTTCTTTTTACATCATCTTCTAAACTCCTGGATGCAGACTTACCTTTCAGCTAAGAGACAGTCTGCTGCCTGACATTTACTTGTCAGAACACATGGCAAGTGATATAGAGAAGGTCCAAGCAACTGGCTTGTCTCTTTGTCTGTCTCTTTGGCATACATTCCTCAGTTGTTTGGCACAATTGGACAGGAGAAGGTCATTCAATTTCACAATCTCAATCTGATCTTCAACTGCATCAGGCTGATATGTATCTGAAACTCATTTACCTGTTTTTGCTCCATTCTCATCGATAACCTTGCCCAACTAAATATATCTCCCTCAGACTCAAAACAATTTTCATAACCTAGGATCCACAGCCTATTGAGAAAGAGAGAGAGAGAGAGAGAGAGAGAGAGAGAGAGAGAGAGAGAGATTTCCTGATTGTGTCTACTTTTTTTGTGAAGAGGTATCTTGGATTAAAGTTCTGTATACATTTGCTTTAATTCTAAAATTATCACCTATAAACTCCCCATTCTGTTTTGTCTAGCAGACAAACCCATTGGTTATCCATCACCAATTGTATCTGTTCCATTAAACCCATTTATAAATTTTAAACACTTAAATTACATTGCTTCTCAATTTTCTGTCCTTAAGAGATCAAATAATCCATCCTCATAACTTAACCTTTTAACCGATAGTACCATTTCTTTAATTCCGCATTTCACTTTCTCCAAGGCAAATTTATCCTTCCTTAATGCAGTAACGGACAGTGACATAACCAAGCTAAGATTTTATAATATGGAAAGTGACATGTATAAACGTGAACATTATTGCACCACTATGAACTAACATATTGTGCCGCGATTGTGATTCACGACTTAAAAACTGTTTGTTAACACAAATTTACACATGCTCTACCGAAGCTGTTCTTTCCAAGTGCACTGGTAGCTGCTTCTTATTTAACAGCAATCAGATGTAAGGATACAAGGCTGTAAATGGATGCTTGACAAAAAAAATGTGCATAATAGCTAAGCAATAATGCCAAGAGTTTGAATAGTAAGCAGCCACTCATGGTTAGAGTATAGAAGCTGAGGAATGAATGGTTAAACCTACATACTCAAGTGGACTGCTTTTTAGATCTATTCATTGAAGACTGAAATTTCAATTGAAATAAGCGAGTTCTGACATTTCACTTTGACTTTGAGCTTAGTGCGACCTTTTATCATTTTAATTCCCTACTGACCATTAAGTTGGTGAATGTTAATAATTGTTACAACTAGTAATAGCTAGATTCTAGTTTCAAAACTGGGATCCTGAAAGTCCTGCAAAATTCACATTTAATTGGATGGCATTACTTTTTAAATTAAAATTGCACCATTTCACAGTATTATCCCCAATTCCCAATTTTAAAGCACATGACGGGATTCTTATTTTTTGAGGCTTGGCACTTGAAAGGCCTTCCATGATGGCTGAGTGGTTAAGATGTAGGACTTAAGATCCAATGAATGAATGTTCATGTGGGTTCAAACCCCACTCCTACTAATTGATTGTTGGTTTTGCGCCAAGCTTTTTGGCACAAATGCTCAGCGTGTCCTTTCTAGGTATGCATTTGGTCTTATTAGTAAGGGTATCAAATGTTTCAGGGAGAATACAGGAGTATTGGGTTGAGAGGGATTATAAATTAGCCATGATGAAATGGTGGAGCAGATGCAATGAGCAGAATGACCTAACTCTGTTGAAATGTCTTTTGGTCTTCTGATGAAATACGTAAAATCATTTCAACTCATCAGGCATGATTGATTATTTTTTGGCCTAAGGTAGAAGGAGATGAGTTATTAACTTCAAACTTTCTGCATAATCACTCAAAGAGTTGAGCTGCATGTGCATGTAACGAGAGCTGTATACCTCATCTCCTTCTACCTTAGGCCACGAACTTATCAATCACCTCTGCTGTGGACACCTTCTGGAGGTCCAATATCCGTATGCTCCAGGACCGCTGGACTAAGTGTGTAAATGTAGGAGGGGACTATGTTGAAAAATAAATGTGCTAAGTTTTCTAAAATTGACTCCTTCTACCTTAGGCCATGAACTTATCAATCACCCCTCGTATTTACAAGGCTTTTTCATCCACAGAACAGCCACTCACTGGATTTTTTCTTTTGTTTTTTCTGCACCATTCTCTGTAGACTCTAGAGACTGTTGTGTGTGAAAATCCCAAGAAAGCAGCAAGTCCTGTTTGGCACCAACAATTGATTCACAGTCAAAGTCACTCAGATTACATTTCTTCCCCATTCTGATGTCTGGTCTGAACAACAAGTGAATATTTTGAGAATGTCTCCATGTTATAATGCATTGAGTTGCTGTCACATGTAGACCTAATAAAATGGCCACTGAGTGTATTTCCAAATAAAAGTAAGACTTGGTGTTCAACTATTCACCTTGATAAAAGTATTTCGAGATTTATAATTTCCTCAAAGTCATTGAATCAAATCTTAAATTTTGCATTAACTTGCAATCATCTCACTGGAAAATATTAATGCTTTGAAATGGAACATATTGCCACATTTTAGAAGCAATAATAACAAATCCTAGGCTGATCATTAACATCAGATAATGGAGGAGTGAGATCTATCTCTGAGCTTGCAATGTACTTAATTTCCACCCCCGAGAGGCTGCTGACTACCAACAAAAGTAGCAATCCTGAATGGAGCTGACAATTTAGTACCAATTAGTGCCAAGTTAGAGACACTTTTGTGCTATGACTTAAATTGTCCGGAAACAGAGTTGAGAATGCCCAATACAACATTTGCTTTAATGAAAATTCTCATGTGGCATAAAATCCCACAGGTAGCAGATTCAAGGTAGTAAAGACATGATTTATGTTAGTTCAGAAGTTCAAAGTTCAGAGTAAGTTACTATCAAAGTACGTATATTTCACCATATACAACCCTGAGATTTATTTACTTGTGGGCATACACAGTAGGATCAAAGAGAAACAGCAGCCAACAGGATGGACAACCAACCAATATGCAAAGGACGTCAAACTGCAAACACTAAAGAGAAAGAAAGAAGAAAAGAATGGGAAAAAGAAAAGAAAGAAAGAGATTGGCAAATAAGTAAATAAATAAATATTGAGAACATAAGATGAAGAGTCCTTGAAAGTGGCACTGCTGTGCTTTCTTCATAATTGCACTTATGTGCTGGGCCCAGGACATTTCCTCGGAAATGATAACACTCAGCAGTTTAAAGTTGCTGACCTTCTCCACCTCTGATTCCCCTAATGAGGACTGGTTCATGAACTTCCAGTTTCCTCCTCCTGAAGTCAATAATCAGCTCATTCATCTTGCTGACATTGAGTGAAAGGTCAGTGTTGTGGCACCACTCGGCCAGATTTTCAACCTCCCTCCTATATGCTGATTCATCACCACCATTGATTCAGCCAACAACAGTGATGTCATTGGCAAACTTGCATGTGGAATTGGAGCTGTGCTTAGACTCACAGTCATAAGTATAAAGCAAGTAGATTGGGGGCTAAGCACACAGCCTTGTGGTGCACCTGTGCGGGTGGAGATTGTGGAGGAGGTACTGTTGCCAACCTGAACTGACTGGGGACTATAAGCAAGAAAATCAAGGATCCATTTGCACAAGGAGCAATTGAGGCCAAGATCTTAAAACCTATTGATTAGATTTGAGGGATTGATAGTATTGAATGCTGAGCAATAGTCAATAAAGAGCATCCTGATCTATGCATCTTTGCTGTCCAGATGTTCCAGGATTGAGCGAAGAGCTGATGAAGTGGTATCTGTTGTGGACATGTTGTGTCGGTAGGCAAATTAGAGTGGATCCAAGTAATTTCTAGGTCAGGAGTTGATGTGTTTCATCACCAACTTCTCAAAGCACTTAATTACGGTGGATCAAAGTGCTACTGGACAATGCTCATTGAGGCAAGTCACCAAATTCTTCTTAGGCACTGGTATAATTGAATCCTTTTTAAAGAAGGTAGCAGGTGGGTACCTCACACTGCTGAATTGAGAGAGTAGAGATATCGCTGAACACTCCAGCCAGTTGATTACGACAGGTCTTTAGTACTTAGGCAGGTACCCCATATGGGTCAAATGCTTTCCCCCTGAATGCAATCATCCTCCTGAAGGATGCTCTCATGTCGGCCTCAGAGACTGAAATCACAGGGTCATTGGGAGCTGTGAGAGTTTCTGATATTTCCTCCATGTTTTGATGGTCAAAGTGAGCATAGAATGTATTAAGCTCCTCTGGGAGTGAAGCATTGTTGTCGCCTATCTCACTTGGCTTCATGTTGTAAGAGGTAATAGCATTTAAGCACTACTACAACTGCTGAGCAACCTTCAGTGACTCAGGTTTGGTCCAGAATTGCCACTTTGCACTGAGATGGCTTTTCAGAGATCGTACCTGGATTTCTTGTATTTTACTTGGTCGCCAGACCTGAATGCCATTGATCTGGCCCTCAGCAGATAGTGGATCTCATGATTTATCTAGAGCTTCTGGTTTGGGAAGCATCCGCATGATTTTCTGGGGACACATTCATTTAAGACTGTTAGTATAAAGACCGTGACAACTGTGGTGTAGTCATTCAGATCCTCTGATAAGGCCTTGAACACAGCCAAGTCCACCAACTCAGAGCAATCCCATAGCCACTCCTCTGTCTCCTGCAATCATCTTGTTGTTGTCCTTATGTGTGGAGCCTTGTTCTTTAACCCCTGATTGTATACAGGTAGGAGAAGGACAGCCAAGTGATCAGAGTTCCCAAGATACAGCCTAGGCATGGATTGGTAGGCATTCTTATTCATGGTATAGTAATGACTGAGTGTGTTGAGACCCCTGGTGCTGCAGGTTATATGCTGATGATAATTAGGCAGATATTTCTTCAAAGAAACCTGACTGTAGTCTCTGACTATGATTTGAAATGCGTTGGGGTGGGCAGTTTCTTATTTGCTGATGGCAGGAATTAATATCTGCTTAGTGCCTGATTAACGCTGACTTTTTGGGTAATGTAACCTGTGGTCCGGATCATGGACGAGAGCACTCTTGGTAAGTAGAAAGCTCAGCACTTAATCATTAGAAGTTAGATGTTATTTACCACTTTTAGTGAAGTCAAAACTTAACCTCATAGAATTGTATTATGAGTTTGCTGGGAAAATCATATTAATAAAATTTTCACTGCTACGTGGTTCATACACAACTGTCAATCACTTCAACCTCCAAGATCACAATTCATCATCTCTTATACAATCATAAAAGCACCTTTATCTCTCTATTAGTCAAGCTGTATTCACATTTTGGACAACCTGGAGGGTAAAGGAGAAGCATTCTGACTACTGGCCTTCTCCAAATCTAATTACCTTACAGCCATCAGTACTCCAGACTGCTACAGAATTCAATTAAAACAGCTTTCAAAGAGGAAGTATTTTAACAGAAAACAAAAAAAAAACAGAATTCACTGTACATTGAAAAAGCTGTGAGTGAATATCACAAGCAAGTGGATGATAAGTATTTATAGAGAATAACATAGAATGCAAATCACGAGGAACACACACAAAATGCTGGATAATCTCAGCAAGCCAGGCAGCAGCTGTGGAGAGGAATAAACCGTTGACGTTCCAAGCCGAGACCCTTCATGAAGAATCAGCACAGATTGTGATGGACTGTTCAGTCTCAATTTGTTGTGTAAATTTCTGTGTGGTGCACATGAAAATAACTTGACTCTATTACATTCTTCAGGTGCGCATCGCTATTCTGAAACTAATGTTTTAATATGTAGAGTTGGTACAAATTGGGATTCAATGAGGAATGCCACCAGCTTCTTGTAGTTAACTGACTGACAATGCATTTGGGGAATTTGAACTTAGTGAGAAACAGTTTGTTGATGAACAAAGACTTTGTGCAACATTTCCTTGGTCCTGAATTTTAGTCTGCAATTCCACCTGTTTCTTGTTTCCCAGCCAAAATGGTGGAATGGGGAAGACGGCATGGGTTAGAGGTGGGGGAAGGTGCTGAAGGTTGGGGTTGAAGGAGAGATGGTGTGGGTTAGGTGCGGGGATGTGGTGTGGGTTGGAGTTCAAGGGAGAGGTGTCTTGGGTTGAGCTGATAGCAAGGAAGGCAATTCATTTCAAGAGGACTGGAATGTAAAAGCAATGATGTAGTGCTGAGTCTTATAAGCCATTTGTCAAACCACATTAGGAGTATTGTGACAAGTCTGGGGCTTCATATGTAAGAAAGGATATGCTGATATTGGAGAGGGTCCAAAGGAGGTTTACAAGAATGATTCCAGAATAGAAAGGGTTAATGTATGTGGCGCATTTAGTGGCTGTGGGACTGTACTTACTGGAATTTAGAAGAAGGAGAAAGCGGACCTCATTGAAGCCTATCAAATATTGAAAAACCTAGGTACAGTGGACGTGGCGAGTACGTTTCAAATAGTGCGATTTTATAGCACTGAAGGGCACAGCTTTGGAAAGACCTTTGTTTAGAACAGAGACCTGGAGGATTTTCTTAGCCAGAGGGTGGTACGTCTGAGTAATTTATTGCCACAGACAGCTATGGAGGCCGTGTCGCTGGGTATATTTAAAGCAGAGGTTGAAATGTTCTTGATTAATAAGGGTGACAAAGGTTACTGCAGGAGAATGGGATTGAGAGGGAAAATAAGTCAGCCAAATTCGAACGCTGGAGCAGACTCAAAAGGCTGAATGGCCTCATTGTTATCCTGCGCCCTTTGAACTGGAGGTGGGCAGGACATGGTAGAGGTCAGAGGGGAGGGGCAGGTGATGTGTGTTGGAGGTTGGAGGGTGTGACGTGCTTTCAGGTTGGGGGAAGCACTGTGAAGTGCACTTGAAAATAAAATCACTCTTCCCTCCACTTCCTCGAATTCCATTCAGATATTTTGCCTTTTATATCCAATAGAAAACCAAGAGAAACATGGAATCACAGAGCAGTTAGAGCAAGGAAGGAGACCGTTCAGCCCATTTGATCCATTTTAGCCTTGGGAAGAGCATTTCAGCTAGTTATGCTCCTCTACCCACATGGTAGAGCAAAGAAAGATTAAAGATTAACTTTATCTGTCGAAACATACAGTGAAATGTATCAGTGAGGATTGTGCCGGGTAGCCCGTGAATACCATCATGATTTTGGCGCCAATGTAGCATGGCCGCAACTCAATAACACTAACTCTTTGGTATGTGGGAGAAAACCCACATGGTCACAGGGAAAATGTATCAACTCCTTATAGGGACTGTCGGGAATTGAATCCTAATCAGTAATTGCTGGCATTGCAGTAGTATTGCACCAACTGCTCTGAAATACAAAGGAGGCCATTTGGTCCCTCCATACATAAAATTAGAAGCTGTCAAGTATAGATGTGGCCATTTTGAACCACCTCACCCTTGCCAACCATAATACAGATCTGCACTAATCCCATTTCCCACATTAGGCGCAGATCCCTCAACAACTTTCTTCATGATACACCTGTCCAGGTACCTTTAAAGCATTGCAACTACAACTGCCTCCCCCACCTCCTGTGGCACTTGTTACAGATACTCATCATCCTCCCTATGAAGACAAAAATTAGGAGATAAAGATTAGCTTTATCTGTTACATGTTCATCAACACTTAAAGTGAAATACATTGTTTTTGGTCAATAGACAACATAGTCTGAGGATTACACAGGGTCAGCAATGCTTCCGGCACTAACATACATTACCCACAGCTCACTAACCCTAACCATACATCTTTGGAATGTGGGAGGAAACCAGATCACCCAGAGGAAACCCACAGGGTCATGAGGAGAATGTACAAACTCCATGCAGGCAGCAGTGGGAATTGAATCCCAGTTGGTGATCACTGGCATTGCAATAGTGTTATGCTAACTACTGCAAACTACATGATGTCATGGAGCTATACAGTATAGAAGTGGCACTTTTGACCTATGCCAACCATAATACCTATGGATCTGTACTAATCCCATTCCCAATGTTAGACCCTGATCCCTCAAAATCTTTCCTATTGAAGCACCTTCCAAATAGTTTTTAAGCATTGCAACTATAAATGCCTCCCCCATCTCCAGCAGCAGCATGTTCCAGATATCCATTGCCCTCTCTGTGAAAAGCATACCGATCCCACCTTAGTTTTAGACTCCCATGCCCTGGGTAAAATTCCTTATTCATGCCCATCATAATTTTATGAACCTCCATAAGTTCATCCCTCTTACATTCCAATGAGAATAAACTCAGTCCATGCAATTTCTCTCTTTTTTAACTGCAGCCACCAACACTGGGCAAAGTTCTTGTGAATTGTTTCTGCGTTCTCTCTTTGCTACCACGTCCTTTCTGCAATAAGGCAACGGGAACAATGCACAACACTCCTAATGTAGTCATGCTGCAGTTCTGTACAACAAAACTTTTAAGAGACTCCTGGATAGGTACATGGAGCTTAGAAAAATAGAGGGCTATGGGTAAGCCTAGGTAGTTCTAAGGTAAGGCTATGTTCGGCACAGCTCTGTGGGCCGAAGGGCCTGTATTGTGCCGTAGGTTTTCTGTGTTTCTACGTTTCTAACAGCAACTCACACCCGTTGTCTCAGCCTCTAAAGGAAGCACACCACATGCCTTTTCACTACCTTAGCCACTTTCAGAGAGCTATGAATTTGCAGCCCGAGTTCTTTTCCCTCCATCAGCACTCCTAAGGTCCCTTATTCTGTATGTCCTACCGGAATCTGATCTCCCCAAGTGCATTAACTCAAATATGTTAGGAATAATTTCCATCTGCCGCTGCCCCTTCCAAGATCCCAACTGAGCTATGCTCTGTTATCCTTAAATAACTTCTTCATAGTCTACAACTCCATCATTTTTTATATTATTTGAAAACATGAATCATACCACCTACATTCTTAATCAATTCACTTATATATATTAGAGACAGTAAAGGATCCAGCACTGATTCTTGCAGTACTTCGTCTGTTACAGATTCCCAGTCAATTAAACACCCATTCACTGTTACTTTGTCTCCTATCATTATACCAGTTTTCAATTCAGTTTGCTTTTATACCTCGAGTCTCTTGTACCTTAACCTTCTGGACCAGCCTACTGTGTTGGACCTCGTCAACATTTACTGTAGTCTATGTATGCTATACAAACTCACTGTGTCTTCATCAATTTACTTAATTACCTCCTCAAAAATGTCAATCAGATTTGATCTCTCATGTCCACAACTATAAGGACTCCTTCTAATCAGCCCCTATTTTTCCAAGTGGACATAAATCCTGACCCTCATAATTTTTTAACTTCCCTACCACCGATGAATGATGCACTGGCCGGTAGTTTCCAGGCTTATTCCTACTGTTCTTTTCGAAGGAGGGGACGACATTACTTCTGATAATGCTCCCTTGTCTAATAAAGATGCAGAACCCTCTGTAATAGCATCTTTATTATTCCATTGAAGTGACAAGTCCTCTGGGCTACAGTGACAATCATCCACCCACTTCTCCAATACTACCCAAGCCATTCCCCAACAAAGCTCTGTGAAAATAAGTGTCTGTGCAAACAAGCCTGGAGCTGTTCCTGTTATTTACATTCAGTGTGCCTGCTTTAGAGCATCAAACTGACTGTGGCAATTCTGTTTTGGAAGCCCTCCAACGCTAAGTCAACACAGGGGAATATCTAGGTCATGTTTATATTACCATTCTAGCTTCCACGTAACGTCTTGATGAGAAGACGTTGGCTTTAGAGAAATTAAGTGTTGGCAAAGTGTAGAAATTATGCGATGTTCTGGATAACTTCTGGTAGTCTACAGGCTTGCCAGAGCAACAGTTTCTTCTTTGCATCAATGACCCACTGGGTTCCGCTAGCAGATTATTTGTTTCTCCAGATTCCAGCATCTGCAAAGTCTTCTGTCAACAGTCTCAGTGATATTGGAGGCTGAAATCACCAAAGGGGAGGGTCATGTCACCTTTGGGAAGCTGGAGGATACCTCTTTCATTAAATAATCACGTCGCGCTTGACAATAATAATAGCCACTCACATTTATGGAGCTCTGCCAATGTAGCAGGAACACTATCTGACAAAAATAATTGATGGACAGCAATTCAAGAGTTATTGGAGCAGATGAAAAAATGTTTGCAAGGAGGAAAGAGCAGCAGAGATGCTAGGAAGAGAATTCCAAATTCAAGGATAGGATCATTCAAAATGCAGTATAGGAGAACTGCACTGAACAAACACTGGAGCCACTGCAGTATGCCAGCACTGCATTGGAGCAGTTAGACTACAGTGAAATAGTTTTGCGAATTAATTCAATGGGACTGCACTCTTACGACAGCACTCAATATTCAAAAGATTAGCCTTATTGTCGCAGGTACATCAAAACATAGAGTGAAATAAGCCAATTCCATCAAATCAAATTAGCAAGGATTTTGACACGGGCAGCCTGCAAGTGTCGCCATGCTCCTGGTGCCAACATAGCATGCCCACAAATCATGAACCCTAAACCTAACTGTAATCCGTTGGAATATGCGAGGAAACTGTAGCACTGGGTGGAAACCCACATCATGAGATTAGAGAAAGAAGCTATCAAAACAAAGTCAATAAGTTAAAGTCTCAAATGGTGCTTGCTCTTGCAAAAAGTTCCATAAAGTTCTACTAGTCGCTGTCCTGGTCACCTCGTTATAGAAAGGAGGGAGAAGTTTTAGAGAGGATGCGGGAGAGATTTACTGGGATGCTGCCTGGATTAGAAAGCATGACTTATGAGGATAGTTTGAGTGGGCTAGGTCTTTTCTCTTTAGATCGAAGGAGTATGAGAGTTGATTTGATAGAGGTGAACAAAACAGTAAGAGGCATAAATTGAATGGATAACCAGAGACATTTTCCTAGGGCAGAAATGGCTACTACCAGGGACATAATCTTAAGGTGATTGGACGAAAGTATAGAGGGGATGTCAGAGGTAAGTTTTTCACTCAGAGAATGGAGAGTGCATTGAACACCCTGCCAATAATAGTGGTAAAGGGGCATTTAAGAAACCCTTAGATGGGCACATTGTTGTTCCTTTCTCTGCCTTGTGGTGCACTGGTCAGCAGGCTTGCCACTTCTTCAGCATTTTTGTCTGTCTTTACGAGGCCAAGTTGCTAGATTGACATTCTGGATGGAAAGTGCGCAAAGAGCTGGCCGGATTTGAACCCGTAACAACTCGCCCCAAAGTCCGGTGTGGATGCCACGACACCACCAGCTGGCAAGATAGATAGGCGTGCGTGTGATTAAAAAAACGGAGGGCTAAGTAGGAGGGCAGGTCTCGACTGAGCTCAGAGTGGGCTAAAAGGTCAGCACAGCATTGTGGGCTGAAGAGCCTGTACCGTGCACAATGTTCTATGTTCTATTTTCTCTGTTCACCTTCAAAGTGGTAGTCGGAATATCCCAGTACGGGACTGGCATCACTGCTCTGTGCTGGCATTACTGCAGCCACCTTTAGTACCGCTCCCCTGCATGGCTATGGTGAAAAAATATCTTCGCTGTTAGATCCACTCTTTGTCAGCCACTGTCGGAAAAGGCAGTGAACTCTTCCGTAGCAATGAGAAAATGTATGTTGCACAGTCGTGGGCACGCAGCGATCTGCAGCTGTGTGCAGGCATGCGGACTAGCATGAATGTGCATGCCTGGTCCCAGCATGGTGCAGAGGCAGCAATATATTTTGTGGCACCAGTGCTTCATCACCTCTCAACAGGAACCAGTCTCAAACCAACAGTACCATTAATGAATTATGCTAATTGGATGTGACATGCTTTTGTAAATTAAGATAATGAGAAATTGTTATTGTTATCTGGTGACTTTATCTAATTACTTCTCCAGCAGCAAAGATTTGTGCACACAATACATGTTGGAAAATTAGGTATGGAGTCAAGAATTCCCAATTTTTTCTCATTTTTAGTGGAGGAGACAAGTGGCTGGCTCCCCGAAGAACTGAAGTCTCACGCTGACATGAGTCAGTTGAAAATTTCCCAATAAGAATCATCCCATGTTATCAGCCAGTGAGCCTGAATAGATATGCTCCTTCTTCATAGACTCAATCCTCTCAATCATCACAGCATCTGCTGTCCGTTCTCTCACTCATGTCTTCTGATTCTGTCTTCTTTTGCTCACTTCCCCTCTCAAACCCTCCTCTCCCCTGTTATTGGTGCACAATCAGTTCATGGTTCAGCCTTTTTGTATTTCAGTGTCAGATTTTCTCAAACCTTTTTACCCCCCCCCCGATTCCATCTTCTGATTCTCATCTTTTAACAAAAGTCTTCCGTACCCCATGAACTCCAATTACTGTCTGAGTAAAATAGCTCTTTTCTTTCCTTCAACCTTCATTGATAATCTATGGCCTCTTGTTTTAGATTCTCCAGGTGGTGACCCTGTCCCAGTATCTGCTGTGTGCAATGAATCTTAAATTTCCGAGATCTCCCACAGCTCTTTTTCTGCCAAGAAGAAAAGACTTGAGCAATTTCATTGTTTCCAATAGCTGTTATCCCTCAGTATTAGCACTGTGTTTGCAGACTACCTCCATGAATTTTCTATGGTGTTTTCTCTATCTCTTGTTATAGTACAGATGCCACAATTGTGCCCATTTCTCCAAGCACAGACTGAAAAAGGTCCTGTGCAAGTCAGAATCAGAATCAGATTTAATATCACTGACATATGAAATTAAACCTTGCTGCTTCACAGAAACAGTACAGTGCAAAACATAAAAACTATAAAGTAAAGTATAACTAAATAGTGTAAATAAGGAGGATTCAGATTCATATTGAAACATACGGTCAAATGTGCTGTTTTCTTGAACAACCAACACAACGGAAAGGATGCGCTGGGGGTAGTCTGCGAGTGTCATCACACATTCCGGCACCTGCATAGCTTGACCATAATGTTCATAAGGGCAACACACCAGGAACAGTAAAACAAGGCCCTCCCCCACCCCCCCCCGCATCAACCCCAGGGCAGGCCTTGTCCAAACTTCCAGACTCCAGGCTCATGGACAAGCAGGTATCAGGACTCTGACTTCCTCAGTGGACTCACAGACTCTCAGAATCTGAATCAGGCTTAGTATCACCAGTATATGTCATGAAATTTGATGTCTTTGTGGCAGCAGTACAATGCAATACAAAATAATATAAAAAATGTCAATTACAGGAAGTGTATGTGTATATAAAATAGATAAATAAGTAGTGCAAATATAAAAATAAAGAAAAGTACTGAGGGAGTGTTCATGGGCTCAATGTCCATTCAGAAATTGTATGGTAGAGGGGAAAAAGCTGTTCCTGAATCGATCCAGGGCTTTGGCAATCAGGCCTCAACTTCAGGACTCGCTGACTTCTTCCTGCAACGTTTGAGCTTCAGTCATTGGTACCGGCTCCTGGACTTGCCAATGATGGGATCCCAAACTCCAAACCTTGAACTCCAGACTTGCTGACGTCCCCATACTAAGGGCCCCTGGCCATCATGCCTCCTGCTCACATGGATCTCTGATGCCAGGACCCACCGAAAGAAAAAGGAAGTCGCGTTCATGGGTTCATGAACCATTCAGAAATCTAATGGTCAAAGGGGAAAAAAAAAGTTCCTAAATCATTGAGTGTGGTTTGACAGGTTCCTGTGCTGAATAGTAATGAAAAGAAAGCACGTTCTGATGGTGACGGTGCTTAGTGATGGATGCTGCCTTCCTGAGCCACAACCTCTTGAAGATGTCCTATAACCTTGTTAGTTTTGAACTCTGTACCCTTAGAAATAAATCCTGATGCTTGGTTAGGATTTTCAGTTCCTTCGCTGGACTGTGATACCGTTTATCATGATTTGCTCTTTGTGTCCAGAGATCTCTCTGTTCTTGCAGCCATACAAATTCTTCTTGTCTAGAGTGCTGTCTGGAAAGTCACAATAAAATACAATTTACTGAATCCTGACCATTTTCTCAACATAATACAGTGTTCAAATAATTCTTACTGCTAGTCCAATGGATATTATAACTTGATTACTTTGAATATATTGCCTGTGAAAGTCATCCATGGGCACCGACAATAAGCATTTGCAAATGTATTGCCCATTTGTTGTGGTCATCTCCACATTCAGTCCTCCTTACTTGCTACAATACAGGAGGCCACTTAGTCTATCAGGACTATTCTAGCTCCCAGCAGAGGAACCTCATCAGGCCCATTTCTCCATTCTTTGTAACCCATGCCCACCAACTGCATGATTCTTGTTGTCAGGGGATTCTCTCGCTAGGGGATCTTTTACATTAGCAGTAACTAACTGACCTTTGGTAGATTGGAGGAAAGCAGGGCAAACTAAAGAAACCCATACAATATATCAGCACATAAGCTCCACGCAGACAGTTACCATGTTCAACCTTGAGCTCAGATTCCTTGAGTTGAGAGGCAAAGGTTCAAAGCCTCATTTTATTATCAAAGTACATATGCAAACTACAACTCTGAGATTTGTCTTCTCCAGACAGCCATAAAGTACAGAAAACCATAGTAGTTTAGAGAAAAACATCAATCCCCCCACCCATACAAAAAAAAGAAAGAAACAAAAACTCACATACCCCAAACCCCTAACCCCTCCTTTCAACCCCTCCCAAAACTAACAGATTACCCACATGGAGAAACAACAACAGGAACATCAAACTCCAAACCCGGCAGGAAGAGAGAGAGCAGTGCGCCACGCGTGCACAGCCCTCTGGTGAAAAGTGATAGCATATCTGTTAAATAGGGGCCGTGGACAATTCTGATTTGATGGAGACTGACATGAAAGCACAGAGGAACATCTGGAGAAATTTCTGAAACGTTCGTTGGCTACTGTCGTTACTGCGCAGTCGGGAATCTTCCGGAGGTAGGCCTCAAAATCCCCGGCTTTGCCTGCTGTTGGCGACCAATATTGAGGTCGAATCGTTCGGACAGAGATGGCGCTCAGTACTTAGTGTCAGAGAGCTGATTTGGAGGCTCGAAGTTTTCGGATGACTCAGAGACGGATTATGGTCGGGCATGGCAGGGAGAGTTTTTCTTCCTTCTCCTGTCTGTGTAAGATGTGGGACATTTGAGAGACTTTGAACTTTTTACTGTGCTCATGGACTTCTTCATCAAGTTATGGTATTGTTGCACTGTTGTAACTATATGTTATAATTATGTGGTTTTGTCAGTTTTTTTCAGTCTTTGTCTGTCCTGTGTTTTGTGATATCACACCGGAGGAAATATTGTATCATTTCTTAATGCATGCATTACTAAATGACAATAAAAGAGGACTGCGTGTCTTCATAATCTAAAAAAAACCCATCTCGCCAATGAACAACAAGGAAGAATGAGCGAGAACTCAAAAAGAAACATAGAACTGAAAGAAGCCAATATGAACTACAGTCCAATCCATAAATCTCGGAGTTTTGATAACATCTCCGAGAGCACCGGGACCTCTTGGCCTCTGAGAGAGCAGAGACTTGAACCAGCACACTACTAGCTACCCCACCATGCAGCCATTATTCTCCCTCAATAAAGTGTTATCTTTCAGGAATATCCCTGAGGAAATCATTTCCCTGAACCAGCTAGATCTGTCCTCATTGCTACAATGCTGGTTTATTTGGCATTGTATGGTTTTGTAAGGGGACAAGATTTACAGCTCTCTATTTAGAATATTGAATATCTATTATCTCAATGCTACAATGGCTGTGTTGACAGAATTCTTCCTGCCAGATTTGAATATTTTGGGTCGAAGCCCCACCTTCAGTTTAAATGTAGCACAGATTAATACCTATGCGGAAGTGTGGTCCATAAATTACTTGTCCAGAAATTACATCTTTCAGGTCAGATAATAAATTAGCATTTTTTTTATATTTAAGGAAGAGCAGTACATTTTCTGTTGGTCCTTGCCAACAGAGAAATGTAGGTTGTGAATTGCCTTTCATAAATGTAAGAGATTCCGTTAAGTGCTGGAAACCTAGAGTAACACACACAAAATGCTGGATGAACTCAGCAGACTAGGCAGCATCAATGGAGGGAATAACCAGTAAAATGATGAAGGGTCTTAGTGCGAATTTCCTCTCCATAGATGCTGCCTGACCTGCTGAGTTCCTGCAGCACTTTGTGTGTGTTAACCTAGAGCAGGGGTTCCCAGCCTAGGGTCTATGGACCCCTTGATTAATGGCATAAAAGAGGTTGGAGCCCATGGTCTCGGGAATTGCTTTTGTTGTCCTAGTCAGAACATCAGTGTACCCTATGTGAGCATATGAGCAAGAAATGGAAAAGAGAGAGGGATGGAAGTGAAGTGTTTTGTATTTTTATTTTTTTGGATAAGTGAAATAACTTGCATTTGCATTGTACAATTATAACCTGTGTTCCATTATCGTTCTCAACTACCTGTTCATCAGAAGTGAACTGAATTGCAGTAAATACAAAATAAAGCAAAAAAATGCAAGAAATGTTCAACAGGTCAGTCAGCGCATGTGGAAAGAGTAACAAAATAGTTAACATTATAATTTGATTCCTTTCTTAAAAATATAGTTTCATTGTGACAATCTTTAAGCAAAGATCACTGGAGGATGGCCAGACATTTCTTTAGAACTAAGGCTCGAGGAGGGAGGTGTCGTGGACAAGGTTGGTATTCACTGTTGACTGTGAAGGAGTTGCTGGTAAACTTTTTTTTTAATTGCTGTTATCCATGTGTTGACAACCATCTTATAATGTTATTAAGTGATGAAGTCCAGGATACTGACAAAGCAATTATGAAAGAGGAGCTTATATTTGTCTAAATCAGGTTAAGTTGTGTTATCCTAAGGCCACCTGGAGATGATTATGTGTGTCCCTGAACACCCACTGTTCTTATCCTTCTGGGTGTCAGAGGAAGTGCTGAAGGAGATTTTGTGTATTTCTATCGAGCCACCGCTACTAATGAACAGACAACCTACAAAATGTCGGTGACAGAGAGGATTGTGCTTGTGTCTAGGGGTATTGTTCAACTCTGGACGGTATCATGTGATAGAAACAGAAAAGCACTCGGCTCCCCCAGTACTGGTGTGGCACTGTCGCAGGTATTAATGGCAGTGCAGGCTGTCAACTCACGTGACATGAGATGAACCTTGACCTCCAGCGCTGTCTGTGTGGGGTATGCATGTTGAACTATAGGATGCAGAGGCAAATGTTTCTTACCTTTCCATATCAATAAGGTCGACATGGAATTATCCTTTTAATAGTTCTGCCTCATTTCCCATAAGTTTGTGCATAGATGTCATTGAAACCCCTACACCTCTACAAGGGAGAGGAAGTGTTGGAGTTGTTAAAATACATTAGGACAGATAAGTCCCCGGGGCCTGATGGAATATTCCCCAGTCTGCTCCATGAGGCGAGGGAAGAGATTGCTGAGCCTCTGGCTAGGATCTTTATGTCCTCGTTGTCCACGGGAATGGTACTGGAGGATTGGAGGCAGGCGAATGTTGTCCCCTTCTTCAAAAAAGGTAGTAGGGATAGTCCGGGTAATTATAGACCAGTGAGCCTTACGTCTGTGGTGGGAAAGCCGTTGGAAAAGATTCTTAGAGATAGGATCCCTGTGCATTTAGAGAATCATAGTCTGATCAGGGACAGTCAGCATGGCTTTGTGAAGGGCAGATCGTGTCTAACAAGCCTGATAGAGTTCTTTGAGGAGGTGACCAGGCATATAGATGAGGGTAGTGCAGCGGATGTGATCTATATGGATTTTAGTAAGGCATTTGACAAGGTTCCACATGGTAGGTTTATTTAGAAAGTCAGAAGGCATGGGATCCAGTGAAGTTTGGCCAGGTGGATTCAGAATTGGCTTGCCTGCAGAAGGCAGAGGGTCGTAGTGGAGGAAGTACATTCAGATTGGAGGATTGTGACTACTGGTATCCCACAAGGGTCTGTTCTGGGACCTCTACTTTTCGTGATTTTTATTAACGACCTGGACGTGGGGGTAGAAGGATGGGTTGGCAAGTTTGCAGACGACACAAATGGTGGTGGTGTTGTAGATAGTGTAGAGAATTGTCAAAGATTGCAGAGAGACATTGATAGGATGCAGAAGTGGGCTGAGAAGTGGCAGATGGAGTGCAACCCGGAGAAGTGTGAAGTGGTATACTTTGGAAGGACAAACTCCAAGGCAGAGTACAAAGTAAATGGCAGGATACTTGGTAGTGTGGAGGAGCAGAGGGATCTGGGGGTACATGTCCACAGATCCCTGAAAGTTGCCTCACAGGTGGATAGGGTAGTTAAGAAAGCTTATAGGGTGTTAGCTTTCATAAGTCGAGGGATAGAGTTTAAGAGTCGCGATGTCATGATGCAGCTCTATAAAACTCTGGTTAGGCCACACTTGGAGTACTGTGTCCAGTTCTGGTCGTCTCACTATAGGAAGGATGTGGAAGCATTGGAAAGGGTACAGAGGAGATTTACCAGGATGCTGCCTGGTTTAGAGAGTATGCTTTATGATCAGAGACTAAGGGAGCTAGGGCTTTACTCTTTGGAGAGAAGGAGGATGAGAGGAGACATGACACAGCTATACAAGATAATAAGAGGAATAGATAGATTGGATAGCCGGCGCCTCTTCCCCAGGCACCACTGCTCAATACAAGAGGGCATGGCTTTAAGATAAGGGGTGGGAAGTTCAAGGGGGATATTAGAGGAAGGTTTTTCACTCAGAGAGTGGTTGGTGCATGGAATGCACTGCCTGAGTCAGTGGTGGAGGCAGATACACTAGTGAAGTTTAAGAGACTACTAGGTATATGGAGGAATCTAAGGTGGGGGCTTATATGGGAGGCAGGGTTTGAGGGTCAGCACAACATTGTGGGCCGAAAGGCCTGTACTGTGCTGTACTATTCTATGTTCTATGTTCTATATATTTATTGCTGAGAGCGAAAGTGAAGCTCTCTATGATGTTACAATATTGGAACCATTCAGGATCTTGAGAAGACCATAAGACTATAAGACTTAGGAGCATGATTAGGCCATTCAGCTCATTGAGTCTGATCTGTCATTTGATCATCATTGATTTAATTTTCCTCTCAACTCCATTTTCCTGCCTTATTCCCAAAACCTATAACACCTTTATTGATCAAGAACCTATCAAACTCCGGTTTAAACATACCCAATGACTTGGCCTCCACAGCCATCTGTGGCAGTGAATTCTCTCCGGCAAAAGAAATTCCCTGTCACCTCCATTCTGAAGAGATATCCTTCTGTTCAGAGACTGTGCCCTCTAATCCTAAACTCTCCCACTGTTAGAATCATGCTCTCCACATCCACTCCATCTAGGCCTTTCAATATGGGGTGCAGTTCAGTGAGATCCCACCTCATTTTTCTAAACTCCAGTGGTCCATAGCCATCAAATGCTCCTCATACATTAACCCTTTCATTCCAGGGATCATTTTCGGAAACCTCCTCTGAGATCCTCTCTGATTACGTCACATCCTTTCTTGGATATGGGGCCCAAAACTGCTCACAGTATTGCAAATATAGTTGACCAATGCCTTATAACTCAGCATTAACCTTAAGGAATCCTGTATTTGGACTGCCAAATCCCTTTGCAACTCCAGTTTCTGAATTCGTTCCACATCCAGAAGATAGACCATGCCTTTATTTCTTCTAACAAAGTGCATGTGTCTCCCTCTGGATTTTCCTTGGAGGAAGCAGTTCTCTCCTGCATCCCAGACAGGTGTAGGTCTCCATGTTAACTGGCCACTGTAAATTGTTCCAAGTCTATAGATTGAAACTGGGAGGCATTGATGGGAATGTGGGGAGTATAAGTTACCTGGAAAGTTGGAGGGATGGTAGTGTTCTTTGAATTGGCATATCCTCAATGGTCTGAAATGACCTCTGTTCATATCATGTAGTAAGTAAGTATGTAGTGTCATAGAGCCATACAGTGCAGCAAGAGACCTTTGGGCCTATCATGCACATGCTGTCCTTTGTATCTACTTATATTAATCCTTAAGTGTAGCCTTCTATGCTTTGGCATTTTAGGTACCTGGCTATATGTTTCTTAAATGTCTAGAGGGTCCAATTACTCATTATGAAAAAATGCCCCCTCTAAAGCTCCTACCTCTAACTGTAAGTCTGTGACTTTGACGTCTACCATGAGAAATAGATTCTTACTGTGTCCCCTGTCTATCTCCTCATAAGCTTATATATCTTTATCATATCACCCTTCAGCCTTCTCCACTCCAGGGGAAACCGAACCCAGCCTATCCAGTGTCTCTCTATAACAGTAATACTCCAATTGAAGAAATCTCCTCTGCACCCTCTCCAAATACTTCCTAGGGGGTGGCAACCAGAATTGCACATAATATTCCAAGTAAGTCCTGCTCCCATCAATATCAGCCCACTACAATCTACATGAAGAAGCAAGTAATCTGTGATTAAGTTGGGAGTAAAAAACGTGGTCTAATGTTCTTTCCATCTGGCTCACTTGAGGGACCTCTGTCATTTATCTAACTGGCTTCAGCCCAATTGGCACTGGCCTGATTTCATTTTGGGGAAAACGATGTATAGCTCGGCTCAACTACGATGTGTTTTTCCTTTAGACCACATAAAATTAAAAGAGTATAGAGAAAATTTAAAAGGATGTTGCTAGGACTAGAGGATCTGAGTTGTAGGCAAAGGTTCACTAGGTTAGGACTTTTTTCCCTGGAGCACAGGGAAATAAGGAGAGATTATATAAAGGAATACTGTACAAATTATGAGTAGTGTAGAAAAAGAGGTGGGTGGAGATATATCTCTACCAAGGGAGGTGTGAGGTGCTCCTTCCATCCGCCAGCCTGCAGGTCACCCTTGGGAAATGTGTAGCACCTGCTTAGCCTCCCTGATCAGGGTCACTTGAAGCCATGGGAGCAGATGGTGGATGGGCGTATGAGCAGCTGGTGTATATCACAAGTTCAGGTTATGCATTCACTGATGACCAGCAGACAATCTCTGAAGAGTATTGATAATGACTGGGGTCAACCCGTCTTGTAAAGAAACTCCCCAGAAGAAGGCAAGGGGAAACCACTTCTGGAGAAAAATTCACCAAAAACAATCATAGTCATGTAACGGCCATGATCGTGCACGCCATACAACACAGCACATAACGAACAATAGGGTTAATGCAAGCAAGCTTTTTCTTCTGAGTTTGGGAGAAACTAGAACTAGAGGTCATAGTTTAAGGGTGAAAGGTGAGATAGTTAAGGGGAAACTGAGGGGGAAATTCTTCACTCGGAGAGTGGTGCGAGTGTGGAATAAGCTGCAGATGAAGTGCTGGATGTGGGTTTGATAGCAACATTTAAGAGAAGTTTGGATAAGTACATGGGCAGGTGGCATATACAAAGTTCAAGATTGTTTAATGTCATTGCCTCTACATAATAGTAAGGAGAATGAAATAACTGTGACTCCAGATCCAATGCAGCACAAAAAAATCACAAAAAGATGAAGAGCACAATAATTATAACAAAACAAACACAATAAATATAAGTACATAAGATAGCTTCTATGCATGCATTGATTGTATGTGCATGAAGTGACACTAGGCTGTACATCAGCTGACTGATGGGAAATAACAAAGTAGTGGTGGAGTTAGTGGGCGGAGTTGATGGTCAACCTTAATGCTTGGGGAAAAGTGACTGATTTTAACTCTGGTGGTCCTAGCATGGATACCACGTACCTTCCTCCCTGACGGGATCAGGGCAAACAGTCCATGAGCAGGGAGTGTGGGCTCCGTCATGATGTTAATGGACCTTCTCCGGCACCTTTCTGTATTTATGTCTTTGATGGCAGTATGCTGTTGCCAGTGATGTGTTGGGCAGTTTTGATTTGCAGAGCCTTCCTGTCGGCTGCAGTACACTTACCACACCAAGCAGTTATGCAGTATGTTAGTACGATCTCTACTGCACAACTGTAGAACGATGTGAGTATCAAAGGTTATGGTGAGAAGACAGGTGTATGGGGTTGAGTGGGATTGGGAATCAGCCATGATGGAATGGTGGAGCAGAACTGATGGGCTGAATGGCCTGATTCTGCTCCTATTTCTAATGGTCTTATGGTCTTATAGAAGTAATGACCTCTTATACTCCTGGGAGAGCACATCACACACAACCTCTCATGGTCCCATAACACATTCAACACAGTCAAGAATACTCACCAATACCTCTACTTTCTAAAGAAGCTGAAGAGAGCTGGACTTTAAAGTAGAGGTATTGGTGAGTATTCTTGACTGTGTTGGATGTGTTATGGGACCATGAGAGGTTGTGTGTGATGTGCTCTCCCAGGAGTATGAAACTGCTTGCAGTTTACAGTGCTGTGTCACTGATGTAAAGCGGGATGTGAGTGGTACAAGTTCTCCTGAAGTTTTAACCATCCCCTTTGCCTTGTTGAGATTAAGGAAGAGGTCATTTGCCTGGCACCAGTCCTCGTAAACTTCCTATCTGTAGGCCATCTCATCATCATTGGCGATGAGCCCCACCACTGTTGCGTCTTCGGTGAACTTGACAGTGTGATTGCTTGGGTGTCTGGCTATGCAATCATGTATGAGTAACATGGGCTCAGCATACAGCATGGGGGGTGGGGGGCAAGCATACTGAGGATGATGGGGAGGGAGGAGCAGTTGTGTTTCCTGACTACCTGAGTTTTGTTTGTTAGGAAACCAAGCCGCACAATGGTGTACTTAGACTGAGGAGTAGGAGTTTGTTCACCAGGGTCTGTGCAACAATAATATTGAATGCCAAACTGAAATCCAGAAAGAGCATTCTGACATAAGTGCCCTTGTTTTCCAGCTCTGTCAAGGCCAGGTGCATGACAGATGCTATGGCATCTGTCGTGGAGCAGTTCAAGTTGGTAAGCATATTGATGAGTGTCTAATGTGGCAGGAATGAAGTTTTTAATATATGCCATTATCAGCCATTCAAAGCAATTAATAATGTTTTGCGTCAGTGCCATTTGGCGGTTGTCAGATGCTTTTGAAGGTGTAGAGTCCTTTGGTACAAGGATGATGGTGGCTGATTTGAAGGCTGTGGGGACAGCAGCCTGGATGAGTGAAGTGTTGAAGATGTCCGTGAAGACATGAGTGAGCTGGTATGCGCAGTCCCTGTGCATTTCGCCTGGGATGTTGTCAGGCCCGGCTGCGTTACAGGGTTTGACTCGTACAGCTGGAACTGCTTTTCCTTGCATAGTCATTAATGCCCTTGATGTGCAATCACAGATACTGGTGATTTGCTATCAGATAGGTGTTCCTAATTTTTTTATTGTACATAGGTGATCACTGCCCTCTTGATGCTTCTCCTGACTGTTCCGGAGTTGTTCCATCACCAGATTTGAAGGCAGTTTGCCGGGATTTTAGTGGGTAGTCCACCTCTGTGTTCAGCCGGGGTATCTGGTTGTGCCGTAAGATAACCATTCTTGAGGTACCAGCATTGTCTACTCATGTACTGCTGAAGCCAGTGAAAGACGAGACATATTCCTTGAGATTTGTATCTACATCGTTTGTGGCAGCCTTCTTGAATATCTGCCAGTTGGTCCATTCAGAAAAGTCCTGAAGCATACATACTGCTTCTTTAAGCCATACAGTGATCTTCACTGGTTTCTCTATTTTCAGCAGTAGTTAGTATGCTGGGATTAACCTTATGGAGATGTGGTCAGAGATTTGAGGACAAGTGTGTGGGATGACTTTGTAAGTATCATGTCTGTTTGTATAAACATGGTCCAGGCTGTCTGTTCCCCTAGAGGCCATGGTGATGTGTTGGTTGAATTTGGGTAAAATGTCCTGCAGGTTAACATGGTTGAAGTCTCCTACAATTATGTAGAGACCGTCCAGGTGCTTGTTTTGTAGAAAGTAATAAAACTGCAAAGCACTCCCAGTTCATTCTCAATGTTCATACTCAGGTGATATAGACAGCAGTGATGAGCAAAACAGTAAGCTCCCTTAATAGTTAATTCCAGCACTTAATTGTAAAATGCTCAATGACTGCTAACTACAGATAAGCTTGTGCACCAACCATTATTAATGAATATTCAGATTCCATCTCCTTCGGATTTCCCTGACAGAGAGTCCCTATCTGTGTGGAACGAAGTCTAGTTGAGATACTGAAACAGGCATGTTGCTGCTCAGCCATGTTTCAGTAAAAACTAGAATGCAGCAGTTTCTCATCTCTTTCTGTGCGTTCATTCTCAGGCTGTGGTTAAGTTGCGGGTTGATGGGACTAGGCAGAATAACAGTCCGCACAGACTAGATGGGCCGAAGGATGCCAGTTACTGCGCTGTCGTGCTCCGTGACACTTTATCCATGTGGTTTTGTACAAACCTGCATGTTTCAGCAACAAGACCATGTCAATCTCTATGCATAGTCACGTAAAGTTTTAGAGAGATTGTTTAGTTCATTTGCACTGTTCTACAGGGTTAGATTATTGTTAATATTATTACTGCCTGTTACACCGCTGGCACTTAGGGCAGCAATGAAGGTCCTCCATCCCTGGTAGTGTTCAGGGCTTCCTTCATTGTGTCAATAGCTTCTTCTCAGTTTTCACTACTGTCAGTCATGCAAGTCCTGGGTAGAGACTCAGGAATACTGTCACACTCAGATGTAGAAGGATTCTTCATTGCTGTTTCTGTAACAATTGTTTTTTGACCAGTCAGCATTGTTATCCCTGGGCAAAAGCCCTAAACCTTGAGGATCAGTGGACCATTCTTAGTCTATCCTCTACCCATTGACCTGTTTGGCATGGGTAACCCTACCATAAGCCAAAGCATAAAACCCTGACTTCAGTAAACATTGCTCTCTGGGTCATTTGGGCATGCAAACCTCCAAACCCTATCACAAAGTTGTGGTCCTGTTGGAGGACACAGTTAAATAGTATAGGTAAGCTTTCTTTTCCAATTTAACTGTGTTACATTTAAATGATGATAATTCTTTTAGAGGTATAATCAAGTACTAAATCTGCTTTGTGGAGTGTTCAACAAGATTCCTGTACAGGTACCCACTCATATACATTTCATTCATTTACTCTGTTATGTTATTATGTTATGTTGCTGTCTTGTGTGTGGTTGTTCATTAATTCTATTGTGTTTCTTTGTATTTAATACTCAACCATCAGGCTCTTGAATTAAAGGGGATGACTTCATTCAACATCATTTGCCCCATCATTGAAATGTTCCCTCAACTTATGGACTCGCTTTCAAGGATGCTTCATCTCATGTTCTCAATATTTATTGATTATTTATTTATTGTTATTATTACTTCTTTCTTTTTGTATTTGCACATTTCATTGTCTTTTGCACACTGGTTGGCGTGGTCTTCTGTTGATTCGATTATTGTTATTATTCTATTTTGGATTTATTGAGTATGTCCACAAGAAAATGAATCTCAGGGTTGCATATAGTACCATATACGTGCATTGATCATAAATTTACTTTGATCTTTGAACTTTGATGTTCTGCTTCTACACTGATGCTCAGCAGAGAGATTTTTGCCTTTGTTATTAACCCAGAGCACATATAAACTTTAAAATGGATTTAACAACCCATTAGCAGTGCAGGCTAGCTGAAAATAATCCACATCAGCTCCCTGGCTGATTTGTGCCATGGCATTATTTGAAAGCTTGACTTAAAAAGCTTTTGCTTGGAATTCAGCAAACTAGTAAACCGTAAAGACGTTGCCCAGAATGGAAGGATAATGATCGGGGTGGATTTGTTGCTGTGCTCTCAACATGCAGGTTCTGAAATGAAAACAGAAAGAGAGAGAGCCTCTGCCCGAGTGCAAGCATAAGGACATAGAGAGACCACTCAATGAAATTGCATTTAATTACTACCATAATTGCACTTATCCGCCTTACTGGCGCAATACATAATGCCCCTATCTATAAAGCCCTTTCACCCTTATCTTTCTTTGTGACTCTCAAATGAGCCCCAAACCCAGTGGCTTTTGTGAGAGAAAGAATTCCAGATTTTCACCAACACAGTATTCCAGAAATTAACCCTAAATGGCCAGGATCGATTTTCAAGCCTATGATATCTGGACACGCCTACAAAATCCAATGGTTTCACTTTCTACTGAATGAAATTAATTCATCATTATTAACATGTATTAATTAACAAATGATGTCCTATAGTTCTATACCAACAGACAGGAAAGAAATTAGCGGATTTCCCCTACTAGATCACTAAGAAAGTAAGGAAATGGAGGGAAAAGCCATACACCTTGAGCCTACTTCACTATCCAATAAGGTTATGGCATCTCTGTCAAGTCCTCACTTCCACTTTCCTGCCTAATCTCTTTAATCCCTGATTCCTCTGTAGTTCATAGTCTGTCTGGCTCTGACTTGAATATAGATCAGTGACCCAGCTTCTGCAGCTCTGCAGGTTAGAGCTTCCAAAGATTTGTAATCTACTGAGAGAAGAACTTTGTCCTCATCTTCACCTGAAAGAACCAATGACTCGTACTGAAGATGGCCTGACCTAGGGTTGAAGGACTGTGTATGTGAGTGGTTGGGAGAAAGGAACAGGACATGCTGTGCTGTTGTCCTTTATTTTTCTTGTTGGGTTCTGTGCTGTTCTGCTGAGCATTGTGTTTATGCTATGTTAGCGTCAACACTTGCAGGCTGCTCCCCAGCGCAATCAGGGGGGTGCATTGGTTGTTAAAGCAAATGATGCATTTCACTGTATGTCTCGATATACACGTGGTAAATAAACTTGAATCTTGAATCTTGAGACAATGCACCCTGCTTCCTGATTGCTCACGAGGATAAGTATCAGCTCACCACCTATCCTCGGAAGATTATATATTTCAGAACACACGCTCCAGCAGTGATGCAGAGGCTTGCAGGCTGAGAAAGTGATTGATCTAGTCTTTTGTAGTGTTATCTGATCTCAGCCAAGTCAACGGGTGCTGGTTGTTCATCAGTGTCATCAATGCCTCAAGTCCTTCATTTCTCTTCACCGTTCAATAGCATCAACTGGAAAGTGAGTCTTGTGTAACAATAACCTGTCATCCCTCAAAGAGCCAAACTTGCATTCAATATGCACAATCTAGGGTACAATTGGGATATTGGTCCAGGATATAGGATAGACGATCACAATTTGCAATGCTGTGCCTAATTCGTAAATTTTGGACCTGCGGTAATTTTTGAAGGAGAAAATATACAAGGAAGTATACAGTGAAAAGCGTCACTTGTGTCAAATCAATTAAATAAGGATTATGCTAAGAAGCCCACATTTGTGATGATGTTTCCTGCATCAATATAACATGCCACAACTTACTAAGTAAGCTATAAGACATACTGACTACATCATATGTTAGTAAGATGTACTAACCCTCACCTGTATATCTTTGGAATGTGGGAGGAAACTGGAGCACCTGGAGAAAACCTTCATGGTCACAGGGAGAAACCTCTTACAAGAAGAGGTGGGGATTGAACCCCAATCTTACCACTCACGTGCTGTAAAACATTGCCTTAACTGTTACACTACTATGCTGAACACTTGCTACTGTTCAGTGGCAAGTACAAATCTACAGCTTGTCCTCAAGATCATGTGAGGAAGGTTTGATGGCTCTGGGTCTGTACTCGCTGGAATTCAGAAGGATGAAGGGGTATCTCATTGAAATCTTTCGAATGTTGAAAGGACTTTCCTTTACAGAAGGGATTAATAGCAATAATTTATGATATAATTATGAAATTACAGCCAGATATATCTGATAAAATCAAAAATGAATGGAAAAGGGAACTTCAACTTTCCCTACCTATAGAGAAATGGGAAAAAAAAATTTCAATTAGTTAGTATTTCTTCTATATGTGCTAAACATACATTAATACAATTTAAAGTAGTACACAGAGCTCATATGTCCAAAGATAAACTAGCCCGTTTTTATTCCCATATAAACCCTACTTGTGATAGATGTCACTCTGAAGTGGCTTCTTTAACTCATATGTTTTGGTCCTGTCCTCTTTTGGAAGAATATTGGAAAGACCTTTTTGATATTATTTCAACTGTTCTATGCTTCGATTTAAAATCCCATCCTATTACGGCAATCTTTGGATTGCCAATGGTAGAACATAGATCTTTGTCTTCTTCAGCCTGTCGAATGATAGCTTTTGTTACTTTAATGGCGAGAAGATCTATTTTGTTGAACTGGAAGGAAACTAATCCTCCAACAACATTCCAATGGTTTTCTCAAACCATATTAAGTTTAAATTTAGAAAAAATTAGAAGTGATATTTCTGACCCTTCGGTTAAATTTGAAGAAACTTGGAAACCTTTTATGCAGCGTTTTCATATGATGTAATCTGACCTTCCCGAATTTTTTTTCTAAACTTAAAATATATGATGAGAGGAGCGGAGTTAACAACATTATTGAACGTGTCTGATACAAGCTGTTGGTCTAGCCTTGTTTTGCTTTTTTTGGGGGGTTTTTTTCTCTTTTTCTTTTGGGGATTTTTTAATATTTTTTTTTCTTTTTATTTCTTTTTTTAATGACTAATCTCATTATGAGTTTGGAAGTCTTTTATATCTATGTTACTTAAAATTCATTTTATATATGCTGATGAACATTTTTCCAATCTCCTTGTACCAACTTTGTTATTGAGTTTATAATTTTGAAAAATTAATAAAAAGATTTAAAAAAGAAAAAGAAAAAAGAAAGGCCTAGACAGAGTAGATGTGGAAAGGATGTTTCCCATGGTGGGAGAGTCTAGGACAAGAGGACATAGCCTCAGTATAGAGAGGCGCCCTTTCAAAACAGAGACGCAGAGAAATTTCTTTAGCCAAAAGGTGGTGAATTTGTGGAATTTGTTGCCACATGCATCTGTAGAGACCAGGTCGTATTTAAGGCAGTGATTGATAGGTTCTTGATTGGAGATGGCATCAAAGGTTATGGGGAGAAGGCCAAGAACTGGGGTTAAGGAGGAGAAAAAAAAGGATCAGCCATGATTGAATGGCGGAGCAGACTCGAAGAGCCACAAAAATGTAACAAGGGGAAGAGTGAGCCATACAAACTATTCCCTTTAGGTCCACAGTGCGGGTTAGAGAGAATTATCATAATTTCTAAACCATAGACTGTTTCCCCCTTAGAAGTCCATCAATGCTCGTTTAAGTGCATTTATGTTTCACCCACCATAGCTGGTTATGAAAGGACATTATCATCGCATTGGATCAGATTGGCATTGAGACTGCTTCGGAGATAGCTCCGGTTCTGTGCCATCTATCCCCTCTCCAAAGGAAAAAATAGCAGATAAACAAGATAGAGTCCTTGCCTGGTGTACCAGGCCAATAGATAACCCTCAATCAACATCACGAAGATGGATTATCTGATTAATATCACACTGCTGTTTCCAGATACTTTCTGGATGCAAGTTATTTGACTTGCTTTCTTCATTACAGTAAGTGACTATGCTTCAAAGAGTACTTAATTGACTATGGAACACTTTTGGGGGCATTATAAGTTCATGAAAGTTACCAGCTCTCTGTATTTCACTCTTTCTCCTTCTGATCCTCTCACTAACGATTCAGATTCAGAAACCCAAATACAAAGGCTTTTAGTAACTGATGGACACAGTTCAACGAAATAAAGTAGCCTTTAATCACTAATTGACAGCATGGTTTCCATTGTCCCATAAAAGATGAAGGCTTCAGACAGCATTTTGGAAATGAGAAAGAGGAAGTTTTCTTTAATGGGCATGTGAACATAAATATCTTTACAACATGCACTTAATTTGCTGACAGCTGTTGGTTCTAACAGCATTTATTTTGAAACAGGCCAGAATCACTAAATGGTTGAAAATCCCAGGCTCCTCATGTCTATGTGCTGCACTGCTCTTTACTTCATCCACTTTAACCTGGCAGACAGCTCTTCAAAACCTGCAGGGAGGTCTTTCACTATTTCCAATCTGTCATAGTTCTTGTCATACATAGACGGAAAAATAGGCTTCACTGGGACTGCAACATTCAGTTTTCAGGAGACAATTGCAATCAGTGGAAAATATGAAGAACTCCCTCCCTCCCATAATCTCATTCTGGATTCTGTCCCTTTCGTTTCCAGTCCTGATAGAAGGTCTCATGAACTGTTTATTTCCCTCCACAGATGCTGCCTGACCAGCTGAGTTCCACCAACTTTTTGTGTGTGTTGCTCAAGATTCCAGCCTCTGCACAATCTCTTGTGTATTGACATCTCAACTGCTTTGTACTTCAATTTGGCTCAAGCCTACAGGACAAAGTAGACCATTTGGTCCAACTGATCTATATTGGTGTTGATGCTCCACAACCAGCCCCCTATCCTTCCTTATCAAATTCATTTAAGTATATCCTGATATCCCTTCTTCCTTACAAACCTCTATCTTCACCTTATTTGCTAATGTGTCATTTCCCTAACCTACACGTGGAGCGAGTTTCACTCACCAATGGGTCTCTGGGAAAGACATTCTTTGTGAATCTATCATTAGACACATTATGGAGTAAGCTACCAAAAGGCATGATTAAAGCAGGTACATTAACAACTTGGAGAGGTACATGCATATGAAAGGTTTCAAAAGGATGTCACGTATGCACGGAGAAAGAGCGACAGCGGAGTAGCACAAACGTATCGGAACGATGGTGGTAATGTGACAAGTGTGCATGCAGCTGATTAATCCAATATGTTTCAAGGGACACAGGCCAAGTGTGGGAAAATAGAATCAGCTTGGCCGGTATGGGTCAGATGGGCTAAGGGCATGTTTCTCTGCAGTATGACTCTGAGCATCCGTGAACTTTAGTTCTGGTTTCCTCACAAAGAGAAATATTTTCTGTCGGCTTATTAAATATTCCTTATTTTCCAAAACATTATTGGCTTCCCTGTTAATCATTTATTTCCAGATTTAAAAAACCCAGCCATTAGATTCCCTCGATTTTACTTGAGAATATTTCCTTTTTGTTTCATTCTCGTAGACCTGTAAACTCAGTCAGAGCCATCATGGGCATTAGCCGATGTAGTATCCAGGGCATCTTCATGGAGCGGTGCCTCTGAAAGGTTGCATCCATCATCAAGGACCCCAATCACCCAGGTCACTCCATCTTCTCATTGCTACCATCAGGGAGGAGGTACAGAAGCCTGAAGGCATACACTCAATGATTCAAGAACAACTTTTTCCTCTCTTCCATCCAACTTCCGAATGGACATTGAACCCATGAACACTACCTCACTACATTTTTTGAAAATTTTTGCTACTTATTTAAATGAACTATTTAAATAATTACAGTATATACAGATATACAGTATATACTTACTGCAACTCAGTTTTTTTTCTCTATTATTACATACTGCTGCCACAAAGACAACAAATTTCACAACATATGCCTATGATATTAAACTCGATTGTGATTCTAATTCTTAGGGAAACAGAAATATAGTGGTTAAATTTCTAGACTATTGATTTGAGGATGCGTGTTGGATCCCACCACAATAGCTGCCTGAGGGTCTTAGATCCAAATAATTGAATGAACGTGGGATGGGAACAGTCTAGTCTCGGTAAAGATGACCGGGCCTCACTGGATTTAAACTAGCAATGCATGGAAATGATGGGAGCTGCAGGGACCGTGGGGTGAACTTCAGGTCACTGAGGGTGAAAAACTGATTTGGCATAATGTAATTTTGGAGCTCTCTGTGCACCTAATCCCAGCTCACAGTCTACCACAAGTTTCTGTCTGCTATTTTACCGAGGAATTAGGGAAACGAGTGTGCAGGAGCTCAGAGTGACAGAGAGCTCCAGGGAAATACTGTATCAAATTGATACAGGGCTGTATTCTTGTCATGCAACACACATCAAAGTTGCTGGTGAACGCAGCAGGCCAGGCAGCATCTGTAGGAAGAGATGCAGTCGACGTTTCAGGCCGAGACCCTTCGTCAGGACTAACTAAGAGTTCTTCCCCTCTTCCTTCAGTTAGTCCTGACGAAGGGTCTCGGCCTGAAACGTCGACTGCACCTCTTCCTACAGATGCTGCCTGGCCTGCTGCGTTCACCAGCAACTTTGATGTGTGTTGCTTGAATTTCCAGCATCTGCAGAATTCCTGTTGTTTGTATCCTTGTCATATAGCTTTTGATGCTGATTATTTTAAAAGCTTTGGCTCTTCGCACTAAATACAACCAAGTACTTCAGAAACATACGCTCTGGGCACCTGAACACCTCCTCATTAATGCAAAGATCTAATCAGCCAATCCTATTGGCAGCAACTCAATGCACAAAAGCATGCGGACACGGTCAAGAGGTTCAGTTGTTGTTCAGACCAAACATCAGAATGTGGAAGAAATATGATCCAAGTGACTTTGACCATGGAGTAATTGCTGGTGCCAGACAGGGTGCTTTGAGTATCTCCGAAACTGCTGATCTCTTGGGATTTTCAAGTCTCTAGAGTTTAAAAAGAACAGTGCGAAAAACCAAAGAAAAAGATCCAATGAGCAGCCATTCTGTTGGTGATAATGTCTTGTTGATGAGAGAGGTCAGCGGAGAATGGCCAGACTGGCTCAAGCTGACAGGGAGGTGACAGTAACTCAGCTAGCCATGCCTTACAACAGCTGTGTGCAGAAGAGCATCTCTGAATGCATAACATGTCGAAACTTAAAGTGGATGGGTTACAGCAGCAGAAGAGCACGAACATACACTCAGTGGCCACTTTATTAGGAATAGGAAGTATCTAATAAGGTATTCTCTGAGTGTATACAGAAGATGTGAACTCCAAGCAAGAAATCGGTGAGCAGAAGGAGTCTCACTGAACACAAGACCTCACTAACATGACAGTGACAGTGGAAATCCAAAAGTGACAGCCTACCCTCAGACCAATACAATTCTCCTGATAAGGAGGGGTGAAAGTAACCATGGCAACATCCTACATTATTATGGTAAATCACAGAAGAGGGGTCTAGCTCTTCAAGCCAATGAATACAATGTTTTACTTAAAACTACTGTTTTTTATCTCTCTTTTTTAGTTCTGATGAAGATTCATTAACCTGAAGTATTAATCCTGTTTGTGTCTCTATAGATGCTGCCTGACCTTCTGAGTGTTGCTGTCATTTTCTGTTTTTTTTTCATTTCAGATTTCTAGCATCTGAGGCTTTGTTTTGATTTTCAAAATGATTCACTTACAGTTTTTGGTGGCTGGAATCAGGAGCTATTCATCTGGACTACATCAAACAAGCACTGCTTGGCTTTTTGAACTTCACAAATTATTAAAAATTTGAAGTAGATTAATTGATGTACAAATTTGCTTGGTAGTTGGACCACAGGGTACCCAGATCTTGTAATACGTCAGTGCAAAAGCTATGAAGGTTTCAGACCAAACCTGTTGTTAACAGTCACCTCAAGGAATATTCCAATCTTGTTCTATATGCTGGAAGTAACGACTTAACTCTCTGTTAGGCACAGAATAAAAATTCCATTTCATCAAAGGTCACTTTGAACAGCTAGACAGAGTTAAGTCCATTTGGATTTATTTGGGAGTCTGAATTAATTCTGATAGATTCTTGGATTCAGTGACTTGGGCATAAGTTTAGTTCACTGCAGTATACCTCATTTGGACTAATTAGAGATAAGACTTCACTGAAAGGCTTGGACTGTTGTGATCCCACAATGCAAGAATGTGGTTGTCAGCGAGACAATGAGAGCAAGAAGTTGACCAATGCCATTAAGCAAGGGGTCGATGGACCCTAGATTGGGAGCCCCTGCTCTAGGGTTTACAGAAATGGTGCAAAAACCAAAAAAAAAATCCAGTGAGCAGCTGCTTGCTGGAAATGGCTTGTTATGAGAGAGGTCAGAGGAGAATGACCAGACTGGTGACTGACTCCTTATGGTTGTCCACTGCGCCCTGAAGTATGTGTATGCTCCTGATTGCATGAGTGTATGTGTATTGGTATTGGTATTGGTATTAATTTATTACTTGCATATGCACCAAGATACAGGAGTGTAAAGCTTGTCTTGCACACCACTTATACAGACCAAATCGTTACGCAGTGCATTGAGCTGGGAAAAGGTAGAACAATAACAATGAATAAAATGCAAAAGTAGCTAAAAAAAATGCAATGCAAGTCAATGATGAAGAACAAGATCACAGCAAGATAGATTGTAAGGCCAAGAATCCATCTTAACACACAAGATGTCTGTTCAAGAGTCTGAGATCAGTGGAATAGAAGCTGTCCTTGAGTCTGGTGGTATCTGTACACGTAAGAGTGCTCATAAATGTGCGAATAGATGTATGAAGAAATGCATATTTGATGGTGTCAGGAAATAAACTCTGATGGTTTTGGGTTTTTTGACCATGAAGTTCTAAACTCAAACGAAGATCTTAAGCGCTATGTGATTATAGACAGATCCTGGTACCCTCAGTAAAGGGAGGTTATACTGTAGCTACCTACTCTTCAAAGACTAGTTCATTTCCCTGTTTATCCTCCACAGTGAGTTTAGCTGCCAATGCCCACTATTCCTCCCTACCAAGGAAGAAATACTTCCGGCTAACAAAATAGATTAAAGTTAATTTAATTTAGTGATAAAGTCAAAATTCTTAAAACACATTTAAAACTCACAGAAGTTTTCAAACTTATAAAAGATTTCCAAATTATAAATGATTTCTACAACACAAAGGATTTCCAAAACACAGGTACAATTCCTATAAGCTAAAAAGACCTATCAATGAGTTGCAAGTGAACAAATCATCCATTGCAGAAAGTGAAGGCAGAAGAATGGATTTAGCTGCCTGTCTTTCTGTCATTCTTCTTGCTGCTCTGTGAGTACTCCTAAAAAGCCTGACTGCTCTCTAACATTTACACTGTTTTTTTTTTGCCACATGGGTGACTTCACATATACATGAAATCTCTCAAGAATCCTGAAGGAGTGTCTCAGCCCAAAAACATTGACTGTTTATTCATATCCGTAGATGCTGCCTGACCTGCTGAGTTCCTCCAGCATTTTGTGTGTGCTGCTTCACATGCATCTGATATTTTTTCAGATACCCTTTTACACGAATAGTCTAAAAGCTTCTGGCGACAGTGCTCCCAGATACCCACAATTAATGCGGTGAATCTGATTGTCTGAGCACACAAATCTTCCAACTATTGTTAGATCAGGTATTTGGTGTGCAAGCTTCCTTGAATTAAATAATTTAGCCAGCATTATCTGGTTTGAAACAAGCCAAGTAACATAACCCCATTGTCTTACACTGCATCTCTTGAACAGTTAGCCCAGCTGATGTGATGTCTATGTTCTATAGACAGTGCTGTTTGTTTGCAAAGCTCTCCATTTAACTTCAGACTGATTATTGCTTGGCATTTACAATAGGAATTGAAGACTGGCTACCATTTATGACAAGGAGTTGAACAAAGAATATTGCTTGGAAGTTTAACTTACTCAAAAATAACTCTTTGATCTCTACAAGTGTCAGCTGCTATGTTAGAAAGCTGAGCTTGGCAAAAAACAAAAGCTCCATGGACCTGGACAGTGAATATCCATCACAAAACTTGGTAGGGCAGTTTACTAGAATGTGCTGCTGGTGAGCTGGAGGCAAGGTTTGCACTAATGGACCAATTAACCACCCCTTTTCAACATCTTTCTCTTTGTCAGTTTTCCTTATAGGAATGGTCATTTCCAAGACAGTTCCTGACCATTTCTGCCCCAACCCTGTCTGGGGCTTTTCTGTAGGTGGCAAGTACTGGAGTCAGTTCTGTTGACAGGAACCCAAGTGCAGTCAGAATATTGCGACATTAAGTTCCAGCTGAGAATCCTGGACTCATATATTATCTCACACTCTACATTCCAGCACTTATCTTCTGAAGTTTTCCCTTCCCCCATCCCCTGCCACATTCTCTATTCTGCCACCAGACTATAAGTACCAGAACTGTTCATTGCTACTGTAACAGACCTTCCATCATGTGGACGATGATCTGTAAGTACAGAACATGTCATTGAGTTGTGCTGACACTCAAGTAAATGCAGAGGTGACTACTCCTTACACTCATAATAATTTATTTATTTATTGAGATATAGCATGGAATAGGTTCTCCTGGCCCTTCAAGCCACACTGCTCAGCAATTCCCCAATTATTCCTAGCCTAATCACAGAACAGTTTACAATGACCCATTTAACTTACCAACCGGTATGTTTTTGGACTGTTGGAGGAAACCGGAGCACCCAGAGGAAATCCATGCGGTCACGTGGAGAACTTACAAACTCCAATATTCAATTCACTCAATATCTATTTGCTGTATTACTCAGAGAACCATCATGGAGATAGTTCCTACATTCGACTTGCCTGAAGCTTCATTTGTAAGGATTTAAAAAAATGTTCTCTTGATTTTGACGAGTCATGTTTTTTTGGCCTGCAATCCTATTGGATGACGTTTCATCTCTGACATTCTCCTACCACACAGATCATTTATAAGCTATGGTGATTTGGACTATGAGACAATTCTGTTGAAAAGCACACTTGGTTTCAAGATTCACACACTCGCTGAATTACCCAGTCAACCCTTTCTACTGAAGGTACTGCCTAGGGTCTGATCATAATCTAAATTAGAGGAAATAGGTTTAGGATAAGGGGTAAGAGGTTTTAGATAGGACTTTTCTAGAAGGCCGTTGGAAATTGGAATGTACCTCTTGAGTAGGTGGTAAAGGTAGGTACTCTCCCTCTGTTCAATTAGATGAGCACCTGAGTTGCCAAGGTTTGGACCAAGTGCTGAAAAATGGGATTAGTATAAGATAAAATCAGATCAGTTTCATTTGTCACGTGCTTATTGAAACATTGAAGCACCCAGTGGAATGCATCATTTGGATCTTTGACCAAAACAGAATGAATATGTGTGTGGGGGAGGGGGGGCAGCCAGCAAGTGTCGTCATGCTTCTGGTGCCAACGTAGCAACGTAACTTACTAATCATAACCCGTACTTCCTTAGAATGTGGGAGGAAGCCAAAGCACCCGGAGGAAACCCATGTGGTCGCAGGGAGAGCACGTAAGCCCTTTGGATGCAGCAGTGGGTATTGAACGCCAGTTGCTGGCACTGTTAAACATGACACTAACCACTGTGCCACCCTAAATGGAGATACAAGAGTCCCATGGGCATATTGGACTGAAGGGAATATATCTCTGCTCTCTGATCCAATGACTTGGACTCTATACCTTCCTACTGTTATACAGAGCCTTGGAGAATCCAGACCCAGAAGGTTGGTCTTGCTAACTACTTGCCATAGTATGGGTGCAACTCACCAGACTAATTCCTGGATAGCAAGACCACTGTAAGTGAAGACAGTGAGATGACTAGACTTGTTCAGAAGTAAAGGCATCCGTTAGTCTTGCGAGACCATGGATCTGCACCTGGAAAGTCTTCACAGGGCGCAGGCCTGGGCAAGGTTGTATGGAAGACCAGCAGTTGCCCATGCTGCAAGTCTCCCCTCTCCACGACACCGATGTTGTCCAAGGGAAGGGCATTAGGACCCATACAGCTTGGCACCAGTGTCGTCGCAGAGCAATGTGTGATTAAGTGCCTTGCTCAAGGACACAACACGTTCCCTCAGCTGGGGCTTGAACTCACGACCTTCAGGTCGCTAGTCCAATGTCTTAACCATGTGCCCACAGAAGAATGAAAGGGAATCCCATTGAGGTGTGCATAATTCTGACAGACTAGATATGAGGAGAATGTTTCTGATGGCTGGAGTGTCTAGAATGAGGGATCACAACATCAGGTTACAAGGGCAAGAGATACAAGACTTTGATGAGGAGAAATTTCCTTTCAAAGAAAATGGTAATCCTACGGAATTTGGTACCACAGACCCAAGCTGCTGAAACCACACCTCTGCAAATGGAGACCAAAACAAAATAATCTAGAAAATAAAAGTAAGAGCTGGAATCACAAACCTACTTTATAAACCAGCGCCAAAAACTCAGTCCAGATGAAACAACTCAAGCTGAAATGTCAATCCATTTCCCTTCACAAATGCAGCTTGATTTGTGAGCTCCTCCAGTTTCTTGATTTGTCGATCCAGGTTCCAGCGTTTGCATTCTCTCGTGACTCTGCTTTGAAAACATATTTTGCTCATTCTTGCCCTTTTAAGGAAGGAATCCTGAGAAGCCCACCCATCCCAGGCTGATGTGTAACTACGGCTGAGTCATACCTGGTTCCCAAAGTGGAACTGAGTTGTAACAGTGTATTGAGTAGGAGCAGTAGAGCATGAGTAACTTCACCACACAGCCTGCAGTGGTTCAAGAAGGCAGCACACTACCACCTTCCCAAAGCACATTTAGAGACAGATATAATTGCTAGCTTGCCACCAAAGCCCACATCCCGGGAGAGAATAAAAAGAAAGTCACAAGCTTCTAGCTTGCGAGACGCTGCCCATTCATTCAGGCTTCAGCAATGAAAAGCACTTTTAATGCAGGCAGAGTCTGGACAGTTAAATAACTGCCTTCTGCTCCCGCGATGAGAAGACAATCAGTGCAGGGAGCAGAGACAGGCAGTTTAGAGATACACAATTAACCTGCATGGCGCGTTGAAAGTACTAAACTAGGACAAACCTCTATGCAGCTCAGCCTGACCTTCCTGAATCATTGATTCACCATTTTCATGAAAAATTCTGATGCTTAGAGCCCTCTTGTGATTTCCTGTCACAGGCTGAAAGGAATTGTAATGCTGCCAAGGCAATAAGAAACGTGGGGTTGGCTAGATTCCACTTTCAATTACTTCTCCTTCCCCGGTTATACTTTCTCATGATTGCTGTTTTGGTTCTTCCCTCACAAGTTTAACAGTTTGGAGATCTGGTCCCACTCTCTGCTTAGAGCAGGGGTTCCCAATGTTCTTTAATGCCATGGACCAATACTACTGAGCAAGGGTTCCATGGACCTCCAGGTTGGGGACCCCTAGCTTACAGTGACTGGGTAGCCCTTCGTTCTATCTATTCTGTGCAAACCATTTACTGCTTTATCCCATGGACCTACACCCAGACCATATCCATTAACATCCCTACTATCCATGTACCTATCCAGATTCTTATGTTTTATTTATTTGTCTATCTATCTATCGATTGGTTAAAATATGGGGTGGAATAGGCCTTTGCAGCCTAATCACAGGACAACTTACCAACCGGCAGGTTTTTGGACTGCAGGAGGAAATGGAAGCGCCCAGAGGAAACCCACACAGTCACGGGGAGAACGTACAAACTCCTGACAGTAGCGGGAATTGAACGTGGGTTACCGGCACTGTAAAGGGTTGTGCTAATCACTATGTTACCATACCACCCCTGGGAACCCCTGCTCTAATTTGAACATGGGTGGAGGATAACGGTATGACGGACAGCAGTAGATGAGAAAAGGGTATTTTAGTGGAAAGTTGCACCAAATGATAACAAGAATGGAGGACAATTGGAAACAGCAGAAGTGCAAACAGCAATATTTGAAATTCTTACCACGTGTTCTCGGGACGGAAGCAGAATGAGCATTTTAGTTCAATCATCAGTGAGAAGGAGCTGAGAAAGGGAGCGTTCTTTAGACTTGACAGGAGAAATGACAGTGTCAGATGGTAATATTTCCTTTGCGCTGTGTACTGTAAATATACTTGATATGCAATAGACATATCAGACAGAAATATGTCACATTGTGAACTTAGAAGCTGATATTTACATTGTCAGACTGAACCGTCTCTAACTGTACATTGCACTTGTCTGTGGACTGTCACAAATATACAATGTCAGGCTGTAACATCTCTCAATGTATATTGTACAGGTATGAACTGATATAGAGAGGCAGCATCAGACCCTGATGAATATACCATGTGTGAATAGCTGCCACAGCATTATATCAGATGGCAAAGTTTCCCCTTGTGTTCTGTATATGATTTAATGCAGAGAAATAACCATGGATTACAATCTTTTCCTTTACGTGGTGTACATGCCCAAGAGCTAACACAGACTCTCAGCAATACTTCCTATTGTGGCTGACTGTCACACAATATCTTGACAGCAATGTTCCCCCATTGCATTGTGTACATGTCGAGGAGCTAGTACAGGGGAACAGTATCAGACAACTGTGTTTTCTATTATGTACTGTACACAGCCAGGAGTTGACACAGAGACACCACATTATTAGATTGCACTATCTCCAAATGTGTACTACAGATGTGCAAGAGCCAACACAGAAATACACAAGATCAAACAACACTGTTTCCCACTGTGTACTGTACATGCGGAGGAGCTGATACAGAGAAACACAATACCATATGGGTATGTTTTCAATCCATACTGTGCACGTACATGAGCTGATACAGAGACTCACAATACCATGTGGGAGTGTTTCCCATTGTGTACTGAAGATCATCTCTGCTTGAATAGCAGTCATGATGCATTTGCTTTCTCTGCAGAAGAACACAGCTCCCTAGCCACCCAAAACAAAACGTGAAAAATCTCTCTAAACTGGATTGAGATGAAAATACAGCAAGAGTCTTTTCCAAAATAAATACCCGATATGACAGGAATATGAGAGCTTTTGGGTGTTATCACAGTAAAGGAATCAGAGGAGTCAGATTTAAGAAGATATTCTTTCACTTTTTTTCTTATGACTTGAGCAACATTGCAGCCAGCACACATGGCTTTTAAATGTTAGATCTAGCGCTATAATTTCAAAGGACATGCAGTGATAGCTTTTTTTTTAATTTTTGGAGATTTATACACAGACGATCATTAATTCCAAACACTGAATCCTTGTGAGAAGCCTGGTGGCATTTTCATTTCAGAATTAAAGAACTCAATGTGTTAGTATGAATCTGTGGGAGTGAGCTATTAATATTTGTGTTTATTCCTTTTTATCTTTGACAAGGATTGATTCCTGAAATGAAAGTAATGTCCCATTAGTGGAAGAGAGTAAAGGGAGATTGATTAGAATGGCTGTTTGTTTTCTGGAGTTCAGAAGAATGCTAGGAGATCTCATTGAAACATACAAAATACTTTGGCAGGGAGGATGCTGACAAACTATACCCCCTGAACGGAGAGTGCAGAACCAAAGGTCACAGACATCTGGTAAGCATCAGCTACTTACGATTATTTTTTCCATAGGAGACGGACACCTCCTCCTCAGAGGGCCTTGGCTGTTCAGCCATATTATATTCAAGCCTGAGAGCGACAGACATTTGGGCAAAGTAGGAGATTGGATTAGGGGAGTGAGATGCTATTTCACAGAGATACTAATCATACTGGAAGTTGAAGCTTGATAAAGGAATTATACAATCACACTTAATAACTTCTCTTTTGGCTCTTCCCACTTTCTTCAGACCGAGGGTGTAGCTATGGGCACTCGCATGGGCCTCAGCTATGCCTGCCTCTTTGTTGGTTATGTGGAATAGTCTATGCTCCAAACTTATACTGGTACTGCTCCCCAACTTTTCCTTCGCTACATTGACGACTACATTGGTGCTGCTTCCTACACCCATGCTGAGCTCGTCAATTTCATCAACTTTACTTCAAACTTCCACCCAGCCCTCAAATTCACTTGGTCCATCTCGGACACTTCTCTCTCCTTTCTCGATCTCTCGGTCTCCATCTCTGGAGACAGACTGTCCACTGACATCTTTTATAAGCCTACTGACTCTCATAACTACCTCAACTATACCACTTCCCACCCTGCAACATGCAAAAATGCCATTCCCTATTCCCTGTTCCTCCGTCACCGCCGCATCTGCTCCCAGGATGAGGCTTTCCATTTCAGGACATCTCAAATGTCCTCTTTCTTTAAGGATCATTGTTTCCCTTCTGCTGTCATCAATGATGCCCTCACCCGCATCTCCTCCATTTCCTGCATTTCAGCCCTCACCCCATCCTCCCGCCACCCCGACAGGGACAGAGTCCCCCTTGTCCTCACCTACCACCCCACCAGCCTCCGGATCCAGCACATTATCCTCCTTCAACAGGACCCCACCACTAAGCACATATTTCCCTCGCCACTTTCCGCAGGGATCATTCCCTCCGCGAGTCCCTGGTCCACATGTCCCTCCCCATGGATCTCCCACCCGGCACTTATCCCTGTAAGGGTAAGTGTTACATCTGTCCCTACACCTCCTCTCTTGCCACCATTCAGGGCCCCAAACAGTCCTTCCAGGTGAGGCAACACTTCACTTGTGAGTCTGTTGGGGTCATCTATGCATCCGGTGCTCCCGGTGTGACCTCATCTACATCGGTGAAACCCAACGCAGATTGGGGGACCGCTTCGTCGAGCACCTCCGCTCCGTCCGCCACAGCAGACAGGATCTCCCGGGTGCCACTCACTTCAACTCTGCTTCACATTCCCCTTCGGATATGTCCATACATGGCCTCCTCTACTGCCATGATGAGGCTAAACTCAGGTTGGAGGAGCAACACCTCATATACCATCTGGGTAGTCTCCAGCCCCTTGGTATGAACATTGAATTCTCCAACTTCCGGTAATTCCCTCCACCTCCCTTCCCCCATCCGTGTTTCACACTGCCTCCTCCCCAGCTGCCTACCACCTCCCTCATGGTTCAGCCTCCTTCTACTACCCATTTTGTTTTCCCCTATTCCTTCTTCACCTTTCCTGCCTATCCCCTCCCTGCTTCCCCTCCCCCACCCCTTGATCTTTCCCCTTACTGGTTTTTCACCTGGCACCTACCAGCCTTCTTCCTACCCTCCCCCTACCTTTTTTATAGGGCCTCTGCTCCTTCCCTCTTCAGTCCTGACGAAGGGTTCCAGCCCGAAATGTTGACTGTTCTTTTCCACGGATGCCGCCCACCCTGCTGAGATCCTCCAGTGTGCTGCGAGTGTTGCATTATACAACCTCCTCTTGACCTTTCTCCTTGTACTCCAACGTGCTGATCTTGTTCTTTGAGTTCTGCTCTATTACAATATCCACTTTCTTTCCTGACTTTCAAACCATAAGCAATCACCTGGCCAATACTCAGATTTATCAAGGCAAATTTTGCTATCAATATGTGGTCAAGTCAAATGACACTCCCCCGTGAACTTGGGCTAAAAAGTGTTGTGGTAGTATGTAACCATCCAAAGTTACTGTCCGAGTTTCATTGCTCGAAGTTTCAAATAAAGTTTATGATCGAAGTATGTACACTGTATGTCACTATATACCACCTTGAGATTCATTTTCTTGTGGGCATACTCACCAAATCTAAAGAATAGTAATGAATGATCAACCAGAATGCAGAAGACTACAAACTGTGAAAATGCAGATATAAATAAATAGCAATAAATAACGAGAACATGGGATAATGAAACAGAGTCCTTGAAAGTGGGGACATTTCAATGAAGGGGCAAGTGAAATTGAGCGTAGTTATCCCCTTTTATTCAAGAGCCTGATGGTTGAAGAGTAGTAACTGTTCTTGAACCTGGTTTTGTGAGTTCTGAGGCTCCTATACTTTCAACCTAATGGCAACAGTGAGAAAAGAGCATGACCTGGGTGGTGGGGAAGGCTTCATCAGTGATGTACTGAGCCAAATCCACTAACTTTTGTAGGATTTTCCATTCAAGGCATTAGTGTTTCCATATCAGGCTGTGATGCAGCCAATGAATCTCCTCTGCACTGCACATCTATAGAAGTTTTTTAAAGGTTTAGATGTCATGCTAAATCTCAGCAACTCCTGAGGAAGTAGAGGAACTGCTGTGCTTTCTTTGCAATTGGACTTACATGATTGGTCTAAGACAGGTCATCTGAAAGAGTAACACTCAGGAATTTAAAGTTGCTAGCCCTCTCCTCCTGTGATCCTCCATTGAGGACTGGGTCATGGACCTCTGGATTCCCTCTCCTCAAGTCTATAATCAATTCCTTGGCCTTGCTGACATTAAGTGAGAGGTTGTTCTTATGACACTACTCAGCCAGATTTTTCAAACTTTCATCTATATGCTGATTCATCACCATCTATGATTTGGCCCTCAACAGTGGTGTCATCAGTAAACTTGAATATGGCATTGGAGCTTTGCTTCACCACACAGGCATAAGTGTAAAGCAGGTAGAACATGGGCTTACCACACAGCCTTGTGATGCACCAGTACTGATGGAGATCGTGGATGAGATGTTGTTGCCAATGAGGAATCCAGGATTGATTGCACAAGGAGGTATTGAGGCCTAGATCTTGGAGCTTGTAGATTAGTTTTGAGAAGTTGGTGGTATTGAATGCTAAGCTGTAGTCAATAAGGAGTATCCTGATATATGCATCTTTGCTGTCCAGATCTTCCAGGACTGAGTGAAGGGCCAATAAGAGAGCATCAACTGTGGACCTGGTGGGGCAACGTGGAGAGGATCCAAGTCACCTCTCTGTCAGGAGTTAATATGTTTCATTACCAACCTCTCAAAGCACTTCATCACTGTGGATGTAAGTGCACCTTGGTGATAGTCATTGAGGCAGGTCACCACGCTCTTCTTGGGCTCCGCTATAATTGAAGCCTGCTTCAAGCAGGTGGGTACCATACACTCCCAAATTGAGAGGTTAAAGAATTCAGTAAACACACCAGCCAGCTGGTCAGCACAGGTCTTTAGTACGTGGCCAGTTACTCATCCAGTCCAGGTGCTTTCCATGAATTCTCCTTCCTGAAGGCAGCACACACATCATCTTCAGAGACTGAGATCAGAGGATCATCAGGGCATGTGGGGGCTTGTGATGGTTTCTCCATTTTGTGACGGCCAAAGGAGCATACGAGGCATTGAGCTCATCTGGAAGTGAAGCTCTGCTGTCTCACATGTCATTTCATCTAATTTTATCAGAGGTGAAAGAATTCAAGCCCTGGCACAGCAGCCAAGCATCCTTTGTTGATTCAAGTTTTGTCCAAAATTTCCACTTCATCCGTGAAATTGCTTTCCCGAAATCATACCTGCAACTCTTGTAGCTTTCTTGATCTCCAGACTTGAATGCCTCTATCATTCACTTTGTGAAAACCTTCTTTCACCCTGAGCTTTCCAATTTGTTTAGGCAGTGCTGCAGATATCCATTGGCCATTAGTTATTGTAATTGAGTAATGGCATAATAAGTGCTTATTACCCTCAATCTATATCTTTGGCAACAAAAAAAATCAAATTCAGCAGTTCATGTCATCAGGTTTAAACTCACTTCAAAATATAATTTTTTTTTGTTATTTTCCTTTATGTCCTTTATTTCTGTCTTTCTCACCCTCTTAGTTAATATAATTTTTCTTTTCTATTTTTATTTCTATTTCTGTTCTGATTTGGTATTAAATGAATAAGAATTCAGTCTTACTCCAACATTTCCCTGCAGCAAATTACAACTCCAGAAAACTGGTGATTTGTAGAATTTCCTTGTTGCATCTATCACCAATGTGCTTCAATCCTACAGACCCCTCCTTTGTACTGTTATATATTGGCAAACTTTCTGTCCCTCTCAACCCTGAGGCAGAGTCTTGATTTAAAATGTTGATTTACATCTTTTGCCTCCGCAGATGCTGCTTGACCCACTGAGTTCTTCCATCGTTCTGTTTTGTTTCGTTCTACCCTCTGTTTCCCTGCCTCTTGGTACTAGCTTATACTTCCTTCGTAGAAGCCAAGAATCAATAAATAGGAGACCCAAGCTATTATCAGAATCATTGTGGAAAATGACATTAATTATCTAAAAGTAAGATTCCATTGATTGCATTGGTCTGGGAGTGCTACGTACTGTACGCCAGCCAGGTATAGAGTCTTCACTATGGTTCACTACATGCTAACAAATTAGTCAATCAAAGACAGCACCAGCCTGTGATGAAGGGAGTGTAGTGGAGGGACTTAGAGCCTGTGAACAATTGACAGAATTTGAACAGAAGCAAGAGCAGGAGGAACAGTGTGGCTTCCTAGCAGAAGAGACAGGCATTATCCACATCAGATATATTGGGCTTCTTATGACAAGCCTATGTTGTCATGGTTCCCAAAGCAAAATAAGTGACCCTCTTCATGGCCCAATAGTTACTAGCAGCATAGTGCAGATGATCCTTTCATTATGGCCGTTCATTATGGCAGATGTTCACTCACACAGAAGTTATAAGTTACTTCCCGTAAGTTTGAGATATGGAATAAGATCCATTCAAATGGAAATTAAATGATTCAATGAAAATAAATAAACAGAAAATTTATATGTTTGATTTCACATTACTTGTTGTAGGTGCAGATGATGGGGGTTCCTATAATGAAAAATAGAAATATATACCATTTATTAGTAATGCAAACCTCCCCATTACGAGGGCCCACCTGTATAACAGTAACGTGGCAGGGAGCCCAGGTGGCATCAGAACTATCGCACAATGACAAATGAATCCTTTATCCAGTTGTTGAAATGGTTTGTCACAGCTTTTCCATGAGCTATGGCTCACCATGATTTTTTTTTGTAAGGAAGTAGGATTAATTTATAAATTGCTTCGTTGAGTGGAGTTTCTTGAACAGTCACTTCCCATCACACACTGTGTTCCTGATAGCCCTCATCTGTCCCATACCAATGCCAAGCATACAGGACCGCCCTCCTGGTACTCTTCTCACTGATGACGATGTTGCTTCACTAAACGTGGGAGCTTTGTCCCTGTAGCTTCTTTCTCCTCTGTGACAGGCACAGTATGGAAATTATCAGACTCGCTTGGGAAAATATCCCTCTAATGAAGGGGTTCCCAACCTTCTTTATGCCATGGAGCCCTACTATTCACCAAAACATCTGTGGACCCCAGGTTGGGAACCCCTGCTCTAAGGGCTGACTTTCATCTGAGACTGGTGTGAATTAAGGTGTCTAAAAGTACACTGAACTGAACGTAATCCCATTAGGAACTGTACAGTCCCATTTTGGAGCACATTTCTCAGGGTAAGATACCCTAATGTTCTTTAATGAGCCCTGGTGAGAGGAGGCAGTCTGAAGCACTTACTGTTTATTCCTTTCCATAGATGCTGCCTGACCTGCTGAGTTCCTCCAGCATTTCGTGTGTGTTCCTCAAGATTTCCAGCATTTCCAGAATCCCTTGTGTTTTTGGACAACACATTGATATTTTTTGCCACATGATATGGCATTAGTGCACATGCCATGATGAATTGTTTTAATGAAAAATGGGTAACAACAAATTACTTGGCCAATTGCCTCAGATGGTATCTATCTGTTTTCTCCAGAAGTTCATGCTTTTGAGAACTTTGTGTGCAACATTTTTTTCTTTGATTCGGAGGGTGTGATGATATCTATCTAATAGCAGATATTGTCTAATATCCTACCACAGCAGACACTTGGCCGGCATATCCTCTCCTTCAAACCCTGTCCTGACATTTCTTCTGCCCTTTATCTTGGGGTTTATCTCACATAAACATTGAGAAGAAGGAACTAGGTCCCTTTTGCAATTAATATATGTGATGTATATAGAGATCATGGAGTCTCAACAGCACAAAAGGATCTTGTTTGGCCCAGCAAGATGCCGCTGGTTGTCTGTCGAGCAATCCATTCAGTCCCTTTGCCCACTCTGTCCCCGTCACCCTGCAGGTATAATTCCTTCAGAGTTTATTAAACATCTCTACTTCCAATGCAATTGTAGATCCAGATCAGATCCAGATTAGGCAAATACATCAGGATGCAATGAAATTCCTCGCTTGCTATTCCTCGCTGTCCCCAAGTACAAAATCTCTTGCCAAACACCTGAAATCTGTGTTCTCTTACATTTGTACTATCACCTAATGTAGACGATCTTTTCTTTCTCTACCTGACCTCAGCCAGTCATGATATTGAAGTTCCTCAATCAAATTTCCACTCTCCCTCCATAGTTCTTAGGAGACCAATTTCACATTCTCCAACTTAGTATTACAACTAACATCTCTCATTGCTGGAACTATTCTCTAAAGTATTTCATAAATACTTCATAGAATAATACGAGAATCAGAATCAGAAATCAGGTTTAATATCTTCAGCATATGTCATGAAATCTGTTAACTTAGCGGTTGTAGTACAATGCAATACATGATAATATAGAAAAATAATAAATAAGTAAATCAATTACAGTAAGTGTACTGTATATGTATATTAAACAATTAAATTGAAAATAGTACGAAAACAGAAATAATATATATTAAAAAAGTGAGGCAGTGTTCATGGGTTCAACGTCCATTTAGGAATCGGATGGCAGAAGGGAAAAAGCTGTTTCTGATTCACTAAGTGTGTGCCTTCAGGCTTCTGTACCTCCTTCCAGAAGGTAACAATGAGAAGAGGGCATGTTCTGGGTATAAACGTTGGATATAATGTTTCTCAGGTAGCCACATAAATCTTGCTGCAGTCACCTGCACAACAGTGTCCAGATTCAAGCCAATTAATTAAATTTGTAACACACAAAGAAGGTGATAGAGAGAAACAAACGGCTCTTTCTTTACTCGTGTATTGGTTCTTTCTGTGTCATTATCTACCCGCTTACATTGGCCACCTCTACCCCTTCCTTTTTCATTATCTCTCTCCTCTTTGACAATGCCTCCTACCCTTTCAGTAATCTCTACTGCCTAATGAAAATATCATGAAGAGAATAAGAGTTTGATTATGGATTTTCCTGCAGAGTAAAGTGCTTGAGAGGGTTAGATAGATAGATAGTTAGACAGACAGGCAGAAAGAGAAATAGGGTGGGAGCGAGGAAGAAAAAGTGAGAGAGCCCTCTTACCTTTCTATCCTTTATCATGAATGAGTATTGAAGAAATCTGCTCTGCCAGAGAACAAGCTATAGTCATTCAGCTGATGAGTTGTATATATGTTTACAAGAGAGTGCTTAAAATCATTAATGTGTCAAGGAAATGTGAACAAATAAGAAATAAAAGGGAAACAAGAAACAAATATAAATCTTATTGCGGACTGATAAAACTCAAGAGATTACCCATAATTATTGTCTAAAGATCAGCATTGAGCTAATGTCTATTTTTAGACAGAAACCATGGAAACGCTGTAGTTAAACTTCAAAGTCTGTTAGCTATCTTTTCATTATAGCAAAAAAAGCATCTGCTTATGCAAATGTTTTGTTTTGTTTGGATGCAAATAGCAAGCAAACGGACGAGCTGTAAAAACGCTGAATACAACAGCAAAACAACAAGGATGCTGGAAATCTGAAATAAAACTGAAGATGTTGAAAACTCTCAGCAAGTCAGGCAGTGACTATTGAAAGAGAAAAAATGGTTAATGCTTCAGGTTGCTGACCTTCCATTATAAAAGGTCATTGACCTGCTAAGTTAATTCATGGTGTGGGCAAGTGTCTCAGTAGAAAGTGTAGAGGTTGTTGTCTCTACATACTGAACCCAGTTATTATGTCCAGAGTAGTTATTGGCAATACTGAGTCACTAGTGAATTGCAGGTGGGCGGGGCATATGACTCACAGCAAAGAGTTTTAAGGTTCACAAAGAAAGTCAATTCACTTGATGAACAAAGAGTATTTAAATCACAGAAGAAGTAAACTACAGCAACTTCTCCCAGTAAAATTGAAGCACTTTCTCCAGGAAGCTGCATCGAGTTTAGAATGATTGCATTTAATTATGTGCAACAGTATTATCAATCAGTTATGGCAGAGGAATTACCCAATTACAGAATCATGGACACTATGCTTTCCAATTAATCCAGTTCCCTCACATCTTTCCCATAGCCCTGTAGTTATTTACTCCTTTTCAAATGTTTATCCAGTTCCCCTTTCCATGTATGTTGGTTACTAAGTTGCTATCAACTGCAATCTATTAGTGAAGTCTATCTTTTTAAATTATCTATCTCTCCTTTTGCTTTGATGTTGTTTCATGTGTGAAGGCTCCTTGTTACCTGTCTCCAGTTTCAAGATTTCAAAGTTCCAGCAACTGCTGTGTTCTCGTGTCTCAGAGTGCCGGCATGCTTTTCTTGTAATCTGTCGCTCTACTCCTCTCATTCATCTGCCCCTATTTACATTTCTCCAACCACCTCAGCTTCCTCTCCGAGAAGGCACCATTAACCCAGCCTTGGTTGAGACACTAAGGTTGCCAGCTGTGTTTTTATTCAATCCAAAGATGACCTCTGTCATGGTTCACCCATGGATCCTGAGGTAACTCAGTAACCCTATCCCTGAACCAAGTAACCAGCCAACACAAGACAGGGCGTGGATGCTGAAAAGTCTGCTTCCACAGGTGTTATAAAGCCTACAGTCACTTTCATGAGGAAGGATTGTCCAATTGACTTGGATTTCCACCCCATCCCACAGCCATCCCCATTCCTCTCAACATCCTACCCTTTCTAACTTCTACAGGTGCACAAGGGAGAATATCATGGCTTGGTTTGGGAAGACCAAGAACTGAAAAGCCTACAGAAAATAGTGGACACAGCCCAGTACATCACACAAGAAGACCTCCCCATCGTTGAGCACTTCCTTACCGAGTGCTGTCATAAGAAAGCAGCCTCATCATCAAGGACATTCACCATCCAGGCCATGCTGTCTTCCCATTGGCATGGAGGTACTTAGGTCCCACATCACCCGGCTCAGGAACATACAACCATCAGGCTCCTCAACCAATGTGCAACTTCATTCACCTCAACTCTGAAATGATTCCGCAACCTATGGAATCAATTTCAAGGACTTACACTCATTATTTATTATTCACTATTATTTATTTACTTGTTTTTATTTTTTCTCAGCTCAAGCTGGTAAAACCTGAGGTACAGGCATAGCAACATAAGCACACTCATTTCTCAATTGCTAGAAACTTCTGGACTATTCTAGTGGTGTTTAGTATTGTGGCTTTCTGGAGATTTACACAGATATTGCTGTGTAGGCCTAATTGTTTAATGCTATTGTGTAATTGACTTTGGGATGATACCAGTTGTAGATATTACTATTGGGAAAATACATACCCTGTTCATGTTCCAAAGTCTTTCAACTTCCTCTTTTAATTCAGCATATTTCTGGTGTTTTTCACCTAATGATTTCTATATGTTATGTGTGTTTGGAATAGCTAAATCTATTAAGTAAGTTGTTCTTCCTTGCTTTTCCTGTAATATTATATCAGGACGGTTATTATGGATTGTTCTATCTGTAATAACGGTTCAGTCGTGATAAAATTTGTAGGACTCTGACTCTAAAACTGGATCAGGCTTGTATCTAAATATCTTGTGTGTAAGACCAGAGGACACAGCCTCGGAATAGACAGCCGTCCTTTTAGAAAGGAGATGAAGAGGAATTTCTTTAGTCAGAAAGTGGTGAATCTATGGAATTCATTGCCACAGACAGCTGTGGAGGTCAAGTCTGTATGAATATTTAAGGCAGAGACTGATAGATTCTTGATTGGTTAGGGCATGAAGGGAATGGAGGGGAAGGCAGGGGATTGAGGCTGAGAAGAAAATTGGATCAGCCATGATGAAATGGTGGAGCAGACTCAACGGGCCAGATGGCCTAATTCTGCCTCTATATCTTTTGGTCTTATGGGCTTATAGTATGGTGCTTTTTATGAGTTTATATTTTAAAGCAAGATTTTGATGAATAATGTTTGCCACTTGATTGTGCCTGTGGAAGTAATCAGATTGAATTAAACTGCTGCAAGATCCTGTAATATGTTTGGATTGTTTCTTGACATTTTCTGCATTTATCATCTTGGATTTTCTATTATATATTTTTGATCATTTTTTTTATTAACCACTTGGTCCTGTGTTGCCACAAGAAACCCCTTTTTTTTCTGGAAAGATCTCCAACGTTGAGCCAGGTGTCCAACACTTCCTTGTCCACATCTAGTCTGCTCAGATTGTGTCTTCCAAGGAGGGCCATGCTCTTCCATTGGTTAAATTTTTCTTCTGTGGTGATAATTTCTTCATTTTTCTTGGTTGTGCTTTAATTTAATTTAGTACTGAGTTCTTATCAGAATTGCATATGCACATGTGGAGTGCTGAACTCTGTTTTCATTGATGAAAATATATCTTCAGAAGTTTTATGTGACTCTTGTGAAAGTGTTTTATATCTGTTATTCCTCTTCCTTGGTCTGTCCTAGGTAATGTTAATCTGTGCGTTTGAGTGTACATAGTGCTTTCTAATATTTGTCATTTCAGTTCTTATTTTTCTTTGTAAAATTTTCAGATCAGTTTCAGACTAAAATATTACACAAAGAGAATATGTTAATATGGATATGGCAAACATGTTTATTGCCCTTGTTATAGTTTTACTATTGAACTCTATTTGGCAGATTTTCTTAAGCACTTATTCTACATAAGAACATAGAAAACCTACAGCACAATACAGGCCCTACGGCCCTCAAAGCTGTGCCGAACATATCCTTACCTTAGAAATCATCTAGGGTTACCCATAGCCCTCTATTTTTCTGAGCTCCATGTACCTGTCCAGGAGTCTCTTAAAAGACCCTATCGTATCTGCCTTCACCACCGTCATTGGCAGCCCATTCCACGCACTCACCACTCTGCATAAAAAACTTAACCCTAACATCTCCTCTGTACCTACTTCTAAACACCTTAAAACTGTACCCTCTCATGTGTTAGCCATTTCAGCTCTGGGGAAAAGCCTCTGACTATCCACACGATCAATGCCTCTCATCATCTTATACACCTCTATCAGGTCACCTCTTGTCCTCCATCGCTCCAAGGAAAAAAGGCCAAGTTCACTCAACCTATTCTCATAAGGCATGCTCCCTAATCCAGGCAAAATCCTTGTAAATGTCCTCTGCACCCTTTCTATAGTTTCCACACCCTTCCTGTAGTGAGGCGATCAGAACTGAGCACAGTACTCCGAGTGGGGTCTGACCAGGGTCCTGTATAGCTGTAACATTACCTCTCCGCTCTTGAACTCAATCCCAAGGTTGATGAAGGCCAATGCACCATATGCTTTCTTAACCACACAGTCAACCTGCACAGCAGCTTTGAGTGCTATATTATTCTGATGAAAGTTTTCCCTTTATCACACTATGATCTATTTTCTTTCCTTGTTGCTGTCCAAATACTTATAGGTTTCATGTTTTGTATCCTGCTTCTCTGTTTTATATTCTACTAGCTCTATTGCACCATTCTTTATGTTTAATGTTCTGCACTTATCTAGTCCAAAGTTCATGCTTATATCTTTAGAAAATAGTTCTACTATTTGAATTAATTGCTTTAGCTTTACTGATGAAGGAATATATAACTTCAAGTTGTCCGTTTATAGAAGGTATATCAAGATAGAATTTGCTTGTTTCTGATTTGATACCCTATTTTCATCTGATATAGTAAATTAGAGAGTGAGTTTAAATCTAGACAAAACCATAGTGGGCTAAGAGAGTCGTCCTGGAAAATACTTCAGTTTATTTTGATAATGGTGGTTGTTCTTTTTTGGTTGTTAATAGATAGGGTGATAAAAGTTTACCAATCCTTCATCAGATGTTGTAGGAATTTCATAATATTGGGTGTAGGTTTAAGAACTACATTAATTAGGATCTTTTATTAATCATAAGTGTGAGACAGAATGAAATGCTTTTTGGTAGTCAGTGTAACAACATGAAAGACTTCTGCTTTTCTGCTGGGCTTGATGTAGAATTACAGAATCTATTATAACTTGTTCGTTACATCCTTTCATATCCTTCCAGCATCCTTTCTGCTGTAAGTATATTGTGGTTATCTAAGTGAGCGGTGATTTGTTGCGAGATACATGATGTTACAATTTTATATGTAGTTTGTAAACAAGTAATAGGACAATATTTTGATGGGTCATTTATGATTCTTCCTTTAGGTGAGAGATATGTCTTACTTTCTATCAAAAATGTGGGTACATTTTCAGGATTTTTAAAAAAAAAAATTGTTGCTATGTATTGATAGGTATGGATGAACGCAAATAAATATTTTATACCATAATTCTGAATATTATCACTGCCAATACTTTTCTAGTTGTAGGCATTTTTTATGACTGCTTTTAGTATATCCATTGTAACTTCAGGTGCTTGCATGTCTTCATTTGTGTGAGTGTGTTTATTTTCCTCTGTAATTCAGCTTGCTTCTTGATTGTGTGTGGCCCTGTTTGACCAGATATTAGACCAAAAGTTCATTATGTCTGTGTTTGTTGCTAATTCTGTACTTGGGTTGGTGACATTTTGGTGCATTGAATTTAGTTTTAATGTCCTGTATAAACCTTTTTCATTGTTCCTGTAGTGATAATTCTGTTTTCTTTGTCTAGCACATTTCATTTACCTATTTAGTCTGGCTTTATACTCACCAAGCTCTTGTTTTAGTGTGCCCATAAATTCTACAATGCTTTTGCTAGGCTAATTCTATCTTGTATTATTATTATTAGTAGTAGTTTTTTTGTATTTTCACAGCTTGCCTTATTTTGCACATTGTTTTTTTTGTCACTCTGTGTGTAGTTTTTCATTGATTCCATTGTATTTTTTTTGTTCCACTATGAATACCAGCAAGAAAATGATTCTCAGAGTAGTATATGGTGACATATATGTACTATGATAATAAATTTATTTTTAGTTTTGAACTTCAAGGGCTTAGCATTTCTCTTCAAAGCAGTTCCCAGTTCTGGCATGGCTAAGATTGGTTCCAGTCATAACTAGTTCTACCTGACACTAAAAAATATCATCTGTGTCCTTAAAGCATTGCCCTTGACACCTCAGAGGTGGGGTCGTAAAGCAGCAAAACAGGTCTTTCGGCGCAGCAAATGCTTGGTGAATATCAAGCACCCATTTACATTAACTTCATTAATCCAATTTTGTTTCCCCTTATTCAGTACCCACTAGATTCTACCACTCACCTGCACACTAAGGGAAACTTATAGTGGTTAAATAGCTTACCAACTGGCACATTGGTAAATAGTAAATGGTTTATTATTGTCACATGTACTGGGATTCAGTGACAAATAAAAAAATAGAGGGCTATGCTGTAGAGTAATTCTAGGCAGTTAACAGAGCAGGTTACATGGTCAGCACAACATTGTGGGCCGAAGGGCCTGTAATGTGCTGTAGGTTTCTATGAAACTTAGTTCTGCATGCCATCTATAAGATCATTTAATTAAGATAGTACAAGGGGTAAAGCAACAGCAGAGAGCAGAATGTGGTGTCTCCATTATAGAGGAAGTGCAGTGCTGGTAGATAATAATGTGCAAGGGCCTTAATCAGGTCGGAACTGAGCGAAATACATGTTAGTAGGGAAGTGGTGTTAGGTAAATTGAAGGGATTGAAGGCAGATAAATCCCCAGGGCCAGATGGTCTGCATCTCAGAGTGCTTAAGGAAGTAGTCCAAGAAATAGTGGATGCATTAGTGATAATTTTTCAAAACTCTTTAGATTCTGGACTAGTTCCTGAGGATTGGAGGGTGGCTAATGTAACCCCACTTTTTAAAAAAGGAGGGAGAGAGAAACCAGGGAATTATAGACCGGTTAGCCTAACATCGGTGGTGGGGAAACTGCTAGAGTCAGTTATCAAAGATGTGATAACAGCACATTTGGAAAGTGGTGAAATCATCGGACAAAGTCAGCATGGATTTGTGAAAGGAAAATCATGTCTGATGAATCTCATAGAATTTTTTGAGGATGTAACTAGTAGAGTGGATAGGGGAGAACCAGTGGATGTGGTATATTTGGATTTTCAAAAGGCTTTTGACAAGGTCCCACACAGGAGATTAGTGTGCAAACTTAAAGCACATGGTATTGGGGGTAAGGTATTGATGTGGATAGAGAATTGGTTGGCAGACAGGAAGCAAAGAGTGGGAATAAACGGGACCTTTTCAGAATGGCAAGCAGTGACTAGTGGGGTACCGCAAGGCTCAGTGCTGGGACCCCAGTTGTTTACAATATATATTAATGACTTGGATGAGGGAATTAAATGCAGCATCTCCAAGTTTGCGGAAGACACGAAGCTGGGCGGCAGTGTTAGCTGTGAGGAGGATGCTAAGAGGATGCAGGGTGACTTGGATAGGTTAGGTGAGTGGGCAAATTCATGGCAGATGCAATTTAATGTGGATAAATGTGAGGTTATCCACTTTGGTGGCAAAAACAGGAAAACAGATTATTATCTGAATGGTGGCCGAATAGGAAAAGGGGAGGTGCAACGAGACCTAGGTGTCATTATACACCAGTCATTGAAAGTGGGCATGCAGGTACGGCTGGCGGTGAAAAAGGTGAATGGTATGCTGGCACTTATAGCAAGAGGATTCGAGTACAGGAGCAGGGAGGTACTACTGCAGTTGTACAAGGCCTTGGTGAGACCACACCTGGAGTATTGTACGCAGTTTTGGTCCCCTAATCTGAGCAAAGACATTCTTGCCATAGAGGGAGTACAAAGAAGGTTCACCAGATTGATTCCTGGGATGGCAGGACTTTCATATGCTGAAAGACTGGATGAACTAGGTTTATACTCGTTGGAATTTAGAAGATTGAGGGGGGATCTGATTGAAATGTATAAAATCCTAAAGGGATTGGACAGGCTAGATGCAGAAAGATTGTTCCTGATGTTGGGGAAGTCCAGAACGAGGGGTCACAGTTTGAGGATAAAGGGGAAGCCTTTTAGGACCGGGATTAGGAAAAACTTCTTCACACAGAGAGTGGTGAATCTGTGGAATTCTCTGCCACAGGAGACAGTTGAGGCCAGTTCATTGGCTATATTTAAGAGGGAGTTAGATATGGCCCTTGTGGCTAAAGGGATCAGGGGGTATGGAGGGAAGGCTGGTACAGGGTTCTGAGTTGGATGATCAGCCATGATCATACTGAATGGCGGTGCAGGCTTGAAGGGCCAAATGGCCTACTCCTGCACCTATTTTCTATGTTTTCTATGTTGAATGGAAGGTCAAGAGTTCACCTTTACCTTACAAGAGTTTTGATCAAGAGTCTTATAACTGCGGGATGTGGGATGAAACAGCAGCGTCCCGAGGAAAGGGACACGGTGACAGGAAGAACATGCATACAGCAACGGAGGTCAAAATTGAACCCCAGTCTAAAGAACGATGAGGGAGCAGTTGTATTAGATGTGCCACTGCATGCCACAAAGGTCTCTTGCCATGGCCTAAAAGGACATTTGGGGAGTTGAGCATCTGACGCCTTCTGTTGGTCAGGGTTGACCATGGACATTACTTCTTTCACGTCAAATTTCACGTCACATGCCGGTGATAATAAACCTGATTCTGATTCAGATTCCTAACTGTCTGCTTGTTGCACAAGCCAGGGCAGTATGATGTGGAGAACAAGTAGTCGCCCATGAGGCAGGGCACTTCCTTTTCATGAAGCTGAAGAATCCGAAGTAACGGCAGATACCAATACAGTTTGGCACCAGCGGCATCGCAAGAATTGCCAGTCAGTGTTGAGCTCAGAGTAGAACTGCCTAGGGATTCCAGCTCTGGATTTTTCCTTGGGGGTTACCTCTGAAGCCTGCCCCATGAGTGGGTTTAGCTGCAAAGTAGCGGAGGTTTGAGATCAGAGCTTTCCTTCCCCTAGATGAGCTGCCAACCATGTCTAATGAGTTCCATCTACCTGCTGGCACCAGTAACCCTTCTCTTCTCCTCCTCCTGCCAGTAGAAATGGTTCCACCAGGCCTAGTAACTAAGCCTCACGTGAAGACCAGGAGTGGGACCTATTTGAGACGCTTGCCATTGAGAGCATTTACTAGGTGGAGGGAGCTTATCCCCACTATCTCCCCCAGCTACAATAACCTTAAGGAACCAGAGAGTTAAGCATTAATCATCAATATGCAACAAATATTAGTATCGCTTTGTTGTTGTTACATGTACCGAGATAGAGAGAAAAACTTCATTGCTCCTCTAGTGTAGGGAGAGATCTGTGAGCGATTGCATGTTCCAGGATGTAAGGTCAAAGTCAAAGTTGGGTTTATTGTTGTACACACAAGTACATAAGCAGAGTTGCAATGAAAACCTTTTCTGTAGCAGAATCGCAGGCATATTACATCATATAAGCAGCATTCACAAGAAAAACAAAAATTATACATAAATTATACCTAATTTTTGCAAGAAAGAACACAATTAGATCAGAAAAGGTTAATTTTAATGGAAATTAGTCACAGTGTTGCTAAACTTTGGTGACTATGGTTATGCCTGTTGGTTCAAGAGTTGATGTTGAAGGGGAGTAGCTATTCTTGACCCTGGTGGTGGGACTTCCTGATGGTAGCAACAAGAAGATGGCATGGCCCAGATGGTGAGGATATTTGATGATGGATGTTGCTTTTTTGAGACACCGCCTCACATCAATATTACCAATGGGGAGGGATTATTGGGTTGAATCCCTGACTATCCGCAGGTTTTACATTCCTGTGCTTTCAAATTGCAGAGCCATCTGCATTTGAATTGCCTTGAATTGCCGAGGGCTACAATGAACCACAGTGCAACTTTGTGGGGAAGGACGACAGTCTAGGAACCTGTCATCACGGGACACTGTTGAGCTGGGTCCTATGATACAGCCACACCAGCATTTGATGGGTGTATTTTTTGAGGACCAAACACAAAAGATAATGCACTGATTGTAGTTCCTGTATATATTACAAATAAAGTATATAAGAAATATAAAATAAATCCCTGTAATACTTGGCCGACGTCACAAGCACACAGACCTGAGGATTGTCGGCCCGTGGTTAACAACATGTACTAATGAGTGATCCACGCTCCAGAGCATCGGGATATTGGAACAATCATAGACAGGATTATCTGTGTGTGTTACTGTGGTACTTTGAGGTGTCGTGATGTCAGAGGCAACGAAGCAGATTTAAACATCACAGGATCCTATGCATAAGATTTAGATGAAAGACATTAGAAAGACCCAAAATCAAAAACAATCTGCAAATGTTCACCATCCGAGATAGAAGCAGAAAATGCTGGCAATACTCAAAAGGGCAGTCAGTAAACAAGAGAAATAAGTTCATATTTCAGGTTGATGAAGATCTGGCTCTCACCTTTCCACCTCAGAAAAACGTTAGTTCCATTGCTCTTTGCTACATGTTGAACAGCTAATTGAAAAAATAGAGCATTCTCACTTTTATTTCCATTCTAGTGATATCGTGAAGGGATAAGGCAGGCTCAACATTCTTCCTTGAAGCAACGCCATGGGACATTTAATCGGTACCAAAGAAGGCAGATGGTATAGCATATTATCCACAAGACAATGTCTCCAATAGTGCATTGCTTATTCACTGCTACACTGAAGTGTCAAAATAGATCCACAGATAATGTATTGACGTCACTGGTGTGGGAATCCAGCAGCCTACTGATTCGGAGCATAGAGGAGTCACCACTGAGGCAACACAGCTGATACCTAGGGTGCAACCCTATTCCAAACAGCTTCCCACAGGAGCAAGGAGCTACTCACCAGGAACTGAGTATCTTTTCCTTCTATTAAACCAAGGATGAAGGGACTATGCATTTGGCTTTAGCAGAATGTAGGGTGGAACTAAATAACTTAGCTGAAGGTGGGCTTTGAACATTCTTATCTACTTAACAGAGACCGTTCTTTCTTACTTCTACTAGGCTTCCATCTAACTAGGAATCTTTTCCCTGAACCCTGTCATCTAAACCTTATCAGGGACCTCCACCACACAGGCCATGCTCTCTTCTCACTGCTGCCTTCTGGAGGAAGGTATAGGAGCCTTAGTACCCACACTGCCAGGTTCAGGAACAGTTACTACCCCTCAACCATCAAACTTCATTTGCTTCATCACTGAACTGTTCCCACAACCAATGGACTCACTTTTAAGGACTCTTCATCTCATTTCTCAATATTTACTGCTTATTTATTTATTATTATTATTTCTTTTTTTTTTGTATTTGCAGTTTGTTGTCTTTTACGCATTGGTTGTTACTCTGCCCTGCTGGGTGTGGTCTTTCATTGATTCTATTATGATTCCTGGATTTACTGAGTATGCCTGCAAGAAAATGAATCTCAGTGTTCTATATGGTGACATATACTTATACTTCATACCTTATTGACGCCAAACAATTGGTACTAGAACGTACAATCATCACAGTGATATTTGATTCTGCGCTTCCCGCTCCCTGGATTACAAATATTAAATATTAAAAATAGTAAAAATTAGTAAATATTAAAAATTTAAATTATACATCATAAATAGAAAAATGGAAAGTAAGGTAGTGCAAGAAAGCCGAGAGGCAGGTCCGGATATTTGGAGGGTACGGCCCAGATCCAGGTCAGGATCCGTTCAGCAGTCTTATCACAGTTGGAAAGAAGCTGTTCCCAAATCTGGCTGTACGAGTCTTCAAGCTCCTGAGCCTTCTCCTGGAGGGAAGAGGGACGAAAAATGTGTTGGCTGGGTGGGTCGTGTCCTATGTACTTTGATAATAAACTTGCTCAACCTTTGAACTTACCTCTATAATTTCCTCCTGTCCACCAATCCTCGATAGTCTGTATTTCTCCAATTCTAACCTTATGCCCATTACCAGTTTCCACTGGTCTGTGTTGGTGGGTGTTCCTTAGTTGCCAAGACCTCAAGTTCTTGAATTTCCTACCTAAACTTATTCCCATTCTTTCTACTGCCCTGACTTCAGATTCAGATGTATTTATCTCATGTACATAGAAACTTACAGTGAAATGTGTCAGTTGTGCTAACGACAAGCACACCCAAGGATGCGCTGGGGGTAGCCCGCAAGTATCGCCGCACATTCCAGTACGAACATTGCATGCCCACAAAGTTCAGCAGAGAAATACAAACAGCAACAACAACAGAACAAAAGGCAAAAGGTAAACAAGCCACTTTTTCAACCTTCTCACACACACAGACAGGCCTTCCGCTCCAGTACAGATCACCTAGAGGCCACCAGTCCTTAACCCTTGACTCTCAGACTCTCACTAAGCCTATTGTCCAACTCTCTTAGAATTTCCACATATGGCTAACATAATTTTCTTCTTGGTATCCAGTTCAGCTGTGATCGTGCATTACTTAAGTGTCATTCTACGACTGACTAAGGCCAGGATAATGATAGCATACAGAGATGAGGGTAAAGCGTAAAGTGCGAGGACAAAGCTTGGGCAGATTGTGCACGTCATCGTGCTGAGATCAGATTGCAGCTTTGCTTCACTGTCACCATCTATAATCTTACAGACCATGTGTTGTAGTGAACAAAAAAAAACATTGGTAATAATGGTTAAAAATAGAGCTGAGATGACATTGATTAAAGACCCCAAGGCTATTAAAATGTCCTCGCTGCAGAATGAGATTCAGATGAGTCACAAGAGAGTGTAATAAAGGAATTATTTTTGCAGGAACTTATTTCTCCATCTCTTCAGCATCTCCCAATCCCACCCCACCCCACAAGTACATCACCCACTTCCTAATGTTGGGGCTCCCAACCTGGGGTTCATGGACCCCTTGCTTAATGGTATTGGTCCATGGCATAAAAAAGTTTGGGGACCTCTGTCCTAATGTAAAGACTATGGTTTTTGGCTGAGGTAAAAGCTCATCCTTTCTGATAGCAGCTGTTTGCCTTACAATGAGCCTGAACCAAGATGCAGGAGATAGATTCTCCACTATCGCACTCGTGAATGTATGGATCACTCTTCACCTCATCACTCGTCCCTCATTGTCCAGTCTCTGGTTGTTGCTGGAAAAGAAACTTTTCGTTCAAGCATCACAGTTTGTTAAACAGTAATTCATCTGCTGGGAATTATTGATTTGGTGGTTTGGGATGACCTGACATTGGGATCAGCATAATAAGATATTTCCCTTCCATTCATTAGATATCCTATAATCAACTCAAAATATTCACAGAACTTATTTCCTCAGAGAGTAGACCACCTAACATCTGGATTATTAATTCTATTCCATGATACACTAAATATCGGCCTTGTAAGTGTGCACCTCATCCAGGTGAAGGAAACAGCATTTCAGGAAAAGCTGGTAAATGAAACTGAGGAAGAAATACACTCAATAGCCACTTTAATAGGTGCCTCATGTACCTAATAAAGTAACCACTGAGTGTGTGTTTGTGGTCTTCCGCTGTTGTAGGCTAACAAGTTGAGCATTCAAAGATGCTCTCCTGCACACCTCTCATGTATATGTGGTCATTTGAGTTACTGTTGCCTCCCTGTCAGCTTGAGCCAGTCTGGCCATTCTCCCCTGACCTCTCTCATTAACGAAGCACCTTACCACACAACAGCCACTCACTGGATTTTTTTTTTTGTAATTCACACCATTCGCTGTAACCTCTCAAGCAAGGGTTCCCAACTTTCTTTATGCTTTGAACCAATACCATTAAGCAAGGGGTCCTTCAATCCCAGGTTAGAAATCCCTGCTCCAGAGACTGTTTTGTATGAAAATCCCAGAAGAAGCTTCCGTGATACTCAATCCACCTTGTCTGGCACCAACTACCACTCCATTGACAAAATCACTTAGATCACATTTCTTCCCCATTCTGATGTTTGGTCTGAACAACAACTGAACCTCTTGACCATGACCGCATACTTTTGCGCATTGAGTTGCTGCCACATGATTGGCTGAGTAGATATTTGCATGAACAAGTAGGTGTACAGGTGTCCCTAATAAAGTGGCCACAGAATGTAAACTTACCATGATTTGATAGAAATGATGAAAATCTGTGTGCAACATAAAGTTTAGCATTTTTTATTTAGATCATATTGTAACTTTCTGTGCTGTAATTCCTTTGTAAGTGTATGAAGGCCCTTCCTGGAATAATTTCCCTCTTGGCACTGGGGCAGGATTCCATCCTGTAATTACCCTCTACTACCCTCAAGTAAATTTTTCCCCAGCATGGAAATAACTCACAGGGAACAGTAGCTCAGCTAGGAGAGACCCTGCCTCCCAGTGTCAGAGGCTAGCTTCAGTTAAGTCCTTCGGTGTTGTCTGTATGGAGTTTGTGATTGTGTGGGCTCCCTCCGAGTGCACTGGTTTCCTCCAACATCCCACAGATGAGAGGGTTTGTAGGTTAGTTGGCCACCAGAAATTTTCACCTGGTTTGTAGAAGGGAGGGGGAATCTGGGGGGAAGTTGACGAGAACATGAGGAGAATAAATCATGGGTTTAGATTAGATTAGATCCAACTTTAACACGAGGAATTCTGCAGATGCTGGAAATTCAAGCAACACACATAAAAGTTGCTGGTGAACGTAGCAGGCCAGGCAGCATCTCTAGGAAGAGGTGCAGTCGACGTTTCGGGCCGAGACCCTTCGTCAGGACTAACTGAAATAAGAGCTGGTAAGAGATTTGAAAGTGGGAGACGGAGGGGGAGATCCGAAATGATAGGAGAAGACAGAGGGGGGAGGGATGGAGCCAAGAGCTGGACGGGTGATTGGCAAAAGGGATATGAGAGGATCATGGGACAGGAGGCCCAGGGAGAAGGAGAAGGGGGAGGGGGGAAACCCAGAGGAAAGGGGTATAGTGAGAGGGACAGAGGGAGAAAAAGGAGAGAGAGAGAGAAAGAATGTGTGTATGTAAATAAATAACGGATAGGGTACAAGGGGGAGGTGGGGCATTAGCGGAAGTTTGAGAAGTCAATGTTCATGCCATCAGGTTGGAGGCTACCCAGACGGAATATAAGGTGTTGTTCCTCCAACCTGAGTGTGGCTTCATCTTTACAGTAGAGGAGGCCGTGGATAGACATATCAGAATGGGAATGGGAGGTGGAATTAAAATGTGTGGCCACTGGGAGATCCTGCTTTCTCTGGCAGACAGAGCATAGGTGTTCAGCAAAACGATCTCCCAGTCTGCGTCAGGTCTCGCCAATATATAGAAGGCCACATCGGGAGCATCGGATGCAGTATATCACCCCAGCCGACTCACAGATGAAGTGTCGCCTCACCTGAAAGGACTGTCTGGGGCCCTGATTCAACTTTATTGTCATTGTGCCGAGTACAGGTACAAAGCCAATGAAGTGCAAATAGCATCTAACTAGAAGATGCAAAAAAAGAGTATTATTTACAAAATAACTGCGAATAAAAAGTAAGTGCTACAGCATACAAATATAAAAGTACTGAGACAGTCCAATATGGGTGCAATACTGCGTAGCGCTGTGATGTGAGGTTCAGCAGTGTCACAGCCTCAGGGAAGAAGCTCTTCCTGAGCCTGCTGGTGCGGGAGCGGAGGCTCCTGTAGCGCCTGCCAGATGGGAGGAGAGTAAAAAGTCCATGGTTAGGGTGAGATGCATCCTTAATAATGCTTTTCACCCTCCCCAGGAAGCGTTTATGATAGATGTTCTCAATGGTGGGCAATTGGGTGCCAATAATCCGCTGAGAAGTTTTCACCACCCGCTGGAGTGCTTTGCAGTCCGATAGGGGACAATTGCCATACCACACTGAGATACAGTTGGTGATTATGCTCTCAATGGTACAGTGGTAAAAGTCCGTCAGTATCCTACAACAGAGGTGAGCTTCCTTGATGCTGTGCAGGAAATAAAGGTACTGTTGCGCCTTTTTGATCAAGATGGAGGAGTTCAGGGACCAGGTGAGATCCTTGGATATGTGGACACCAAGGAATTTGAAGCTTGACACACACTCCACTACAACTCCGTTGATGTAGATGGGGATGTGAGTGTGGCTCCTAGCATGCCTGAAGTCCACAATGATCTCCTTGGTCTTCTGGGTGTTAAGGGCCAGGTTGTTGTCGGCACACCACGTGACCAGGTGCTGGACCTCGTCTCTGAAGGCCATCTCGTCATCCCCTCTGATCAGGCCAACCACCGTGGTGTCGTCTGCGAACTTGATTATGGAATTAGAACCGTGTACAGGAACGCAGTCATAGGTGAAAAGGGTGTACAGAAGGGGGCTCAGCACACAGCCTTGAGGCACGCCTCAAAATAGGACTAATATAAATGGTGTCTCTCCCTCGATGCTGTCGGAGGATGGTGCCGGAGTTCTGGGTCTTGGGCAAGGTTTAATCGACGCTATTTCAGGCAATGTTGAATCTGGGCAGCCGGCAGATAATGAACACTGACCCGAACTGAACATGCCTGGACCCTTTTGGTTTTGTGTTTTACATTCTGTGTTTTCTCGCTCATTTCTTTTGTTGCTGGTTGCAAGAACTGTTTTTATGCATGTGGGGGCGGGGTTGATGTTTTTTTTTGAATGGGTTCCATGGTTTTTTTTGTTTCATATCTGTCTGTGGGGAAGGTGAATCAGGGTTGTATACTGCATACATACACTTATTATAAAATCTTATTTGAATTTTATTTCCCACTCTGACTTTCTACTTCTTCTCACTTCCCTATAATTCACCCCCCCCCCTCACCCCGGGTGCCCTCCTCCTTCCCTTCCTCCTATCATCCACACTTCGCTCCTATCAGATCTCTTCTTCTCCAGCCCTTGACCTTTCACACCCACCTGACTTCACCTATCACTTTCTAGCTAGCCTCTTTTCACTCCCTCTCTCCACCTTTTTATTGCAGCATCATCCCCCTCCCTTCTCAATCCTGAAGAAGGGTCTTGGCCCGAAACGTCCACTGTTCATCTCCATAGATGCAGCCTGACCTGCCGAGTTCCCATCAGCATTTTGTGTGTTTTGCTTTGAATCTTTGGATGATTGTTGATGTGGACCTGTTGGGTTGAAGGTCTTGCTTCTGTGCTGCACCTCTCTATGACTCTCGGAATAATACAGTACCAAGTTCAATTCAATGATAAAACATTCTCTGCTCTTCTGCCGCTGACTTGCCCCTGAGAAGGACCTACCCCGGACTGGATTGATGTTTTGACAGGGCACTGTGGGGAGTAAATGAGCTATTGTATTAACATTTAATGTTGATTATTTGGAGTCTTCGGCAAATAGGCTTGAGCCTCATTATCACTGTTTGTTCTTTTAGCTTAAATGACTTGAATTAAACTGTGTGTCAGACACCAGGGATAAAGTTCTCCCTGTCAGAGTGTAACGAGACCTTGGTGCATTGCTCAGACAATCTTGTCTACGGCTCCCAGTAGGCTCTGACATACAGCTCTAAACTGGCCTCAAAGGTAGCACTAATTGGCATTGCTTCAGTGATGCTGAGACAGGAGATGAAAGGTACGGCGAATATTTCTGCCACAAGCAACAGTCCCCTAAGGATGCTGGAGAGTTCGTTAAAGGCATATTCGCAGAGCAAAGCTGAGCACATTCATCAAATCACCCTGACCTCTCCATAATATCGCTCGATTGAAAAAAAAAATGACAAATTCCTAACTGTCTGTGCCACTGGTGCTTCACACATGCTTTCACATAAAATGCAATGTGAACACTGTCCAATATGAGGAATGAAAGAGTTTCTGTTTTCCAGGCCCTCTCCAGTGACCCCAACATGCTCTCGTTTATTGATGTGATGGGAATATTTTTTCCATATTTTTTGTTTTATGCTCCTATTTCCCTCTTACTCACAGGGAGCTTTTGTTCAGATTGCCTCTGGACAGGCAGGTACCCTGGGATCAATAAGCACAGGTTCTCTCAGTGATGTAGAGCCCTTCGTTTGGTGCGATGCAAATGTGAATGATCAGCTACTTCAATTATAACCAGTAACAGTAAAATATATGGCACTGCTGTTTGTTACCCAGTGGGACTGGATTGAATCTTTCAAAACTTTAGACTGAGGAGTGATGGCAGTGAGAGCCTACTGGGAGCCGTAGACAAGATTGTCTGAGCAATGCACCAAGGTCTCGTTACACTCTGACAGGGAGAACTTTATCCCTGGTGTCTGACACACAGTTTAATTCAAGTCATTTAAGCTAAAAGAACAAACAGTGATAATGAGGCTCAAGCCTATTTGTGAGAGCTTGGAATGAATAAGACAGACGATCTTGAATTTATACCATGATTTTATGACCCTGGAATGCCCCATAGCCCTCAACTATAAAAAAGTTAATCTGTACCATAATAACTGTTAGAGCCTAGAGAACATGCATCAATGGGCTAATGATCAGTTTATCTGGTTAGCTTTGTTGAGAGATGCCTCTCAGCCCGAGGACTCCTCTCCCATGTCTGGAAGTGCATAAGACTGCAGATAATATCTACTTCCCTGCACAGATACTGCTTGACCTCCAGGTGCTTCTTTGCTGCTCCTCTCCCATATCTTGTGGATCTTCCAAGCTTACAGGGAACTGGGTTAGAAATTTATCTGTAAAGAAAACTAGATGATTGCAGAGCACCATCTACCCCAGCTGCTCGCCAATCAACGTTGAGTTTCACTGAAGTTGGTGCAACCAAATGTCAAGAGGTGAATAAGCTCAATGGAAAATGCTCTGCCGTCCGCTTACCATGGACAGCCAAAGAGCTTGGCTTCTCTGACTACAGAGCAACCTGTCAGAACTGACCGATGCTCAAATCTCAGGGGCATAACCTGAAACCTTCTAATACCTTCTAATTCAGTGATCAGAAGGTAGCCCAGCCATTTGTGTAGACCACTATTAGCCAACTACTTGACAGTGCTTAATTAATCCACAGGTCCAGGTCCTCATGACTAACCTCAGTATAGCATCATAATAGCGAACTCACTGGCTTACACTGTACTACTGCTGATAAACATCAGATTTCACAGCCTCCAGTATGAATGTGACAATAAGCCTGATTCTGATTCTAATTTATGCTTCAAACTGCATGAATACTTTCCATCACATTACTGGAGCCCAACGGTGGATAATATCACTTTGTCTCTGAAGCTATGGTTCTTTTAACATTACAGCAGATGCTTTGTGCTCTTCCAGCTCTCCATCCACGGGTTCAGACCGATAAAGGGGAATTTTATGGCTAAAACCTTGCAGCTGTGAGTAGTCTGGATAAATTTTAGGACAGAGGTGACTGAGGGCAGGCCTCATTGGCATGTATAACGTGATGCAGGACTTAGAGGAAGTAAATAAGAGGGATTTATTTCTGTCTGCAACAAGCAGAATTTCCCAGTGGCCAACCATTTGAATTCCAATCCCATTACCATTCCGACATGTTGGTCCGTGGCTTTTGCTAGTGCCACGGTGGCGTCCCCCTCCGGTTGGAAGAGTAACTTCATATTTCATCTAGACATCCTCCAACCTGATGGCATGAACACTGATTTCTCTCATATCTAGTATTTTCCCCTCCCCCTTCTCTCTCTTCCATTCCCCCTCTGGCTCCATTTTCACCTTTCCTCTGCTCACCTGCCTGTTACCTCCACCTGGTCCTCCTCCTCCTTCCCTTTCTCCCATTGTCCACTCTCCACTCCTATCTAATTCCTCCTTCTTCAGCCCTTTAACTTTTCCACCCATCGCCTCCCAGCTTCATTTCCCCCTCTCCCACCCACCTACCTTCCCCCTCATCTTGCTTCATGCAACACCTGTGATCCCTCCCTGCTGCAACCTTCTTATTCTGGTTTCTTTTCCCTTCCTTTTCCGTCCCAATGAAGCGTCTCAGCCTGAAATGTCAACTGTTTATTTCTTTCTACAGATGCTGTCTGATCTGCTGAGACCTTCCAGTATTTTGTACGTGTTACTAGGGATTTATTTCTGTTAGCAGAGGGATCCAAAGCTAGCAAGTGCTGATGAAATGATTTATTTGAAGGATTAGAGAGACGACGAGGGAAATCCCTTTCACCAAAACTTGGAGCAAGAAACAGGCTTCTGGAGAAACTCAGTGGGTTAGCGTACTCCAGATGAATGGTCTCAATCTGAAACATTAACTGTACATTTCTTTCCGCAGTTGCTGCCTAACTCACTGGGTTTCTCCAGTAAACTTGTTCTTTGCTCCAGATAGCAACATATTCAGACTCCTGTGTCACCCAAAGCTTGGCAGGGATTTAGAACTAAGTACAGGAGAAGGCAGTGGAAACAGAAATCCTCCTTACCTTTAATGTGCACACGAGATTCCCTCACAAGAAAAAACCTGCAGATGCTGGAAATCAAAGTAATACACACAAAATACTGGAGGAACTCAGCAGGCCAGGCAGCATCTATAGAAAAGAGTAATCAGTCAACGTTTTGGGCCATGTTGAACAGCAGGAAGTTGGGAAGTCCTGTCTGAAACTCAAAGATATAATGACACATCTGAAGCTGGATGGCTGGCAGGTGTTGCAGGAGTTCTCTGGGAGACTTTGATCATGATTGCCTGAAGCCAGCTGGGGGGTTCTATACCAATCCAAAGTTTGCGTTTGCTGGTTTGGCCTTGTCCCCTATTATCCCATTGAGAGAGTTTCATTTAAAGGCATGTTCTGAATTTTTCTCTTCAACACCATTATTATTAGGCATCCATTAGTCTCGTGAGACCATGGATTTGCGCCTTGGAAGGTTTCCAGGGCGCAGGCCTGGGCAAGGTTGTATGGAAGACCAGCAGTTGCTCATGCTGCAAGTCTCCCCTCTCCACAACACCAATGTTGTCCAAGGGAAGGGCATTAGGGCCGATACAGCTTGGCACCAGTGTCGTCGCAGAGCACTGTGTGGTTAAGTGCCTTGCTCAAGGACACAACACGCTGCCCCAGCTGAGGCTCAAACTAGCGACCTTCAGATCACTAGACCGCCGCCTTAACCACTTGGCCATGAGCCAACACTCAACACCACTACCTATCGTTTAATAAGGCCATAGACCATAAAACATAGGAGCAGAAATGAGGCCATTTGGCCCATCGAGTCTGCTCTGCCATTTCATCATTGCTGATCCATTTCCCTCTCAGCCCTAATCTCCTGCCTTCTCCCCATATCCCATCATGCACTGACTAAGCAAGACATGTAGCACAAAATTCACGCTCCCCCTTCCCATCAGATAGAAGATTCAAAAGCCTGAAAGCAGATACTGGAGGCTCAAAGGCACTTTCTAACCCACTGTTAAAAGACTATTATATTGCCCCCAGTACGATAAGATGGACTCTTGACCTCTCAATCTCCCTCTGTCTACACTGCACATTCTTTGTAACACTTTATTCTGCATTCGATTAGTGTTTTCTCTTGTACTATCTCAATACACTGTTGTAATAAAATGATCTGTACAGATGGCATGCAAAATTTTTCACTTCAGCACATGTAAAAATAATAGTTTAATTTACCAATTTAATGTTGGCCAAGCCGATTTAGAAACATTGAGTACAGCTGCAGCTATGGGACTGGCAGTGAGGTCTAGGCCCAGAGCGTATTGCTGCAGTGGCACCCCGGTCCTAGTGCAAGGGATGACAATTGAAACGGCAGCCCAGACGGACTAAAAAGGTAACATACCAGAACCGGAGGCGAGGGTCAGGGTGACTCTGCTCACTCTTTCGAGACGCTTACTCCTCTCTCCGTGGCGCTGAGGCTGTGAGACTGCTCCAGCTGCTCTGTACTTCGTGCCTGCGAGTTTGGCAGCAATTAGCCCAGCTGTGTGATGAACTGAGGCCTAGGCTATGGGCCAACTCTGACTGCTCTGGCCTCAGGGTCTAGGGACTTAATTTGGTTTAGAATGTTTGCTTTTATTGTTTGCATGATTTGTTTCTCTCTCTTTCTCTCTCTCTCTCTCTCTCTCTCTCTGTGCATTGGGTGTGGTCTTTTCTTTAATTGGGTTCTTTTAGGTTTCTTGCTTTGTAGCTGCCTGTAAGCAGGTGAATCTCAAGGTTGTATAATTTTCACATACTTTGATAATAAACGTGGTTTGAAGTCTTTGAAGTCATAATCGAGATGCATAAGTTTTCAAGTCTTTTGAAGTAACTCGTTGACATTATTAACGTAGCCACACCTCCATAAATGAGAGTTGAGCATTGTTCCTGAGGTCAGAGCCAATACACTTTGAACTCAACTACTTCTGGCTTATTCTATGTTTATCAAGCAGCTATTTCCGGTTTTCTTCTGGCCTTCTATCATATGCATTCTGAACTAAATTCCGTTCAGCATTTAGACAAGAACTGCTAATGTACCTTTCAAAATCTATGGGTTCTAGCTCTGAATCCACGTTACCTCATACAGCAGTGATTTGAAAGAACAAGAGAGTACGTTTCAGATCTTGAAACTGTCAGCATTCAATAAGCCACTTACTAATACATATGTTATATCTATCTATCCACCTTAGTTCACAGAGCTTGACAAAAAGCAATTTGAGTTTTAAAATATTCCATTGAACCTCAGACTGAAGGAATTGTAGTGGAGAAAGAACTCCAAATCCCATTAATTCCAACCTAATAGCCCTTACAAGCTAGTCTTTGTATGAAAAAGTCATATAATCATAGGAAACGTATAACGTAAAAAGAATCCATTCAGTCCATTGTGTTAGAGCTGACTGAAATAAGAACTATCCAGCCGAATTCCACCTGTATTGGTCTAAGACGCAATGCATCCCAGAGCCCTTTTCAGATTGGCTGCCCTCAAGCTGTCAAATGAGTACAAAGTTTATCATTACCACATGATGACTAAGTTCTTTACACTAGGCACCATTTCGCGCACCCCCCCCCACCGGCCCGGAAATTCTTTTCACTGTCCCTAATAGAAATATCAGCACCATAAATCTTGCCTTTTGAATTCATCCGATTGACAACAGGGTCCACACCTTGAAATATTTGCCTGAATTATTATGCTGCTTCTCATATAAGTCTTAATGAGTGCAACAAATCACTTCAGCTCATGTGAAACATTAATGTATGTGTTCTGCTATAAAAAGCTACAAAAATTGATCTGAGAGTTTCATATATTTTTAATAAATTGACCAGAATTAATTATAACTTGAGGCAGTGCATCGGGCCTTTCAATTAATTAAGTTGAAAGTCGGTCTGAGCAGTACTTTCAGAAACAGTCCTCCCTACCAATAGAACCAAGATGATCTCTGTGTTCTACTCAAAGTCTTTCACTGGGGATGGTAGAGTTAGTGAGGGATGTCCAGTATCATAAGAGCCCATGGTATTACAGGATAGGTACTAGCATAGGTAGAAGGTTGGCTGACGGACAGGAGGCCAGGAGTGGGAATGAAGGGGGCTTTTTCTGGTTGGCCGTTGGTAACTAGTGCTGTTCAACAGGTGTCAGTGTTGGCAGCACTTCTTATCATGTTATATGTCAATGATTTGGATAACGAAATGGATGGCTTTGTGGCCAAGTTTGTGGATGATACAAAGATAGGTGGAAGGGCAGGTAATGTTGAGGAGGCATGGGGTCTGCTGAAGGACTTAGACAGATTGAGGGAACGGGCAAAGGAGTGGCAGATGGAATATATTGTAGAGATGTACATGTCCGTGCACCTTGGTAGAAGGAACAAAGATGTAGACTATTTTCTAATCGGGGATCAAATTAGGAAATCAGAGGTGCAGGATTCCCTAAAGTTTAGCATGCGGGTTGAATCAGTATTAAGGAAGGAAAATGAAATGTTAGCTTTGATCTCGAGGCGACTAGAATATAAAAACAAAGATGTGATGCTGGGGCATAATATGGCATTGGTCTGACTGCACTTGGCGTATTGTGAGTAGATTTCAGCCCTTTATCTAAGAAAAGATGTGCTGCCCTTGGCGTGGGTCCAGAGGAGGTTCATGAGAATGATCCCAGGAATGAAAAGGCTAACATGCGAGGAGCATTTGATGGCTCTGGCCCTGTACTCTCTGGAGTTTAGAGGGATTGGGTGGGGGGGGGGAGGAAATCTCATTGAAAACTATTAAATATTCCAATGAGGAGAGGAGAAGATGGCGGCGCGATGCAGCACGTAGCGGCCACTCTGGTGAATGATATCTGTTATCTGCCAAGTAGGGTGCCGTGCACAATCCTGATTTGATGGAGGCAGATGTGAGAGCACGGAGGAACATCTGGTGAAACTTCTGAAATGCCTGTTTCGCTGCCGCTGCCACAGTGTGATCCAGAATCTCCGGAGGGGAAGGCCCCGAGTCCTCGGCTTTACTTGTTGCTCGGCGGCCGTGGCAGGGTCGAAGCACTCGGCAGAGATGGTGCTCGGTGCTCGGTGTCAGAGGGCTGGTCGGAGGCTCGAAGTTTTCGGACGGACTCAGAGTCAGCTGTGGTCGGGTGCTTCCAGGGTGCTGCATCAGCAAGTTTGCGGCGCTGGAGGTTCATGGCCGGGAGAGTTTCCCCCTTCTACCGTCTGTGTGAGATGATGAACTATTGGGACTTTGAGACTTTTTTTTAACCGTGCCCATGGTCTGCTCTTTATCAAATTACAGTATTGCTTTGCACTGTTGTAACTATATGTTATAATTATATGGTTTTTGTCAGTTTTAGTCTCGGTCTCTCCTGTGTTTCTGTGATATCATACTGGAGGAACATTGTATCATTTCTTAATGCATGCATCTGTGAGTGACAATAAACGAGGACTGAGTGTCCTCATAATCTAATCTAATCTAATATTGAAACACCTACGTAGAGTTGTGCCGTGTAAGCCATGAAAATGCTCGACTCAGGCCTCTCATAGTCTGAGTCGACGTTCCCCTACATACAGTGGACATGAAGAGGATGATTCCTATAGTGGGGGGGGGGGGTCTTGGACCAGAGGGCACAGCCTCTGAATATAAGAACATCCTATTAGAAAAGAGGCCAGAATGAATTTATTTAGCCAAACAGTGGTGAATCTGTAGAATTCTTTGTCACAGATGGCTGTGAAGGCTAAGTTATTGAGTATATTTAAAATGGAGGTTGATAGCTTTTGATTAGTAAAGGGATCAAAGGTAATGGCGAGAAGCAGGAAAATGGGATTAAGATTGGCCATCATGGAAAGGCGGAGCTGTCTCCACGTGCTAAATGGCCTAATTCTGCTCCTATATCTTATTGTCTCATGGTCTAAAAGTGGGAGGCCTCAAGTTTAACAAGTATAAGAGGGAAAGAAGCCAAAGACAAGAAACAACAACTTGGGTCTTAAACTTACAGGATGTTGGAGGATAGAGAGGTGAGGATTCACACATTTCCAACTGCAGCCTTCTGAAGAGTGATTAGAGCAGGTACTGTCACAGTATTTCACATACAACTTCATACATTAGAAGATTAGCTGTTACTCTTCTTTACACACTGTCGACCACCATGCACACACAGCAAGATCTCAGAAAGAGCGATGACTATTTTGCTCTGTCGTTTGTTTTGATGCTGTGAGTTCCTCTGGCTAGTCACCTGCTCCTCTTTGAATTGGTGCTGTGCGATTTTGTTTTTTGCGTCCCAGACAGGGCCTTGATGTAATCCCCTGGCTGACAGATGGTCCCTTCTGGAGCAGTGCTACTCTCTCATGTTACATAACAAGACAGGATTGATTTGGTGCCAAGTATCTGAGTGGTACCAGCACAACCACATTGCACATTTCCACCAATTTTGGAAGCTCTCCATTTCAGCTTCTTGATGGGTTGCAGTGCTGTTGAGCTGAGAAAAGTTCTCCTTTTCTATCTTTAGCTCCCAGCCCCACCGCTTGTCATCAATCCCACCTGCAAGTATTCCTGCCCCGACTTCAGTGTGACTGACAGCTCAATGCCATTTTAGGCTGAATGATGGTGCTTCTAATTTAGATGGTGACTCACTGTCGTGAGTTGGATCACACCTATCCAAACACATATCATTTAGCAAGTGTCATCATATGCCAGCAGGTGCCACAATAGCCTCTGAATCAAGAAATTGTGGGCTTTGTCCCCACTGGAGTACATAATCTAGGCTAACACATCAGTGCAATGTTAAGGAAGGTTTTTTTTAAAGTTTTGTTTAGAGATACAACACAGTAGCAGGCCTTTCTGCCCCCAATGAACCTGCGTCATCCAATTACATCCTTGTGATGAATTGGCCTACTAACCTGCACATCTTTGGAATGTGGGAAGAAACCAAGGTACCCAGAGGAAACTCACATGGTCAATGGTTCCATTTAATATCAGAGAATGTATACAATAAACCTGAAATTCTTACTTTCTGCAGACATCCTCAAAACAGAAGAAAAACCCAAATAATAAATGATAGAAAAAGAAACGTAAGAACCCCAAAGCCACCTGCCCCTCCCACACACAGTCAGCATTAACCCTTCCCTACGCATTCTAGCGGAAAGCATCGGCACTCACACCGCCCTCCATGCAAGCAACAGCAAAGCCCCAACAATCATGGGGAGAAAGTAAAAGGTCCTTCCAGACAGCGGCAGAATGGAACCCTGGTCACTGGCACTGTTATACAATCAGTTACTGTGATTTTAGTTCAACCTGAATGCAAAGGCTCTGTTGTGCTATCAGATCTTATAATACCACTCGGACAAGACTAGCGATGTTCTCCTGGGAAGCATTCATGTTTTATGAAGCCTTTTTCCCGACATGTCTGGAGTTCTGTGAACAGTATTGTAACTTTGGTAAAATATATCTATCTTGCAGTAAATGGAACACAGATTAACTTGAATGATACTTGGTCTCCAAGGGTAAATTATAGAAAGATTACACAAGCTTTAAAAGGCTCAGGGGTGATGTGACTGAAGTCTTCAACTCACTGAAGAAGCTGATGGGCTTCGTAGAGAGAAACACCTCTGCTGAGCTGGAAGTTTTGGAGCTGACAGCCCAGTGTTGAAATTAGCAACAAGTCTTTCAGAAGTATAAAGAGGATAGAAATTCGGAAGTGTCCAGATGATTCATGGTCAACTATTACTTCTAAATTTGGGATTGATGAGTTTTTGCTGACCAAAATGAGATGGAGCAAAGGTGAGCTGGTGTAGTTAGTCCACAGATCAACCACAGTCTCACAGAATGGTGGATGTCAGAGGTTAAAATGACCTCCATTTACCTATGTTCCAATCTCTCAAATTAGATTTTTTTTTTAAATCCGTTTCTTCAACTAGTTCCACCTTGTACTCCTTCCACTGAGGTTGGCTGAGACAAAAACTAGATATCATGGGTTAAGGGTGAAAGGTGAAATGTTTAAGGGAAACATGAGTGGGAGCTTCTTCATTCAGAGGGTGGTAAGTGTGTGGAGCGAGCTGCCAGTGGAAGTGGTGGATGTGGGTTCAATTTCTACATTTAAGAGAACCATATAACTATATAACAATTACAGCACGGAAACAGGCCATCTCGGCCCTTCTAGTCCGTGCCGAACTCTTACTCTCACCTAGTCCCACTGACCTGCACTCAGCCCATAACCCTCCATTCCTTTCCTGTCCATATAGCTATCCAATTTAACTTTAAACGGCAACATCAAACCTGCCTCAACCACTTCTGCTGGAAGCTCGTTCCACACAGCTACCACTCTCTGAGTAAAGAAGTTCCCCCTCGTGTTACCCTTAAACTTTTGCCCTTTAACTCTCAACTCATGTCCTCTAGTTTGAATCTCCCCCAATCTCAATGGAAAAAGCCTATCCACGTCAACTCTGTCTACCCCCCTCATAATTTTAAACACCTCTATCAAGTCCCCCCTCAACCTTCTACGCTCCAAAGAATAAAGACCCAACTTGTTCAACCTAAAAGAAGTTTTGATAAGTTCTTGAATAGGATGGGTATGGAGGATGCAGGTCAACGGGACTAAGCAGAATGATAGTCTAGTACAGACCAGTGGGCCAAAGGGTCTGCGTATTTGCTGTAGTGCTTTATGAGTCTATGATTCATATTATTTGCACTTCCCTGCAATGTACAGTGAATGCACTTCAACAGCAAATAACTGAACAGAAAGCACTTTGGATATTAAGAGGACATGAAAGCGTGCGATACAGATAACAGTTATTTTTTCTCCTTTGACAACATTTCGACATGTTCACAGTCAGTGGAAAATGAAAGCTATCCTCCTGCTTCAGAATCAGAATTAGGTTTATCACTGAGATGTTGTGAAATTTGCAGTTTTCAATATATAAGACAAATTAAATCTCTCTAAGAATTAGATTCTTCTGATAAGTGAACTTTAGAACGTAAAATCTTAAGACATGGGAGCAGAATTAGGCCATTCAGCCCATTGAGTTGGCACTGTCATTCCATCATGGCTGATTTATTTTTATAATCATTTATTCTCAGGATTTAGTTATTAGTCATAGTCATAGTCATAGTCATACTTCATTGATCCTGGGGGAAATTGGTTTTCGTCACAGTTGCACCATAAATAATAAATAGTAATAGAACCATAAATAGTTAAATAGTAATATGTAAATTATGCCAGTAAATTATGAATATGTCCAGGACCAGCCTATTGGCTCAGGGTGTCTGACCCTCCAAGGGAGGAGTTGTAAAGTGTGATGGCCACAGGCAGGAATGACTTCCTATGACTCTCTGTGTTGCACCTCGGTGGAATGAGTCTCTGGCTGAATGTACTCCTGTGCCCAACCAGTACATTATGTAGTGGATGGGAGACATTGTCCAAGATGGCATGCAACTTGGACAGCATCCTCTTTTCAGACACCACCGTCAGAGAGTCCAGTTCCATCCCCACAACATCACTGGCCTTACGAATTATTACTAGTAAGGCTAACATTTTAAAGTTCATTACTAATGCACCTTGAGCAAGACATTGATAGGTGAGGGATGGGGAAAGTCACTTTAAACCGCGACGGTCTATGTTGTAAAGTTTTTGATGTTAGATGGAGGTTCCCGGAGTTTTCATCCGGTCATAACGTAGCATGTTTCCAGGACAAGATGATGCCTGACTACGATGAAAACATTAAGCTCAGTGTTCCCTTGCACCTTCTGCTTTTCCTTCCCAAGTGCAGCGTGGGAGGTCCCACCACGTGGACGGCACCGCAGCCTAGCTCTTAGCACAACACTTTACAGTGCCAGCTGTAAGTTTGGGGTTCGATTCCAGCCACTGTCTGTAGGAAATTTGTACGTTCTCCTTGTGACCCTAAAAGTTTCCTCCCACATTTCAAAGGTAAGCTAAAGTTCCTCCCCACACCTTGTTTGGTGCATTGGGCAGCAACCTTGCCGTATCTTTAGGGTTTGTCAGTTTTACAAGGCCGAATTGCTAGCTCGAAGCTCAACCCAGCACTGAGGGAAGGCTTGCGAGGAGCTGGTCGGATTCGAACCAGGGACCACTCACCTTGAAGTCCGGTGTGGATGCCACTACACTGCTGGTAACAGACTATTCCAAAGATGTACTGTATAATTAGGCTTAGAGGGTTGTGGGCTTGCTATGTTATTGGTAAAAGTATAGTGATACTTGAGGGCTGCTAGGCACAACCCTCGTTAATTTGATTTGATGTTAACTGCACATTTCACTACATGTTTCAATGCTTTAATGTATACGTTACAAATAAAATTAACCTTTATCTTTACCAATGAACTGTTGATAAGCTGCTGCAATGCATCTGATGACATTAGTGATCCTAGTGTAAAGGAAAGACTTAGATATATGACTTTCGTATTCTCAGGATGTGTAAGTGCCTATACTTTGCAAACAGCGAAGTACTTTAGATATGTAGCCCCTGTTGTTACAGGGCAGGCAGTTACACACACAGCAAGTTCCAACAACAGCTGATGTGTTTTAATGATTTTTTTTTGTGATGATCACTGGGGTCTACTCTTCTTCCAAACACTGTCCTACTTGTCTTGCAAATGGTGACATCTGAGAACACAGATAGGGCTTTGGTTTAATTGCAGATCTGCAAGTTGGCATCTGCAAAAGTGCAGAACCCTCCACTGAGGTGAACGCTAGTTCTCATTAAGGCTCGGTAATTAAACCAGCATGCTCTGACACCTAAACTTGGTATAAAAGATGTACTGGTATGAAGGATCTGATCCACCCATCCCTTAAGTAGCAGATACTTAATGACAATTAGGATACATCAGGTTCTTAAGTAATTTCAGAAATGAAGGAACATTTTGATCATGAAATAAATTAAAATTGACTTTGAAGTTCTTTCTTAACACCTCTATGTGATTTATCAATAATATTTGTGTTTGAAACTTAAGTAAAAGTTTGAAGCCTTCGTAAAAATGTATTAATTTAAGAAATAGTGAGTTTCTGAAACACTCTGTGCTCTGAATAGGAACATGTAACCCAACCAGAACAGGATCATGGAAATGTAGAATGTATTTTTTACTAAATTCCACAAGAGCTTTTAATTTAATGATTAAGTCAGAGTGATGCTCCTTCTAGTCATTAACTTGGGCAGAATCAGGGGCCAAGTGTGACCTCACCATTTTAACTGTACTTGTTAAGCCCACCGTTTTATTTGGTTACATTCAGAAATCTCATCACTGCCCTCCTGCCGTTTCCAATTATACCTACCATTCACAATTTAAACAGAAACTTCCATGGGATCAAAGTAGACAAACTGAGAAAGGCTGATTAAGTAAATAATCTCACCTGCTTTAAGTTCTGATGGCATTTATAATGTTCTTCAGTTATATCACTTTTTCTTGTAGTAGAGTACAAAATCCATGTATCCTAAAAATTAGACCTTGGTAATGAGGCATTTCATCACACAAAAACAAATAGCAGCCAGAAACCTCTTTCCCCAACCCACCCCGCCCCACCAAAAAAGCCATTGAATCTGAGATAGGGGTGGGAGGGAGGTCATTTCTAAAAGTTAAAACCAAAATTGAGCAGGGCGAGAATGAGAGGGAAATCGATGAGTTTTGGCTATGAGAGAAAAGGTTATGTGTGTGAGAATGAGAGAGGAATTGAATGAGAGGGGAATTGGTGAGTATTGGTTATGAGGTTGTGTGGGGTGAGAATGAGAGGGGAATTGGTGAGTATTGGTTATGACAGAAAAGGTTGTGTGGGGTGAGAATAAGAGGGGAATTTGGTGAGTATTGGTTATGAGAGGAAAGGCTGAAAGGGTAAAATTGGTGAAATGGAATGGACGGGATTGTTCTGAGGGCCAGCATGGGCTTCATAGTATGATTGGCCTCCTTCATTGTTGCAAGAAAATAAAGAACGCCGCAATGTCAGTGTCACAGTGTTGTAGATAATTTCACCCTTGGTTTCCAGTTGCACACAGGCTTGAGTATAAGCAACTGATTGAATGCTCTTCTACACACATTCAGAGAAATTAGATTTTAGATAATTTTGATGCTCTAAATCTGTAAAGCAGTTTTTACACTACTTATTTTATTTCATTTAGATTACTCTTATATATAATTCACTGTGTGAGAATTTCTAATTTCTCGACAGATGTCAGTTATTTATTTAGTTGCAGTGTTTATTCAGCAATATAGCGCTGAGTAGGTCTTACTGGCTATTAGAGCCTCGCCACCCCAGCACTCCCCCGACAACCCTGAGTTAACCCTAACGAAGGGTCTCGGCCTGAAACGTCGACTGCACCTCTTCCTAGAGATGCTGCCTGGCCTGCTGTGTTCACCAGCAACTTTTATGTGTGTTGTTTAACCCTAACCTAATCACAGGACGATATACAATAACCAGTTAACCTAACCAATACGTTTTTGGACTGTGGGAGGATGGCATCGGAATTGAACTCCGAACTCTGATGCCCTGAGATGTAATAGCATCACACTATCTGCTTCGCCAGCATGTTTCCCAAATATTAAACCTGATTCTGATTCTAAATGTTTGTTATGTAGAGTGCAAATCCAAATTTACCAATAGATTACAAATTTCGAACCTCCTTGCTTTAAGGGATCATTATCAGAGTTTACTTCTTTTTAGGAATGTTAAAACCAGACTCGCGATGATTCCTGGTGAGGCTCACATTTGCAATGGGAGCCACTGCCATGCATGGCCTGTGGGAATTGGATAAGAGATGTACTATTGCATGAAAGGAGACCATGGATGGGAGATGGGAAATGGGTTGAGAAAGCAATTGGGAAGCTGGGATCATAATGAGGAATAAAAATAGAATGGCGACAAAATCAAGATGAGGGTCCCCTTGAGCCATGGAACAGCTTATAGACCCTGGGAGGAAATGCCATGATCAGGCCAGGATGAGTCACGCAAGGCAAACAATAGCATACACAGGGGAAGCAATGAATAATCTGTGAAATATACAAGCTTTCTCACAGTTTGGTCTCTCTACATCAGGGATTCCCAACCTTCTTATGCCACGGACCAATACCATTAAGCAATCGGGCCATGGACCTCAGGTTGGGAACCTCTGCTCTAAATCCTACAGAACTGTGTTTTCAGTGAGGTGGACCTTGTTTTATGAAGAGTAAATTCTGAAGCTTGTATGTCACAAACTTTTGATCCACTTTCTGTTACTGACTTTTGAAAATGAGTTGAACTCAACGATGGCATCTTTACTTGCCAGAAGCATGATTGGAGGAGGAGATGGGACAAATTTCCTCCTCCTCAGGTGTCATGAGTAGAAAGTGTCTATAACAGATGGATCCAGTTACTGAAGTTAAAAAAAAATCTGTGGGTGTTATTTATGTGGGCCTTGAGAAAGCATTCAATGTCCTTCACAAGATAGTGTTAGTTAACTTGAAGGCCCTCTGAATGGAAGGCAATTTATTGAATTGGCTGGGAATCAGAATCAGTTTTATTATCACTGGCAAATGCAATGAAGCATGTTATGTTGTGGCTGAAGTACAGTGCAATACTTAAAATATATTACAAATTATAATAAATATATACGTATACGCAACCCCTTCACTGGGCTCGTGCAGAAACTTGGCTTGTAGCCGGCCCTGCTGACAGCCACGGTACTCAGCTGTGAGAAGGGTCAGTGTGATTTGGGGTTCAACCAAACAGGAACATCACTATGTTCCGATTTGAGCGAATGCTGTGTAAATACTGCCTTTACACAATTGGCCACTGGCAAGAAATAATAAATCGCACACCGCATAAAATTATAAAGAAAGTATATTTATGGATTTCAGCTGTATTTTACAGTAGTAAAAAGAAAAGGTTAAAAAGAGGCCCATTACTGTTAAACCAGTCTAAATGTGCACACTGTTGGAGTTCACCTTGAAGATGTCCCTTTACTCACAAGCTCGTGAACGCACACACCACATTCCAAACTTCGCTTGGAATCCACCTCAGACAAACAGGTGCTCTCTCTGGAGAAATGGCCCTTCCACCTTGGAGCCATTTATCTGCACAAAGCACCTTGTGCAACAGAGGCACTCCTTCCCACGGCATCCTCGGCCATCTTCCTACCTGTCCTCTCCGTATCTCCCACCCAAAACAAAAAACAGCAAACCACACTGTCTGTCACAAGTCTCTCGCCCCCCTGCTCACTTGAACTTTCTCCATATTCTGCCATTCTGACTGGCTGACAGAGCATTCCAAAGTTGAACATCATAGCCCTTATCTTTTAGCTGAAACCAAACATTCTGAAAACAGAACACACTGCTTTTACAGGACTGCTAGAACAAAATACCCACAGCTTAGCAGTAAGAATCTTAACCAGGGCGTCACATGTATAAAATTAAAAGTAGTGCAAAAAGAGAGCGAAATTAGAGAAGTAGTGTTTATATGTTCATTGTCCATTCATAAATCTGATGGAGAAGGGGAAGAAGCTGTACATTGAGTGTGTGTCTTCAGGCTCCCATACCACCTCTCTGATGATATTAATGAGAAATGGCATGCCCTGAGTGGTGAGGGTCTTCCATCTTGAGGCACCGCCTTTTGAAGATGTCATTGATCGCGGGGGAGCTGGTCTCCATAATGAAACTGGTTGAGCCCACAGCCCTCTGCAGCTTCTTCCTACCCTGTTCATGACCCCTCCATAACAAACCAGTTAGAATGTTTTCCACAGTAAATCTGTAGAAATTTGCTAGTCTTTGGTGACATACCAAATCTTCTCCAACTCCTAATGAAATACAGCCACCGCATGCTCGCTTCATAATTACATCAATATGTTGGGCCCAGGATGGAGCTTCAGAGATGTTGACACCAAGGAGCTTGAGACCACTCATCCTTTCCACTGGTGATCCCACAACAGGGAGACTGACTGACTGCCAAGAGCAGAGCTGAAAGGAAACGGGCAGATGTTCATATTGGTAAGATATGACAAGAGAGGTCCAGTTGGGATTTTTGTTGGGACATTATTCACCATGTTTATAATTGACTGAGATGATATGATGAAAGGCAGTATGTTCAAGCGCTGAAGACAGAAAGATGGATGGACCTGCAAACATTATAGATAGCAGCAATAAATTGCAAAAAGATAGACTGCAAATCAGTAGCAAAAGCAGGCAAAACTGCGGCAAATCAATTTCAAAGTCGATGAATGTGAGGTCAATATTTTGGACAGAAAGTTTAGAATAGTGTACTTTCTGAATTTAGTAAAAAGATATAGGAGCAGTAGATATCTAAAATAATGTATTGGGCTGGGTACAAAGATCATTAAAGTATTTGCAGGCAAAAACAAAAGAATCATAGAACAGTTCAGCACAGGAGCCGGCCCTTTGGATTGGGAAGGCTAACAAAATACTGATCTTGGCATTGAGTGGACTGGAGTACAAGGAATTTAAAGTTGCGTTACAGATGTAAATAGCTCTGATTAGATTACATCTAGAGCACTGAGGGCTGTTCGGACATCAAAGCTTTGGAGTGATATGTTTGCCTCGAAAGGGGAGGCGCATGAATAACATCAAAGATTAAATTGCAAAGAGAAATTATACAGAGCAGGTTCAGATTTCCTGGAATTTAGAAGTTAAGTGATGATTTGACTGAGCTTTGGAAAAAAAAGACCAAATCTGATAAGAATTTCTTTAGCCGGAGGGTGGTGAATCTCAAGAATTCATTACTACAGATAGTGTGGAGGCCAAGTCATTTGGGGATATTTAAAGTGGAGGTTGATAGATTCTTGATTAATAAGGGTGTCAAAGGTTACAGGGAGAAGGCAGGAGAATGGGATCGAGAGGGAAAATAAATCAGCCATGATCAAATGATGGAGCAGACTTGATGGGCCGAATGGCCTAACTTATGGTATTATGTTATAAGTTACTAATGTAGTCCCTAGTCTGAGTTATTCCTCGGAGGGAAGGATAAGCAAAGCAAGACACACACACACAAAACACTGGAGGAAATCAGCAGGTCAGGCAGTATCTATGAAAATAAATAAAAGAGTCAATGTTTTGGGCCGAGATCCTTCTTCAGGAATGGCATAAACAAATGGCAATGAATATGTTTAACATGAAGTCAAGGGCTTTATATAGAGCTCCAAACACTCTGAAAAGGTGACAAGTTGCTTGTTAAAAAAGTGGTTTTGATGACTGAAAATAGGTCAGTGTCTGTTTGTGTCCTATCAGTTCAAACTAAGTAATTAAAATCTGTATATTGCTATCTGCCCACAAATCAATAACCTGCTGTCAACATTGCAAGTATCACCAAATACAGTGTACATTACATTTACTGTATTGCTTTTCCATGCTGCTGGCTAACCATTAAATGGTGCCGCAGAGACGCAGTATGAGGCTGCAACATTAGCGTCAGGAAGCCTGGAGGCAACAGGAGAAATACTTGATCCCTCAGTGCTCATATATTTAGCAGTGGACTGTGGTTAATTATAAAGGGATGGCTTCCCAAATGATTATTTTCCTCAATGCTATGGTGGAATTGCATCTGCAAGACTAATTTTGACTTATTTATGTGATCTATTTTTTAATGAGAATGAAGATATTATATAGAATGGAAAGTCATACACCGATCAATAAGGCATTGGCCAGACCGCACTTCGAGTATTGTGAACAGTTTTGGGCCCTTTGTCTGAGAAAAGATGTACAGGCATTGGGGAGGGCCCAGAGCAGGTTCTCGAGAATGATTCCAGGAATGAAAGGGAACATCTGATGGCTCTGAACCTGTACTTACTAGAGTTCTTGAAGAATGAGGGGGAATTTCACTCAACCCTATCAACTATTGAAAGGCCTAGATAGAGTGTAGGTGGAAAGGATATCTCCAACAGTGGGAAAGTCTAGGACTAGAGAATGCAGCCTCAGAATAGAGGGACGTCCATTTAGAGCAGAGATGAGGAGGAATTTCTTTAGCCATAACGTAGTGAGTCTCTGGACTTCATTACTACAGACAGCTGTGGAGGCCAAGTCATTGAGTATATTTAAAGCGAAGGTTGATAGGTTCCTGATTAGTCAGGATATCAAATGTTACAGGGAAAAGGCAGGAGAATGGGATTGAGAGGGATAATAAATCAGTCATGATCAAATGGTGGAGCAGACTTGATGGTCCAAATGGCCTAATTCTGCTCCAATGCCTTACAGTCTTATAAACATCTCTGAAGAGGAATAATTTGTTGTTTATCCCTTGAATTTTTCTTTTATTTTGCCTTGCTGTGAGGCAATGGTATGGTACTACAAATACATCCTCCAAGTAGTCAGTTGTCATGCAGATGTCCAACTGGAGAGAGTTTTCTTCATGTACACTGTTGTAACACATAGTCATTTGAGTTACTGACACCTTCTTGTCAGCTTAAACCAATCTGGCCGTTCTCCTATGACCTCGCTCATTAACAAGGTATTTTTGCCCACAGAACTGCCGCTCATTGGGTGTCATTATTTTTGTTTTATCATGCTATTCCCTGTGAACTCTAGAGGCTGTTGAGCATGAAAATCCCAAGAGAACTGCAGTATCCAAGATACTCAAACCACCCCATCTGGCACCAACAATCATTCCTTGATCAAAATCTCTCAGATCACATTTCTTTCCCATTCTGACGTTTGTTCTGAACAATATCTGAATCTCTTGACCATGTCTGCATGCGTTTATGCATAGAGTTGTTGCCACGTAAATGGCTGATTAGATATTTGCATTAATGAGCAGGTGTACATGCGAACCATATAAAGTGGCCACTGAGTACACATTTACCAAACATACTTCCACACAGTAAAACAGCTCAGGACTTATCATGAGTGATGAGCAACCAACCTGTCACCAAGGCACAAGACGAGACACTGAGACAAGTTAACCAAAAATGAGTTTTAATTTGAAGGTCTTGGAAAAAAAAATACCATTTCCCCAAGTCAATACACTTTAGCTGTTCCTGTTGGTACCGTCCCAGATTCCTGCCTTGTTTCAGTTTAACCCATCTGCTTTTCCAATATGTAAACAAACATTTTTTTCCTAGACAGATATTATGTAAAAATAAATTGTTCTCCTTTGAAACACATATAACACAGTGGAAAACAGTGTTGACTGTTAATTCCCTTTGGGATTGAATTACTGGTAGTACTGTGAAATAATGATGGTTCCTGTTTGAAGATTATTTCTCTGCACTTAACAGAAGCCACCACCAGGAATAATGCAATTGATCAACAAATTTGCTTAATTCTGGTATGCCTGCCTAATGATAAACACCAGATCAAAATGATATTGTCAGTGGCTACATCCTGAGAGACAATGGGAAGCTTAATTGGATGAGACAAAGCCAATGGACGAGCCTGTAAGTGAGTTATATATGCAAAAGGTTAGAAGAACTCAGCAGGTCAGGCAGCATCTATGGAAATGAAAAAAGCAGAGTGCATTTTGGACTGAGACCCTTCTTCAAGACTGGAGGGGAAGGAGAATAATCCAGAATATGAAAATCGTGGGAGGGGAAGGAGTGCAAGCTAGAAGGTGATAGGTCAAGGCAGGTGAGGGGGAAGGTAGGTGGGTGGGGAGGGGGAATGAAGTAAGAAACAAGGACATAACAGGTTAAAAAGTAAAGGGGCTAGAGAAGAAGAAACCTAATAAGCGAGTGGATCATGAGAAAAAGGGAAGGAGGAGGGGCATCAGGGAGGTGAGGAGAAGAGAAGAGGTAAAAGGAGAGCTAGAGTAGGGAATGGAAGAAGGAGGAAGGGGGTGCGCGAAAGGTTACCTGAAGTCAGAGAAATCGGTGCCCATGCCATCAGGTTGGAGGCTAGCGAGATAGAATATGAGGTGTTGCTCCTTCAACCTGAGAGTGGACTCATCGTGGCAGTAGAGGAGGCCATGGACTGAGATGTTGGAATGGAAATGGGGATTGCAATGAAAGTGGTTGGCCACCAGGAAATCCTGTTTGTTGCAGACAGTGTTTAAGAGCTCGACAAAGCAATCTCCCAATATACGTCGGGTCTCACCGATGTAGAAGAAGCCACATCGGGAGCACCGGATACGGTAGATGGCCCCTACAATCATGCAGGGGAAGTGTTGCCTCAACAGAAAGGACTTTCTGGGGCCCTGAATGGAGATCGGCTACAGAGTCTGCACACTCATATGGAACTGGTTATCATAGTAATGAAAACCAGGAGTGAGTAGGAGGTAAGTAATGGCAGATTACTGAGAAAAGACAGACATTTGCCCAGTCAAGCTCACCCCATGCATAATTCACGTGTGGAGCACATGATTCGAAGTGCTCAACTGAATATGATACCAATCCTGAAGCAGTTTTCAAGGAGCAATAGATTGTCTTCACTCTTGTTTAATCATGTCAGGGTTTCTGGGGCAGGGTCTTCATACCCCTCCCACCCCAGTCACTCTTTCATCTCCTTTCTCCCATGAAGCAGAAGGTACAAATCTCACAAGGACGTGCAGTAGACTCAAGGAGAGCTTCAGACTCCTGAAAGGTCCTCTCAAATGCTAAGAGATTAATTCCAGATCTCCGGAACTCACAACATTCCTCAATGCAGCCTGTGCACTTTATTTATCGACCTGCACTGCACTTTCTCTGTAACTACAACACAAAATTCTGCATTCTGTTTCTGTTTCAACCACCTCGATGAAATTATGAGAGGCATTGTCTGTCTGGATGCCATGCAAAACTAAACCTTTTCACTGCATCTCAGTACCTGTGGCAGGAGTACGATCACTTGGGTCAAGTATAATGTTCTCCTAAGGGGTTGTCTATAACTGGGTCTTCAGGTGGCTGTACAGACTGATCCAGGATTCACATATTCTGAGATGTTAGGCAAGATTCCCTTAACAGAGAGCGCCTGTGTGTGACTTTGTTTAACGTGGGAAGGCAGAGGCATGGGCAGCCATCGCATGGTCAAAGTTCAAAGTTCAAAGAGCATATACGTCACCATATACAATCCTGAGATTCATTTTCTTGTGGGCATACTCAATAAATCAATAATAGAATTATAATCAAAAGAGAATCAATGAAACCAATAATAAAATCAATGACAGAATGGGATCAGGGTCCAGTGGCAAGGAATGCAAGATGACTGGGGATCCTTCACTGCTGCAGCTGTCTTCTGCCTTCACAACTGTTGCGATGTGCCATCTTCCGCTAGTTCCCCATTGAGGTCTTGATTGGGTTGCTCTTTGTCCACCCCCTTTGACTTACCCCCATGGGTGATCCAACCAGGAGCTAAGCACCAGGTGGCTAAACCCCAGATGGCATTGGTCTTGAGATCACAGGAACGCACAAGCCTCTCCACCCCGTCAAGCTGATGATCCAGTCCAATCAATCCAATACCTCAGTGCCCAAGGCCAGCTCCTGGGTGCAAGGGCCAAAAATGTGGACTGGTTAGATGTGAGCTTAGGTATGCCCAAAAACACAAGGGCAGGACACTGCAACTTTGAGTTGTGGACTGGTAAGTGAGGAGGGCTGGCGTTGGAGGAGAGAGATTTCAACAGTAGGACAGGAGAACAAAACCTTGGATAGGTCAAAGGAAAATCTCATAAAAAAGTGAAAAAGGCACAAAGAATTTCAGGGAAAGGATTCCTGATACCTGATAAAATGAACTCAAACCTAAAGCTTTGTAACATACACATAACTCTGTCCTGTCCCAGAATCAGTGCAAATTCATAATCTGGGCTAATTTGCAGTCAAATTTAATCTGTTGATTTTTTTTCTCTGGCTGCAAGTAATCAATATATTAATCACTGTAGCTTCCAAGGCAATAGAAACATGAGTCATCAATTGACCAGTTTACTGTGGGAGTCTGATTAACCTGTAGCATGTCTTCTTATACATGAGGCAGTCGCAAATTTAATTAAGTCTTCCTTCCCTTGCTACCTTAATTAATAGAAATGATTCTTGTCTGCAGCACAAAGCTAAATAAGGTTTCAATCTCCTTTCATGCATTTAGCTTTGATAAGCATATCTCTCTTAAGAAGAGATTGTGGATAAGTCTGTTCATGGCACGGTCTGGAGGAGGGAAGGACTGATTGGTGAACCAATAGCACAGGATCTGAATACTCCTTCCATGCCAGTAACTGACTCCATATCAGACAACTGGGTGATTTTTTTTATATGATAAGAGGGTTTTATGATCTAGCATTAGCTGAACGAAGAAGGAGAAGCCATACCAATTAGAATAGAAATATCTATGCTGGATTCAAAGCTGCGACCCATGGCCATGACACACCTCAGCTGTAATTCCTCTTAAGAAAGGATTGTCCTGTAGATAGATAGATATACTTTATTGATCCCGAGGGAAATTGGGTTTTGTTACAGCTGCACCAACCAAGAATACAGCATAAATATAGCAATACAAAAACCACAAACAATCAAACAACAAAATGCAAACTATGCCAGATGGAAATAAGTCCAGGACCAGCCTATTGGCTCAAGGTGTCCGACCCTCCACGGGAGGAGCTGCAAAGTTCGATGGGCACAGGCAGGAACAGCCTCCCATGATGCCCAGTGTTGTATCTTGGTGGAATATGGCCAGAGTCCAACAGCAAAAAGTTCAATATCCGGTCTACAAACACGTTCCTCGATCGTAATATGACCAGGATTGCACCATCTGTTGTTAACCAGAACAGCAAGCCCCCAACTCCTTTACGCTTACCGCTCTCAGTGCACTTCTGGTCAGCCCGAGCGGTTTGGAAGCCCTCCATGGAAAAGTTTTGGTCGGGTATGTCCTCGTGCAGCCCTGTTTCAGTAAAACACATAACATTGCATTCAAGAAACAGGTTGGGTCTGTGTTCTTTGGAACTTAGAAGAATGAGGAATGATCTTATTGAAACATGAAGGATGCTAAGGGGGCATGAAAGGATAGATGTTTTAACTAGAGGGGAGTCTCAACCAAGGGCACATAATTTCAAGTTAAAGGACCAGCCATTTGAACCAAGAGGCATAGAAGTTTCTTTTAGCAGACAATGGTGAATCTTTGGAATTCTGAGAGTTGTGGAGGCTAGTTTTTAAAATGGAGGTAGATGCATTTGTAAAAGACCATGAAATTGAGGGATTTGGTTGGGCAAAGGAGATGCACCCTGGGGCAGATCAATTGATATCATATTGAATGGCAGGACAGGTTTGAGAGGTTAGGTTGCCTATTCATGCCTCTCTTTTCTTGTGTTCCTGTTTTCTTGAGTTTTCTTTCACCCCACGTCAAATGCTGAAGACTCTCTTCAGGCTTGAGCATGAAAAGCAAGGACTGCACGCCAAAGTTCAAGTTCAAAGTACGTTTTATTATCAAATTATGCATACTTTATGCAACCTTGAAATTCATCTCCTTACAGGAAGCCACAAAACAAAGAACCTCAATAGAACACATTAAAAACAAAAGGACTCTGTCATGCTTGAAAGTGGGCAGAAAGAGAAAAAAATCATGCAAACAATAAAAACAAGCAAACTGATTTCAGAACTGAAGTTCACAACACCAGGCATCACTGCAGCTAACCCAAACGTTCACTACTTACAGGCCACAGCCTCAGTCCAGCACAGATTTGAGCAAAAAATACGGAATTGAGGCAAGGTAACAAAACGCTTTGATGTGTTGTCAAAGCAAGACCTGTGCTAGAGGTGAAAGATTCCACAATATTCACCGAAGAGCAACAGATTCTCACAGTTTCCTTGCTAAGACTTATTTCTCACCCACCTTCACCTCAAAGGTAATGATCAAGTCAATCTATCTTATCAATGTCAGTGGGATATCACTGAGTGCATTGTATCTGCACTTCACAGAATTTGCCATGTTGAATTTTAATTATACTTCTTTGTTGTGAAGCATTTTGGGATGTTACGAAAGGTTTTATATACGTACAACCTATTTGTGTAAGAGCAGTTTGCATGACACTTTACAGCCAACGATCTGAGTTCAATTCCCGCCACTGCCGATAAGAAGTTTGTACATTCTCCCTGTGACCGCATGGGTTTCCTCTGGTTCTAAAGTTTCCTCCCACCTTTCAAAGATGTACCGTGTTACTAAGTTCTGAGCAGCACTTGCAGTCAGCCCCCAGTGCATCCTCAGGCTGTGCTACTTGTTTACACAAACAATGCATTTCACTGCATATTTCGATATCACAATATACCTGTGACAAATAAAGCAAATCTTCATAAAATTCTTTCTACATAAGGGCGCCATGGTTGCATAGCAGATAGCTCAATTCTATTACAGCTCAGGGCATCGGTGTTTGGAGTTCAGTCCCTCTGTCCCTTTGTAAGGGATTTGTATGCTCACCTCATGGGGTTTGTGGGTTTTCCATGGGTGCTTCAGTTTCTTCCCACAGCCCAAGGATTTAGCAGGTGGCCAAGTGGTTAAGGCATTCGTCTAGTGATCTGAAGGTCGCTAGTTCGAGCCTCAGCTGTGGCAGCATGTTTGTGTCCTTGAGCAAGGCACTTAACCACACAATGCTCTAGTGTCTGTGCGATGAGCGGGGCCCCGCACAGACTTCCAGTCTGCGCCTTGTAAGGCATGAAAATGCCCGACGCAGGCCTCTCATGGTCTGAGTCGACATTCCCCTACCAGGTAGGTTACTAAGTCATTGTAAATTGTCCTGTGATTAGGTTAGGGTTTAGGGGGGGGTTGTGGGTTTGCTGGGGCAGCATGGCTTGAAAGACCAGAAAGACCTACTCTACACTATATCACTAAATAAATACATAAATATAAATGATACCAATATATGGCAGATAAATAACTATCTTTATCACAATATAGCCACGATGATGATCAGTAGTCAAAAATTTTCTCTAGTCAATGTTTCTAGCATGTTTGTTTATTGTGTTGTTATATTTAGAAACTAGAGGGACAGATCGCCACAGGTTATGAAAGCATGGGCCATAACAGCACTCTATTTATTTTAACAGGCTGTGCACTGACTGACAACTCTGGGAGTTTGCTAGAAAGCATTATGTGTTGCTTTCCAAAGGAGTTGTGAAGCATTGATATCACAGCTTTATAATTAGATCCATTGGTGAGAGCTTGCTAATGTGGGCTTTTTATTTGATTTTTTTCCCACTCTCTTCTTTAAGGCAATTCCCTTTCACTGGTATAAAACTCCACTTGCACGCGCCCCCCCCCACTCAAAACCATCATCCCCTCGTGCAACTTTCCACTTTTAAACTGCTGCTAGAAATGATCATTTTTAACCGATCCACCTAATATTTCATCAGTTAAACTTCTAATAATGTCTCCTGAGAAGAGCTTTGGGATGCTTTTTTATATAAAAGCTCTATTCAAGTGTAGGATATTTTGTTCTTTTGCATTATCTTATTCCAGTTGTATATCAGGGCAACTGTGTATGGAATCCAAGAGGAATGTATGTCTATGTAGCTTCCAGGATGTCCCAAAGGAATTCTTATTATACAATAGACAACTCACCAAGGAAGAGCTCACAACAGCGAAGAAGAACTCTGCTTGATGAGGAAGGTTTTCAGGGTGTACCAACGAATTTATAGAGATCACAAAACCTGCCTGTTCTGTTTTCTGATTGGATCACAACTACTCTGTACCTCAGTTGCATTTATCTCCCTGTAGTTCCTACCCCATGTCAGCTTCACTGAATATCACCTTCTCAAACTAATAAGTTCGGCTTGATCCCCCGCACCATCACCAACAACCCCCCCACCCCACCTTCCAACATCATCTCCTCCCTACGTTCATACAAAGCTTTTGAAGGAGGAAGAGATTTTTAGATATTCTCTACCGGAAGCATGGCGACTTTCACGGTTTACCCCCTGCGCGTCCTCGGACTGTGTTGGCTGTTACACATTTCACTGTATGTTTCGATGTTTTGACGTACTGTGCATGTGACAAAGAAAGCTAATCCCTTTAATCTATAAATCTTTACAGGTGACCTTCTCTTGTTCCAATTTCTTCTGTTCCGTAGAGAGAATTATTGGTAGAATATGAATAGGAACCCTGGATTTCTTCTATAACGTTGCCATCATTATTGTTCTACCTCAAGTCAACCTCTAACTATCCCTGAAACATCATTATCTGTACAGGTGAAATAAAGGGACGAAGAACCGAATGAAATAAAAATATTCCATCCCAGGACCAACGTCTATTACCTGGACAAGAACTTGGTACTTGTCAGTGTATCAGTAACTCACAAATGTCACAAAGGCTATTAATGGCGTCAGAAGCTTTTACGGCACAGTTGTGGATCCCTTACAGATGATTAATGAGGCAGGCTAAAGGACAAGGGGAGGCAAGGTTATCTTAGATCACTGGGGAAATGCTGCAACTAAAAAAAGATCACTCTTGTGTCCTATTTGACGAAGATGTAGCAATGCCTGCTGCTGCAAGGAAAGAGGAGATAAAAAAAGAGTAAAAAGACAGCACCCTGTATGTTATGGAGGCTGTTGTGCAAAGAAACCTTGCATCTCCTCCATGGGTTACAAAGGTCCAACTTATGGTTTTGTGGCCAAGTTTGCAGACAATACATTATGAGGAATACATTTTGAGGAATCAGTGAGACTGATTGGTAAGGAAAGCAAATGCCATGTTAACATTCATTTCGAGGGACTAGAATGTAAAACCAGTGATGTAATGATGAGGATTTATAAGGCATTGTTCAGACTGCACTTGGAGCACTGTGAGCAGTTTTGGGCTCCATATCTAAGAAAGAATGTACTGACATTGGAGAGGTCCCAGAGACGGCATATGAGACTGATCCCAAGAGTGAAAGGGTTAACATATGCAGAACATTTGTTTGCTTTGGGCCTGTACTCACTGGAATTTAGAAGAAAGGGGGGAATCTCATTGAAACCTACTGATTATTGAAAGTCCTAGATAGAGTGAACATGCAGAGGATGTCTCCAATATTGGGAGAGTCTAGGACTAGAGGGCACAGCCTCAGAATAGGACATCCATTTCGAACAGATATGAGAAAAATTTCTTTAGCTGGAGGAGGGAGAATCTGTGGAATTTATTGCCACATATGGCAATGGAAACCAAACCATTTGGAATATTTAAAGCAGAGATTCATAGGTTCTTGTCCAGTAAAGGTATCAAAGGTTATGGGGAGAAGGCAAAAGAATGGGATTGAGAGAGGATCAGCCATGATCAAGTGTTGGAGCAGACTTAACGGCCAAATGGCCCAGTTCTTTTCCTTTGTCTAATGGTCTTATGTACAGCTTGTATATACAATGGAGCATTTGAGAGATCTGCAGGGTGGATTTGCCGATGGCTGTAGGTCAAAAGCCTGGGAACTCCATTCATGGCCCCCTTTCCGACCTGTGAACTGACTGGGTTAGGAATAGTTCACAGGAACCAGCCCTAAACTGGGGAGGAGATGTAGAAATGTACAGATAGATGCATACATTTAGCATCTGCAACATTCAATAATACAGTGGCTTATATTTCATAAAAGATTGCAAACTGCTTCAGAGGAGCATTAGCAAAGACGTTGCCACTCCATTTGAAGCTCTTCTGTAGTAGTAGATGACCCAGCAGACAAGCTGGGAAAAGGATCCAAAGGTGTGCTCAGTAGTTCCTTGAAGAAGTGTCCCAACTCCATTGACTCTTGGGAATCCCTCACAGGCTGGGACATGCCCTCTTCTCATTACTACCATCAAGGGGAGGGTACAGGAGCCTGAGGACTCACACTCAGCTTTTTAGGAGCAGCTTCTTCCCCTCCGCCATCAGACTTCTCAACTGTACATGAAACATGAACACTGCCCCACTATTTTCCTTTCTCTTTGTTTTGTTAATTTATTTATTTTTATATATTTCTTATTGTTACTTACAGTAGTTTTTATATATATATAATGTGTTTTACTGTCCTTTTGGACCAAAACAAGAAATTTGGCCCCCAGCCCTTTCCTTTACCATTACCTATCCCCTTTCCCTTCTCTCACTTTATCTCCTTACCTGCCCATCGCCTTCCTCTGATGCTGCTCCCCCCTTTCTTTCTTGCATGGCCTTCTATCCTCACCTATCAGACTCCCCCTTCTCCAGCCCTGTACCTCTCTCACCAATCAACTTCACAACTCTTCATTTCACATTTCCGCCGCCCCGCCCCCAGGTTTCACCCATCACCTTGTGTTTGTCTCTCCCCTCCCCCACCTTTTAAATCTACTCCTTATCTTTTTTTCTCTACAGTCCTGTTCAGGGGTCTCAGCCCGAAACATCAACTGTTCTTTTTTTTTCCATAGATGCTGCCTGGCCTGATGAACTCCACCAGCATTTTGTGTGTGTTGTTTGGATTTCCAGCATCTGCAGATTTTCTCTTGTTTGAAAATTCAGGACATATGACTGCGATAATAATGCTGGTTCTGATTCTGATTCATTGACCTTTGACCTGCTAAATATTCTGGATGGCATTGATAACCTTGAGCCTATGCATGGGGACTGAACACAAGTCCTGATGTTAGTGGCAATAGAAGCTCACCTGGCCAGCTATATCTCTCTATGGTTCCCATATTCACCTCATTAGCCACCATAGACCCCAGAAAACTGAGGTGGAAGCAAGTTATGTCACCCTCAAGGGTCTGCCTAAGAAGAAGATCAAATAAAATCTGATGAAGGCAGGTAGGGAGACACTAATTTAAGAAAGTCAGATAATAAAGATATCAGAAAGTTAAAGATATTAGGAAAGTCAGAATAGGAAAATCAGGGATGCCTGAAAGGCTTCACTTGGGGACTTTGGGTTATTGGACCTGAACCTGGACTGATCAGGAGACCAGGTAGTGATTGATGGAAGGGCATTGTGTAGAACCTGAGCGAATTGAGGGCTACCAGAAGGGAGGCTAGTCGAAGGGGTAGGATGGGGCCCAGCCAAAGGGATTCAGACGGGATCCTGATCTGCAGGGCATTTAGTGAGCTGGGTGAGGTTAGAGTCATTAGAGCACTACAACACAGAAACAGGCCCTTCAGCCCATCTAGTCAATGCCAAACTACTGTTCTGCCTAGTCCCATTGACCCACAGCGGAATCAACCCCTCTCATCCAGGTACTTACCCAAACTCCTCTTAACTGTTGAAATTGAACCCGCATCCACCACCTTTGCTGCAGTTCGTTCCACACTCTCAACACCCGCTGAGTGAGGAAGTTCCCCTCAGGTTCCCCTTAAGAACTTATTTCACTTTCAACCTTAACTGATGACACCTAGTTCTGTCTCACCCGACCTCAGTGGGAAAAAGCCTACTTGCATTTACCCTGTCTGTCCCCCTCATAATTTGTATACCTCTATCACATGTCTCCCATTCTCCTACACTCCTGGAATAAAGTCTTAGTCTATTCAATCTTTCCTTGCAACTCAGGTCCTCAAGTCCTGGCAACATCCTCATAAATTTTCTCTGTACGTTTTCAATCTTATTGATATGTTTCCGGTAGGTAGCTGACCTGGTGGGCACGTGACCAAGTGGTTAAGGCATTGGACTGGCGACCTGAAGGTTGTGAGTTCGAGCCCCAGCCGAGGGAACGTGTTGTGTCCTTGAGCAAGGCGCTTAATCACACATTGCTGTGCAATGACACTGGTGCCAAGCTGTATGGGTCCTAATGCCCTTCCCTTGGACAACATCGGTGGTGTGGAGAGGGGAGACTTGCAGCATGGGCAACTGCTGGTCTTCCATACAACCTTGCCCAGGCCTGCGCCCTGGAGAGTGAAGACTTTCCAGGTGCAAGACTAACGGATGCCTTAATATAATATAATATAGGTAGCAGACCAGAACTGCACACAATATTCCAAATAAGGCCTCAGCAACATCATATACAACTTCAACATAGCATCCTGATTCCTGCGATCAATGTGTTGATTTATGAAGGCCAATGTGCCAAAAGCTTTCTTTATGACCTTATCTACCTGTGACACCACTTTCAAGGAATCCAGTGCTGTGCAGGATCAAATATGAGTTACAGCATGATTCTGTGTCCTCAATATTTGAATAGTTAGAATAGTAGCGTAGCAGTTAGTGCGACACTATTACAGCTCAGGGCGTCAGAGTTCGGCATTCAATCCCAACATCCTCTGTAAAGAGTTTGTGTCTTCCCTGTGGAATGCCTGGTTTTTCTCAGGGTGCTGCAGTTTCCTCCCACAGTCCAAAGACATAACAGTTAGTAGGTTGATTAGTCATTGTGAATTGTCCCATGGTTAGGTTAGGGTTAAATCAGAAGTTGCTGGGTGGTATAGTTCGAAGGGCTGCAAGGGCTTATTCCACAAGGTATCTCTATGTAAAATAGAATTAAAAAATAGTTTTGGGAAAGACCAACAATGGCCACAGCTGGGACAATGCAGTCCAAGGTTCCACATAATATTCCCGGAGGAATGTGGCATGGGGAATAACTTCATTCTGTGTGCAACATGACATGGAAATTCTGACACATTTCAGGAATTTCTTAGCTGAATTTCTAGAATCTATGTCTAGACAGACATGAAACAATCCAGTAGTGGGCGTTATTGTGTTTCACAAGTCACAGGTACATTTTCAGATGTATAGCCCCTAAAGAGGGTAACACAGTGGCAGACCAGAGACACGATTTCAATCCTGACTTTGGGTATTCGCTGTGTGGAGCTTGCATGTTCTCCTGGGATCATTTATAATTCCCCCGGATTGAAGTTACCTCCTACACCCCAAAGACTTATTGATTGGTCACTGTAAATCAGCGGCAAATTTTTCTTAGTGCGTAGGTGAGCGATAGCACGTTGGTGGAGTTGATGAGAGTGTGGGAAAAATAAAAAAGTAGGAATAACATGAACTTGGTTCGCCGAAGAGCCTGTCTCCATGAATCATGAATCTATAGTATGACTCTAAACCATGCCACATGATCTAATTATTACAACACTGTGTGAAGCTCTGATTTCAGTGACCCACAAGCATTGCTGATTCCACTCTGCATTGGCAACCCCACCGGAACTAGAGTTCATGGGTTAAGGGTGAAAGGTCAAATGTTTGAAGGGAACATGAGGGGGAACTTCTTCACTCAGAGGCTTGCGCTACAGCATAAGTGGTGGGTGTGAGTTCAATTTCAATATTTAAGAGAAATTTGAAGAAGTACATGGATAGGAGGAGTATGGAGGGATAACAATAAGGAACAGGTTGATGGGACTAGGCGGAATAATAGTTTAGCATGGACTAGATGGGCTGAAGGGCCTTTTCTGTGCTATTGTGTTCTATAACTCAATGACTCTGATGACTGGAGGGGAGAGACTTGCATTGGGTCATTGCAGATGAGAGTATCATCCGACAGTTGAACTCATTCCTGCAAACTCAGTTTCACTGAAGTCAATACACTTCCCATTCTAAGTACAGTATTTTTAGCTAGCTTGTGTCTTAAACCTAATGTAACACTTAGTATAATTATTACATTTTAAGTATAATTATAGTTTAAGTATAGCTGTCTAAACTGGGAATTATAAATATAATGCATTAACTATCAAACAAAAACACTTAAATACAATGTTCTAGCACTTACAAAATACTTGCGATTGGCACGTGGGAGATCACTTTGCCACCTGTTTTCCACATGTTTTGGGTCCTCATAGAGCAAGACGGCGGGCTTCCTGTTTATAAGCAAGCAGAGTATCACCCAATATTCACTCTTTCTGTAGCCTTGTGCCGATGTTGACAGGGAATCGTTACAAGGCAAGAGGGACTCCAAGTCGTAATGCTTGCTCTTGGGACTGATGTGACAAGCTATGAGTGGCTCGTACCTCCAGTGGCCTGGTTTGATCCTGACCTCTTACAAAGCTTACACATTTTCTCCTTGTGACCGGAGGGGTTTCTCCCAGATGCTACTTTTCCCTCCCATATCCCATACATGTGCTGATTAGGAGGTTAATTGATCACTCTGAATTACCCCCAGCTGCCTGGGTTTTAGGAGAATGAAAGTGTGGTTGATGGACATGTGAGAGAGCAATGTTACAAGGGAATAGTTGGAAGAATGGCCCTGAAAGGATTGTTCCGCAAGATGGCATAGACTCAGTGGGCTGAATGGCATCCTCCTATGCCATCCAGAATATGAAACAAACACATATTAATATCTCTTATGAGCTAAGTAAATTATTAATTCCTGCACTATCAACCAAATCAAACCTTAGTCATGTAAAACATCTGAATTAGATCATTCTTTGCTGAAGGGGTCTTGACAAAGAACAAGTGAGGGACAGGAAGAGAGAGGAGCTAGAAGAAAAAGGAACTTTAAAAAGCATTCTCCAAAGCAACTCAAATTACAGTGTGTCAGTCACAGACACCGAGAACCCACAAATATGGATGAGGTGAAATGTCAATGCGACTAATTGGTTTTCTATGGCAGAGCTGGTCTGGAAGATCTCCGATATATTCTAAATAATGTTATAGGGACATTTAGTCTGACCTTCCAACTGTTTTCTGCACAGTGTTGAATTCTATAACTTCAAGTCACTGGATTTCTCTGTTTGCATCTGTCATCACACCAGTGATATTTTGGGGCAACTTAATTGTGTTTCTTTCTTTTCTCTCTTTTTTTTTTCTCCCTAGAAGTAGAGGACGTTCTCACCCTAACCTGCCAGGCATGTTTTCATGCTCTGCCTTTCCGAATTCCTACATTTCTTTGTCAATGTTTTTTGGTATGTTCTCACTTCCTATCTGCTCTCATTCCCTCATTCACAAGATAACTGCTTAGAGCGTATCCCCATGGCCATCCTGGTCCTATTCTCTTAGAGTCTTCTCCTTCCCTCCCCTCCCTGCATGCTAACAAGCTTCTTTTCTCCACTTCCCACTTATAGGGCAGGATCGTCAACCTGAAACATTAATTCTCACCCACAAACCTTCCTTATGGAGAGCTCTAAAGGACCACTAAAGCAAAAACTTCACGCCATCTTAAACGTTTCTTCCCCCGGCAGTTCATCCAATCAACCACCCTAGTTGTCCCACTCTCACCTCCACTATCTATCACCCCTGTCACAGAACTGCACTGTAAACCACTTTTTATAATGTTGTTTACACTGTAAATACTTACTGGTAGAATTCAACACCCATGCAGAAAGATGGAAGGTCACACTAAATGCCCCTATACCATTATTTAGAATATATTGGAGATCTTCCTGACTAACTATGCCATATAAAACCAATTAGTCACATTGACATTTCAAATCATCTGCATTTGTGGGTTCTTGGTGTCTGTGACTAACACACTGTAACTTGAGTTGCTTTTGAGAACGCTTCTTAAAGTTACTTTTTCTCTAGTTCTTCTCTCTTCCTCTTCCTCACTTGTTTTTTGTCAAGACCTGATTTTTACAGTATACTGTTTACATTGTAAATACAATACTTGCTGGTATTTATTTATTTATGCGTATTTTATTCCATATCAGTCCTTTAACCCCTATCTGTCTTAGATTTTTTAACTTGTATATAATTCTTAGTTCTTATATAGTTCTTATTCTTTACAATTGTTGAATGTTGTTTTCTTTTTCTTGTATGTCATGCCCTGAGCAACACACCACAGCAAATTACTAATACATGTCAAAGTATACGGCAGATAAAATTGATGCTTGATCCTTCCCTTCAGACTTGCTAAATGTATTGCTGTTTTCTGTTTTCTTTCAGATTTCCAGCATCTTTTTTTAATATATTTTATGAAAGGGTTGGGTTCAGTGTGACTTGTCATCAAAAAGATGCAACTGAACTAAGACCTTGAGATGTAAGGTTGAATGTGAGGGTTTAAACCTGCAATCATCTTTCCAACTAGCTATTAAAACAGCATTCCATTCTCCTCTCTGGTGGGCATATTTCCAAGGAAGAGGGGGGGAAATATCCATAATATCCTAGTCAATATTTACCTCTCACCCAATACCAATAAACCAGATGATCTGGATAATATCACATAGCTGATATTGCAAGATGTCGATACACAAGTTAGCTGTTGCATTTCTTATTTTTTTAGAAGTACATCTGTTAGATCTCGAATGGAATGTGAAAGACAGAGTTACAATAAAGTTAAATGTAAGGTCAATTCAACTAAGCTAGCACCTTGTAGACAAAACAAAACTCAAATGAAATGCAGCTAGGTGGATGGAGAGAGGAAGGGATATGAAAAAGAAGGAAATCAGGACATAAAAATTGCACTTTAGGAGGTCAAGTGAAAGGAGAAGGTTTGTATTTACTGGTAGATCCATTAACAGCATTGACATGCAGAGGGATTTTGAGGTCCAGGTTTGTATTTCACTGTAAATGGCTATGCAAACACACTCAGTGGCACTTTATTAGGTACACCTGTACATCTGCTCATTAATGCAAATATCGAATCAGCCAGTGATGTGGAAGCAACTCAATGCATAACGGCATGCAGACATGGTCAACAGGTTCAGCTTATGTTCTCACCAAACATCAGACTGACGAAGAAAAGTAATCTGACCACGGAATGATTGTTGGGGCCAGCCGGGTGGTTTGAGTATCTTAGAAGCTGCTGATCTTGTGGGTTTTTGCACCCAGCCATTGGAGATTACAGAGAATGGTGCAAGAAACACAAAACATCCTGAGAGCAGCTGTTCTGTGGGCAAAAATACTTCATTAATGACAGAGGTCAGAGGAGAATGGCCAGAGTGGTTCAAGTCGACAGGGAGATGACAGTAACTCAAATAACCACACATTACAACAATGGAATGCATAAGAGCATCTCTGAATGTACAACACATCGGACTTCGAACTGCATGGGCTACAGCAGCAGAAGACCACAGATAGGCACTCAGTAGCCACTTTATTAAGTACAGGAGGTACCTAACAAGGTGGCAACTGAGTGTAGCTAAGATTATAGGAATAGGGCAAGCTTGCCTTCATTAGTAGGGGTGTTGAGTATAAGAAAAAGGAAGTCCCACTGCAGCTGTATAAAACTTCAGTCAGATTCCAATGGAGCATTGTGTGCTCTCTTGATCACCGTGTTGTAGGAAGGATGTGGAGACTGTGGAGAAGTGGAGATGAGGTTTACCAGGTTGCTGCCAGGATTAGAGGATATGAGCTATAAGGAACATTTGGACGAACTTGATTTGATCTCCCTAGAGTGCTAGAGGCTGAGAGGAAACATGAAGAGGATTTTTTTTAAATGATGAGAGGTATGGATAGGGTAGCGAGTCGAAATCCTTTTCCCATGGTCAAACACCAGCTTTTACAGTTAGAAGGGGGAAGATCAAAGGTGACATGAGAGCATGTTTTTTAACACAGAGAGTGGTAGGTTCCTGGAGCAGGTTACTAGAATAGAAGTGGAAGCAGTTTGGTTGACTTCAAGAGTCTGTTAGATAGACACATGAACATGAAGGAGATGGTGAGGTGTAAGGAAGATACACAGGAGGACGACATTTAGCATAAATTAACATCAAGATCAGTACAACATGAAGGGCCAAATGGCCTGTACTATTTCATGTTCTGTTTTATCAATTAGTTTTAAATTGAAGAAGAATTTTTAACTTGTTTCTCCCATGGTTTCTGGAAGGTTGGGGGTTGAGTAATCTGGATGCTTCAGGTATCTGGCTCAGTGGAACAGGGTTGATAGACCAGATGGTCTTCTTCGACACTTAAACGTTGTGGGCACGTCGATCAAAAGAGAGGCTGCACACTGAATGTGCAGAAGGTGAAACGAAGCCTGAGAAGGGAAAGTGGTCTGGTTTGTGTTATGAGTCCCTCATGGCGTGAGAAACGAATGAATGAATCTTGTGTTTGTTACTTGCTTGGGATTGAAATAGACCTTATGCTCAGAACAAAACAGTGCCGACACATCAGTACACTGACTTGGGTTAATATATCCTAATCTGGATGATAATGCTTCCTTCAGCAAAGAGCTGCATGTTGTGACATGAGGGAAAAATAAAACAATTCTTGGATCAAGTCCAGTAAAGCAAGAGTCAGAATGTAAACTATTTCATGTCATAACTACATTGTATTTTTAAGGCAGACCAGATTAACTCAGTGGTGATCGTTCTGAAACTTTTCTTTAGCCAATTGATGCTGTGACATTTGTAGCATTTGTGATAATAGTTTTTATCACTTTGAAAACTGAATCAGGTGATTAGTTGTTTTTTTTTGCCTGTGTTTCTGAAAAAAATATCACAGTCAACAAAATGATATCTTGATAATGTAAGCTTCTTTTAGCTTCGTTTCATAAAATGCCCTTTTTAGCTTCAGTTAGCAACTATTTCAAAGGGTCAAAGTACTTTTATTATCAATGCATGAATGCAGTAGACAACCCTGAGATTCATCTTCCCACAGACAGCCACGAATCAAAGAAATGCCATGGAACCCATTCAAAGAAAATACCAAACACCCATTGCGCAAAAAAAAGAACAAATCGCGCCACAGCAAAAAAAAACAAGTGAAAAATACAGAATATTAAATACTTCCCAGTATGTTTTAGAGAGAAAGAGAACCAGATGTGATAGTGCAGGCAGACATAAAATTATCAATTAAGATTACCCTGCGGCTCCCAGCCCCTCCCCCCACCTACATTACCCCTTCAATCTGTTTCTCTGACGCAATACACTCCAATTCTACTTGCAGGCAGAACCATGCTTCTCCTAGAGTGAATCTGGACAGCCCTTGATATCAAACTCAAACAGATTCAACTGTAAGTCAGAGAGAATTTGATCTGACATAGATGCCACACATACTGAACACAATGCAGAGATGTACGTACACAGACAGAACTTATTCCCATGCACCTGTCAGGTACTTTCCAAGCTAGCCTTTACCCCTGACAGGAATTTTCACAAGGCTACTCTCAGGGCAAACTCCAATCCTCATTCTTAGTAAAACTCCAACCTGACCTTGACTCCACAGTGGTCACATTCCGAGAGAGCTCAAACTTGCTTGATTCTCGAAACAAATCTGTTTCGGGGTTACCCAGCATAAGAGTGAGAAGATCATTTGTTCCAACACCAGCTCTCATTTGCAAACCTCTAACTTAAGCTTGTGTGTTGTCTCTCATCCTGTAATGAGGCATGAGGCAATTGGTGACCAGCCTTGCACTTGTGAAGAAAGAGATCAAGTGAAAATCAGACCCTGACACCCAGAATACTGAAAATACAGAAACTGCTTGGGCATCTTTGAAAACTGCATTCTGAAAAATAAATTTGCTATGTGTAAACTTCTAAATTTGAGGATAGAGATAATCTATATATCAATATGCTTATGGGATTTTAAAACAATAAATTCTAGGAAACCTCATCAGGTCATGCAGCTGCTATTGAGAGAAAAACAGAAACAGTAAGTTCTCTTTTGTTTCAAGGGTGACAGAACTTTTGTTTCAAGGGTGACAATGTACTCAAAGGACAAAAACCTGATGATGGTTCATCGAGGTTTTCTAACTACAGACACTGCCAAAGCAGCTAAGTATTTTCATCTTTCTCCATTTTTATTTCAGGTTTCCAGCATCTGCAGTTATGTTTTTTTGAAATATATTTTGGCTTTCTCCATTTTTATTTCAGGTTTCCAGCATCTGCAGTTATGTTTTTTTGAAATACATTTTGGCTTTCCCCATTTTTATTTCAGGTTTCCAGCATCTGCAGTTATGTTTTTTTGAAATACATTTTGGCTTTCTCCATTTTTATTTCAGGTTTGCAGCATCTGAAGTTATGTTTTTTAAAATATATTTTAGCTTTCTCCATTTTTATTACAGGTTTCCAATGTGTGCAGTTAAGCTTCTTTTTTATTTTAGCTTTATGGTGGTACTGTGCTTAAGCTACTATTTAATCCAGAGGCCTTGACTAGTGACACAGAGATGTGTTTAAATCTAATCACAGTAGCTGGGGAATTTAAATTGTTAATTAATAAATGTGGAATAATATATTAATATCAATGATAGTGATCCAGCAGCTGAGACTTCTCATCCCTTAAGGAATGAAATTTAATCTTGTCTGGTCTATATATGATTCAAAATGCATAGCAATGTAGTTGTCTTATAACTGATAATGAATTGTTCAACAAGCTCATCAGTTAGAGATGGATATTATATACATTGGTCTTGACAGTGATGCCCACTTCCTGTAAATGAATAATAAAAGATCAGCCACATGACCATAAGACATTGGAGCAGATTTAGTTCATTCAGCCCATCTGCTATTCCATTATGGCCCATTTATTATCCCTCTCAACTCCATGCTCCTGCCTTCTCACTGTAACCTTCGACACCCTTACTCATCAAGGATGAATCAACCTCAACTTTAAACATACCCAAAGACTTGGCCTCCACAGACATTGGTGGCAATGAATTCCACAGATTCACCACCCTCTGGTTAAGAAAATTCCTCATCTCTGTTCTAAAAGGCCACCCTCCTATTCTGAGGTTGTGCCCTTTGGTCATGGACACCCCCATGATAGGAAGCACCCTCTCCACGTCTACTGCAGGCCTTTTAATATTCCATAGGTTTCAATAAAATCCGCCCCCCCCCCCATTCCCCCATTCTTCTAACTGCTCTAATCCGAGCAGTTAATGCACATGGGATCAATTGGCACTTGCATTTTTTTGGAAGCTGTACTATTATAGATGCAACATGGAGATTAGTTGAGTCCAAGCCTGTGAAGGATCTGAATGAGAACAGTGCTGTTTGTAATCTCCAGTTTTGTTTAGAACACAGCTGGGGTATCTTCCAGGATCAATCGCTCCAACACAATCAAATGGCAGCAATAATTTCAGAGTCTGTTTCTAGGTCAACAGAGCCAAAGGCAATTCTGTGAATGAAAGGAGCCTGTCCTCAGTGGGCACTCCAGGAGGGGCAGTCGGGCTGTTAAGAACACCAGACTTCAGTACTGTAGCATTAGCTTTTGTTAATAACAAAAGCTCGAGGTTTTTGTCACAATGAATTGTTCCACCTCTGAGCCAGAGAGTGAAAGGTTCAAACCCAACCTCGAACAATATCCAGTTGAGTAGAAAGTAGAATAAAGCCTCACTGTATACCAGGTAAAGGTCCTTTGAAAACCCTGTGTTTGGTTGGTTCAATGATAAAACTTGGTCAGATCAGTTGAGTTCGAGACCATCTCCAAGGCAGCCCTGTGAGAGAGATTCGAATGAAAGCTCCAACAAGTGGGTTGACACTCAGCTGAACTGGAGCTTTATTGGTGTTGCAGACTGGTGTTAAATGGGTGGCTCCTTCCCTTCATCATTAAGGATATCCACCACCCAGGAGATGCTCTCTTCACACTGTTACCATTGGGAAGGAGGTACAGAAGCCTGAAGGCACACACCCAGCGATTCAAAAGCAGTTTCTTTCCCTCTGCCATCCGATTGCTAAATGGACATTGAATCCATGAACACTACCTCACTACTTTTTTATTTCCATTTTTTGCACTGCTTGTTTTAACTTACTATTTGATAGACATGTTTATATACTTATTCTAATTCAGTTTTTCCTTCTATATTTATTTATCATGCATTTCATTGTACTGTTGCCGTAAAGTTAACAAATTTCACAACATGTGCCAGTGATATAAACCAGATTCGGATTGCTCTTCTCCCTGCCTTGCTCCCAGGAGGTACGCTTTAGGATTAACTTCATTTACCGTATATACAGTATTTACATGGGTTAGGAAATTGCTGTGCTGTGTTGACACCATATGCGATGAAAAAATGACAATTTTCAACAATTAAACAAAATTATATAAAAATAAAGTTAGCGGTACAGATATAGAATAAATTGTGAATGAATACATAAACGGCACCATGTACTTACAATGTAAACAGCATTATAAAACTTGGTTTAAAATGTTTACAGTGCAGTGCATGACTGAGGTAATAGATGGGGGGTGTGGAGGGCTAAATTGAATGGCTGATCAGATTAACTGCCTGAGGGAAGAAACCTTGGTGTTGTGAAGTTTTTGTTTTAATAGCCCTATACCTCTTTCCATAAGGGAGCTTTTGGGAAAGTCATTTTGCTGGGCGGGTAATATCCTCAATGATTTTTCCTGCTTCCTTCTTTGTCCTGGACGTGTACAAGTCCTGTAGTGATGGTAGACTGCTACCAAAGACCTTTGACCAATGGCACAGTCACATTAGCACATTCTGAACCAAAAATATCTATTTGCCACCCTGTTCAGCTTCCCCTTTGGCAACAGGATCACATACCAGATACTTAAAAGAGCAAGTACTACATTCAGTGACCATTTTATTAGGCGCCTGCTGGACTTAATACTGTGGCCACTGAATGTATGATCATGGTCATCTGCTGCTGTAGCCCATCCACTTCAAGATTCAACATGTTGTGCATTCAGAGATGTTCTGTACAGCACTGTTGTAACACATGGTTATTTGTGTTATTGTTGCCTTCCTGTCAGCTTCAGCAGTCCGACCATTCTCCTCTGATCTCTCTCATTAACAAGGCACTCTCGCCCACTGAATTGTCATTCACTGAATTGTTTTTGGTTTTCTGCACCTTTCTCTGTAAACTCTAGAGACGGTTGTACATCAAAAATGTCCCGGGAGATCAGCAGTTTCTGAGATACTGAAAACACCTCATCTGGTGCCAACAATCATTCCATGGTCAAAGTCACTAAGATCACAGTTCTTCCCCATTCTGATGTTTGGTCAGAACAACAACTGAAACTCTTGACCATGTCTATATGCGTTAATGCATTGAGTTGCTGCCAAATGATTGGCTGATTAGATATTTGCATTAATGAGCAGGTGTACAGCTGTAACTAATAAAGCAGCATGAGTGAATGCTTACCTTATCTTTCATTCTCCTGCTGATATTCTGAACCCTTCTAAAATGTTATGCCTGTTCTGTGTAACGGATTTGAGCATTATAAGAAGTAATGAAATTGTTTTCGAAAGCTTTCAACCAGAAAGCTACAGAAAGACTTGAGTCCTGTTTCTTTGTACTGAGTTCAAATTCCAGTGCTTGAGTTGAAAGGATGACGTTTCACAGGATCTTTTCTTTTCCCTATATAGTTATTTATTTATTTATTTGGCGATACAGCACAGAACAGACCCCTTTGACCCAACAGCCCAGTAACTCGCCTATTCAAAACCAGTCTGATAACAGGACAGTTTAAATAACCAAATAACCGACTAACCAGTAAATCTTAGGACAGTGGCAGGAAACTGGAGCATTCAGAAGAAGCCCTCATGGTCATGGGGAGAATATGCAAACTCCTTACAGACAGTGCCAGAATTGAACTCTGAATTCGGACGCCTTGATCTGTAATAGCGTCACACTGACTGCTACGCTACTGCAGTGTCCTGTCACAGAGTTTTCTAGATTAAGATGCATAATCACAAAATCAGATCAGAGCCTGTGCTTGGAAGGGTTTTAATTTCTCCATCTTTGCTCGTGATTCATTGAGTATTAACAGTGAAGTTGTCAATGAACAGCTCCATTACTCTTCGATTGCTTCATGATGATGACACCACATTTCCCATGATACTCTGTGGTGATACTCTGTCCAACTCTGTACTGTCTCACACTGCCTGCTTTAAACCAGATTCAGTCACATGAGCAGTAGAACTTTCTGCAGAGTCCTGTGGGTTCACCTTCAAGGGCTCTACAACTCATGTTCTCAGTATTATTTATTTACTTGTTTATTATTATTATTATTATTATATTTTTGCATTTGCACAATTTGTCTTCTTTCTTGCACATTGCTTGTTTGCCAGTATAGCCTTTCACTTGTACTATTATACTTCTTTGTTCTACTGTGAATGCCTGCAAGAAAATGAATCCCAGAGCAGTTCAGTATATGGTGACATATATGTACTTTGAAAGTAAATTTACTTTGTGCTTTTGAGACCCTTCTGGAAGAAATTAGAATTACTTTTGTCCTTCAAACTTCCCCTAGAGTTGGCATAAAAAAAGGAATATTGACATCTCAAATAATAAAACTATGTTTCCCTTGATGACTAGAATCAATACAGCTGTAGTTATTTTCATGTGTCATAAGAAAACACTGCAAACACTTACAGTGTAATTAAAGGGCTCTCTAACTGTGGTATAAATACTTGACCAGTCTCATCTTTATATCACCCTAAGGTGAAAGTTTGTCCTATAAAGGGGTTGTTAAATTCCATCCATAAACTGGTAGCTTGTGCTCAGATTGTGACCTACCATCTATATGTCAATCCATATTCGGAGATAAAGACCTATCATGGGACTTGTGCATTTCCCTTCTCATTCAGATGCCCAAATGCTATCATTGAGCCAAAACCTTCTTCAATCAATATGATGAATGCAACCAAGGGAGCAGCAGTCAGAGTATTGCTTCTTTCCGATGACTAACAGACTCCTAATGAGAAAAACTTGTCAAAAGTTTGGAGATAATGAATAGAATGAAAGGAATAAATCATTTTGACCTCATTTCATTTGGCTCCCTACTTGGAGGCTGGTTTAAACTTATCCTCAAAATATATCCACTATGTTTAAGCCCTCTGAAATTTTAACCCTAATCTAAAGAATCTGGAACAGCTAAAGGACATGTGCTCCTTTGAATCTATTCCTCCCCTCACCACCAAGACTGATGTGCCTCATCATTATTTACCTGCCCAATCATCATATCCTTTTAACACTTAATCAGCATTTGATTTTAAGGTATTCAAGGATAGAACATCTACCAGACTCTTCAGTAAAGAATTACAAAGATTTGCAGCCTATTGAATAAAATGTTCTCATCTCAATCCTATTTATCAGATCTCATGTCTTAAGACTATGTCTGCTAGATCTAGACTCTTAGCCACAGAGAAAAAGAGTCCATCAGAATCTACCTCAGTCAGAAACATATGCTTCCATGACGTCACTTCTCATTCTTCAGATTGCAGACACTAAAATCCCATCCTTCTCAATCCCTCTTGATAAGGTCACTGTTTTTCGATGAGCCAACATAATGATTCTTTACAACCTGTCATGTCACGAAATGTAAGTTTATCAAGCTGGAATTTATTGCAACAGTGATGGCGAGTTCATTGCATACATTATATTGACTTGTGTAAAACCCCAGCAGTTTGCAGTGAGGAAAGGATAAGCCATCGATCGCAAATTGCCAAAGGTTTCGAGATGATTAGTGCTGCTCAGCTATTAGCTTTGAGAAGGTGAATGCTTGCTCTTAACTTTCCTGTGAGTATCAAGATATTGCAGCATTAGTGTTGTTAAGTATAAATTAAACTCACTGCAAAAGGTTAAGGGATGGTACTTAATGACAAAAAGACAGATCTAATGCTGAGATTTATGTTCCTGCAGTGCTACTCGAATCTCTGACCCAGTGAAGGAATAGTTGACACCTTGGAGGTTATAAGTTATATCTACAGGAGGTTTTTGAAACCAAAAAATAGAAATTCTTTGAATAGAAACATAGAAAACCTCCAGCACAATACAGGCCCTTCAGACCACAATGCTGTGCCGAATATGTACTTACTTTAGAAAATACCTTGGATTACCCGTAGCCCTCTACTTTTCTAAGCTCCATGTACCTATTCAGGAGTCTCATAAAAGACCTTATTGTATCCGTCTCCACCACAGCCCATTCCATGCACTCACCACTCTCTGCGTAAAAAACTTACCCCTGACATCCTCTCTGTACCTACTTTCAAGCACCTTAAAACTGTGCCCTCTTGTGTTAGCCACTTCACCCTGGAAGAAAGCCTCTGACTATCCACATGATCAATGCCTCTCATCATCTTATAAACCTCTAACAGGTCACCTCTCATCCTCCATCATTCTAAGGAGAAAAGGCCAAGTTCACTCAACCTATTATCATAAGGCATGCTCCCCAATCCAGGCAATATCCTTGTAAATCTCCTCTGCACCCTTTCCATAGCTTCCTCATCTTTCCTGTAGTGAGGTGACCAGAACTGAGCACAGTACTCCAAGTGGGGTCTGACCAGGGTCCTATATAGTTGTAACATTACCTCTCGGCTCTTGAACTCAATCCCATGGTTGATGAAGGCTAATGCACCGTATGCTTTCTTAATCATACAGTCAACCTGTGCAGCAGTTTTGATTGTCCTATGGACTCGGACGCCAAGATCACTCTGATCCTCCACACTGCCAAGAGACTTACCATTAGTACTATATTCTGCCATCATATTTGACCTACCAAAGTGAACCACCTCACACTTATCTGGGTTGAACTCCATCTGCCACTTCTCAGCCCAGTTTTGCATCTTATCAATGTCCCGCTGTAACCTTTAACAGCCGTCCACCACTATCCACAACACCTTCAACCTTTGTGTCATCAGCAAACTTACTAACCCATCCCCCCACTTCCTCATCCAGGTCATTTATAAAGCTCACAAAGAGGAGGGGTCCCAGAACAGAATCCTGAGGCATGCCACTGGTTACCAGCCTCCATGCAGAATATAACCCATCTACAACCACTCTTTGCCTTCTGTGGACAAGCCAATTCTGGATCCACAAAGTAATGTCCCCTTGAATTCTATGCCTCCTTACTTTCTCAATAAGCCTTGCATGGGGTACCTTATCAAATGCCTTTCTGAAATCCATATACACTACATCTACTGCTCTGCCTTCATCTATGTGTTTAGTCATATCCTCAAAAAATTCAATCAGGCTCGTAAGGCATGACTTTCCTTTGACAAGCCGTGCTGACTATTCCTAATCATATTATGCCTCTCCAAATGTTCATAAATCCTGCCTCTTAAGATCTTCTCCATCAACTTACAAACCACTGAAGTAAGACTCACTAATCTATAATATCCTGGACCATCTCTACTCCCTTTCGTGAATAAGGGAACAATATCTGCAATCCTCCAATCCTCCAGAATCCCTCCTGTCCGCATTGATGATGCAAAAATCATCACCAGAGGCTCAGCAATCTCCTCCCTCGCCTCCCACAGTAGCCTGGAGTTTATCTCGCCTGGTCTCAGTGACTTATCCAACTTGATGCTTTCAGAAAGCTCCAGCACATCCTCTTTCTTAATATCTACATGCTCAAGCTTTTCGGTCCACTGTAAGTCATCCCTACAATCACCAAGGTCCTTTTCCGTAGCGAATACTGAAGCAAAGTACTCATTAAGTATCTCCACTATCTCCTCCAGTTCCATACATACTTTTCCACTGTCACACTTGATTGCTCCTATTCTCTCACACCTTATCTTCTTGCTCTTCACATACTTGTGGAATGCCTTGGGGTTTTCCTTAATCCTTTCCTCCAAGGCCTTCTCATGGCCCCTTCTGGCTCTCCTAATTTCATTAATAAGCTCCTTGCTGCTAGCCTTATAATTTTCTAGATCTCTGTCATTACCTAGTATTTGAATCTTCCATAAGCTTTTCTATTTTTCTTGACTAGATTTTCAACAACCTTTGTACGCCATACTTCCTGTACCCTACCATCTTTTCCCTGTCTCGTTGGAACGTACCTATGCAGAACCCCACGCAAATAGTCCCTGAACATTTGACACATTTCTGCCGTACATTTCCCTGAGAACATCTGTTCCCAATTTATGCTTCCAAGCTCATATTTCCCCTTACTCCAATTAACTGCTTTCCTAACTTGTCTGTTCCTATCCCTCTCCATTGCTATGGTAAAAAGGAGATAGAATGTTGTTCTTTTTTTTCCTCACTAATTATATTTTCCCTAATAATCCAGTCTCTCTTTGCCTCTTTTTATTCTCCTCCTATAATGGATTCATGCTGTTTTATTTATTTTTATTCAATTATTTATTATCCTTAATTTTATTGATTGAGGGGAAAGGCAGCAGAAACCATGAAACTGAATTTGCTGCCAGAAAGTGTGGTAGAATTAGATGTCACCACCCCTACCACCAAGGACAAACCTGCTTTTCAATATTACCATCAGAGAGAAGATACAGGAGCCTGAATACACACACTTATTGTTTTAGGAACAGCTTCTTTTCCTCTGCTGTCAAAGATTCAATGATTTAAAGTATATTGATTATCAAAGTATGTGTGCATTATACAACCCTGAAATTCGTCTTCCCCACAAACAGTCACAAAACAAAGAAGAACCAAGGAGCCAAACTGTTCAAAGAAAAACATCAACCATCAAACCCCACCCCCTCCCCACAAACACAAAAAACAAATCACGCAAATGGTAACAAAAAAAAGAGCAAAAATACAGAACATAAAACACCAAATAGAAAGGCATATTTCAGTTCAGTTCAGCGCAGTGTTCATTAACTGCAGGCCGCTGCGATTCAAATATCACCCAAAAGTAGTAACAAAAAAGGAGCAACCAGAACTAGAACTCATCCTAAAACTGAATTAGAGTCTAAACCTAACATCTGCATAGATTAAACCACCACCCACCAACAGCATCGAGGGAGCGAGAGGGATCACTCAAACGCAAGGACCTTGTCTCGCAAGCCGCGACCGAGAGGGAGAGAGAGGCCGCCTCATGCAGACGCCTGCTCTAGCAGCAGCGAGTGAGAGGCTGGCCGACAGGGCTGAGCACCCGCTTGAGTTCCGCACCCCACCTCAATGATTTCAATCTGCTTCGGCGCTTTAACCGGTGGGAGATGGAGTCACCCATGGACCTGCACCCCATTTCCTGGCTTCCTGGCCTTCCTGCCGCACACTTTTGACGCAGCCTCGTGGAGCACTGTCAGAGACAGCAAAGCACCAGTTCAGCACGAAATCAGATTTCTGAACGGACAATGAACCATGAACATTACCTCACTACTTTTGCTTCCTTTTTACACTACTTATTTTTTATATACTCAGCAGCCACCTTATTAGATAAACCTGTACATTAGCAAGTTAATAGAAATAAAGTGACCTGTCTCTGTATTTTTCTTATTGTAATTCATAGTATAATTTAAAGTATTGCACTGTACTGCTGCTGGAAAACGACAAATTTCATAACATATGTCAGTGGTAATAAACCTGATTCTGATTCTGCTATCATAACTTTGAAAGGGAACTCTATAAATACTTGAGCAGAAAAAGTAAATGCATGATACAGAAGAAGAAGCCAGGGAATTGCATTCACTCGGTAGTCCTTACAAAAACCAAGCATGGACACAATAGGCTGATAGGTTCCTCCTATGTATGAGTCACCAGTGTTTAGATACCAATTGAAAGTACATTTGTGCTTCTCAGATCCAGGAGGGAAAAGTGCTGGTTTGCATGATGAAACTATTCTTTGAAAATCAGATACCCTTTGGAGAAGTCCAAACACCTTTATTAGGTTTTCTTTATACTGTATCTTTCTCGTTCCAACTTATTCAAACTTTCCCAATAACTGCAATCTCTCTGAAGACAACCTTCTTTGTAGTTTTTGCAATATTTTCATGCTCTTTTTATAACACGGGGAGCAGAATTGTGCCTTGCATCCCTAGAATGGTCTGACCAGAGTTTTAACATCAAATCAAAGAGTTATTCAGTGTGGAAACAGGCCCTTCGATCTATTTCTGTTGTCTTCCTGTGCTGGTCCCATTTGGCCCATATTCTTCTGATTTCATCCTGTATGGTACTCAGACATAACGTTTCTTAGTGCATAATCCGTGATAAACAACTCAGCCAGAGGTAACCAGAAGGACTTTAGATTCATGTTTTTTTTTCCTGATATTTGAATGTGATTGAAATTTCTACTAATACATTGGATCTAGAGGCACACATTAACAAATCAGTATGTAGACCACGGAAAATGAACAAGTGAGAACATAAAGGATCAATCTGTCTAACATTTCAAGAGCACCAGGAAATAACTATATAGCAATTATTAGAAAAAGCAGTATACAGTAGCCTTTTACTTGTAATCATTAGTATTCACCTGTTGTCCCACAAAATACTACAAAAGGTAGTGGATTTGGACCAGGACATTATGGATAAAGCAGTCCCAACCACTGAGCACATCTACATGAGATGCTGTCATAGGAAAGCAGTATCCATCATCAGAGATCTCCATCGCCCAAGACATGTTCTCTTCTCACTGCTGCCGTCAAATAGAAGGTACAAGAGCTTCAGGACTCGCACCACTAGGTTCAAGAACAGTTACATCCCTTCAACCATCAGGTTCTTAAATAAAGAGGGATAACTACACTCACTTGCCCCATGATTGAAATGTTTCTACAACCAATGAACTTCACTTTAATGATTCACTATATCATTATCTCATATTCTCATTATTTCTGGCTATTTATTTATATTTGCAGTTTGTTGTCTTCTGCACTCTGGTTGATCTTTCATTGATCCTATTATAGTTACTATTCTATAGTTTTGCTGAGTATGCCCACAAGAAAATGAATCTCAGGGTTGTGTATATGACATATATGGACTTTGATAATAAAATTTACTTGTGACCTTTGAACTTGGTCTAGTAAGTTCACCGTTAATAGTGGTAGAGTTGTATAGTACAGAAACAAATGCTTTGGTCCAACTTGTCCAATGCTGACTCAGGTGCCTGCCCTAAGCTAACCCTATTTGCCTATGTTTAGCCAATTCCTGCCCATTTACTTTGTCTTTTATACGTTGCTATTGTACCAGCCCCAGCGACTTGCTCTAACAGCTCATTCCATGTAAAGAAGTTGCCCCACATATTCCTTTTAAATCTTTCTATTCTTACTTTACCTATGCCTTTTAGTTTTTGGTTTCCTTTCTCTGAGAAATTCTGTGTGCATTCACCGTTGCTATGTCCTGTCCCTCGTGATCTTAGACACCTCTACAAGGTCACCCTTCAGTCTCCTACACTCCATGGTATAATGTATTGTTATCACTATAGTAGATGTTTGAATGTATATGAGAAGGACATATCAGTACAGGAGAGATCCAATTGTAATCTGAGCCTTGGTGATCATATAAGAATCAGTGTACGGCTCCTTAAGTCCCAAAACTCCAGGACTTACCATTTACAAAAGTACGTGCAGAAGCATAATCTGGAGGAACTCAGCGGGTTTGATGGCACTGGCTCTGTATTTGCTAGAATTTAGAAGAGTGAGGGGATCTCATTGAAACCAGTTGAATATTCAAAGACCTAGGAGTGAATGTGAGTAGGATGTTTCCTGTAATGCAGGAGTCTGGAACCAGAGAACACATTCTTGGACATCCCTTTAAAACATCCTCTTAGAACAGAGATGAGGGAGAACTTCTTTAGCCAGTGGGTGATGAATCTATGAAATTCATTGCTGTAGATGGATGGGGGGTGGGGTTAAGTCATTGGGCATATTTAAAGCAGGAGTTGATAGGAACTTGATTAGTAAGTGAGTCAAAGGTTATGGGGAGAGGACAAGAGAATGAGTTTGAGAGGGATAATAAATCAGCCATGACAAAATGGTAGAGCAGACTAGATGGACCAAATGGCCCCGTTCTGTTCCTGTGTCTTATGGTCTTATGGCCTTATGGGTCAGACAACATTTACGGAGGGAAATAGAATGACCCTTCATCAGCCTCTTCCGAAAACATCAGCTGTCGATTTCCCTCCATAGATGCTTCCTGACCCACCAAGTTCCTGTAGTCCTTTAAGCATTGCTCCAAATTTCCAGTATGTGCAGTCTCTTGTGTCTGCAGAAGCAGAAAAGCAATTTCATGTTAAAATTCACATTTGCATTCAAAATTGTGAAAGGTTTTGACACAATAAGTCAGGAGTAGGTGCTTTCTGTGCCAGAAGAGCTGGTAACCACACAATATTGATTTGAAGTAATTGGCAAAAGACCCAGAAGGAAGATGAAGGGAAATTTATTTATGCAGAGTTATTACAGTCTGGCACACTCTGCCTGAAAGGGTGCTAGAAGCAGAATTTTTTAAAAACTTCAAAAATTTCATTGAATACGAACTTGAAGAGGAAGAAAATGCAGCATTGTGGAGTAAGCAGGCAACTCTTTCAAAGGCAGATCAGTACATGGATAGGAAAGATTTAGGGGGTTATGGGCCTAAAGAAGGCAAATGGGTCAGGCTCACATAGGTATATTAGGTCAAAGGACCTTTTTCCATGCTGTGTAACTCAGTGCAACTTGGTTACTGTACCATCTCAACTTGTGGACTATTCTGGCTAGCCCACTCTTGACCCTCTACCTGCCTGGCAGCTTAAATTTTAGGGTAATACTCTTGCCTGTGAGTCATGGTGATACTAGTTCAAACCTCATGCTGGAATTTGAGCATAACAGGCAGAAACATCGGGGGGAACAGCTGGAGGTCAACAGTCAGAGATGATAGACACAAGATGGCCAATAGTTTACAGTCACTGGGGAAAGAGTGAGCAAGTGGGACTAGTAGGTTAGCTATTGTGATGAGATGATCCAGTACCACTGTCAGAGTCTTTTGGAGTTGCATGATTCTTTAATTCCTGCCTGTATCTTCTTAAGCCCATCCCCCTACTAGGGCAGAGACTGCCAATAGCAGCTCACCAGAATTCCCTGCCCTGGGTCAGTTTGTCCCCAGGTGTAGCCCATCGACTTGGTGTTTCCTTCCTCTCCCAGGTCTGAAGTTCTTGGAGCTTCTGTTGGCATTTCTGTAGCTCTGTGTTTTTAGGGGATGGGTTTGCTAGCCCCATGCCCAATCCCCCTCCTTTCGCACCTGGACTTGGGACCATTGGTGGCAGAGTTTACTGATAGCTTTCCCACGTTATATTCTGGTGTAAACACGAAACATACTGCAGATGCTGGAAATCTGGAGCAACCCAAAATGCTGGAGAGATTCAGCAAGTTAGACAGAGGTCGAGAGAGTGGACCTGCCCCAGTGCAGTGCCTTTTCCACTTCGAGAGCTCTCCCGCATTGGTTTTCTGTCTTCGTTGGACACGGTGGACCGCCAGCCAATTAATAAACAATAAATTATATTCCTGAGGATGGACATTTAGCATAAAGTGCATTTACAATACAAGTTAAAAACTAAACAGTATAACACTACTGGCACTTTGTAAGTGATGAGACATGGGTTGTGGCAGAGAGTTCAGTAGTCTCACAGACTGGGAGAAGAAGCTGTTTTTCATCCTATCAGTCCTTGTCCTAATGCTATGGTGCTTCCTGAATGACGGTGATGGGGTGGGTGTCAAAGAGATAGTGGGACGGATACAATGCATATGCAGCACTCCTATTAAATATCTCGGATGGGTGGAAGAGAGACCCCCTATGATTCTCTCAGCAGTCCGCGCAATACTTTGTAGGGTTTTGCATTTAGATGCCTTGCAAATCCTGTACCAGATGGCTTTGCAGCTGGTCAAGACACTCTCACTGGTGTTCCTGTAAAAATTGATTAGAATGGAGGGGATACCATATGAGTTCGTTGGCAATATGTATCTTGAAAGTGGTTGTGAGAAGACAAAAGGGGGAAATATCATTAAGTCTGACCGTAATGCCATGACAGTATCAAAGCTTATACATGAAGGAAGCTTGAGTGAAGTATCAAAGGATACTTGGTAGAATTAATAATCCCCTAATTTAAGGAGGTAATTGAAGAGAATCAAAAGAAAAGAACTGAGGTGGGTGCTGATGTGAATGATATTCTGTCTGATATGTACAGTGCATGTACAAGAGCTGGAAACAAATGAATTGTCAAATTTCAACTGCTCATAAATCTATCTCGAGGCCAAAAGCCCAAAGGCAAAAGAAACCAAACTCTAATAGGGGAAGACTAACAGTGCTGAGGATATTGAAATAGAACAATGTCAAATATAATTGATCATACCTTCTCTAAATGATGAAACAGAAACTAAAATAGCTGCACTCAACTCTGGGGAACGTTGATAGATGAGTGAAAGTGTCATATGTATAACAGATGAAATCCAAAGCAGGGAGGTGTGAAGTCGTACATTTTGATGCAAAGAGTGACAAAAAGAAATGTAATGAAGCTTGTATTCCTCTACAATGGTGAGCTCAGAGCTTCCGATGAGACCTCCTTACTTTGGTGAGACCCATTGTAGATTGGGGGACCGCTTCATTAAGCACCACCACATCATCCGCCACAAGCGGGACTTCCCGGTGGCCAAATGTTTTAATTCCCGTTCCCATTCGTATTCCCATTCCAACATGTAGGTCCATGGCCTCCTCTTGTGCGAAGATGAGGCCACCCTCAGGGTGGAGGAGCAACACTTTATATTCTGTCTGGGTAGCCTCCAACCTGCTAGCATGAATCTCGATTTCCCTTTCTGGTGCACGATTTCCCTCCCCCCCCACCTCCCCATTCCCTAATCTGACCTTTAACTTCCTCTCAGCTGTATATTACTCTACCTCGCCCCCCCGCCTCTCAGCTGAGCTTCCTCTCAGCTGTATATTACTCTACCTCGCCCCCCCCCGCCTCTACCTCCTCCCCTTCCTCTCATTGTCCTCCCTCTTCTTCCAAAAGCCCTTGACTTTCCCCACCCACCTGGCTTCACTTGTCACCTTCCAGCTAGCCTCTTTACCATCCCCTCATATTTTTATTCTGGCATCTTCCCCCTTCCTTCTCAGTCCTGATGAAGGGTCAACTGTTCACTCTTTTCCATAGATGCTGGCTGAGCTGTTGAGTTCCTCCAGCATTTTGTGTGTGTTGCTTTGGATTTCCAGTATCTGCAGACTTCGTCATGTTTGTGGTATACTTGTGTATTTTATTTTTATTGTTAATTTTTATTGGGACACACTGCCCAGGAACCCCTGATTTAACCCTAATAATGGAACAATGACAATGGCCAATTAACCTATCAATGGTTACATCTTCGGACAGTGGCAGAGTGGGAGGAAACTCACGCGGTCACGGGGAGAAAGTACAAGCTCCTTATAGACAGTGGCTGGAACTGAACCCAGGTCGTTGGTGCTGTAAATTGCCGTGCACGTATTTTTTGACAGGGAATGGACAAGTTAATCCAAGCAGGAATAAGATCAAAAAGAAAATCTGCTGTGGAGAAGGGAATGTTAGAGCAGCATGCTGCTTTTTGGAAGTGTAAGTGAATGAATACAAAGAGTAATCTGCTTTAGTGCACTCTTTTCAATCTTACAGTGGTAATAAATAGAGATATTAGTAGAGATAACAGCTCGGAAAAAGAACTGTTTTGTAAGAGGGTGCTAATAGCAGAGTTGGAGAGACATAGAGGAATAAAAGAATTAGATTGAGACTGTCCACCCAAATTATTAGGAGAAACAGTTCAGCTCTTCTAAAGAATAAGTGGTCTAACAACCCATCTCCCCCTTAAACTTCCCCTTACGTTCTCTTGCTTGCTGTATTTTAGAAAAACTCACTCTAGTTTTCAAATCCCCATCTGTTTTGTTCATAATCTCCTATTTAAGCCTTATAATTCTGCCAGAAATCAACACTCCTTTAAATCCAGCCTTTGCATCATCCCAGGTTTTAATCCCTTTGACTTTGTTTAATGTGCCTTCAGCCTCTTTTACCCTCAGATTAATTCAAGTGGGTCAGTGTCAGTCTTTGTTTAACAGTGCAGCTGTAAAATACTCTGAAGATATTGGGGGTGATAAACACGCAGTGGCCACTTTATTAGGTACCTCCTGCACCCAATAAACTGGCCACTGAGTGCATGTTCATAGCCTTCTCTGCTGTAGACCATCCACTTCAAGGTTCGATGTGTTGTGTGTTCAGAAATGCTCTTCTGCACATCACTGTTGTAACGTAAGACCATAAGATATAGGAGCAGAATTAGGCCATTTGACCCTTTGAGTCTGCTCTGCCATTTCATCACAGCTGATCCAATTTTTCTCTCAACTCCAATCTCCTGCCTTCTCCCTGTATCCTTTCATGCCCTGACCAACCAAGAATTTATCGACCTCTGCTTTAAATATACATAAAGACATGGCCTCCACAGCTGTCTGCGGCAAAGAATTCCACAGATTCACCACCCTCTCACCAAAGAAATTCCTCCTCATCTCTGTTCTAAAAGGACACCCCTCTATTCTGAGGCCGTATCCTCTGGTCTTCGACTTTCTCAGCATAGGAAATATCCTCTCCACGTCCACCCTATTGATGGCTTTCACCATTTGATAGGTTTCAAAGAGGTCAGCGCTCATTCTTCTGAATTCTAGTGAATACAGGCCCAGAGCTATCAGACGCTCTTCATAAAATAAGCCATTCAATCCTGGAATTACTTTTATAAACTTCCTTTGAACCCTCTCCAGTTTAGCACATCTAAATAAGATAAGGAGCCCAAACCTGCTCACAGTAGGGGAATTAAAGGTTATGGAGAAAAGGCAGGTAGGTGGATCTTATTGAATGGCAGAGCAGGCTCGATGGGCCAGATGGCCTACTCTTGCTCCTATTTCTTATGTTCTTATCACAACCCTGGAAGTCCTGCCCTTTAACTTAGCACCTAACTCCCTGAACTCCTTATGCAGAGTCTTGTCACTTGTCCTACCCATGTCATTAGTACCTACATGGACCACGACTTCTGGCTCTTCACCTTCCACTTAAGAATGCTGAGGACTTGACCTGGGATATCCTGGACCCTGGCACCCAGGAGGCAACATACCATCTGGGAATCTCGTTCACACCCACAGGACTTCCTGTCCATTCCCCTAACTAACGAATTCCCTATCACCATAGCATGCCTCTTCTTCCCATCTGAGTCACAGAGGCAGACTCAATGTCAGAGAGCCAACCATTATGATTTTCCTCTGTTAGATCACCACGCCCCCCCCCACTTGATGGTATCCAGAATGATATACCTGTTGTTGAGGGGGATAGCCACAGGAGTACTCTGCACTGGCTCCTTAACCCCTTTCCCCTTCCTGACTATCACCCATTTGCCTGTGTCCTGCACCTTGGGTGTAACTATCTCTCTATATGTCCTATCTATCATCCCTTCAGCCTCTCAAATGATCTGGAGCTCATCCAGTTCCAGCTCCAACTCATTTACACAGTTTGTTAGAAGCTGCAGCTGGATGCACCTCTCACAGACAGATGTAGTGGTCGGGGACACTGGAGGTCTCCTTGCCTTCCCACATCCCGCAAGAGGAGCATTGCACTATCCTGCCTGCCATCCCTGCCTAGCTGTGAAGAAGGAAAAAAACTTGTGCTTTTCTTCTCCTAAGTGAAGCCTCTCTTAGCTGAAGACCCAAAGAGCTAAAGCCTTAGGATCACCACTCTATGTCCACTCAGACAATGGCCACTATGCTTCCCCGCCTCCCTTTAATTTGTTCCTAATAATTAGTCCCAAACGCTAATGGGCTGCTGGTCAAAGCTCTGTGAACCGCTCCTGCCTTTTATCCTCGGGTGGTGGAGCTTCTTGAAGTCCCCTCCTTTCCAAAGTTCCAAAGTCCGAATTGGCTGCTGGTCAAAGCTCTAACCACACACATGTGGTTACTTGAGTTACTGTCACCCTCATGTCATCTTGAACCAGTCTGACCATTCTCCTCTGACCTCTGTCATTAACAAAGCATTTTCACTCACAGAACTGCCACTCACTGGATGTTTTTTTCACACTGTTCTCTGCAAACTCTGTAGACTATTGTGCATGAAAATCCCAGAGTTCAGCAGTTACTCAAACCACCCTGTCTGGCACCAAAAATATTTCCACAGTTAAGTCAATCAGATCCCACTTCTTCCTTGCTCTGAGGTTTTGCCTGAGCAACAACTAAACCTTTTGACCATGTCTGCATGCTTTTATGCATTGAATTGCTGCCACATGATTGGCTGATTAGATATTTGCATTAACGAACAAGTGTGCAGTGTACCTAATAAGGTGGCCACTGAGTGTAATAAAATTAATTAAGTTGTGCAAACAGAGAGCAAAAATAGTGAGGTAGTATTCATGGGTTCATTGTCTGTTCAGAAATCTGATGGCAGAGGGGAAGAGGCTGTTCCTAAATTATTGAGTACATGTCTTCAGGCTCACTTGGATAGTGTTGTTATGCTGAATAATACTTTGTCAACAGCTCAGTGGGACATTTAGCCAGTCATAGCTACTGATCCATCTATGTGCATCAAAGACCCAGCAATATACCATACATTCCAATTCAACAAAGTTCCATAGGTAAACTCCAAAAGATTCACAGAGGAAAATAGTGAGGGGTGCTTTCATATCCACCTTGAAAAGTCAAGGTCAAATTCATTGTCATATGAACAAATACGTTTACACACAGGGGCAAAACAGGCACATAGCTTCAGATACAAAACATTCACAAATTCTACAAAATCCTCAATTATATATTATAATATTAAATTATGCAACATCCCACTGACTCTTGGGAGTCACTAACCCATGACTACCCAAAGGTGGGAATGACCACTCAAGATTTAGAACATCGAGGCATACAGAAACCCTGGATAAGCAGTGGAAGGAGTGCACTGCCTCACCAGTCACCTACAGTACCTACCTGCTGGATCCAGTCATATTGATCCAGGGTTCTTTGGAAGTCGAGAATGAGGCATAATTGGTGGTTACGGCCGTTTTATTAAGTGTTACAAGAACCAAGAACAAGTGAAAGAATGCAAAGATAGAGAACTTGTGACTGTCTCATACTCAGACTAGAGAAAACAGCAGAGTCCATTGATAAGGTTTAATCTATAAAGAGCCAGATGAAAGTGGCATGACACCCGCTGCAGGAAAACCGAGAAGCTTCTGGAAAGTAGAGAATCGGCTCTATCACAATTATTAGGAAACTGATATTGGTGATAATATATAAATTGTAAGCCAGAGTGGGCTGAACGTCATAATACTACCTCTATACCTTTTGTTCTTGACTAAGATAAAGAAGATTGCTAAGAGTCCATGTACATGCACAAAATGGATTCATGTCAACATTAAAATATATTAGGGAAAGCTGATGTCCATTCAATACACATGATGCTGGTGAATAAAGTTCCCATAGAGAAAAACAGAGGGTGACACCTTTCCTGGCACATCAAATAAACATCATTAACAGGTCTTGACTGCTGGGGAAAATTCCATTCCCATTACACTACCCATCCCACTACCTTCTAGGGCTGCACATCAGGGGTGCAGTTTCAGACGATTTGTCTGATCTTTCCCCAATACAATTAAGGAATGCAAGGAAGAAACTGCATTTATACTGTGTCTTCCAAGGCCACCCAATGGACTGAGGTTCGTGCTCCATTTCATTGGGAAAACATACATCACGTGTATTCACAGTAAAAACATCAGTGCTAGAGTGTTGAATATAATTACAACCTAATCAGCCATTTATAACAGGAAAATGAAAATAAAAAAGATGAAGACATTGGAAATATGAAATAAAAATTGAAACTCCTGGAAACACTCAGTTGGTCAGGCAGCATCTACAGAAAGAGAAACAGAGCCAATGTTTTAGCTTGAAGACCTGTTGTAAGAATTCAAACAAAGATTCTTTGGCATAGGGTCTTCAAATTGAAACATTAATTTTGTTTCATTTGTGCTGCCCAAGCTGTTGAGTGTTTCAAGCTTTCTATTTTTTTTATTTTTGTTAAGGCTTTCTCTATGCTTAATCACAATTTTCTTTCCAATATTGCATGGAATGCTATCCAATCAAATCTAATGATGGGATCTGAGACATTGAGGCAAGAGAGAATCAGCAGTATCATCTTGTGTGATTGCATCAAGCAAACTCATCAATACTTGCCCCATCTTCCCACGTTAACAACAGACGTAAGTGTTCAGCAGCACAGGAACATTGACTGCAGATGTTTCTCTGTATTGGAGTTCATTACTCTAAGGAATGAATTGATTACATTTCACTTTGTAACCACCAGGATCTATCAATTTTGTAATCGATGTGACGAAGGCAAAATAGAATGATATTTGACATAGTAGCTTTCCCTCCCTTTATCAGCTTTGGTTTCTTTATGTTGAGCACGATTCAGTTGAACTGGTGCTCAGGAGGCCTGTGTGGCACTGAAGGAGTGCTACACCTTCAATGAAACCTGTTTCACTGAGTTCAGCTAAAGATCTCACAGCCACAATATAACCATATCAAGGCTACTGAGGAATATCAGTGACTGAAGAACCTTGGGCATTGTGTGGCCTTGGATGGCACCGTATAAATGCAAGTTCTTCCGTGCTTTCTTTAAGCTGTATTGGCAATAAATCGTCTGAAACAGAATTCTTAATATGCAGCCCTAACAGGTGTCCCACCTTTATGCAAATAGTCTCTCTATCTCACCCAAGATTTAAGATTTAAGATTCAAAATTGTTACTCGTCATTCTTCGATCCACAAGTGTAAAGGAAAACACAATGATTGTTACATCTTCAAAAAGTGATACCTCCAAAAGATGGCACCCTACATAATGGACCCCTTTCACCCAGGATATGCCCTCTTCACATTGCTACCATCAGAGGTGGGTTTTGGAGCCTAAAGACACTCTCAACATTTTAGAACCAGCTTTTGCCCCTCCACCGTCAGATTTCTGAATGGATAATGAACCAACAAATGAACAACATCTCACTATTTTTGGCTCTATTTTTGCACTACTTATTTGATTTAATTTTATATACTGTATATACAGTATAGATTTCCTGTTTTAATTTATAGCTTTTTTTATTGTGCTGCTGCTGCAAAATAAGTTTCATGACATATGCCAGTGATAGTAAGCCTGCTTCTAACTCTGATTCTAATTATTTCAGATCCAATGCAGCATCAAAAAACACGATAGGCATGAATAATACAATAACTTTAAATATACAACCAATCTGATAAAACAAAATCTACAAGTAACTGTTGTGAGTGTGGCCATATATATGTAAGATTACCTTATATACATACGCAGATCGTATGTACTGTACATAAAGTGATACTGGGTGTAATAGTATCTGAACATAAAGTATTTTTGGGTAGTAGCATGACATATGAAAACTAAATTGACTTCCAGCCCTATTAACTATATATAAGGAACTTGTTTTTCTATTTGGAGAATAGCAAAGGAGAGTTCTCTTTAAATTCAGCAACTTTAAATTCCTCATCGTTATCCTCTCAATGGATTTATCCTGGGTCTAGCATGTAAGTGCCATTACAAAGAAACACCCTTACTTTCTTAGAAGTTCGTGTAGATTTGGCATATCCCCTAAAACTTTGACCCACTTCTACAGTTGTGTGGTAGGGAGTATATTGACTGGTCGCATCACAGCTTGATATGAAACACCAATGCCCCTGAGAGGAAAAGCCTACAGAAGGTAATGGATACAGCCCAGTCTATCATGGGTAAAGCCCTCACCATCACTGAGCATATCTACGTGGAGTGCTGTTGCAGGAAATCAGCTTCTATCATCAGGGACCACCTTAATCTTGGCCGTGGTCTCTTCTCGCTTCTGCCATCAGGAAGGAGGTACAGGAGCACAGGAACCACACACCAGGTTCAGAAACAATTACTACCCCTCAACAATCAGGCCAGGTAGGATAAGTTGCTCAATTTTACTCACCTCAACACTGAACTAAACACAACTTATGTACTCACTTTCAATAATTCTTCATCTCACGTTCTTGATATTTATTGCTTATTTATTTAATTTTCTTTCTTTTTGTATTTCCATAGTTTGTTGTCTTTTGTACATTTGCTGTTTGTTTGCCTTATGTGCAGCCTTTTATTGACTCTATTGTGTTTCTTTGTATTTACTGCGAATTCCCACAAGAAAATGAATCTCAGGGCTCTATATGGTGACATACTGTATATGCACTTTGTTAATAATAAATTTACTTTGAACTTCATTTTCCAGACCAATGCAAACTAGACATCTATTTCACTATTGAAGGAGCTGCTTATGTAACTGAGAAAGAGCAAAGCCCTAATTAGAGTCCAAATGAAGGAACCATGCTTTCTAGAGTGTTGCTTAAAGAAACATATCTATGCTTTCGATGAAGGGAAAACCAAAGAAAATAATAATGGACCAGAAACATTTTTCTTTTAAAATAAAAACAGAAAGTATTTGAAATACCCAGCAGGTCAAATGCAGCTACGTAGAGACAATGTTTCAGGTCTGAAACCTATCAAATATTGAAAGGCCTCAACAGAGTGGATATGGAGAGGATGTTTCCTAAGGTGGGGAAGTATAGGATCAGAGGGCACAGATTCAGAATAGAGGGATGTCCATTTAGAACGGAATTGAGGAGGAATTTCTTCAGTCAGAGAGTGTTCAAATCTGTGGAAGCAAAGTCATTGGGTATACTTAAGGCAGAGGTTGATAGATTCGTGATTAGTCAGGGCATGAAAGGATACAGGAGAAGACAGGAGATCAGGGCAGAAAGGAAAAGGGATCAGCCATGATGAAATGGCGGAGCAGACTCAATGAGCCAAATGGTGTAATTTTGCTCCTATATCTTATGGTCTTATGTTCTGCTGAGAACTCCCAGACTGAAATGTTAACTGTTTCTCTTTCCCCCTGTACAGCACTATTTAAGCGAGTTTTTCTTTACTTCATGCAATGTCTAGCTCATTGGGGTTGAACTGCCAATTGATTTCTCAGCAGGGTTTCAGACTGAGTGAGAAAAGGAAGCTGCTCTTTATGGCATCGCCATGCCAGACCAGAGCTATTCATCTTCTTCTTCATGTGCCTTGCATGTACACACTTGGGCGATCCTGGCTTTCCTCATCGAACGATCCCACGCAGTGTCAATGATATCTCGCACACTTAGATCTGTTAGTTCTTTCACAGTGTCCATATATTTTCTTCTTTGCCGCCTTCTTCCACATTTCCCAGGCATACGGCCTTGTAATGCAAGGTATTCTATTTCTCCTTTCTGATGACATGACCCAGGAATTTAAGTTTCCTCTCATTTAATGTTCTCATTAAAGATCTTTTTGTTGGGCACGTTGGAGTACTGTCCCATTAGTTACCCTATCTCTATATGATATTTTCAGCATTCTTCTAAGAAACCACGTTTCTGTTGCTTCTAAGTTTCTTTGGAGTTCTGGTGTTATAGTCCATGTTTCGGAAGCATACAGCAAGATTGACCAGATGTAACATTTTAGTAGCCTAAGCCTTGTTGTTATAGAAATGTGTCTGTTGGTAAAAATGGGTTTCATTTTTTGGAAGTTGGTTTTGGCAATGGCAATTCGTCTTTTTATTTCTATCCATAATCTACAGAAATAAGCAAAGAAACATACAGACTCAACACAATAGTCACCAATGTCATTTGTACATCACAGTGATATTTTAATCAATCTGTTTTTTCAATATTATCACTAAGAACTTCCTTCTTTTAGAAGTCACCCCATCAGCATTATTCTGCTTCAATGTATTTGAGTCAAAGCAGTGTTGTCAATATGTATAAAATCTGTCATCTTAATTTACAGGTCCATTAAAACACACTGTAACATTGATGGGTAATTTGTTTCTCTATTGAAATTGCATAGTCAGTTAACAATGCTCTGAAATGCTTTTTTATGTTAGTTTTGTATGTAGCAATTGAAGAACAAGACATCCTATTCTGATTACTCCACTTTTTTATGATCTGTTTATACGTGAATGAGTGATGCAATAGGTTGGCAAAATGAAGATAAAGATTTAGCTGTGCATAATGCCTTTCATAATTTCAGTGCAAGTCACCAGGGAGATATAAGGACTTTTAACTGGAGGAGTTTAAAGTCTCCACAAAGAGTTATGTTAACATCTTTTCGCAGGATAGCTACATTTCATTAATTTTATAAATCAGAGGCATGAAATTAACCCCAACATTGAGAGCAAGGTCCGTGCATTTAAATTGTTGAGGCATGAAAAGCTTGTGTCACTAAAGCTGACAATGGAGTTATTAAATTGTTCAGGAATCAGTCGGGTTCTTTGAGGTCCAGCAGGGAAGGATCTCTGCCAGCCTTACCTGATATATAGCTCCAAATGAACAGCAATATAATCAATGTTTGACCCTCTCAAACATTAAATCTAATTGTCGCAGCAAGCTTCACTGTGGGGTACCTTCACTGCATGGGCTACACTATTTTGTGAGAGAGTTTTGCTTTCTCAGAGGCTGAGGACGAATATCCACTCTAGTAATTTAGAAGCATGGCAGCCGGTTAGTACTGCAGGATCTCATATGGACAGTGATAATGACCGGATTACTTTTTTGTTTTGACATTGGTTGGGACAGTGAGAGACTGTCTCCAGTTTATAAAGAGCAGGAGTCTATAGTATATATGCTTGGCATGAATCAGTACTGTCCTGCTTTCTTCAGAGACTTCCTTGGATGGGCAACTGCAGTATTGCTTCAGTAGAGTGGAATATTACAGGAGCAGGAATAAACCAATCAGCTTCTCAAGGTTTCTCTTCCATTCAATAAGACCATGCCTGAACTACTGAACCTCATCTCCACTTTTCACTCTTTCCCTATTCCTTTTGACTCCCTTGTAGTTCAACTGACTGTCAATCTCTGCCTTGAATACTGCCTCTATATCCCTCTGGGGTAGAGGATTCCAAAGGTTTATGATCCACTGTGAAAATAAGACCCTCCTCATCTTAGTGTTATATAGATGAGGAAGATCTGTTTATTCTGAGATAAACTTGTACACCAGCCCCTTATTCTATATGTGTTCTCATGTCATGGAAGGAGGCCATTCATCTGATTGACTCCAAGCAGACCCATCTTCCACACTACTGAGCTGTGACCAAGTGGTGCTCACATGTCCATCATTTATACCCTGAGTATCCTCACTGGAGTAGTTTGACAATAACCAGATAATTCACTAGCTACCATATCTTTGAGATACAAGAGGGAATCACAGCACCCAAGGGTAACCTATGTTGTCATGGGGAGAACATGGCAGACAAGACTCAATGGGCAGAATGGTCTATTTCTATTCCTATATCTTATAGCCTTATGGTATCCTAGGAATCGGCCTGGTGAACTTTCCATGCACTCCATCTGATATATGGATATTATTGTCTCAATATGGAGACCAAAACTGTATATGAATGTAGTCTCACCACTGCTCTCTAAAGATTTCCTAATCTTACCCTTACAACAAAGCTGATCTTTTCTTTAGGATTCCCTGTCACTTGCTATACCTGCAAGATAACGTCTGTGTTATATTCACCAGACCTCCAGATCCCTCTGCATGCAACATTTTGCCATTTCATTTTGAAATAGGAAGTGTTTCATGTTGGATAACACTTTGGCACACCAGTGGTAGTTGGTTTTAACACTGGGTCAGAAAGCTAGACAAATGTCCCATTCATCAGAACTGGAATCTCTCATTCTGGGTCTCATTCTGATATGGAAACACCCATGCCCAAGAACAGGGAGGTCTACAAAAAGTGGTGGGCACAGCCCAGTCCTTCACAGGAAAAGCCCTCCCTGACACTGAGCACATCTGCAAGAAAGCAGCATCCATCATTAAGGATCCCCACCATCCAGGCTGTGCTCTCTTCTCACTACTGAATTGAGAATGAGGTACAGGAGCCTCAGGTCCCACACCACCAAGTTCAGGAGCAGTTATTACCCTTCAACCGTCAGGCTCCTGAGCCAGCATGGATAACTTCATTCACCTCAACACTGAACTGATTCCACAGCCTATGGACTCACTTTCATGTGGACTCTACAACTCATGCTCTCAGTATTTATTTATTTGTTTGTTTGTTTGTTTGTTATTTTTATTTTTCTCAGCTTAATCTGGTAAAACCTGAGGTACAGTACAGGCATAACCAAGCACACTCATTTTTCAATTGCTAGGAACTTTCAGACTACTCTAGTGATGTTTAGTACTATAGCTTTCTGAAGACTTACATAAATATTGTTGTATAGGCCTAATTGCTTAGGGCTATTGTATAGTAACTTTGCGATGATACCAGTTGTAGATATTACAATTGGGACAATGTATATACCCTGTTCATGTTCCATAGTCTTTCAATTTCTCTTTTAGTTCAGCATATTTCTGGTTTTTATCACTTACTGATTTCTGTATATTATGTGTGTTTGGAATAGTAATATCTATTAAGTTGTTCTTGCTTGCTTATCCTGTAATATTATATCCAGATGGTTATTGTGTATTGTCCTAACTGTAATAATGGATCGGTCATAAAATAATTTGTAGGACTCTGGCTATAAAACTGGATCAGGCTTGTATTTATAGTAAGGTATGGTGTCTTTCATGAATTTGTATTTTAAAGCAAGATTTTTACTCCTGATTTGATGCAACATAAAATAAAACAAACTAGCATTAAAAAACACAATAAAAAGCACAATAACATTGAAAATAAAAGCAATCCTTTAAATCACAAAGTACAAGCACATATGTAGACTGATTGTATTGTACATAAGGTGGTGCTTGGTAATGTGTCTATAGTGCTGGTGGGGGCAGTAGTGAGTTGGGTTAATGGGTGGGGGTGTTGAATAGCTTGATGGCTTGTGAAAATTATAAACACAAGAAACTCTGCAGATGCTGGAAATCCAAGGCAACACATACAAAATGTTGGAGGAACTCAGCAGGGCAGACAGCACCAATGGAAATGGATAAACAGTCGACGTATTGGACCAGCACTCTACTTCAGAGTTGAAACGGAAAGGGGAAGACGCCAGAGTAAAAAAATGGGGGGAGGGGAAAGAGGCCAGAGGGGAAGTGACAGGTGAAGCCAAGTGGGTGGGAAAGGTCGAGGGCTGGAGAAGAAGGAATCTGATGGACGAGGAGAGTGGACCATCAGAGAAAGGGAAGGAGGAGGGGACCCAGGGTTCAGCGATTGGCAGGTGAGAAGAGGTATCTGGTGGAGGATGAAATGCTGGAGAGATCCATGACAGGTGGAGGAGAGAGAGGCCCGAAGCAGTGGCAGAGATTGAAACAGGGACACTGTTGTCTTTGAGTCTAGTGGTCCTGGTGTGGATGCTATGTAGCCTCCTCCCTGATGGGAGTTGGACAAACAGTCCATGAGCAGGGTGGGTGGGATCATTCATGATATTGCTGGAATTTTTCTGGCATCTTTCTGTGTGTGTGTGTATATATATATATATATATATATATATATCTTTGAAGGCAAGTAAGTTGGTGCCAGTGGAGCATTGGGCAGTTTTACAGTCCCGTGGTAGAGCCCTGCTGCCCACCGCAGTGCAGTTTTCACACCACACAGGGTTCCACATGTTAAGATACTCTCCACTGTGCATCTGCAGAAGGTTGTGAGTATTGATGTGCATATGCCAGCCTTCTTCAGCCTTATTTAGGTGCATTGAAGTGTACAGCCGCTGGGGAATGGGTACGTTGAGTTGGGAAGGTATGTGGGTATGGAAAAGATTAAGTGCATATGTCTTCACTGAATATTCAAAATTTTTGGTAGGGTAGGGCTGCTTATGTATCTGTGGAAGTGTGGGACGGATGTCTATGCCTATGTTGCATTCGATAGTCTAGAGCAGGGGGTCCCAGACTGGAACCCCTTACTTAATGATACTGGTCCATGGCACAAAGAAATTTTGGCAACCCCTGGTCTACAGAGTAATGGCCCAAGTGTATTTGTGGAGGAAGAGTTGGGAATTTAGAATATCTGTATGCATTTCTGTTTTCCATATGTGTGTGTGTGTGTGTGTGCGCGCGCGCGCGCATACAAGTGCAGTGCAGATGTGTGGTACTCTATAAATGCTCTCACTAATTTAAACAACTCAAACTTGTCGAATTTAAACCAGTTGTAAAGTAACAATGAAAACAAAGGCAGCAAGTGCTTGATTGTTTAAGTTCTCAGGGGATATAAAAACCTACAATACTGTGAGCATGCGTGGGTTGTCCCAGTCTTCCTAGCCTTCGAGGTGATGTCTTGCCTTGCTTTGCTGTCAATCTATGGCTAAAGGATTGGACCTAAAATTAAAACTTGCAAAAACAGAAGTTGTGTTTCCAAAGTGGTTTATCACATTTGTCAGATACATTCTCAAATGATTTGCACAATGAACTATTTAACAGGTTAAGGAACTCTAAAACTAACTGCAGAAGGCTGCTAAGGATTACAAAATTAGCTTGGCTCACCTGGGAGGTAGTCAGCCTGGAAACAAAATGTGATCCAGCCAGAAAAGGTTTAGGTTAGTAATAGTGCGATCTCTCGAGCCAGGTATGATTTTCTCCAAAGGGGTTGTCTGTTGGTGGGTGCTCAGGTAGTTGCTGATGGCTGATCCGAGCACAATTCTGCCCCCTTCAAAACTTGCTGATCGCCAGGGGACATAATCCAGGGGTTCCCTTAATGAAGAATGCTGTGCATGGCTTTGTTTAATGTGTGGAGGCTGATGCATGGGCAGCCACTACATGGTCCTTGACAATATGGGGTCAGGGTCCAGCGGCATGGATTGCAAGTGACTGGGTCCTTACACCTTCCTTCTGCTGCCTTCACTGCCACTGTGATGAGTCACCATCTTCCAGCAGCTCCACCACTGAGGTCTTGGTTGGGTCGGCCTTTGTCTGGAACCGCCCCCCCTTGACCTCACTGCCATGGGTGACCCTAAGTGTCAGATAGCTGAACTCCAGACAACCAACTCCAGAAGAAATTTACAAGGACGTTGCCTGGATTGGAGAGCATGACTCATGAGAATTGGAGAGCATGCCTCATGAGAATAGGTTGAGTGAACTCGGCCTTTTCTCCCTGGAGCGACGGAGGATGAGAGATGACCTGATAGAGGTGTACAAGATAATGGGAGGCATTGATCGTGTGGTTAGTCAGAGGCTTTTTCACAGGGCTGAAATGGCTAGCACAAGAGGGCATAGTTTTAAGGTGCTTGGAAGTAGGTACAGAGGAGATGTCAGGGGTAAGTTTTTTTACTCAGAGAGTGGTGATACGTGGAATGGGCTGCCGGCGGCGGCGGTGGAGGTGGAAATGATAGGGTCTTTGTAGAGACTCCTGGATGGATACATGGAGCGTAGAAAAATAGAGGGCTATGGGTAAGCCTAGGTAGTTCTAAGGTAAGGACATGCTCGGCACAGCTTTGTGGGCCGAAGGGCCTGTATTGTGCTGTAGGTTTTCTATGTTTCTATATTTGTATCACTCTCAGGATCTCACAAGCCTGTCCACCACGACAAGGTGACAATCCTTGGAGAAGTGGATTAAGTGGACCCTGTGTGGATTGAGCAAGTTGGAAGGGCTTTTGCTTTCAATCTTCCTTACGTTCTCCGTCTTCTGTTCCTCCTTTGCCGCACACTTTAGTTAATGTAACAGATGGTCCTTAACACCGTAAACTGCTCCAAGGCACTTCACAGGGGAGTTATCAAACAAAACTTGATACTGAGCCACAAAGGAGTTATTAAAGCACAATACCGGAAAGGGGGAAAGGAGGCTTAGTGATGCAGTACCAAGGATCAAGGTCATTAGCAGACTTGTGGTGCAAGGATCAAAAACAAGTTAGAGACCAAAACTGGCACGTAGAAACCTGGGAGAGTTGGAGTAAATTACACAGAGAGAGAGTTGAGTCCATGCAAGCAATTGAAGGAATTTTAACATTAAGGCATTGATAATGGTAAATCTGTGTGGGTCAGCAAGCTGAGTGCTGAAGGTGGATCAAACCTAATGGCAGTGGCTTTGGGCTTTACAGAAAGCAAAATGAAGTGACCAGGTGTGCTTGGGGGACAGTCGATCCAGAGGGTCGGGGTTTCAGCAGTGAGGAATTGGATCATGTTGCATAGAACAACATTCAGTGGCCACTTTATTCGATGCATATGTACACCTGCTCATTAATGCAAATATCTAATCAGCCAATCACGTAGCTGCAGCTCAATGCATAAAACCATGCAGACATGGTCAAGAGGGTCAGTTGTTCAGACCAAACATCAGAACGGGGAGAAATGTGAGCTAAGTGACTTTGACCATGGGATGATTACTGGTGACAGACGGGTGGTTTGAGTATCTCAGCAACAGCTGACGCCTCAGGATTTCCGCGTACAACATTCTCTGCAGTTTACAGAGAATGGTGCGAAAAACAAAAGAAAACATCCAGTGAGTAGCTGTTCTGAGGGCGAAAATGCCTTGTTAATGAGAGAGTTGTCAATAACAGCCAGCCTGGTTCGAGCTGTCAGGAAGGCAACAGTAACTCAAATAACCACGCGTTAGAACAGCGTGTGCAGGAGAGCACCTCTGAATGCACAGCATGCTGAACCTTGAGGCAGATGGGCCGCAGCAGCAGAAGGCCACGAACATACACTCGGTGGCCACTTTGTTAGGTACCTACCTAGTAAAGTGGCCATTGAGTGTATTGGTATGTACACCATCTATATGTATGTAAAATAATATGGGAGCTCATTCGTCCATAGGAGTGACCATAAGTTGGGCGTTCATTGCCCAGGGATGGCCTATAGATAAATATTTAGCTCAGAGTTATATGCAAAGTTACAGGGTAAAAGCAGAGCGAAGAAGTAAATGGGTGATTCTTTCAAAGAGCTGATATAGTTACTGAGTTCTTCCTCTGCTTTAACAACTATTTCAGTCTATTAAGAATCTAACTGCATGTTAAAATGGTGACAGAGTCTGCAAGATCACAGGGCTTGAATTTGAATTTGAAGTATATTTGGCATGTCAAATATATTTTAATCTAATACTAAATCAGAGTCACTAAAATATTGGACAATTGGGAGATCCTTGTTTTAAGAAATTCACTGTCTTGGGTTTATTCCTTTAAGGAAGATTAAATTTCAGCCTGTATGATTTAACAGACTGGTGCTGTGTCCTTCATGGACTGACTTATAGGATATTAGTCCATTCTATTAGGTTGTTTGTTCTTGTGGCAGCCACAGGTCACTATGAAGAAGGGAGGAAGTGATTCTGGGTTGGGCATGCATCAGGCAGTTGGGATTTTGGCATGGGGAGCGGAACAGAAGAAGTAATGTTCCAGGACAGCTCCTGATGGAGACCCTTCAACATATGGATCATGAGGTAGGGACAGAAGAAGTAATGATCCACGAGATCTCCTGATGGAGACCCCTCATCCCATGCATCATGCCCTTTGGTGTTGCTGGTCCTGAGATCCCAGAGGCAGTGACAACATTGAGACCACAGAATGAGACATCTGTGGCCTGAAGATATCAGTATATCAATGCTTCCACTTCTGTTCTGCACTGTCATTCATGAGATTGGACCGTAAGGGGCAGAATTTATAAAGTATGAAAACAATATTAAACACTGAATGCTTCATTATTTTCAACACAACATTATCCTTCTTCCAGTGAGACTTCAAAACAAATTATCACAGGCCATAACTTTATGATCTAATGTCTGTTAGACAGAATCAGTATCAGGTTTATCTTCACTGATGCATGTTATGAAATATGTTGTTTTGCAACAGCAACACAGTGCAATACATAAATATTACTATAAGCTATAATAAGAAATACAGTAGTAAGGCTTCGGACTGAGTATCAATAATTCTTTACTTCCCCTCTCCTCTAAGCTCCAACAGATGCTGCTCACCCCACTGAATTCCTCCAGCAGATTGTTTGGTATGCCTGAGAGTGCTCGATACTGAAACCAGGCTCATAATCACCCAACAATAAGTAATCAATCCATTTAATCAATAAGCAATCAGAAAGTAGGAAGTTGTGTTAAAGCCAAGGGTTATGTAGATCGACGAAAGGGAAACTGACTGTGTGAGCCATCAAATTCATGTTCCTCATATATGATGCACAACAAAAGCAAAGAATGGTTTGCATTTATGTGGCTCATTTCACCAATTCAGCATGCTATTGCCAATGAAGTACTTCTGTAGTGTAGTCTCAGTTATACTGTATAACACGTAGGGGCTAATAGAGGTATTGGCTGAAAGATAGGTATTGACAGAGGAAGAGAAGGAACTCTTCAGTAAAAGACTGGCTGCAGAATCTTCACTGTTCATCCACAGGATGGAAGGAGTTTAACCAATCATCCCAATGTGGCACCTCTAACAGTCCAGGTATCCCACAGTAATGCTCTCCGGGTATCAATCTTAATTGTTATAGTAATCTCTGAAGAAGACCAAAGACTTCAGACTGTAGTGATATACAAATAGCCGTGTACAGTATTAAATCAAGTTGTCTGGTCTCATTCTTTCCTTCTTAAAACAAGAAGAAGTTAACTCCACCCTTATTTCCGATGAAGGCATTGAAATGGTTCTCAGAGAATCTATTGTTTGACAAGTTTTTGTATCTCTGTACTAAACCAGACACTCACCCTCACTTGAAGTTGTTGCAGCCTTTTCTCTCTGGTATCAGTTATCAATGTGTGGTACTTACCAGTCTTGGCAGGTAGCCATGGTAACAGTCTCCCTAGCAATGTGGCAATGGGTATCACCAGATGATCAGTGATACCACAATTAATATTTCTCTCACAAGAACTGGTTCTTCTTATGTAGTCATGTCAGGAGTTGCATTGATTTTCTCTTGTATTATTATTTACCTTATTTTCATCTCTCTTCCCCCAGGGGTTGGGCCTTTCAGTCTATTTTTAGCCAGCATATATACTACGCAAGAAGTCAGGAAAGAGGTCAGAGCTGTCAATAGCCGGCACTGCAGGAATTAGATTCCAAAAGTCATAATGAATGCAGCTCAGATGAAATGGTTCTGCATCGTCATCAACCTCCAGCCAGCTCAATAATCAGGCTTTGAAAGCTTTATTTTTGTTAAACCCAGCGAAGTTAAACCTAACTCAATACACGTATCACTGAAAGTAAAGAGATGCCATTTCTTTGTGCCTTGCTGTGTGCTGTCTAGGTAAATTCATTATATTCTCAGAGTGGGGATAAAGGTCACACCTGACACAGGTACCACTGAGACTTAGTACATTATCTTTCAGCACATCTGTTTGCAGAACAAAATGGACTAAATATGCAGGTACATTTCTTGTTTATTTTGTTTTCTATTCTTCACAACCACTTGTGGTAGTCAGTTCAGACAAAAAACAATGTATAGAAAGAACTTGTAATTATAATTAGAAGGTCTTGGATTCAAACTGCCTTCCATGGAGATTTAAGCAACACTAAGGCATTTAATGAGTGTGTTCCTCAAGTAGATACTAGACAGGATGACTTTTGAATGAAAGCAAGACAGGCCAATATTTATTCCTTTTCCACAACCCAAAGCAGATTACCTGCTTGATGTTGGATATAGTACCCTGCTGTGCACTAATTTGACCACAACATTTATTATATCACAACACCGATTACATTTCATAAGTGATTGTAGCATGCAAAAACAGAAAATTTATAAAAAGCGTCACATAAATCCAGACTTTCTTTTTATTTTCGGTTTGAATTGAACAGCAGCTAGCACCATCAGAACACTGTTGCCATAAGTAACAACTCTTTCAAGAAGATAATTCAGGGAAATATACCCATGGAGGAAATCTTTCTGACTGGGTACAATATAGAACTGAGGGACTGATTGGGCTTCCTTTTGAGGTGATCAATCAGTACCTCTGATTTTCAATACAGTCCTGCCTGTTTAGAAAGAATGGAATAGTCAATGCATCAGAAAAATCTGCTCCTTCTATCAAACACTTCTTAATATTGTCAGAATCCGTTATTAAAGCTTTAATCTAGGCTGCAGATGATAGTCAAATATTGTTTAATTTTAATTCTCCTCATTCATAGTCCTCTCCAAATCCTTCAATTATATTCAATTCTTTAAATCTATCTCAGATATTCATTATCCTATATATAAACCACCTCTGGCATGATTAGATTTTTTGCAAAGCAACTCACTCCCATGTATCCATTATTCTATATATAAACCATCTAAATTCTTTGATTAGATTCCAGCAAGTAATTCACACTTGGATATCTATGTATGTATCTATTAATCTATATATAAATCATTTGACTCCTGCGTGTAGCACATTCTCAGGTATCAATTATTTTATATGTAAACTTCAAATATCCATCACTTGAACACCACCTGTGACTCACTCCTGGATATAGATAAATGTACAGACCATGTAAATCATCATAAATACTTTATTCTTTATACTTTATTGTCGCCGAACAATTAGTACTAGAATGTACAATCATCACAGCGATATTTGATTCTGTGCTTCCCACTCCCTGGATTACAAATACTAAGTATTAAAAATAGTAAAAAATTTTAAATATTAAAAATTTAAATTATAAATAGAAAATAGAAAAATGGAAAGTAAGGTAGTGCAAAAAAACCGAGAGGCAGGTCCGGATATTTGGAGGGTACGGCCCAGATCCGGGTCAGGATCCGTTCAGCAGTCTTATCACAGTTGGAAAGAAGCTGTTCCCAAATCTGGCCGTACGAGCCCTCAAGCTCCTGAGCCTTCTCCCTTCTCCTAATTTATTTATTTCCATAACTTGCTCCCAAATATCCATTATTTTCTACTAACACTACCTAAACGTTGCCAATATATTTGAGACCATAACTCTTTTCTGGACATTTGTGATTAATGTATAAGCCTTCGAAACCTTCAGCTAGATTCCGTACCCTGTGAACTAAATTTAGGTATATTTTATCTAACATTGGAAATGACACATTTAATATAACTGGTATATTTGATATACATTTCATTGATGACAAGCCCATGGTCCTAAAAACACAGAAACCAACACATGGAATAATTGATCAACTATTTCATTATTTTACTATTTCTACCCTTTCGTCTTCAGCCTCAGCATTGATCAGATATCCTAGCAACTCTTTTATCAAAAGAATTATATTTTCAGCTTATTTTATTTACAGTATTTTAATATGCTGAATTCATACTGGGATTAGAGTTGACATGGAGAGGATGTCTCCTATAATGAGGGAGTATAGAATCAGAGGACACAGCCTCAGAAAAAAAGTACGTCATTTTAGAACAGGGATGAGGAGAAATTTCTTTAGCCAGGAGTTAGTGAACCTGTGGAATTCATTGCCCCCCGCAAATGTCTGTGGAGGCCAAGTCATTGGGTATATTTAAAGCGGAAGTTGATTGGATCTTGATCAGTAAGGTTGCCGACGGTGATGGAGAGAAAGCAGGAGAATGGCGTTGGGATAAATTAACCTGCCACGATCAAATGGATGGAATAAATAGTCTAATTCTTCTCCTGTGTTTTCTGGTCCAACAAGAAGTGCTGCAGTTTCAGAGATGCTGTGTTTTGAATGAGATTACATACTGAAATTTTCCCTATTCTAATGGGTGCAGAAGATAACATAGCACTCTTTTAAAGAAGATTTGGAGAGCTAACTCTGGTATTTCAGAAGAAAGGCTTGAGCCCATACATTTCATAAAGGGTGCAAGGGACTTCACATTGAACCACAGTGAGACAGTGATAAAGAAGGCTTAGTCTGGTAAAAATAACTTAGTGTGATGAATTAATCTTTGTTCTAAGATAGTGAATGGTAGCATACTTAGAAGTGAGTAATATCTGCTAGTCATCTAATTTCTGGACTAAATTCTATAGCTATTTCTGTCCAAATATATCTAATCTTTAAATAGTAAAAACTGAGCAGAATTGGGCTGAAGGCGCTGTTGAAACCATGAAACTAAAACAAGCAAGATAATGACCACATTCTGCTGTTACTTCGTTCCCTCTGGACTATGGAGCTGAGTATAATGCTTCAGACCGATCTCCCCCATAATTTCATTTAAGATCTGTGTTAAATTCCTAGAAGTAGGAAATTAGCAGAAGGGCTTTCAAGTTAATGAGACTTTACTGCAAGAGATAGTTAAAGGAATCCTTACAGCAAGACACACTTTTGGCTAATGTGAACATAAAATTTCCTATGCAATGATTAATTAATCTTTAGCAATAATTATGAATTCTAATGTTAAATTTTCAATGGGAATGGAAATATTGTTCAGCCTCTTTTAAATAAATTTGTCTGTATTTGTTGACTGGATGCACTCAATTTAATAATTGTTGAAAATTAATATTAATAATAACGTATTTATAGAGCACTCCTCATACAAATAATCTAGTTCAAAGTGCTTTACAATGGGATAAAGTGAAAAAGTAAAAATAAGAGACAAAATGATAAGGTGAACTAAATAGGTTTTGAAGCTGGCATTTAAAAGTATCAAATTATTCTGCATCCTTCTAGTTTCAGATATTGCGTTCCACAGTTTAGGAGCATAGTTGAAAACAAAGTTGCCAATTTTCTTCTGAGGGACATTGTTTACATTCAAGAGACTGGTTGAAAAAGATCTGAGAGCTCAAACAGGATTATAAAACTGACGTGATTCTCTGATGTACTCTGGTCCCCGACCATTGTAACTCTAGCTCACCTTATATTCGAAGGTATGCATTGACAGGTCTTGAATATTTCTAAGGAACACACACAGAAAATTCTGGAGGAACTCAGTAGGCCAGGCAGCATCTATAGAAAAAAGTAGAGGACTGAAGAAAAGGGTCTCGGTCTGAAATGTTGACTGTACTTTTTTTCTCAGTATCAAATACCTGGTTTCCACCATCCTTTTTTATATGCAATCTTCCACAAGCTCTGCAGCATTCCAAAACAACCTCACCAATCACAATCGTCTTGATATTAATCAAAGTTCAAAGTAAATTTATTATCAAAGTACACATATGTCACCATGTACTAAATTCATTTTTGTGAGCATTCATAGTACGAAGAAACACAATAGAATCAATGAAAAACTGCACACAAAGGTGGACAAACAACCAATCTGCGAAAGACAACAAATAGTGCCAACTCAAAAAGATAATAATAATAGATAAATAAGTAATAAATAATATTGAAAGCCTGAGCTGTAGGATTGATGCCAGAGCATTTAGTTGCTTGCACTGTGGAATTCTCATACTTCAGTTCTGCTAAGCCCTGCCACTGACCAATGTACTAAAGACTCTCATAAAGATCATATTAAACTTGTTTAATAACTTATCTATGGAACGACTCATGATGTAGGTTTCTGGCAAAATAACATCAGAGTATTGAGGTTACCATAGCAGATTGGTTGTCATGACCTGTCGATACACAGTTTTATTTTCTTTTGTTTAGAAATGCAGCACATTAACGGGCCATTTTGGTCCAACACGCTCGTGATGTCCGGTTACACCCATGTAGCCAATTAACCTATTAATCTATACGTCTTTGGAAAGTGGGAGGAAACTGGAGCATCTGGAGGACACTCACTTGGTTACAGGGAGAATGTACAAACCCCTTATTGACAGCAGCAGAACTGAACCAGGGTCACTGACAGTGTTATTCTAACTGCTACAATACTGTGCTGCCCCATGTTGATACCAAGGAGGTTCTTCAGATCAAAAGTGTCTTTTGTGTTACCTCTGGCAGGAATATTTTAATGAGGATTTCTTCTTTCTTTGCAGAAGCAGTGAAGAATTGATGAACTGTTCGGTAAATTGTGAGGGACAGTGATTGAGAGAGGACTAGAAGAAGTATGGTAGGGAGCTTTGGAACAAGAGTTGAAGGCAATGTCAAGTAACTGGGATTGGAGAGACAAAATGCTAAGCATCCTTAACTTCAAGGGAAAAGATTTTGAGCATCAAAACATTGAGAGTTCAGCATATAACTAGATATAACTAGAGAACTCTACCTGGCAGAATACTAATGACTTGATCTTCTTGCCATAGTTGAAACATAGAAAACCTACAGCACAATACAGGCCCTTTGGCTCACAAAGCTGTGCCGAACATGTCCTTACCTTAGAAATTACTTAGGGTTAGCCATAGCCCTGTGTTTTTCTAAGCTCCATGTATAAAGTTCTAAGTTCAAAGTAAATTTATTATCAAAGTATCTATAGGTCACCATATACTATCCTGAGATTTATTTTCATCCAGGCATTCACAGTAAAACAAAGAAATGCAACAGTCAAGGAAAAACCTTGCACAAACAGGGACTGAGAGACAGCCAATGTGAAGACAAGCTGTGCAAATAATAGATAGATAGATAGACAGATAGATAGATGGACAGATAGATAGAGAGATAGATACTGAGAACATGAGCTGTAGAGTCCCTGAAAGTGAGTGCATAGTTTATGGAATCATATCAGTGATGAGCTGAATGAAGTTATATCTGTGCTGGTTCAGCCAGGAATCTGAAGGCTGAAGGGTAATAACTGTCCTGAACATGGTGGTGTGGGACCTAAGGCTCCTGTACTTTGTTCTCAATAGAAGCAATGAGAAGAGAGCATGGTCTGGATGGACGCTACGTTTCTGTGGCAGCACTCGTTGTAGATGTGCTCAATGGTGGGGAGGGTTGTTCCTCCAATGGACTGGTCTGTATCCACCACTTTTTGTCGACTTTTCTTTTCAGGTAGAGCTAATTATCTTTACCTCATCCAAAGACAGAATTCAGCTTTTCAGTAAATACATGATGGTTGTGCACTTCATGGGACTCAGATGGCTGAATGAGTTTAAGCGTGGACTTCAGGATGTGTATTGAGGGCCTCTTAATATCATTGCATGAACCCAATATACTCTTTCTACAACACAGAGGAGTTGATACAATTCTATAAAACTACATGACCTATCCCAAAAAGGGCCTGATTATCTGAAGCAATGGGTTTTAGGTTAAGTTCCTTTGCCTAGCAGAAAAGAATATTTCCCAAGAAAACAAATGAACCCAAATGGTGATCTCCTTGCAACAGGTCCATAAGTATTCACGATCGACAAATTTACCTATATACTGTAACAATATATTTATTTCTGATGTTTAAGTAGATTTATTGAGTGTAATATTAGGATTTGTTTACCGTACACACAAAAATAATTTAGCCTAGGAAGACTGAATATGCTAAGGGACAAATCACATTGAAAATCAACCAACTGAATGAATTAAGAAATTATTCTATAATCTAGTTGTTCACAACAGGGAGGATATTATAGGTGTGCTGTTTGTTGAATCTCTGCTGCTTAAATATGCAAGTAAACAAAGCTGGGCTATCAACAGAACAGTTTTTACTGAAGGCAGTAACTCTCAACAAAATGGTAGTGTCTGCTAATCTAATGAATCAATATCAGGCTGCATTTTTTTCTTAAAGGAACACCTCATTAAGCACTCTTCATTGTTTCTTCACTAAAGAAAGAATCAAACTTATACAAGCCATTGAAGCACACACACAAAATGCTGGAGGAACTCAGCTGGTCAAGCAGCATCTATGGAAAGGAATGAAGAGCTGACACTTCAGGTCAAGATCGTTCATCAGGATTGGAAGGGAAGGGGGAAGAAATGAAATAAGAAGGTGGGGGAGGGGAAGGCATACAAGCAAGAGGGTGATGGGTAAACCTCGGTGAAGCACCTTCAATAACTCCAAAAGACTGAGGTTTGGTAAAATACTGAAAGGCTTTTATTCGCTGTACAATACGACCTCCACGGTGAGTGTCTGCCCCCGGACTGAGGGGGAGGGGCAAGGCGAATCACCTTTATACAGGACTCTGTGGGAGAAACCACAGGGGCAGTCAGCAGAGGGGCGTGTCCAGGCAGTTAACCCAGTTACAACATATATACATGGTTTACCACACTCGGCAAACTAGAAGGTACATGGGTGAGGGAGGGGGGTGATCGGTGGAAAAGATAAAGGGTTGAAGAAGGAGGAATCTGATAGGAGAGAAGAGTGGACCATGGGAGAAAGGGAAGGGGGAGGGGAACCAGGGGGAATTGATGGGCAGGTGAGGTAAGTGGGGAGCTAGAGTGGAGAATGGAAGAACAAGGAAGAGGAGTAAGTAAAATTACTGGAAGTTAGAGTTACCAGAAGAAACCAGTTAAATATGTTGTTCGGATGAAAGAAGTCTTCTACTCCCAGCTTAAAGAAGGCAAACGTAAAAGAGGCAGACAACAGAAGAGATTCAAAGATGTCTTAAAAGCCAACGTGAAGAAATGTAACATCGACATCAACAATTAGGAAACCAATGCCAAGGACAGGAAACTCTGGCAAGCCATCATCCGAGAAGGAACAGCAACTCTCGAAGCCAACAGATGTGCAGAATTAGAAGAAAAGAGAAGAAAATGGAAAGATAGGCAGCAACAACCAAAGCCCGATCTGCCATCTGGAACCACCTGTCCTGAATGCGGAAGAACTTTCAAAGCCAAGATTGGACTCATAAGCCACTTGATAGCCCATAAGTAGATCAACAGAACGAAGACCATCATCCTCGACCTCAAGGGATAGCCACGATGACGAGTCATGGATGCACGGAATGCACTGTCAGGGGTGGTGATAGAGGTAGATGCATTGGGGACATTTAAGAAACTCTAGATAGGCACATGGATAAAAGAAAAATTGATGGTCATGTGGGCAGGAAGAGTTAGATTGATCTGAGAATAGGTTAAAAAGCTGGTACAGTATTTTGGAGTGTAGGGCCAATTCTGTTGTGCTCTATACTGTATGGTACGTGCTCTATATTTTATATAACATTAAAAGGTCAGTCATATCTTTCTCTCTTTCTCTCTCTCTCTTTCACTTCCTTGCTCTCTTTCACTTTTGCTCACTCTCTATTGCTCTCTCTCTATCTTTCTCACTCTCTCTCTTTCTCTCTTGCTCTCTTTCTCTTCCATTTGTTCTTGCTCTCTCTCTTGCACTTTCTCTCTCAATCTCTTTCTCTCTCACACACACATCCACTTGCTCTTTCTTGTTCTCTCTCTCTATTTCTCATTCTCTTCCTCTCTCTGGCTCTTATTATCTCTCTTACTCTCTGTCTCTCTCCCACACACACACTTTTATTTGCTCTCTCTCTTGCTTTCTCACTAGCTAATAACCTACACATTACAAGTTCCACACATAAAAGTTGCTGGTGAACGCAGCAGGCCAGGCAGCATCTCTAGGAAGAGGTGCAGTCGACGTTTCAGGCCAAGACCCTTCATCAGGACTAACTGAAGGAAGAGTGAGTAAGGGATTTGAAAGTTGGAAGGGGAGGGGGAGATCCAAAGTGATAGGAGAAGACAGGAGGGGGAGGGATGAAGCCAAGAGCTGGACAGGTGATTGGCAAAAGGGATACAAGAGGATCATGGGACTGGAGGCCCACGGAGAAAGGAAAGGGGGAGGGGTGAAAAAACCCAGAGGATGGGCAAGGGGTATAGTCAGAGGGACAGAGGGAGAAAAAGGAGAGTGAGAGAAAGAATCTGTGTATAAAAATAAATAACGGATGGGGTATGACGGGGAGGTGGGGCATTAGCGCAAGTTAGAGAAGTCGATGTTCATGCCATCAGGTTGGAGGCTACCCAGACGGAATATAAGGTGTTGTTCCTCCAACCTGAGTGTGGCTTCATCTTTACAGTAGAGGAGGCCATGGATAGATGTGTCAGAATGGGAATGGGATGTGGAATTAAAATGTGTGGCCACTGGGAGATCCTGCTTTCTCTGGCCGACAGAGCGTAGGTGTTCAGCAAAGCGGTCTCCCAGTCTGCGTCGGGTCTCGCCAATATATAAAAGGCCACATTAGGAGCACCGGATGCAGTATATCACCCCAGCCGACTCACAGGTGAAGTGTTGCCTCACCTGGAAGGACTGTTTGGGGCCCTGAATGGTGGTAAGGGAGGAAGTGTAAGGGCATGTGTAGCACTTGTTCTGCTTACACGGATAAGTGCCAGGAGGGAAATCAGTGGGGAGGGATGGGGGGACGAATGGACAAGGGAGTCGCGTAGGGAGCGATCCCTGCGGAATGCGGGGGGGGGGGGAGGGAAAGATGTGCTTAGTGGTGGGATCCCGTTGGAGGTGGCGGAAGTTACGGAGAATAATATGTTGGACCCGGAGGCTGGTGGGGTGGTAGGTGAGCACCAGGGGAACCCTATTCCTAGTGGGGTGGTGGGAGGATGGAGTGAGAGCAGATGTACGTGACATGGAGGAGATGCGTTTAAGAGCAGAGTTGATAGTGGAGGAAGGGAAGCCCCTTTCTTTAAAAAAGGAAGACAGATCCCTCGTCCTAGAATGAAAAGCCTCATCCTGAGAGCTGATGCGGCGGAGACGGAGGAATTGCGAGAAGGGGATGGCGTTTTTGCAAGAGACAGGGTGAGAAGAGGAATAGTCCAGATAGCTGTGAGAGTCAGTAGGCTTATAGTAGACATCAGTGGATAAGCTGTCTCCAGAGACAGAGACAGAAAGATCTAGAAAGGGGAGGGAGGTGTCAGAAATGGACCAGGTAAACTTGAGGGCAGGGTGAAAGTTGGAGGCAAAGTTAATAAAGTCAACGAGCTCTGCATGCGTGCAGGAAGCAGCGCCAATGCAGTCATAGATGTAGCGAAGGAAAAGTGGGGGACAGATACCAGAATAGGCACGGAACATAGATTGTTCCACAAAGCCAACAAAAAGGCAGGCATAGCTCGGACCCATGCGGGTGCCCATAGCTACACCTTTAGTTTGGAGGAAGTGGGAGGAGCCAAAGGAGAAATTATTAAGGACTAATTCCGCTAGACGGAGCAGAGTGGTGGAAGAGGGGAACTGATTAGGTCTGGAATGCAAAAAGAAGCGTAGAGCTTTGAGACCTTCCTGATGGGGGATGGAAGTATATAGGGACTGGACATCCATGGTGAAAATAAAGCGGTGGGGGCCAGGGAACTTAAAATCATTGAAAAGTTTAAGAGCGTGAGAAGTGTCACGAACATAGGTAGGAAGGGATTGAACAAGGGGTGATAAAACCGTGTCGAGGTATGCAGAAACAGATTCAGTGGGGCAGGAGCAAGCTGAGATAATAGGTCGTCAAGGACAGGCAGGTTTGTGGATCTTGGGTAGGAGGTAGAAACGGGAAGTGCGGGGTGTGGGAACTATAAGGTTTGTAGCAGTGGATGGGAGATCCCCTGAGCAGATAAAGTCAGTGATGGTGTGGGAGACAATGGCCTGGTGCTCCTTAGTGGGGTCACGATCAAGGGGTAAATAAGAGGAGGTATCCGTGAGTTGTCGCTGTGCCTCGGCAAGGTAGAGGTCAATACACCAGACTACAACAGCACCCCCCTTATCGGCCCCCCCATCCCTCCCCACTGATCATTCGTCCCCCCCATCCCTCCCCACTGATCTCCTTCCTGGCACTTATTCGTGTAAGCGGAACAAGTGCTACACATGCCCTTACACTTCCTCCCTTACCACCATTCAGGGCCCCAAACAGTCCTTCCAGGTGAGGCAACACTTCACCTGTGAGTCGGCTGGGGTGATATACTGCATCCGGTGCTCCCGATGTGGCCTTTTATATATTGGCGAGACCCGACGCAGACTGGGAGACCGCTTTGCTGAACACCTACGCTCTGTCGGCCAGAGAAAGCAGGATCTCCCAGTGGCCACACATTTTAATTCCCCATCCCATTCCCATTCTGACATGTCTATCCATGGCCTCCTCTACTGTAAAGATGAAGCCACACTCAGGTTGGAGGAATAACACCTTATATTCCGTCTGGGTAGCCTCCAACCTGATGGCGTGAACATCGACTTCTCTAACTTCCGCTAATGCCCCACCTCTCCCTTGTACCCCACCTGTTATTCTTTCTCTCACTCTCCTTTTTCTCCCTCTGTCCCTCTGAATATACCCCTTGCTCATCCTCTGGGTCCCCCCCCTTGTCTTTCTTCCCGGACCTCCTGTCCCATGATCCTCTCGTATCCCTTTTGCCTATCACCTGTCCAGCTCTTGGCTCCATCCCTCCCCCTTCTGTCTTCTCCTATCATTTTGGATCTCCCCCTCCCCCTCCAACTTTCAAATCCCTTACTCACTCTTCCTTCAGTTAGTCCTGACGAAGGGTCTCGGCCTGAAACGTCGACTGCACCTCTTCCTAGAGATGCTGCCTGGCCTGCTGCGTTCACCAGCAACTTTTATGTGTGTTGCTTGAATTTCCAGCATCTGCAGAATTCCTGTTGTTTGCATTTTTAACATTACAAGTTCATCATGTCTGGTGATGAGGTACCTAAGGATATACAGGAGTTTCATTATTTGCTTTGGAATTTTAACAAAATTTAAGTGTGGGAAGTGGGATGAACACCCAAACATTTAACAACACAACATTAGAACAGGCATCCAATAAGAATTCAGATTTTGTAAGTGACTCTTCTTTTATGCCAAATGATTTGAATGGGTCAAGTTATAGTAGTCCCTAAAGGTTGCTCAGAGCTGGGACAAGGAGCAGCATTCATAATATCCCAACACAGGAGACTGTAGATGAGGGAATCTGGAATAAAACTCAAACTGATAGTGGAACTCAGTAGGATCTAGATGAGAGCAGCATCTAGATGAGAGGAAACAGTTCCTCTCCTCCCCCACCCATCTCCCCATAGTTGCTGCTCGATCCATTGGGTTTTCCCCAGCAGATGATTTGTTGTTCAAAATATTCACTGGGCTTAAAGAAAATCTTTCCTAAGGCTGGCACCGTGGAGTAACAGGTGAGTTCAAAAGGGACTGGATAAGTGCAGAGAAAGAATAAAAAATCAATCTTTGTGGAGATGGTGGTGAAGTAAGACTATCAGGATCACTTTGTTCAGTGATTCTGCGATACTATGAAAGGAGGATGTTCTATTTTCATTGATATCACTAGTAAACACAGAGATTTAAAAATAAATCCTACATCTATCAGAAAGAGAAATAGATTTTTTTACCGGAAGTCAATACAGTTTAAATTTTTGCCTTATGGCTTTCTTTTCTGCAAAAAGAAGTAACAATTGAGCAGGCACTACCATTAAGTACTCCCTTCTTACAGCTGTCACGTTGCAGGTCCCTTTCCACTGTGGTCTGAGTCTCCTACACATGCCTAAACTGCTCGCAGAACCGATATATTTCTTCTTGGGAAGATGCAGTCTCCTGTTTTTATTAGCATAGATCTCTAACTCCCTCTGAATTGGCACCTGAATACAGAGGGTAAGCTGTAAAGTAAAATATTTGAAATTAATAAGGTGTATTTACTGAGCAGCAATAAATAAAAGTTTGCAGTGGTGAGCCAAATATAATCAAAACCTTTTCAACTTCTGAACAAGATTGAAAGTGAAACCTTACAGCTGGGTACAAGTGCAAATATGCAGATATGATTTGCAAGCACCCAGTCCATAGAATTTAGTTCAGAACATTGTCCGAACTTACCTTCAAGTTTGATCTGTGAGAACTGAATAGATTTGGTCCAATGGTGATGCATTTATTTCTCATTAATGTTTACATTAAATTAATATGCTTATTTGATATTATGCCATGGTGTAATGTTGGAGGAGCATCTCCTGGGGAATCCATTATAGTGATCTCAGCACAAGTTCAATTTAACCACCAATATTATCACGGAATGCAAGAAATGCCATGATGGAATCTGGCCCCATTATGTTTGTGTGGTAATGTTGCACCCCCTGACTCAAACTTTTCATAGCATCACTGCACTTGCATTTTAAGAAGGAATTGGCTTGGCGGGCTGGTGATGTAGTGGTATGTGCACTGGACTTTGAGGCACGTTGTCCCAGTTTCACATCCGGCCAGCTCCTTGCACTATTTCCTTCCCTGCTGGGTTGAGCATCTAGTTTGCAACTCGGTCTCATAAAAAGCAGAGAAATTACTGAAGAAACAGCAAGGTTGTCACCCGATGTGCCACAAGGTATGGAGAAGAACAAAAAAAAAAGCATTGGCGTGACATTTTTATATAGTTATGAAATGCTAGACACACCAAGTGAATGATTTAAGGGTCAGAAAAGTAATGAAGCCTTTCTTCCACCATTTAAATTACAAGTTTATTACAACTTTCTATAATGAGTTGGCTCTGTTTCTAATTTCATTTCCCCATCATCAGCTTCCCCACCAGTGAAGTTTCCTATCCTTTCAGTCAGAAGCCATTCTCACCTCAATTTTGCCAGAAGCAAACTCTAGTCTGTCTGCAACTGGACTATCGATACCTTTACTGCCCTCCCACCCACCAATCCACACCACAAGGAGAAAAGTAATTTTCTCATCATTCATAGACGATCTTAAACCTTTCTCCTCTACTACCGGGTTTACCCACCTTGTTTTTGAGTGCTTCAAATGAAAATACAGACTGTGTTTTTAAACAAATATGCTCAGTTGTGTGAGTTACTTTGTCAGTTGATAACCATTATCATCATTATCTTCATTGTGTGCCATATCGTATGACATGGGTGATCACGGTCTTTGACCATGATTGTTCTTGGCAAATTTTTCTACAGAATTGGTTTACCATTGCCTTCTTCTGGGGAGTGTCTTTACAAGACGGCTGACCCAGCCATTATCAGAGATTGTCTGCCTGGAGTCAGTGGTCACATAACCAGGAGTTGTGATATGCACCAGCTGCTCTTACAACCATCCACCACCAGTTCCCATGTCATCGCGTGAACCTGATTGGGGTGGGGGGTGGTGGAGGAGGCTACATTTTGTCCATGGGTGGCCTGCAGGGTAGAAGAGGGAAGGAGCGACTTACACCTCCTTTGGTAGAGACGTATCTCCACCCTGCCACCTGAATTTGATAATACAAGGTCCATTATCAATTATTTATAGCATCCAAGTGGACAATCCAATTTCCAGACACAAGAGGTTCTGCAAATGCTGGAAATCTTGAGCAACACACACAACATGCTGGAGGAACTCACCGTATCTGGGAGCATCTATGGAGGAGAATAAATAGTCAACATTTTGGGCCAAGGCCAAGAATCATGGCTGCTTCCTTCCATTCCAGTCCTGATGAAGGTTCTCGGCCTGAAACGTCAACATTCATTCCCCTCCCTCCATAGATGTTTCTGACCTGCTGGGCTCCTCAAGCATTTTGTGAGCATTATTAGTCTTGGAGTAAAGTGAACATCTCTTTCTGTCGATCCTGCCTGTCATTTTTCAGCATCACAGATACCCTGACATTAGCACTCTTAGCCGCAAGCAGGAAGCTGCTTCTTCTCGTCCAAGACTTGACTACAGAGGCTAGACAATGTCATACAGTACTGAAAGAGTGTCACACAGTTGGAGGTGGTGAGGCTAAGTCAAAACCTCCTCTGCCCTTTCTGGAGGAGATAATGGATCCCATGAATTCACTGTGAAGAAGAATAATGAAGTGCTCCCTAGCAACCTCGACAGCCGTTATCACTCAACCAGCAACACTAATTAATGGGATGTGGGAGTACCAACAGGGCCAGCATATTCAGTCATTATCATATTGCTGAATGTGCCATCCAGATGTGAGCACATGGGCTGCTATGTTTTTGAAAATCCACCAGTGCTTGCTCTGCAAATGTGCTTTACTGACATCAGACTGCTTCGGGGCACTCCGAGTATGAATGGTACCATAAATGTTCCTTGCTCCAAGCTACGATCCATACTTCCATCGGGCTTTCCGTGTGGGTCGACGTGTGGCTGAATGTGGAGCTGAATGAAGTTTTCAGGGAGTCATCGATTTCAGTGCAGTGTCGAAGCCTGCGGGGACATTGCTGCGGGACTGGTGATCGGGCAGAAAACAGTCAAGAAGATTTTCCAGAAATGATTTACATTCCATGGGGGATGGAGGCTGTGGTTAGAAAGCTGAGGACTTTTAATTGTTGGTTCATGTTTTAAAAAAATTTAGACATACAGCCTGGTGACAGATCCTCTTGATCCAATGAGCCCACAGAAGCCAATCACACCTGTATCAGAATCAAAATCAGGTTTAATATCACCAGCATAAGTTGTAAAATTTGTTAACTTTGCAGCAACAGTGTAATGCAATACATGATAATATAAACAAAAAATATTATGAATTACATAAAATTAAATAAGTAAGGCAAAAAAATTAGAAATAAAAAGTAGTGAGGTCGTGTTCATGGGTTCAATGTCCATTCAGAAATTGGATGGGAGAGGGGAAGAATCTCTTCCTGAATCGCTGAGTGTGTGCCTTCAGGCTTCTATACCTCCTTCCTGATGGTAACAATGAGTAGAGGTCATGACCTGGGTGATGGGGGTCCTTAATGATGGACGCCACCTTTTTAAGGCATCACTCCTTGAAGATGTCCTGGATACTGCGGAAGCTAGTGCCCATGATGGAGCTGAGTAATTTTGCAAGTTTCTGCATCTTACTTCGATCCTGTGCAGTAGCCCTCAACTACCAACCCCCCACCCTTCCCCCCATACCAGACAGTGATGCAGCCAGTTAGAATTCTCTCCATGGTACATCTGTAGATATTTGACCAATATAACCAATTAACCTTCCAACCTGTACGTTTTTGGAGTGTGGGAAGAAACCAGAGCAACCAGAGAACCCAGGTGATCATGGGAGAACATGCAAACTCCTTACAGACAGTGGCAAAGATTGAACCCGAGTTGCTGGCACTGTAATAGCTTTCCGCTACCCTGCTACCCTATTACCTCTGGGTGCTGAAAGAAGAGGCAAAGCATTGACCTCAGTGGAACAAAGTGACCTCCCAGAGCACCAGAGATACCGATGCCCAGTTTGCTGCTCTGATTTCACTGAAGTTCTTTCAGTTGTTCACCCCTGATTTTCATCACTGCTTCAACTGAAGTACAAGTCTTTACCTCAACATCGCTTCAGTATCAATGAGTGCAACTGCTCTCAGTCTCGGCTTCTGTTAGTTAGCGTGTCCTGCCGTAGGAAATGAGATCTGCCTCAGGTTGAATGTGGTCGGATATGGGGGAACCAGAGGGCTCAAACTGTGGTCTGTGGTAGTTCTATTACCACAGGAGCTGCATGATCTCTATTGCCATTTTGTATTTGTCCATTTTGTTAGCTAAAGATCTATTCTGGTACAATTGCTGAGCATTCAGTCTAAGGCATATAGGTACTTCTGTTTTTTTTACACTATACTTAAACAGACATAGTTAAGCACTGATCAATGGACTACGACTTCCATCAGGGTGCAGTCTGAGAAGAACAATCAGTTTTATAGAGTCCCTGGCATAGCACTCTGGAAAAGATGTATTAGCCTTGCTAATGGCCAACCACATGTTTGTTATAATGTAGTCATTGCTATAAAGTTTAGACGAGGAGGAGAGATTGCACGAATTATATTCACTGGAATATGGAGAACTAAAGGATGATATGACTGATGGTTTTGAAATGGAATTGTGAAAATAGATAGCTATAAACATCTTCAATTTGTACAGAGGAGATTAAAACAATGATATATTGAAATCAGAACCAGCTCGTTGAGTAGGGGTTTGTAGGTGTAAGCCATACCCCAACTAAAAGCAGAAGGTGTTGGTTTAGTTGATAAAATTAAGCTTGATAAAATTAAGTTAGTGTTTGCTACCTAATGGTAGAAGGAAATATAGAGGGAAATGGACATGCTTAAAGTACAAAAATGATCTGTGGAACGGTTGAACAGGCTTAATTGCCTAATCTCAATCCTAAACTCTTGATCAGTTTTCTTGTTTTGTAAAAAAATAATACCAAACATTTGCAAGGGTTAAGCCAGTGAAGTGTCACATACTAAATGATGGAGGAACTCAGTAGGTCAGGCAGCTTCTATGGAAAGGACTAAACTGCTGACATTTCAGGCCAAGACCCTTCATCAGGACCAGAAAGAAAGGTGGAAGAAACCAGGATTAGAAGATTGAGGGAGGGGACAGAAGTGAAGGCTAGAAGGTGATACAGATGGTAGGTGAGTGGAGGGGCAAATGAAATGAGAAGCTAGGAGGTGATAGGTAAAAAAATTAAAAAATTAAGAGAAGAGTGAACCATGGTAGAAAGGAAAGGGGACGAGGGGATACCGGGGGTAAGTGATAGGCAGATGAGGAGAAGAGAAGAGGTAAGAGGGGAATTAGAGTGGGTAATGGAAGAAGAGAGAAGGGGGAGGAGGTAAATTTACCGGAAGCTAGACTTACCAGAAGAAACCAGTGAAGTATCTGTCCCTTATTAAATCATGTTATTCTAACACCTCAAACACCAAGAAAGCTGAAGTTGCTAAGCCTGCTCAATGAGCTTATTCATTTGTACCAGGAGATTAAGCATTCCTAGATCTGCCTTTCAGACTGCAATAAATGGCCTGTTCTCAGCCAGAATTATTGCTAGAGGTCTATAGGTCATCACAAATAGGATATCCCTAGGAGGAGCTTTACATTATGGTATAACAGTATAGTTGGTTCCCCTACAGCATACTAGAACATTCATCTGGAGATAAGAATTCAAAGCCCACCATACCAGCTGGGAAGTTCAGTTATTTAATAAATCTGCTTTAAAGAATAGGATTTGAATTGGTGACTTTGAAAATGCTGAATTGTTGTTAAAAGCCTTCTGGTTCAGTAATCTTCTTTAGGGACAGAACTGTTCCTGAACCAGCATAAGTAACTGTATGGAGAGAGATCTCTGTAGACGAGTGATTGCACTCTCTCTCTCTCTCTTTCTTTCATTGGAGGGGAGAGGTTGCTGCTGATTCTCGAGTCGGAGAATTTCAGAAGAAAAAGTGAAGTGGCAGAATATAACCTCATATCAGCAACTGTTTGTTCGTCTCCCCTTTCACTGTGAAGTGTATGGGGTGTCAGGGAGGGGTAGCACCTCTGGTGGGGGAACATGTTGCATCCTTTTCAAGGTGGTTAGTCCACCTTCAGTCTCCACCTGGCACTCAACTCTCACCTGTAGCTGTTTGCATGGGACAGCAGCCACACCTCGGGCAATGGCTTCGACAAGCCGGCTAAATCCTTGGTGAGATAGATAGTTGTCTATCCCAGCATGTGAAGACAGACTCCGGCAGATTAAGCGGGCGAGACTTATGGAAGGTCCAACGGTCAAGAAGGCGGTCTCTGCAAGAGTCGTGGAACGTGTGGAGCACAACAAGACACAGAAGATGTCCTAGTCATCCATTGCGCCTAGTCTCATCTCCAGCCGTCTCGACTCTGTCTTGCCACTGGACCCAGATGGGAATTGGGACGAGAGAGTGAGGCTGACACTGCGCAACTCTCCCTGACTTAAATCTAAATCAAACGTTAGTCCCGACACCATCATGATGTTGAGGTCTTCATCAGCGATGACGATGGATGAACAACACTGTGAAATAGGTGATATCTTTCCATCCCTTGTTAGCGGCGAGAGAGTCTTCAGTATGTCGAACTGTTGGATAAACAATAGTTTTTGCTAACTGCAGATCATGGTCTGTCTTTGGGGGCTTTGCTATTGCTTGGTGAGTGGTGGGCACTGATGTGTTTTGCTGAAATGGGGAGGGGAAGGGGCGAGGTTGATGCATTGATGTTTGCTGCTGTTTTCACGGGGCAGGCAGGAGAGGAGACTTTGGGGTTCTAATGTTTTTCAGTCGTTCATTCTTTTGGGGTTCTTCTGTCTTTCATAGATGTCTGTGAAGTTAAGTATTTCAGGTTGTACACTGGATACATTCTCTGACAATTAACGGAACCATTTGAGCCATCACCTCAACACTGAACTAAATCCACAACATATGGAGTCACTTTCAAGGACTCTACAACTCATGTTCTCAATATTATTTATTTACATTTTTAAATTATTATTATCAGACTTTTTTGTAATTGCACATTTTTCTTCTTTTGCATATTGATTGTTAGTCTTTGAGGGTAGTTTTTCATTGATTCTTTTGTATTTCTTTGTTCTACTGTGAATGCCTACAAGAAAAGGAATCTCAGGGTAGTAGATGGTGATTTTACCCACTTTGATAATACTTTTAAGTTTCAAGGCAACCCATACAATTTCCAGCAACTGCAGATTTTCTCATGTTTGTGTTATTCTCAACTTTTATCTACCCTTCCTGACTCCAGATCTATTGACAAGCTGCCTGTTCAGTTCAAGAGTGATTCAGGATAGGCAGCAAGTGTAGGAATTTCCAGGGACACTCACATCTTTTGAAAAAAAAATTGGGATTTTTAAAACAAGTGAATAAGTACAAGAGATGCCTAGGATCATTCACTTCTGAGCAGAAGAGGTAAAAGAAGGATTTAATAGTGGTGTGACAAGTTATGAGGGTCTGGATAGAATACTTGGAATGAAACTGATCAGTAGGCTCATTAGCAAACCAAAGAGAAAATAATGAGAATTTTATAGAATTAATTGTGATGAACTACAATGCCCTGCCAATGGGAAGAGAAGATAGAAGAAGGTTAAATTGTCATTTTCAAATAGGAATGGACAGCGTAAGTTGTAAATCTGCGATCCTATAGGGAAAGAGTTGGGGATGGAGGAGTCTTGATTAGACATACACTCAGTGGCCTCTGAGTTTCGTACCACACCGTAGCGTAGCAGCATGACATTATTACAGCTCGGGGCATTGTAGTTCAGAGTTCACATCTGGCGTCTTCTGTAAAAAAGTTTGTACGTCCTTCCTGTGAAGTGCATGAGTTTCCTCTGGGTGCTATGGTTTCCTCCCATAGTCCAAAGACATACAGATTACTAAGTTCGTTGCTCAATGAAGATTGTCCTGATATTAGGCTCGGGTTGGGTTGGTGAGTTGCTGGGTGGTGTGTCTCTGTGGGATGTAAGGGCCTGTTCTGTGCTGTGTTGCTCAACAAATAAATAAAATTAGTTCGTTACCTCCTGTACCTAATAAAGTGTCTACAGCCCATCCTCTTCAAGGTTCGATGTGTTGTGTGCTCAGCGTTGCTCTTCTGCACACTATTACTGTAACATGTGGTTAGCTGAGTGACTGTCGCCTTCCTGTCAGCTTGAACCAGACTAGTCATTGTTCCCTGTCCTCTTTCACACACAGGATGCTTTCACCCACAGATTTGCTGCTCACTGGATGTTCTTCACATCATTCTCCGTAAACTCTAGAGACCGTTGTTTGTGAAAATCCCAGGAGATCAGCAGATTCTGAGATACTCAAACCACCCCACCTGGCACCAACCATCATTCCACAGTCAAAGTCAGTCAGTTCACATTTCCTCCCCATTCTGATATTTAGTCGGAATAACAACGGAACCTCTTGACCATGTCTGTGTGCTCTTATGCATAGAGATGCTGCCACATGGTTGGCTGATTAGATATTTGCATTAACGAGCAGGTGTACAGCTGTACCTAATAAAGTGGCCACGGATGCATTTCTGCAGAAAGTTAGTATGCGCTGAATGGTCTCCTTCTTTGTTTCAGGATTCTGAATCAATCACCTTTTTTCACATTCCCTTCCCCATAGCGTTGACAGGTCCTCAGACTGCTAACTCTACCCCTCTCAGTTACTCTATAATTTAGCAACTCGTTTTGCACTGCTAGGGCTTTTCTCTTTGGAGCAATGGAGGATGAGAGGTAACTTTACAAAGGTGTACAAGATAATATGAGGCATTGATTAAGTGGACCTTTCCTCAGAGCAGCAATGGTTAATATCGAAGTACATCCTTTTAAGGAAAATATCAGAGATAGGTATTTTACACAGACAGTGGTAAGTTCATGGGACATACTGTGGGAGCGATAGGAAAGGCTGGTTTATTAGGTACATTTAACATACCCTCAGACTGGATGAAAGAAAAATGGAATTTTTTCTTTGCTTTCCCCTCTCCTGGATTCACCTACCACCTGCCACCTCATACTTCTTCCAATCTTTCCCCCACCTTCTTCTCCCTTCCTTTCCAGAACCAATGAAGGGCCTCGGCCCAAAACGTCGACTATTTATTCCCACCCATAGGGGCTGCCTGACATGCTGAGCTCCTCTGGCATGTTGTGTGTCTTGCTTGAGATTTCTAGCATCTGCAGTACCTCTGTTGTACATAATTATCTGGGCACTAGTCTGTTGTTTTGTGTTTATCGCTGTATTCGTTGTATTTATTACTACCATGTAGACTTTACTTTGTGAGCTCCCTACAGGCAAGGAATTTCATTGCACCCTGGTGTATATCACAATAAGCTAATCTGAATCTGAGGAGTCTTTGATCATGTGAAAAAGGAACAGATAAATTGGAAGAGACTTTGAGAAGTGAATTGTGTAGAATAAGCTTCATTTAAATTGGCCCATCAAAAAACTGACAGAAAGAGAAAGAGAAAATTCCTCCTTCTGCACTGCAGAGGGTATGACACATTTGCCATACCTGCCTGACTTTTAGACCAATAATCCGGACAGAAAGTTTGTATCTGTCACCGAGGGAAGAAATTTACATGGGAGGATTTGATAATATTGCTATTGACACAATGAATACACCCTGTACAATCATTGCAGTAAATAGGTGGTAGAACAAACAGTAAAATTAAACCTTAGCCCCAAGTATTTCATATTTCAGTCAGGGTTCAAAAAAAATATTTGAGCTTTCCACTGGCAAGAGATGATGAGCTACTTTATCTTTAATTGTCCCCAATTTGCAGTCTATTCACAAAAACTATAAATATATTTTAATCTGAAAATAGCTTGACATTATTTTGTAATGATAGAAACTTATATTACATTACATTTCAAACTGCCAGCGAGACCCATTAGAACGTGTATTTGGATTGCCTAAGTAATTGCTAGCTGTCATTTACATTAATGAACCCCTGTTAACACACTTACTGCTTTCTAACAGCATTCAAAATAAAAACAAAGGAGGTTTATTAATTTACTCTATTGTACTTTAGGGTTTAATTTCCAGTCCCATTGTACCCCTATTATTCCCAATCTGGTGAAGAATCTCTGCCCAAAACATCGACTCTTTATTCCTTTCCATAGATGCTGCCTGACTTGCTGAGTTCCTCCAGCATTTTGTGTGTGTTATTCCCACTCTCCTGCCCTAATAATTTTGTTTGGTGTTCTTTATACACATTGAGAAGAGAAGATGGGTTAAGGTTTTGGGGGAAATTTTAATTTTCAATGATATTCAAAAACAAGTAGATGGGAAGATGGGAACTGCAGGATACTAATTGTCCTCCTGTTGCTTTATTACTTATTTATTTATTATTGTTATTATTTTATTTATTCTTAGCTCAAGCTGGTAAAACCTGAGGTATGGGCATGGTCAAGCACATTCAATTGCCCGGGACCTTTGGAACATCCTAGTGATGTTTCACATTGTGGCCTTCTGGCGATTAACATAAATATTGTTTTGTAGGGCGAATTGTTTAATGCTGTTGTGTTGTGACTTTGGGATGATATCAGTTGTAGATATTACTATTGGGACAATGTATACCCTCATACAAAATTCTGGAGGAACTTAGCAGGCCAGGCAGCATCTATGGAAAAGAGTAAACAGTCAACAGTTCAGGCTAAGAGCCTTCATCAGGACTGGAAAGGAAGGAGAGAAGTCAAAGTAAGAAGGTGGAGGGAGGAGAAGAAGAAGTACAAGGTGGCAGGTGATAGGTGAAACTGGGAGAGGGGCAGGGGTGAAGTAAAGAGCTGGGAAGTTGATTGGTGCAAAAGATAAAGGGCTGGAGAAGGGAGAATTTGATAAGAGAAGACAGAAGACCATGGAACAATGAGAAGGGAGAGGAGCACCAGTGGGAGGTGATGGGTAGGTAAGGAGTTAAGGTGAGAGAAGGAAACAGGAATGGGGAATGTTGAAGGAGAGGAGGATGGAGGTCATTACTGTAAGTTTGAGAAATCAATGTTCATGCCAGTAGGTTGAAGGCTACCCAGTTGGAATAAGAGGTGTTGTTCCTTTGACTTGTGTGACCTCATCCTGGCAGTAGAGCATGCCACAGACAGACATTTCGGAATGGGAATGGGAAGTAGAATTGAAATTAATGGCCACCGGGAGATCCCGCTTTTTGTGGTGGATGGAGAGAAGGTGCTCAGCGAAGTGGTCTCAGACGTAGATTGGGAGATCACTTGCCAGTCCTCAACCTACTTACATAGCTGATCAAAATCCTCCTGTAATTTTTGATAACCTTCTTCACTGCCTATGATGTCACCTGTTTTAGTATCAGGCACGAACCATCCAAATTTCTTATGTAAATAATGAACAACAAAGGTCCCAGCACCGACCCCTCAGGCACAGTACTAGTTGCTGCCCTCCAGTCCGAGAAGCAACTTTTGACCATCACCCTCTACTAACCATCATTGAGTCAATTATAAATCCAATTATCTATCTCTCAGTGAATCCATCCACGCTATTAGCCAATCCACTGTCTACCTTCAACTTGCCCTGTTCTCAGCATCCACCATTCTGTTCCTCAGTAACTTACACATTCACCAGCAAGGTCAACGTTTTCAGCTCAAGTTCTTTCACAATATCAGTGCATTTTTTAAAATAATTTTCACAACGTTTCTATCTACATGATAGACTATTCTCCTTCAACTAGTCAAATTCATCTCAGCTCATTTTCTAATTAGATTGTGTTCATCAGGGTGTGAGGTGTCTCCTAAGTTTCATCCCCACTCAATAACGCTTTACACAGTTGCGTGACTGCACATATTCCAAAGTCAAAATTAAAGTTTATTATCAAAATGCATACACTGTATGTCGCCATATACTAACTTGAGATTCATTTTATTGCAGGAATTTACAGGAAAATAATGAAATACAATAGAATTTATGAAAAATTATACATAAATAAAAACTGACAAGCAACCAATGTGCAAAAGAAGATAAATTGAGCAAATAAAAGAAATAATATAGAGAACATGAGTTATAGTGTCCTTGAAAGTGAGTCTTGCAGGCTGAAGAATCAGTTCAGAGCTGAGGTGAGTGAAGTTATGCACACTGGTTCAGGAGCCTGATGGTTGTTGGACCTGAGGTTCCTGTACCTTCTTCCCAATCGCAGCAGTGAGAAGGGAGCGTGGCCTGGGTGGTAGGGGTCCTTGATGATGGATTCGACTTTCCTGCTGCAGCGATCCTTGTAAATGAGCTCCATGGGGGTGGAGGGTGGACTTTACCTGTGATGGACTGGGCAGTGTCCTCCACTTTCTGTAGCCTTCTCCATTCCTGGGCATTGGTGGCTCCATAACCAGGATTCATGATTCTTCCCATGAATGATGCTTTGCACAGCATGAATTCTAGTTCATGCACCTCCACCTGAAATTCCACCTCAACCAGACTGTGGTCTGTACAATCTTAGTGCAGGTGTAAAGGACAGCCAAATTTCTAGGTAAAATTTTTCCAAAATTTGACTCGAGTGTACATGTTGAGAAAGGATGGTAGGAGGTGAGAAGAGCTGAGTCACTCTATGGCATACACAGAGTCCGGATGATTGAAACTTTCTCTGTTCTCTAGTAGAAACAAGCACTGATCCTAGCTGTCCCTGGGAGCAGTTACTATAGCTAAGTTGAAATAGATCTGTTTCAGGATCTTGCTAAGACATAGTCATGATAGAAGCAAATGGATTAAGAGTGACAACATTAACATGAATTTTTTTTGGTCAGGCCAATCATTAAATAATATCCACAGTGTTAAAATAGTGCAAGGCAGCAACATCCCAAAATGCCAGTGGTACAAATGTGGTCCATTCTCCAGGTGTAGAAGAAGTGGATGTGATCCAATTAAGCCAGCAAACAAAGAATGGTCAGAGAAAGAGCAGTCTCCAAGTTGCTGTTAAGTAATGTCGGAGGCACATTTCTGCCTGCAATGGCTGGGAATATTGGAGCTGTTGGAGAATATCGTTTTGCATGAGAGTTCCTGACAGGGTGGAGTGGAACACTGAGTTAGACAATGCACTTTCTCAACCGAATCTTGTACTTCAAGGTCAAACAGATCGAGATGTTTATGAAGTGATAACTGAACAAACTGTGATACCAAGCAGTGTGAAGGGGTGTTTTGTATCCAAAGTATCGTCGAAGAGGTCAATCTTAAAGGAGGCATTTGAATGGCCAGCTAAAGGTACAAATGCTAAATACTGCACAATTAAAGCTGGGGATATCAAACAGTCAGGACTAGTGATACGCGGAGATAACAATGGATGTGGAGCATTGGGATGTGATAGAGATAGGAGCTTTAAAACTGAGACACTGTTGGACCAGGAGGCAATGGAGATCAGAGAACACAATGGTGTGAATCTGTAGCAAAGTTAATGTCCTTTGATGTTCCTTTGAATCATTCACATGTTCTTAAATCCGCCTTATGACTTCCTCATTTGAGTCAAATCATGGGTTTGAATTCAAAGTTGAGAGTCTTGTACACACACCTGACCATCGTACATGGTACAAACTGAGTGTTAAGAAGCTGTGTTGTGGTTGAGAGAATTCTCATCTATCCTCTCAGGTGGATCTAGACGATCCTCGGTCCTGTCTAATATAGCCAATATCCTCAGCAAAGCAAATTATCTGGTCTATTGCATTGCTGCTCCTGGGATCTCAATGTGCAGAGATTGGCTGCTGTGTGGCTTGCATTATAACACTGGCAATATTTCAAACATACTCCACTGGCATTAAGCACTTTGAGATGTCCTGGGTGGTAAAAGGTGCTATATAAAGGAAGGTTAATTATTCCTTGTGATGCCGCCTTCACCCGTGCACCCTACAGAGCTCCATTCTGTCTCCAGAAGGCTTCTGAATCACTCTAATAGATGTCCAGGCTGGATGTGCTTGTTTAATGAATGCTCTAGTAAAAATGTACGACCTTGTTTGTGCCATGGTTTCTCTGTGCTGACTATATTCCAGAAATGATAATTTTAAACCAAAACAACAGTTACACAGATTTTATACTATTCTATGCTATTGTTTATCCTCCAGACATGCAAAAGTCCTTAATGCTGCTTTCCAATATCCTTTCCGTCATATTCTCTTAAGCGAGCTTTTCAGCTTATTAAGCATTGCCATAATCTCTGCTTCAATTGTTCTATTGAGTCCATACACGGTATTATCTGTTTAAATGGGGTGGCCTGTGATGCAGCAAAAACTTCAACCTCTGAGTCAGAGGTTATGCATCCCACATTTAATCTTATATCTATGTCTTTCCATCCTGGACCCCTCAGTCACTGGAAGCAAGCTGCTTCTCTCCACAGCATCCCTTAACTATTAGCATCTCTGACAAATCTGCCCTCACAAAGCCTGCCCTAATTTTCCCCACTTGTAATATGTCCCCAAACAACTAAAGCCTATTCTCAATCATGACCTTAAGATGCTACACTCCCTGAGGACTTCATACAAACATTACCAAACAACATTTGACACTGAACCACAAAAAGAAATATTGGTCAGCGTTTTGGATATGAAGCAACATGTTGGTCCAATTAAGCGGCTGTCCCAGTTATCCGAACTTTCGTGGAAATAGTAAGCTATTAGAAACCACCATTTAACTGAGAAACAAGTTATGTATTTAAATAAAATACAGAATAAATTAGAACACTACCAAAACTGTGTATTACTTCCTAAATGTTATTGTTGGAGGAACTACCATGTTCTTATGATTGACTGTAAATGAACAAAATCAGCAGAGACATCTAGTACAGATAATAGGCTGCCTTTGAACAATGCTTTAGATGGTTGCATTTGCCAAATCCCCATTGTAACATTCAAGATGGTTGCCAATATCTTTAAATTCTTCGTAGTTCCCAACTTATTGAAGCAGTAAAATCATTTCATTTTCACTCTCCGCTGTTTCTAGCATCTCCAAATCTGAATGCTTTAAAGTGCAGTGAGCAAAGCAATTCTGAATTGTATTACTGCTTGTTACTTGCCAACTATCAGTAACAAAAATCACTGCTTTTTGAACACAGACACGCAAGTAATGTTATTTAAAAACTGTTCATTCTAAGCACAGTATTGTGTCCAACAGCCACGCAAGTGCACACGACTGACACTAGTTAGAAACTGTTTGATAACAGTCTCTGTCTCCTGTGCCAATTAAGTGGCATAATATCCGAAGTAAAGAAAGGGAATCCCAGCTAATTTTTGAATAGTTTTTGTACTTTAAGAGTTGTCCCAAATAAGTGGCAGCCCTGATTAACCAATAGCCCAGTTAACTGGCATCCTGTGTGTCTGTGTAGTGTATACTCTATATATATATATATATATATATATATATATATATATATATACATACACACACACACAACACACACAGACGCACAGGATTATACAGTATATACAGGTATATTCAGCACACAGGTATATACAGTACCTATGTATATATAATTTCTTATTGTAATTTATAGTATTTCTTATGTATTATGATAAATTAATGAATCTGCATCTGACATATTGGTGCTGGATGGGTCAATTTTCAATTGTCCTGTCCAGTCCATACACTGCATTATCTGTTTATGTAGGTTTTGCCAATAATTCAGCAAAAACTCCTTTCTCTCAGTGAATACAGAAAAATAGGAATTGATAGTGAAAGGTAGAAATGCATACAGAAGTAATGTTTTTGCTACTTAAATCGAATGATTAAAAATCAACACATGCTTTGCAGTGTTTAGAAAAGTAACAGGGAAAGGGGTCTTAAGATAAATGCCAGGTCAATAACGCAACGAAGAGTTGTGCACGAGAGAATTCAAAGTGACAGAAAGAACACAAGAAAAATCAGCATGTATGGCCAAGTACTAAAGACCTGCCTGAGGTGTTCACCGATATCTTTAACCTCTCATTTCGGCAGTCTGAGGTACCCACCGGCTTCAAACAGGTTTCAATTATATTGGTGCCTAAGAAGAATGTGGTGACTTGTCTCAATGTCTATCATCCACTGTGATGAAGTGCTTTGAGAGTTTTGCAATGAAACATATCAACTTCTGCCTGAGGAGCAACCTGGATCTGGTCCAATTTGTCTACCGGCACAACAGGTCCACAGCAGATGCCATTTCAATGGTTTTTCACTCAACCCTGGAACATCTGGACGGCAAAGATGCATACATCAGGATACTCTTTATTGACTACAGTTCGGCATTCAATATGATCATCCCCTCAAAACTAATCAATAAGCTTCAAGGGCTTGGCCTCAATACCTCTTTGTGCAACTGGATCCTCAATTTCCAACATTGCAGACCCCAGTCAGTTCGGATTGGCAACAACATCTCCACCATCAGCACAGGTGTACCACAAGACTGTATGCTTAGACCCCTGATTTACTCACTTTATACTTACTGTATGAGTGTGAGCCTAGGTACAGCTCCAATGCTATATTAAGTTTGTTGATAACACCACAGTTGTTGGCTGAATCAAAGGTGATGACAAATCATTATATTTACGGGAGATGTAAAATCTGGCTGAGTGGTGCTACATCAACAACCTGTCACTTAATGTCAGCAAGACCAGAGCTGATTATTGACTTCAGGAGGAGGAAACCAGAGGTCCATGAGCCAGTCCACATTGGGGAATCAGAGGTAGAGAGGGTCAGTAACATAAATGCCTCAGTGTTATCATTTCAAAGAACCTGTCCTGGGCCCAGCACATAAATGTAATTATGGAGAAAGCACGGCAGCACTTCTACTTCCTTAGGAGACTGTGAACATTCAGAATGTCACCTAAAAGTTTGACAAACTGCAATGGATGTGTCTTGGAGAGTATATTGACTGGATGTGTCACAGCCCTTGAATGGAACATCCTACAAAAAGTTTTAGATATGGCCCAGTCCATCAACAGTAAAGCCCTCTCCACCAATGAGTACTTCTACATGTTGCAGGAAAGCAGTATCCATCATCAGCGACCCCCACCACCCAGGCCATGCTCTCTTCTCACTGCTGCCAGCAGGATGAGGGTACAGGAGCCTCGGGGCTCACCATCAGAAACAATTACTACCCCTCAAGCATCAAGCTCTTGAAACACTGGGGATAATTTCACTGAACTTCACTTGCCCCATCACTGAACTGTTCTCACAACCCATGGACTGACTTTCAAGGATTCTTCATCTCATGCTCTCAATACTTACTAAGTATTTATTTATTATTATTGTTTCTTCTTTTATATTTGCACATCAGCTGTTTGCCCATCCTGTTGGGTGTGGTCTTTCATTGATCCTATTGTGCTGCTTGTATTTACTGAGTATGCCCGCAAGAAAATGAATCTCAGGGTTGTATATGGTAACATATATGTACTTTGACAATAAGTTTACTTTGAATTTTGAACAATGAAGAAACATAGACAGTTTATTGTAAAATAATAAATATAACATATTGAGAAACTAGAACGTATTTAAAACCTAAAAGGATTGCTTTCTTGTTGGAGTAGTGGGCATGGAAGTTCTAAATTTACTATATGCTTAATAAGGAGAACTTAGAGGGCTTTTAGGAAAAATGGTGGGGTTATGTCTGAGGGAGCTAGATGGGAGTGATGGATGGTGGTGGATTAGATTGAGTGAATTACCATTTCAAAGATCCACTATGGTTTCAATGGCTTCCTTCTAACTTTTAAAACTGTGAGCAGATCTCCAAAAAGTGCTCCTCAGTTGTTAAGCAACAGGACAGTAACAACAAAAAGCAGGAACTTGTTTTTATGTAGCACCTAGTCATGACACTCAGGAAACCCCAAATTACTTGGTCTCCCTTTAAAATACAGACTCTGTTACAATATAGCTCAAAATAATATGAGAATCCCTCCTGCAAAGCAAATTTAATCCACCCTAAAGGAAAGCCAGTTAGACCTTTGACACTAATTTCATTATCACCGGAGAGGGTTTGCTGTGATTCTACAAGGGAAGCAGCCCCTACACACTCCCATGACATTCCTCCATCGTCCTTAGCATTTATATCAAGGTTTGATTTTGAAAGCCTGGTAACTTCATAATCCTCAGTAACCTCCAGGGTGATTATCAGAATCACCAACATAACTAAATGTGACTTAAAATATACTTTAATTAAATGATTAAGCACTGTCTAATTAAACCATTCAAATATAACGTAATAGTTGAGTTATTTTCTGCTATCTAATTTCACTATAAATATTCCAAAGTTCAATTACCATAAGGGTTTTCTCAAAAATACACAGTCACAGAAGCAGCTCGCTCAAAAGGAGACCATTTGGCCCATTGTGTCTCTGTTGTATATATTTAAGACCTGCCCAATTTGTCCCAAGTACTTTCTCTACCCCACACCGCCTCCAGCACCTCTCCCCTGGGTGACTGCAACAGGCAACCCCGCAGCATGAAGCTCTAGCCTGCGCCATAACAGAGGACACGCAGCTCCTTTGTCCAACTAACAAATTGGACTTGCAGTATTCTACCTTACCAATATCCAACAGGGTCTTGCAATCAAAAGAAAAATATCCAAGACAATATCTTGCTCCATTTGTTAGATGCACCCCGTCTCTGTGCAATGACTCTGACACTTTCCTGTTGGAGGAAGTCCAGCTCCTCCATTATCAAGTAACTCATTAGTAGGGAAGACCTGCAGTACTTGATGTTCTTGATAACCAGCAATGTCTTGTGATTGTAAAAAAAAATTTTAAAAATTTGAATTATTGTCACGTGTACCAAGATAGAGTTTCTTGCATAATATGCTTACAAATCAAACCATTACACGTTGCATTGAGCTACAATAAGGTAAGTAAAAAAAAAACAATGCACATAAAGTGCAAAAGCTAAGAGAAAGTACATTACAGGTAAGCTGTAATGTGCAAGACCATAACTATGTAGATTGTGAGGACAAGCCTCCATCTTATCATATAACAGATCTGTTCACGTGTCTGATAACAGTGAGATAGAAGCTGACCTTGAGCCTGGTGCCTAACAGGAGAAGGGAAAAGGGAGAATATCCAGTGTGCGTGGGGTTTTTAATTACGTTGGCTGCTTTACTGGTGCAGCGAGAAGTGTAGACAGAGTCTATAAAGAAAGGCTGGTTCCTCTGATGTGCTCAGCTGTACCTACAACGCTCTGCAGTTTTTTGCAGCCGCATGCAAAGCAGTTGCCATACCAAGCCATTATGTTCCCAAGCAGACTGCTTTCTATGTGGAATGATAAAAAATGGTAAGCGTACATGGCAAATTTCTTTAGCCTCCTGAGGCAGTAGAGATGTTGGTGAGCCTCTGTGATTGTGACCAGGACCAGCTGTTTGTGGTTGGACTAAGATAGACTGGCAACGTTCACATAGTTATTCATCTTCAAATTCTGTTATTTCGATGAAACAAGACCTACTCCCAATTAGCACAGGAACCAAAAGCAATTTTCTATATCCTACGCCCATTTCCAACCTCCCCCCCATGTTCTTCATCTGTCTGTTATTAGTCTGATACATGGAGATATTACTATCTCAAGCGGTCTGTATTGTTTTCAACTCATGCACTGTATTCCATTCAGCTGTCAAGAATATGATTAATGTTCTAAAGTTCATCCTGGATTATTAGAAATGAAAATGAAAATTGCCTTGAAAACTCTATTCTCCTCTCTATTCTGTCCCTGCCCTGATTTTAATCCTTCGATTTGACTTTTCTGAAATTTCCAGTATTGATTTGACACTCAGTGGTCACTTTATTTGGTACAGGAGGTACCTACTAAAATGGCATGTGATTGTACCTTTCTTTGTATGTTCATGGTCCGCTGTTGCTACTGCAGGCCATCCACTTCAAGGTTTGACATGTTGTATGTCCAGAGATGCCCTTCTGCACACAACTGTTGTTTATTTATTTTATTTTATTGAGAGGTAAAATAACATATATCTAATCAGCCAATCATGTGACAGCAGCTCAATGCATAAAAGCATGCAGACATGGTCAAGAGGTTTGGTTGTTGTTCAGACCAAATGTCAGAATGAGAAAGAAATGTGATCTAAGTGACTTTGACTGTGGAGTGATTGTTGGTGCCAGATGGGGCAAATTGAGTATCTAGGAAACAAAGGATCTCCTAGGATTTTCGCACTCCACAGTCTAGAGTTTACAGTGAATGGTGTGAAAAGCAAAAAACATCCAGTGAGCAGCATTTCTGTGGATGAAAATGTTTTGTTAATGAGAGAGGTCAGAGGAGAATATCCAGACTGGTTCAAGCTGACAGGAAGGTGACAGTAACTCAAATAACCACACATTACAACAGTGGTGTGCAGAAAAACATCTCTGAACACACAACATGTTAAATCTTAAGTGGATGGGCTACAGCAGCAGAAGATCACAAACATACAGAAAACTATCTGCACCTAATAAAGTAGCCACTGAATGAATACTTTAGTCAGTACTCTGCTCCAAGGTAATTTTTTAAAAAAAACAGTGTATCCAGTTCCTTCTTAACAGTGAAATGCTCTGTCCTGATGAATATTCTTTATAACCTCTCCACTGCAATCACATGCTTCCTCTAATGGGGTGAATTGAACAGTATTCAAGCTATAGTCCAACCAATATTAAAATTGTAATAGAAACACTCTGCTATTACATTGCCTGCCCTAGCTAATCAAGGCAAGTATCCTGAATGCCTTCTTCATTACCTTATTAGCTCTGCAGCCATCTTCAGGGGACATATAGACCAAGATCCCTCTGTTCTTCAATACCCCAGGGCCCAACCACACATTGTCCTATCCTTATTAGTTCTTCTAAGGTGCATCACCTTCTACATATCCGGACTAAATTCCATCTGCCGTTACCCTGCTCATTTAATCAACTGATCAATATCTTCGTGTAACCAAAGACTATCATAATAACTGTAAACACCACTCCTTCTCATGTCATCTGTAAGCTTAGAAATCAGACTTCCTATATTCATATCCAATTCATTATATAACAAGCAGCAAAGGACTCAGCATTGATTCCGGTGGTAAACCACAGTCCATAGGCTTTCAGTCTCAAAACCTCCAACATTATCCTCTACCCTCTATTACTAAGGCAATTTTGGATCGAATTTGCCCAACTGCCCTTGATCCTGTGAGCTTCAACCTTTCAAACAATCTCTCATGTGTGACTTTGTCAATATCTTACTGAAGTCCTTGAACTGCTATGTTCTCATTGATACCTTTCATCATCATCATTATGTGCTGTGTTGTATGACGTAGGTGATCATGGTCTATGGCCATGGTTGTTCTTGTCAAATTTTTCTGCAGAAGTGGTTTGCCATTGCCTTCTTCTGGGTAGTGCCTTTATAAGACAGGTGACCCCAGCTATTATCAATACTCTTCAGAGATTGTCTGCCTGGTGTCAGTGGTCGCATAACCAGCACTAGTGATATGCACCAGGTGCTCATACGATGGTCCACCACCTGCTCCCATGACTTCACATGACCCTGATCAGGGGGCTAAGCAGGTTTGACGCCTTGCCCCAGGGTGACTTTCAGGCTAGCAGAGGGAAGGGGCGCCTTACACCTCCTTTGGCAGAGAGGTACATCCACCCCATCACTCAGTGGATGCATATACTCCTTCAAAAAATCCAAATTGTTCAGACGGGATCTTCTCCTAACAAAGCCAAGATAACTATCTTTAATTCTGCCTTTCCAAGTTCAGATTAATTCTGTCCCTCGGACTTCTTTGCCCAAGCTTTTCCCTGTCATGGACTTTAGAATGACAAGCTTGCAGTTATCAGCCTTATCTTGCAGACCATTGTGTTTAAAGGCATCACACCTCCTGTAGGCACATGAATACACAGAAAATATGGGAATATGTGTCATTAGTTCAGTTGGTTGGACACAACATTGCGGGCTGAAGGGCCTGTTCCCATGTTGTATTGTTCTACATTTTATTTTCCATCTGGTTAATGTTTCAGGTCAAAGATCCTTCATCAAAACTCAGTAAGAGAGCAAACAAGTTGGACTAAGTAGGAGAGAAGTTGAATGGAACAAAGAGAAGGTCAGTAATAGTCAGAAATGAAGGTACCAGAGGAGGTACAGATGCAGACACAATTAAAATTTTGAACAGGTAGGACATAAAGATAAGAAAGGCAATACAGGCCTAAAGCTACACACATGAAATGCTGGAGAACTCAGCAGGTCAGGCAGCATCCCTGGAAATGAATGAACAATCGACGTATCAGGCTGAGGCCCTACTTCAGGACCAGAAAAGAAGTGGGACGATGTCAGAATAAAAAGGTGGGTGTTGGGGAGGGGAAGGAGGATAGCTGGAAGGTGATAGGTGAAGCCAGATGGATGGGAAAGGTAAAGGGATGGAGAGGATGGGAGAGGAGAGTGGACCAAAGGAGAAAGAGAAGGGGGAGAGAACCCAGGGGGAGCTGACAGACAGGTGAGAGAGGTAAGAGGCCAGAGTAGGCAATAGAAGAAGAGAAGACGGGAAGGGATTTTTTTTTTACCAGAAGGAGAAACTGATCTTCATACCATCAGATTGGAGGCTACCCAGACGGAATATAAAGTGTTGCTCTCCATCTCATTTTATCTTGAGAGATTATACAGGCCTAATACAGGTAAATGGGACTAGAGTGTATAGGTATTATGGTCAACATGTTTGAAGTGGATAATAACCCAGTTTTGTGCTGCACTTTTCTATGATCCTGTGGTTCCATGAATGGACAGTTAGGACCCTTTATCTGTGCAATGTGGTGCTAACCTGGTGATGACTAGGTAATGTTGTATAGTCTGGTCTACTGGGACATGATATATAAATAAAAGAAAAAATAGAGAGAATAAAGGGGTGAAAGGAATATCAAGCACAAATGGCTGGTCCAAAGATAACTTGCTCTCTTTCTGTTTTGTAATCGGGTATATTGTTAAAGTCTTATATGACAAATATGTGTGGGCATGTGGCCAAGTGGTTAAGGCACTGGACTAGCAACCTGAAGGTCGAGAGTTCAAGCCCCAGCCGAGGGAACGAGTTGTTTCCGTGAGCAAGGCACTTAATCACACATTGCTCTGCGACGACACTGGTGCCAAGCTGTATGGGTCCTAATGCCCTTCCCTTGGACAACATCGGTGTCATGGAGAGGGGAGACTTGCAACATGGGCAACTGCTGGTCTTCCATACAACCTTGGCCAGGCCTGTGCCCTGGAGAGTGAAGACTTTCCAGGCACAAATCCATGGTCTCGCAAGACTAATGGATGCCTTTATGACAAATATTGAATACCTGATTCCAAAACAGAAAGAAAACAAGTTATCTGAAGTTGGAGAATTCAATAATGACTTCTGCAGGCTGCAATGTGACCAGATAAAAGAAAAATGAAGTATTGTTCCTCAAGTACTGTACATATTGGGCCTTGTTATAATAGTGTAGAGGTGGAGTGACATTCATGCCCCTTCTTTGCTATCCTAGTTCATTTAAGTTCCCCACCCTACTCATCATATACTTTATATAAGTGCCTTTCTTTACCTGACATACGCTTCCTTTTTTTTCTCCTTTATCCATGCTCTGTATCCCTTGACCTCAATGGTTCCATGGACATTCCGCCATTTCTTTTCACTCTCACCAGATTACATTGGCTAGCAATCCTTACCATTACACATTTATAATCTTCCCTTTTGATGGTTATAGATCATCTTGCACATAACTGTTCTTGGTTTAGTTTGGTCAAGTCCTATGTCATGCCTTCCCCAATCCAGGAGTTTAACTTCCGCACTATCCTTATCGCTTTCTCTTGCTGCCTTGAAACTTAACGGATTTATGGCCAGTATCTCCAAAGAGCTCTTCCACAGATATTCTAACTGTCTGGCCGGCTACATTCCCTAAGATTAGGTCCACTACTGCCCCTTCTCTAGTAAAGCTATGTATCTACAGACTGGTTCAACAAGCTCTTCGGAACGCACTGTAAAGATACCACACCCTCTGAGCCTTCACACAAAAATGGTCCCAGATGATGCTGGGAAGGCAATTCCCTACCACATAACACTATGATTCTTAATCTCCCTGTGATTTGTTTATATATCTGCTCCTCTCTCTCTCTCTCTCTCTCTCTCTCTCTCAGGATGATTGTGAAGGGGCCTGTGACACTCTCCTGGCAAAGTAATTGCCCCATTTGTAGGACATCACTGCTTCAAGCTTCTATGATGTACAGTGTTGTTAGTTTATATCAAGGTCTCAGGGATGAACCTTCAGTTGCTGGAGATTCCAATACCATTCAGATTCCCTAAAGGTTAACTTGCAGGCTGAGTTGGTGGTAGGAAGTCAAAAGCAATGATAGCATTCATTTCAACAGGATGAGAATATAAAAGCAAGGATTTAATGCTGAGGCTTTATAAGGCATTGATTAGCCTATGCTTTGAGTATTGTGAGCTGTTTTGGGCCCCTTATCTAAGGAAGAGTGTGTTGGCATCGGGGAGGGTCCAGAAGCAGTTCACAGGAATGAAAGGGTTAACTTATGAGGAATGTTTAGTGGCTCTGAGTCTGTATTCACCGGAGTTTAGAAGAATGATTTCATTGAAACCTATTGAATATTGAAATGTCTAGATAGAGTGAACATGAAGAGGATGCTTACTAAATTGGGAGACTCTGGAACAAAAAGGCCCAGCCTCAAAATGCAATGCCATCCCTTTGGAACAAAGATAAGGAGGAATTTCTTTAGCAAGAGAGTGATGAATCTGTGGAATTCATTACTGCAAACAGCTGTGGAGGCCAAGTCACTGGATCTATTTAAAGTGGAGATTGATACATTCTTGATTAGTAAGGGTATCAAAGGTTACAGGAAGAAGGCATGAGAATGGGATTGAGAAGGACAACAAATCAGCCATGATGGAATGGGCTGAATGGCCTAATTCTGCTCCTATATCTTATGGTCTAAGATGGTTAGTAACACAAACTGGATCTTGTGTAAGTTTGGGCCATAGAGCTTATTTTTCAGTGGAGTGATTAGAAAATTCTTTTACAAATCAGCAATAATCTGGAGACCGAGGCAATGATATTCAAGCTCAACAGACAGTGTTCATTTTGTGTATGCTGCCAATGCTTTTTGGAATCACAGCAATGGTGATGCTCAGAATAGACAGACAGTGATGATAGCAATATGCTAATAATGATGTTCTGGGAGTATGGAGAGAGTAACTTTTGGCACAATTTTCAGACTGTGCTTTTTTGTTGTCTGCGGAGCCAAAGGTTCATGAAGGCTGTGACTTCCATTGAGAGAGTTATTTTCAGCATGCGTGGACCGCTTTTCAGAGTATACTGACTGTGAGTTTCTGCCATTCGGACAGCAACTCCAGTTATATATCCAGGGAAGCAAAATTTGCCTGCCTTCATCACATTTTGGCAAACAGAAGAAACATATTGGCCAACTTCCATTACATAGAACGTAAAACAGCAATAGGCCATTCAGCCCACAATGTTATGCTCAACTAATTAAGCTAATATTATCTAATTAACCTAATCTTTTCTGCCTGTGTATGGTCTATTTTCCTCCGTTCTTTGCATACTCATATGCGTAAGACCATCCGAAAAGCCTCTGTCATATCCACCCCTACCACCACCCTGACAGCACTTTCAAGGCACCTACTGCTCAGTGAATAAACAAAACTTGCCCTGCATATTGCCTTTGAACTTACCCACCACTCTCACCTTAAATGCATGCCCTCTAGTATTGTACATTTCAAGCCAGGGAAAATTATACCATCTGCCTATTCTATCCGTACCTCGTGTGATTTTATAAACTTCAATCAATCCGGACCCTCCTCAGCCTCCAGCACTCCAGAGAAAACAATCATAGTTTGTCCAACCTTTCCTTATAGCGGAATTCCTCACTAATTTTTATAGGTGCACTGTGGAAAGCATTCTTCTAGGGTGCATCACAACCTGGTATGGAAGTTTTCCTGTCCAACACCAGAAGAAGCTGCAGAAGATCGTGAACACGGTGCAGCACATCACACAAACCAGTCTTCAGTCCTTGGACTCACTTTACACCACACGCTGTCGGAACAGTGCTGCCAGGATAATCAAGGACGCGACCCATCCAGCCAACACACTTTTCGTCCCTTTTCCCTCCAGGAGAAGGCTCAGGAGCTTGAAGACTCATATGGCCAGATTTGGGAACAGCTTCTTTCCAACTGTGATAAGACTGCTGAACGGATCCTGACCCAGATCTGGGCCGTACCCTTCAAATATCCAGACCTGCCTCTTGGATTTTTTGCACTACCTTACTTTCCCTTTTCTATTTTCTATTTATGATTATAATTTAAATTTTTATTATATTTACTATCAATTTGTAGTCCAGGGAGTGCGAAGCACAGAATCAAATATTGTTGTGTTGATTGTACGCTCTAGTATCAATTGTTTGGTGACAATAAAGTAAAGTAAAGTGCCCTCTAATCCTGATAAACCTCTTCTGCAGCCTCCCCAAAGTCTGCTTTTCTTTTCCTGGCAAAGTTGTGTGCTTAGCACAACAACTCTAAAGGAATCTCAATCCTGCACCTGCACCTGCACCTGGGAGAAGATGATGGTCAAGCACACAGGTCTGTGATTTCCCTTGAGGAACAAACAGAAGACCACTTGAGAAAGTTCAAAGTGCATGATAAAGGAAGTCCTTTCTCTCACCTGGCCAGTTACATGGAACAGAAATAATAGTTGGTTAATCACGGATTGTAATTCTGACAATCAGTTAATGAAAGACCGACCTTAGGAAAGAAAACTCCAGTGATTCAGAGGTTTGGAAAACATCGTTCCTATTTCTCTAACCATGTTATACGCCCAAATGACAAATTTCAGACCATCCCAATGAATCCCAAAATATTGCTATCTGATAAAAATCTACCCAATTTGAATTTAAATGAATCCATATTCACTGCTTCTACCAGCTCCCGAGAGAAGCCGTTCCATACACTGGCCACTCGCTCACTTGAGTAATGTTTATGCAAATTGGTTTTGAATTTGAACTTCAAAATGGAATCTGACATTCTCAGCCAGCAGTCCTCCCTATTCGTCATTTCGATGACTGAAGAGTACCTCATGAATTTTCATTGAGCATTAAAGGGGAAAGGTCAAATCATCTCAGCGGAGGCCAACCCTGGATAAACCACAGGTCAGAGAGAAAGTTGCGGCTTTCATCTGATAAACATAGGTCCCCAATAAGAGACTTTTAATTGTGGAATCAAAGTCCGATCGCAATTGCATTCTGTATCTTAGATTGGATTAAGCAAAGAATTGACCAATAAGTAATTTATAGTTTTAAAATAGTTCTTTAATCCCATTGCATTATGAGAACCTGAATGTCATTTCCTGATTTCAATCCAAGTATTCCTAATAAACATTAGCATCCGTTCTAGGGCAGTAAAAGTAAATGAAAGGAATTGGAGGTTGATATCCCTGCCTGTTATCCCATTGTGTAAACACCGAGCAATGGGTTCATGGATAACTCCCAATTAGACTATAAGACCATAAGACATAGCAGAATTAGGCCATTCAACTCATCGTCCACTGCAGCATTCCATCATGGCTGATCTTGGATCCTACTCAACCCCATACACCCACCTTTTCACCATATTCTTCGATGCCCTGACCAATCCAGAAACAATCAAACTCTACCTTAAATATACCCACGGATTTGGCCTTCTCCGCAGTCTGTGGCAGAGCGTTCCACAGATTCACGACCCTCTGGCTCAAAAAAATTCCTCCTTACCTCTGTCCTAATGGGCCACCCCTCAATTTTTGAGGCTGTGCCCTTTAGTTCTGGATGGTCCCACCATAGGAAACATCCTCTCCACATCCACAATTAATGTTGTAACTTCAATAGACGATCCTCCAAAACTCCAAAGGAGAGCTCTCCATGCAATGTCTTTCGATTTTCCAAGCACATAAGACGGAAAGCCATTGAAGAATTCAAACATTCGCCATACCCACCTCTGTAATCTTTCCCAGTATACAACACTCCTAGGTCACTGAACCCCTCCAATTCTGGTGCCTTGATAACTTTGTACCTTAAGCACCCCAAGACTGGTGACCATCTCTTGAGGCACCTGTCTCCTTAGCTCTAGAAGACTCTTGCTATTCTGTATTAGTCTTCTCCTGCTGGCTGCTTCCTGAAATCTATTCATTTGCACCAGCTTCTTGACCATCATTCCCAATTCTTCCTTCTATACTCTGATGCCGAAGTTTGTTTGATGACCTCTACATGGTTGGTGCTATGTTTGAATGAGAATGACCATCCGGGTGGCCTGTAAAATGAGACTCGATAGGCTAGGCCTTTTCCTTGGAGCCTAGGAAGCCAAGCGGTGACCTTATAGCAGTTTATAAAATCATGGATAAGGTGAATGTTCACAGTCATTTCCCCAGTGCAGGGGCCTTGGCAACTAGAGGGCATCGGTTTAAAGTGAGAGGCAAAAGATTTCAATGGGACCTGAGAATCAAATTTTTCACACAGAGGGTGGAGAGTATATGGGTGGAGAGAGCAGGTAAAATTACAATGTTTAAATGGTACTTGGACAGTTACAGGTACTTAAATAGGAACAGTTTAGATAGGGCCATATGCAGGCAAGTGTGACTAGCAATTATAGTTGGCACAGACGAGTTGAATCGACGCACTGTAAAAGTCCATGACTCTATTACTGTATGACCACAGGAACTTATTTTTTTAATATATTGTAATTACATGAGATTTTTCCCATCCTGCTGAAGTTAAGCAAGAGACAAAACCTTCACACTCAACCTCCTTCTTTGTCAGTTAAGTTGAAAACAGGACTTCTGACCAACAAGTGCTCATTCTCGTTAGTGTGCCCTCGATTAGAAAGGCTAAGTCTCTATTGTGCATCTCTATTGTGGCTAACACCCAAATACTTCACAAGGACACCGGGTGAGAATGGGTGACAGTGTTGCCTCAGGAATATTTGCCAGTCAGTGCCGGCCGTCTAGGTAGGCAGGATAACAATGTACACATGGGATAGCTGCGCAAGGCCTACCAGCATGACACCCGCCAGGATTAATTGTCAGCTTCTGGGAAATAAGATCGGGAAAGGAAAAAGAGAAACAAAGCTCTCATATTGTAATAGCAGAGTGCTCAATGCCCACGTGATTTCTTCTACCAAGTAGCAAATTTATTCCAACAGAACAACCTTCACTTGTTTGTGCAATTACAGCACAAATAAACAAAAAAAAAACAAAATGTTGAAGTTGTTCTGAGGCAATGCATTAACCAGATTATCATTAACAAAAACACCAGGGCCAAAAACTGTTGAATCTTGTGAGATAAAGCAAAGGTCAAATTTAGTTGATTTATGTAAATATAATAAGCAAAGTAACAGCTCAGCCTTAAGTGAGTCACTCACTTTTGTATTTGTTCGAGTATGAATCACCTCTTAGGGCATTGCACGGGGACAAGGCAGAGATGGAAACAACACTGACTCCCACACTGGGAGGAAGAGAAACCCATGGCAGCTCTGTCACACTATTCAGCGCTAGCTGTTGTTGAGATACAGGGGAAACCCTGCTATCATTTGTCACTTCTTTCTCCAGTGCTGTATCTCATCTTACTACAAGACCATCCTCCTCCCTGCACCTTCCCTGTGAGATGTTTGGTATCCCTTTCAGAGAACTTCATGATTTAAACTTCTATCTACCTCCAGTTGAGTTTAAATATTCCATAGATCATACTCTGTAGAAGAAAAAGGGAGTTCTCTTCAGTATCGTCTCCAACTTTTACTCCTTTATCCCTGACTGATCACGAAACTATCAATTTCACTTTAAATATACCAATGGCTTTGGCCTCCACTGCAGTCTGTGGCAGAGGGTTCTACAGCTTCACTACACCCTGGCTAAAAAAAATTACTCCTTACCTCTGTTCTAAAGGGTCACTCCCCCAATTTTGAGGCTGTGCCCTCTAGTTCTGGATACCGCCACCATAGGACACATCCTCTCCACATCCACCTTATCTAGTCCTTTAAACATTTGGTACGCTTCGATGAGACTCCCCCCTCATTCTTCTAAATTCCAGTGGGTACAGGCCCAAAGCTGCAACGCTCCTCATATGTTAACCCCTTCATTCGTGGAATTATCCTCATGAACCTCCTCTGGACTCTCTCCAATGACAGCACATCCAATATGGGTGGAAGTCAGGAACAGGAAGGGAGCAGTTACTCTACAGGGGGTATTCTATAAGCCCCCTTGTAGCAGCAGAGGTACAGAGGAGCAGATTGGGAGGCAGATTTTGGAAAGGTGCAAAAATAACAGGGTTGTTATCATGGGTGACTTTAACTTCCCTAATATTGATTGGCACCTGATTAGTTCCAAGGGTTTAGATGGGGCAGAGTTTGTTAAGTGTGTCCAGGATGGTTTCCTGTCACAGTATATGGACAGACCGACCAGGGGGAATGCCATACTAGATCTAGTACTAGGTAATGAACCGGGTCAGGTCACAGATCTCTCAGTGGGTGAGCATCTGGGGGACAGTGACCACCACTCCCTGGTCTTTAGCGTTATCATGGAAAAGGATACAATCAGAGAGGACAGGAAAATTTTTAATTAGGAAAAGGCAAATTATGAGGCTATAAGGCTAGAACTTGCGGGTGTGAATTGGGATGATGTTTTTATAGGGAAGTGTACTATGGACATGTGGTCGATGTTTAGAGATCTCTTGCAGGATGTTAGGGATAAATTTGTCCCGGTGAGGAAGATAAAGAATGGTAGAGTGAAGGAACCATGGGTGACAAGTGAGGTGGAAAATATAGTCAAGTGGAAGAAGGCAGCATACATGAGGTTTAGGAAGCAAGGATCAGATGGGTCTATTGATGAATATAGGGAAGCAAGAAAGGAGCTTAAGAAGGGGCTGAGAAGAGCAAGAAGGGAGCATGAAAAGGCCTTAGCGAGTAGGGTAAAGGAAAACCCCAAGGCATTCTTCAATAATGTGAAGAAAAAAAGGATGACAGGAGTGAAGGTAGGACTGATTAGAGATAAAGATGGGAAGATGTGCCTGGAGGCTGTGGAAGTGAGCGAGGTCCTCAATGAATACTTCTCTTCGGTATTCACCAATGAGAGGGAACTTGATTATGGTGAGGTAGAGCTAAAGATGAAGCCGCACTCAGGTTGGAGGAAACAACACCTTATATTCAGTCTGGGTAGCCTCCAACCTGATGGCATGAACTCTAATTTCCACTAATGCCCCACCTCCCCCTCGTATCCCATCCATTATTTATTTTTACACACACATACACACATTCTTTCTCTCACTCTCCTTTTTCTCCCTCTGTCCCCCTGACTATACCCCTTGCCCATCCTCTAGGTTGCCCCCCCTTGTCTTTCTCCCCAGGCCTCCTGTCCCATGATCCTCTCATATCCCCTTTGCCAATCACCTGTCCAGCTCTTGGCTCCATGCCTACCCCTCCTGTCTTCTCCTATCATTTTGGATCTCCTCCTCCCCCTCCCACTTTCATATCTCTTACTAATTCTTCCTTCAGTTAGTCCTGATGAAGGGTCTCGGCCTGAAACGGCGACTGTACCTCTTCCTAGAGATGCTGCCTGGCCTGCTGCGTTCACCAGCAACTTTGATGTGTGTTGCTTGAATTTTCAGCATCTGCAGACTTCCAGTTGTTGGCCTATAATTTCCTTTCTTTTGCCTTCCTCCCTTCTTAAAGAGTGGAGTAACATTTGCAATCTTCCAGTCCTCTGGAACCATGCTAGAATCAAGTTATTCTTGAAAGAACATGACCAATGCATCTGCTGTCTCTTCAGCAACCTCTTTCAGAACTCATAAATGTAGTCCATCTGGTCCAGGTGACTTATCCACCTTAAGACCTTTCAGTTTGCCTTGCACTTTTTCCTTTGTAATAGCGGTGGCACTCACTCCTGCTCCCTGACACACATGGACTTCTGGCACACTGCTAGTGTCTTCCACAGTGAAGACTGATGCAAAGTACCCAATAAGTTCATAAACTATTTCCTTGTCCTCCATTACTACCTCACCAGCATCATTTTCCAGTAGTCCAATACCAACTCTCACCTCCCTCTTACTCTTTATATAACTGAAAAAAATTAATATTCTGCTTTATGTTATTAGTTAGTTTGTCATATTTCATCTTTTCCCCTCTTATGGTTTTTAGTTACTTTTTGTTGGATTCTAAAAGATTCCCAATCATCCAACTTCCCACTCACTTTTGTTACATTATATGCCCTTTCCTTTTCTTTTAAGCAGCCCTTAACTTCCCTCATCAGCCATGGTTGCTTACCCCTGCCCCTTGAGAACTTCTTACGTGGGACATATCTATCCTGCACCTTGTGAACTATTTCCAAAAACTTTAGCCATCTCTGCTCTGCTGTCATCCCTGCCAGTATCCCCCTCCAATCCACCTGGACAAGCTCCCCTCTCATACCTCTGTAATTCCATTTATTCTATTGTGATACTGATACATCTGACTTACTCTTCTCCCTCTCAAGTTGCAGTATAAATTCAATCATAATATGATCACTGCCTCTTAAGGGTTCTTTTAGCTTAAACTCCCTAATAAAATCTGGATTATTACACAATACCCTATAGTCTTTCCCCAAATAGGCTCAAGTACAAATTGCTCTCAAAAGCCATCTTACAGGAATTCAACAGATTCCCTCTCTTGCAATCCAACACCAACCTAATTTTCCCAATTCCCCTGAATATTGATGTCCCCCATTACAATTGTGACATTACCCTTATTACATGCTCTTTCCAGCTCCCTTCATACTCAATCTTCACTATCTTGGCTACTATTTGGAGACCTATATATGATTCCCATAATGGTTTTTTACCTGTGCAATTTCATAACTCCACCCACAAAGATTCAACATTCTCTGGCCTTATGTCACCTCTTTCTAAGGATGTAATTCCATCTCTTACCAACAGAGCCACACCACCCCCTATGCATTCCTGCCTGTCCTTTTGATAGAAAGTATATCCTTTGATGTTAAGCTCTCAACTATGGCCTTCTTTCAGCCATGACTTTGTAATGCCCACAATGCCATACTGACCAATCTCTAATTGTGCCATAGGTCCGTACACATTTAAATACAGCACCTTCAGTCCTGCATTCTTCACCCTTTTGAATTTTTCCCCTGTGGTACAATTTAACTCTTTGCTCTGTCTGCATTTGTACCCAATCATTGGCTTGTGCTTCCTTGCATTCACGTTACACCCATCATCTACATGTAAACCTGCTGGCTCTGCCATACTGGTTCCCATCTCCCTGCCATATTAGTTTAAACCACTCCCAACAGCTCTAGTAAACCTGCTCACAAGGATATCTGTCTCCCTCAGATTCAAGTACAACCTATCCCTTTTGTACAGGTCACACCTGACCCAGAAAAGGTCCCAATGACCCTGAAATCTGAATCCCTGACCCCTGCTCCAATTCTTCAGCCACACATTTATCTGCTACTTCATTCTATTCCTATCCTCACTGTAGTGTGGCACAGGCAGCAATCCCAAGATTACTACCCTTGAGGTCCTGCTTCTCAACTTCCTTCTTAACTCCCTGTATTCTGTTTTCAGGACTTCTGGTTCCCATCTCCCTGCCATATTAGTTTAAACCACTCCCAACAGCTCTAGTAAACCTGCTCACAAGGATATCTGTGGAGGAGTTCAGAAACATCTTGTACCCTGGCACCTGGGAGGCAAACAACCATCTGTGTTTCTTTTTTGTATCCACAGAATAGCCTATCTGTCCCTCTAACTATAGTGCCCCCTATTACTGCTGCCATCCTTTTCAGTTCCCTACCCTCTGAGCCATAGGGCCACTCCGTGCCAGAGGCATGGCCACTATTGTTTCCCGCCAACAGTAATCAAAATGGAGTACTTATTGTTGATAATCATTGTGGGCTAGATGTTCCACAATGCCTGTTTCCATGTTGTGTGACTTGGTGACTCCCAATCTCCTTAAAACAATGTGAGGTTTTCAACTCTGTTTGGATGAATTCCCGAAGGCTGCATCATTTACATCCAACTCCTACTGGTCGTGTGGCATGTCCATCCTTACTGTGTCTAACATTTCCAAACCCTGCTGAGCATTAATCAATTAACATTTGTCAAACATGCCTTTGTTTCCTATTTCGAATAACTTCTAAAACAGAGGTCTTCAGAGCGAATTCAAGACACAGTTTCCTTTTTAAATGCCCCTATCATTTCCCTCCGGGATTTTAATCACTGAATAATTTTACAAATACTTGAGGCACTGGAGAGGACTGGAAAAAAAACCAAAAAAAAAATAACACAACAGCCATGCATTAACTTTCAATGAAGCTGCTTGATATCCAGATGGCCTTGTACATGGACAAACAACAATTGAGCTGTTAACTAAGTTCCTTTGAAGAGGGAGAGCTTCCTGTGTCAGTGCCTCCTGCTTAAAACAGAAACAGGGCATTAGACAGGTTGACGTGTAAATAAATTGCTAATTGGAACAGTGCATGACACAATGTCAACCTGGTAGTGGAGGGGAATTAAAAGAAAAATAAATGCACCTTTTATCTATTTTTGTACTCAACTGGCAGGCCACAGTTTCCATGACAACAGATAATCACAGCAAGGCCCACTGGTCATCGTCATAGTAACTGTGACAAGCTGTCCAGCTGTCATAAATAAGGCAGAACTACTAACCAGAAAGGTACACGCGTCTGTATTTCCAATTGACCTCCCCTGCTTGCTCCCTCAACCCATATAATCCTGGTACCAGGGCAACAAGCCCTAATCTCCCCAGAAATATCTCCAGATTGGTTGCAACTATTTAATCTCTTCCAAGGATGTCTTAATCCCAAACCTCAAACCTCATAAAGTGGCTCACAAAACATGAAAAGGTTTTCTTTTCATCTCCTTTTTTACACAAAGGCCCAGACTTGCGGATAATGCAGTGAACTTTTCAACACGCCAGCAATGCATCTGCCCTGTCTGATCAGAGAAGAGACCTGCATTCCTTTATCACACACATGAGCAGCTTAAGCCCAAAATAGAAACCAGGTTATCATTTACATAAAACATTCCCTTCTCATTTCATGGTCAGGATATGAGACGGACCAGATTCTCTTCTCCACAGAACTACATATTTGGTCTTCCTGACTGGTATCTACACTGAAGCCTTTAAAATACAAACACAGATCCCTATGAACAATCTCTTAACTCTCTACAGAGGTCTGGTGGATTTTAGAGGCCCATATCTGGAAGATTATTTTACTTGGTAAATAAAGTATAATTTATCGTGTGATAAGATTTGAACTGGTTGACTCAGAGGAAAAAGTGTATTTGTGAAGAAGAGCAGAATCAGAGACTGTGATAAAAGGGTGTCATTGCCAAATCTATTGGAGACACTATTTTATCCAGAGAGTAGTTAGAACTGGAAGAAAATGTTATTCCAAGAAGTAGTTGAGATGAATAGCCAAGCTGCACTTTGTAAAAAGGTTATAACAAGAAAGGCTTGTATGGAGCATAAAATAAAGAATAGGTTAGAATCTGTTCCTGAAGATATCACAGCATTACAATTATAAAATCATGTAATTTGACTGAGTTAACACAATTTATTAAAGGGAAATCACATTTGACAATCCAGTTAACATTTTTTGAGCATTTATTAGATAAGGAGAACTAATTTATGTAGTTCATTTTGATTTTCATAAAGTATTTGATCAGTTGCTACACAAGAGGTTATTCAAACACATAGGATTAAGAAGAATGCATTACTGAAGATTGAGGAATAGTTAGCGGACAGTGTAAAGGAATAAATGGATCGATTTAAGTTGGAAGTTGAGTTCCACTGGGTCTCAGTTATTTACAGACAAAATCATAGTTAAACTTCCCCTTGTTTGTTGCTGAACTAAGTTGGGTTGGAATGCAAACCATGAGAAGGCTGCAAAAAGCCTTCAGTGAGATACAGAGAGGGTAAAATAATTGGGCAGAAGAGATGACACAAGGGAAAGAATGTGAATAAATGATATTTTCCCATTTCAGAAGGCAATTATATAAAAGCAGGGTATTGTTGACAAGACAAAAGAGACTGCAATTGCTGGAATCTGGAGCAACAAACATTCAACTCTGTTCACTATATTAAAGTTCAAAGTTAAAAGTAAATTTTATTAGCAAAGTACATATATGTCACCATATAAAGCCCTAGGATTCATTTTCTTGCGGGCTTACTCAATAAATCTTTAGAATAGTAACCATAACAGGATTGTCAAAAGACTGCCCAATGAGGCGGTCAATCAGATTACAGACGACAGTAAACTGTGCAAATACAAAAAGAAGAAATAAAAATAATAAATAAATAAGCAATAAATATTGAGAACATGAGATGAAAAGGCTTTGCAAGTGTGTCCATTGGTTGTGGGAACTTTTCAATAATGGGGCAAATGTAGTTGAGTGAAGTTATCCCCTTTCGTTCAAGAGCCTGATGGTTGAGAGGTAGTAACTGTTCCTGAACTTGGTGGTGTGAGTCCTGAGGCTCTTAAGTTTTCTTCCTGATTGTAACAGAGAGACGGGAGCATGTCCAGGGTGGTGAGGGTCCCTGGTAATGGATGCTGCTTTCCTATGACACAGTTTCATGCAGATGTGCTCAATATTTGGGAGGGCTTTACCTGTGATGGCTTGGGCTGTACTCACTACTTTTTGTAGGATATTCCGTTCAAGTGCATTGGTGTTTCCCTACCAGGCTGTGATACAGACAGTCAATATACTCTCCACTACACATCTGCAGAAGTTTGTCTAAGTCTTAAATGTCATGGCAAATCTCCGTAAACACCTAAGAAAGTAGAGGTGCTTGGATAGAGAGTAGAGAAATATGATTAAGAGAAAAAGGAGTAATGTCTCTTCAAGTTCTCAACTTAATTTATGTCAATTATTCATAGACTAACTGATAGAAATTGCAATCTGTGATTAATCAACAACTACTCTTGTACCATGGGACTGCTCCGGTGGGAGAACTGGATCTCCTTTACCATGCACTAGGCATTTTTGAAGTGCTATGCTGTGTGTTCTTTGAGGAAAGCACAGACATGAATTTGACCATCACCTTCACCCAGATGGTGGTGAAAGGATCTGTTTTACTTTAAGGGTGACTCTGAAATCATACAACAGTGTCAAGGAAACTAAAGCAGGTTTTGAGGAGGGTGTAGAAAAGGTATACCAGGGTGGGGCCTGGATTAGAGGGCATGTGTACAGCAGTATGAAGAGGGATGGAATACATTCTGATAGGTGACAGGTAAAACCAGATGGGAAAGGGGATGATGGGAAGATGGAGCCTAATGAGGGATGGGAAGTGGACAGGATTCGTCTCACCCAGCCCCTTTTAATGCTTTACACTCCCACCCAACTTTGTATGCAGATTTACAGAAGGTCTACATACTCCCAAGACCAATTTGCAGCTGATCAGCTAAAGAATTGGTTGCAAACAACAGGAATTCTGCAGATGCTGGAAATTCAAGCAACACACATCAAAGTTGCTGGTGAATGCAGCAGGCCAGGCATTCTAGGAAGAGGTACAGTCGACGTTTCAGGCCGAGACCCTTCGTCAGGACTAACTGAAGGAAGAGATAGTAAGAGGTTTGAAAGTGGGAGGGGGAGGGGGAGATCCAAAATGATAGGAGAAGACAGGAAGGGGAAGGATGGAGCCAAGAGCTGGACAGGTGATTGGCAAAGGGGATATGAGAGGATCATGGGACAGCAGGTCCGGGGAGAAAGACGGGGGGGGGGGGGGGGAGAAACCAGAGGATGGGCAAGGGGTATAGTCAGAGGGACAGAGGGAGAAAAAGGAGAGTGAGAGAAAGAATCTGTGTATAAAAATAAATAACGGATGGGGTATGACGGGGAGGTGGGGCATTAGCACAAGTTAGAGAAGTCGATGTTCATGCCATCAGGTTGGAGGCTACCCAGACGGAATATAAGGTGGTTGTTCCTCCAACCTGAGTGTGGCTTCATCTTTACAGTAGAGGAGGCTGTGGATAGACATGTCAGAATGGGAATGGCATGTGGAATTAAAATGTGTGGCCACTGGGAGATCCTGCTTTCTCTGGCGGACAGAGCGTAGGTGTTCAGCAAAGTGGTCTCCCAGTCTGCGTCGGGTCTCGCCAATATATAAAAGGCCACATCGGGGTACCAGGCGCAGTATATCACCCCAGCCGACTCACAGGTGAAGTGTCGCCTCACCTGGAAGGACTGTTTGGGGCCCTGAATGGTGGTAAGGGAGGAAGTGTAAGGGCATGTGTAGCACTTGTTCCACTCACACGGATAAGTGCCAGGAGGGAGATCAGTGGGGAGGGATGGGGGGGACGAATGGACAAGGGAGTCGTGTAGGGAGCGATCCCTGCAGAAAGCAGAGGTGGGGGGAGGGAAAGATGTGCTTAGTGGTGGGATCCCGTTGGAGGTGGCGGAAGTTACGGAGAATAATATGTTGGACCCGGAGGCTGGTGGGGTGGTAGGTGAGGACCAGGGGAACCCTATTCCTAGTGGGGTGGTGGGAGGATGGAGTGAGAGCAGATGTGCGTGAAATGGGGGAGATGCGTTTGAGAGCAGAGTTGATATTGGAGGAAGGGAAGCCCCTTTCTTTAAAAAAGGAGGACATCTCCCTCATCCTGAAATGAAAAGCCTCATCCTGAGAGCAGATGCGGCGGAGATGGAGGAATTGCGAGAAGGGGATGGCATTTTTGCAAGAGACAGGGTGAGAAGAGGAATAGTCCATTTAGCTGTGAGAGTCAGTAGGCTTATAGTAGACATCAGTGGATAAGCTGTCTCCAGAGACAGAGACAGAAAGATCTAGAAAGGGGAGGGAGGTGTCGGAAATGGACCAGGTAAACTTGAGGGCAGGGTGAAAGTTGGAGGCAAAGTTAATAAAGTCAACGAGCTCAGCATGCGTGCAGGAAGCAGCGCCAATGCAGTCGTCGATGTAGCGAAGGAAAAGTGGGGGACAGATACCAAAATAGGCACGGAACATAGATTGTTCCACAAAGCCAACAAAAAGGCAGGCATAGCTCAGACCCATACGGGTGCCCATAGCTACACCTTTAGTTTGGAGGAAGTGGGAGGAGCCAAAGGAGAAATTATTAAGAGTAAGGACTAATTCCGCTAGACGGAGCAGAGTGGTGGTAGAGGGGAACTGATTAGGTCAATACAAAGTATCGGTTGATTTGATTCCTGAAATACTTGGGAATTTTCGCTCATTAGATACTGTGGGACTTTTATTATATTAAACCAGGGAGTCTATAAATAGGAAGCAGAACCTCAGAATTTAGTGCTGTAAGGAATAATAATTTCCACACTCCAAGTAGGTGCACTGTTGCTGAGGACACTTATCGATGATGTGGACAACCAGAGTTCAATCCTGCCCTCCGTTGTTCTCCATGTGGAGTTCATACATTCTCCCTAAGATGGTATGATTTGCCTGCAAGTAATTTAGGTTTCTCTGACAAAGTTGTGCAAGTTAGGAGGTAACCTGGCCAATGTATTTTTTTCTGTGTGTACAGTATGTTTGGTGGTAGAATTGATGAGCATTTGCAGAGAATAGTTCATATGGAAAATTAGTGAAGGGATGGGATTTCTGTGAGTCATCATGGACTCAATGGACTGAAATGCCTGTGTTGTAAGGAATTGGAATTGTTTTTTTACTGTCACATGTACCAAGCTACAGTGAAAAATTCATCTTGCCTACTATTCATACGGATCAACTCATTACAATAGTGCATCGAGGTAGTACAAAGTGAAACAATAACAAAATGCAGAATAAAGTGTTACAGTTATAGAGAAAGTGCAGTGCAGGCTGATCATTAGGTGCCAAAACAAAATGAGGTAGATTGTGAGGTCAAGGGTCCATTTTATCATACTAGGGGGACTGTTTGGTAACCTCACCACAGCAGGGTAGAAGCTGTCCTTGATTCTGGAGGTACAAACGTTTGTACATGCTTTCCGGCTTATGTATCTTCTGCCTGATAGGAGAGCGCCAGAAAAGAGAATGTCTGGACTGAATGAGGTCTTTAAAAATTGAAATCAATAGCGACACAAGAGACTGCAAATGGTAGGATCTGGAGCAAACAAAAAGCAGTTGGAAGCACTCTAAATATCTCTATGCTGCCATAGATGCTGCCTGACTTGCCGAGTCTCCCCTGCAGCTTGTTCTTTGCTCAGAAATCAATAGAATACAAAAGCAATTTAACATATGAAAACAAAGTAGGAAAGTGGAATTGGGGTAGAATAGAACATAGAACATAGAATCATACAACGAGGTATCAGGCCCTTTGGTACATGATGTTTTGCTGAACTGATCAAATTAATAACCATAAACACAAAATAATCTGCAGATGCTGTGATCAAAGCAACACTTTCAGTACGTTGGATGAAATCAACGAGAAAATCATGAGAACAAGGACAGAGTACCCCTTGTCCTCACCTACCACCCCACCAGCCTCCAGATCCAGCACATTATCCTCCGCAACTTCCGCTACCTTCAACAGGACCCCACCACTAAGCACATCTTTCCGTCTCCACCCCTCTCCGCTTTCCGCAGGGATCGGTCCCTCCGCGACTCCCTTATCCACACGTCCATCCCCACGGATATCCCACCCGGCACTTATCCCTGTAAGCGTAAGTGCTACACCTGTCCCTACACCTCATCTCTTGCAACCATTCAGGGCCCCAAACAGTCCTTCCAGGTGAGACACTTCACTTGTGAGTCTGTTGGGGTCACCTATTGCATCCGGTGCTCCCGGTGCGGCCTCCTGTACATCGGTGAAACCCGACGCAGGTTGGGGGAACTGCTTCGTCGAGCACCTCCACTCCATCCGCCACAACAGACAGGATCTCCTGGTAGCCACCCACTTCAACTCTGCTTCCCATTCCCATTCAGATATGTCCATACGTGGCCTTCTCTACTGCCATAATGAGGCTAAACGCAGGTTGGAGGAGCAACACCTCATATACTGTCTAAGCAGTCTCCAGCCCCTTGCTATGAACATAGAATTCTCCAACTTCTGGTAATTCCCTCCCCCTCCCTTCCCCTATCCCAGTTTCACTCTGCCCCCTCCCCCAGCTCCCTCACGGTTCCGCCTCCTTTTTCTACCACCCATTGTTTTCAGGGCTATGACGTCAATGCTTCCCCTCTCCCACCCCTTTGTCTTTCAAATTACTGGTCTTTCAACTGAAGCTACGAGCATTCTTCAAATCCGTCCCCATCTTTCATTCTTCAGTCCTGACGAAGGATTCCGGCCCAAAACGTAGACTCATCGTTTCTGACTGATGCTGCTCAACCTACTGAGTTCATCCAAATTAATAATCAAATGGCCCTCTAAGCTAATTCTTTATGCCAATATATTTCCACTTCTTAATATTCATGTACCTATCTAAGATCTTCTTGAATGCCCCTCTCATACATCAGGCACTCACCACTCTGTGTAAAACAACTTGCCCCACACATCCCATTTGAACTTACCCCCTCTTCCTCTAAATGCCTGCCCTCTAGCGTGAAACGATGCAACCCTGGGAAAAGGTGCTGGCTGACTACTCTATCTATGCCTCTCATAATCTTATAAGCTTCTAACAAATCTTCCCTCGGCATCTGTCACTCTAGAGAAAACAACCCAGATTTGTCAAAAAAAAAAATTATAGTACATGCCTTCTAATCCAGGCAACACCCTGGAAAACCTCTTCTGTACCCTCTTCAAAGTCTTAACATCCTTCCTATCAAGTGAATGCAATGCTCCAGATGCAGACTAACTAGAGATTTACAAAGCTGCAACATAACTTCCCGACTCCTGAATGCAATTCCTTGACTAATAATAAGCCACAAACAGTAGAAGTCCCAGTACAGATCCCTATGAAACAGTGAGAGTCACAGACCTCCAGCCAGAATAAGTCCTATTGACCATTATTTTCTGTTCTCCATGGCAAACAAATTCTGAATCTAAATAGTCAATGAACTGAAGTCCCATACATCTTAATCTTCTGTGTGAGTTTCACCATGAGGGACTTTGTCAAATGCCTTACTAAAATCCAAATAGACAACATTCACATCTGTACCTTCATCAATCACCTCATCACCACCTTGAAAATCTCAATTAAGCTAATAAGACACAACCTGCCCCACAGTAAGCCATTATGATCATTACTAATTAGGCCATGGTTTTCTAAATGTTCACAAATCCCACCCCAAAAATCATCTCCAGTAATTTCCCTGTCACTGACATAAGGCTCACTGGTCCTATAGTTCTATGATTATCCTTATTTCCCTTATTGAATAGTGGAACAATAATAATCACTTGTCAGTCCTCAGGGTCGTCACTTCTGGCTAGAGAGAACACAAAGATATTATCAAAGCTCCAGAAATCTCATCTTTTGTCTCTCTCAATAACCTGGTGTATATCCCAACAGACTCTGGGGACTTATCCACCTTAATATTTTTTTAAGAAATCCAATATTACCTCCTTCTTTATCTCAAAATGTCTTAACAAAGAGATTTATAAAACTGCGACAGAACAATGTTTGTCTGCTTGGGAGATACTGATGTGAAGTACTCATTTAGGACTTCAGCCACATCCTCCAACTTCAAGAACATGTTCCCCTCTTTATCCTTGAGTGATCCTACCCTCTTCCTAGTTATCCCATGCTCTTGATGCATGTGTAGAATTTCTTGGGATTATTGTTAATCCTACTTGCCAAGGGCTTCTCACGGATACTCACAGCTTTCCTAGTTCGCTTCTTGAATTCTTTGCTGGTTTCTTAATAATCCTCAAAGGCTCTGATTTCTTTTAATTTCCTAAATCTTACATATATTTCCTTCAACACACACAAAATGCTGTTGGAACGCAGCAGGCCAGGCAGTATCTATAGGAAGAAGTACAGTCAACATTTCGGGCCGAGACCCTTCATCAGGACTAACTGAAAGAAGAGATAGTAAGAGATTTGAAAGTGGGAGTGGGAGGGGGAGATCCAAAATTATTAAGAGAAGACAGGAGGGGGAGGGATAAAAGCTAGGAGCTGGAAAGTTGATTGGGAAAAGGGATAGGAGACTGGAGAAGGGAGAGGATCTTGGGACAGGAGGCCTAGGGAGAAAGAAAGGGGGAGGGCATCACCAGAGGAAGATGGAGAGCAGGCAAGGAGTTATTGTGAGAGGGACAGAGAGAAAAAAAGGGGAAAAATAATTGATCGATAGATAGATAGATAAATAAATAAATAAATAAGGGATGGAGTAAGAAGGGGAGGAGGGGCATTAACAGAAGTTAGAGAAATCAATGTTCATGCCATCAGGTTGGAGGCTACCCAGATGGAATATAAGGTGTTGTTCCTCCAACCTGAGTGTGGCTTCATCTTTACAGTAGAGGAAGCCATGGATTGACATATCAGAATGGGAATGGGACTCACCGCTTCTCTTGACATCCAAGGTTCCATTACCTTGCCATCCTTCTTTCTTTCTAGTCCTGCACTCTTCGTAGTTGGTCTTTAAGTGCCCTCCAAAAACAGACACACCCAATTAACTCTCCTTACTTCCTGCCTAACACTCTCAGGATTTGCCATGCTCCAATTGAATATTTTCCCACAAAGTCTATATTTTTATCTAATATCATCATCATCAGGTGCCATGCCCAGTTTGAGCTTTGACTACCATGGCCCACACACTCCTGTTTCGGGTCAAGTGGATCAATTCATTGGTATTCATTTCCAGTTCTCTGGCTGCTGTCTCCATCATCATTTGTCTTTGCCTTCCTTTTGCTTTCTTCCCTTCAATCTTTCCCATAATTACCATGCGTTCTAACTCTCTTTCCTAATCACATGTCCAATGAAGCTATGTTGCCTTTTCATGATCTCATACATTTTTTCTCTTTTTGTGCTTGCTCTGTTCATGACATCCTCTTTAGAAATTTGTTTTGTCAATGATATTCTTTGCATCCTCCTCAGAAACCACATCTCTGCTGCTTCAATTCGTTTCCTCATGTTACTAGATATTGTCCAACATTCTGATCCATATAACATAACTGGATAAACGTAACATTTCAGTACTCTGAGGTGGGTTGTCATGCCTAGTTTAGTGTTGATCTTTATCTATAGTTATCTTATAACTTGAGGAGTTGTGATCACTGTTCCCTAACTGTTTTTCTGCTGTAAGACTACTTACTTCCAAGGCTCATTACCCAACACCAGGTCCAACAGACCCTCCTCCTGTTGAACTATCTACGTATCGACTTTTGGAACCCTCCTGGATGCTCCTAATAAATTCTACCTTGTTGCTCTGTCTAAACCTCTTACCCTAAAGAGCTCCCAG